>NC_056056.1:79556339-80806339 GCF_016772045.2 Ovis aries | reverse complement strand
GATGAAGAGCACTTATGAAAGAAAGTGAAAGACAAGAATAAATGGTGACGAAGCAAGCCCTTGTTGCTGTGTGGAGGAGGGTCAAGACGAGAAGTCGGGACTCTGAATACTCAAGGTGAGTGAGGAAAGAAGACACAAGGGGAAAGTCAAGGGATGTGAGGGGGAATGTATCTGGTGCAGCTGATGTGACTACTGCAACTTGATTAAAACAAGAAAATTATCAATAGACTGGTAAGGGTCAAGGTCCAGAGGAGAGGGAGGGGAAAACACTGCTCCAATCAGAGAAAGATAATAAAAACCCGGCATATCGTTCATTCTCCTTGTGCTCATTTTGAGCCTGCTGTAATTCCTCTTTACCTTCATCCTCTATTCCCTAATTCGGACTTTTCTACCTAAGGAGGAAAACACACAGTTTTGATCCTAAAATGTTCCCTACCATATAGGAGAAGATGACTTCCAATTAGTTGGCATTTGGGGCTTGGTCCTCTCAAATCTTCAATTCAGCATTAAAAATGCCTGCTGAGCACCTTGGCTGTAATTTTTGAGACAATAATTAAGACTCAGGAAATAAAGGCTCCTTAAGGGAAAACGTGATTAAAATGTTTTACAATTTAAATATTACTATATTTGTATTAATTTACCCATTACTATTCATTATTTTCAGGAGACCTGGAAATGGAACACCTAGAGAAAATACTGTTCATAATTAAAGTTGCCAAAGATTCACTGCGGATGGTTTCTCCTGTTAAGTAGCAAACCATTTATTTTGTGAATTTCCTGGGTCACCCATGATTCAAGCAACGCAAAGCTCGTTATGATAAATTCCAAGTTATGAATCATAAAACTCTGTCACAATCTTCCCCTTGTTGGATCTCACTGTCTACAGAATGGACAGCATGACTTTCTTCTCCTCTCGTAAAAGCTACTAATCTGCCTGGGAGATTTCTAAAAGTCCCTCCGATGGCACACTGAATTCCTGTGTTCTTTTCTTGTTGTGCTACTAGGGAAAGCCTCCTGAATTGCTCCAACCCACTGGTGCTCCCCTCTTGCTTATAGGCCCTCAATCCTTAGTGTACCTGCCACATAGTTAAGTGTTTCATAGGCTTCCCAGCTGGCCCAGTGGTAAAGAATCTGCCTGCCAATGCAGGAGACTCAGGGGACAGGGGTTCCTGGATCAGGAAGATCCCCTGGAGAGGGGAATGGCTGCCCACTTCAGTATTCTTGCCTGGAGAATTCCATGGACAGAGGTGCCTAGTGGGCGACAGTCCATGGGGGTCACAAAGAGTCAGACATGACTGAGCACGCACGCATGCACGTGCTCACACACACACACACACACACACACACGCAGTACAGCAGGTCAGGTTCACAAGCGTGGGTTTTATCTCACTAGCTAGATCTTAAGTTGTTGAAGAATGAAGACCTTTTTCCTCTTCTTCGCATCTTACCCAGGACCTCATGCTAGCTAGGTATACAATGGATGTTTAACAACTACCTGGTTAATCTATTAACTGATTGGGTTCTAAGTTTGAGAGTGAATGGCATCAATAGGCCACGGATTATCATCATTGTCAGAAATTTCACCTAAGAATGAGGCTGTTTGCAGATCAAATCACTTGTTCTAACATGACCTGAACTGGCCTGTTGAAGTAACAGATAATGCTGCAGAAAAGCTGGTCCTTACAAGTTTTGTTTTTCTAGCTTTCTTTGTCAATGCATTCCACAAGAGGTGAACTCCTCATTCCTTTTGCTCAAAAACATATTTAAAAAATGGTCTTAAAGAGATCTGGCACCAGAGAGAGAAGCTGGCCAGGCCCCTCTCTAGGAACTGAGCAACAAAAATCGGTGACAGATAACAGAGTATCTTTTTATGCCAGAACTCTCTGCAAAAGGGCCGCACAATACAGAAAATATGATTTCATTCCACACACTGAACCTCAGCTACCCCTGGGTGGAATCTGGAAATTCAGAAGGCCATGAGCAAAAAAAAAAAAAAAAAAAAAAAACCACACACACACCAAAAGCCCTCCAAATCAAGCACTAGCTAGGCAAGGCCATGGTCAAAAGGAGACCAAGTAGATAGCTGCCCAAACTGGGATTTCACCAGCAACAGGAAACCACCTTCCAACTCTGCTTTTAGGTCCTCCCTTATGTAAGGCTCCACATTCCATTACCTAGATTCACTGCTTTAACTCAAAACGTATGTCTGTGTAATACAACATACAGCCTCAAGGAAGGCAACGACTGGGGTCACTTACACATCTGTGTGAAAGGAGAGAGTGGGCACAAGTTTGGCTTACAGGCAAAGGGGAGCATGAGCCCTCAAGAAAGCCCTGAGTGGACAGACATCTGCCCCTCGACAGTCCTGCTCAAAGCCTGGCCTGGAGTCACATCACTGAAACCAGAATCAGGGTTTCTACACATTAATGGGATGGCAGGTGCCTTTTTTCACCAGACCATTGTTAACAGATCAGGATGGTACAGGGAAAACTCCTAACCTTTAATCCCGTCCTCTAAGGTTCATGGAATTTAGCAGTAAGAATACACAGAAGAAGAAGAAAAAGATGTACGAAAAGATGTACGAAAAAGATCTTCACGACCCAGACAATCACGATGGTGTGATCACTCACCTAGAGCCAGACATCCTGGAATGTGAAGTCAAGTGGGCCTTAGGAAGCATCACTATGAACAAAGCTAGTGAAGGTGATGGAATTCCAGCTGGGCTATTTCAAATCCTGAAAGATGATGCTGTGAAAGTGCTCACTTAATATGCCAGCAAATTTGGAAAACTCAGCAGTGGCCATAGGATTGGAAAAGGTCAGTTCTCATTCCAATCCCAAAGAAAGGCAATGCCAAAGAATGCTCAAACTACTGCACAATTGCACTCATCTCACACACTAGTGAAGTAATGCTCAAAATTCTCCAAGCCAGGCTTCAGCAATATGTGAACCGTGAACTTCCAGATGTTCAAGCTGGTTTTAGAAAAGGCAGAGGAACCAGAGTTCAAATTGCCAACATCCGATCAATCATCGAAAAAGCAACAGAGTTCAAAAAAAACATCTATTTCTGCTTCATTGACTATGCCAAAGCCTTTGACTGTGTGGATCACAATAAACTGTGGAAAATTCTGAAAGAAATGAGAATACCAGACCACCTGACCTGCCTCTTGAGAAATCTATATGCAGGTCAGGAAGCAACAGTTAGAACTGGACATGGAACAACAGACTGGTTCCAAATTGGGAAAGGAGTACATCAAGGCTGTATATTGTCACCCTGCTTATTTAACTTATATGCAGAGTACATCATGAGAAATGCTGGGCTGGAAGAAGCACAAGCTGGAATCAAGATTGCCGGGAGAAATATCAATAACCTCAGATATGCAGATGACACCACCCTTATGGCAGAAAGTGAAGAGGAACTCAAAAGCCTCTTGATGAAAGTGATGGAGGAGAGTGAAAAAGTTGACTTAAAGCTCAGCATTCAGAAAACTAAGATCATGATGATATCTGGTCCCATCACTTCATGGGAAATAGATGGGGAACAGTGGAAACAGTGGCAGACTTTGTTTTCTTGGGGCTCCAAAATCACTGCAGATGGTGATTGCAGCCATGAAATTAAAAGGTGCTTACCCCTTGGAAGGAAAGTTATGAACAACCTCGATGGCATATTAAAAAGCAGAGACATTACTTTGCCAACAAAGGTCCGTCTAGTCAAGGCTATGGTTTTTCCAGTAGTCATGTATGGACGTGAGAGTTGGACTGTGAAGAAGGCTGAGTGCCAAAGAATTGATGCTTTTGAACTGTGGTGCTAGAGAAGGCTCTTGAGAGTCCCTTGGACTGCAAGGAGATCCAACCAGTCCATCCTAAAGGAGATCAGTCCTGGGTGTTCATGGAAGGACTGATGCTGAAGCTGAAACTCCAATACTTTGGCCACCTGATGCGAAGAGTTGACTCATTGGAAAAGACCCTGATGCTGGGAAGGATTGGGGGCAGGAGGAGAAGGGGATGACAGAGGATGAGATGGCTGGATGGCATCACTGACTCGATGGACATGAGTTTGAGTGAACTCCGGGAGTTGGTGATAGACAGGGAGGCCTGGCGTGTTGCAATTCACGGGGTTGCAAAGAGTTGGGCACGACTGAGCGAATGAACTGAACTGAACTGAAGGGAGGGGTGGAGTCCCGAACCTCTAGGCTGGCCAGCAGGAGGAAATGCTATAGTAACAGAACCCGAAAGCCCTTACTCTCAATATTTTTACTAGTAATGGGCTAGGATCTGTAACTTCCTTATTCTGTTTACAGCCATCTCAATCTGAAGAAGATTATTCAGGAAATTTGAACAATAAAGAGTTATCTATTTTAATCACTCTTCAGAAAAGTATCTCTGACTTTTCTTCAAGACTCAGATGTTCCTTGTACTTGTCAGAAAACAAATGTGGCTTAGGTCAGCATCTGGAATGGAGAAAAATATACAACCACATACACAAAAAAGATAATTAAATTAATAAGGAATCCTTTTCAGACATAACATCCCATAGGCCAAAAAAAATGTTTTCAGAACTATCCAGAACAAAGTTATAGAAGTGACTTAGAAGCTAAATTAATTGGATTAACTGCTGGAGGGCACTATTCAGGAGACCACCATGACCCGTGGGCCATGCCAAGAATGACACCCCAACTGGTTGATGGAAGAACCCATGGATAAAAAAACGTACAAATAAAAAATGTGTTGCAGGTTTAAAGGCAGGTTTATCATTTCACTGCACATTTAGAATCTACGGCTGGATTGTTAGCTGTTCTGAAATAAATAAGACACCTCAAAAAGATGCCTTGCTGGTCATCCACCCAACCTCAGATGCATTGCAGAAATCCTTTCAAAATACACACAACATGTGATCAGTTTTCCTTGAGGACTTTCAATGACCAGCTCAGTCTTATGGAAATCTGCTGGTTCTCTTGACGCAGAATGCAAACTTTCACAAAATTCTTCCTTCTATTAAAGTCTGAAATCCGTCTCCTACTTTCTCATTGTCAGCACAAAACAGAAATTATGTGCCTTCTGCCACATGGTGGCCTCTCAGCTACACAAAGGCCATTACCATGTTGCCTCTAACTAGTCTTCTCCAGTCTAACTATTTCCAGATGTTTTGGCTTCCTTCTCATCTTGGTCACCCTCCTCTGGATAAATATTAGTTTATCAGTGACCCTCCCAAAATGGGAAGCCCAGAGCACAGTAACATTATAGCAGAATGATGCGGGTTTAGTCTAACCAGAAGAGTTCAGGGGGACTACAGCCGTCACTACCTAGAATTAGCAACTGTGTTATATGCTTCCTCAGGGCTCACTAGGAAAACCCAGTCCCCAAGATTTTTTCATAAAAGCTGCTATGAAGCCAAGAGCTCTCATTCTATATACGTGTAATTTTGACTTAAAAAAAAAATCAGAACCTGAAACAGATCTCTATTAAATGTTATCTCAGTCCATCAAACCAGTTTTCCAAGGCTACTGTGAAATCAGATTTTTCAACTATGATTTTGACACCAGATACATCCAATAAAAAACCGTGCCTAGAGAATAACATGACAACCAATTGCCCAAAACCCAGCTTAAGAACACATCACAAACAAAACAAACTTCTAGTATAACTTCCTTAATTTCATCCCCTCCCTTCCATGCTTCAGAAAGGCAACGGCTACGAGCCTGAATTTGTTTGTCACTCCTATGCTAAAAGACTGTTTTAAATGTGAGTCCATCACCAATGATAGTTGTATGAAAACCTAATAAGCACACAGTCTAGTCTGTCTTCATTTTAAGTAATTCAAATGCTGAATAAAGCGGCACTGTCCTCATCTATCAGACTCGTCATCCCATCGAAACAATGAGGTGACTCAGGCATGACTAATTCTTTGGGAATCCTTACTAGCTCTCAGCAAATAGAGTATGAAGTACTCGCAAGTCGCACATCGGATGGTCTAGTCTGAAACAACCAATATCGACACAAGTGTTTGGTCACTGATAAAAATATGCCTTTCTCTCTCTTCTGAAATCTTTCTGCAAGCTTGGAGGATAACATTCTCATTCCACACACCTCCTGGATTATTGACTTGGTTCTAGGCTAACCTGTACCCAAAGCTATAAGTTATCTGGGTCCATGGGTTTGCCTTTATCCAGAAGAGACAGTATTCTTTTTCTGTTACCTCACCTACATCTGGCTTCAGGGCCTTCCTTCCAGTTTACTGGTAGAGACAAAATTAAAGCAGGAGTTAAAAAAAAAAAAAAAAATCTGTCCTCTTTCTATCACCACTATACTATCAACCCCTTCCTCTCTCTAGAATTTTTCTTAACAAGCAAACAAAGGGGCTTTTATCTGCTATTTTACAGTCAGGGTTGTCCCCATTATACAGACTGACAGCCTGAAGCACTTAGGGGCCCCCTATTCACCCCACGTTAATCTGGGAGGCTTTCTCCCACACATTTTGGCTTGTGTACAATTCTTCAACCTCCCTCTCCTCTTGCCAATCCAGGCTCCTCTCATTTCACTCTAAAGCCTACAGCAGGGTAGTTGCAAGGTGGGCCTCCAGATCTCTTGACTGGACAGCAGTCATGGAGGAGGCGTTCAGAGTCCAGGCAGGTCTCAGGTCATAGGCTTAGAAGGCCAAAGGAGACCATGACCGGTTTGATGCCTGGGTTGGGAAGACCCCACGGAGGAGGGCGTGGCACCCCACTCCACTGTTCTTGCCTGGAGAATCCCGTGCACGGAGAATCCCGTGCACAGAGGAGCCTGGCAAGCTACAGCCCACAGTGTCACCAAGAGTCAGACACGACCGAAGGGAATGGGCACACAGCACAGTGTCCTTCAGTTGACAGAAAAGGAAACCGAGGGTCAGAGAGGGGAAGTCAAGAGAAAAGCAAATGTCAGAGCTCCCATTAGAACACGAGATTCCTCAAGGGTAAGGACAGACCCCCAAACGGGCTGAGCCTCCTTTCCACATAACCAGTAACCAGTGGGATATAAAATGTGGCTCCAATATTGTAGGACTAGGAGTCCCGTAAGTACTTCATAGATACACAGATCTGCTAAGACACAAAATGTCTTGTATCAAAGTTTCATTTTGGGGTTAATAATTCCGTCTCTGAGACATTAAACTGGGGCTAGGCAGAAAAAGGTACCAAAAAGGAAAAACAAACCCATAAAATCCACAGCTGCTTCTCCATGGAAAGAGATTACAATTTATTTGGAGGGAATAAGCATTGAGCATATACATTATAATAAAATACAATAATGATGAATAACAAGAGAAGAGGTTTAAATTAATGGTAGAGCTGTTCAGGGGGAGAGAGGATTAGGAGGCAGGGTAGAGAAAAAGGGAGGTGAGTATGTCTTCTTTCCCAGCAGTGTCTCAGCAGCCTTCTGTCTCATTTCTCTCTCTATAAAGCAAAACCTGCCTTCTACTTATCTACAAGGATTCTGGGAAGACATAACAGATAGAAATGTACAGCCTCAGAGGAAAGTTCCTAGTATTATAATCACAAATAAAGGTGGAAGCCACCTATGGTCTACTGTAAAAACCCCAACTCTGTACTATGGCAAATAAGATCTTTCAACTTCATAACATGGGTAAGGAGTAAAGTGATAATCCTTGCATTATGCAACTTTCAAGGAAAAGAAAACAAGAGTCACTGTTATTTCCCAATATCACTGGCTTAAGAGGCCTACATCTTAGTTTTTGTACTCCCAACCCCTCCTTTCTAAGACTAGTACAGTGAAAAAAGGTTCCATGAAATATTTTTAAAATACATAAAATGCATATTTTTCCATTTTTGTTTTGGTTGTTGACTAGATGTTTTAATATCGCAACTAAAAAAATTTCCACTGCATAGGTTGCTATGGGTGATTTCCACTGCCACGTGTTTAATTAAGATTGTATGGTTATTTGTACCTCAAAATTTTTCAGAAAAAGAAAAGCAGATTTCACTGAAAATTTACCTTAAGTGAAAAATGATTGAAACAAGTTGGGGAAGAATATACTGAAAGTCATTTGCCATGAAAATAAGTCAAAAAGGGGAGGGTGGGAGATCCTTTTAAAAGCATCCCAGAGCAAACAGAAGGCAATGGGGGTATTTCTCCCACTGGAGATTAGTGCAATGAGTCTGATGCTGAGACCTCAGTTCTCTGCAACAGAAGGCACTTTCTACCTCACACACACAGGTGCCACACTGGTCCAGGGAGGGTACAGAGCCTTGTTCAAGAGTCACAGCTAGTGAATAGTGGCAGTGCTTAGTAAGAACCAAGTCTCTTGAGTCCAGGGCCTTGGTTCTGTTCAGGACCCCATGCTCTATCATCTAGTTTTGGGGCATACTTGGTTTCCTACTGCTCATTGATTCAAACTCGAAACTTACTTGTGAAATTCCAAGGTATATATCCAGAGATATTTTGGTCTCTAGAAAGCCCCAGACAAGTTGGCTCAAACGAACTGTATTCAGGGAGCTAGTTGGGATCCCTTTTAAAGCAGGAGTCACTCTGCTTTTGTGGATTCTGAACTAAAGGGTGAATGGCCTTAAGTTGAAGTTATCATTTTTGCATGGAAAAGATCTGGATCCAGCACACCATTGGGGACATAAAATATACTGGATTCTTTTTTTAAAAGAAAACCTTGTAAACAAGACACTGGAATTAACATGATCATTTCTGATCCAAGATGATGCAACAACTCGTAGCTGCACACACGCATAACTGCAGAAGAGCCAAACCAGAAATTTCTAAGATTTAAGTTAACAGAGACATAAGCTTAGATTCCCAAATGTGGAATGAGGGACAAAGATACAAGTAATACAAACACCTCATAGAGAGGAAGGAAATGGCAGGTAAGTAAATGTAAATTCAAAGGGAAATAAAAAGTTGTCATTCGAACTTTTAATTTTCTCATTGTACAACTGATTCATTTTAGCACAGTTAGAGCAACCTTTGTAATATTTCCACTAGCTGAAAAATTTCTCTTCAGCTTAACCGAGAGTATCTGAAAGCCTGATAAGATCTCTTCCAAGAACGTGAATTAATATTAGCAATGCAACAAAAATAAAACACTGCCCATCCACTTGTGTGCATAGAGCCACCTATTTGGCTTATCCTAAGTCAACGCAGCCCAATCTCTACCATGATTAGAACCACAAATACCACCTGGACTGGCAGGTTTTCTGATCAATCTTTCACTTTCTTCATGAATAATTTTCTCAGAAGTAATTTACCAATAAATCAAATGTGTTCAGTTTTACCAAATTCACTATTTTTTAAAAATCTATTTATAGTTCATCTCCCCAATGGGATGTGAACATTTTAGAGTACTACAAGGTTGTCCCGGCAGTAGGTTGATGAAACTGCAAACTGGGTTTTCTAACTTTAAAATTGGAATCTTCTCACTATCTTTTATCCTGGGCCATAGGTAGACCCATTACCCCAAGCAATGATCCCACAGATGCGAGTCTGAGAGAAAGGCTGCCCCCAAGCAAGCCACCGCCACCCCTGGAAGAGTGAGGTCAGAAACAGATCGCACTGCTAGCGGGGCACAACTTCCACACTGTGACTTCAGCCTGCACTGAGATTTACTGACTGGATGTAGGCTCCGAACGGCTCCTAGTTGCATAAATTTCAGGGCCCTTGGACCTGCTCAGTGTAGCTACAACTCTGTACTATATACAAAAGGGAGCTGGATGTTTTGCTGTAATTGAAAGAGAATACCCTTCACTCTTGATAAGCCCTGCAGTCTGGGTTTCATCTTCCAACTCTATAAACTGCCTTGCTCTCTGAACCTCAGTTTCCTCAACAGGTAAAGAGGGGTGTAACACTTTCTCTCAGTGTCTCTATATGAAAAATGCCCAGTTCGGTGCCCGGCCAACAGTGGAGGCTCCTCAAAGGTTGGTCTACTCCTTACTGACTTCTCTGCTCAGAATGCTTTCCTGCTGTTCTCCACATTCCTGGATCAAAAGCTACTTCTAATAAACCTCCTGAATAGTCTAACCAAGTTCCAAGTATGACCCTACTACTGTATAGTTTATTAAAATCATCTCTCTCTGTGTGGTTCTGATCTTGTTTAAGTTCTCAAATTGAATCTTGCTACTCAAAGTGTGACTGGCAGGCCAGCAGCATCAATATTGCCTGGAAGTTTGTGGGAAATGCAGAAACGCAGGTCCCACCCCAGGCCTACTTAATCACAATTTATGAGACCCCCACCTCAAGTGATATGTTTACATTTCAAAGTGCTCTGAATATAGGTGTAGTAGCATAAGCATTCTGTTTATACGTAAACTAATAAATAACAGGAAGGATACTTTCAAAGTAGTAACTTCTGGTTTCTAGGATGTAACACATGTCAGACTGACTGATGATAAGCTTCCACAAACTAAATGTTTTCAACACAGGATGATGAAGTTCTAAAGCCTATCTTTGTTTTTAATGTACACTGTCATTCTATATATGGGCCTCCCCCGCCCCCCATCAACTTTCTGAAATATTTTTTAGCTCTTTCCAGTTATATGTGAAAGTACAATTTTTAAATGCTCCTGAAAGTAAAATTTATGACCCAAATTCCTCAAATGAATCACCAAATGCTGGATATGGGAGGCTGGTAACTCTGTGTATCAGGAAACAAAAACCAATCTGAGTGAGTCATCTCTGTGATCAAAGATAACACAGCCACAGCCAGGGCTTGGTGCAAACAAATGGCTACAGCAATCACACACCAGAATCTCGTGTTTAATGGTTTCTCACATTAAAGTGCATCAGTCAGCTCTGTGAAACCAGGAAGTGGAACCCAGGACACCACATAAATAACAAGTACACTCTCTTGAGTTGGTTATATTTTATCCTTCTGCTCTAAATCTATTTCAATTTTTTGGCAGATATATAAAAATGAAGATGCTGTTTTGTCAAGAGGGAAGCAAAAAGGTAAAAAGGTAACTAAAATGACAGGACTTCAGAAATATCTCATAAGCAAATTTCAGCACTTCCCAGAGGCCTATTTATTGAGGCCTTTGATCCAAAACAAAAAGGGTGATCAGAAGCTGGCAAATGTCATCACATTGAGTGTAAACTATAATAGTTTCCATCTCATTGCATATTAATTTTGAATGGGCTTTTATGTTATCTATGTATCAAGAAACATTTACCTTTATGTTTTTACACTCCATCAATGGAAATATATGTTTATTTAGCAGTAAGAGAGTACATATGGTAAAAAAAAAAAAAGGAAAGTAGCAGCTGGCAAGTGCCTCAAAACAAATGAAAAGAGGATGTGGTAATAGGCTATAGAAGTAGAAATGCCTATTATCATTTGATTCCATGTATATTCTTTATGCATGTCTTTTTCTCAGACACTCCAAGCTTTAAAGAAGAGATGAGTGGGAAGTAAACGCATGCTACACAGCATTGCCATTTAGATGCCAACTCCAGAGTGAAGAGCCAGGTGTCCCCTTAAGTCCAGGGATAGGGGTGTATGCCAGAACCGAGCCTGCCCTGTGCTGACCAGGCTCCACACAGGGATAAGGCTATATTTATCAAAAGGGGGTATCTCCTATCAACACCACATGCCCATTAGCAGGCAGGACTCCCAAGGAACACTTCTTAAACAGTAGATAGGAGCTCCTAAACCCGTAATCTGAAAAAACTGGAGGCCAGTTGGAGGCAACGGCAGTAATTTCAGGCCCCCACCTTCACAAGGACCCTCCCAACGTTAAAAAACAAACCTAAAAACTATAATTTCTGAAATAGAAACAGGACTAAATAGCCCCATACAGCCCATGCCACTCCCATTATTTGCATGCAGCATACACTACCTCATAATGAAGGGAATAAAAGGTGCCATGCTGAGAGCGGAACAGGTGCCATCCATGGGGGAAGGGTAGAGTCTCCCCAACACCAAAAGTAAGAGAAACATGCTGGGATGTCGGTTTAGTTCTCCCGTATCACTGAAAAAAAAAAAAGTATTGTACATAAAAGGTTTAACACTTGAGGCGGAGCACTGTCTTCAAACATTTTTCTCATTAAATAATTGCATATTGAGTTGGCCAAAAAGTATGTTTGGGTTTTTCATACCATCTTATGGAAAACTTGAAGGAACTTTTTGGCCAACCCAATATACAAAGTAAGACTCTATGATCAGGGATAATTGTCCTTTTTTGCATGTCTTTCCTCCACTTACTTCGTATCTTCTTACTGTGCAAATAAGGAAGAACTACTGGCAAAGCCGCAGACTGGGCTTTTGCACACGATTCTCTTCTCAAAGCGTATTATTTGATAATTAGAGTTTTCTGTTTTGATTTGAGCTGTTCCGACAGTAGAGAGATGCCTGTTCCAGAGTATGAAATGTGAAACTTTCAACATCCAAATGTACTTAAGAAAGCGTGAACAGTCGCTTACCAGGGCCAGAAAAGCCTGTCTGCACAAATTACTAATGTGAGGAAATGTATCATAAACAGAAGTAAAAATTCATTGATGCGATTTTATTTTCTCATTACAGACAATTGGTATAAATTCATGCCGAGTACAAAAACTGCTGAAAGAATAAAATGGCCCATGCTCTAAGATGTCCATACTAACAATTCCACTACCAGACACAGATTGTGATGGAAAGGACAACAGTGAACTTTGTTTTTAATCTGCCCTGATTAGAATGGAAGCCCTCTTATTAGCTTTATTTTGTGTTTCCAGGGCTGTTGGCCATCTTCACTCAAGTAGAACAGTATCATTTCTGACCATACATGACCAGGTGAGTCAGCTGCAATAGACCAGCGATTAAAAAAAAAAAAAAAAAAAGACAGGTGTGTGTTAAAGCAAACTCAACGTGTAAACACACAGGCTCTCAAATGTAAGGGGAGGAAAATGATTCTTAGAAGAAATCACACTATGCTTCTAAAAATCTAATTCCTATAAAACATCAAAAACTTTAAAAACAGGATTTGTAAAAATGTAAAATAAAATCTAAAAACCTGATTTTATACAACTTTTCAGGTACAAATCTGCTACAGAGCATCAGGCAATGCGATGTAATAAAGAAGCAGGTTTTGTTTTTTTTTTTTAATATCCATCTATGTTACAAGGAAAGAGCTGATTAAAAACTGCTGCCTGGAGGGAAAAATCTCAAAGTAATTCACATCCTTGATTCCACTTTGGCCCACCCTATTCTCTTACCTGTCCACAGTATTGGCCACGGTTTCCAACTGTTTGAGAAGAAAGGGATAGAGTTCAGGGAAACGAGAGAAAAATTCGCTCCCTGTCATTCTGTGGAGGTAGAAGAGGAGATAAATTATTATCATTTATTTCCTCTGAATTGATAAAGCCTTTTTATTTATTCATTTTTTTTAAAGAACATCCACTAAGATCAGTTATTTGAATATTTAATGAAATAAAGTTAAGAACAAAACTTAAAATCTGAAGAATTTAATTCTTTCGGATTCTGGAAATGCTCTTAACACAAGGAAGTTTACCTCAAAATTTAAGATTACATACACTTAGAGGTCTTTAATATTAAATTCTGACAGGGAAGAAATGTGAAATTTGTGAAAATGCCAAATTTCCACCACTGATTTGGACCATGAATATGATCAGCACCTGGCTGACTGAGACTGGTTCAGCTTCAGTAATAAGCACACTGTAAAACAAGGTTTCTCCAAGCTGGCATCCGTGACATTGTGGATGAGATAGCTCCTTGTTGTGGGGGGCTATCCTGTGCAGTGTAGAAGGTTCAGCAGCCTCCATAGCTTCTACCCATGATATGCCAGTAGCACAACAGCCCTCCCCACACCAACTGACAACCAAAGATATCTTTGGACACTGCCAAATGCACCCTGAGAGGAAAAGAAAAGTTCCCAGTTGAGACCCACTGACTGGAGCATGATCATCAGAAGACATGGCGTGTAAGGTTCTGGAGCATCAATTTGCGAGGATTATCTTCTCCCTCTTTACAAACACTGCTCCCTGCACTCTGACAAGATTCCGGAAATAGTTCTTCCAACTGTACAATCGACAAAAAAGCCCAAGCTAAACATGGCACTTGGTTAAACACTGTGTCTCCAAAACTATGAAGGAGCTGCTGTGAAGGGGTGACATTCATATTCCCAACCTGCCCCTTTTATCAACTTGAGATACATTCTCCTATTAATAAAGACCCAAATAGCATTTTTCGAAAACTGAAGCATATTTTACACACAGTGAAATGCTCAGATCTTAAGTATACCATTTGGTCAATTTTCATAAATGCATACACTCACGTAATCCACCTCTGTGAAGCCTGAGGAGACTTCCATCATTCTAGAAAGTTCTCTTTCACCCCTTTTCCAGTCAGCTCTGAATCCCCAAAGCAACCACGATTTGATTTCTATCAACACGATTTGGTTTTGTCTATGCCAGAATTTCACATAAATGTAATAATGCATTACTTTACTTTTTGGGTCTGCCTTTTTTCCACTCAGCATAAAACTTATGATATATCCATTCACGTCATTCAATGTGTCAATAGTTTGATTCTTTTTGTTGCTTTGTATTCTACTGCATGAATATACACGTCTGTTTACCCATTCTTCTCTTGACAGACACAGACTGTTTCCATTTGTTTGCTTTCATGAATAAAGCTGCTATGAATATTCTTGGACAAGGTTTTTTGTGGACATATATTGTAATTTTTCTTAGCTAAATATCTGAGAATAAAACTGAAGTTTAATATTTTAGAAAACTGATGGTTTTCCAAAATAATTATAACATTTTATGCTCTCAACAACAATAAGCAAGCATTCTAGTAGGTCTAAATCCTTTTCAACATTTCCTGTTGTCTTTTTTTTTCCCATTTTAGCCATTCTCATGACTCTGGAGAAGAGTGATTACTTTTATTTATTGCATGCTTTAAAAAAAATTTATCACAGTATAATTGCTTTACAATCTTCTGTTAGGTTTTGCTGTAAAGTGAATCAGTTACAAGTATACCTATATTCCCTCTTTTTCAGATTTTCTTCCAATTTAGGTCACCAAAGAGCACTGAGTAAAGTTCCCTATGCTATATAGTAGGTTCTTATTAATTCTCTATTTTATACAGAGTCGTGTATAAATGTCAATCCCATTCTTCCAACTCATCCCACCCTCTTTCTTCCCCGCTTCGTATCTTAACTTTTTCTTCTACATCTGTTGCAAACTTTTTAAACCTTACCACAACTTTATAAATTTCTTTTTATAACTATTTCATATTCATTAAAATAAAAATTTTTTGAAGTCCTTACTCATTTCAAATTATAGATTTATCGAACATTTATTGGGAATTCTATGTAAAGAAAGCTCATTTCCTTTATACTTACATATTTTTATGGAAAAAATTAGTAAATGTTAAAAGGAACAGACTGCCCAGTGCCTCTCCTCATAGAAAACTAAGCAAAAGTATCTTGGCTGAGAAAGTATTAAAAAAATACTTTAAAAAACTCAGTGAATTCTGGTACACACTTTTCGTTTGACTTTTTTCCATCAACAAATATGAATATTACATATACTGTTGTGCACCTTGATTTTTTTCATCAAAACTTTATCTACAAAATCATTCAGTATCAGGCACCCTGATCTATTTCTTTCCATTTAATGACTGCAGAGTAAACCATATTACAGTTACGTGTGACTTAATCCCTAATGGTTAGGGCTTTTGGTTGTTACCAGTCTCTTGCCGTTACAAAGGATGACATGTATAAAATTTTAGCTAAAAATGCAAACCTGGGTTTTGCAAGGTCAATGTTTTATTGAGGGAAGACAAACCAATTCCCTTGCAGGCTATGTCACATTCTTTACCATCTCCAAGCAAAATGGTTAAGAGTATCAGTTTCCGGTTTTAGTGGAGTCATTTAAAGGTAAAACTCTTTAGGAGTTCAGTACTGGGATACCTGAGTACTACCTGCCCACACAGAACATCTCCATCTACGCAACAAAGCCTGGAGGACGTATCTTCTCAAGGAATCAGTCACTAATCTCTAGCAGCCTGGTATCTCTTGGGGGAGTAACAAAGATAAACATTCTCACTTAAGCAGACCATACGCTTGTTATCGCCATCATCTAGAAACTGCCTTGATAAATAACTGGCCCCGCTGACCACAATAGTGCCAGGGACAAGGGCTGAAGAGCTACTATTCTAAAATTAAAGTCTTTTTTTTTTTTTTTTGCCATGCCCCACAGCTTGTGGGATCTTAGTTCCCCAACAGAGACTGAATCCAGGTCCTCAGCAAACAGAGCACCAAGTCCTAACCACCGGACCATCAGGGAATTCCCTAAAGTCATTGTTTTAATGGAACGAAAGCAAATTACCTCACTCAGTTACTTTAGCAAACATTTACCAACCAGTTTATCTTGGAGGCTTTATGAAGAAGGTACATTACTCAAAGTTAACTATTTGGTGAATCTTTTAACTAACTGTTTTGTTCTTAATAGCCTGGTGTGTTTCGACTAAATCTTTAAAAAAAATATTCTGTTAAAATTACTGTGTCCCTGCTTGGTGGTGAAAGAGACAGAAGCATCATTTGTGCATCTGCCGTTTAAGAAAAACCAAAATTATGTTTAAAGGAGAATTCTGACCTTGTATTCAGGTTTGCTGAGACACAGGAGGTGCCCTTCTATTCTAGGATTTACTTTCCAGGTAGCATAAACTGAATTCTGCATCAGCCAAGGGCTACTAATGACTTGCCTAAATGTTTGTAACCTGAAGGATACGCAATATTAGCACTTCTTGTGTGTTATAAAACAGAGCCTCAAGTAAGACACAAATGGATATCAAAATTAACTCAGGGGCTTATTATTGAAACTTCACTCACCTCTGATTCTCAACTACACCAAAAAGTCTACAGAATCTTGAATCCAGAACGTTGGCTGCTAATATATATGAATTCCAGCCTTCCACTAACAAATGACTACATTTTATAATTATACTGAATGGGGAACCACTGTGTATAATAGTGCTTCTAAGTGGAGGCAGTTCATAGGTTTTGGGCTGCCTGTATAGGTCTGTAATCGAAACTCATTTTAAAAGACCAAGGTCATGGAACCATTTTAATCCATGTTTGAATCTCCCTCCTCTGAATCCTAGAACCTCTATGTTTTACCTTTCACTTGCTGCTTAATCAAAACTGCGTGATCACGTTTTTCTCAAGAACACAGCAAATATATATTCTTACATACCTGTATACTTCATGTTGAGCCCTATGCTAGGTCCTCAGGGAGATACTAAGACTATGAGATAGCCACTGCTCTTGGAGCTAAAATCTGATTAGGATGGCTGGCATATTTATAGACTATAACTAAGAACATAAGGCAAACCAGTGTAAGGGTCAAATAAATGATGTTTACAGTAAGAGTACAGAGTTGGAAAAGATATCACCGGGAACTAGAAAGGTAGGGAAAGTTTTGTGGAAAACATGGAAACTAAGCTGAGTCTTGAAAAACTGGTAAGACTGGATGAAAAAGGAGGAAAGACAGCACGGAGGACGGGCAGGTACAGGAATCAAGTGGACAGACAAGCTGGCTGGATGAAAAGAGAACTTCATGACAGGAGAAAGTAGAAAACATGGGATGACATACAGTTTTTTAGAAATTTGAATGCCAAACTAGACAGATTCACCTGTGTCTTACTAGGCACTGAAAGTTCCTGAACAGGAGAGAGACGTGCCAAGAGCAGACAGACTAGACCGGAGAGAGGAGAAACACGGTGGCCCCGTAGACATTCACTACATGTGCACCTGTTCCCCTCAACTAGAGCATTAATCTATAGGCATCAAGGCTTCCCTGCATCTCTCCTGATTCATGGCATAATACTCTGTACATGTTGGTTGACTGGTAAATATTATGGCAATGAATGAATAAACAATGGGAGCCAGAGAAGAAAAAAAATTCTAATATAGTTGACTTCAAACCTATGCTTTATGCCTTTATTCTCTCAGCGACTGGTACCTACCTGACACTTAACTACTCATTCAGCTTCCCAAGCCCAAAACTCCCAATGCACCAATCAACAGGCAAGTCTTGCCACTTTTACCACCACAGTATATATTGAGTCTATTTCCCACCATTCCCCCTATTTAGACCACAAGTCTGATGCCATTGTTTCTTGTCTAGAAGCTGTATCAGCCTCTCACGGGACCTCTTTGCCTCAGATCTTCCCTCTCTGTAACTCTGTTGTAATGAGAACTGTCTTTAAAATACAAACCTATATTATGAGATTAATAGTTCCCTAGAGAAGGCAATGGCATCCCACTCCAGTACTCTTGCCTGGAAAATCCCATAGATGGAGGAGCTTGGTAGGCTGCAGTCCATGAGGTTGCAAAGAGTCAGACATGACTGAGCGACTTCTTTCACTTTTCACTTTCATGCATTGGAGAAGGAAATGGCAACCCACGCCAGTGTTCTTGCCTGGAGAATCCCAGGGATGGCGGAGCCTGGTGGGCTGCCATCTGTGAGGTTGCACAGGGTCAGACACGACTGAAGCGACTTAGCAACAGCAGCAGCAGTGCCTTTTTGATAAACTCTTCAGCCTGACTTACAAAGTTGTGCTCATTCTGACTCACTTGTCCAGCTACTTCTGCCTCTCTGCCTTCAAAACCAGCCACTCAGAATTTCTTTTGGTCCTATCAACATTTCATGCTCTTCCTACTCTCCAGATGTTGGCAAGTAGACTTTCTGCTAGGAACACTTCTGCCCTAGCCCACCCCAGACTAACCTGAAGCAATCTTTCAATTTGGGGCTTAGGCCAACTTCTCCTAGGACACATCCCTGATGTTTCAAACATGCGTTAGGTGCCTGACATTAGTCTTACACTATAACTTACAATCTCCCAATCACAGCATTTAGAGCACTCCATAACTTGCTTATTTCTCACACCAATTACACACTCTCCATGGGCAGAGACTAACTGTATGTATCTTATTTTTCCATATTATCTCAGGTACTAAGTATGATGCTCAGTTCACAGATGGTAAACAGTTGCTGGGTGAATGAAGCTAGAGAAAAGAGTCCTTGACAAAATCAAGGAGAAAAAGAATTATGATTAATAAGTAACAAATAAATATTTTCCTAAAGTGCATCATTAGCTATATCTAAGGGCATTCAGAAGAAGTGAAGTGAAGAAGTGAAGTGAAGTCGCTCAGTCATGTCCGAATCTTTGCAACCCGGTGGACTGTAGCCCGCCAGGCTCCTCTGTCCACGGGATTCTTCAGGTAAGAATACTGGAGTGGGATACCATACTTCCTTTTCCAGGGGATCTTCCTGACCCAGGGATCAAACCTGGGTCTCCTGCATTGGAGGCATACGCTTTAACCTCTGAGTTACCAGGGAAGTCAGAATCATCATCTAAATTAACAAACTGAGTATCTTGGCAGGGCTCAAAATGTTCTTAAACACAAATATATAAAGCTCATTTTCCTGGTTTACAAACAATTTGATTCCAGTTCCCCCAAATAAGCCGACAGGGTAATATGTTACCTCCCCAGATATAGCAAGCCCTGGAAAAGGTCAGTTTTCATTCCAATCCCTAAGAAAGGCAATGGGAAAGAATGCTCAAAATACTGCACAATTGCACTCATCTCACACGCTAGTAAAGTAAAACTCAAAAATTCTCCAAGCCAGTCTTCAGCAATATGTGAACCGTGAACTTCCTGATGTTCAAGCTGGATTTAGAAAAGGCAGAGGAACCAGAGATCAAGTTGCCAACATCTGTTGGATCATCGAAAAAGCAAGAGAATTCCAGAAAAACATCTACTTCTGCTTTATTCAATATGCCAAAGCCTTTGACTGTGTGGATCACAATAAACTGTGGAAAATTCTGAAAGAGACGGGAATACCAGACCACCTGACCTGCCTCTTGAGAAATCTGCATGTAACAAATTAGAACTAGAAGCAACAGTTAGAACTGGACATGGAACAACAGATTGGTTCCAAACAGAAAAAGAAGTACGTCGAGGCTGTGTATTGTTACCCTGCTTATTTAACTTATATGCAGAGTACATCATGAGAAACACTGGGCTGGAAGAAGCACAAGCTGGAATCAAGATTGCCGGGAGAAATATCAATAACCTCAGATATGCAGATGATACCACCCTTATGGCAGAAAGTGAAGAGGAACTAAAAGCCTCTTGATGAAAGTGATGGAGGAGAGTAAAAAGTTGGCTTAAAGCTCAACATTCAGAAAACAAAGATTATGGCATCTGGTCCCATCACTTCATGGCAAATAGACAGGGAGACAGTGGAAACAGTGTCAGACTTTATTTTGGGGGGCTCCAAAATCACTGCAGCTAGTGATTGCAGCCATGAAATTAAAAGATGCTTACTCCTTGGAAGGAAAGTTATGACCAACCTAGACAGCAGATTCAAAAGCAGAGACATTACTTTGCAAACAAAGGTCCGTCTAGTCAAGGTTATGGTTTTTCCAGTAGTCATGTATGGATGTGAGAGTTGGATATAAAGAAAGCTGAGTGCTGAAGAATTGATGTTTTTGAACTGTGGTGTTGGAGAAGACTCTTGAGAATCCCTTGGACTGCAAGGAGATCCAACCAGTCCATCCTAGAGGAGATCAGTCCTGGGTGTTCACTGGAAGGACTGACATTGAAGCTGAAACTCCAAATACTTTGGCCACCTGATGTGAAGAGCTGACTCATTTGAAAAGACCCTGACACTGGGAAAGATTGAAGGTGGGAGGAGATGGGGACCACAGAGGATAAGATGGTTGGATGGCATCGTCCACTCAGTGAGCATGAGTTTGAGTAAACTCCGGGAGTTGGTGATGGACAGTGGGGCATGGCGTGCTGCTGTCCGTGGGGTCGCAAAGAGTCGGACACGACAGACAGACTGAACTGAATTGAACTGGGGGTAAAATTCTCCAGTGACAGGCATTTCAAACCTGTTTACCTATGTGGCCAAAAACTAGCGCAGCGACTTTACTGTAAACAAGAGAAATGATAAAAAGGAAAAACTGAACCTCTGTAATTTCAATGTCCTAGGAAGACAAAGGAGAATAGCAAAAACTCTGAATGGGATAAAACAGATAGACACAGGAGACAACAAACAAGCCAGGATAGAGGGTGAGAATAAGCAGCTTTAACCTTGGGTTTTTCAGACTATCAAAAGGTGAGTTGTTCCCCATCCCACCGGGTAAGAATAACGCCAGCACAACAGATGAGAGGCTCCTGGGGAAACACAGAAGCTGCTTGAATAAATCAACATGTCCTGCACCAAGAATACGGTGCCCAGAGCACAGGGTGGCTGTCACTTCCACCAAGGCGATCCTTAGCTGCCATGTTCCCAGATGGACTCCCCCAGAGTCCAGCTGGGGCTGAGAATGAAAGAGGCTAGCAAGAGAGGTTTATGGAGTGAAAGAAAATGCCTGGCTGGCACCATTTTGTTTTTATTTTAAAAGTGATTTTAAATCTATTCTAACACTTCTTATTTATTGAGAAAAATTTAGATAATTAAAGAACATTGCAAAGAAAAATCTAAAAATCACCACAATCATACCACCTGAAGTTAGCAGCCAGTCTGTCTTGATGTCTGTTCATACCTTTCTCCTCCTTATATACTGCTCTATAATCTGCTTTTTATACTTAATATATGAATAACACTGGTCCACATGGATCTGAACCCATTTTGATGTAGTAGCCTCTATGTGGTACACTCTCTGTGCTTCTCCTATGTTTGAACCCAGGCCTGGGGCACTAATCCAGACATCAAGCCAGTACAACTAAGCCATGTGTGGAAAGAGCCTCATTCCAGCACTGCCCTTTTGTCTGCACATTCCACACCTAATCTTGGTAATGCCAAGAGAGTCTAGTGTTGGACAGCATCTGACCTTTGGTCATTTTGGTAGTCTATGAACTCTCCCTGCCATCTAACAGGCCTAGAGAAGCCTTCATGTGCAGCAAGCTTCTATTTCTTTTTGAGATCTGTGTCCTAATTAGTCAAAATGCCAGAAGCACACATGCTTCTGAGTTTTACACAGGATGGAAACTATCATGCAAAGAAAAGAAGTATTTGGGGAAACGCTGAAATAAGGTATCTCCGCCTCCCAGTTCCTACATATATACTCCCTATCGCTCTCAATCCTCCCAGGAACAAGGATCAACAGAGTAATGCACAAAGGTATAAAAAGGCAAGCGCAAGGGCAAGCGAAAACCTGCCGCAGCAAGGAGGTGCAGAGTAAATATCAGCAAAGGTAGAGTGTGTCCTTGGTTTTAAAAGGCCTGGACTTATTCACAGGCCATGGAGAAAACACCATAAAACTGGTCATTAGATGAAAACAAATGATGAAGGCAAAAGCCTAGGGGTTTTCAGTTGGTATTTCAAATAGGAACCCAATAAACTATTAAAACCTAGCTACTCCCCAGTTTCTGGTCTATAAAACCACCCCAGAGGAGAGAAATCAGCTAAGGGCCTATGTCTCCTTGCCACAGTGACTGCTGATAAAAACAGCAAACTCATCTTAAGAAAAACAGTACCCCCAAATGCAAACAAACCTACAAAGAAGACAAAGTGCACACACACACATTTCAAAGGATGATCAAATGCAAACTCAAAAAACAGAAACAACTAATAAAAAGAAACCTGGATTTGGAATCCCACCAAGAAAACCATCTCTGACTCCGTTCCCAGAATCCTCTCTCTACCTCTGACTGGGGCTGACACTAGAATTTCTCCCTAGAGTTGTAATAACTAAACAAGAATAAGGGATTGGACAAAAGGGACGTCAGGGGTCCCAGGGTCAGAATCTCACACTCGACAAGCACTTGTAATCACTGTGATGCATCCACCAGGAAGTCCTGTTATAAGTCCTGTTATTAAATTTCAGGCAAACTGTGTAGGAAGTTAGACTCTGACCAGGTCTCCTGCCAGTTTCATCTACCTTCCTAATCTCTGTAGATAGCCATGGAATTCTTGGCCATGTTGAAAGCTTTTCTAAACCTTTCCTGCAGGAACTGCTTTCCAGATGGAGAAGCTTCCGAATCACAAAATTAGCCATCACTACGCCCATGGATGGAGGAACCTGGTAGGCTGCAGTCCATGGGGTCCCCAGGAGTTGGACACAACTGAGCGACTTCACTTTCAATTTTCACTTTCATGCACTGGAGAAGGAAATGGCAACCCACTCCAGTGTTCTTGCCTGGAGAATCCCAGGGACAGGGGAGCCTCATGGGCTACTGTCTATGGGGTCGCACAGAGTCGGACACGACTGAAGCGACTTAGCAGCAGCAGCAGCATGCAATACCCAGGGAGGGAAGTGAATGGTCTTGGTTCTGAAAATGCCCTGCCCTACTCCTTGTGAAATCACTGGTCATAAGAGAGCTGGGAAACATGCTTTCTGTCCTTACCCAGCCAGTTGGTCAGTAAGCAGGCATCTCTTGAATTTCTCATGTGTGCAAG
This sequence comes from Ovis aries, assembly GCF_016772045.2. Taxonomy (NCBI): domain Eukaryota; kingdom Metazoa; phylum Chordata; class Mammalia; order Artiodactyla; family Bovidae; genus Ovis; species Ovis aries. The sequence continues at coordinate 80,782,928 of NC_056056.1, read as the reverse complement.
GTCCCATTCTGGCAGCTTATATTGGATTTTAAAAACTGTTTTATTTATTTACTTCACTGGCTGCACCGGGTGTTATTTAGTTATACCATGCGAACTCTTAACTGCGGCATGTGGGATCTCGCTCCCCGACCAGGGATCAAACCTGGGTCCCCTTCATTGGGAGCATATTATCTTAGCCACTAGACCACCAGGGAACTTCCCTTAACTGGATTTTTTCTTTTTTTTTTTTAAAACATCAGAAATTTTTTTCTTAGGAAATGTTTCTTACTGAATCCCATCATCTAAAAATCTCAGTATGTCTGGTTTAATTCACTAATCACTGTGTAAGCAGTCTGTGGTAGACTGTTTCCAAAGATGGCTGCCAACAGTTCCTACTGCCTCCCTACCTGGGCAGGACCCCTTCCCTTCAGGAGGCGGGGTCTATCTCCTCTCCCCTGGCCTCCAGCCTAGGAGCCCTGTGAGCTCTCCGATCAACAGGAAGTGATGCAGTGCCAGCTGTGTCTTGGGCTTCACAAGGCCTGGCAGCTTCTGTATTCACTGTCCCGAGGACGTGGCTACTCTGCGAGAGAGTCCTCACTAGCCTGCCCAGGCATCCTTGCCTCAGTTGAGGCCCCAGATGAATGCCTCCATGTGAGTGACCCCAGATGACACCACACGGTAAAGAAGAACCACACAGCTGAACCCAGCCAACCCACAGAATTGTGAGAGATTAAACAAAACAAAACAAAACAAAACACAACACTGTCATTATTTTAAGCTACTAAATTTGGGGATGTTTGTTTTGTAGCAATGAAACACAGTTATAACATTTGAGACACTGAGTTATACTCTGTGAAAAAGGCAAAATACTAAATAAAAAGGATACTGATAACAAGGAACTCACAGTTTAACTTCTGTATTTATCCTCTCACAGTTCTGGAGGCCAGAAATCTGAAATCATTATCAATGGTCCCAAAATCAAAGAGTCAAGAGTTGTACTTCCAGAGGTTCTGGGGGAGAATACAAATCCTTACCGCTTCTAGTTCTGCATGGTTGCGGGCATTCCCACCATCTCCAGTCTCCTCTGCAGGCACACTGCTTTCTCCTCTTTTGTCTCTCAAATCTCCCATGCTTTCCACTTACCAGTGATGGCATTAAGGCCCAACCAGATAATCCAAGATAGTCACCTCATTGAAAGATCCTACAAAGACCCCCTTTGCTTACAAGCTAACATTTATAGGTTCTAGGGATTAAGAACTGATGTCTCTGGGGTGGAGGGGAGGGAGTGAGAGAACCCGTATTTGCCTCGTACAACTGCGAAAACCTAAGAGTCAAGACACTCAGGGCAAGAGTGAACATAATTGGTTTATTCCAAGGCAGTTATTTTCCAAATCTTTAAAGCAATGAAACCATTTTCTTTTTCAACTATAATCCCAATATTTAAAACATTAGAAAAAACAACAACAAACCAGAACCGTTCAGGTGGAAGCAGGGTTGGGGTGAGAGATCATCAGTTTGGCCTCCCTCTTATCCTTAGCAAGCACAGGCTCTGATGTACAGGCTCTGATATACCTATGTGAGCCCAAGAGGCACAGTTTACAGGGGCTTTGGAAGACAGTAAAACTCAAGATAGCAGTCCACACTACTTATCTTTTTACTTCCTTTTATTCCCAAATTTCCAAATCTCTCTTTTTAAGAAAGCATACTCCATCTGTCACTGCCTATAAGTCCCTATGATATTTCATCTTTTCTGTAACATTAATAGCTACTGCCATTTTATTAAAACATATTCCAAGTCTGTCTCCTCTCACTAGGAAGTTAGATCCTTGAGACTAAAAATTGTCTTATTTCTTCTCTAACCTCAACACCTAGAATGCTGCTAGTACATAGGACACTCAGTGCTCCCTTCTTGTTTTCTCAGAATTCCCTCCACAAATCTTGCTCCAGGAAAGAACAGGCTGTCTTCTTTTCAACCATAAGTGTCCATTTCCCAAGAGTCTGACTCTCAAAATAAAAACAGGATGAAAAAGCTCTTATTTGGTAATTCTAAAGAATTATCATGTATGGACATGAGAGTTGGACTATAAAGAAAGCTGAGCACAGAAGAGTTGATGCTTTTGAACTATGGTGTGGGAGAAGATTCTTGAGGGTCCCTTGGACTGCAAGGAGATCCAACCAGTCCATCCTAAAGGAGATCAGTCCTGGGTGTTCATTGCAAGGACTGATGTTGAAGCTGAAACTCCAATACTTTGGCCACCTGATGCAAAGAGCTGACTCATTTGAAAAGACTCTGATTCTGGGAAAGATTGAGGGCAGGAAGAGAAGGGGATGACGGAGGATGAGATGGTTGGATGGCATGACCGACCCATGGACATGGGTTTGGGTGGACTCCAGGAGTTGGTGATGGACAGGGAGGCCTGGCGTGCTATGGTTCATGGGGTCACAAAGTGTCAGACAAGACTGAGCAACCGAACTGAAAGAATATCATATAGACATTAAAACTATAGTCAAGCAAATGCACTACACAGGCAAAAAGTTCAGTGTCGAACTGGTCTCATCCTCATCCAAAAATTCTAGCAAGAAATCACCTAGAAACTTCTCTCTCACTCATTAACAATAGACTAATTTAACAAAAGGTCTAATATTTCAGAATAAAAATTTCTTGGTTTCTAGCCCTGTAATGCTTTCATTCAACTATTTTTTTTCAAGATCCTACTCAAAACGTTATGGACATTTTCACTAAGACTAATATGAATTTGCCAAATTCATATTACTAAAGCATGAGGAAGGTGCCAACAGAGTTCCAGACTTCAAGGAACATATCAGAGCAGGAGGGACCCCCAAAGAAGATCTACTACTCTAATCATTTAATTTTCCAGATGAAGAAACCAATGCTCAGAAGAACTGAGTTTCCCAAATTCAAAATACAAGTTGGGGGAAAATTCAAGACTAAAACCCAATTCTCCTGTTTCCCAATCCAGCCACTAGACTTTTTTAGGGTTTCCATTACACAGGTAATCCGCTCATCCTGTACCGGGCATCTACTTAATGAGGAGAGGACACTGTGGCCCAGACAGGCCAGTTTTCAAAGGAGTTCATGTCCTCATGATGGGATCAGATAGCTAGCCATCTCTCCCCTGCTGTCAATCAGCCCCGGTCAACTTAGACTAAGATTCCCTACCTAAGCTTCTACTTCCATACCCTGAGCCAGGCCCACTCACCACCTTTAAATGGAGTAGATGTGCAGGCAAACTGGCAACTAAACTAATCCTTAAAAATCTATCCATCTGCCCTTAAAAAGCATTTTCAGAGGTCAATGGACCACAGATACTCCATTTGATCTAATAAGTTTCATCTCCCCTGTATTCAAATTAAGAGAATTTTCCTAGTATACCACAGTACCCTTAAACACTCTCACCACCACGACCCTCCCCTCAAAAAAACGAAAAACAAAAATATAAAGGAAAAAAATCTGTTAAATCTCATGCAAATCAAACCAGAAAAGAGAGTATGTTTATTTGTTCTTATTCAGACTCAAGGGCTTCTCCCTAGTGAATCCATGTTTTCTGTAAGTTTATACCCAGGCCAAGGCTTATTTACAAGGGAAAAAAACAAAACAAAACCAGAAAACCAAGGAGTCATCAGGCAAATGTCACACTCCCATAACATTGTCTATAACTAGGTATGATGTGATGTCCAGTGTATGTTTTCCCAAATTCATAGTTAGAGGAAATAAGACTCAGAAATCAAAGAATGATTTCTTCTGCTGTGAAAGTATTTAAGAGTCTCTGTGTCTATCTTAGACTGCAGGATTTAGTCTTCTCTCTGAACAACTGCCTGGAAGTACTCAAAAAGATGGGATAATTTTCAACAGATTGGCTGGATCTCCAGACGAAGAAGGAAAGCCAGCATTTGGCAGAGTTGTGAAAAGAACACTTTGGACATCTTAGCCATTTATTTTTTGGAGAGCCAGAAAACTAATCTGGAATAAGTATAACTCATTATTATTATTATTTAAAATCCTAACCTTTGGCTTTTGGGTTTGGAAGCTGGAAACATGTTGGTTTCTGTAGACATGCAAACGAAATTTATTAAATTAGACATTCCAGGATCAGGGCTCTGTGTCTGGTGTTCTCACGAATGCTGTGTTTGTTTGTTTGTTTTTTTAATACTCTCAAGGAAGTAGGGTACCACCTCTTCACAGACCCTGGAAAGCCATATGCTTGGCCCTGAGAGCAGCCTGTACCCTGAGATCACACCGAGGCAGGCTTTCAATACGGCTGGGAGCCATTCTCTGCCTTGCATGTTTCCCCTTAACAGCCAGACCCAAAACCCTTCAAAAGGCTGAGGTTGTGTTTGCTACTTCAACTGTATCTCCTAGAGCACCTAGTAGAAGAGACAGACATAGCATGTGCTGCCTTCATTTAAAAATAAATTAAGGAATAAATCATGTCTCGTCTCTTTCCCCTCTTTTGAGTTATATTCTATTAATTACAATTAATGTACGCTCATTAAAAAAAAAAAACCCCAAACAATATACAGATGTGTAAGTAGTAAAAGAAATATCACACTGCCCCATTCAAGACCTTTTCTATACATGTATAAAAACATTAAAACTATACATATAATACATAGCTGTTTTGGAGGAAATGGTCAACAGGAAGGTTTGTGTTGAATATTGTTCAGCAACTCTCACTTAAAAAAAAATATTTGGTGCTTTACAAATCATTTAGATTCTATAAGTAGAAAGAGAAAAATCAAGTTTTTCTTGTCCTTAATTTTATTTTAGATTTTTTTTTTTTGATGCACGCTATTTTTAAGATCTTTATTGAATTTGTTATAATGTTGCTTCTCTTTTAAGTTTTGGGTTTTTGGCCCTGAGGTATGTGGAATCTTAGCTTCCTGACCAGGGATCAAACCTACACCTCCTGTATTGGAAGGGGAAGTCTTAACTACAGGACACCCAGGGAAGTCCCTTGTGACTAATTTTTTTAAATGTTTTGAATAAAAGTATAATCTATTACTTTATCTCCATATTTGATCAATAATCTAGCTGAATACAAAATAAAAGGAAGGTAATCATACTCCATCAGAACGTTAAAGGTATCTCTCTTCTATCTTCTAAGTCTGCTCTCATTTTGATCCTTAATTCTCCATATGTGAACTGTTTTTGTTTTTCTGAACTCTACAAAATTTTAGAAATTTCATAATGATGTATTGTGTCTTGGTGTGGATTGTTTTTTAGTCACTGTACCAGAACGAGTGTCCTTAAGTTCCAGGAAAATTTCCTGTACTGTTTTTTTGACAATCTCCTGCCCTTACTTTGCTCTGCTCCAACCTCCTGTCCCCCCACCCTCACTTTTTCTGGTTGTACCATACACATGGGGGATCTAGTTCCCTGACCAGGAAGAGAACCTCTGCCCCTGCAGTGGAAGTACAGAGTCTTAACCACTGGACTGCCAGGGAAATCCCTGTGCTCTCCCTTAGAACTCTTGTAAGCAGAATATTGAATTGCCCGAAATAATCTTCTGATTTTTTTTAATCCCTTCCCCACCTTCCATCTCTCTTGATCTCTTGAGTTTTGCCTCTGAAAGGGTTCTTTTATTCTGTCTTCCATCTTTTTTTTCTTTTTTAAAAATTTAATTTATTTAATTGGAGGCTAATTACTTTATAATATTGTAGTGGTTTTTGCCATATAGTCACATGAATCAGCCATGGGTGTATATGTGTTCCCCATCCTGAACCCCTCTCCCACCTCCCTCTCCACCCCATCCCTCAGGGTCATCCCAGTGCACCAGCCCCGAGCACCCTGTCTCATGCATTGAACCTGGACTGGTGATCTGTTTCATATTTGATAATATACATGTTTCAATGCTATTCTCTCAAATCATCTCACCCTTGCCTTCTCCCACAGAGTCCAAAAGACTGTTCTTTACATCTGTGTCTCTTTTGCTGTCTCGCATATAGGGTCATCGTTACCATCTTTGTAAATTCCATATATATCTGTATTTTTTCATATATATGCGTTACATATATTGGTGTTTTTCCTTTGTGACTTACTTCACTCTACAGGCTACAATCCACAGGCCCGCAAAGAGTCGGACACGACTGAGTGACTTCACTTTTCACTCTGTGTAACAGGCTCCAGTTTCATCCACCTCATTCAGTTCAGTTCAGTTGCTCAGTCATGTCCGACTCTTTGCGACCCCGTGAATCGCAGCATGCCAGGCCTCCCTGTCCATTACCAACTCCTGGAGTTCACTCAGACTCATGTCCATCGAGGCAGTGATGCCATCCAGTCATCTCATCCTCTGTCGTCCCCTTCTCCTCCTGCCCCCAATCCCTCCCAGCATCAGAGTCTTTTCCAATGAGTCTTTTCCTCATTAGAACTGATTCAAATGCATTCTTTTTAATAGCTGAGTAATATTCCATTGTGTATATATATCACAGCTTTCTTATCCATTCATCTGCTGATGGACATCTAGGTTGCTTCCATGTCCTGGCTATTGTAAACAGTGCTGCGATGAACATTGGGGTACACGTGTCTCTTTCAGTTCTGCTTTCCTCGGTGTGTATGCCCAGCAGTGGGATTGCTGGGTCGTATGGCAGTTTTATTCCCAGTTTTTTAAGGAATCTCCACACTGTTCTCCATAGTGGCTGTACTAGTTTGTATTCCCACCAACAGTGTAAGAGGGTTCCCTTTCCTCTGCACCCTCTCCAGCATTTATTGTTTGTAGACTTTTTGAGGGCTATCATCTTTTCTAATTCCCTATAGCTCTTTCTTATTCTGATTGCTCTTTTAGAAATACCATCCTGTTTTTATTTCATGTAATCAATTTTATCTCATTTCTATGTGAACGTTAATCTACCTTTTTTCATTTTAAGTTTTCTTCTGGCCACTATGTTATATTTGCTTCTATTCAATTCCTTTTTTTTTAAAAAAAAATATTCTTCTAATACTGATTATAAATTTTAGGTGGCAGCTGTTCCTTGGAGTGATTATGGTACCTCTCTTCCTGCTGCACAAATACACACATTCCAATGCAAAGAATAAATCTATCAGTTAAAAACATGAAGTTCCATAATGTGTCAAACAGGGTTTAGAAAACCGGCCAAGGAAAAAAACGGCACAATGAAGACCACCCTGAATAAGTAACATAGCAGAAAGGCATTTTATTCAAAGGATAGCCTCTGGTTTTCTTTCCTTCGTAGAAGCTTTTCATCATGTGAATCTAAAGAACACCAATTCTAAACGCCAAATGTTCTACCATAAAAGATTTTCCCCTTCTTTCCAGTTTGGCTATGACTCTAAAGAAACAGAGACACAATAGTTACTAAGAAGGCAGGAAATCCTTTCAGTTAACCAACTTTTACATACTGTTCCTTATGGTCAAAATGCTGACCACACTGCGGTAACTCTTTTTGACTTTATGACCTTATTACTAAGACTGTCAATTATACTCACTGTTATTTGAGCAGAGGAATTGCCTGAATTCCAAAAGACTACTCTACAGTGCTATTTAACCTTTCCCAACAGAGACTCATTGAAACTAGGAGCTTGGTAAAATGTTTCACCCCACTTTGCAAAGATACTTCCCAGTAAATATTTGAAATACATAAATACCTACAAGTAAAGTCTTAAAGATGTGTAAAACTCACAAGTGTTAAGTCAAATACCCATCTTAATTATATAATTATATTAAAAGTAAAATAATGCCATGAGTTCAAAGATAAAAATATGACATAAATTAGGGCAGTTCAAATATTACTTATCTGCCTACATTAAGCCTATTTTCAATAGCAAAATATTTTTACACAATACCCACAACATTTTATTTTAGAAAAGGCCTCTACTACATCATGGCTTCAAATCTGAAACCGTGTTCCATAGATTATTTATTCTGTGGTGGAGTTGAAATGAGGAAACAACGTAGAGAAAGAGCAAAGATTTAGAATCAGCCAGACCAGCGGAGGACTACTTATTGGCAGTGTAGCTAACCTTGGGTGATTTATGAATCCTTGCTGAGTAACTGTCCCCTTTGTTTTCTGTAAAATGGGAATAATAGTACCTACTTGCAGATTTACTGTGAGAAATGAGATACTATATAGACAAATCTAATACACTATCTTCGCATCCAATTTCACATGCATTGTTCTTTGGCTCCTGTGACGCTGCTGTCTTTGCTCCTCTCCCCACTTTAAAAGAGGAGATGAAAGGAATAGAAAGAGGATTAGAACAAACTACAATTAAGGTCAATACACTCTGAGGTTCTAAGACCCAAGAGTACAAGAGAACATAAGTCACTTTCAGTCTTGCCATACAAATAGCTTTTAAAAATACAAGATGTGCAGGCACTGAAAATATGGTTAAAACTTGGGTTTGGCACAAAAACTTTTACATAGCATTTTGAATATGTTAACACCTGCACTTTTACAGTAGTCACATATTAAATTATAAATATAAGAGTCAAAGGCCAGGAAGAAAGCAGTAAAGTGGGAAGAATGGATCTATATTGGTAGAAAAAAACATGGTTAGGGTGTCTAAGGACAAACAACACACATACACACACACACAGGATTGTGTGAGACGATAAAAACGATGGTACACAATGCTGCTCTCACATTCTTCCACTCATATATTCTAAGAAAGTAATATTTATTTTGGATGTGCCCATTCTACTAGTAAAAACGGACACTTCCATAACTGAACATACATACAAATAGGTGCCGATGCTTCAATAAAAGTATATTTCATCCTTGGAAAAGGAAGATCATATTTCTCATAATTATTTGTGATTACAATAGACCATCTAGTAGTTGAGTCTTTATGGGAATAAAGTCTTTCTAATAGTTTTCCAAAAAGTCTCCAAATTTGCCAGAAAACAAGGAGCTTACAAAAATGATTGCTAAAACACTAAATAAAATAACTAATTGAAGGAACAGTGACTAATAGTTTTCTTATGTAAATTTTGGCATTCCATCTTATTTTTAATTAATTCCATTAAGCTGGTGTTTCATAGGTCAGAGGATTTTGTGATTACACACCAAAAATGTTGTTTATGAAGCCATTTACAGGGAACTGCCCACAAATATTTTCTAGTACATTTTTTCCTTTTGTCCAATTCAAATCGTTATGGCTTCATTTTTTCCTCCTTTCAGTCCAATTTTGTTCTTTATATTTACTTCCGCTTCCTCTCTTTACACTTCAATGGGGGTAGCACATTATAAAATCTATACCATTCTTTAAAACATTTGTATAGTACCAAGTGACTCTGATCTGCAAGTACACTGACGAAGGAAAGGGAAAAAAAACAACAAACCAGGTGGTAGGAGATAAATACCCTGACATATACACAAAGCCTCACTCCCCCCACGAAAACTCATAAGTAGGGTGCCCAAGGCTTATTTATAGAAAGGACAAAGAGTAACACAGGATAAAATGAGAATATAGCCAAAGAAGCCTCTTAGTCTCCTCTGGCCTAACTTAAAAAGGGTTACTCAAGTTCATGGATTGGTAATGGATGATGTGCATTGCAAAATAAGGATGAATCAGAGTCATCACTAAAATATTGCTTTATTCTAAGGATGGACAATATCATATGTTTTGCCCTAAAAGACATGACTCACAGGGAGCTCACGATTCCTTTTCTTTTTTTCCCTGAAACTTGAAAAAAAGACAAAAAGGGGTGGGGTAAGGAAGCCACAAGTCCAGAGTTCTACACTACTTCAATGGTGATTTCAGTTCTGCTATCATTCACATACGTGACTCAGGTCAGTCACCTAACTTCCAAGTCTCAGTTTCCTCATGTATGAAATGGGGATAATTGTACCTAATCCCAGGCTTCCCTGAAAAAAGCTCAGTTGGTAAAGAATCCACCTGCAATGCAGGAGACCCTGGTTCGATTTCTGGGTTGGGAAGATCCGCTGGACAAGGGATAGGCTACCCACTCCAGTATTCCTGGGTTTCCCTTATGGCTCAGCTGGTAAAGAATCCACCCACAATGCGGGAGACCTGGGTTCGATACCTGGGTTGGGAAGATCCCCCAGAGAAGGGAACGGCTACCCACTCCAGTATTCGGGCCTGGAGAATTCCATGGACTGTATAGTCCATGGGGTCACAAAGAGTCAGACACGACATAGCCACTTTCACTTTCATACCTAACCTACCTACCTTACCTGTTACTATCAAATAAGGTGAGAGATCTGAAAGTACTTTGAAATCATCAATGTCTGCTGATTCTATCTCCTTTCTCTCTATTCTATTCGCTTCAATCTCCACTGTCACTAGTCTAATTCAGATTACCCATATTTCTTCCTTATAGCTGGATCACCTCTACAAATATCAGACCACACAGATGCCCACTGAGGAGGAAAAGGAGAAAAACCAGGGCAATGCACATAGAGCTAAACATGTTCCATTTAAATATCTATTTGAGATTTATTTGAGACTCTCCTGTGAATGGTGCATGGCTCCATTTATTTGAGACTCTCCTGTGAGCGGTGCATGTGTATTAGTGAGCATGTATATTAAAATGGCCTTTATTTTAGGAAATGATTCTGACAAGTGAGGTGTTTTGTAATGCCCTTTTTTCAGCTGGTTTATGAAGTATAAATGTCTGGGTACCATCAGGCTATGTTATCTTAACAAACAGAACTACTCAAACAAACTGATCTCCCAGTCTTCAACTTTGATTTCCAACTCAGCTTCACTGTGTTCTCTACACAGTGGCCAAAACAATCAAACTAACACAAATCTAATCCTGTTACACCTGTGCTTAAAATACTTACCTGGCTCATATGTCCTCAAGATGGCAGACAAGGTCCTCGCCTCGTCTCAGGCCACACCTCCCTTGCACTCTGCAGAGCACCAGTGTAGAGTGATGGCTCATGTTACCCCCAGACTTCTGCACAGGAGCGGTCACCTGTTCTTTCCCAGGTAAATACTGCATATCCTTTTGTTCTCTTTCTTGCTCTAGGTTGTCTTACTGGATTCCTCAAAGCCCAGATTACATGTATCCCCAGTGTGCCATTATAGCAGCAACCCTTCCTTCCCTCATTGTAGAACCTGCCTCCTACACAGATAAATATTGACTAGGCTTCTGCTATGTGTCCCGTACTGCTCTAGGTATTGGAGATAGAGCAGTGAATAAGGTAAAGATTGACCTTCAAGGAGTTGACACCCTAGTAAGGGGAGACTGATGAGAATTCAAAATGATAGAGAAGTGAAATATTTGGTAACTGTTCATCACTGTACCCCAAGAAACTGAAACAATGCCTTGCTCCTAGCTGGTGCTCAAAAATTATTTGTTGAATGAATAAACACAGGAGTATTGAAAAGCATTATACTAACATGAAGGATTGACTGCTGTGGGCACTGGGTTCACACTAGCCCATTAAAATCTCTCAGAGTCCAGCCCATGCTTTCAGAAGCCTTAAAGCATGCTGTGTCAGTCATACCAGGGCATTTGCTATTCTAAGACTTGATTTTATACTTTGCTAAAGTAGTAATTTTGCCAGTAATTTTCAGATCAAATGAATTAAGCACTGAAGTCTTGAAAGTCCCAACTTGGCACAGCCTGACTCTTCCTCAAACTCAAAACACAAAATTAAAAGAAAGCCAGTTCCTTATATGGTTCAGACACCAGGATGCTGGCTTCTTGCTACATTGAAAAGGTTCACACTGGAAAAGTCAATAACTACCATGAACAACGACCTTGTCAGATCACTGTCAAGGCATAATCCCACCTGAGTTATCACCCGCTGAAGTGAATTAACGTCAAGAAAGTAAACATTTAATGAATAATCACTTGCCTTTGGTTCAAGAAAGGTCTTAGAAATAAGCTTACCTTTAATTAAGAATAAAAGTACCCTAGAAGGCTGAAAGAAGATCTGAGGAACACCCCACACGGGTCGGCTCGTCAGCATAAGAAAGATTCGGCAGTGCCCAGGTGAAACTACTCCAGAGTGGGACTCTAACACTGTTCTGTTCACGCAAAGATTTGGAAAACAGGTTTTCTGGACAGAACTGGGCCTGACATCTCCAGGACTGAGCTGACAAGCCAAAGAATAAACCTGGTGTACAAAGGTACCCAGTGGTTCTGAAAATAGCTCACTGTCTTTACAAACTGCTAATGATCAAGTCCTGGGCCTAGACAAGCACCAATCAAGGAAAGGACAAACATGTGCTCAGCAGTAGGCTAAGTGCTCTGGAGGATACTAGCACATAGAAGATACAATTCTAAGTCTCAGAGACTTAAAATCAAGTGTGACAAGGCAGAAATCAAAACAAAGCATGGCTGAAGGACTGGCATGGTAAGAGCCCATGGAATGGTACAACCTTGCTCTGGAGGCCAAAGCAGAGAGGAGACCCTATAAAGGGCTACTCAGGGAAGGCCAGCTTCACAGATGGAAGGCAAGCAGCAGGTGGACCCATTTGGAAATGCAGAGCAAAGGCAAAAGAGGTCCTAAACTAGTCTAGGTGACGCCTGGCCTTGCAGGACAGCTAGGGGTTCCCTTTCCCAAAGCATGAAGAGCTTCTAGTACAGGAAGCATGTGGGTGAGATGAGGTTGCACAAGACATCATGGAGGTAGAGATGTGTAAGCCCTGCCTGGGGACAAGGCAGAAGTCTAGAGCTCCGCTGGCAGAGAGCAGGTTGGACCGTGGAAGGCCCTGAGTGCCACGCTAATGAATTTCAACCTGATTTCTCAAAATACTGGAACGCTACTTGACGTTTTGGTCACATACAGAAAAAACTGTGTTTAGGTCTGTCATAAACATTTTTAGGCAAGTCTATACTACCCACACGAAAGAACTAAAAGAAGGAATTTTTCTCAGCAATGTTTCAAAAATTTAAAAACCAGTAATATTTTCATAGATTTTTAAATAAAATCCTATCACTGTGACTAAGTTTTAGACCACTCAATCACATATACTTGAGTATACAGAGCAGCCACTTGAAAGGCTCATTTTACACAGCACTGAAAACTGACTTCTTAAAGGCAAACTCGGTCCTAACCACACCTTACTCAATCCCCCCTCCAAACCTGACTAGGGTCTTTTTTAAATTTTTAAATAAATCTTTATTCTGTTGAAAAGTATGTGCTCAGTCACTTCTGACTCTTTGTGACCCCAGAGACTGTAGCCCGCCAGGCTCCTCTGTCCATGGGACTTTCCAGGCAAGAATACTGGAGCAGGTGGCCATTTCCTACTCCAGGGGATCTTTCTGACCCAGGGACTGAACCCACGTCTCCTGTATTGGTAGGCGGATTCTTTACCACTGGGCCACCTGGAAAGCCCCTGACTAGGGTCTTTATTTTTGCATAAAGCTTTACAGATTTCCTTATGGACCTGGAAGGAAGAGCTGTTAGTCATCAATCTGGATGGTGTGTGTTAATAGGGTCTTTGTTCAGAAAATTTAATTATGGGTTTGAGCCTTGGACGAATGCAAAATGAAAATATTGGAGGGGACTTTCCTTCCGCTAGTCTGCCAACTAAGCAGTACCATGGACTTTCAAAACTGTCCCTGCGCACATCATGCAGAAAGGCAGTCTCCTCCACGGTGTCTGGGGCATGGCTGACTCCAGCTTATTCCTGCTTCCTTCTCTGACCTGATCTTGGGCTGCCCTGTGCCACTCAACTTCTAACAGAGGTTCTGCAATCAAAGGCCTGAGAATGCTCAAATGTAATTTGGGCAATGTCATACGTTTTAGAGTCCTGCACCTCAACAAAGGTGGCAAGACTGGTCTCTCTTGCTCTCACTGGCTCCAGGTGACCCCAGGACTTGCCCACTTTTGACCCCACAAGTTGTGAAGAGGGAGTCCAGAATGTAAAGGCAAGCTTTAATCTACCTTGAAGTTTACAAAATTATTTTACACTATGGCAAGTGATTATCTGGGGAAGGCTGCTGAATATGCTGAAAATACAGTATCTGAGGCTGTATTTTATACTCTGATTATCTTATATAAGCTAGCATTTAAAATCTGTATGGTGACACAGTATTAACTGGACTTATTTTGAAATGTTTAGAAATACTGAATCACTATATTGTGTAACAGGAACTAACATAGTGTTGTAGGTCAATTATACTTCAAAAACACGCAAACAAACAAACTCACAGAAAAAGAGATCGGATTTGTGGTTACCAGAGGTGGGGGTGGTTACAATCCGGAGGAAGGTGGTCACAAGGGACAAACTCCTGGTTATAAGACAAATAAATACTAGGGATATAATGTACAACATGATACATATAATTAACAGTTCTCTGTGTTAAATATGAAAGTTGTTAAGAGAGGAAATCCTAAGTTTTCATCACATGGAATATATATTTTTTCCATTTCTTTAATTTTGTATCTATATGAGAAGACAGATTTACTAAACTTATGGTGGTAAACATTTCTTGAAGTATGTAAGTCAAATCATTATGCTATACACCTTAAACTTATACAGTGCTGTATGTCAATTATGTCTCAATAAAATTGGAAGAAAAAGCAAAATGAAAAAAAGTAAAACTATAAATAAGGAACCAAATAAGTAGCAATCATATCAGCTCAAGGCACTGGATTTTGAAACTTCTCTGAGCAATAATGACAGCAAGGTGAAAATAGTTAATAAAAGATCTGCTCCCTAAACCTTAGGACACGTTCAGGCACCCTTCCTTAGAAAGTCTAAGATTCATGCCAGTGTCACAAGAGGAAAAGTTGTTGACCAAAAAATGTCAGTAAAATTGAAATGAATGAAAAGGATAAAAAGAATTGCCCAAAGTAGCAGGGGAACACCAAGTGCCTGGAAATCTCTAAATCAGTAGAGCACTGCAAAGTGATGGGGAGTTTTCTACTTTAGAAAAAGTAGAGGAAGTTTTCCAATTTTTAAAGTAAAATAGAAGTTAAGCACCTCTCCAATATATTAAAACATTCAGATTCCTAGAGAAAAGCAATATGTAAATATAATGTACAGGAATTATTAGGGCAGCATTTAATTGAAAAATGAAAGAAACCAAAAGATCAATAGGTCAGTTTGGAAACAAGACGAAAGGACTTGGGTTTCTCTTAATTTCTGCCATTCTTTCATGACTGGGCCCTGACACTATCAGAGGCACTGTGCTTGGCATGGTGGGGGACACAAAGATGGATTTGGCTTTCAGGATCCCTTAGGAGGTGGACTCCAAATCAAAATAAAAAAACACACAACAACAAAAAGTCATCCCTTTCTGAAACCTGCCTTAAACATAAAAAGGCGTCTTTCAGTTCAAAACACAAAGGTAACTCTTCCCACAGGGAGACGATTATTTGGATAGAGACATGTGGTAAACATTTGTGAGGGAAGGAGCAAACGAAAAAAGGTCAAAGGTAAAAAGTCAACTGAGAGGAGCTGCAACATCTCAGCAATTTAAAAATTTAAAAGGAGAGCAACAGTTTGAAGGGTAGGGATAAACACACCACCTCCATTCATTACAAACGCAGATTTAAGAGAGCATCTTTTCCTTCTCTGGGGTGAATACCACAACATCTGTTCTCTTGTCATAACAGCAACTCAGTTGATTTAAGGAAATATTCCCCCTCTCTCTTTTTAAAGCTGTTGGTGCATAATTACATGATTTCTCTTGAGCCTTGGTTTCCTTAAGACGTGTTTATTCTGCACATCTGCTCTCCCCATACCTGATTACACAAAGGTATCATAAATAGCGAACCAACAGGTATAAAGAGACCAGCCCTCAAAACAGATCAAAGCAAACAGCCCGTGGAGTCCTTTGGAAATCTTGGCTGGCAGCTCTTGTAAATAAAAGTGCTTCTAAAGCAGAAAGCATTCAACTACCGTATTTATATAGGACATGATTGACAGGTCAGTTATTAACTTCATAAAAACACAGGCAATGTTAACTAGCAAGAATGTTTGTTCTAGCTGTTCTATCTGAAGGAAAATGAAATCCAAGATAGAATGGCTTGCTCTCTGTTTCTTTTAAGTATTTATTTTAGAACCGTGCAGTATAAAAGAATGTTTTTTCAAGTCAGTGAACTTAAGCTATTTTGCTTACTGTTCTGGAATTTAAGTATGTTGTTATAATTCTTTAGAAAACAAATGTTACATTTACTAAAGGCAGATTCCAATGGTGCACCATGATCTTTTCAACCCCTCCAAAAAAATTTATTCTTTTGAATTACTATATTAAGTATATTAATTAATGTTTCTTCCAGTAGCTAAAGTACATCAAATTGGAAAAAAGAGCAAGAAGAAGGTTTACGCCCCTACTTCAGAAGAAGGCACATTTGTGTTCCCTGAACTGTCTAGATAGCAGCTAGTCTAAAACTTGCCTAAAAGGAGACAAGAATAAAGCGGTCTGCATTTCATTAATACTACTTTGAGGGCTTTGCTTTATTATGAAGACATTCGATTATGTATGATCACTTACTTCAATATTACAATGTAGCACATTTTAGTTTTTAAAATTCTTTCAAAAAATAACATCATTTGTAGGCAGATATATGGTCAGGAAATCTTCAAAATCCACCTCTGTGTGCAATGATTTTCATCCTTGGAGCTTAATATGGTTAATCCCACCCCATATCCCAGTGGAAAGTAACACAAGCATCAGTCTCTGTTTCTCTAACTTGAAGAGCAAAATTATAATAGATTTAAGCAACTAAACAGCAAAGAAATCCCAAAACATTACATCTATCCAGTCTATAATCATTCTTCTATAAAATGATTTTCTTTTAAAGTAACAAGACAGAGGTACAAGGAAAAGTTGGGAAGAAAAAAAAATTGTGCTTTTTCAGAATCAATAGGCCAATACTTTTAAGACTGAAATTACATAAAGTTGGCATTTCCCAGTCAAATAAATGCTTATGAAGTGGACTGTGTGTTTATGTGCATGTTTATTTATATGTGTTTAATATCCTCAGGCCTGAGAGTTTTTCCATGTAAACATAAGTTTTGTTAAATTCCTCTTCAATTAAATTTAAAGGCTATTTGTTATCAAATGTTTCACTCTTAGCAAAGGCTGTCATTATAAGAGCTAAATACCAAACACAAGAGCAAACCAAAAATCCCCAGAAAATCCATCCTTGCTCATCGGTACATTTAATGTACCACAATCCTGTTTTTTCCAGCACTCCTACCAGCAACAATCTTTTAGGACACAGAATTCTTATGAAATAAATACTCAACCTTAGAACATGCCCTGGCCTCCTCCACTATCCACCCCTCCCCCTCCCCCCCACAGGACTATATTTTCAAACTAGAATATTTGTTTTGACAGACTTCTGCTTGCTTAATTCTCTGGCAAAGGATTTCTTGCTGCACCCCCAGCCAGTAAGGAACATTTTGCCAGAAATATGCAACTTCTGGCACGACAAGAATAGGGAATTAGGAAAAAAAAAAAAAAAAAAAAAAGCCGGCAGAGACTTCCAGAATTGAAGATAAAAGCAGGCACGCTGGATGAACAGAATCCTTTCCCTTAACATATTATAATTTCCTCTTGTTTTCCCTGCTCCTCACTAGCATGAGGAAAACTTTCATTTGGCATTTTCACATACCTTCTCTAGACTATATAAAGCAATGGGAAACTATTCCCTTAATCTTGGTTTCTAATTAAAGAACCACTTATCCAAATGAAAAATGTAGGTTAGCTAATCCTACTCAGAGAGTAAATCTCCAAAACAATTTCTTAATAATAGTTTATCAGGAAAATTAAAACCCACTGAACTTGTTTAATCTAGTGGAATACTTCTCTTTCATGATTTTTCCAGTTAAACTGAAAGACCGCATACTCAAAAACTTAACAGTGCAACATGGCTCCACCTTCCCCCATTGGGCTTGGAAGGGTTGGGCGGTATCTCTCACACTCTCCGCAGAGAGCTTAGGGTGTGGGTGAAGTGCCTCTTTCTACAACTACCCAGATTCCTGGGAGAAGGAGTGGCCCACAAACTAGATTTCCAGCATGGGTGGAGCCAGACACTTTAAAAAACACACACACACACACACACACAAAAACAAAATACTCACAGATCTTGAAAAGAGGGCACAGGGGAACTGACAAAGAATATCAGATTGTCCCAAAGAATATCCGAACTGTTCCAAAGAATATTAGATTGTCGAAATAACCTTTGCTGAGGGATCCTCCTTCTCCACACGTCACTTAAACAGTGATGGCCCCAGCAAGTCTACGCTCGCCCGACTGGGTTCTCTCAGTCAATTTCCTGGCATAAAATACCATCTCTCACGAATGACTCCTTCACCCGGCCCAGAACTCACTCATATGCTCCAGACCCAGGACAATGAACGGTGTGATGAGTATGTTCCCTTGGGTGTCCCTCAGGCACCTCAAAACAGATACAACAATTGAAGTCCGAATCTCCCCCATTCCACTCTCCCAATGTTTCTCTTAAATCTTCACCTCTGTAAACCGCACCGTCAGCCC
Source organism: Ovis aries (assembly GCF_016772045.2). Taxonomy (NCBI): domain Eukaryota; kingdom Metazoa; phylum Chordata; class Mammalia; order Artiodactyla; family Bovidae; genus Ovis; species Ovis aries. Next base: position 80,764,533 of record NC_056056.1, on the reverse strand, counting down.
CAGACACTATTCTAAGCCCCAAATCTGCTCTCACCTCACTATCTTTCTTTCCTCTCCCTCAGTCTCATTTTTCATTAAATACGGTTAAACTGACTTAATATCTCTAACCATACCCCCTTCTCCATATCTATCCCATTTCTGACCTGCACTCACTTCTCACCACCAGATTTACTCAATTTCCCAAAGTGCGTTCCTTAAAACATAGTTCTTCATAATATTCTCCATAAAAAAGATTACATAAGTCAATATGTTAAACAAGTAACTATTCAGAGAATGAGATGGTTAGATGCATCATTGACTCAATGGACATGAGTTTGAGCAAACTTTGGGAGATACTGAAGGACAGGGAAGCCTGGTGGGCTGCAGTCCATCATGTCACAAAGAGCTGGATATGACAGCAACTGAACAATACTGTGACTACTAGGGAAAGTCTTCAAGAAATCCTAATTGAGGAAGTGTGTTCCTACCAACCTTTTACCACTGTCATCTGTCCTTCTGGCTCCCTTTTCTTCCTCTGCTGTTTTCTTGGCTAACTTTTACTTCAAGCTCAGCCCAAATTCTTACAGGAAGCCTTTCTAACAGCAGGTACTCATCTCTACTTGTGCTTCCAAATCTCTCCTTGCAGACATCTGTATAGAACATTCATGCCAATGGTGTATATTCTGCTGTATGTCTCCTTCCCTTGATTGTGAGACCAAAGACTTGGACTTATTTACCTTTCAATACCTAGTACATTACCTGGCATGTAGCAACAGATGAATAAACCCTGCTGAGTAAATGAAGGCAATAACAGCAAAACATATTACCATTTACTCTACACCAGGCACTGTTCTAATCTCCTGCATTTGTTTATTCACTTGTGCTATGCTGTGCTTAGTTGCTCAGGCATGTCCGACTCTTTGCGACCCCAGAAACTGTAGCCCGCCAGGCTCCTCTGTCCATGGAGAGTCTCCAGGCAAGAATACTGGAGTGGGTTGCCATGCCTTCCTCCAGGGGATCTTCCCAACCCAGGGATCAAACCATGGTGTCCTGCATTGCAGGCAGATTCTTTACCATCTGAGCCACCAGGGAAGCCCCATTTATTCACTTAATCCACCTCAAAGCCCAGTGAGGTGAGTACTAGCTACTTCCCCCATTCAATACATGAGGCAACTGAGGCAGAGAGAATGAATACATTTTATTATTCCTCCAATATGCTCTTATTCTCTTATCTCCAGTAGGGTAAACATGAGTAATTTTAATCTACTTCTTAGGAAAGAGGATGTGATTAAACCACTGGAAAGCTGTTTGGCAGGACATTGTTACTTTTAGAAATATTGTGTATTATATAACAAAAAGCTTTAATGAAATGCAAAAATAACTGGTTTGGGAGTTGTATCTGAACTTGAACACCAGCTCTGCTTCATACTAGATATGAAACATGTAGCAAATAAATAATATGAATTCCAAGTGTGTCATTTAGAATGAGGACAATAATAATTATCTTACTGAGTATTCCAGATTGCATGACACAAGTTAATGAAAGTCCCCTGCAGCTTTTATCTTATAAAGTTGATACTGATGCTATTACCATCACAAACAGCATAATGGAATGATATCTAACCCACCCAATATTAGGTATACCCAATATTCCCAGGAGTAGGAAACGACAACCCAGTCTAGTATTCTTGCCAGGAGAAACCCATGGACAGAGGAGTCTGGTGGGCTACAGTCTTCAGGGTCGCAGAGAGTCGGATGTGACTGAAATGACTTAGCATGTAGCATAACCAACATTTATAATTGCTTACTGTATATTTTTTATCTCCCTTGTGGATAAACTTGTCCCAATAAGTGGAAAACTTTTCAATCTACATAGAGATTTCTACTGACAAGTTAAAAATTTTCTACTAAATTGGACCAATCAAATTATATCTGTTTTGAGGCTATGGTATAAACTGGGAAATAAAAATCATTGAGTATAAATTTTTAAAAATCTCGACAGAAGTCTTAAAAATTTCAACAAACCCATGACCAGCACAATGGACTAAATTATCCACACTGTAGAGACTGTCTACACTCTCCTGTCACTAATGGAATCTTATATAATATAGCCAGCCCTACAAACTATGAACAGCTCAGTAGATAAATCTCAATAAGCCTCCACATCAAACAGACTGGAAGAAATCAAAAGACCGCTGAGCTAAGCCAGACCGGGCTGATATTTTGGTTTATTGGTTAACTGTTATGTTTGGAAAGGCATAAAGCTTAATTGCGAGGCTTGAGGTGTATGTCAAAAATGCCTGACTTAAGTAGAAATTCTGATCATAGCATCTGTCACTAGTTAAAATACATGGAGCTCTTTATCCAGGATATTTTTTCTTGTTTATATTTTCAATAAATGAAAATAATCCAGTCATATGGTGACTAAATATGAATCATTGTTTCAGCATTTTGAGAAGGTTTTTAAATCCCAGGTGTAAATTAGGGAGTAACACTGTTGTTAATCCAAGTCATGTGAAAGCTAAAACGGGGGGAAAATCTGGTTTAGTTTATGACTTCTGGTGGTATTAACCATAGGTTTCTCACAAATATTAATGAATACAACACTTTGAAACACTATATGGAAAAGTGAAATCCAGTGGTATTATTTGGACATTTTTACCATTTTCTACTGGATAACTAACTCCAGTTGGCTGAACAGGCAACAAAACTAAGCATTTCTTAAAGACCCTAAAATAAAATAATTTCATCTAGCAAAGGTCCAGTAAAGATTTCAGTAAAAAACAGAAATGAGATCTTCATCACTGCTTTGCCCTTACTTTCATTGCTACCAAAGTTACTCAGCTATACCTAACCAATCAGTACACATTGCTATAGGACATGCAACAGACTTAAAACACGATTCCTCCCCTTAATAACTTGGAATTGATTTGAGAGTACCTAATTAGTTCACATGGGCTTCCCTGGTGCTCAGTGGTAAAGAATCTGCCTGCCAATGCAGAAGGCAACCCACTCCAGTATTCTTGCCTGGGAAACCTCAAGGACAGAATAACCTGGCAGGCTACACAGTCCACAGGGTCGCAACGAGTCGGACACGACTTAGCAACTGAACAGCAGCAAACTAATTCGCAAGAAGCAATCCCAACACAAGAAAGAGACAGCACACATCATTTGGGGTACACCTGGAAGAGGCCTAAGGAAAGGGAGACCAGTGAGTGCTGGGATTACCAAGCCTGACTCGTTCAGCTAATTTAAAAACAATTCTCACTGAAAGAGAGCCTCCTGTATAACAAGTACCAGGCCCTTGATGAGCTTTATCACACTCTCCTCACAGCAACTCTAGAGGCAGACTGAAGTATCATCTCCAATCTATGATGATGCTGAGATAAAGAAACAGAGTCTCAACAAACTAAACTTGCCCAAAGTTAGTCAAAGGTTAAATCGAGAGCTGCTGAACACCACATGCATTTTCTTAGCAACATCAATAGATCACTTCTTTGCCTCCTATGTAAGGCAGACCCTTTACAAGATACTAGGGCCGAAGAAAAGGCATCAGACACAGGCCCTGCTCTCAAGGAAGCCACATATGGTGGCTCAGAGGAAAATGTCTCAGAGGAAAAAAGATGCAGAGTGAACCCTAAAGGATGGGGAAAATCAGCATACTGTGAGCAGAAAAGAAGGGATAAGCATTTTAGGAACAGAAAAAACATGAACAAAAGCAACAAAAAGGAAAATCATAACATTGAAAGGAACAGTAGTTAGATTAGCTTGATTAGACTACATGAATTCGTTGGTAGCTGGTAGGAGTTCGATAAATATTTGTGGGTTTGACTAATAGGAGACAAGGTGAAAAGGGCAGGTTCAAATTATACAGGGCCTTGAAAGCTAAACTGAAGAAAATACAATTAACCAACAAATAATGTGGGCAAATGTTCAACCTTATCATTAATAACAGCAAAATAAATTGAAACAACATGCTAATTTTCCCCTCCCACCTTCTCAAAAACCTGCTTTAAAATAAAGAATACCCACTGCTAGAAAGATTATATGTGCTGGCAAATTTGTAAATCATTATCTTATTTAAAGGAAGTCTGGCTATCAGTTTCATGGAATGTTTATATTCTTTAATTCTGTATTTCAATTTCTGATCATTTATCCCAAAGAAATAGTCCAGAAAACATAGGAAAAGCTAAAAACTATGAAGGTATTTCTTGTACCACTTTTTATAACATGGAAAAGACAGACTGTAAATGCTCAATGGCAGACAGTTGGTTAAAACAAGAAAAAAAAAAAAAGATTTAACAAAAAGGACAAAGGCCAGTTAAAGGGGCAGAGATGTTAGACCATGGGCAACAGAGAACTAATGAAAATTCCTGAGTTAAGAGGGTGACAGGGGGAAATCATTTTTCAAGTCTAATTTATCAAGAATTCTGACAATACACATCAAAAGAAGCTGAAGTCTAGTTATACACTGTTGCCAAGAAATCACACTGAGGAGACTCTATCTGTAAGAAATAACTCTATGTATTAAAATACTTTGTAAATACTCACCACAACATTATTAAAAATATTTTTTAAATTAGGGGAAAACTAAATATTAAATAGTAAGAGAATTATTAAGTTAACCATGATTTGTCTATCATAAGGAACGTTATTTTAAAATGCTAGAAAGAGTTTTATTTACAAAACCAAGAAAAATCATTACATTTTAATTTAATGGAGGGTGGGGGCAAGAAGAGATTTCCAGAGAAATAAACCTAAACAGAAAATGCCATGAATCCCCTGGAATTCAATTTTCATGGGTGAACCAACCAGTTTGGCAGTACAATTCTGAAGGCAGTTGGGGTTGAAAACAAGAAGGAAAAGAATAAGCAAGTATTTAAGAAAGAAATGTCCATCTGTAGAAAGGCCACAATTTACAAATGATCATCTGGCAACTGAAACATGTTTTCCAAAGACATAAATATAAGCAGAGGCACTGCAGGTATCCCTTAGAAAATATATTTACTTTCCCACTGAAACATTATATTTTAACAACGATAAAAAGTTAAACCTTATGTTATTACATGCAGCATTAGTAGCTAATCAAAGCAAGAGAACACCATTGAAAGAGAAGTTCTCTTTTATTTCCCTAACATGTTGAAGCTTAGGAAAATTAAGCTGGCTTAATTAAAAGCAGAAAGGACGCAGAGCGGATGACTTGTGGTGTGTTTCTGGGAAAAAAGTGGGCGTTCACCACCTTCAGAGGCCAGTGACACTTTTTTCACTACAGAGAACTGCGTTTCCAAATACAGACAGGGCAGGGATATCATTACTACCACCCTCTCGTTTACTGATTATGATCTGAATCATTGCTTGTCCCACAGATAAAACAAAGGCAAGATAAAGAAATAGTCACGTGAGATAGTCCCACCTAAATGGTAGAACTGGGAAGGGAAAGAGAAGGGTTTAGAGAGGATGAGCTTTTGAGAGTGTGAGCTCTTACAGGTGCACTTCCGCTGCTGCACGGAAGCCAGGAAGCCAGGAAGCGGAAGGAGTGGAGCCCTCAAGCTCTCCCTTGAGGGACCAGAAAGGTGCTATCAGAGTACTTGTGGCTTTTCCACCTTGCATGACAACTGAGTTCAAGTCTTAGCTCTCCTCCTCCACTATTCTTCAAATACACAGATCACACTTTACAAAGGTCTGTACTCCCCTCAGTGCTCAGTGTCTTGAACACAGTAAACATGTTGAAAAAATGATGAAGAAAAAAAAAAACAACTGACCCATCTAAACAGACCACCGATTGTAAAAGTGAAACGAGCGGCCTAGAAGGGAGGGCTCTGATTGTAGGGGGTTGAAAACGGGATTAAGTGAATTTTTTTTTGATTTATTTTTTATTTTTTAATTTTAAAATCTTTAATTCTTACATGCGTTCCCAAACATGACCCCCCCTCCCACCTCCCTCCCCACAACATCCGTGAATTTAAAGGGAGGAGGTGTGCTTATAAACGGAGGATCATTTTTATGTATCCAAATTAGTTGTTCACAACCAGTGATCATAGAGATAAACAGAAGAAAGACAAAGATGTATTAGGAGCGATGGAAGACAAAGATGTATTAGGAGCAATGGATGGCTCTAGGGATGTGCTTCTACAGTAGAAAATCCTAGACCACCAAGGTTTAGCACCTGGATCAGACTTACTGATCCTTGTCAAATGTAGCCAGTCTGACCCCAACTTCCTTTGAGCTGGGCTGGTTTACTGTGACCCAGACACGTTTCACTTCTATAGAGGCAGTTTGTGCAGAATAAAATGGTAACAGTTTGGACAGACAGAAAAGAAAGAAACCCGGCAGATAAAGAAAGAGAAATCATTCAAGACAGATGGCCTAATTTGAATTCAGAGGCTCCAAAAGTCACATCAAAATACTATGCTCAGTTTAAATAGAACAGGGATTTTGTGTTTAGAAATAAAAATAATTAAGTACCAATTTCAATAAATTTAGATTTGACTTCATACCATTTGACCCTACAAGAAAAAAATCAATGTTGTAATATGGGTCAAATTCCAAAGTGAGTTAAGAGTTTATAATAAAAACAATGTTAATGCTCTGTTAGCTTTTTGGAGGTTAACTATGAATCAGAGAGATATTTCATATTGCAAAGTAGCATTTTCTGACTTAGAAATTAATTATATTTTATTCAGTATCTCTATTTTAAAGCTATACAAAACTTCTTTCATGTGTGAAGACAAAACTTTGTTCCTAAGCAAAAATTTTTAATGAAGCCTTGCCTATAGGAGTGATACAGAACCACAAACCCAGACACTTTTACTACATCATATCTTTTAAAAATTACATGAAGGAATTGGATAAATAAAGGGAAAATACACTTTCCTATTAGGTTAAAATGCTACATATATAATTTATCTTCCTAATGAAATGAAAACATTTTCAAAGCTTTTGAGACAGCCTAGAAGGATGTAACAGCAGACATTATTAGTCATCTAATAAAAATCCATTCCCTCACCCCATCCTTTCTTTAACAGTATTTGACTTTGGTTGGGTATTCACCCTTCTCTCCGTAGTCATATGCTTCAGGGAGGGCTGGCACCAACCCCAGAGCCAACTGGAGAATCCTAATTAGCCTAAGTTAATTATGGTGGATCCATTGTCCGGGATAAGCTGGGGCATACTAAGATGTTAACACTGCCAAAAAGATGTTGAAGGGAAGTCTGTAGAGTGTGGAGTTGAGAGTGTGGGAACTCATACAGGAGGTGGTGGTGTCATTCTGAAAAAGCAATAGGGACACACAAGCCACTGCATACTGCATCTGCTGCATCGAGATGTGATGGCAGGAATGGCAGCCATCTTGAAATCAGGAAGAAAACCTGTCTGGGGCCAGTGCCTTCACATCCAGGATGCCATGGTGAGAAATGGAAAGAACCTGGGTCTCGGATGATGTCATCAACCTCATCAAATGAATCAATGATGAATAAATCAGTTCTTCTTAAAACTTCTTGGTTATATCTGAGGTAGTAACTTTTCCTTATAGTTTAAATTTTTATTTGAGTTTTCTGTTACTTGCAGCCAAAAGCATTCTAACTGCTTCAAATCTGAATTATTTAAAGCCTCTGTTTAAATATTTACAATGGAGCTATTTATAATAGCTCCAAGTGTCCTTGATAAAGGGCAACAACGAGATGCTGCTAGCAAGACATACAGACCAAAGGTATAAAACTCAGCCATACTAGTAGGTCCTAAAGTCTTACCTATTATATTTCAAATCTGGTTACTGTTCTGTTCTCCTTTCCCTATCTGCCCTCCCAACTAACACACACATACACACACACAGATACATACGTCACACTCTGATGGGCTTGGCACTAACCCTGTTAAGTTCATCAACCATGGTGTAGGCCCTATTTCCCCCATTATCAATGATCAAAGCTTTTGGGAAAAGGGACATTATCTTCATTTGACAAAATGGTAGAAGAAACTAATTTGGTGTAAAGTTTATTTTCTCAAAGAAGCACTTTATATATAAGATTTTAAAAGGTCTAAAGTTATGAGATTTTACTGATTCATATTTATTGACCACCTACCATATGTGAGGATACCATTTAAAATTTTTACCTGACAACTCAAGATAACTTACAGTATATTTAACTGCAACTAAAACAAAGTCCTTCTGTTGCTACCAAGATAGACCTGAAATTAATATCTTCCTTTGTATGGTACAGCTTCTAATGATTGGAAACATGCCTTTCACCTGCCTCAACCAGTATCCCCATGGCAATATCGCCTAAACTATGTCTGATGGAACACAAGAGGGTAATAGACGTTCTGAGATCCATTGTCAAATATGTTGGGTTACTGAAGATTCACAAAGCCTATTAGAACATATGAACTGTTCTGAGAAGTCCTGTCATAAAGAAATTTGAATTTAATCCAGTATTTTCAAAACTTACTTGACTTTATAATAAACTACTTTTCACTAAATATCTTTTTAATACCTTGAGGAAACTAGTAATCCTCAAAATATAAGGTATATTCCCCTCTAATATAGCCACTACTCAATTTAGAAGTAACAAATAGAATAAATGTTTAAAAAAAAAAACCACATCAAGCTGGAGCTATGCTTTAACAATCTACAGAGAGTACAAGTTATTCCTAAGTAACTTTCTTCCACAGTCTGGCATCATATTTTCCAATACTACAAGTGGAGAGCACAAAATGCAATCACTTCTCAAATGATTTCCTAAAACAATGCCTGTATCATGGAATACTCCAAGACTAAAACTTCAAAATGACTCATAATGTCACGTAAAATTCAAACTAGTCTCCTTGGCTTATCTGTTTTACTCATTGATATAGCTCCAGAACCTGGTCTAGTGCCTACAGAGGGTAGGTGATCAATGAATCCTTGGCTCTAGGAATAAATGGAAAAAAAATGGATGAATGAATGAATATTTCCATTGTGAGCTTTCAGCCCTGGTCTGGTTTTATCTTCTAACTTTCTCAGACATATACAACAAGTGTTCCACCACTGATATCTTTGTTCATGCCTATATCACCTTATAGGCAACATCCTTCTCTCTACCTATTCAAATCCTGACCATACTTTCAAATCCAGATTAAGCCCAAACCCCTGCATGGAGACTGACCTCATCCTCCTCTGACTCCCTCTGCCCCCCATTCCCTGACAATATCAGAAGAGTTGGATATTCATTTTTCCTAAACTAGATCACATGTTTTCTCTATCAGTAAATAATAAACTCCTTTAAATCCAAGACCATGTCATAAACTACTTTAGGAGATATTAGAGTGGAAAGGCACATGATAAGAATTCAATGAAAACTTTTTATTGATTATATTTTATTAAAAGTCTGGCATCTTGGTGTGTAATAAGAATAGTCTAAAATTCCTAGAATTTCTAAACTATACATTACTAAAATCAATAGTTAAAAGGACCAAGTTCTGAATAAAGAAGAAGTATTATCCAAGTTCTAAAGAAACTGTTCCCTCTGGTTTTAACCTCTTTGACTCCATTTTCTAATTGGGAAAAGAGCTCTGTGGTATTTCTCTACAGGTACTGAATGAGCAACAAATACTGCTTGTAAAGCCCCTGATAAATGAGGACTTTATCTCACAGTCCTGGAAGAAATCCTGATGTCCTAAATTATGTAATCCTGGTATTACATTATATTAGTCTGGTTCATATAAAATGTAAGCTACAAAAATACCAAAGCTAAGAAAAAATATTTACTCATGCTTTTACTGAGACACAGAAAGAGGATGCATGCATTGCCAAAATTCCATAGAACATGCTCAAACTAAAGCAACAATGCCTTAGTTATTAAAGAAGGCAATGGCCTGAAGCAGTACTTAGGAACAAAGATTACTTCGCCCCGGCAAGAGTCAATATTTAAGAACACAGTGAGTAATTCCCACTTCAGGTTCATGAACATATTTCTTTTTAAGAGCTTCTTTTTGGTTAAAATTTTTATTTGTGGTTTTCCTACTTGTGATCCATGAACCTAAGAATGAACAAAAACCTGAAACATGAAACTCTAGTAGGCCAAAGTATCAGAGTAGACAGAATTCTGATTTTAAGAACTTCTCAATAAGAGTTACTCAAGATTTGTACTTTACTTTCAGTCTCCAAAAGTACACATTTACCTACTCTGCCTAAAGACCTACATTGAATGTTCTATAAACAACTGTGGAAAATGCATGAATGACACCTCCAGACCGTATCAAAACACTGGGGCTCTTAGCTTAATTTCAAAATATTTGAATCCAAACTAGTATTATTGTTGCTAATAGAAACTCCATTTATAAATGATCAGCTAAATTTTTTAAATGTCCTAGTTGAGCTAACTGTGAGCTAAAAATAACCATTAACCTTATTTCCAGCACTAGCCGTGTGACCTTGAGCACCTCAATTTTCACATCTGCAAAATGAGAACAGGACTGGGTAGCTTCTTGCTGCTGCTGCTAAGTCGCTTCAGTCGTGTTTGACTCTGTGTGACCCCATAGATGGCAGCCCACCAGGCTCTACTGTCCCTGGGATTCTCCAGGCAAGAACACTGGAGTGGGTTGCCATTTTCTTCTCCAACGCATGAAAGTGAAAGTGAAGTCGCTCAGTCGTGTCCGACTCTTAGCGACCCCATGGATTGTAGCCCACCAGGCCCCTCCATCCATGGGATTTTCCAGGCAAGAGTACTGGAGTGGGGTGCCATTGTCTTCTCCGGCATAGCTTCTTAGGTCCTCTCAAATACAAAAACTAATATAATGAGGGCTATTATTATAATTGTTATTAAACAAATGAATGAAAAATATAATTAGAGATTTGGAAAAACATTAGGTTAAGCCTGGAAGACATCATACCATAGACAAAGATTATAACAAAACCCCCAAATCCTCTCTCTGTAGCACCCAACTGTCATCAAACCCAGGAGTTTTATGGAGGTAAATGGCTTTCTGGCCACACTGATATCCTATTGGGAGCAATTAAAGGGTCTTAAAATCAACCTGCCATAAGAGAGATGTGAGAGTCCTGGCTCCACACTGAAACTCTGGGTGAAGTGCCTCATTTCCCATGGTCTCAGGATGTCAAATCTAAAGCCAGACTCTCAACGGTGACTCACTGCTCACAGGGGGCTGTGTGTGCTGGTGGGTAAATCCACAGGCACTCTGCAGATGCAGCTGGATTTGGATTCAGGCTCTACCACTTTCTGGCTGCATGACCTCCAGCAAGTAACTCAACCTCACCAACCTTAATTTAATTCTCGGTGAAATTAGAATGACTCTATTCATTCTTCAGGGCTGTGATGAAGGCTAAATTAGACACTTATGAAGACTTTGGCATATGTTGAGCACACAAATGGATATGCCATCTTCCCTCACTACTTCTTCCTTCCTTTCACATGGGTGGGACAGAGTCTAGCGCAGCAGGTAACAGCCATATTCTTCATCAGATGGTCAGTTTCCTTAGGGCCAAGAGTATGTCTGATTCATCTTTGGATCCCAGTGCCCAGCAGAGGATCACACAATATAAAGCAGAGGGCACACAATATAAATGCTTGTTGAATGGGGAAAAAATGAGAACCCTTTCGGTCTGAGGATGTTAAGATTATCCAGGCCATAGTCAAAAGAAAATGTGAATCTTCAGCTTGGCCAAATAGGCAGATGCTACAAACTAGTATGTAGTTCAAAGCAAATAAAATAAGCTATTCTGAATTCTAATAATTACACTCTTGAAAATATAAAAACCTAGTTGCCCTACAGCTCCCAATTTTAGTTTTGAGAACCTAGTTCTTTCCGAAACAATGGAGTGGGTAACCACAAAAACTTGTGGAATCTCTTTTCCTAGAAAACATGAACAACAGGAGAGAAGCCAGTCTGTCTGGAAATTGCTTCAAAATCTGTCTATAAGCAGGGGCTGGACTAGATTAGATGTCCCTTAGAGGATCCTTCCAGAGCCACACCACTAAGACGTTAAGGGAAATAACTAAAGCAAGTCTCTGTTATTTATACTCAGGAAAATAAAACGATTTAACATCTCCCAACATACTCATTAGAAATAATTTTACTTGGACCTAGTGATCCTTTTACAAACATTTTCCCCTTAAATTATACTAAACCATCCTAAGCTATTAATTTGAATATGAGCTCTCTCTAAAATGACAGAATGAAGATTGTACTTAACACTGAAAACAAGACTATTTCTCTTTTGTTCTTCTTTTTCAACCTACTTGTTCCTATGCACCCCAAATCTACTCATCCCCAAAGCTTTATCAGAAGCACTGTCCACCCAAGTGCTCCAACTCAGCTCTCCACTGATGAACTTCTAATGCATCCATCACTCAGATTCCACTGTGCTCCTGATTACTGTTATGACGTCTTCTATTTGTACCTGTTTCACAAATGACAGTTCTTGTTTCCCGAGCTGAAGGGTAAGCTCCCTGAGCAAGGTCCACGTTTTCTATTTCTCATGGACTCCTCTGCTGTGTCAACATTGAGTTAATGAAAAATGTTTATCAATTCTTATTGGCTGACTGGTTTAACATGGAGAGAGCAAGAGCTATAGAACACTCTGTACTGAGCACCTGCATGAAGCTTTGGCAAAGTCTAAAATAAAGCTTTTCATGGAAAAAAGCACTAAGCGCTGAATTCCTCATATTTCATCTTGAGGGTAAAATCATATTTCAGGCTTATCTTTGAAAATCAGGTAGTTATATGTTCATAATATTTTAGGGCAACTTCAACTTAACTGAGATAAAATTCCAAACAGAATTGCAAAATCTAGTAATCATTTCACAATGTATATGTATGTCAAATCACGTTGCACACTTTAAATATATATAATTTTGTCATTTTTACATCAATAAAGCTGAGTAAAAGAAGAAAAAAAGAGGGAGGGGATATATGCATGTTTATCACTGGTTCACACTGCAGAAGCCAACACAACATTGTAAAGCAATTATCCTCCAATTAAACATTTAAAAAATTAAAGAAAATAAAAATAAGCTCTTAAAAAGTAATGAATAAAATGAAGCTTTTCAGACTACTACATGTATGTTGATATTTGTCATTTACCAGGGACTAGAATAGCTGACAGTTAATACACAAAGGGGTTAAAGGGAAAGACCAGAGGTAAAGATCACATTGGTTTAGCTCCTGTCTGTGAGGAATGAGGAACTACCAAGGTGAGCCCACTCAAGGCAGATGGAAGCCATGTGGGAAGCCCAGCACACTCCCCACATCACAGAGCTGTGTAGTTTCTGATTCTACAAAGGATCAATTATTCATTCTGTCAGGCCAAGTCAGTCTGGGGGATAATAAATAGAAAGAAAAGGTGCTTTAGAAAATTAAAATGTAATAACAGTATTTAAAACAAACAAGTAAAACTTATATGTTTTCTCATTCTTCATAATCCAAAAGACCCATCTAGAACAAGGCTAATGAGCTCCAGAGTTCAATCATTATGAGCATTCAGAGGGCTACTCTATATACCTATTAATGGGGATGCAGAACCTCTGCTGCTTTCTTTTTCTAAAAAAAAGTATATATGTATTTTTAATTTGGCTGCATTTGGTCTTAGATGTGGCACGTGGGAATCTTTTGTTGTAACACATGAACTCACCAGCTGTGGGTCATGGGCTTAGCTGCTCCGTAGCATGTGGGATCTTAGTTCCTGGACCAGGGATTGAACCGATGTCCCCCGCATTGCAAGGTGGATTCCTAACCATTGGACCACCATAGAAATTTCCTGCTCCTTTCTTTATACATGAAAGGGGAATTTGTCCCTACTACCAGGCAGAGATACTACTTTGCTGACAAAGGTCCACATAGTCAAAGCTTTGGTTTTTCCAGCAGTCAAGCATGGATGTGAGAGTTGGACTATAAAGAAAGCTGAGCTCCAAAGAATTGATACTTTTGAACTGTGGTGTTAGAGAAGACTCTTGAGAGTCCCTTGGACTGCAAGGAGATCAAACCAGTCAATCCTAAAGGAAATCAATATTCCTTTAAATATTCATTGGAAGGACTGATGGTGAAGCTGAAACTCCAATATTTTGGCCACCTGATGTAAAGAACTGACTGACTGGAAAAGACCCTGATGCTGGGAAAGACTGAAGGCATGAGAAGAAGGGGACGACAGAGGATGAGATGGTTGGATGGCATCACCAACTCAATGGACATGAGCTTGAGTAAGCTCCGGGAGTTGGTGATGGACAGGGAAGCCTGGCGTGCTACAGTCCATGGGGTTGCCAAGAGTCGGACACAACTGAGTGACTGAACTGAACTGAACTACCAGGCAGGTACTGTTCTAGGCACTGGGAACACAGCAGTTTACCAAACTCACAATTCTAGTTACAATTATGTAAACCCTAGCTTAGTATTTGATAGAAACAAGAGACCTCAAGGATAGTCCAAATCTCTTACCTTAGAGGAGAAAACCAAGGCCCAGACAGGTTAACTAATTTGTTTCAGTTGGTTATGGTGGCTCTATGACAACAAAGGCAGCAGGAGAAACCAGATGTCTCATCTCTCATCTAGTAAAAAAATGCTTATTCAAGTATTTCTGGCCATGCCAGACACTATGCTAGGCACTAGGCAAACAAAAATAAGGATAAGATAGTGATCCTGTACTCCAGAAGACAATGGTAAGACAATGGAATGAGTATAATAAAAGAAGTGGTAACAGAGAAAAAGCAAATTATATTTCTAATTGCATAGAACTTTGAATATTTTACAAGAAAATGAACTGTTAATAGTTTGTTTTATCCTCCCTGTAGCCCTATGAATACAGAACACAGATTTTGTCATTCCTGTTCTATAGATGGAGAAACTGAAGTGCAAAGCAGATAAGGGAGTCTATTAAGGTCATCTCCAGTGGCAGCAAAATGCTTAGAAACCAAGTCTGTTTACTCCAAGACAGACACTTTTTTCCCCCACTAGATGGGAAAGGCAGATGTTTTTATGTCCAGTTCCATTCTGATCAAGAGCACACATTTGCAAGATTGTGGCAGAACAATCTGTGGCTGCAAAAGTAGCCTTCACCAGCCTGTGAGGTCTTACTGGCTGAGCTTAGTTATTCAATGGCTGAGTAACCAACCAACAAGAAAGACTTCATTATTACTAGCATTCTTGCAGCACCCATCACATATACACAAAATAGAAGCAAAGTGCCCTCAGGGACTTAATATTGTAGCAGACAGGTACATAAACATTTTCATCCCAAAATGACATAATTAAACAAAGATCAACTAGAAGAATCATTAAAACAATGGCAAGCTGAAGACACTGAGGTTTTAGAGCGCAAACCTAGCAATGCTACGAAGAAATAGACTCTTGGAGGGTTAAACAGAGAACAGAAGCCTTGAAAGTGTAACGAAATATACCAAGCTTCAGATCACTGAAAGAAAAACTCTTACCAAAACTGCTCATCACATTTTTAAAACATTTTAATACCTTCGTTTCACTTGTCAGCTTTACTCAAAACAATTATGTGAATATTCAATTTCCCTCTTTCTAGGAAAGTTATATATTCTGTAACTTTTCCTATTTAAGAGGAATGAACTTATAATGGAGGTTCCCATCAGTGTGCTGTGGCAAAGAGATTACAGTAGTGTGGTTTCATTGTGTATTCTTCCACTCTCCTCAGAAGTAATCTACATAAAAGGAATCTCATCATTTTATCCTATACATAGTAAAAGTTGCGACACATCCAAGAATCACTTTTATAAAAAGTAAAAGGGAGAAGAAAAAAGCATTTCTTAGAGTTCAGTTTTAAATATTAATTTTACTTGTTTGATAACCTCATATCATATTTTATTTATATACTATTTACCATGGCCTTTATAATATGACCAAACCATTTTAACCCTTAGCACTTTGTTGAATTATTAACAAAATAAGCAAAGCTAAAAAGAAAAATAACTAGTGACAGGAAGAATTTATTTAGGAACTAGGCCAAACAGTAAAAATTATAATCCTTTCAAAAAAATAATGTTAGCCTTATTAAAAATACAACTCAGCTAAAAAAAAAAAACCAAAAAACCTCTCTAGTATTTCCTTAGTATACTCAAGGAATTCACATTTATAACCAACTGCTTTCCATTTAAATATTTACTGAATTTTATGGAATGATAAATAGGCCTTCCCAGTTGGCGCTAGTGGTAAAGAACCCATCTGGCAAGGCAGGAAATGCAAAAGATGTGGGTTCAATACCTGGGTCAGGAAGATCCCTTGGAAGAGGGTGGGGCAACCCACTCCAGTATTCTTGCCTAGAGAATCCCATGGACAGAGGATACAGTCCATAGGGGCTGCAGAGTCGGACACAACTAAAGCAACTTAGCAGGCATGGGGTGATAAACAGCAATTTAAATGACAATTCAGAACTACCAATAGGTTTCATTAGAATTACTAACAGTACATCAAATAATTATTTCATGATATTTTCTAATCCTTAAGGCTTAGTTCCACCACAAGAAAATATATTTTAATAAACGAGCTTAAAATCTGAATTAAAAGTTTGATCATCAACTTTTTTTGGCAGGAGAGGAATAGGGCTTGATTCATCTCTAGAGCATCAAGAGAAAGACCACTGGGCCAAATCAGACCCTAAATAGTTACAGGAGGTGATTAAACACGCAGCGACAGTGACATCTAGTGTTAACAACTGCAAGCCAGCAGACTGCCATTAAACCCTCCCAACTGCTAATAAACAACTATTCAAAGCTTCTCTTCTTTAAAAACCAACAAACAGAACTTTTGCCTTGTATCCAAAGATTACTCATAATCAAAGTGTTTCAATAAGTTTTCCTCCAGACATTAAAAAAAAAATCCTAAGAGAAAAACATCTTAGAGAGTAAACACAACACAGAAGACCTAAAAGTTGAAAGCACTGTTTATTCTGTGTGTCCAGCACCTTTAACTACTCCCCCTGGCTACAGGTTAATGCAGAAGTAACCTGGGACATGGCCTGATGAGTATACCATAGACATTTAAACTTCCAGTTACTATAAAAGCAAAGATATTGCACAAGCTAGTACTTGATGACACATTAAGAAAAAGCAATTTAGGACATTTCAGGAATACCTGAAGAAGATTAAATCAGAAGCAAAACAAAACAAAAACAACTTTAGCTGCTGCACTGAAAAACAAGCTCTACATTTCAGCCCTTGCTACCTCCAATATTTTTGTTGCTTTGAAAGGTCCACTTATTAAACAGTAGATATTTTTGCCTAGGGGCTTAACATTTGGCAGCATAGGTTCATTTACTATAGTATTTTTATAGTTTTATGCTCTAGATCAATCTATAAAAGTAAGCAAAATTCTAAAAATTATTTTTGGCCAGAATGATATTTTGTAAAAAATAAAGTTAGCATTAGATGAAGCTTACCTATTTTTTTTGGAAAGTTCATCCTTTCCCCTTTTAACTCCAAATATTCTTGTGATCAAGGTACTGAAGAGAAGCGTGGATGAATTTCTCACCTGTGTAAAAATACACAGTACAAGTTAAGAAATATTCATGGCATGAAACCAACATTTACAATGTTCAGACATTTACAATGTTCAAAACCATTACCCGATTGCCTAGTGTGTGGCTAAAGAAGATAGAGTTGTGTTCATAAAATAAGACAATTTTCAATAACTTTATAGCAATTACTTCATTACTATGAAGGACTTCCTCTTAAACTGAGCTCAACAATCCAACCACATGTACATAACACAGCTTTTTCCTGTACTTCTTTACAACCACCAACTGTTGCATTATCTCTTTGTACCTGTATCATCAAGTAACCATTTTTAAAAAAACAAAACCAATAAATTCATTTTTCTACATCATTTCTGATGAATATCCCAAGAAAGAGCTTAGCTCTTTCCTTTTATTTTCTACAATCATTTACCTATGAGAAAATACTTATCAGATCTAACTCAATGGATCCACATTATTAATATGGCCAATAAAATACTAATCTGCTTCCCAACCAATGTATCAAGACAGTTTCCTATGTCATAAAAATGTCTTGAGTATCAAGGCATATTGTGCTGTGCTTAGTTGCTCAGTAGTGTCTGACTCTTTGGGACTCCATGGACTGTAGCCCACCAGGCTTTCCTAACCATGGGGATTCTCCAGACAAGAATACTGGAGTGGGTTGCCATGCCCTCTTCCAAGGGACTTCCCAACCCAGGGATCAACCCAGGTCTCCTGCACTGCAGGCGGACTCCTTACCATCTGAGCCACCAGGGACATTGAAGGTGAAAGTCGGTCAGTCATGTCTGACTCAGACGTGTCTGACTCTTTATAGCAACCCCATCAACTATATAGTCCATGAAATTCTCCAGGCCAGAATACTGCAGTGGGTAGCCTTTTCCTTCTCCAGGGGATCTTCCCAGCCCAGGGATCGAATCCAGGCCTCCTGCATTGCAGGCAGATTCTTTACCAGCTGAGCCACAAGGGAAGCCCTATACCAGGGATATTGGGCTTCCTCAATTACCTTGCCAAATCTGAGTAGAGATGTATAAATATGTACTGACTTTCCTAAGTATGTAAGGCCGTATACTAGCACCATGGAGAATATCCAGAAATAGAAGACACACACTTACTGCTAACACAGAGCTCATATTCTAATTAGACAGGAGTTATACAGTGTGTTAAAATAGCAATGTAAGAAGAAAGGTAGCTGACAGTAACAATGTAGGATTTAGAAAACAGCTTCCCGAAACTACTGCAGTAAGGATCACACACTCAAACGCCCACAAAGGCAGTGAGTTACACAGGCGGCAGAGGACTGGGTCTAAGGCAGGCACTATTAAGCTGAAGCTGAAGCTAATGCCCTGAGGAAAATGTAAGCCCGGTGTTGCCAGATCTTCTGCTTTTTCAACAGAAGCCAGAAACCCTAAGTTTTATGTGAATTCTATTTTGAAATGTTGGCAATAAATTAAAGAAAAAAAAAAAAACCGTATTGCGGGAGCCAAATAAAACACAGTTGTGGGCCAGATTTGACATATCAGCCACCAGTGTGTAACCTCTCCTCCAGAAGCACATGACTGACTCAATTTATGTGCGGTAACTCTTGAAATGGACCACAGATACACCGGCACAATTCATACCTTAATTGCAATGAAACTCTAAAATTGGACAAGCTCACTTACATCCATTCCACAGTTAACAAACATTAATGAAATCCCTGATATCTCCAAACAAGTCACTCTGTCCTGGTACTCTACTGACATCCCCTCTGACCTAGCTCAGGTCTTACCTCTCACCTAGTCTATGGACTTGGTTCCCAAAGACTCCTTAGGTTGAAGATGACTTAGTAAAGTCATCCATGACCCTATCACCTTGAGATGGACAGGTACACACTGCTATATTTAAAAGTAACAACCAAAAAGGACCTACTGTGTAGCACAGGGGACTCTGCTCAATGTTATGCTGCAGCCTCGATGGGAAGGGAGTTTGGGGGAGAATAGATACATGTATATGCATGGCTGAGTCGCTCTGTTGTGCTCCTGAAACTACCACAAAATTGTTAGCAGGTTACACACCAATATAAAATTAAAAGTTGGTGGTTGTTTTTTTTAAAGAATCACACAAAAGCATAAAACGAAAAGAAAAATCAATACACAAACTTCATCTTGCCCTAAACCAAACTTTCTGACAAAGACTGCCAGAGGCAGTAAAGTTAAAACAGGACTGCCTGGAGAGGAAAGGGGAAGCCTGAGGAGGCACACTTTATCAAAACCATAGAGGACTGTTTTACAGACTGAATGAGGGCCTGCAGAAGGAAAACTCCCTTGTTTGATTCAACAGGCTGAAGGCAGGAGACACATAATGTCTTTGAGTAATGTTAAGATGGATCAGAAGGATTACCATCCTGATCCATTCACCATCAAGTTCCCTCATTAGTGGCCAATGACTATCATTAATTTTTCCAGTAGATACAGCAAATTAGTGGTGTTCTACCATTAATTAGTTACAGTTTTTAGAAAAACTACCATTAAAAAAAAAAAAAAAAGCTTTCCCTAGTGAGCTATTTGGTCATTCTGTTATCAGTTAATACAGAATTATTTCCATAAATTTACCAGTTTGCAGAATAATGAGTTCATGCCACAGTAATCTCCAAAGGTGACCAAAAGATAAACTTATAAGACATTTAAAAAATGATCCTTTTATTGAGATATAATTCATATATCATAAAATTCACTTATCTTAAAGGGTACTCTTCAGTAATTTTACTATATTCACAAAGTAGAAATGATCACCACTACTTAACTCCAGAACATTTTCATGACTCCAAAATGAAACTCTATATACATTAACAGTCATTTCCCGTCTTCCCACTCTAGGCAAGACTTTCTGTCCCTATGGATTTGCCTGTTCTGGACATCTCACACATTCCTCCAACCTTCTGTATGTGGCTTTCATTCTCAAGGCTCACCCGTGTTGTAGCATTTGTCAGTATGCCATTCCTTCTTATGACTGAATAATATTCCACTTTATGGATATACTACATTAAAAAAATCTGCTTATCATTTGATGAGCACTGGGTTGTTTCCACTTTTCGTCTATTATGGATAATGGTGCTATGAACACCCGTGTACAAGTTTATGTGTGAATGTGTTTTCACTTTTCTCGGGTATACACCAAGAAATGAACCTGCTGGGCCACGTGGTAACTTTATGTTAACCTTTTGAGAAACTGCCAAAGTGGCAGCATGATTTACGCTCTTACCAGCAGTATAAGAGGATTTCATTTTCACCAGTTCTCCAAATCTTCCACAATAATTGGTATTGTTCATCTTTTAAATTATAGCTATCCTACTGGATATGAAATGGACAGCTCACTAAGGTTTTGACTTGTATTTTCCTGATGCTTTTGACTTGTATTCCTGAATGCTGCTAAATCTTCCCATTTACTGAGGCCTTCTTTAATTTCTTTAAACAATGGTTTGTAAGTTTCATTGCACAAATAAATCTTTTACTTCTTTTGTTACACTATTCCTAAATATTTTATTTTTGATGTTACTATAAATACATGTTTTCTTAACTTCATTTTTGATTATTTATTGGTAGTCTGAGTGAACTTCGGGAGATGGTGATGGACAGGGAGGCCTGGCGTGCTGCGATTCATGGAGTTGCAAAGAATCGGACACAACTGAGTCACTGAACTGAACTGAACTGAGTGTACAGAAATACATCTGATTTTTGCACACTGATTTTGTGTCCTACAACTTGCTAAACTTGTTGATTAGCCCTAATTGTGTGTGTGTGTAAAATTCTTAGGATTTTCTATATATAAGTGCGATCAAAAATTAGAAATAGTTTTGCATCTTCTTTCCAATCTGGCTGATATTTATTTCTTTTTCTTGCCCAATTCTCCTACCTACAATCTCCAGTACAATGTTGAATAGATGTGACAAGAGTGGATATCTCTGTTCTATTCAAAATCTGAGGGTAAAAGCTTTCAGTCTTTTACCACTAAGTACATTGTTAACTATGGATTTTTCACTGATAGCCTTCATCAGATTGAGAAAGTTCCCTTCCATTTCTAGTTTATTACATGTTTTTAACATAAAATAGTGTTAGATTGTGTCAACTGCTTTTTTGCCTCTGCTTAAATGATCATGTGGTTTTTCGTTCTTTATTCATATAGCTTATATATTAATTGACTTTCATATGTTGAAGTATATATACTGTTTTTAAAATGTAGATATTATTCAACATAGTATTTTAAAAGTTATGGTAGATATAGACCAAAATAACTAGCATGAAGACTACATGTT
Organism: Ovis aries; assembly: GCF_016772045.2. Lineage (NCBI taxonomy): Eukaryota > Metazoa > Chordata > Mammalia > Artiodactyla > Bovidae > Ovis > Ovis aries. The sequence goes on along the minus strand of NC_056056.1, from coordinate 80,742,778 downwards.
ACTCAAGATAGAATAGTGTTCTTGTTTCTGTGTGATACTATCAGTAGTTCAAGAGTATCTGTTTTAGGGACCCTTTTTTATTTTCTAATAGTTCACCCACACTTTCTGTCCCTGTGCATTGCTGTTCAGTCTCTAACTCGTGTCCAACTCTCTTTGCAACCCTATGGACTGCAGCATGCCAGGCTTCCCTGTCCTTCACCATCTCCTGCAGATTGATCAAATTCATGTCCACTGAGTCAGTGATACTATCTAATCATCTCATTCTCTGCTGCCTTCTCCTTTTGCCCTCAAGCTTTCCCAGCATCAGGGTCTTTTCCAATGAGTAGGTTTTCACATCAGATGGCCAAAGTATTAAGTTTCAGCTTCAGCCCTTCCAATGAATATTCAGGACTGATTTCCTTTAGGATTGACAGGTTTGATCTTCTGGCAGTCCAAAGAACTCTCAAGAGTCTTCTTCAGAATCACAGTTTGAAAGCATCAATTCTTCAGTGCTCAGCTTTCCTTATGGTACCACTCTCACATCCATACAGGACTACTGGAAAAACCACAGCTTTAACTAGGCAGGCCTTTGCCAGCAAAGTGATGTCTCTGCTTTTTAACAGACTGTCTAGGTTTGTCATAGCTTTCCTTCCAAGAAGCAACTATCTTTTAATTTCATGGCTGCAGCCATGATCCATAGTGATTTTGGAGCCCAAGAAAATAAAATCCGTCACTGCTTCCACTTTTTCCCCTTCTATTTGCCAAGAAGTGAAGGGATCAGATGCCATCATCTTAGTTTTTTAAATGCTGGGTTTCAAGCCAGCTTTTTCACGTTCCTCTTTCACCTTTATCAAGACGCTCTTTAGTTCCTCTTGACTTTCTGCCATTAGAGTGGAATCATCTGTATATCTGAGGTTGTTGATATTTTTCCCAGCAATCTTGATTCCAGCTTGTGATTCATTCAGCCCAGCATTTTGCATGATGTACTCTGCATATAAGTTAAATAAGCAGAGTGACAATACACAGCCTTGTCATACTCCTTTCCCAATTTTGAACAAGTTAGTTGTTCTATTTCCAGTTTTTGACTGTTGCTTCTTGGCCTGCATGCAGGTTTCTCAGGAGACAGGTAAAGTGATCTGGTACTCCCATCTCTTTAAGAAGTTCCCACAGTTTGCTATGATCCACACGGTCAAAGACTTTAGCATAGCACGTCCTTGTTCAGTCTAAAGCTAATGAGGAGGAGAACTAAGAAGTACAATTGAGAAAAAGTTTGTGACTAACTGACAAACTGCATCATCAACTCCTAAAACACTGATAGTAAATACTAATGCGATTCATAGATGTTAAATCTTAACATAGGTAATGAAAAAGTTCATATACAGCGATAGCATATTTTGAAAAACTCACAGCAGGAATGGCAATGAAAACAGTCCTGCTTATTAGCATGGAAGGACCAAGGAGAATGCAAATTAAAAGGAAAGGAATGACAGAAAAGAGTAAGTCAAGATAAAGTTAGAAATGGACAGAATAGAATGGTTCCCAAATAGCTCTAGCTACAATCAATCCTTGTCACAAACAAAACGCCAGAAAACCTGTTCCCTTACTGCCTTCTCCATCACACCCCCAACATATGGCTCATAGAGATTTGGTATTTGGCTACAAACTGACAACTGCTACCAAAGTTTTTCCTGAGTACATATGCTTTTTCTTTCCTTTCTAGTATGAAAAAGTTTTCATACAGATTTCTGTGAGATCCAGAAGAGCTAGGTTAATGAAAATAAGGTTGCACAAAGCATTGTGTGTGTGTTTCTGAGTGTGTGTCTGTGAAGCATGTATGCATGTGCACATATATATGTCTGTTAGTCACTCAGTCATGTCTGACTCTTTGCAACCCCACAAACTGTAGTCCATCAGGCTCCTCTGTCCATGGAATTCTCCAGACAAGAATACTGAAGTGGGTAGCCATTCCCTTCTCTAGAAGATCTTCCCGACCCGAGGTCTACTGCATTGCAGACAGATTCTTTACTGTTTCAGTCACTAGCTCAGTTCAGTTCAGTCGCTCAGTTGTGTCCAGCTCTTTGCGACCCCGTGAATCGCAGCACGCCAGGCCTCCCTGTCTATCACCAACTCCTGGAGTTCACTCAGACTCACGTCCATCGAGTCAGTGATGCCATCCAACCATCCTCATCCCCTTCTCCTCCTGCCCCCAATCCCTCCCAGCATCAGAGTCTTTTCCAATGAGTCAACTCTTCGCATGAGGCGGCCAAAGTACTGGAGTTTCAACTTCAGCATCGTTCTTTCCAAAGAAATCCCAGGGCCGATCTCCTTCAGAATGGACTGGTTGGATCTCCTTGCAGTCCAAGGGTCAGTCACTAAGGAAGCCCTATATTATATATTTTTCTTATACATTTGTATCTTCTTATATAACATGAATTTCTTATATAATAAGAATGCTGCCTTAACAAATATTTTAAAATATGAATGGAGAACCTACCATGTGCAATCACTATGTGGTCTGATCATTTACATACCATGTATCTTCACTCTTCATGGACAGTCATATCCTTGAGGGTGGAATTATGAAATATTTTGTCTAGAGCACACAGTGCCAATTTATCCTAAAAAGAAATCTTTCTGAAAAAATTAAATGGGATTTTGATTCTAATTCGCCTTCCATCACTTCTTAGCCATGGACCTTGAAAACAACATTAAAACTTCAAGTCTCAAATCCCTCATCTGCGGAGAAGGCAATGGCACCCCACTCCAGTACTTTTGCCTGGAAAATCCCATGGACAAAGGAGCCTGGAAGGCTACAGTCCATGGCGTCGCTGAGGGTCGGACACAACTAAGCCACTTCACTTTCACTTTTCACTTTCATACATTGGAGAAGGAAATGGCAACCCACTCCAGTGTTCTTGCCTGGAGAATCCCAGGGACGGGGGAGCCTGGTGGGCTGCCGTCTATGGGATCACACAGAGTCGGACACGACTGAAGTGACTTAGTAGTAGTAGTAGTAGTATCCCTGACTAGAATTTGGAGTGACTTTCTTCCAAAGTAATAAGACACTTTTCCCACAACAGGAGAAAAGAAGAGACAGGGCTTCCAATAGCCCATACATCACCCATGGGTGAATTAAAGAAAAAGCACTCTTCCTGTGAGTGAATAAAACTCCACGCCATGGCACGTAGTATAATAAGCAGAGCATGGCTGGGTTTCAGCACCGCACAGCTCTCTGCCTGGCACCCTTGCAGCAACCTCACAACCACCAGAGGACCTGCAGACAGTGCCAACAGGGGCACAGAGTGCACGGGGCAGCCCTGCTGGGAAGATCTGAAAGGCTCTTTTTTCTCCTCTGAAACCCACTGCATACTGTAAACCAGAGGTGGCCCAAAGAGATGAAAAGTCAGATGGACCAGATAGTAATATAAACCTAGTGTGGGTCTTGGAGGACCCTAATGTGGCCTACTCAACAGAGCTTCCAGGCAAACTAAAAAGATGAGTTACCTGTCCAGCAATGAGGATACAGGGAAAGAAGATCAGGCATCTGAACATAAAAAAGGGAATGCCCAGAAATGTCCCCGATTCCAAAACTTGCCTGGAAAATTCTCAGTTTCCATGGGTATACACACCTAGAAAATTATGTTTGGTACCTAATTTTTAACTAAACAAGCGTCATCTAACATATGTGTTGACGATTATCACTTGCCACCACCTTTACTCATATTTCTCTATTCTGAGCCACCATCATCACTTGGCAGAATTATTACAATATCTTCCTGAGTGGTTTTCTACCTTCTCTCACCTCACAATCAAGACTCCATTTTTCACTCCATCAGTCAAATCCCATCATCCCCCTACTGTGAAACTCTCTCAGGCAGGATTTCTCAACAGCAAGCGTCAAGCCTCAGACACCAATGGTGGCTGCGGCTCATTCATCCATTTGCAGACTCAGATGAGACTCCGCATCATGTGGCACTGGATCTGGCTTCTCTAGCAGCTGCCCAAGGGTAGTGCCAATACCTGCCCACATTGTGAACTTTGACCAGGAGAGACAGAGGGTGGGACTGTTTTCAGAGCTGGTAGTTTCACACGGCCTGGCTAGAAGAAACACCACACGACCAGACAACGAGCTCAGTTTTCCTCCAGGTTAACCTGTAAGGCCTGCTTGTTAATGTCTTTTCTCACCTCACTTCCCAACATTCCTGCTGCTTTGGGTTTGTATCATTCAATTAAAAACTTAGCACCTAGGCTATATCTTCAGCTCTGCTTTCTGAGGGACAGGTCAAAACCCTACAAGATAAGTAAGATGTATGTATTCACTACATTTCCTGAAATATGCATAATGTTTTCCAATAATATCACAGATTCTGGAATCAGACAAATAATAGTTGTGTGTTCTTGGAAAGTTACTTCTCCTCTCTGAAACTTGTTTTTCTTATCTATAAAACAGGGCTTCTAATAATAGAATCTACCTAGCAGGATTATTCCAAGCATTAACTGTGGTAATGTAAATTCTGCCAAGCACAAGGAAAAAAGTCAATGAGACAGTCATTATTATGATTATGTCTTACTTATCCTTGTATTTCTAGTGTTTAACATTTTGCAATAATACATTTCCCCTGGATTTTAAAAATGCCTAATAGGTGGTAAAGATGAAGAGATTTGTGTGGTCTTAATACAAAGATTAAGAATCTGTACAAATATATACATGAATGCTTCTTAGAAAATGTTCCTTTACTGTAAAATTAAAATTAAGCTTGTTTTACTTTTTTTTTTCCCCCATCTAACCTACCAAGAAAAACAATTAGGTCAAAAGTACAGATGGAGTCACCTTTACGAACAAGATATATTCCTGAGAAGATGTGTACAAATAAGATTTCTCTAAATCAAACCATATTTCACACACCGTCAGGAAAAAGCACTCTTTAAACAACTTTACACAGAATGCTACAGTGAATTGTTTTGTAAAATGAAGACTTCTTCACGTTCATTGAGTATGTTGACAGGATACCTTAGATCAGACTCTTATAAGGAAGGAAGCATAACAATATGTTCAAGTCAGAGTATGGATCATTATAGCTGTGACGTTTATTTCTTCTGGTAAACACACAAACTGAATAGAAACAAAAAGATTCCTTTATGACCAGTGTTAAAAGGAAGATTCCTCCCAATAAAACTATAGATAAGCACTTAACTTCCCTGGTGGCTCAGATGGTGAAGCGTCTGTCTACAATGCAGGAGACCCGGGTTCAATCCCTGGTTTGGGAAGATCCCCTGGAGAAGGAAACGGCAATCCACTCCAGTACTATTGCCCGGAAAATCCCATGGACAGAGGAGCCTGATAGGCTATAGTCCATGGGGTCGCAAAGAGTCGGACACGACTGAGCGACTTCACTTCACTAAGCACTTACATATATTTGTGCAGACTATTAAGGGTATATGTGAGTACTACACACATATAAAAGCCATATAGAAAAAAAGAGAGAACATATTGGAATAATAAAAATTATTATATCTGTATGGTAGTTAAACAGGTGACTTCTCCTTTTATGCTTTTATTTTCAAACTTTCTGCAGTGCACATGTGTTACTGTTTAAAAAAGGTCTTTTCAGAAGACTTTTCCAAAAAAATGATTCATTCATTTCTAATACTTTTAGTTTTGCCAGTTGGAAAAGTCGCTGGGTTTCACTCTCTGGAAGGCCTTTCACAGAGAACATTTGTCTGTTCTTGCAGAATGAATGGAGAAAAGAAAACAATACTGGGATTTCTGGCAATCAGTTTTATGATCTCAACTCTTCCTGATGGTCAAGCCACATTCCTACCTACCTCTCCTGACCGTATACAGGTATTGCTCTGTTTTCCTGTAAATGCAAAAGGTAAACACCATGTCCTCAGGAGTAGTTAGGCAATGCTCCTAGGCAGGATTGCAGATATTTACCTTTCTTACAGGAAGCCGTACAGTTTTCCAGGCAACAGTTGGCAACCTGGAGGATTCCTCTTTACACTGGGAGTCTGTGCCCTGGGCTATACTGCAGTATACTGACTCTCAATTAGAGGCTCATCAGAGAGTCATGAAATGGTTTGTGCAGCTCACTGATTGGGAAGTCTGCCTTTCTAGTAGTCATGTGCCTACAAACCACAGGTTAGTGTTCTTTATTCCACAAGGCACAGTGATGCAGGAAAACAATAAAATCATGGTGTTTTCTCCAGTCATTAAAAAAAAGTTAAAGTTTACTTTCTTAAATCCAACAATTATATTAGGTATTGCCAACAATCTTATAATTCTCAATCAAAAAGTTTTTGCATATATTGCAAAAAACAAAACAAAATAAGTGAGTCAACATTTAACCTCCGTTTTAATCTTTTGCGATTGTTTTTTTCATCTTTTGATAGAGTATATTTCCAGCATTCATTCAACACACTGATACCCAGGGCCTACAACATCCAAAAGAAAGACACGTTCAGATACTAAGAGTTGTTCTGCTTCCAGCTCAACATCAAGTGGAAATCAAAACATCAAATGAGGTATCACTTCATACTTGTTAAGATGTCTATTACCAAAAAACCAGAAAATAACAAGTGCTGATGAGGATGTGAAGAAACTGGAACTCTTGTGAACTGCTGATGAGAGTATAAAACAGTGCTTCCACTGTGGAACACAATTCCTCAAAAACTTAGATACAGAATTAGTATATGATATACACAAATGCCTTGAAAGCAGGGACTCAGACAGTTACTCATACACCAGTGCAAGTATACAAGCTCACTACAACATTATTCACAACAGCCAAAGAGAAACAGTTTAAGTGTTCATCAACAGGTGAATGAATAAACAAAATGTCATATATCCACACAACAGCATTTCATTCAGCCTTAAAAAAGAATGAAATTATGATACATGCTACAACATGGATGAACCCTGAAAACACCATGCTAAATGAAATAATCCAGACACAAAGGACAAATATTATATGATTCTACCTACATAAGGTACCTAGAATAGGCAAATTCACAGAGACAAAAAGTAGAACAGAGACTACCAGGGGTTGGGAGGAAGAGGGCGGAGGGGAGTTATTATCCAACGGGTACAGAGCTTCTGTTTGGAATGATGAAAAAGCTCTGAAAATGGAGTGGTGATGACTACGCAACATTGTGAATGTAATTAATACCACTGAAATGTACAGTTAAAAATGGTTTTAGGTTTTTTTTTAAAAGATAATTGACAGTTTAAACAAAAATAATAACAATGTAGTTTACATTTAAAATATACATAAAAGCAAAATCTATCGTAAGAGCACAAAGACTGGGAGGAGAGAAATGGGAGTACATACTGCTAAGTTCTTAAACTTTAAAGGAAATGGTAAAATACTACTTGAGGACAGACTACGATGTTGAAGATATATATTAATACTATAAACTCTAAAGCAAACACTAAAATAATAAAACAAAGAGTTATGGCTAATTAGCCAATAGAGGAGACAGAATATAACTGTAAAATACCAAGGGTCAAAATGTAGCTTGACCCAAGGATTTATCCCTTGGAGTAACTCCTTAACAAAATGCAGTATGTATTTTTTATCATTCAGTGAAAGGTTAGTTTATTAAAATCTACTCATGACCATAATTAAGTCAATGAAAATAAATGGCAAATGCACTTACTGCCCAGACTGGAGATGTAAAGCCCAGAATCGCTGCCTTAGTTCCGTCAGCAACATAAGGGATAATGATTTCTCCCAGACGCGTATCTCTGAACAAGGCTCTAAGGATATTTAAAGCATGAACCTAGAATAAAAAGTCCAAAATTAGTTGTAGGCTGAAGACCTGTATATATCCAGTAGCATAACCTCCAAACAAAAAACTTAACAAATTACAGGAAGAAATGAATAATTCACAAATAAAATTGATTTTTAATAAAACATGCCTAATAATTGATCAATCAATTTTTTTAAGTTAGCAAGATTTGAACAATGCAATACAAAAGCTTGATCCAATAGACCTATGTCAAATCCTATACCTAGGAAATAGAGGCAATACATTCTCTTCAAGCACACATGAAACATTTATTTTTAAAATGACCTCAAACCTACCACAAGCAAAGCCTCAACAAACACTAAAAAAATTAATTTCTTACAGATTATGCTCTGATCATAAGGGGTTTCCTTACATACTTTAAAAACGTACACATTTTAAAGCACGGTCAAAGAAAACAAATATTTAGAGGTGCACAACAATAAAGATGCTACACATTGACACTTGGGTGATGCATTTAAGTGGAATCTAAAAGAAACATACACCTTAAATGCATCTATTAAAAAAAACTATTATATATAGAAAGGATATAAACAAGGTCCTACTGTATAGCACAGGAAACTATAATCAATATCCTATGATAAACCATAACAGAAAAGAAAATAAAAAACTATGTATATATAAAACTGAATCACCTTGCTGTATAGCAGAAATTAATAAAACCTTGTAGATCAGCTATAATTTTTAAAGATTGGAAAATATGTCCAATTAAGACAATAGAGAAAGAACAATAAACTCAAAACAGAAAAAGAAAATTTTAAAGATTTGAAAATTTTAAAATCAATGACTTAACCACGAGCATTAACAAAACCAAAAGATGATTCTTTCAAATGGAAACAAATTATGAGACTAACCAAGAAGAGAGAGAAGAAAATAAATAATGCCACGAATACTAAAGAGGACATGGCTAAAGGTACATCAGAGTTAAAAAAAACAAAATGTACATCAGATTACAAAGGTACATCAGTTATTAACTGACTGGTTTCCTAGTCAGAAAAATTTAGGGCAAAATAAACAATTTTCTAGAAAGCAGAACTAATCAAGCCAAATTCAAGGAGAAATGGAAAAGCTATAGAGATACTACCATCATATAAAGAAAATCAATAGTTAAAAATCTCACTCATAGACCAAAACAAAAGCAAGACACCAAACCCAACAAAATAACACACACATTCATGCACACAAAAGACCCACATGATTTTATGGATGAATTCTACCAAACATTCAAAGAATAGATAATTCCAATCTTACTTAAACCATTAAGAGAAATGCCCAAGTTTGTTTCATCAGTCCAGTACAGCCTGGCTATCAAAATAAGCTATGGACTTAAAAAAAAAAAAAAAAAAGAAGTAGGGACAGCTACTTTGAGAAATGGTATCTATTAAAGTCTCAACATATACATACCCAATAACCACTAAGTATCTACTCCAAAGAAATGTACATATATGTTCACCATTAAGCATGTAAAAGAATGTTCTTAAAAGCACTGTTCTTAATTACCTCAAATTTAAAACTATCCAAATGTTCAAAACAGAATGGATAAACAAATTATATACTGAAAAGTGAAGGTATTAGTCTCTCGGTTGTGTCCAATCTTTGTGACCCCATGGTCTGTAGCCAGCCAGGCTCCTCTGTCCACAGAATTCTTCAGGCAGGACTACTGGAGTGGGTTGCCATTTCCTTCTCCAGGGGATCTTCTCAACCCAGGGATCGAACCTGGGTCTCCTGAATTGCAGGCAGATTCTTTACCAACTGAGCCACTTGGGAAGTTCAAATTACATACTACTACTATATAGCAATGAAAATGAATAATTCACAACATGTATGATATCATAAACAAAATGTCAAAAGAAATTCTATCAAAAGAGTATAAAATGTATGGCTACATTCAGAAGAAATTTTTTAAAAAACAGGTAAACCTAAGGTGTTAAAACTAAGTTAGTGGTTATACTTGGGGGAAAGGTGCTGATTAGAAGGCAGTATGAGTGCGCTTTCAAGTGCTAAAATGTCACTTCTTGCTGAAGTGTGTTTACCGTGTGAAACTTTGTGGAGGCAAACATTATTTGTACACATCTCTGTATGCTTAGTATAATTCAACAAAAAAAGGACAGATATAGCATGAAAAAGGAAAAGCACAGGTTAATACCAATTTCAAATCCAGTGAAAATATGTGAAATAAATTTTTTTTCAAATTTTTAAGTGAATCTAGCAACATGTAAAAAAATTGGCCATTTCAAAGTTAGGAGTTCATTGTCTTATTGCAAAGGTCATATTATATTAAAAAGTCAACATAATTCATGATATTTGCAAATTCTAGAAGAAAACAATTATCTCAAAAATGCTTAAAAGCATTCAATAAAATCTAATTTCCTTGAAAAGAGGAAACCCACAGCAAATATCAGAAACAACCCAAGGATGCTGGCTATCTCTATTTCTATACAAAACTATTACTACAAGTGCCACCCAGAAGATTAAGAAAACTGTTTTAAAGAATCAGGAAAGTAAAGCAAATTTAGCATTACTTATGAAGGATATGATTATCTATAAAGAAAATTCATGGAATTTACAGATAAGTCATTAGCTGTATTACAGCAATTTAGGTAGGTGACTGAACATTTCATAAAAGATCTGTAAGACTTTTATGGAAAATTATTTTTTAATGTAATGAAAAACATTAAGAAAGATCTGAATAAATGGAGATATCAAGCCATGCGCATGAACTGAATCAAAAAAAGAAGTCATTTTTCCCAAATAATAAATTTAAATTCCAACCAAAATTCAAAAGGGCTTTCTGGGTGAACTTAACAAGCTGATTCTAAAACTTTTATGGCAGAGCAAAGGGACAAGTACTGCCAAGGTAATTCCAAAGGGGGGGAAAAAAGGAGATTCATTCTATCAGATATTGAAGCTCATTTTTAAAAATACAGTAAATAAAATAGTGATTTAGGGACAGACTAACATAATAGAGCACAGAAACAGACACATATGTCGACAGAAATAGTATATGAGATAAATGGTGTTAATACAACAGTACAAGAGAAAAGGGTGTATTATATAAAGAAGATATGAAATGTCTTTCTGACTTCGTTATAGAAGGCTTTCTAAAACAACATCCAAATGTACAAACCACAAGGGCTGATATATTCCATTTTATTAAAATTTAAAACTTCTGGGCAACAACAGAATAATAAGCAAAGTGAAAAGAAGCAATAGACTGAGAGAAGATGTATAATTCAAATAACCAAAAAGGAAAAAAAAAATCAGGAAAATAATTTTAAAACAACAACAAAAAACCCAACTCCTGCCGGACAAAGACAACCAAATTAAAGGTAGGCAGTCTTTAAAAAGGCAATTCACAGAGGTTATCCAAAAGACTAATGAATATATGGAGAGATGTTAAAGCTACCAGTTGTCAGAGAAATACAAATAAAACTGGAGGATACAATAATTTCACACCAAGCAGAAAAGAAAACATTTATATACAGTGAAACTCTGCTCAGAAATTAAAATGAACTTGGAGCTCACTAACCTTAAAATATGTTGACTGGAAAAAACCCAAAATAAAACAATGTGTAGATAACACAATTCATATTCAAAGAGAAAAAAAAGCTCTTAAAGAATGAAAAACATGCATGAAAATTTTCATTTAGTGATTTATAGCTGAGAAGGAAAAAGGGGAAATAGAATACGGAGGCATCTAGCGTGTATTCAATCTGTAATGTTTTACTTCTTAAACCTGGAATTGGTTTTATGGATGTTGCTTAGTTGCCATACATTTTTATGTGCTGAAATATTTCGGATACATTTAAAAATATGTAGAAATAAACCATGGGAGAAAAGTAGCAAAGCAAATCATCTAACACCTAGAAGACTGGTCAGAGATAAAATATTAAATTTTTACTGATTTAGTAAAAATGATCACTAATGGCAATCAATGACTTTGAAGTCGAGTAAGGTTAGTAATTCAAAGCACTCTTAAAAACCAAATTCCACTATTTTCAGATGTTCTTATTAAACAATAGTATTTTTCTAACTGATAGTCTAAAAAGGTCTAACTGGAACCAGTTATATTTTTCACATTTAAGGGGGAAAAAATATCTTAAAGTGATTTCAGATCATTTCTGAAAGATGATCTGTAACTTTTCATTTAAAACTTTTAAAGAATTTTTACATCATACAGTCACAGGCCACTATGTGACATGTGTTAATAAACCCCATCCTTTCCCACTGGTCCACAGTCTGGCCCATGGGCTTCCCTTTAATACCTCCACAGGCTCTGACATAAAACCATATGTACTTACTGTACTTGACTGTAAACTTCAGCTCTCAGTCTGTTCTCTACCTAACATGGGCCTCCACCAGGTGGGCAGGAACATCCTACTACAAGGCATTGGCTAAGAAACCCTGGGCAAGAAGTTTCTGACAGGTGTGTACTACCATGAAGTGGGGCAGAACTGTGAGGGACACTTAACCCAACTTCATACACACAAATATACTTAATCCAACGTTAGCAGTGACAAAAAAGGACTAAGAATTAGCTAAAATTAAAATGTGAATATACCAAAAAGCCAGACACTACATTTTAGGGGAAGACCCAACTGCTAAATTTTAAAATATACATCAACTCAAAACAGCACACATGAAATCTGAAAATGATAGCACATGCATTTTTAAATTTTTAGATACAATTGTAATATTGTAAAATACCTTGTCTAAATCGAATGTTTTCACTAGAGTTAAAAAACAGACCATCTTGGTTAATCTATACCAACTAAAGCAATGGTTTATTTTGTGGACTAGAAAAACCAAACCAAAAACAATCCTCTCCGAATAAGCTTCAAATGTCTGTCTTATCTTCAAGGGCTCTGTATCTTTGACAGATTTTTTAAATTTTCTTTTTAAGTACAGCAAAGATTTAAAACCACTGACTTCCTAGCAGAGTTTGTGTATTTCCATTATTACCTTGGGGACTGTGCTTTGTGAGCCATCTGTAGGTCCAGCCAAAGAGATTAACTCTTTCATTGTTATTTTCAACAAATCCATTTTGCCTTTCTTAGGTTCAGATGCCAACAATGCCTATGGGAAAGCAACAAAGAAATTATCAGGACTATTATTTTATATACACCTGTCTACTATTCCCCAGAATGGATTCCCCAATGGGGTGTTAAGTAAGTTAAGTAAGTTAATAAAGCTGTGTGGCCTTGAACAAGCAGCTTAACTTCTCCATCCCTCTCATATTTCACCTGTAAAATCAGAATATTACAGAATCTCTATGGTTACCTCCAGTTTGGCTTGTTGATTATGTACTACTAAGAAGCTGAAAACAGCTCCTATTGATAACTCTTCTAGGACCATAACTGGGTGGCAGGTCTCAGATACAATAAGTTTTAATTATCCAACAGGAAACTTCCCTTTACTTGAAAAACAAAAAGCCTCTGGATTAAATTTCTTGTAAGGATGTGGAAACTCCCTGGAGATAGATCAGTTATTCAATTCTTCATAAGAGGACTGAAGGCTGGAGGACTCAAACTGTAGCACTGGAAACTCCATGGGACAAAAGAAATACTGTGAACTTCAAAGAGGTCCTATATTTGAACGTTCAAGAGTTGCTTACTTTCTAACATTTTGATAAACATAAAAATAGTAGTATCAAACCACTTGAGGCCATAAGAAGGAGTAAGTACTTCCACATGCTACAATATGGATGAACCTTGAAACATGATGCTGAGTGAAAGAGGACAAACACAAATACCACGTATTATATGATTCCATTATACACAGACAGAATATAGGTTAGTAGCTGTGTAGGACTGTGAGTAGCCAGGATATTTCATATATACGTAGCTACTGGCTGCCAAGAGTGAAAGCTTCAAGTCATTCAGCTTCTTCTGAAAGATCTATAACCCATAAGGAGAAAAGTAAAACTACATGGGCAAAACAGGTTTAAAAAAGAAATTTCTCATAACATACTGATGCTCAGAAAATACATAAACTATCTTTTGACCATTCAAAAAAATTTTATATATATCTACACCAAAGGTAAGCTCATAAACTAAGTAGGCAGTTTTTCTTCACAGCTAACACCGAGCAGAGCTTTCCACTAGAACAAGAGTATCACTTTATTGGTAAAGTTATACTAGGAAAAAGGGGACTTTCCTGAGCAGATTTTTCTATTAATTTAGATTTTATTCAACTAAAACAAATAAGAAAGCCATATGTGATTACTAATGTGTCTCCTGGGAACCATAGCTTTTGTGATTTTTCCCCCCCAAGAGCTGTGGGTAGTTATGACATTCTTCTCAAGACTGGGCTAAGAAAGTGCAGTCCTGACTTCTCTATCATTATCACCAATATATGATATTAGTTGGGAACCAAGAAATAAGCACACAGCACAAATATGCGACCAAACCTTGCTGCTGCCTTAACACTTATTCCCAGACAGACATAAGAGGCAAAAACACACACTAGGTCAGAATGGGTTGATTTCTGAAGATCATTAAAATCTACCACCTTGGCGATCTATGTGTCAAATCAACCTTTCCAACTGGTACCCACTGTCATAAAAAGGTCATGACTCTGGGAATTTGGGGGAGGAATAACAAAGGGAAGGAAAAAATACTGGGGCACTAAAAAACAGACTTCATTTCACTTATTTTCATTTTCTTTTTTTTAAAACCTATTCCTAGATTTTACCTTCCTGAATATTAAAGATTTTCAGGTCGGGTCTGGTTTAGTATTGTGAGGACTTAGTTTTTATTCTTTGGATTCATAAAGGTGATGGTCTCTTAATTTCAACACTGTGGAAATATTTTCAATATCTGTGGAAATATTAGCAATATCTGAACATGCTGATATGGAGCAATCTTTGAGGTATAATGTTAAGTAAAAAAAAAATGCAAGGGGCAAAACAATGTGTGGAGTATGCTTTCATCGGTGATAAAAAAGAAAATCTCTTTTTTACACTCTCTCTCACACTCTCTCTCTCATAAGACAGGTGTTCAGGAGGCAGGGTGCCTGGGCTCAGCTCTGTTCTGCTTTTACTATCCCTATGGCCACTGGCAAGTCACTTACCTAACTTTTCTATGGCCCAATATATGGATGATAATAGCATCTATCTTGTAGGGCTTGAGAAAGGATTAAATGAGATAACATGTGAAATAACCACTTATAAAAGCTATTATTAGGATTAGGATTATTTCATGCATGGACATTTTGCGGAAGGATTCAAAAGAAACTTTTAACACTGGTTGCCTACAGAGTCTTAAGGGTCTTTGAAAAGAGAGGAAGAATATTTTTTCTAATTGAAAAAAAGGTAGCATGTGCGCTTCCTGGAAGTGAGGAATGAATGCACCGCAGTGATGTCTTCGTACTTCACACACAGGCGGAAATCTCTAGCACTCTCTGTTCATATTTTAAGACTGACCTCTTAGAGGGTTTGTTCCAAGAAGAGATCTGTCACAGGAACACAATATCCACACATTATAACAAAGTATTTGTGAAATGAACTACAGAAAAGACAGAAATGTCCCTTATGCAATATGATCACTCATGGGTCGGGGGGTTATTATCAAAAAAACAAAAACAAACAAAACCCCCAGCTATGATCCTGCAGGAAAGCATAATACCTGTATGTAGAAAGGAATTCCAGCACTGCGTCTTGTGGCACAGAGTTTAGACGAAGGATCACAGCATTTAATTTCCTCTAAAACACTCAATAACCACTCTTCCGGCAGCTTTTGCAGACTCACATTAGGGCACCTAAAAGGCATATGTAAAGCAAACATTTGGAATTATCAGGTACCAAAAGGTAAAAGCACAAACTATTGACACACATTAACACTGTTAGGAAAGAACAAAATCCTGGCATTCGGAAGGAGGGAAATTAAAAGTGTCTCACTTTCTACTTTGCACCTACTTTCTTTTTTATGATGGGTCTTAGGATTTGAAGCTGTGACAGGTTCTATTTATAAAAACACACACAGCATGTGTCTTATCTGTAAATGAGCTTTAATATTTAAGCCTGCACCCACATCCAAAATGTTCTGAAGGTTAATCAAGGACTCACCAATGTTCTATATTGTAAAACTCAAGATTTCCAGTGAGGAGAACATAACCTTATAGTTTATTATAGTTTATAGTCTGCAGTTATAAAACTATATATATTCAAAGAAAACATATTTTTGAAACTATATTTTAGTAAATCACCCTTTGGTTTCTCAAAGTGTAGTCTATTACAGACTAAATTTTCATTCAGATCCTATGTAGAATTAATAAAGAAAGTTGGAAAGACCCTTAAACATTGTGAAGTTATTTGGACATTACTCTTAGTGAGATTCTGCTCTACTATGTTAACTGTTATTTTAGAATGCAATTTTTTTTTCAATGTATGCCCTAACGTGGTGGTTTGGTAGTGGTGGTCTACTCACTTAAGTCATGTCTGACTCTTGTGACCCCATGGACTTTAGCCCGCCAGGTTTATCTGTCCATAGAATACTTCAGGCAAGAATACTGGAGTGGGTTGCCATTTCCTCCACCAGGCTATGTCCTAATATGCAATTATATAACATTATCCTAAGAAACAGCATATTTAATGATAGATAGACAATTATTTTAGGAGGATCATAATTGGATTTTTAAAAAATTACTATAAAAATAAAGAGATAGAGTCCAAAGGAAAAATACTCTTCTCTTTTTTGAATTGAAGAAGACAATCTGTAGAAAGGTAACTGATGTCTAATTTGTAAAGAGAATTAGAGCTCTTAGAAACATGTGGTTGTGTGTGTTTTTAATTGAAATATAGTTGATATACAATCTTGGGTTACTCTCTGGTGGGGACTTTTTCTTTTTATTTTAGTTTGATTTAAGAATGACAACTTCAGTTTCTAACATTCCTAATAGCAACTCAAATTTAGTTATGTCTTGCATAGAACAAAATATACATCAATACAACTGCTTTGAAAGGAGGTATTTTTTAAAGTTTGACATGGGCCTGAAAAACATTATTTCAGCCACAGATGTTACAACCAAATCTCCCTATCCCCAGCAGGCTCTGTGATTTTTAAAGGTTTTTCCTTTTAGCCTGGCTTAATATCCGTTACCTCATTCCTGCTTCTTCCCACTTGGCTCCCTCAGCCACAAAACCCAGGCATCAACAGTCTAAATCACAAGATTAGAAGAGATTCAAAGGCAGAACAACCAAACTCAGAAGTATGAACCTTGTTTAGATTCCAACTTGAAAAAAACAAATGTAAAAAGGATACTTCCAAGTAATACAGATAGTTACGTATATATTAGATATTATATGACCCCAAGGAATTATTTACAGGATGTGCCAATGGCACTGTGAGTGTGGAAGAAAGTGTCTGTATTTTTTAGAGATGCATACTAAAGTGCATAGGAGTCAAAATAACATTTTAGGGATATACTCTGCCAAACTTTAGCCGAGGACAATGAAAGGGATAGATGAAGCATGTGTAACATAACTCTGGTAACTGCTGAATCTGGAAGATGTATAAAGGTGGTTCATTACACTATCCTTTCTCTCTCTCTCTCTCTCATATATATATACACACACATACACACATATGTGTGTGTATATGTTTTTACGTTTATAATTTATATGTTTGGAAATTTTCATAAGAAATCCATTTATATGTTTGAATTTTTAATAATAAAAATAATCCACACATTACTTACATTACTGAACTTACTGTCTGATCACTAGGTTTGTATTAATATCTTTTACAAATTACGATGAAAGCATCTGTTTCACAGAACAATAGCTTTAGTTTACTACTAACATTGCCAATTGGTATAATCCTCACACAGCTGCCCAGTCAAAAGATGAAACCCAAATCCCTAGGAGCTGTTAAATTTAAGTGCTAATGATCCAGTTATGGCTTACTGTCTTTTTTGGCTCATTCTTCATTGTCTTTTAAGTATATTTGGGTTAACTTTTACCACAATGAGTAGACAAAAAAAAAGAGGAAAAAAAAAAAAGAGAATTAAAGCAAAGACATGCTTTTGTGATCTTACCAGCCATGATTAAAAGCTGGGGTCACAGAGATGAAAAAAGGAAAGACTATTCGATCTAAAGTTCTCTGTGGATTTCATTGGCCCGTATTTTCTTCCCCACCCCAAGACCACTGGCAGTATAGGACTGGCTTACAGATAATGCTTCAGATGAAGGTTAAGTATTCCTGCAGGAATTCACTAAGTAAGAAAAACACAGGGGGAAAAGGAACTGCAGGAGATGAGGGGTATTTTCCTATTTCTTTATTTTTCTATCAAGGGCACTGAAATACTAGCACAACAAATACTAGTTCAGTAATGCCCCCTCCTCAACGCTGTCAATAAGCTTCTCCAGGGCGTCCCTGAGCTGGCACCAGGTGCCTGCCCTAAATACTCAGATACATATTTGGCTCAATTTGGTTCATGAGAGAGATATTATCAGTTCTCTTATTATTTGCTTCAGTAGGTTTCATTCATTCACTTGGAAAAAGAAAGGTCTATTACGATCAAAAAGATCTGCTTGGCATTATGCTATGCCCTAGGAAGGGAGAAGTAGAATACAAATTCCAAATTACACTCAGTCCAGAAAGCAGGTTCCTTTGGATTTAGAATGCATTGTTGTTATTGTTGTTGTTTAGTTGCTCACTCGTGTCCAACTCTTTGCAACCCCATGGACTGCAGCACACCGTGCTCCTCTGTCCATGGGATTTCCCAGGCAAGGACACTGGAGTTGGGTTGCCATTTCCTTCTCCAGGGGATCTTCCCAACCTAGGGATCAAACCCACATCTCCTGCACTGGCAGGTGGATTCTTTATCACTGAGTCACTAGGAAGCCCTAGAATGCATTACCAGAGTATATTGTTTTTAAGGATTGCCTTCTTAATCATATTTTAGTCAGGTTATCTTTCAGATTCATTTCAATCCCTGAATATCTACCATTAGAGTAGGGCTTAAAATAGTTTTGAAACAAACTGGTGATATGGAAAGAAAGCCAGCTGGAGTATCAAAATTGCCTGCAAGAAATCCACCCAGCAGATAAGCTACTTGTGACTGACTTGAGGTAAACTGTGTCTTATTCATTTTGAAGGTATTCTAACTCCTTTAGACAACTGGGGACATTTATTACCATTAATGAACTATTTTCTTAAATTAACTGAATGACTCACTGATTGCCTGAAGAAATTACTTCACCTTCAAACAAAAGCAACTAATTTCACATTTTAAATATGAAATACACTTAAGGCCAAAATATGAAGCAAAATTAAATTATCAAAATTCAATTGCCAGGAAACTAGTTAAGTATAACCTCAACTGAGTAAAAGTTAAGCCTCTACCAATTATCTTCTTTTCTTAAAATAATAACTTACCAAGCTATTATCATTAAGGGCTTTTTTTTTCCTCCAGCACATGAAGGAGGCAAATCCTTTCCCTTTCCCACAAACATACTTTCATTTTGTCAAATTTAAGAGCAACTAACTCCAAATGAAAGTTCATTCAAATAAGTAAGTTACTGGGTACAGAAAAGCAAACATCAATAAAAACAAAGCTATTTATTTACTGATTGTTAATGAACTTTTACCTTACCATGGTTCCTTATTTTTCCTTTGCTAATTGTTTAGATAATTTCAAGTAAGGCAGGAACAAAACAAGGAAACAAGGATGTGTTCCTAACCTTGAAAGTGAAATTGAATGTTGCTCAGTCTTTGAGACCCCATGACTATATAGTCCATGGAATTCTCTAGGCCAGAATACTGGAGTGAGTAGCCTATCCCTTCTCCAGGGCATCTTCCCAACCCAGGAATCAAACCGGGGTCTATCTGCATTGCAGGCAGATTCTTTACCAACTGAGCTATCAGGGAAGCCTGTCCCTAACCTTAATATATAGTAAATAATGAGTATTTACTCAAGCTCAGCATCATCAGTCATCACCATCATCACCTGAATGAAAATATCTACAAACAATAATTTTTTTAAAAATCAAGGGAACACCAGATCCTGGCTCACAAAGCCCTACATATTTGAACAGCCTCATTCAACTTCATCTTATACCATTCTACTCTTCACTCAAAATGCTTTTGTATCAGTTGTTCCCATTGCTTGGGAAGCTGCTGCTTCTTGTCATCATGTAGGGAGAAAGAGAGACTTTTCCTTACAGTAAACTTTATCACACCAAAACACATAAAAGTTATTTGACAGTTTATTATTATCTAGATGTCCTTTAAAATACAAGCTCCATGATATCAGGCACAAACTTTGTCCTGTTCACTTCTTTATTCCCAAACACACAGAATAGGGTCTGGCACCCCAATAGTTGGCTCAAATATCTGCTGAATAAATGAACAACTTATGACTTACCAACTCCATTAAGTGTACCATTGTAAGAAACCAGGCTGACACACCAAGAGGGTATAGCAACTGGAGAGCAAAGTATAAACAAAAGTGCTTTCCAATGCCAAGAGGAGCCCTTAGAGCCACAGGTGGTTCCCCTCCTTAGCTTCCTTAAACAGGAATGAACACATTCAGAAATCTCTACATCCCACGGTCATAGCACTGATATGAAGATACTTTCTACGGAAATCCCCCTTGGAGAAGACTCTTGAGAGTCCCTTGGACTGCAAGGAGATCCAACCAGTCCATTCTAAAGGAGATCAGCCCTGGGATTTCTTTTGGAAGGAATGATGCTAAAGCTGAAACTCCAGTACTTTGGCCACCTCATGTGAAGAGTTGACTCTTTGGAAAAGACTCTGATGCTGGGAGGGATTGGGGATGGGAGGAGAAGGGGGCGACAGAGGATGAGATGGCTGGATGGCATCACTGACTCGATGGCCGTGAGTCTGAGTGAACTCCGGGAGTTGGTGATGGACAGGGAGGCCTGGTGTGCTGCGATTCATGGGGTCGCAAAGAGTCGGACACGACTGAGCGACTGAACTGAACTGAACCGAATTGAACCTAAATATTACCCCAAGAGAGAATTTTTTCCTAATATTCAAGAACAAAATCAAAGATAGGGTTCAAAACCCTATAGAGGGTTCAGATTTGTATAAAGTGATATTTAACTGAGGTTAAATACCTTCTCCAGGGGATCTTCCCAACCCAGGGATCAAACCCAGGTCTCCCACATTGAGGCGAATTCTTTACCAGCTGAGTCACAAGGGAAGCACAACTAGTTGTGTGGCTATGGACAAATCACTTGATTTCTCAATGCCCAAGAATGAAAATAAAATCACTGTAAAAATGCTTTGAAATTCAACGAGATACTATTGCCTGGGTTACTATTCCAAAAAGAGAGAACAATGACCCTATATTATATAAGTACTCAAAGCTCCTCATTAGACTGTCCCCAAAATACCTCATCATGGCCTCACAAGCTATAGTCCCGTATTCAGGTCCTCACATGCCTCTCTTAGTTCTACAGCGATAAATGTTTCAAATTCAGATCCTAATAATTGTCTCTCAGTTCAGAGAAACTCTGGCTTACCACATCACACTCTGAATGGTCAGAGTGTTTTCTACACAGGCATACAGAAGATGTTCAGGAAATCATTTGCTGAATGAATAAATAAGGACCAACTAGTATTGGTGCCAGCTTGGAGAAGGCAATGGCACTCCACTCCAGTACTCTTGCCTGGAAAATCCCATGGACGGAGGAGCCTGGTGGGCTGCACTCCATGGAACAGTCGGACACGACTGAGCGACTTCACTTTGACTCTTCACTTTCCTGCATTGGACAAGGAAATGGCAACCCACTCCAGTGTTCTTGCCTGGAGAATCCAAGGGACGGGGGAGCCTGGTGGGCTGCCATCTATGGGGTCGCACAGAGTCAGACACGACTGAAGTGACTTAGCAGCAGTATTGGTGCCAGCTACCCCATATCAGCTGTGCTTCCAATTGGGCAGATAATTGAAAAACTAGATGTGGAAAAGGAGGGCTAAAAAACCCATAAGGCTCCTCAATGGTGAAGTCACTGTGCTGTGCAGAGAGAAAAACAACAGCCCAGCCTGACTATTCAATGAAGCTTCTGTCTACTCCCCAGCAAGGAAAGATTACTTCACAAGGAAGTGATTTCAAAACTCCAGAGTTGCTGCTGTTTATGATAATCAAGGAATTGAGAGGTAAAAATGGAACCATGCAAGGCTCCCAAGAACAATGCGACAAACTCTAGTTGTTTGTTTTGGTTCCTCATCAGTCAATCCAGGGAAAGGTCCCTCTATAAAGCGGTCCATGGCTGTCTGCGCCAGCCCCATGCGTTCACCAGCCCCAGCCATGGGGAATTCCAAGCCTGCTTTGGTTAGCTAGTGCGTCTCCACTAAAACAGCTGACATCCGCTTTGTCTGAGGCTCTTTTGTTTTACTTCACTCCAGTGTCAAATTAATGCAAAATACACAGTGTCTTTAATCTCTGAGTACATCATAAAAATTTTAACTTTCTTACAAGGGATTCAAGGTTCTTCATAAGCCAGTCTCACTAAATGTTATTAATCCACAAAAGACTCCTAAGAGATTGGTTTACCACTTCTGAGGGAAGTTTACTAAAAATGTATCCAACATCCCTCAATCTTTCATACCCCAAATCCCCAGACTTTCCCAATCAGAAACTAGTAAGCAGCATTGTACTATGAGTAGAACGGAAATTGAAAAAGGCCTTAGAAAGCTGAATTCTCTTCCTTTATCAAAGGTGACACAGCAGCTTAGAGAGGTTTTCATGGCTTTGCTAGTGTCAACAGAGCTGGTAGGTAGAACTCAGCTCTAACTCATACCTCAATATTCTTTCCTCTACACCCTGAGGGAGGTGGTGGTTAAGGATGGGGATGTGGAAGGAATCAGAAAATAAGAAAATGTGGAAAAATCATTCTGCTTTTCCTGTTTATCAGTCAAGAAATAGTAGAAATTAAAAGAAATAAAATTAAAAGGCTGACAGGAAAGAGACAAGAGAGTCTGGATTTGGTTTGGTTTTTCTATGCTAAGTGCCATAGCCCAAGTCACAGAGTCGGATACGATTGAGTGACTAACACTTTCATAGCTTGAGTCTCTACCAAAAGTAACAGAAACGAACAGGCCAGCCCACGGCTGCTTTTTAGGCCTTTGTGTTGTCTTGAGAAGATCACGGAAGCAAATTATTCTTCCATAAACCGATTAGTCCAATTTCTATCCACAGAGCTATCTCACTGGTAGTGGGTAAGGATTCTAAGATAAGCATAAAACCCAGACTGAAATCAAATTACACATGCTGTATACCCAACTAATTGGTCATTAGACTATTTTATGCCAATAAATCAGGTCCCCTGACTACAGAGTGGCTTTCCAATGGTTTATCCATCCACCTAAGGACAGTAACAGAGAGCTATTTTTTGTCAAGTTCTGATTAGTTATATTATGATTGTTAATTGAGAAATGTTACCTTCATTTCCTCAGACTTTTTCAGTAGGGTTATTTTTTCTAGTTTAGAGATTTTTCCAAGCTCCTATTATTTCATAAGCTAAATTCTCCAATTCTCCACTCCATTCATTCTTCAGTCAAGTACTGTTTATTATTTCAAGGTTCATGTTTATTATTTCAATTAAATTAAACAGTGACAGATGGGCAGGAAGGTTGTGGGCATGTACATGCACATTTTAAAAAGGGAACACAGCCTTGAAGCATGGAGAAATTTTAAGCCTGAAAAATGATTTGCCCAAATGAGATCCAGTGAGAAAGCTACATATCAACAGAAGCCATCTTAACCTCCCTCCCCACCATCAAATATTGTTGAGGTTTACTGCAGGCTAAAACATCAGGGGCTACTGTAAAGCCTCAGCTGCAGGGACAGGCAATGACAACAGTGACTGAATAGAAATTAAATTACCAGTCAGCAAGCCACAAGGAGAAGGGCAAGATACGGCGGATTAAAAAAAAAAGTGGTTAGATGAATGTAACAAATTGTTGGTTCTGTTATTTAATGTAACCATTCCCTGAGATCAAGAAGGAAAAAATGAATATTAACAACTCAGGGATCATACTAAAAAAGCTGAGATAGAAGCTATTCACTAAGAACAAGATCCATCTGTTACTGAGTCTAAAATCACTGAGAATTATTATCAGAACTTTAAAAAAAATGAGTATTCAAAGTTCCAGAAAGAAGGTTAACATCTTATGCAACTATGGAGTGGACTTAAAAATAGAAATTCAAGGATCACAAGTCAAAGACACAAAGATTTAGATTTTAAACATTAAGACATTCTAAAAAAGAAAAAAAAAAAAAGGAAAAAAATCATTAAGCTATTCTAGTTTTCCTCAAATCCTTCTAATCTACTATAAAAATGGCAGATTTAAAGGATTTTTTTTACCTATATAAAGTATTAATATGGCTTCCAAGAGTGGATGACCACTTAATTTGTTTTTCTTTAATTATTACTATTCCAAATAAAAATCATAGGATACTCAGAAATAAAAAGTATCTTAGACACACTTGCCAAAGGAGATGAAAATAAGGCTGAGAGAGGATCATACATATGTTTTCAATTCAGCACTGAATGACTTCCCCAAACCTCTACATTATGTTCTACGTGTATTTCTTGCTCAATTGCATACTCCTTAGAAACTTGATCTTTCAGTCTTCAGTAGAGCGAAATTTTTATTATTATATTCCAAAGGTGTATAAGAAGTTTTCTGTTGAATTTGAATTGTAGTAGTTCTAATTAATTCATGAAAGTTGAAATACATATAAAAATTACTTCTGTCCACCGTAATTGTTGATGTCCGTAAGTCAGCACGAGCATTCTATGACAGAAATTGCTAAATGTCAGCAGTTCAGTTTTTCAGGCCAATAATGTGAAACTGATTGTAATTAGTGCAGTAAATATTCATGGATTAAGCTACATTTCAATAAGCAGAGCAATTCAAAAAAATGAAGAGCAAGACAATATCAAGTACTCATGAACCTTCCTTCTAGATTTAGAATTACAGAACAATTTAATCCCCTTAAGAGTTAAGCTTTTAATTTCTGGTTGAATAAATGAAAGCTAGATTCCCTGGTTAGCACTCTAGTTTAGGATTCTGTTCATTCTCATTGAAAGAATAATCTGAAATACTAAAATGATAGCACATAAATAAGCATATATGAATTTCATCAGAAACCTGAATTTACAGTTATAACTTTAATGCATTTAACCACTAATCAAATGCTTAAGCAGGGAATTATGAATAGGAAGGTGATTATTTTTTTTAAAGAATATATGAATATTTCATCAAATTTTAAACAGAAAGCACCATATAACAAATCAGATTCTTAGAATCTGAGAAAATTAACTCAACATATTAAGTCTGTGTGTGTGTGTATGTATGTGTGTCCAAGTGTTGCTTTCAAAAAATTCCCAGAATAAAGAATAGTGTCTCCCACTCCTATTTATTCTTAGATGATTGTTTAATGGTGAAGTTAGTTTACATTTGAAGACATTCTGAATAATCTTATTAAAAACCAATTCAAACAATGTGGTTCATGTTTAACTCTTCTGTTATTTACCCATTAATCTCTTTAAGTGCCTGCTTCCTTCACACAGCTGTAGTTCAAGAGGTGGCCAGCAGTTGGCCTCCATTTCAGTGGATTTTCATGAAAGTCCAGATTTCTTTCTGCAAACTTTAAAAACTCTGTATGCCTAAATAACTTTTTCATAACTTAAAAGCTTTCAAAAGGATCCAAAAGAAACACATTTTTCTTTTAAAAATAAAAACCAAACAAAAGGAAGCCACACATACTGCAAAGATGTTCTCTGTAAAACATTCTGTTCAGCAGATCTGAGATGTCTCCAAAGGGATCAAGAACCACTTAGTTTGGAAGCAACAGTTGGGAACTCATAACAGGTTGGTTAAAAGCCAATAGTGACAGCCATGAGGAGCTCTTTAATGCAGATTAGGGGTGGCTGCAATAGTAGGCACTGGGCCTTGCCTTGTCTTCCTACTCCATTTATTTGGAATGCCTTCAATTGTGCTTTCAGCTACACAATACAGTTGTTGAAAAGCCTCTGTCCCTGGTCTTCTGTTCTTTTCTCCTTTTAAGTTTTCCCTTAAGACTGCAATCATACTATGATATTTATGAAGAGAGCTCAGAAGATATCTCCGATTCTGTAATATCACCCAAACTAATCCATCTCCCAGTTATGACTTAAATATTTTCACCAGGATATGCCACCATCATCTCACACTCAACACATACAAAGCAAACTTGGTCATCTTTATCAAACGAATCCCCTCTTTCAGTCCCCTCGCCTTTGTTAACATCAATTCCACTTTTCTGGTCGCTAGGAATTAAACCACAGGAACAGGCATGGACTCCCTGGGGACCTTCATTACACACATTCGTTTGCTTCACGTGGCAGATTGCATTCTTCAAAGATGGCCACCACTGTATCTCCCATCCAAATGTATCTCTACAATATGATCTTGCCACTTTACCATCAAATGGTAAAGTTTAATTCTAATGCCCCTCCCCTTGAATCCAGCTGGCTTTAAGACTCACTTAGCACCAAAACAATGTAATTGAAGTAATGCTATGAGACTTCCAAGGCCAAGCCAGAAAGGACCATGAAGTTTCTTCCTGGTTCTCTTGGAAACCTCTCTCTAGAGGAAGCCAGCTGCTATATAAGAATTTCAGCTACCCTACGACTGCCATGCTGAAAGGCCACATGCAGTCCAAACAAGGCCTTATCTTCTAGTTATCCCACCAAGGTGCCGTAATGTGAATAAATCTGTCTTGGACCCTCCCGACCAGTTCATATGTCAGCTGAATACCACCAACTGAATTCAGTAAATACCCCAAGGAGAAGAATCACTCACGTATGCACTGCCCTAATTCTTGACACATCGAATCATAAAATAAGAGATGTCCACGGCTTCCCTTCTAAGCATTCAAAATGTCTTGTGTCGAGTTGTTACTACATGGGGCTAAACATTAATTGAGATGTCACTTCTTTCCCTCCATTCCTAGAGCCATCATCAAAGCTTGCATCACCTCTGCTCTAGATTATTAATAGCTGATGCCAGCCTCTCCTCACTACTATCTGTCATTACAATCTATCTAACCTAACACTTCCAACTGTAAAACTACTTTGATGTAACAACACCATAACCAACATCAGTCTCATAATGTTTTACACTTGTAGAAAACTTTACAATGCAAAAGGATCTTCATAAATATCTATTTTACTTGATCCATATAAGAAAGACCAGAGAGCTCTGTCAATAGGGCAAATATTCTCTTCTTTACTTTACAGATAAAGAGACCAGAGACTAAGGAGATTCAGTTTTATACAATCTCACTGCCAGCAGAACTAAGACCTTGTGTCATAGATTATTTCTATTTCTCTATTCTACATGCCTCCTGAGATCTGTTTCAGATTTAAAAAATGTTCAGTGCCTCTTTCCATCCCTACTATAGCGACTCTGCTTTCTAGGCATCCATACATAATAAGGCTTTTTCTATTCAACTGGATGTTATTGCCTAATAACTCTACCACCACCGCAACAATCAGGCTGGCTCACTTACCTAACAATCTGCCAGGCTGATTATAGCCTTTCAGTATTTACTTATAAAGTCTCCTCCTTTCTCCTCCTATCTACTTAAACCTTACTCATGTGTTAGCACAAATTCTACCTTCTCCATTAAGCCCTATGAGCCTATCCCTGTTGCTTTCTCTCTGCTATTCCTACAGAATTTGCAAATTTCGCCCAAATTTGGACATAATTATATTGGATCATCTTGTTCAAGTGTCTTGGTCTCACTTTCCAAGCTCGTATTCAGCTAATACACATCCAAACAGACAGCAATGCTGGGTGCTTACAGCCACTGTCTGTTCTGAACAGTCAGTGCCCATGACATACCATTTGTTAAATATTTTTAATTTCATCCCTGCTTATTTCCCCAACTAAACCATAAGCTCTTTGAGAGCAAGAAGCTTGTCTCATAAAGAAGTATTTTAACCTCCAAATCAAGCATAGGACTAAACACACAGCTAGTGTTCAATACATACATTTGCTAATTGATTTGAAGGGAGTGAAGTGGATTGTGCTGTGAGAAAAAAATATTCTTGTCATCTCTACCCCGGAAAGAAAGAGTTGCAAAGATAACAAAATATTTTCAAGATCAGCAGTTTAATATCAGGGACATTTAAAAATGTATCATTTAAAGATATTCTGTGCAGCTCATAACTGTTGAAATGTTTTATAAATGTTTTTACCAGGAGTGTGAAAAAGTGTTTCAAAAATATTCAAGGAGTAGATGTCTTAACGGCCCAAAATAAAATGTTTGCTGAGGCTACAAGGCTGGCAGAACTCTGCTTCATTTCAAAAAGTTTCCAGGCAATGGAAATGTTTTCTTGGAAAATACTACCTTTATTTAGAGAACACTTGCCATGAACACTTAGTCATTAAGTAATTTAAGGTTTCCTCACAAGCTCTTTGGAGGAAATCTATTATATGAATGAATGAAATTATCAGCCAGCACCTATAATGTAAAAAAAAAAAAAAAAAAAAAAATACATTTGGCTAAATATATGAAATCTACCTGAGTATTTTTTCAAGTAAGTGGGAGAATCTTTTATATTTTTTGGTCTATTTACTGTTCTTTTACATTTTTCTACAAGATAAAATTACGAATAAAAACGCAAAATCTTTAAGTGTTTCTCTGTCTGTAATGCACACAAATCCAAAAAACTGGAGGGCTTATTTTATTCCACAAGCCAAGTAATTTTCAAACAGACAAAACAGTGATTTCATTCAATGAAAATAAATGTTAAACTTCAAAGCTATTTTTAGTAAGATCTTTGAGTTTTCGTCAAATCACCTTTCAATGAGAGAGCAACTCGGTTTGGACATTTCACTCCATCATCTGCAGTAAATCATATGGTGAAACCTAAGAAAACAATTTCTTCCAAGAGTTTTGAAGCCAACTAAGTCTTACTCTTTTAAACATCAAAAGACATAGCTAAATTCTACTTCAAGCACATAGCTTGTACATGCAGTCTTTTTAAAATGTACACAAAGGGATATTTGCTTTGTTTTACCTGTTTAGGATTTCAGTGAGTTTCACAAAGCCAGTGTAAGCCAGTTCAAATGCTCCTCTGTGCCTGGACTGTAAAAGGTGTTGTTTAAAGTAATCTCCTATTTCTTTTACCTTCAAAACAAAATCAAAAAATAAATATTCAACTTAGGTTTACATTGACAGGTGTATTTATGTCAGTAACCACTCAGAACTCAGGTCTAGATGTCTGTTTAGCACCTACTATACAACAGTTAATATTTTAAGCATTTTGACATTATCACAATTGATTCTCACAAGAAAGCCATGAAAGAAGCACTATTATTATCTCCACTTTACAAGAGGAAAAATGAGGCCCAGAAAGACCAAGTAACTTATTCAAGGTCACACAGCAAGTAGATAGTAGAAACAGTGCATAAACCTAGGCAGTTTGGCTCTAGAGTTGACCAAGGTTTAACAGCTACGCTAGACCTGCCTCCCTATGCCAGCTTCATAGACCTTGCTGTTTTCTCTGTTAGCTCATATCATTCAATACCAACAGCAAATCACAAAAAGTGACAACCTTCACTCACCTAGGCCTAGGTGAAATAATTACCTATTTTTTTCCCTCTTCAAAAAATTTTTTTCTATTATGACTAAAATATACATAAATTTTACCATTTTAACCATTCTTAGGTCTACAGTTCAGTGGCGTTCAGTATATTCACTTTGTTGCACAACCACCATCTATCTACAGAATTTTTCATCTTCCCAAACTAAAATTCCAACCTACTAAACAATATTTTCCAAAAATTAACTTTTTATACACACACACACACACACACACACACACACACGTTAATGGCCATGCAAGATTTAGGGCAAAGGGCCCCCTGAAAATTGACAGGCTTCACTCCAAGTCAGAAGCATGGAGCTTTCCAGTATGCGACCCAATCACTTTCCTACATGATGCCTTTCTCCATGCAAGTTTAAACAATTAACAAATATGATAATATATTTTAAAGAAGACATGACTGACAATTAGTTGCTGATGAGATTCTGTACAGCATGAACTGTTAATGAGTGGGTTGATTGTACTTTTATACCATAAGATCTGGTAGCTGATCAGCTTTAGAAAATCAAGATTCTGTATACAACCTCAGTACCTCTTGATCCAGGTCTTCCTAGCAGGTCACAGAATGGTGAAAAAGTAAGCTTACCCAAATAGCTCACACATGTTTATCCAGAAACAACTTTTACCCTAGTACAGTGACTGGTGTTCTGCACACATTAGAGATGATAAACAGTAGAAAGAGCAGTTAAACATGTGACCATGGGCAACTGCCTCAGTCTCCTCATCTATAAACTGGGAATGATAATAATAGCACTTGCCTCATAGATTGTGTATTAAAGTGAGTTAATAAATCTAAAAGCTCAGCATAGGCCCTTAACTTATAAACCCATTCAGTTCAACGTGAGCTCCATACAGGCTTCCAAACAGAGAAAAGGTAAAGACATATTCTAAACTCAAAAAATATACAATTATAGAAAGATGGGTGATACATTTAGAGATATAAGAATCAGACATGAGGTCAAGAAAGAACCAAAGAAGCAGGCTACAACAGAAGTTTTAAATCTATTTAAGTTTAAAACACTTCAGTATCATCAAAGAGTGGCATGTTATGCTCTTCAGCTAAAGTTTTCAGGTGAAGATCTGATGATA
The DNA here is from genome assembly GCF_016772045.2 of Ovis aries. Classification (NCBI taxonomy): domain Eukaryota; kingdom Metazoa; phylum Chordata; class Mammalia; order Artiodactyla; family Bovidae; genus Ovis; species Ovis aries. The sequence continues at coordinate 80,712,270 of NC_056056.1, read as the reverse complement.
CCCCTAATTTTTAATATTTTTGATAAGCTACATACTACTAGTTGTCACCTGGAGAAGGGAAAGGCTACCCACTCCAGTATTCTGGCCTGAAGAATTCCATGGACTGTATAGTCCATGGGGTCGCAAAGAGTCGGACACGACTGAGTGACTTTCACTAGCTGTCAGGGTAAGCCTTATCCTTTTACCTTCAATATATAATTTCAGAGTATATTTTGAACAGAATTATCAAGCACTAAATCTGCATTTAACCCCCAAGACAGACCTGTAGCTCAATAACCTTACAAAACCGGACCGAAAGAAACATCAGTTACTTAACTGGTTATGACCATCATTTCCATTACTCGAAAAACTAAAGAAGATTTCTAAGAAGGTGTTTTAAGGCACAAAAAATAAAGACAGGAAGTCATAGAGACGGGGTCTCTCTATATCCTGAATTTTTTAATATTACAGATATTAAAACATACTTCAGGAAAACGAATGTTCCCAGTAAAGTGCTTCTCTGTGGATTTACAATCTAGTTCTCAAAGAAAGATCAGATGTTCCTTGCTTCCTTTACCTTAATTCCCTTTAAAGGGGCCTAAACCAAAGAGCATATAATAAAATCAAAGACCTCAAAGTGAATGAGACAAGTAGATGGTCTCTCTTCTCAACCCTAGGTACCCCTGGCCTCAGAAAACTGTATGAGATTCTAAAGACATACATGAGAAGTAGACAGTTTTTCTTATTTCAATTTGCACTTAATTTCCCAACACTCCTACCTAGGTAATATCAAGGCTTAATATGAATTTTTCCCTTTAAAGAGAGTATATTTCTATTAATCAGATAGCAAGTACTTCTTTAGCACTCTGTCAAATGCTTAGTAGCTCAGTGTTCGGTAGACAAAGAACAAAACAAGACGTCTGTCCTGAGATGGCTTTAAGTTCAGAGAAAACCAATATGCTGGATGGCACCTATCAGGAGCTTAACTGCACTAAGAAATGAAAGTTCCTTTTACATTGAAATAAATTATTACAGTAAGATTAATGGCTTGATGTGAAGAACTGACCCACTGGAAAAGACCCTGATGCTGGGAAAGACTGAAAGCAGGAGAAGGGGACGAAAGAGGATAAGATGGTTGGATGGCATCGATGGACATGAGTTTGAGCAGGCTCCAGGAGTTGTTGATAGGCAGGGAAGGCTGGTGTGCTGCAGTCCATGGGGTCGCCAAGAGTTGGACACAACTGAGCAACTGAACTGAACTGAAGATTAATGGCTAGACCTTAAACAGGTTATACTTGGGTGAATCAATATGGAAAAAGATAACTAATATAAGAAAGAGCTGGGATATTAGAATGAATGAACAAACATTTATTAAGTATCTGTTACCTCCCAGATACTTCATGGGGTCTTTTTATATGAATGAACACAGACTATACAGGTGATTGATAGCAGACCTAGCTGAATGGCCTCAAGATTTCATGCTAGAAAACAGTGGAAGAAAACAGGGTTGCAAGGAAGGGATGTACCTATCACACAAGGAGTGGGAGGCCCACGGTCAACCTGGCCAAGTGGCCCATGAGTACCTGGACAAGGAAAAGGAGCCATGCCTTCCCTTGGATGAACAGAGTACAGGGAACATATTTAACTCTGTAGAAACTTACAACAATAGTACAATCAGACAAATAATTTTTTAATTTATTTAAAACAATGAAACAGTCCTCTGAAAATTCATTGTCTTTTAATCTATTTGATGCCAACCTCCTATTTAAAATGCACAAAAACATTTCTTTCTTTTTATTTACATTTTTCACTGTGCCGGATCTTCGCTACTACACTGGCTCTCCTCTAGCTGCGGGCAGCGGGGGCTAGCGCACCAGCTTCTCACTGCGGCGGCTTCTTCTGTTGCAGAGTACAGGCTCTAGGGCACGCGGGCTTCATCAGTTGTGGCTCCCCGGCTTCAGAGCACAGGCTCAATAGTCACGGCATACAGGCTTAGCTGCTCCACGGCATGTGGGATCTTACCAGACTGGGGTCAAACCTGTGTCTCCTGCAGTGCAGGAGGATTCTTTATCACTGAGCCGCCAAGAAAGCCTCAAAACACTTCTTTTCTCATGGATGATGTCTTTATAAAATATTTTCTTAATAAATAATACATATGTCAGACTTTTTGAAAGGGAATTAAAGTATCAATAAAATTTTTTCAAAGGCCACTTATCTCTAGTCTTCAAATTAAATTCTAGTCTCTAGCTCTTTGGGGGATGGTTGTGGTCACCAAAGAAAAGCTATGATAAACCTAGACAGTGTGTTTAAAAGGAGAGACATTACTTTGCCAACAAAGGTCTGTAGAGTCAAAGCTATGATTTTTCCAATAGTCCTGTATGGATGTCAGAGTTGGATCATAAAGAAGGCTGAGTGCCGAAGAATTGATGCTTTTAAACTGTGGTGCTGGAGAAGACTCTTGAGAGTCCCTTGGAGAGGAAAGAGGTCAAAACAGTCAATCCTAAAGGAAATCAACACTGAGCATTCATTGAGAGGACTGATGGCTGAAGTTGAAGCTCCAATACTTTGGCCACCTGATGCAAACAGCCAACTCACTGGAAAAGACCCTGATGCTGGGAAAGACTGAAGGCAGGAAGAGAGGGGGATGACAGAGGATGAGATGGCTGGATGACATCACTGACTCAATGGACCTGAATTTGAGCAAACTCTGGGAGATAGGGAAGGACAGGGAAGCCTGATGTGCTGCAGTCTATGGGGTAGCAAAAAGTCGGACACAACTTAGTGACTGAACAACACTGTCGTTTAACGTTTAGTATATCTGGTTCTAACTTCCCATAAAACGTACTTCTATAGACAAATTAACATGCTTTATGGATTTACAGGGTGTAAATTTCCACAGGGGACATGCCACATCTCTAGGCACCTATAATTCAACAACGGACTAAACAGAGGAGCAATATAAATGTTCATCTAAAGCATGAACTCCACAAAGGACAAATGTAAATACATTTTTCATTTGTTCTTTATCTACATAGTAGAGAGAAATACAGTAAAAAAAATAAAAGCTAATTCCCTTCACTATAAGTTAGAAAGGCCGAAACAGATTCAAGTATACAGGTGGGACATTTCTACAAAGAGCATGTGCAGTGGTCAGGATCTGGGATTCTGGAGACAAGAAGTCTGGGTTTAGGAACCCTATTCAGCTTCCTTATCAATACAAGCTAATTATGTAACAGAGTTCCCTCATCTGTGAAACGGGGATAAAACTAGAACCTACTTCATAGGAGTAGTCTAAGAAATAGAGATTAAGCATATAAGCATTTAGCAGAGTACCTGGCAGAGAGTGGCAAGCAATATTGCTAAATGTCAATTTTTGTTTTTATTTTGTGTCATGAGGTAATGAGACTTAATCCTTAAAACCTTAATTAATTTCCCTAAACCTTCTCTGGTGGCTCAGATGGTAAAGAATTTGCCTGCAATGTGAGAGACCCAAGTTCGATCCCTGTGTCAGGAAGATCCCCTGGAGAAGGGAATGGCTACCCACTCTAGTATTTTTAGGGTTTCCCTGGCAGCTCAGATGGTAAAGAATCTGCCTGCAATGGGGGAGACCTGGTTTCCATTTCTGGGCCAGGAAGATCCCCTGGAGAAGGGAATGGCTACCCACTCCAGTATTTCTGCTTGGAGAATCACATGAACTAAAGAGCCTGGTGGGCTACAGTCCGCGGGGTCGCAGAGTCAGACGCGACAGAGCGACTAACACACACGTTCATTCAAACCTCCAATTTTACTCTCAGACACAGCCACCTCTTACAACCTTAGGGATGTCAGCAGGAGTTTCTAATTCCACTTTGGTTAAACAGAATAGTTCATGAAGTTTGTAGTATAGTAAGATAACGTTTTACACTGCACATTCTCTACCATTGTGATTTCTTACTAACACCTGGGATTTCTTCAAAGCCCAAACATTGTCCTCCTACATAATGATAACAAAGATGACGGTTTCCTGGTATTCAGGCATCCTCCCATCAGAACGTTTATTCTTTGTCTTCTGGCAAATTCTTAACCATGTCCCACTTTAACAGTTGCCCTTCAGTCTGACCTTCTGAAATGAAATTCTGTCTTGAATCTCTTACTACACTTCTAAGCCCTTTGAAGTCAGAGAACCATGTATTATATTTCTTAATGTTGCCACAACTCATGTAGTAAGGCAGTCAATATACAGGTGACTAAATGATGTGATTCCATGCTCAACTTCACATCCCAGTAACATAACCATGTAGCCTGCATTCAGTACAGTTCAATAAATACTTTGCATTGATTTCTAAAAACTAAACTTTGATAGAAGAAAATACAGAAACAATCTCTTAAAGACTGATGAATACTAATAAACATATATCCCATTTGTAGTTCATTAACAGAAACTAAAACAGAAACAAAAGGCACTGAGGAAATGTATATGAAAATTACAACCGCATCTAAAGTAGGAGTTTTTTTAATTGCCCATGTCTAATAGTTCAAACAGGTAATTATTTTTATTCATGTGATTTCTGGGGCAATAATTACTAGCAAGGGGAAAGCAGATATTAAAAAAAAAAAAAATTCTACCCAGAAGCTCCTTTTTAGGAATATTAGGATAAGTATATAAAGAGATGAACTGATGGCCCAGGTAGAGGAAGTTGTTTAAGAAAATCAGTGGGTACTCAGCATCCAATATCCCATGGAAAAAGAACCAACAATGTAGCAAGCAAAGCTTCCAGCTCAAAGCCCAGACACAAACCAGTCAGGAAGTAGTAAGATAAGGTTGCATGCACTGCTCACTCTTTGAGGGTCTCAACTTACATCCCTCAAAGCTGGTTTTATCTCTGCCTCTCGGACAGGGACCTTATGAAAGAACCTTTCATTTCACGATTACAGCGCAGGAGGAAGGTCAGACGTGCCTCTGAATGAACACATTTTCCTCTTGCTGAAGTCGTGGAGGACACACTGCTTCATAAGCAGTCATCGAGGGAAGGCTCATTTGCTAAAAAGTTCAATGGCAAGTTACCTGACTACCCACTACTTGCAAAAATCTGGTTGGCTATGGGAAGCTGGGAAAATTAAATTTAAAGAAAGATTAAATGAGCCATGCAGAACAAAGGTGGCACTGTGTTGTGTCGGAACAGAGGCTGGGAAGCAGAAGAATCGGGTTCCTATCCCAGAGTTGCCACAAACCAGCTTTGTGATCTTGGGCAAACGAGGTAACATCCAAAGGCTTCAGTCTCCCCTTGTGCAAGGGAGCTGGATAATATCATCTCTGTGATCCTTCCAGCTAGGAGTCTGTGAATTATATACTCAGAATTATAAACAAGCACCAGCTCCTCTCCTCGAACAGCAGCAAAAATCCCCAAATTGGAGTTTCACTACCTGCTGGCCTGTTAAAAGCATCTTTATGCATGGGGGATTGAAGTTGTCAAAGGGTTGTCAAACCAGGATGGGCCTCACGGAGCTGAGTTTCCAAAAGAAATCCAGCCCTCCATCTACATGTGAGACCTCAAATTCCCAGTTGTAATGCAATCCTATTACTTTTCCAAGAGTGAAGGGTGAGTGGGGAACAAGCAAAGCATCAGGCTGAACATCAGTATTTCAGGATCTATAGAACAGCTTCCCTCATCCACTGAGAGAAAAGCAGATCATGGTTTTTATGATTCTCAGGAGTAAAAATCCAAATTCCCAATTTTCACCTCAAACAGGGAGCTTTCTGTCTGCAAGTCACCTTTGTCTCTGCAGGTCTCTTGCGATAACATTCACCTACACTGTTGATTCTTAAATCTGTAGCTTTGCCACTATGTGCCCAGAAGATCTAGTGATACTAGGGCATCCATGCCCTCGGAAGGAAGGTGGACTCTCTAGGCCTGGTCCTGCCACTCCAGTGCAAACTACACTCTTCTCTGTTGTTTATATTTTTAACTCTTAAAAGTACTAAGTACGTGGGAATATGTTTAAAGGAATTTCATGGAACAAAATTTTATGTTTAAAAGCAAGAATCCTCTATAATACAAATAACACCAATTTCTTGGTGACCTTAGAGTTCATTGTCTCAATGCTCCCACACTTTTAGGAGCATTTTAAATTTTTAGAAAAACTGAATATTTTTTAGTAAAATTGAAGGTGATCAAGATTCAAGTTTTCCAAAGAGGGCAGGGTTTCAATGCCAGAACAGTGCTATCACACACACTCTTGGTCACTCACTCAGTCATTAAATATCTGTGGGGTCGCCATGTGAATGGTGACATGGAGAAATGACCAGACCTCAGAATGAAAATGAGTATTTCACAGAAAAGCAGGATTCTATTTCTTATTCAAGAAAACAGTTATCAGAAGAGTTTTTGGTTTGTAACAGCCTCTCTTTGTTGTTGTTGTTGTTGTCACAAACATCTTGCTATTTTATATTATTTTCCAATTTTTAAAAATTAATTCCCAGTTTTAACCTGGATATCCCACATAACTTCATAAGACTTGGATGTCCTACAAAAAGTGCCAAGTCAAAATGATTTTCACAGGAAGCTTTCAGGTCTTTCTCAGTTACAGTAAAAGTAAAACAATGTTTCTCTTAATTTTCTTTTTTTAAAACACAGGCCAACAAACCCCTAAACTAGATGTTTTAACTTGTCCTTGAAAAGCTGAGGAGTCAAGGGGCTCTAGCCCATGTTTACTTCTTAGTGAGATGGTGAACATCAGTGAAGTAATCATTAATCATAGCTGGATTCCTCAGCAAAGATGTTGGCATTGGCACTCTAGCCAGTCACCAGCAAGGACTGCAAGCAACGCTAGGACACTAACGCCTATTTGATTTGGAAGAGAATACGGAACATGATGAAGCCGGCAGCGTCCTGTTCCCCTTCACCGTTCTCCATCTCAGAGCCTTGCAACATCACATGCCCAGCTGTTAACCAGATGCTAGCACATTATAGCCACAGCGAGTGTGAGAATAAAAATATTAGCATTATTTCCATGGTACTGGTCACATGGTTATTATAGAAATAATCAGTATTAGCATACTACAATATTTGTTTTGTTCTTAGATTTCGTAACACCCTACGGGAAAAATTATCTTTATTTGAAAAAGGTTAAAAATGAAAGTACATGTTATATATCTTTGCTGGAAAATGGTGGGAAATGGATTTGTTGAAACCATATGGAAAGGAAGAGGGAATCAATTAAAAACAGAAATCTAATAAATCTAAAATATTTCCAAATGAAATGCTTGTGGTAAGCTAATTTCTTGTAAACACTGCACTCAAGTCCCTTGAACAGTCCCAGATGGTGAACTAACTTTGTGGTCTTAAAATAAAAGTCAGCCAAGAAAACCAAAGTAACTATATAACTTTATCATCAATGCAGAGAGAACCCTGAGATCCATAATTAACCTATATATGTATATTTTTTTCTTTCCAAAATTTAAGAGGTTTGTGGAGTTTTACTAAACAGATGATTTCATTTAAATTTGAAGTTTGTGTGTATTCAATGGAGACACAAAAATTCAAATAATACTGAAGTTAAAAGTGAGGTAAGAGCTATCATTATTTATATAACATAGAAAAATAAAAACATCTCTAAAAATGCCCAAGTTTGGAAATGTATTGCAAGGTCCAATTTCTACACATTAGTGAACCTTCTTCAGCTGACATCTGTAAGATTTTATTCGAGAAAAATGTTTCCAAAAAATTTGTTTAAGTTGGGTTATAAATAAAAGTTTGGGATATATGCTTTGACCAGAGATTATACCAAGCGGAATCAACGTCTACCCTACCTGCTCCACCGTCAACAATCCATCAGGAGACTCTGGCACAGACCGCATGGGTAGAAGCTGGCACAGCGAGCCTAAGAGTAAAGCAACTTCCTTCATGCTTCTCCAACAACACACCAGCACCATCTGAGCAGTTACATCACATGTTTTTCCTTCTTTACCTTAACAAAATAAAAAAACTATTGCAACACTAGACACTTGATTACTCACATCCCAGGTTTCTTAGAACGAGCTTATTCATAATTTCCCCAAGAATAATCTGTTTGAACAAACCAATTTGTCATATGCTATATTTATTCAGGCGAAAATAACTAACACTTGTCGGGCATGTGCTATGGGTCGGAATCACCCTCTAAGTATTTTCTTTAACATAACCATAGTCAAGGTAAATTGAAAAATAAAAACAGTAGTATTCTAAAACCAAACTCTAACTTTTGGAAATTAATGGAATCAACTCTTTCCACCTTTCAGTCATCCGTAAAATATGACTATAATAAATATATTTTAATATTTGTTTCAGTGGGGGTGGTTGCTACATCAGCAGAATAACAGGATACAACTTTCCTTTCAAAGGAATATACAAATTATCTTTTTAAATATACTTAAATTCCATAGTCAATTAGCTATAATCTTTACTCTCTTTTTCTAGCTTTAAGAATATTTTTGTACTGACATTAAAAAAAATCCAAAACAAACTATTAAATTTAAAAGGTAAGTTAACAAAATAATCTCTTTAACATAATCCCTTTTGTCTTTTAAAAGTCTGCTAAACTCGAAGGATAATGTGTCAATACATACACTTAAATACATCAAATAGGTCTGAAACATATACACTTAGAAGGGAAGAAGCAGGATTGGAGAGGAAATAAGGAAATGAAAAAAAAAAGAAATTAATTGGTTTTTAGCTCGCATTCACCTCCGAATTATTTGAAACGATCACAAGCATACATTTATATAATTTTTAAAAAAACAGAAATTTTTACAAGACAATATCCCCATCTAGTGGAGAATGTAGAATATGTTCTAAACCAATAAGATATTACTGCTTCTGATAACTTTTTATAGCATTAAAGAAAATTATAAAAGAATAACTGAGAAAACAAACAGTAAGAATTCGAATTCTGAAGTCCTGATGCAAAAGAGTAGCTTACATTTTAATAAGTCACAACTTTGTTTCCTTTAAAAGGCTGCCTGACTGACTATACGGACGCTCGCAGCATCAGACCATACTGCTGGGAGAAGCGGACTGCTGCCCAAACCCAAGTTCACTGTGCATCACTGTTCCTACATCACCTGGCTGTCAAGAGAGGTTTCAGGACTCAAAGGCTTTTTGTTGAAGCACCTTATATGCTGGACTGGGGCACACCAATTTCTGGTAAAAGTTTTATAAACTCATTGCCCAAAATAAATCATAAGCTCAAAAAAGACCTTATTTTCTCCACAGTCCTGCATACATCTGCAGCCCCTGATTTACTACAGGAAAAGAGCATCTTGCACATTTTGTCACTTAAATATTGACTCCAGTAGTGATTTTACATATACCTTTGATTTCTGCAGAAGTATCAATATTCGGTACACTGGCACTCAAGTCCTCTAAATCAAAGCTACCACATTCTTTCAATATTTTGGCTCGACTGAAATAATCATTAGTATCTCGTGGCTGAATCTCATTCAGAATCCTGTGCAAGCGGCTTGCTGACTCTAAGGGAGAAAGACAAGATTACATAAAACCCCAGTTCCATATCAGATGCAGGTATCCCTTGAGGGTCATTTGCCCTCAAAATTTTGTAACTTTTAATTCTTAATGATTAGCACTATAAGAAGGGACTCACAGGGTGGATAATGTAAAAATTATTTATATAAAGTCTTCATGATACTTGAATGTACTTTGAAAATACAGCAAATATTTTAAGTAGGGTGAAGACTGGACCAAAAAACACAACAGAAATTGTCCACAGACAAAAGCTGCCATCTGACATGGCTTTTCTTAGTGTTGTCTAAGAATCTTAAACACAGCACTCAAACAGATGAAGGAAGAGCAGTTCACATCAATGAATTTTCTCTAAACAGATAAGAAACCCCATCACCTACAAAAACGATCTTTTCTAGCCCAGGAATATCATAAAAACTCCATAGCTGACTTTGAGATGCGTATGCAACATAGTGCTTTCTAAGTAAGATTTACAGTCCTACTATTATATTTAACTTCATTTTTTATTTTGTAAGCACTCACTGGACTAGGGAATGTAAACTCCATAAATGCAACACTTTGTTCACTGTTGAGCTGCTAATGCCTAGAACAGAAACTGCCTCATAGAGGTTCAGTAACATGGGCTGAAGGAATTCATGGGTGACGAGGTAGTAAAGCGCTAGCCAGGCTCAGATTTTTTTAAGGAAAATAACAACAGGTAACAGGAAACCAATTAACAAATCAAAAGAATGAGTATTTACTGTATACCCATTACATACACTCATATTTTAAGCATTTTAGGAAATACAAAGACTCAAACTGCTCTTGTAGTGATTCAGCCAACATCTTATGTTCACTTGTGGCTTCCATGAAATTTTGCCCAAAACAAATTTTGATGGCCATGAAAAAAACGGCACTGGCCCCAAAACAAACCACAGAAAAACTAAGAAAAAACAGAGGTATAACTAGAATAAAATTTTAAGAGCCCTACTCATTCATTTTTGTGGCGCTCAGGGAAGACTTTTACCAAAAAATTCAGAATGCACAGTAGATAACATGGGAAAGATACAAGAAAAATGGAGACAATCAGAGGAAAAAAGAAAACGCAAAATTAAGGAAAAGTCAGTGAACTATAGACAGTTTTTAAGTTGAAGATATTTTAAAACTTTAATAACAAACAGAATTTTAGCATACTCTGAAGGCCCTACCCATAATTGGTGACAAACATTCCAAATTTCTCATCCAAAATATATTGGTACTTGCCTGATCCAAATATTAGCTATCAGACTGGATGGTCTTTATTCCTATGCACTGCTTAAGTAGGAAAACGAATCCAAAAAGTTTTAGTATTTAGTCTATCAGCCAAAATAAATCTATAACTATATCTTATTAGTATCATAAGCTGGGGCTTCACTGGTGTATCAGCTGGTAAAGAATGTGCCTGACAATGCTGGAGATGCAAGAGACGTGGGATCAATCCCTGGGTGGGGAAGATACCCTGACAAAGGAAATGGCAACCCACTCCAGTATCCTTGCCTGGGAAATCCCATGCACAGAGGCGCCTGGCGGGCTACAGTCCATGGGGTCGCAAAGAGTCGGACACAGCTGAGCACACACGCACACATCATAAACCATCACCAACTTGCTGGCTCATTTTCAGTAACGAACAAAACATAACATTTTCTATGCAAGCACACAACTCTAGGTTCATTATCAGTGCAAAGTATTATATAATTCCATGTGTGTTTATGATACACTGTGTATTTTTAATATGAGCCTCTCATCTGTGTTCCAAAATGCACTCACCAACTTTATTTCAACATGAAATACAAATCTACTTCATGATTTTCTACATGTCCAAAAGAACACTTTGTTAGTATATATCCTTAACAGTCAACCACTTCTGGCCTGTTGTAGTATGGGTCCAGTAATCCCCTCCCTTATCCAGGCTTCAGTCATCCCTGGTCAACCATGATCTGAAAATATTATATGGAAAATATCAAAAATAAAGAAATCACAAGTTTTCAATTGCATGCCCTCCTGAATAGCACGATGAAATCTCACGCTGGCCCTCTCCATTCTACCTGGGATCCTCAACCATCAGCATCATCTGCAAGCTGACATCCACCATCAACATTGTCAGGGCTTGAGGATCCAGGAACACTGATACAGGTGATCCTCTCCCAATGTATCACCAGGTGGTCAATTGTGATAGAAGGAAAGTTATGACCAACCTAGATAGCATATTCAAAAGCAGAGACATTACTTTGCCAACAAAGGTCCATCTAGTCAAGGCTATGGTTTTTCCAGTGGTCATGTATGGATGTGAGAGTTGGACTGTGAAGAAAGCTGAGTGCCGAAGAATTGATGCTTTTGAACTGTGGTGTTGGAGAAGACTCTTGAGAGTCCCTTGGACTGCAAGGAGATCCAACCAGTCCATCCTAGAGGAGATCAGTCCTGGGTGTTCATTGGAAGGACTGATGCTAAAGCTGAAGCTCCAATACTTTGGCCACCTCATGCGAAGAGTTGACTCACTGGAAAAGACTGATGCTGGGAGGGATTGGGGGCAGGAGGAGAAGGGGACAACAGAGGATGAGATGGCTGGATGGCATCACCGACTCGATGGACATGAGTCTGAGTGAACTCCGGGAGTTGGTGATGGACAGGGAGGCCTGAGCGACTGAACTGAACAGTGAGTCACAATACTTTTGCCATTCATCTCACTTCACCTCATCACACAGGCATTTTATCATCTCGCATTATCATAAGAAGAAGGGGTGGGCTCAGTACAGTAGATATTTTGAGAGAAAAAGAGACCACGTCCACCTAACTTTTACTACAGTATAGTGCTATAATTATTCTATATTATTATTGGTTTGGGGTTTCCCTGGTGGCTCAGGTGGTAGAGAATCTGCCTGCAATGCAGGAGACCTGGGTTCGATCCCTGAGTCAGGAAGATCCCCAAGGGAAAGGAATGGCAACTCACTCCAGTATTCTTTCTGGGAAATGCCACGGTCAGCAGAGCCTAGTGGCCTACAGTCCATGGGGTTGCAAAGAGTTGGACACGACTGAGTGACTAACGCTTACTATTACTGGTTATCAGTGTTAACCTCTTACTGTGCCTAACTTATAAGTTAAATTTTATAAGTATGTATGTTTAGGAAAAACCATGTTCTCATAAGTATGGGTACTATCTGCACTGTCAGGCATCCACTGGGGGTCTTCGAACATCTACCCCTTAGATAAGAGAGGACTGCTATATACTTATGCCACTAGGACATTGCAGGCATTGAATTTAGTTCCTATACTTGCAGCAATTGTTTATTCATTGATTTATTCATTATGACAACTATTCATTGGATATCTACTTCTACCAGGCACTGTGCCAAGTACAAGGGAGGAAATCATAGACAAAACTCCCTGTTAAATTGCAACAACTCCAACGAAGGAGAAATCTATGGGAAGGGGAGAGTGCTGCTAGGAGACAAGACTGGCAAGGCAGCAGGAGTGAAATTATTATCGAACCTAGCCACTAACATGTTTTAAATAAAAAGGAAGGGGGATGGGAAGAGCACAAGGGTTAAGTAAAGATAATGTGTAACATGATAAATGATATGACTAGAAAAGATTACTTTGGATGTAGTAAAAAGGAAATGGAAGGAGACGAGAGTAGATGTGGGGAAACAAGAGAGGATAAAAGCCTGCAGTAAGGTAAGAAGATGCAGATAAAAGAAGAAGAGATGTAACAGATATTTAAGGGGCACCACTGAAAGAACGTGGAGATAGGCTAGATACAAGGAGTAAAGGGGAGATGTCGGGCAGCCCTAGCTCCTGACTTGCACAAACAGGTCTCTGGTAGAACAGTTTGCAAAGATAAGAGGGGAGGGAAAGAAAGATGAAATTTCATGAGTTCAATTCTGGACATTCTGAGAATCTCTTCCAATTTTTTTTTTTTTTTTTAATTTAAATGGCCTTTGTGTCCAGTGGTCTTTGCCTATCCCAGATTCCTAACAAGCTGCCTTCTCTGACTGAACCCCATCAACTGCTCTCTAACTTATATGGCCTGCCTCCCCAGTCCCAACCAGAATACAAACCTGGTAGGCTGTATTCTAAAATGACAATATTATAAAATCCAATTTACCCCAGAGAAGGAAGCACCTTGCTGACCACCTGACTATTTATTTACCCAGGTATTTTTTTATAGTTAAAAAATATTACCCAATAGGCAGAAATATCACCAGTCATAACAATGTCTTTGTCCCCCATTTTACCTATCTCTCTGAAGAAAAGAGTAAGGGAAAAAACACAGTAATTCTAGCTTTTTCCATTTACTGACCTGCATCAGTGTCATTGGGAATGAGGCCTTCTGGGGAGGAGCTCTGAATGACTGGAGATACCACGGCCGAGAGCCTATAGGAGGTCACAAGGAGCTTCTCCACCACGGGTCTCCACTCGCTCACCAACTGCAGGCTGCTGCAACAAGAATGTTAGAGGAATTTATACAAAAAGCCAAAACCACATTTTTAAGATGGAAACAGACAAAAGGGATCAAAGGAATTTGGGTTTCAAAATCATGCCATCTATGAAATATGTAAGACACAAAAGTATATGTATATATGTTTTCATTTTTAATTATCTTTAAGGCAATATGTTCCTTTCCCAAGACACATTCCAGTAGGAGTTTAAAGCTCAGAAGTGAGTATTCAGGAGACAACAGGGGGATAGATATACTTACTTCAGAGGCAGCTTCCGCAAAGCTCCTGTTATACAGTGGACCCGCCCATACATTGGAAATGACGCTGCTGCCTGAAGCAGAGAATTTTCAGCCCGAGATACTTCTTCCTCAAGTTTTTCCAACAAGCATTTGATAACTAGAAAATGTAAAAAAAAAAAAAAAAAAACAACAAACACCCACCAAAATAACACCAGTTTAAAAACACATTTACAAATTTGTACACAGCAGAACAGTTCCCACAAAGACACCCAACTCAACTGAATTTTATACTAGAGGTTTCTGAATGAAAAAAGAGATTATCCAAGCTTATCCAGGCTGTTCTCCATTTCCAGCTAAGGCAGAACCGTGTGTCTGCCCTGACTTCCTGGGTCCATTTACAGCATTCATTCTGGATCATTCCTCCTAGACATCCTCTATCTGGGTTAGCAAACCCCAGGCTCGTATGCCATGCACTACTTGGACAGATTTTTTAAAATAACGGCTTTATTGAGATATGACCACACACCATACAATTTATACATTCAAAGTGTATTGGTCAATGGTTTTTAGGATATTCACAGCTATGTGCAAAAACCACCACCACAGTGAGTTTTGGAACATTCTGATCTGACCCCTCAGAAAAGCTTTACCCACTGCCAGACATTCCCTTCCCTGCACCTCTCACCTCCCTCAGCCCTAGGCCATCACTTGCCTGTTTTCTGCCTATTCTGGACACAACCATATAAATCTAATCAAACAGTATTTTCAAAGTTCATCCATGTTATAGGATGTATATTTCATTACTTTAAACAGCTGAATAACAGTCCACTGTATGGATAAACCACATTTTATTTATCCGTTTATCAGATGATAGACATGTGAGTTGCTTCCACTTTTTGGCTATTATGAATTATGCTGCTATGAACATTCATGCATAATTTTTGTCCAGAGAGTTTTCATTTTTCTTCACTAAATGCCCATAATGGACCAAATTCAGGCTGAAACCCTCACCCTCATTGCAATGGTATTCAGAGGTAGCATCTTTAGGAAGTAATCAGGTTTAGCTAAGGTCATGACAGTGGGCCTCCCATGATGCGATGAGTGTCCTTATAACAGGAGGAGGAGAGACCAGAGCTTGCTCTCTCATGCAGGAGAGAACAGACTGAGAAGACTGCTATCTGCAAATCAGGAAGGGGGTTCTCACCAGGAACCAAATCTTTTGATCCTGTAAACTTGATCTTCCCAGCCATCAGAACTGTGAGAAATAAATGCCTGTTGTTTAAGTTATCTGCTCATGGTATCCTGTTAAAGCAGCCTGGGCTGACTAAGACAATGTCCAAGAGAGGAACTGTGGAGTCATATGGAAATTCTATGTTTACCCTTTCGAGAAACTAGACATCTTTTTCCAAAGGGGCCAGACCATTTTACATGCCCATCAACAGTCTGTAGGAGAGATCCATTTTTTCTGAATCCTCATCAACTCTAGTTATCACCTATTTTTTTTAAATTATAGCCATCTTACTGAGTGTGCAGTACTTCCTCACTGTGATTTTGATTTGCATTTCCCTAACAGCTAAAGATGCTAAGCATCTTTTCATCCACTTATTGTTTATATTCACGTTTTTTGGAGGAGTATCTATTCAGATTCTTTGTCTGTTTATGAATTTGGTTATACCCTTTTATTAGTGAGTTGTAAAAAAATTTCTTTATATATTCTAGATACAAGGCCCTTAACAGATAAAATTATTTGCAAATATCTTTCCCACTCTACAGGTTGTCTTCTCACTTTCTTGTTGGCTTCCTTGACACACAAAAGTTTCAAATTTGTGTGTCAGAGTTTCAAAGTCCAATTTATCTACTTTACTCAAGATCAAAAAGATTTACACCTAGGTTTTATTCTAAGAGTTTTCTTGTTTAACTCTCGCATGTAGCTCTTTGATCCATTTTAAGTTAATTTTTATATACAGTATGAGGTACTGGGTCAAATTTTGTTTTCGGCATGTGGACATCCAGTTATCTAGCAGAGTGGATGTCTCCCCTCACCATTCAGAAGAAGGTTATATTTTAAGTTTCAGAATTGTGTATAACCAGTAAATTCATATTTAGAAAATTTAAAGAATTCCCAAAAATCATTTGGGGAAAGACAACCCCACATAAAACTGAACAAATGACATGAAAATGCATTTCATAGCAGGGGTGGAAGTGAATGGCTTATAAACATGTAAAAAGAAGCCCAATTACATTAGTAATCAGGAAAATGCAAGATGAAACCACATGAGACACTGTTTGATATTCTGCAAATTTTTTAAATCTGACAATAGCAAGTTATAGTGATGCACTACAATTCTCATAATTTACTGGTGGGTGGGAGTATAAATTGAAAATCTACTTGACATCACCTAGTAAAGTTGAAGATGCATGTATTTTATGACTAGGCTATTTTACTTTTCTGTTTACCATAAACTCTTAGACATATGCATTAGAAGTTATATCTAATAACAAGAATAACAAGAATGTTCACATTGGCATTGCCTATATAGAAAAAAGAAGTCCATCAATAGGAGAATGCATTAATTAATTGTAGTAAATTTGTATAATACATATAGTACTATTTATGTAATATTCATAATCATGTATTAATAAAAGAATATATTGTTTAATAATATATAAATAGTAAAATCTTGGTAAAAGCAAGACAAAAGATTAATATTAAACATAAGGCAATAATTACATGGTGGGAGGAGGGAACTAGGATAAGCAAGAGGCTTCAACGTTCTGGGTGCTACTACACTTCTTAAGCTAGGTGTTCTCACCTAGCTTGTGATATCATAAGCTTGGGACACCCCGTGAAATTTTTATACTATTACTATTTAGATTCTATACATATATGTATTCTATATATATACTTTTTATTTTTGAAATGTTTTATGAAAATTTAAAATGCCTTGGATTTTAAAAGCCTCTGAATGAAGCATGAACTCCCCAGTTGACCCCAGTTGCAGACCTCGTCTTATCATCTTATCAGGGTCCCCTCTGGAACCCAGCCCTGAGACAATTAGAGTTGGGCACATGTCACCTTCCATGTCACTGTCATCTCTCTGTCCCAAGCTCTATGGCTACATCTCTACCAGAACTATATATGGCTCCCAATTTTCTCCCATTATTAGTTCTCTTTTTCATGGCTTTTCCCACCATTTTGAACACTGTTCACCTTTCTTTCTAGATCTGACCTTTGTTTTATTTAATACAAATTCCTATCTGTCTTTATGTCTAGTACAATTCCAAAATGAAGACTTAATAGGATAAAATTAAGTATACGAATCTCCAACAAATATTTGTTTAAAATCATTAGGTTTAAAGATCTAAAACAACTCAGATCCTAGGTTTTGGAACTGGCTATATGCGAAGAGCAAAAGGGAAGAATGTGTTAGCCAGTTAAAACATAAACCCCAACAGACAAAGGAACTTTGCTCTACATAAAATTAACAAAGATGAACTGGCTATGTGAAGTGAAAGTCACTTAGTCATGTCCGACTCTTTGTAGCTCCATAGACTATACAGTCTGGGGAATTCTCCAGGCCAGAATACTGGAGTGGGTAGCTTTTCCCTTCTCCAGGGGATTTTCCCAACCCAGGGATCAAACCCAGGTCTCCCGCATTGCAGGCAGATTCTTTACCAACTGAGCCATAAGGAAAGCCTGATCTGGCTATCAGAACTTTTAGAACTAACACCCCCAAAAGATGTCCTTTTCATTATAGGGGACTGGAATGCAAAAGTAGGAAGTCAAGAAACACCTGGAGTAACAGGCAAATTTGGCCTTGGAATGAGGAATGAAGCAGGGCAAAGACTAATAGAGTTTTGCCAAGAAAATGCACTGGTCATAGCAAATACCTTCTTCCAACAACACAAGAGAAGATTCTACACATGGACAGCACCAGATGGTCAACACCAAAATCAGATTCATTATATTCTTTGCAGCCAAAGATGGAGAAGCTCTATACAGTCAACAAAATCAAGACCAGGAGCTGACTGTGGCTCAGATCATGAACTCCTTATTGCCAAATTCAGACTTAAATTGAAGAAAGTAGGGAAAACCACTAGACCATTCAGGTATGACCTAAATCAAATCCCTTATGATTATACAGTGGAAGTAAGAAATCAATTTAAGGGACCAAATTTCATAGATAGAGTGCCTGATGAACTATGGACTAAGGTTTGTGACACTGTACAGGAGACAGGGATCAAGACCATCCACATGGAGAAGAAATGCAAAAAAGCAAAATGGCTGCCTGGGGAGGCCTTACAATTAGCTGTGAAAAGAAGAGAAGTGAAAAGCAAAGGAGAAAAGGAAAGATATAAGCATCTGAATGCAGAGTTCCAAAGAATAGCAAGAAGAGATAAGAAAGCCTTCCTCAGCGATCAATGCAAAGAACTACAGGAAAAGAACAGAATGGAAAAGACTAGAGATCTCTTCAAGAAAATTAGAGACATCAAGGGAATGTTTCATGCAAAGATGGGCTCGATAAAGGACAGAAATGGTATGGACCTAACAGAAGCAGAAGATATTAAGAAGAGGTGGCAAGAATACACAGAAGAACTGTACAAAAAGATCTTCACAACCAAGATAATCACGATGGTGTGATCACTCACCTAGAGCCAGACATCCTGGAATGTGAAGTCAAGTGGGCCTTAGAAAGCTTCACTACGAACAAAGCTAGTGGAGGTGATGGAATTCCAGTGGAGCTATTTCAAATCCTGAAAGATGATGCTCTGAAAGTGCTGCACTCCATATGCCAGCAAATTTGGAAAACTCAGCAGTGGCCACAGGACTGGAAAAGGGCAGTTTTCATTCCAATCCCAAAGAAAGGCAATGCCAAAGAATGCTCAAACTATCGCACAATTGCACTCATCTCACACGCTAGTAAAGTAATGCTCAAAATTATCCAAGCCAGGCTTCAGCAATATGTGAACCGTGAACTTCCAGATGTTCAAGCTGGTTTTAGAAAAGGCAGAGGAACCAGAGATCAAATGGCCAACATCTGCTGGATCGTGGAAAAAGCAAGAGAGTTCCAGAAAAACATCCATTTCTGCTTTATTGACTATGCCAAAGCCTTTGTGTGGATCACAATAAACTGTGGAAAATTCGAAAGAGATGGGAATACTAGACCACCTGACCTGCCTCTTGAGAAATCTGTATGCAGGTCAGGAAGCAACAGTTAGAACTGGACATGGAACAACAGACTGGTTCCAAATAGGAAAAGGAGTACGTCAAGGCTGTATATAGTCACCCTGCTTATTTAACTTATATGCAGAGTACATCATGAGAAACACTGGGCTGGAAGAAGCACAAGCTGGAATCAAGATTGCCGGGAGAAATATCAATAACCTCAGATATGCAGATGACGCTACCCTTATGGCAGAAAGTGAAGAGAAACTAAAAGCCTCTTGATGAAAGTGAAAGAGGAGAGTGAAAAAGTTGGCTTAAAGCTCAACATTCAGAAAACAAAGATCATGGCATCTAGTCCTATCACTTCATGGGAAATAGATGGGGAAACAGTGGAAACAGTGTCACACTTTGTTTTTTTTGGGCTCCAAAATCACTGCAGATGATGACTAGAGCCACGAAATTAAAAAACACTTACTCCTTAGAAGAAAAGTAATGACCAACCTAGACAGCATGTTGAAAAGCAGAGACATTACTTTGCCAACAAAGGTCTGTCTAGTCAAGGATATGGTTTTTCCAGTGGTTATGTATGGATATGAGAGTTGGACTGTGAAGAAAGCTGAATTGATGCTTTTGAACTGTGGTATTGGAGAAGACTCTTGAGAGTCCCTTGGACTGCAAGGAGATCCAACCAATCAATTCTGAAGATCAGCCTTGGGATTTCTTTGGAAGGAATGATGGTAAAGCTGAAACTCCAGTACTTTGGCCACCTCATGCGAAGAGTTGACTCATTGGAAAAGACTCTGATGCTGGGAGGGATTGGGAATGGGAGGAGAAGGGGACGACAGAGGATGAGATGGCTGGATGGCATCACTGACTCAATGGATGTGCGTCTGAGTGAACTCTGGGAGCTGGTGATAGACAGGGAAGCCTGGCGTGCTGCAATTCACGTGGTCGCAAAGAATCGGACACGACTGTGCGACTGAACTAAACTGAACTGATCTGGCATAGTAAAATTTCAGCAGAGAAAAAAGAACATTTTTGGTAAACAAAACAAGGTCTTATTTAAATAAAAGCTCTAGTAATGTACATTTTCATATGTACTTATTTAACAGGAATCCTGTTTAGAAATAATTATAGTTGAATAAACTATTTATGTGCAAAGGAGAAATCCATGATATACTTAAATGCTGGTAAACTACTAAGCTGGTAAAGTCTTAAGTAAAAGAAAAAACCACAGAGTAAGTGTTTAACCATTAGATATTCTAATCATATGAACAGTGAGAGAGTAAGATACTGGTTTTGATAAGGAAAAGCAAAAGGTCATTTCCTCAATACAAACCTATTAATGTGTTACTTTCTACCACAGCAGCAGACTTATCTCCATCTCCACATGCAACCCGCTGAGTTTTTAAGTAAGCAGACAGCGATGATGGCAAAGCATTCTGCCAGATTAAGAAGTTCAGTAGGTAGGAAGCTGTTACACAGTCATATGGTTTGGTGCTGGTACTAAGCTCCAGAGCTGCTTGGAATAAGCTTTGCAGTTTCACTGAACCCTAGGATAAAGCAGAGACTCAGTCAGTCGCTGAAACATTTCTTTAATTTGAAGGAAAAACACATATTTAAAGACAGAGCTTGCCACACAACTGTAACTCAATATGAACGCTAATTCCCTGAAGATAGGCTGACGTTTTTATTAATTAAATGATTATTAATCACTTCTAGAGATCTTCCCTGGTGGCTCAGATGGTAACGCGTCTGCCTACAATGAGGGAGACCTGAGTTCAATCCTTGGGTCGGGAAGATCTCCTGGAGAAGGAAATGGCAACCCACTTCAGTATTCTTGCCTAGAAAATCCAACGGACGGAGGAACCTGGTAGGCTACAGTCCATGGGGTCACAAAGAGTCGGACACAACTGAGCAACTTCACTT
The DNA here is from genome assembly GCF_016772045.2 of Ovis aries. Taxonomy (NCBI): domain Eukaryota; kingdom Metazoa; phylum Chordata; class Mammalia; order Artiodactyla; family Bovidae; genus Ovis; species Ovis aries. Next base: position 80,691,005 of record NC_056056.1, on the reverse strand, counting down.
TAATCAGTTCTAGTGATGAAGGTCTTGAAAGTAATTTCAGTTGGGAAATTCAAAAAGAAAAACCTTGCTCGAGGAAGATGGCGGCCACCTTAGTAGCAGCTTGGGGAACCAGGCGGGCAACAGCCTGAGGGCCTGAGGCTATTGCCCCCGACTGGGAGAACCGGGAAGTTTCCACAGGTACCACTATCATGGCCGTACAATTTGATGGGGGCGTGGTTCTAGGAGCCGACTCCAAAACAACCACTGGGTTGTACATTGCCAGTCGAGTGACTGACAAGCTGACCCCTATTCACGACCGTGTTTTCTTCTGCCGCTCAGGCTCAGCAGCTGATACCCAAGCAGTAGCTGAAGTGGTCACTTCTCAGCTTGGTTTCCACAGCATTGAGCTGAATGAGCCTGCGCTGGTGCACACAGCCGCCAGCCTCTTTAAGGAGATGTGTTACCGATACCAAGACCTGATGGCAGGAATCATCACTGCCGGCTGGGACCCCCAAGAAGGGGGACAGGTGCACTCGGTGCCCATGGGGGGTATGATGGTATGACAGCCCTTTGCCATCAGGGCCTCCGGGAGTTCCTGTATCTATGGCTATGTGGATGCTACCTACCGGGAAGGCATGACCAAGGAAGAATGCCTGCAGTTCACTGCCAATGCTCTCGCTTTGGCAATGGAGCGGGAGGGCTCTAGTGGAGGGGTGATCTGACTGGCAGCCACTGCAGAACCAGGGGTAGAGTGGCAGGTACTTCTGGGAGACCAGATTCCCAAATTCACCATTGCCACTTTACCACCTATCTGAATCCTGAGATCCTAAGATATAATGAGACACCCCATACATACCCCATTCAAAACTCAATAAACAGTTCATCAGTGAAAAAAAAAAAGAAAAACCTTTTTCTTCAGCAAAAGTATACTCTTTCCTGTGGAAATTCCGCCATGACCATAACCAGATCATCCTCATTATTTCTGTATAGCCCAGAGCTCTTTCACATGGCAAGGTTTATTTTACTGGGCGTCAACCTCCTGCCCTTCTCCCCAGCTGATTCCTATAGAGCTAGTTCAGTGGAGAAAAATACACATACACATGAAGGCTGAGTGGCAAAGAATTGATATTTTTGAATGGTGGTGCTAGAGAAGACTCTTGAGAATCCCTTGGGCTGCAGGGACGTCAAACTAGTCAATCCTCAAGAAAATCAACCTTGAATATTTACTGGAAGGACTGATGCTGAGCTGAAGCTCCAGTACTTTGAACACCTGATAGGAAGAGCCAACTCACTGGAAAAAACCCTGATGCTGGGAAAGACTGAGGGCAGGAGGAAAAGCAGGGGGCAGGAGGAAAGGCAGGGCGGGTCACAGAGGATAAGATGGTTGGATGGCATCACCGACTCAATGGACATGAGTTTAAGCAAACTCTGGGAGATAGGGAAAGACAGGAAAGCTGGGCAGGCTGCAGTTCATGGGGTCGCAGAGTCAGATACGACTTAGCAACTGAACAACAACAATGAAAATACAAACTCATCAGGCTGTTCCTGGCAAAGCTCCACATATATGTGTGAAAAGTGAAGTGATAAGATCAACCTCAGAAATTCTGCATCAGCTCCCACAACTGTATCTCATTTAAATATCCACTCACACAGCCTGTCCTCAAGAAGACAGAACAAAGGGCAGTTCACTGTAATAACACACGGAAGGGCATGGGGCTGAGGACAGAAGACATGGGTCCCAGTCCCAGCTCCACGGTTAACAAGTCATCTGTTTCACCACTCAGGGTTTCGTTGCTCAGTAATATTCAATCTACTAAAATTATCTCATAACTGTTTACTATAAGGGGAAAAGTCATTATAAATGTAATTTTGAATTTCATCATAGATATACCAATATTTAATAATATCTTCAAATATCAGGTAATAGATTCAAATATAGCTTACTTTTTCTTATATTCTTTGCTGTTTCATGCTTAATTTTTTATGACCTAAAAAACTGAAAGACACTGGTCAGAAGCTCAAATCTAAATAAACATTAGAAAGAAATCAATCAAGCATCTAAATCTTTTTTTGTAACTGACAATAAGTCCCTAAACTGCCTAACTAGCCAATTAGTAAGAAACAAAATAAATAGCCTTTGGAATTTAAAACAACATCTTTGTTCTTTCATTTCAGGACAGTCAAAACTCAACAAAAAGACCTTGGATATGTGGCTCCAAAAGAAAGAAGTGCAAGAGACTAGGTGAGTAGTAAAGTCATTTATTTGAAAGATATGCCATCAAAATATGAATATACAGGTCCTTAGAGAGATTAGGCCAGCATCCAAACAATGTTTTCAAGTTAACTATATTAAAAAGTTAATTATATACTACATAGGTTCTACTCAAAGACTTTGAAAGTATAATGCATAATTAATATTTTAAAGTCTCAAATGCCTATTCTTAGGACCAGTTTACTAATACACAAGCCAGACCAAATATATAACCACTAGAATCCTAGAGCAAGCCATATGTCCTAAGTTTCCTGAATTCTATAGTTTGTGTCTCTATACCATGCACATGTTTATCAAAATAGTTACACAGTTCATGTGAGAACCAGGTATTTCATATAGGTACCATAATATATACCTTTCCTCACTCCAGGTACTCTCAAAATAGTCAAGAATGAGGTATAGTTATATATATGATACAAAGCTACAGTGTGATGAAAGGTAAGAGGCAAGGGTTGGTAGAAGGAGATAAAGAGAAAGCATCTTCTTTAAAAACTCATAAAGTACAAAAATGAGCAGCCTAACCATTGAAGAAGCTTCTGTTCATCAAGGCCCCTGAAAGACCACCAGGATAGGCAGACACTAGAGACCAACTCTCAATTTGAAGCCAAATCAGAAGAGATGTCTGAGATTTTGCAATGTCCTCCAGAAGCAATGGAAACACCTTGGGCTCTCTGACACGTGCTCCTACAGAACCCCACTGCATCTACAAGAGCCTAATAGCTGCAGCCCAGACCATGGCTCAGCTGCTACCCCTGAAGGCTCCCATGGCCTCTACAGAGCTCCCACAGGAGCCACAGAGAAGCTCTAGAGCCAGGCACCCCACAGCGACTGATGACTTCCCTGCCCAAGATTAGGTCTCAAAGGTAGCGTCAAATACCTGGGCTATCGGGTCCCCTGAAGACCCATTCCCAAGCTGTGCCTTCATTCCTGAGCCCATCTTTGATTTTCACCCTGAGGTAGGACAAGCAAGGCATGAGGAAAAGCATGGGGGCTGAGGTAGAACGCCCAGGGAGAGAATTGTTGTTAACCTCAAGTGCTCTGAGTTTCAGTCTCAGTTTAGCTATTGCTTGTTGGAACATCAGAATCATGTTCTCTACCTCACTTACACACACTTCCCAGTCCACGAAGCAGAGAGATTATCTCAAAAAAAAATCAAGTTACTGTAAGTGATGTGTTTTGATCGAATATTAACAGGTCCAGGGGAAATGGGGCGACCACAGTTTACTGAAATCTATCAATAATCTTGTAAACAATAAAACCTACTGCTTCCTACACTTCCCTTTTTATCAAAACAAGTTTTTTAAAAAGCAAAGCTCACTGATCTGGATTTTCTTTCTCTTACAACATTTCCTCCTGCCCCACCACCCATCCCTACCTTCGCCATCCCACCACCTGCAGCTGCAGAGGTAATAATGAGAACTGAAACAGAAGATGCAAGAAGGCAGAAGCAAAGAGCCTGGACAATCCACAGACTGCTTTATCTGCTGCTGAGATAGAAATTTTTCATGCATACATCACATTTACACTTACAGAAGAAAAGTCCAAATACCTGAAATTGTACAAATGTTTTTGGTAACTTCATTAGAAGATCAAATGCTAAAAGTTTCACTTCTTCAAAAGTGCCAGTTAAACATTCCATTAGTGTTTGGAAACGACCAGCATCAATATCATGACTCAGCTGATACACTGTTTGGACTCTACCTAAAAATTTAAAAAAAAAAAAATTTTTTTTAAGTGAATAGTAAGAAAAGGAAATCAACATTTTGAAGTTATTTAGCCAAATTAACAGAAAATTAGTATAAAAAGAACTCACACCTTATACTTCACTCACAATAGCATAAAAATATTTTCAGTAATTTACAAAAATGATAAAATAATAAGTATTACAGTTCTACAAACAGAGAAGATACATTTTTTAAATAACCATTTTTAAAACCTGAAGAACAGTTCATTTACTATCTTCTGCTGGTTTCAGGTGTGCACCAAAGTGATTGTTACATACGTACTTGTTTTAGATTCTTTTCCATTACAGGTTATTAAGAGATATGTGCTACACAGAAGGTCCTTGTTGGTCATCCATTTGATATATAACAGTGTGTATATGTTAATCCCAAACTAGTAATTTACCTCCCCCCTCCCCACCCCATGAGCCCCTTTGGTAACCATAAGTTTGTTTTCTATGTCTATGAGTCTGTTTTGTAAATAAATTCATTTGTATCATTTTTTAAGAATTCCACATGTAAGTCATGTCATACATTTGTCTTTCTCCGCCTGACTTCACTTAATATGATAACGTCTAGGTCCATCCATGCTGCTGCAAATGACATTCTGATGGCTGAGTAGTATTCCACTCTGTGCGTGTGTGTGTGTGTGTGTTTACACATCATTTTTATTCATTCGTTGATGGGCATTTAGGCTGTTTCCATATCTTACTACTGTAACAGTGCTGCTGTGAACATGCATGTATCTTTTTGAATTAAAGTTTTCATCTTTTCAGGTATATGCCCAGGAATGGGATTGCAGGATCATATGGTAACTCTGTTCTTAGTTTTTTAAGGAACCTCTTACTGTTCTCTGGGCTTCCCTGGTGGTGTTGCAGTAAAGAATCTGCATGCAAAAAGTGAAAGTCGCTCAGTCGTGTCTGACTCTTTGCAACCCCATGGAGTAAACATGCCTAGAATTCTCTAGGCCAGGGTACTGGAATGGGTAGCCTTTCCCTTCTCCAGGGGATCTTCCCAACCCAGGGATCGAACCCAGGTCTCCTATATTGCAGGCAGATTCTTTACCAACTGAGCCACAAAGAAAGCCCAAGAATACTGGAGTGGGTAGCCTATCCCTTCTCCAGGGGAGCTTCCCAACCAAGGAATTGAACTGGAGTCTCCTGCATTGCAGGTGGATTCTTTACCAACTGAGCTATGAAGGAAGCCTTGCAATGCAGGTGACCCAGGTTTAACCCCTGGATCGGGAAATCCTCTAGAGGAGGGCATGGCAACCCACTCCAGTATTCTTGCCTGGAGAATGCCATGGACAGAGGAGCCTGGTGGGCTACAGTGTCCATGGAATCACAAAGAGTTGGACTTTAATCCATTTTGAGTTGATTTTTGTATATGGCATTAGAGAACGTTCTAGTTTTATATGTTTACATGTAGCTGTCCCAATTTTCCCAGTACCACTTTTTAAAGAGAATGTCTTTTCTCCAACATATATTCTTGCTTCCTCTCTTGTAAAGTAACTGACCGTAAGTGCATGCGGTTACTTCTTTTTATTCTGCTCTATTGATCTATATGTCTGTTTTTTTGACAGTACCACATTGTTTTAATGACTAGTTTTGTAGTAGTCTGATGTCAGGGAGTGTTACTCTTCCTCAAGATTGCTTTGGCTATTTGGGGTCTTACATGTTTTCATTCAAATTTTAAAATTTTTGTTCCAGTACTGTGAAAAATGCCATTGGTAATTTGATAGCCATTGCATTAAATCTGTAGGGTAGCATGGCCATTCCAGTAATACTGATTCTTCCAATCCAAGAACATGGTGTATCTTTCCATTAGCTTGTAACATCTTCAGTTTCTTTTGTCGTGTCTTAAACAGTTTTCAGAGTAGGTCTTTGGCTTACTTAGGTAGGTTTATCCCCAGGTATTTCACTCTTTTGATGCAATGATATACAGGGCTGTTTCTGTAATTTCTCTTTCTGATGTTTCATTATTAGTGTACCCAGCAGGTTTACCAAATTCATTACTGAGTTCTAGTAGTTTTCAGGTAGCATCTTTAGGATTTTCTATGTAAAACATCATGTCATCTGCAAATAGTGACAGTCTTAGTTCTTTTCCTATTTGGATTCCTTTTACTTCTTTTGCTTTTCCTGACTGCCATGGCTAGGATCCAAAAACCGTGTTGAATAAAAGTGGTGAGAGTGGGCACCCTTCTCTCGTTTCTGACCTCAGAGGCAATGCTTCATGCATCTCGCCACTGAGTATGGTGTTAGCATACATACATCTGTTGTACGTGGCCTGCATTATGTTGAGACATGCTCCCTCTCTGCCTACTTTCTGAGGGGTTTTTATTGAAAGTTTTATCATAAAAACAAAACGGGGAGAAAAGACCCACAAAAACAAATCCAAAACAATTAATAAAATGACAAAACGAACATACATACTGATAATTACCTTCATCTAAATGCCTCAACCAAAAGACATAAACTGGCTGAATGGATACAAAAACAGAACCCAGATATATGCTGCCTACAAGAGACTCATACAGATCCAGAGACACATAAGGACTGAAAATGAGGGGACAGAGAAAGCTATTCCATGCCAATGGAAATCAAAAGAAAGACTGAGCAGCAATACTAGCATCCGACAAATAGACTTTAAAATATAGACTGTTATAAGAGGCAAAGAATGACCCTATATGATGATCAAAGGGTCAATTCAAGAAGGAGATTTAACAGTTATAAATATATGCTGCTGCTGCTGCTGCTGCGTCACTTCAGTCGTGTCCAACTCTGTGCAACCCCATAGATGGCAGCCCACCAGGCTCCCCCGTCCCTGGGATTCTCCAGGCAAGAACACTGGAGTGGGTTGCCATTTCCTTCTCCAATGCATGAAAGTGAAAAGTGAAAGTGAAGTCACTCAGTCGTGTCCGACTCTTAGCAACCCCATGGACTGCAGCTCACCAGGCTCCTCCATCCATGGGATTTTCCAGGCAAGAGTACTGGAGTGGGGTGCCATTGCCTTCTCCGTATAAATATATACGCACCCAATATAGGAGCACCTTGATATATAAGGCAAATGTTAACATAGAAGGAGAAACTGACAGTAACACAACAATGGAAGACTTTAACATCCCACTTACATCAACAGCGGACTGTCCAGACAGAAAATCAGGAAGGAAACACAGGCTTTAAATGATACATTAGACCAGATGTTCTTAACTGTTATTTAAAGAGCATTCTCTCTAAAAGAAGCAGAATACACATGTTTTTCAAGTGCACATGGAACATTCTCCAGGATAAATCATATGCTGGACCGTAAAGCAAGCCTCAGTAAATTTAAGAAAACTGAATTGTATCAAGCATCTTTTCTGACCACAATATAATGAGGCTAGAAATCAACTATTAGAAAAAACCTGCAAAATTCAAGCACATGGAGGCTAAACCATATGATACTAAACGGCCAACGGCTCACTCAGGAAATCAAAGAGGAAATCAAAAAAGTACCTAGGGACAAACGAAAGGAAATAAATATTTTTTTAATTTGTTTAAACCTATTTTATTCTCTTTCAAAAAGTTATATATTATATAAAAGATAACTAAGTGATTTTTCAACTAACCAAGTACAAATAATTTAAGAATCCATCTTTTTAAAAAACCCTTCGTAAGCCTTCTTATCCTAGAATCCAAAGTCCTACCATGCTTTAGGTGAACAGACACAGAATAATCAAAATAATGACATATCTTAATAGCATTCCTGGGCATCAACAATAAAGAAGGAATCTTTTTGTCATTCAGGTAAAAAGTTCAATTCATCTACAAAGTGAGAAAAAAATCAGGCTGGCTTCATTCTTTGCCACAGGCATGTGTAGTGATAGAAGACAGTGGAACAATGCTAACTAAATCCTCAGGGAAAAGAGGAGTAATGAAAATATATGTATCAAAATCCTATTCCAGTATCAAGTATCAGTTCAGTTCAGTTCAGTCGCTCAGTCATGTCCGACTCTTTGCAACCCCCTAAATCGCAGCACGCCAGGCCTCCCTGTCCATCACCAACTCCCAGAATTCACCCAAACTCAGGTCCATCGAGTCAGTGATGCCATCCAGCCATCTCATCCTCTGTCATCCCCTTCTCCTCCTGCCCTCAATCCCTCCCAGCATCAGAGTCTTTTCCAATGAGTCAACTCTTCGCATGAGGCGGCCAAAGTATTGGAGTTTCAGCTTCAGCATCAGTCCTTCCAATGAACACCCAGAACTGATCTCCTTTAGGATGGACTAGATGGATCTCTGTGCAGTCCAAGGGACTCTCAAGAGTCTTCTCCAACACCACAGTTCAAAAGCATCAATTCTTCGGTGCTCAGCTTTCTTCACAGTCCAACTCTCACATCCATACATGACCACTGGAAAAACCATAGCCTTGACTAGACGGACCTTTGTTGGCAAAGTAATGTCTCTGCTTTTGAATATGCTATCTAGGTTGTTCATAACTTTCCTTCCAAGGAGTGTCTTTTAATTTCATGGCTGCAATCACCATCTGCAGTGATTTTGGAGCCCCAAAAAAACAAAGTCTCACACTGTTTCCACTGTTTCCCCATCTATTTCCCATGAAGTTATGGGACCAGATGCCATGATCTTTGTTTTCTGAATGTTGAGCTTTAAGCCAACTTTTTAATCTCCTCCATCACTTTCATCAAGAGGCTTTTTAGTTCCTCTTCATTTTTTGCCATAAGGGTGGTGTCATCTGCATATCTGAGGTTATTGATATTTCTCCTGGCAATCTTGATTCCAGCTTGTGCTTCTTCCAGCCCATTTTAACTAATCTCAAATCATAATCTTTCTATAAAATGATACAAAAACCTACATTAATATTTTTGAGATAGAGATGAAGAATGAATTTACATTTCCCATCCTGTATTTTTTAGTCATGCTTCTTTTCTTTCTTTTTTGAAAATATTTATTTATTTGGCTATGTTGGATCTTTGTTGCAGTATGCAGGCTTAGTTGCCCTTGGGCATATGGGATCTCAGTTCCCCAACTGGGGATCAAACCCTTGTACTTTACATTGGAAGGTGAACTCTTAACCCCTGGACCAGCAGGGAAGCCCCCAATCATGTTTCTTTATCCTCCTTCACAGTTAGTGGGTACAGTATGGTTTGCTCTGTTGGCATTACCTCTCGGCTCTTTAACACCATTACTGTGCTATCAGTCACTGTCTAACTATATGTGATTCAATCATTACAAAGATGACACAGGTTTTTCACTTTTAAAGCACATTTGAATATGTTAAACTATTCTCTCAAATGAAAAATTAGCAGTATAATTCAGCCTAGATATTTCCCATATACCTAGGTATAACTATAAATACAGTAGACGTACAGAAAACTTTTTGGTAAATGGATAATCAGTCATTCTCAGGTAAAACTTCATTGCTAAATTCAGTTGTAGCGCCACTGAAATTCCATAACCTGATGGGTACTCCTGACTTTATTTACTGTGGATGTCATAACAAATCACCATGACCTTGGTGGCTTAAAACCATAGCAATCTATCTTCTCACAGCTCTGGAGGCCGGAAGTCTAAAATGAAGGTGTCTACAGGGCCATGATCACTCTCAAGGCTCTAAGGGAGAATTCATTCCTGTCTCTTCCAGTTTCTGGTGGCTGCCAGCATCCCCCAGCTTACAGCCCCAGCACTCCAATCTCCACCTCCACCGTCACGACGACTCCTTTTCTTTCTGTCACATTGCCCTCTGCCTCACTCTTACAATACCACTTGCAGTGGCATTAAAGCCCATCCAGATAATCCAAGATTATCTTAATTTAAGATCTTTAATCATATCTACAAAAATCCCTTTTCTAAGTAAGGTTCACATTCTCATGAATTCTAAGGATTTGGTGTGGGTCTCTTTTGGAGGTCATTTTTCGGTTTACTACACTTAGCTTAATCAAGAGATCAAATTTATCATCATGAATAATGGGACAAACCAACATCATGCATCTCCTGTTATCATGCCTTGAGAAACACACTATACCACCTATGCATTTTCCTGCCAAAAATGCACAACCTGAATCAAGTCATAAGAAAACACTAAAACAGCCCAAACCGAAATACATTCTTCCAAAACGTTAATGTCATGAAATAAGAACATTTCCAAACTGAAAGAGCACAACAATGAATTGCACTGTGTGATTTTGGATTAGTTCCTGGATTGTGGGGGGAAAAAAATTTCTATAAAAAGCCACTTATTAGGACCACTGGTACAATCTGAATAAGAACTGTATATTAGATAACAGCATCATATCAACATTAATTCTGGAATTTGGTCATTGTGTTATAGTTAGAAAATTTAAAGAACAGTGAGGTAAAGCAAATTTGACAAAATAGCAACTTATGAATCTAAGTAGAGAGGACATGGCTGAACTATTCTTGAAACTTTGCTGTTAATTCCAACATTTTCAAAACGAAAACTTGAAAGAAATGGGTTTTTTTTTTTCAAATGAAGCAAGCTATATTAACAGCAAATTAACTGTCTCCCTGCCAAATAATTATACTTTGCCTAAAAATTTAAACAGAAAAAAAAAAAAAATCCATCTATAGCATCTGGTCCTTTGGCCATTCCCTCCAAAAGAGCAGGACCTTTTCCTGTTTGTCTACAGTCACGGAAGACCGCGCACAAACAAGAAATCATCGTTAAAACACAGACACACTCGTTTATGGGGATAAAAATCTCCTGTCAAAATGAAAATGAAACAACTCGAAGAGGGAAGTTAAATATTCATCTTCTTGAGTACTTCACAGTAGGAGAAACAAAGGGTACGATTAAACCAGAATGCGTGGAAATGACATCCTTATGTTGACTTTTCAAAACCAGATTGAGATGAATGAAACAGATAGCATATAAGGGGAACCACATTTTAACCACAGAGACTCACTGAGGAATGTTATACATAAAAGAAACTGTTATTATTTTAATTGCTTAAACTTAAGATAACAGATTGGGCACTATCCTAAAACAGCAACGCATAAATTAGTGGGATGATGTTAGCAAGTCTTCTCATAATAAGCATAATCCATGAAAGCTGCAGTTTCAGGTCTGCAAGTAACAATCACTAAAAAGTTTCTCTCCCGTATGCCCTTTACTGGCAAACTGAATTATCTCCAAGTAAGAATTATATAATGAGACTTGTTCAGTTGCTAAGTCGTGTCTGATCCTTTTGTGACCCCATGGACTGTAACCCACTAGGCTCCTCTGTTCATGGGATTTCCCAGGCAAGAATATTGGAGCAGTTTCCTTCTCCAGGGGATCTTTTCAATCTAGGGATCAAATCTGCGTCTCCTGCATTGGCAGGCAGATTCTTTACCACTGAGCCACCAGGGAAGCCCCTTAATGAGACTAACACCTCCCATAAGAATCTAAACAAAAGACAACCAACCTGAAACTTCAAGTAAAGCAAAATGTTGACAAAGTATGCTTTGCAAGAAAACACTTTCCCCAAACACAACTGAACACTTACCTTCTGGCACAGGAAAAACTTCAGCTATTGAGCCTAAAATGGTTAAAGCTGAAAATCTAGTTGGGTAGGAAGAGCCAGGAAACAGTGCTTCAAAAAGACTATTGCAAATAGATGACATGAAATTCTAAAAAAAAAAAAAAAAAATTTACAGTAAACATAATTGTGCTAACTTACAATAGGTGGAGAAACAATAGAAACAGTGGCAGACTTTATTTTGGGGGGGCTCCAAAATCAGTGCAGATGGTGACTGCAGCCATGAAATTAAAAGACGCTTACTCCTTGGAAGGAAAGTTATGAACAACCTAGACAGCATATTAAAAAGCAGAGGCGTTACTTTGCCAACAAAGGTCCGTCTAGTCAAGGCTATGGTTTTTCCAGTGGTCATGTATGGATGTGAGAGTTGGACTGTGAAGAAAGCTGAGCACCGAAGAATTGATGCTTTTGAACTGCGGTGTTGGAGAAGACTCTTGAGAGTGCCTTGGACTGCAAGGAGATCCAACCAGTCCATCCTAAAGATCAGTCCTGGGTGTTCATTGGAAGGACTGATGCTGAAGCTGAAACTCCAATACTTTGGCCACCTGACACAAAGAACTGACTTATTTGAAAAGACCCTGATGCTGGGAAAGATTGAAGGTGGGAGAAGAAGGGGACGACAGAGGATGAGATGGCTGGATGGCATCACCGACTCAATGGACATGAGTTTGGGTAAACTCCAGGAGTTGGTGATGGACAGGGAGGCATGGCATGCTGCAATCCATGGAGTCGTAAAGAGTCTGCCACGACTGAGTGACTGAACTGAACTGAATAACAGGTTATCTTGAAAGTACCACTAGTATCATTCTACAGGGTGAATTTTTTTTTTTTCTGCTTTAGAGAGAAAAAAATTTTTTAAGCAATACTAGATGTTCACTTTGCTCGACGATTCAGATTGGCACCCTTGACCATGGGCTCATGACTTCCATGAATCCGATCTTTACAGAGTTAACAAGGAGTACAGAAGAAAACGGAAACATTCATTAAAAAGATACTGTGTACGCCCACATTCACCGCAGCACTGTTTACAGTAGCCATGATACAGAAACAACCTAAGTATCTATGGATGGATAAACAGATAAGTCAGTCAGACAGAAAAAGACAAATGATCTCACTGCTTATAGAATAAGAATAAATTAATTGTAAAAAGCAAAACAAAAACACCAAGCAATACAGAGAACAGATTCCAAAGGTGGAGGGGGGAGGCGTTGAAAAAATGGTACAAGCTTCAAGTTATAAAATAAATAGGTCGTGGGATGTTATGTACAATACGGTGACTATAGTTACAATATATAATACTCTATTATATATTTGGAAGCTGCTAAGAAAAAAACTTTGTATAATTTTATATAGTGAAAAATGTTAACTAGACTTAGTGTGATAATCATGTCCCAATACACACAAATAATGAATGACTGTATTATAGACCTGAAACTAATGTAATACATCAATTATACCTGATTTTTTTTAAGTTAAAAACAACAACAAAAAGTACAATTCTAACTACAGTCCAGATTGAAAAAACCTTTTTTTTTGGTGAAAACATGATCCATTCTGCCTTGACTTGTGTTTAAACTGTATGAATACTGATTTTCTTCACCAGAAGCATTCAAGCATCAAAAGTATGTATACTTTTTAAAGTTTTAAAATGACCAAAGAAATATCCAATATATATTACTTGATAAATTTGATAACTAAGTACTTGATATCTGACTATAAAGACACAATTCAAAACAAAGACCCAACTATTTTACTGTCTTTTATCTGCACCTTTGAGATTGTTACTCTGCCTTTCTGTTTATACAACTGATCAAAAATGAAAACTTTTAGTAAAAATGCAATTTTAAAAAAAAGCAATGTGGGAAATACTTCATCCAAGATAAATCTTCTTCCTCTAATTAAAACAAATAATTATAACTTTTACATAAGGCCAAAGAAAAAACTTATGAAGAAAAGCTGTTATCCTCAAGACTCTCATATATTGCTATGCTCCGACAACATATAGCTCATCTGCATATAAGCAGCCCCAGTCCCTGTCTTTAGACAGGATCCCTGCATTCAGTCAAGGATAAACAACCTTGGGGATTTATCCCGTAGGCCCTAACGACTTTATTCCTTTGAAATCCAATAAACTAGTTTCAATTGTAAATGAGTAGCATAGTATCCACATTCAAGAACAACAAGTTCATCCTTTAGGAATTATCCTAATTGCAGTGGCAATTACATTTTTAGAAATAGTTCTTCTTTCCCTCACCCAGACTGTAACCACAATGGAGGCAGGAATGACAGTCTATGGACTTCTTTGTCCCTAGTCCCGCAAAGAGTCTGCTACACACGCAGTAAGGGCTCAGTATATGCTCTAGTCTTTTCCCACTAGAAAAGACTTCTGGCCAGGCTTCCAGATACCTTGGCCTAGCATTCAAAACTCTCTACTATTAATTCCCAACTTGATTTTCCAACTCATCTCCCATTATTCAATTCCTCGGTCCCTCAGGTATCTTATGCATCACTCATACTAGTGAATTCACCATTCCCCAAATTCTCTCTGCACTCCCTTACTTCCAAGCCTTCACTCAAGCTGGTACTAAGGGGAAAGCTATTCTGATCTGGTTATCCAGAGCAGATCTGGATTCGAGTCTGGCTCTACCACTTCTGGGCTAAGGAAACTTGGATAGTTTGCTGATTCAACTTTTCCAAGCTTCACTTATCTCACTTGGTAAGTAACAATAATAATAATTCCTCTCTCACAGATTTACCGTTAAAGAATAAATGAGAACACTGATATAAAGCATTTTATACCTTAAAGTACTCTAGCTCAGAGATCCCCAACCACTAGGTCACAGACCAGTAACAGTCTGTGGCCTGTTTGAAACTGGGCTACACAGCAGGAGTTGGGCAGCGGAAACTTCACCTGTATTTACAGCCACTCCCCATCACTCGCAGTACTGCCTGAGCTCAGGAAAACAAGCTTAGGGCTCCCACTGATTCTGCATTCTTGTGAGCTTATAATTATTTCATTATACATCACAAAGTAATCATAATAGAAATAAACTGCACAATAAATGTAATACACTTGAATTACCCTGAAACCATCCCCCACTGCCACCCCAGTCCATGGAAAAACTGTCTTCCACAAAACCAGACCCTGGTACCAAAAACATAGGGACTGTATACCCAAAAGGTTGGGGGACCACTGCTATAGCTAATGTATTTTTAAGTACACTAGCTATTATTTAGGTATGAAATAACCTTCTTCACTAGACTAGAAGACACTTTTTCCAACTCATAGCCTCCTCTTCTCCCACAGCAATTAGTTTGTTGATTAGCACAGAGTCTACCAGATACTGCACACGACACCCACTATTCTAACAATGATCATAACACAGCTCCAAAGCTGCAACCTTCAAAAGCCACAAGAGTCTACCTACCGAAAGGAGAAAATATCAGAACTAGGAGACTGACTCAGATCAAGACTTTGAAGGACTAGTTTTCAAAAGCACAAAAGTTTTGTGCACATACACAAAAATTCAGAATGTCATCCACAAAATTGGTTTTGTGTTTCTAAGTACCTAATTGATATTTCACAAATGTCATTTTATTCCTTGCAAAAAGAAGCAAAAGAGATGTGCTTCTGAAGGACTAAAAAATGACTGCTCCACACACACAGTAAATACTCAGTACAAACTATAGTTACTTTTACTGATGCCCAGCAAAGTTTTTCAGAGTGATTAGAGTTTACAGATAGCATTCCTGTTTAATCCTCAAAACCAACCTTTTTAGAGAGGTTATTCATCCCACTTATAGACTCACTAAGGTAAGCCAAGTGGTCAGCGGCAGAATTGAGTCAATTTATACCCTTCAAGTTCAGATTATGACTTTCTTATGTTTTGTTGCTCAGATTTTACAAAGATGAAGCTAATTTCAACCTCTGTATTCTTTAGATAATGTTTAACCTTAAACAGATGAGTGACTATGTCATGGTCCCACTATATCATTTATTATACCTGTTTCCCTAAATGAAATAAAACAGGCGAGCTCTGTCCCCTATCTGGGTCTTACAAGAAAATATGCATCTGCTTCTGAGAGGACAGATCTGGCATAAGAAACCAGTGAAAAGTCCATTCTGTTCTGATGGACAGAAACTGAACCTTGGCCCAGACTACAGCTGCTATATCTGGGGTTCCATCCAGGCCATTAACTCCAGTGCCCTAAAATCCAGTCCTACTCTGCAGGCCCACTTCCAAACAGCATAGAGAAGAACCCCAGTAACTGGACCATGGGTCAGGAATCACAAACGTCAAGCCACTTTCACGTTAAGACGATAGGGGCAAAAGGTCCAGACACAACAGTCCTCTTCCTTGGGGAGCCGGTGGAGGAGTCGGGGCAGCAATTACCTTTTATTAAAGTACTAAATTTATCTGGCTCACATAAGCTGTAAAACATCAAGGCTAGCCCATTAATGTTATTCTGTAACAGACTTCAAGTCCCGCACTGGTTCCACAACTCAGGCTATCTTAAGAGAAGTAACAAAACACCAGAAGGAATATGTGAAACCCAGCTTGAGGGGAAAGAGCAGAGCACGCACGAGTATTATTTCTCTTTAACGTAGATGCAAAATTGTTTCAGGTGTCTTAAAGATCTGTATGTCTGGAAATCACCTACCTTATACTGCTGTAAAGAAACAGAAGGGTGTTGTCTGGTGGACTCATTCCCTGGTTCATGCTTGGATTTACTTTGCTCCAGTTTATAAAGTACCTGAGAGCTTTCCTGTATCCTACAAAACAACTTTGAGAAAAAGAAAAACGAAGTGTATGTGAGCCACATTAAGCTGAAATACCAGCTTGAAAGGCAAAGGAAGAACTTTCTAAATTTTTCAGACTAAAACTTCAGGCAAGGAGAGAACTGGTCTTCAAACGCTTGGTATTTACCATAGTGTTTCTTTCTGACAGAAAATCAACATTTACATTTATAAAACCAAAAACTCAAGTATTACTGCAGATCAGAATACACAGTTACCAAACCACAATTCTCCGATCTCCCTTAGGTCAATGTGAACCTAACGGTGATTAGGGTTACTCACGCCTATTCTCTACCAACTCTTTACCTCCGAAACACTTCAGGTGATCAATTTAAACTGAATGAGTCAATAAAGACCACTGCTACAGGCACTTATAGAAACGATAGAAATACAAGGCCATCCTTCCCCTTCTTACTAAAGTTTTCCTAAAATACCTCACACCCTGGACTTCCCGGTGGCCCCAGAGTTAAGACTCCATGCTTTCACTGCAAGGGGCACAGGTTTGATCCCTGATCAGGGAACAAAAACCCCAAATGCCATGAGGTACGGCCAAAAAATATATTTTTTTACAGTACTTTAAAAAAATACCTTGCACACTGAAAACTCCAGTGCTAGATTTTTTTCCCCCCTTTCAAAAAAAGAGCTCAAGATTGATTTATTACACCAAAGTGAATGGACTTTTTTCACTCTGAAGCCCAAATGTAAACTCAATCGGATCACAGAACAAGCAATTCACAGAAGTGCCACAAAGAGCTTTGGCAGTCCAATTCCACGACCCTTCTTCCCACACTCTCCCCAAATCTGGGCTCTTCTGAAAAATCATTTTCAGGGCAAAGTTTACCACTTTCCTACACTTTCTGAAGAGAAATTTTACCTTTTTAAGAAGAGAACAAATCTGTTGTCGCACTCCTGGAGACTGACTGTTAAGATTGTATGTGATAAAGAACTGGATCCACTGCATTTCTTCTGTGGAAACGATTTCTGTGCTTCGATTACTTTCACAAAGCAAGCCTAACGTATCAATGCGTACCTAAAATACACCAAAGAATAAGATGTGCATTTTTCAATGATGTGTTAGTTGCTCAGTATGTCCAACTGTATGCAACCCTGTGCACTCTAGCCTGCCAGGCTCCTCTGCCCATGGACTTTCTCAGGCGAGAATAGTGGAGTGGGTAGCTATTTCCTTCTCCAGGAGATCTTCCCAACCCAGGGATCAAACCTGGGTCTCCTGAATTGCAGGCAGATTTTTTACCATCTGAGCCACTATGGAAGCCCCAAAGACATATAAGCAAAGTCTAAACCACCTAACATGTTTAATTATCTACACAAGGTATCAAAGGCAGAAAAGAAAGATAAATCTCAGTGTACATATATGTATTTCAGAAAGGTCCTATAATCCCAAAGATCCTGTGATTACTTCTTATAAAATTATGTCATTAAATGTACAAACTGAGTATTTACAAAAGTTAAAAATCTTAACGATTCCTATTCCACAGTAATGTTTAACTACATTCCTTTTCCTCAGTGACCATTCTGCCCAGGACCACATCACCTCACTCTCCAATTACTGCCATGAACTTCTCACTGGTCTCCTGGGTTCTTTTTGCTCCCACTCTGAAAATTCATCTCTGTTTCCATTCATGCCACTTTCCTGGCTAAAAGAGGAGTGACTCTGGCTCCCAGTTACCAACTGGATAAAACCTGAAGTCTTCAGCCTAGTAATGGATGCGTCCATAGAATGGACAAAGGACTCCATTCTCGCCAAACAATGTCCTTAGTCCCCCTCCAGCCCGTGTTTACTTGTGTCCTTCCAGTTTGAGTGGGCACCAGGGTTTCCTTGCCTTGAATCACTTTCCTACTCAACCATCACCTACACTCAGACGAGTCTCTTCTTCTAAGCTTTCCAAGTTCTTACGCATAAAGATATACTTGTGCTATCTTTTAAAAGACTTTCCAGTTATCTTATGAAGGTTTCCTTATTCCCTAAACTAAACCTTAAGTAGCCCAAGTGCAATGTCTACACGCTTCACATCCTTCTTATGGAGCCCTTAAAACAGTGTGGGTATAATGTTGGGGGCTTCCATACTGCACTGCTATTAATAGATGAATAAATGTATCAGGGATCTACTGCATGTATGAATTCCCAATTACACTGTTTACTTACTTGGCAGTGCTGATGAATTAAGCCTTGCTTTATTCTTGCACTGGACACAAGGTCCCTCCAGGCATCAGTTGCAGACTGAAGATGTCCATGAGCTCGAGCTGTTCTTAGACAAGCCATCAAAGCTCCCAGAGCCCCTCTGCTGTCATAAGATCCTAAGGATGGAAAAGGTTACTGTTGTCTCAAAAACAGAGCAACAAAGACCACCACTGTGCTATTAACAACTTCAACAATTCCCATGTTTCCCATTAACATTGTTATTTCATGAAGTAAAAATTGTATTTTTAGCTAAACTCTAACATGAATTAATGTTCCTAGTATAAAACCATTATTTAAAAGGATTTAATAGGTCTTATGTCAATGATTTCTGTAAACTGAATCCACTTATTGTTAACTTCAAGAAATCATAATTTTTGGCTGATCTTTTTACCTTTTCCGTGACAGTTAAAAAATTAACCAGCAAGTCAATCAGGAAAAAAAAAAAATCAGGTTTAATTTAATCAGAAATATTTAAAACAATAAAAATAAATAAAATTATTTTCAGCCAAAAATAAGAAAAACACTTCTGTGGCTAAACACCATTATTTCTCTAAAACCAAACACCAAACCTCCTTGTATATCTTGGAGTTACTGTGTCTTCTTAGTAAAGAAGATAAAAGGGAATCACAAAGACCCTGACGCTTTCACAGGCCAGGACATCAGCTGTTATTAACAGGACAGGGAGCTCTAGGTTCACAGGAGACCCTGATTTAATATAAAGACTGTCTAGCTTCAGAACAGACTCACGGATCCTCAGCTTTAGATGGCTTCTCAAAAATGGAAGAGGGATCATTGTTAAACATTATAAATAATGGCTCATTTCTATGTACAGGAATCAAATCTTCCAGCTATCTCATGGTTATTCTTTGAAGGATTGAAAGAATAACTTTTTATTTGGAAATAACCTTAAAATGTGATGGAGGGTACCTATTCCTCCTGCATTAAACAGAATATAATAAATGTATGCTTTACATGATGGATCAGGATCATTGTTTTATACATTAATTACTAAATTATGCTTTAATGCAACGATTTCTTCAAAGTTACTGAATTCCAGTGGGATGTTTACACTTATTCTCAACAACCAGAGAGAGTTTTTTCCTGAGGTCATGCTTCTAAATTTTTCTCTCTTTCCTAGAGACAAGTACTTACTATTGCTAATTTACCTATCTTTAACCTTGCCTACATCAATTTGTAATTACTATCTCAACCACCTGAATAAGTAAATTATATAAAACACACAAACATCTACTCCAGGCTGAAAAACAAATAATAAAAACTTGGTAAAATGAATTAAAACCTAGTAATCAAGGAAACCTCATAATCATAACTGCAATCAATCTTTGGCTTGCAGAAATGACTTTAGCCAAAAAACCTATTTGGCTGGATATAGAAACATTCATTTCAATACACAATTTCTATCTTTAATACCCTCCTTTACTATTTACATATTTGCATATTTAATATTACATGGTAATATTAAATTTTGAATATGGCCAACATCTCAGGTAGGTACCTCTATTTAAGCAGTTTACCTAGAAATTACTAAAACAAAAAAAAATTCATTTTCTTACCAGTTTTAACATCAGCAGAAGTCTGAAGAATCTTTACCATATAGCTTAAGCTCTCAGGGTTGCAGTTCAGTAATTTTGGCAAGTAATAATCAATCACATAAGATTTCTGATCCAGACTTCCTTCACACAGCACACAAAGAAGAGGGGAGACCCAAGTCTCGTGCCACTCGTCAATCCAAGTGCTGTCGGCAGCCTGGGATTTCAAACGACTCTTATGATTTTTAAACATGGTTTCCAAGAGGTCACTTGCATAAGGCACCAGAGACTGGTCCCCCATCACCTCTAAGACTTGCAATGGAATGGTTTTAGCTAATGCCAAAATATGGTCAATTCCTATGAAGTCTACTAAACAACCAAGGCATGTGTACTTTCCTTTACTATGCCATTCCAATCTCAGAAGACTCTCGGTCAGTTCAAAAATGAAACGATCAGCAGACAAATCTGAACCTGACTCTTCTACAGTGAGCTGGTGCATTTGGAGAATATTTCTGAATATGATTTTGGTTTGGTGTCTCAAAGCATCCAGTGGATGTTCCCAGTGGGTATAGACATAGTCCAAAAGCCTCCTAACCACATCTGCATTCCCATTCAGGCTGTCCTTTAGGCTTGGGGAACTTGAGTCAAGGACTTGTATAGCTGAATTAGTCCAAGATGCCAAAATCCTAGACAGAAACATTTCCAGAGTTGACTCCTTGATCCTGAAGAAAAATGAGGCACATTAGTATAAACTGAAAAACAAAAGGAGTCTAATTTTATAATCATTTAGACCTTAAAAATATAAAGAATGATCATAAAATTGAATTATCATTATATTTACAGCAAAAATAAACACAGCCAAAACAAATCTCAAATCTTTCCATTTTGTAAAAGTTAATCCAAAAAAGCACCTAAGGAAACTTGGTTCATTATTTTAATTGTGGTGATGGTTTCACAGGTATTTAAAAATGTACTCAGGGGCCAGGGAGGGGGAATATTATAGTGAAGCAGGTTTCTCTGGGGGCGGAAATGAAAGTTGATTGTGGTGACAGTTGTAAAACCCTATAAACATACTGAAGAAAAATAACTGAAATTGCACAATTTAAGTAGGTGAATTGTATGGAAAGTAAATTATACCTCAATAAAGCTGTTATAATGACTTTAAAATGTACATAACTTGCATTAAAACACACACACAAAATACAATCCAATGAAGTCAGAGACCTCATAACAGTTCTGGCTTGGGTGCTTGTAGGTAATATGCTGTTAGGTAAGCATTTACTTTTGCTAAGCTTCATTTTACCCATTCAATAGATTGGGTTTCCTATCCTATCCTATCTATCAGACATGTGAGGATCACAATTAACTACCTATGTTGATGTTATTCATAAACTCAAAAGCACTATCCATATACAAATATTTATGGTTTTTAAAAACGCTCACATAAGAGACTGAATGCTAAAATTAACTTGACAAACTGTCACAAGTTAACCTGCACTAAAATTTCTCTCTGCGCCATCACCCCATCTTCTCCTGTTCTACTTTCACACCCACTTCATTCTCTACATATATCTCCCTTTTAATTTAAGAATACCCTGACCACTTTTCACTGAGCTACTAAGCAAGCTAACTTAGCTGCCATCTTATAAACGTCTGACGAGCAAAGCAAAACATGAGACGAAACTCACTGTGAACTCAGGGTGAACAAAACATGCACAGTATTCAAGAGCAGGGCCTCCCCACTGGGGCCCATCCTCCCCTCCTGCCAGTCCAACATAGTGAGTGTCCCCTGACACAGGAAGAGGAGAGCTGACGGCGGGACATCAGCACAGCAAAGGCTCTTGCAGCAGCTCAAAAGCCACTCGGGGGCGCTGGTGGGGTCCACGGAACGGAGAAGCACACTACTTATCTGCAAAAATACAACAGAGCTGATATACAGAGCCTCTGAAACTTTCCAGAGATACTTCAAAACATAAATGCAAAATGCTCTTTCCCCTGAAACAGCCTAGGAAAAACAGCTGAACCTAAAGGCAAAAAGCCACAAGAGTTAAAATTATTATATCAAAAGGAAAAAAAATTGAATCTAAGTATATGGACCATTTTGCTGGTCTGAATGTACTGCGAGAGCACAACACATTGCCCCCTGCAGGTGGATAAGCGTACTAACTAATGCTTTTTTTAGAGGTGGTTTGAGAAATCAGAATTTTTAAACTTTATCCTACTTTCTGTGAGCTCATAAAGCAGTACACATCTATTTTGCATAAAGTAATTTTGCTCTTAGTAAAGAACTAAAATAAGTTTCCTCAATAAGAAAAAAATACTGCTAGTACTAAATCCAAGAATTATGGCCCAAATTATGAACTTACACTGTCCATATAATCAAATTCACTGAACAACTAACTGATTCTAGTACAATATCTGGGTTAGTCTTAAGAAAAATAACATATTTACCAAAAAGTTATTGCCAAATATACCTATACATCAATCTCTATGTAATTTTTTTTTCTAGTTCCACCAGTTTATTGCTACCAACCCGTCTCCCTCCACCCTCCTCACGCCCGTGTGCTCAGTCATGTGACCCCATGGACTGCAGCCCACCAGGCTCCTCTGTCCATGGACTTTTTCAGGCAAGAATACTGTAGTGGGTTGCCATTTCCTTCTCCATCTGTATAATTTTAATGTTATAAATATCTTTTATGATACTGAGAGATGGAACTGAAAACAACGCTAGGGAAAAACAAGGATATACACCCAAAAATGTTGACAATGATTATCTTCATGAGATGGATTTACATGTGACTATTATTGCCTTCTTTCTGCTTTATCCAAATTTTTGAAACTGTCACTTATTTTATTATTTTTGTGGCTGTGCTGGGTCTTAGTTGCACCATGCAGGATCTTTTGTTGAGGCTCATGGGCTCTCTAGTTATGGCACAGAGGCTCAGTAGTTGCAGTGTGTGGGCTTGGCTGCTCCTCGGCACATGGGATCTTTAGTTCCCCAATCAGGGATTAACCCTATGTCCCCTGTATTGCAAAGTGGACTCTGAACCACTGGACTACCAAGGAAGTCCCAAGACTGTCAAAGACTGTCACTCATTATAAGAGAAAAGGGTTATCAGAAAGACTATGAAAAAAAAATGTTTTAATTCACTCTTTATAAATATTTTTAAAACATGTTTAACTATCAACAAAGTACAATTGTAAACAGGACATGCACTTACCAAATCAGGAATCTTTTCAGGTGGATGAAACATAGCCTTAATAAAAAGAATAACAGCTAATCCAGATGTACTCTGAATTGTCTGTAAGAGACCATCTATTTGCAAAAAAGCAGAAAGCATGTATTAAACAATGATAGATACTGTAGTATAATAGAAAGAGCACATGCTGTGGGGCCAGAGTACTGGGTGCAATTTCTAGCTTTACCACTTACTAGGTTAAGCCTAGGTTAAGTTATTTTACTTCCCAG
Organism: Ovis aries; assembly: GCF_016772045.2. Classification (NCBI taxonomy): domain Eukaryota; kingdom Metazoa; phylum Chordata; class Mammalia; order Artiodactyla; family Bovidae; genus Ovis; species Ovis aries. The sequence continues at coordinate 80,667,482 of NC_056056.1, read as the reverse complement.
GGACTCAGTTTTCTCTTCTGTAAATTGGGGAAAAAATAACTCGATCTGACACAACTATTGTAAGGTTGAAGTAGATAATGAACATAAAGGCTTTTATGCCCAGCACACAAATACTCAACCCAAACATCCATTCTCGCTTCCTCTCCATCTGCTGCCTCCCAGCACATGCCCCAGCAGTACCTCCTGGCCCCTCTCTTCCACTGCTGCATGTGCATCTCAACTCCCATATACATTACTTTTCCTGAAACTGATTTCAGGGCTTGTGTAAAGAACCTACATCGGTACTAATTACAAACTCTGCTCTCACTGGCACTGTACCCAATGTAACCAAACTGTTGGCGTACTTCTTTTCATTATCTATTAGCCTCTGGTTTGTAAGAAAGTATACAGAATAATACAGTGGATTACTCAACACGGGGTAAGAATTATGAATAGCTACTATAAACGACCTTCCAAAAATTTATTCTGCCCTTCATCCAACAGCTGTTAACTTTGACTTTGATTGGGACATCCATGTGCCCAAGCAAAGACAGGCTACCTGTTTCCTCAATCTTCCTTACAACTAAAGGTACCAGAGGACGATTCAGGCTACTGGAATATAAGTAGAAATCTTTTGGCTATTTTTTTTTCTTTCAGATTAAAGGTAAAGATGTAACTGGTCCTCTTTCCTGCCCTGAATACAGACAAGAGGTCTGGAGGTAGAGCAGTCATATAGTAACCATGAAACAATAAATACGGGGATGAAAGCCAACATACTGAAGACGGCAAAGCAGAAAGGCAGAAATGTTTCATCCATTTGAAAAATATGATATGTCCTTTAATCTACAGGTGCCCCCTTCGCCCTTTTCTTGTTATAATTTCTGTTGAAGAACTCTGGCCTTTTAACCTGCACAGTTTCCCACAATCTGGATGTTTGTTTACCCCTAGTGCAATTCAACACATTCTTCTGTCCTCTGTAATTCCTGCAAACTGGCAGGTGACTGAGAGACGGATCAATCTCAAGTTCAATCCCTCTGGGAAAAACTACAAGTGGTAAAATCAAGACCACCAAGCAAGAGGCACGTGTTATCTGGTTGTCTCCTTCTGTAATGTTAACAGCCGTTGATGCTTAATGCCCATCTCAAGTCACTGGGAGTTACAGAACATTTTCTCTCATTAACGACTTGGTTTCCTGGTGGTACAGATCATATGGACAGAATCAGCGTGAGACATAAGGAGGAAGAATGACCCCACAGTGACCACGGGCATTATTTGAAGGAAGCACCCGCTGCTAAGGAAAAATGCATGGGCTACACTAAACTTTCCAGATCTTACCTTCAAATTTGGAAATTCCTCAAGAACTTTATTTCACTTTTTAAAGTCTGTGGCTTTTCAACACTAAAGTTGTTACGTTTTCTGCTTTGTATACAATACACACATGCACATACGCACAGACATACACACACACATTTAGAAAAGTCCTTCAGTGTTATCCCAATAAGTTGAACTGATATCTTTGAAAGAAAAGGTATTAAAACCTTATAATCCAGGATCTTTCCCCACTTTGAGGGGCTGAGGGAAAGGAAGTTCTATTATCACAGGTAAGTATTGAATATCTCATACCATTAGAAGTGAAAACAGATTAACACTCAATTATAATCATCATTTGTATGCTTTATACTTACCATCACTTAAAAAGTTGGTAAACATACTCAGCAGTCCGCACATACTTTGCCAAATAGGAGAATTCTTCAAATGAAGTCTCTGGAAACCCTGTACTTTCTGTACTAACATCACTGAAACTCTAATGCTCACCAACAAGTCATTCATCAACTGCGTTTGAACAATATGATTTCCAGCCAATTTTCTACAACAAAGACAAGACATTATTACAAAAGAAAAGTCAAAATGTCACCTCTTTTCTCACCAAAATAGTTCCTCATCAAACAGCCAAAATCAATTTTAGATTATAATCAACATCTATGCCTTTTTTCCATTCCCAGAAATATTCAATTATGTAGACATTTATTGCAAACTTTTGACACTCTTTTAACTTAGCTCAAAATTTTCCCTTTTTCTCAGCTAATGACTAACTTCATTTCTTCTTTTTGAGAGCAAAAATAGCAAATCAAGAATAAATGACACAATTTTTAAATCTGAATACTCCCCAACTTTGCCATTTCCTTGACCTGACTTCCAAAATGCTCTCAGATTTTCTCCTATTTCACTTTTTTCATGCTTCTGAGACAACATGGCTAGTTCATCCTCTTCTCCCTGATGCCCTTACATTAGATTTCACCACAACTCAGTCCTTACCTCTTCTGTCCATCTAATTCACTCCCTTGATGCTGAGTTCATTTAGCTCATAAGCTTTAAATTAGAATCTATATGCTGACAATTCCCCAATTTTCATCTCCAGCCCAGACCTCTCTTCCTAATTCCAGACTTGTATGTACAACTTTCTATTCACTATCTTCACCTGGATGTCTGACAAACATTTCAAGCTACATGAACTTATCTGTAATTCCACACTCGCTCCACCTGCTAGAATCTCTATCCTACAGAAAATGCAATTATCCTTGACTCCTTTCCCACTCACCCTATCTGTAAGAAAATCCTGTGGTTCTTACCTTCAAAATACATCCATTATCAACCACCTCCATTGCTACTCCCAGCCACTCTCATCTCTCCCTCACTGTTATTGTCAGAGTCTCTGAACTAGTCTCCCAGCTTCTATGCCTGCTACTTGCAATCTATTCTCAACACAGCAGACTGCAAGAGTGATATTAAAAGAAAAATCAGGGAAAACGGTTTGGGGGTTCCTCAAACAGTGACACATACAATATTTATACGATCCAGCAATTCTACTTCTAAGTATATGCCAAGAGAACTGAAAGTAGAGACTCAAACTGTTATTTATGTATCAATGTTTATAGCAGCATTATTCACACTATTTACATTATTCACAATCCAAATGTTTATCAACAAGTAAATGCAGAAACAAAATATGGTCTATGCATAAGATGGAATATGATTTCACCATAAAAAGGAATGAAATTCTGAAACAGACTACAACAGAGATTAACCTTTAAAACATTATAAATAAGTCAAACAAAAAAACAAAGACAAATACTGTATTCCATTTATTTGAGGTATCCAGAATTCAAAGAGACAGAAAGTAGAATAGAGGCTACCAGTGGTTGTGGGAAGAGATAAAGACAGTGAATTTGCTTTTGGATACATCAAATCTGTAAATCATTCAAGTTGAGATGTCCAGAAGACAACCACTATAGAAGCCTACCACTCACAAGAGATCTAACTTGGAGCAATAAATCTGGGCATCCGAAGTATAGTGATGTGGCTAACACCAAAGAAGTGGACAATCCAAAGCAGTCAAAACAAACAGAACGGAAAGGACAGGACTCACACTGAAAAGATGAGCAGAGAAAGAGAAGCCTAAAAGGGGATGAGAAGGAGCTCCTGGTAAGGCAAAAGAGATCTTAGGTTAAAGATGGCACACAGGTGTTACTTTTATTCTCCCCTCAGAGCCTCCCTAAACCACAGCCAAGGGATTTAAAACATTAAAAGACATAAATACACAAGGGCAACAAACAGACAACAAGACAGTACTAAAATTTTAATAGCAGATGGATGAGTGATAACTGACTTAACAGAATCAAGAATGATTCTGAATCCTAAGTCAGAGAACACACCCAGAGCAACCTGATTTGCAGCCCCTAAGGGCTAAAAAATTGTTGCCACCAGGTGCTCCTTGACATGAAGGAAAATGTAGGGATGAAAACAGGAAGAGTGGTTACAAGTCTGCTGAAGAAGAATGCCAACTCTGGGCCATACCTCCCAGCTAGCAAACATTCCTTGGTTTTACCTCTAGGGAAGGTAAAACAGCAAGTGACTGGACAGGAAGAGAACACACAAAGTTAAGGCAACGATACCGTATTGCAAGCAGGAGAATCAGGAAAATGTCTGCACAATAAATGCTAAATGTCAAAATCTCAGCTTTAGTCCCTCACTCAGCAACCAGAATATTAAGCCAGTGGTTTGAAAAGGTTCTTCCTTGGCAAATCCACTACTCATGCAAAAAGAACTAAAGATACTGACATCAAAGGGTTCCCCAAAGAAACAGTCCAGCTAGACCAGACTTCAATAAGGCCTACAATCAACCCCATCCATACGTGTGTGTGTGCTTAGTCATTCAGTCATGTCCAACTCTTTGCAACCCCATGGACTGCAGCCCACCAGGCTCCTCTGTCCATGGGGATTCTCCAATAAAAGAATACTGGAGTGGCTTGCCCTGCCCTCCTCCAGGGGATTTTCCCAACTCAGGGATAGAACCCAGGTCTTCCGCACTGCAGGTGGATTCTTTACTGTCTGAGTCACCAGGGAAGCCCCCATCCATACGTACAGAGGTTCAAATCAAGTCTCAGTGCCCCAGTCTTAAATGAACACTCAGACAAGGATTACCAGACTTCCAAGGAAAGCTTCTGGCAACAAACATACTGACCAAAAGCAGCAAACAAATAAGCAGCTTGAAAGAAACACAGACCTATGTAAAGATACGAAAACTTTAAAAAAAGAACTCTACTATTAATATCCTCAGAGAGATAACAGAGCATATGTCATCCATGAAATAACAACAGGATGCTATGAAAAAGAAACACTCAGGTAAAGAAAAGAACTCTTCCCTTTCTCAGTTATTCTCATAACTTATTTGATTTTTTTAAATTAAATATCAAATTTCAAAAAATAAATTTAAATAATTACATCTAATATTAATGGAGAGGGATGGAAAGAAGTACACTCTGGACCCTTCTTAAAAATTTCCTTGTACAAAGACAAGGCGTGTGTGCATGCTAAGTCGCATCAGTCATGTCTGACTCTTTGCGACCCCATGGAATGTAGCCCACCAGGGTCCTCTGTCCATGGAATTCTCCAGGCAAGATTATTGGAGTGGGTTGCCATGCCCTCCTCCAGGGGGGTTTCCCGACCCAGGAATAGAACCCACGTCTCCTGCGGCTCCCACATTGCAAGCAGATTCTTTACCACTCAGCCCAGGGAAGCCCGTACAAAGATAACGTACACACAGGCACGAGCATGAAGACACGAAACACTTGCCTGTTTTCTTCTGAGATTTCAATTAAACTCTTCTGCAGAAAATGAAGCACTGAAACAAAAGGGACATAGGAAAAAATCAGAATTTAAAACTGTGAACTCTGACTTCAGCACAAGAAAATATTTCAAATCATTGCTACCTAAAACGATATCATAAAGGTAGAAATTTAAAAGGAAGGAGTGTGATATACCTTCATCATCGGTAGTACTCCACCTACTGCCAAGAAACTTAAAAGAATCAGTTACAAAATGACTTATACAAGCAGTCACCTCTCAGAATAAAATAAAATAGAACTTACCATTTTCAAGAAGATTATTAACACTTGATCTACCTGTGGGGAGAAAATTAACACTGGTAAGGAGTTTCAGAACTAAAATTAACACCATTCAAAACACTGATGGAATGACAGATGTTAGCCAGAAAAAGTACTAGAAAAAAGCTAGCTTACCCAAGTCAAAGTTTTCCATACAGGAAGATATATTGTCGATAACTCTTCTGTAAGAGTAGAGATCAGTACTCGTATTCAATTCTTCCTGAAGACGAGAAGTAAAACTTTGTGTAGCCTCAATTAGAAAAAATTCAGGTAGGCCATTTAGTGAGCTAGAAAAAAAAACAAATATTAAAAATTTGACAACCTTACAGCATGTTCAAGGAAATGTTGGGAGAGAAGAGAATATTACAAATGAAGAAATACTGAACTGTATCTTCAAAATACAGTCAGAGAATAGCTTCACACCACTATCATTGGAACTCCTTGGTCTAGCATCTCTCCTATGGTCTTCCTGTTTCCAACCTGCTTCGCTCCCTTTCCAAGGACTAACCTCAACAGAGCAGCCAGACGGATATTACTAAAACACCATTTATTTTTCTGCCTAAAACCATCCTACAACGTCCTTCTCAGTGAATGCAGTAGTCGAAGTGCTTACAATGACTTCTGAGACTTTATACAATATGGCCCCCCCATTATCTCTCTGGTTCATCTTGATCCTTGTTCACTTAGCTCTAGCTACACAGCCTTCCTTCACTCCAACAACATGCCAAAGTCTTTGTACTTGTCATTTCCTCCACCTGGAGTTCTCTTCTCTCAAATATCCCATATATTATTTCCCATTAATCATTTCCTCATCCCTTTCAGGTCAGTCTCAAAGATCACCCGATCAATGACACTAAACAAAGATATCTGAAAAGACTACTATATTTTAAACTGTAGCCCTCACCCCATCCTTGGTACTCCCTTTCCTACTTCTCTGCTTTATTTCTTTATCCATAGCACTCATTCCCTCTAATTCCTATATATTTTGCTTATTTTTCTATCTCCTGTCTTCCTCTTAGAAATAACCTCCATTCTGGACTGTTTCATTCACTGTGTCCCCAATGCCTAAAAGAATACTTGACACATAGTAGATAACAGTAAAAGTCTACTGAATGGATAAATTAAATACAATGCCAATTTCACCACAGTGAATCTAAATTAACATTTTTAAAAATATTGACTCAACAATTCTAAAGTTTTTCTGGAAGGAAAAAATATTGAGAAATAGGAATATTGAAGATTACAATTTAGCAATACCTATTAAAAAGCATCACTACCAACAAAGCTAGTGGAGGTGATGGAATTCCATTTGAGCTATTTCAAATCCTGGAAGATGATGCTGTGAAAGTGCTGCACTCAATATGCCAGCAAATTTGGAAAACTCAGCAGTGGCCACAGGACTGGAAAAGGGCAGTTTTCATTCCAGTCCCAAAGAAAGGCAATACCAAAGAATGTTCAAACTACTGCACAATTGCACTTATCTCACACACTAGTAAAATAATGCTCAAAATTATCCAAGCCAGGCTTCAGCAATATGTGAACCGTGAATTTCCAGATGTTCAAGCTGGTTTTAGAAAAGGCAGAGGAACCAAAGATCAAATTGCCAACATCCAATCGATCACCAAAAAAACAAGAGAGTTCCAGAAAAACATCTATTTCTGCTTTATTGACTGTGCCAAAGCCTTTGACTTTGTGGATCACAATAAACCGTGGAAAATTCTGAAAGAGATGGGAATACCAGGCCACCTGACCTGCCTCTTGAGAAACCTATATGCAGGTCAGGAAGCAACAGTTAGAACTGGACATGGAACAACAGACTGGTTCCAAATAGGAAAAGGAGTATGTCAAGGCTGTATATTGTCACCCTGCTTATTTAACTTATATGCAGAGTACATCATGAGAAACGCTGGACTGGAAGAAGCACAAGCTGGAATCAAGATTGCCGGGAGAAATATCAATAACCTCAGATATGCAGATGACACCACCCTTATGGCAGAAAGTGAACTAAAAAGCCTCTTCATGAAAGTGAAAGAGTAAAGTGAAAAAGTTGGCTTAACGCTCAACATTCAGAAAACGAAGATCATGGCATCTGGTCCCATCAGTTCATGGGAAATAGATGGGAAACAGTGAAAACAGTGCCTGACTTTATTTTTTGGGGGCTCCAAAATCACTGCAGATGGTGACTGCAGCCATGAAATTAAAAGACACTTACCCCTTGGAAGGAGTTATGACCAACCTAGATAGCATATTCAAATCAGAGACGTTACTTTGCCAACAAAGGTCCATCTAGTCAAGGCTATGGTTTTTCCACTGATCATGTATGGATGTGAAAGTTGGACTGTAAAGAAAGCTGAGCGCCGAAGAATTGATGCTTTTGAACTGTGGTGTTGGAGAAGACTCTTGAGAGGCCCTTAGACTGCAAGGAGATCCAACCAGTCCATTCTAAAGGAGATCAGTCCTGGGTGTTCTTTGGAAGGACTGATGCTAAACCTGAAACTCCAGTACTTTGGCCACCTCATGTGAAGAGTTGACTCATTGGAAAAGACTCTGATGCTGGGAGGGATTGGGGGCAGGAGGAGAAAGGGACGACAGAGGATGAGATGGCTGGATAGTATCACCGACTCAATGGACATGAGTTTGGGTGAACTCTGGGAGTTGGTGTTGGACAGGGAGGCCTGGTGTGCTACAATTCATGGGGTTGCAAAGAATCGGACACGACTGAGCGACTGAAGTGAACTGAACATACAACTTTAAGTTTTTACACTAAGCATATATTTCTATATTACCTATGTAATTAAAAACATTTAAACAAAAACAGATAGGACAGAGAAAAAAAAAACAGTAGGGTGACAGGTTTAAATTTAACCAATAATTACATTACATGTAAATATACTAAACCAGGAGTCTGCAAACTATAGCCTATAGCCTATTTTTTTAAGGTCTGTGACCTAAGAACCCTTTTACATTTTTAAAGAATTATAATAAATGAATAAACAAGACAAAACAAAGACAAAATTGTATGAATGAAACTGCTAAGTGATATATTTCATTTCAGTTCTACCAAAGAGGGAACCTTAAATACTAGTTACTTTCGGTCAAACTGAACATTTACAGTGCCTAACTTTGCTTTCTTTTTTTTCTTACCTTGCCAAGACTTTCTTCAAGGGATTCTTTAGATTCAAAGAAAGATAAATGCCTGCTAAAATATCCAAACAACTTCGAATAGTGGGATCACATGTGCCATTTTTATTTGCCTTCTCCAGTAAGGGCACAATCTATAATCAAAAAAATTCAAAGTTATAGTAATTTTTTTCTAATATCAAGTATAGCAAAGTAACATGGATTCAAATACTTTAAGTCTCAATTTTAATGTGTAATATTTTCCACACTACACTGTTTTAAACACCTATTTCAATATTTATTAACTTTTTTAAACCATGCCCCCAACACTCACTCTACCCTCCAGACCCACCTTCATTGAAAATTACTGACTTGTTAATGGCTTAAAGTACAGGAATTCTGTAGCATTACTGAAAACCAATGATACATCTAACTGCTTTCCAAAAAACACTATGCAAGTTCAAATGATAAATCCTAATATCAAAACACTGGTCAGGACAATTTTTACATTTTACATTAACTTTTTAATGCATCTGCTAAAAAGTTTTGAAGATCCAGATCGACAGAAATATTTTTTTAATTTATCTCCACCAAAAAGGTATACACTATTGTCTCATCATCCTACCTATATACAACTCCAACAGTGGTAAAGCCTCAATATAGCTTACATTGCCACTTTGAATAAAAAAAATCATAAAATGAATAGAAAAAAAAATTCCTATTCTTTAATGATACCTCAGTATGAAATAATTAGGAGCCTGGAGAAGGAAATAGCAACCAAATCCAGTATTGTTGCCTGGGAAATCCCATGGACAGAAGAGCCTGGCAGGTTACAGTCTATGGGGTACAAAAGAGTCCACAGGACTTGGCGACTAAACAGCAATACATGTATATATAAGGATGATTCATTCTGCTGTACAGTAGTAGTAACAAACATTGGGAGCATATATATATTCCAAATGTAAAAAAATAATTAGGAGCCAAAAACTATCGGTTAATTTCAGGACTTCTTGGTGGCTCAGTTGATTTTAGAAGCCCATAATAGCATGATAACCTCCAGGATGCATCCATGAACATCAGATCAGCCTTACCTGTTTAACATAACGGATCTGTGACACTCCATCAGTGAGCTGTACACAATGCAACAGCAAAGAAGCTAGATTTTTCCCTTCCACATCAGCCAAGGCTATATAAAACAAAACACAACAAAAATTTCTTCGGTGATTTCACCATATATAGATAAGAGTTTATCTTTGTTATGTGTTCTATAAAATTTAAACATTTATAAACAAACAAAACCCAGGAGAACTGAGACTGAAGACAGATGTTTAAGAAAACCATTTTATATCCAAAACTGAATGTAAAGAACATGGAATAATTAAATGGAGATATGGAGTCCCAGAGATAAATAAACCATCTGCAACCTAGAAAAGAGATAAACAAGTCAGAAATCACTTACATTTCAAAGTTTCAAGGTCCTGATGACAAACGGTCAATGAAGTAACTTGTGTTTCTTTCTTCTTCTTTACACCCATTTTAAATAGAATTAACAGTAGTCGCTACAAGAAAGAAGAGTTTTAAGACACTGCTTAAGGACTTCCCTGGTGGTCCAGTGGCTAAGGCTCCATGCTCCTAATGCAGGGGCCTGGGTTCGATACTTGGTCAGGGAACCAGATCCCGCACGCCACAACTAAGAGTGCGAATCTGCAATGAAGATCAAAGATCCTGCGTGCTGCAACTAAGATCAGCACAGCTAAACAAACAACAAATACATAAATAAAAAAAGAGATGGTCTAATGCACTGAAGAACTCTGTGTGTTGACATTTGGCGCCAGATAATTCTTTGCCACAGGGTATCATCCCAAGCACTGTAGGACATGGCCTCTGCCCACTAGATAGATGCCAATAGCATCCTTCCTCTGCTGCTGCTGCTGCTGCTGCTGCTAAGTCGCTTCAATTGTGTCTGACTCTGCAACCCCACAGACGGCAGCCCACCAGGCTCCCCCGTCCCTGGGATTCTCCAGGCAAGAACACTGGAGTGGCCTTCTTCCTCTAAGTTGTGGCAACAGAAAAAGGTCTCCAGTAATTGCCAAATGTCCACTGGGGAGCAAAGTTGCCACAGGCTAAAACTACTACCCTAAGGATGGCTGTTTTGAAAAACTTTTTTTAGACTCAAGAAGAGTTTATTACTGTCTAAGGTTACTTTTACCTACCCAGTCTTTGTATTTTAAATACAGCAAACCTTCATTTTAAACAAATAAACCACCAAAAAAAAAAAAACACAACAAATAAACCAGGACGGCTTTTCAAAAATATAGTAGGCCTACCTTATCTCTGTGACTTCTTGGATTGACAGATCAGGAGGTATCCTAACAAGCTGTATCTTGATTTCTGAAAAATATTTGATAAAGGAAACTTTCATGTACTATCCCTGTGAGTTTGCTTTCAGCTAACAGGATTCACAATAGGCTGAACAAAGCTACTCAAAGGATACACACTCAGAGTACCACGTGGTCTGAAGACAAGTCGCTAGGGAAATGCCACATGGGGCTCTCTTCTTGAGGATTTTTAGTGGTGTTTATCATGTAGACATTGGAGGACATAACACAGTGAATTAAGAAAAGACACAGAGCTAGGAGCATCCAACAGAGTGTTGGATGATAGAATCAGGATTTAAAAAGTGACCAATAAACTGGAATAAACTTACCAAGATGAAATAGAAATAAATGTAAGATGCTGCTTTTGGATAAGAACAATACAGTACAGGATTTATAATACCCAGAAATACAGGATGGGGAGAAGGTAGGAGAGATAAAATGTGATTTGAAACAATTCAACATGTGGTTTGTGAGCCACAAGCCAATAGTACAACATGACTTAAAAACCACATTACAAATCAGCTAGACCAACGGATGGTCATCTTCACAGGTCAGGGAATGTATGGAGCATTAGGTGCTATGCTAGTAGCCATATCTTAAGGAGCCATAGCAAATGATGGATCTTCTAAGCTTCCCTGATAGCTCAGTTGGTAAAGAATCTGCCTGCAATGCAGAAGACTCCAGTTAGATTCCTGGGTCAGGAAGACGTGCTGGAGAAGGGAGAGGCTACCCACTCCAGTATTCTTGGGTTTCCCTTGTGGCTCAGCTGGTAAAGAATCCACCTGCAATGCAGGAGACCTGGGTTCAGTCCCTGGTTTGGGAAGATCCCCTGGAGAAGGGAAAGGTTACCCACTCCAGTACTCTGGCCTGGAGAATTCCATGGACTGTATAGTTCATGGGGTCGCAAAGAGTCAGACACAACTGAGACACTTTCACTTTCCAAGGAACAGCCAGATTTCTGAAGGTCCTGGAAAGCACTTCCCTTCAGAAAACAGTTCAAACCAAAGGTGTTTGGCCTAGAGAAAAAAGGACAGGATGAGTGCCTTAAAAGAGCTGCTGTTGGAAGACTGATTGGGAGAAAGAGGAATAGATTTTATTCTGTAGTTTTTGGGGTTTTTTTTCTTTTTTTGGCCACATTGCTGCACAGCTTGCAGGATCTCAGTTCCCTGGACCAGAGATTGAACCCAGGGTCACAGCAGTTAAAGTGCTGAGTCCTAACCAATGGACCACCAGTGAAGTCTCAGATGTCTTCTGTCTTAGATGGCTATAGAACTAGGAGATGTCAGTGCAAGCTTCAGGGAGGCCAATTACAGCTTAATACAAAGGAAGAAATCTATGGTTCAATTATAAAATGAGCTGCCTTTCAGAGAACTTTCCAACACTGAGAATATCCAAACAGAAATTCAATGAACCCTTTTAACTTGGATCCCTACAATAAACTCTTAATTGGTCTCCAAACTTTCATCCTGCTTCTGAAGAGTCCATTCTTTTCACAGTCATCAAAGCAATTTTTTTTTCAAATATAACTATTCTCTTGCTTAAAAATTTCTAAGGGCTTTCATTTATACTTAGAATAAAACATAAATTTGAGACTTTGGCCTTCAAGGCCCTAAATAACCTGGCCCTTCCTTCCTCTGCAGTTCATTTCAAATCAATCTTCTCTTCACCATCTAGGTGACTTTGTATGTCCTGATATCTCTATTGTTAGGCTTATTCCACCAAATCTTTGCAAGGCCAACTCCTCACCATTCAGGTTTCTTCCCAAACATTACCTCTTCTAAGAAGCCTTCCATGGACACTATTTAAAATTCCACCACTTCTACTCACATATAGGTCATTTCTATTGCTTTATTTTCTTTATAGCACTTACTACTACCTGAACTTACAAGAAATTGTTTATTTGCATATATGTCTCCCATAGTAATAAATTCAATGAAGGCAGCAGTTGAATCTGTTTTATTCACTGTTTTAATCATCAGTTCCCAAAACAGTGCCTGGCATATATCAGGTCCTTAAAATTTTTTGATGAATAAACTAATGAGTTAACAAACATTTATCAGTGATGTACTAAAAAGGATGTGTACTTTTAACAGCAGAAAAGTGGACTACTTGTCATCTTAAGTAAATTCGATATCCAAGTGACAAGCTAGTCCTGACACTGAGGAACCTATGGTCCCTCTGCAAAGTAAGAAATTAACACAGCAGTGAAATAGGAAAACGCACTTAACAGAAAATGGTAATAAAAATGGACACTGCTAGAAAGGCATCGACAAGGTAAAAATTTGAAAAGCGACATGATTAAATCAAGGGGAAGAGCACTAGGGAACACTTCCCAGGTAAGTCACCAATATACAAAGCTTAGAAGGGACAGAAATAGGCAAATGGGGAGACGATTCTGTGATGAATGGTGAGCAAATCTGCCGCAGAATTTTATCTTGGAACCCTTAAGACTGCACAAAGAGGTTTGGTGCTTATGCGTGCTCAGTGGATGCCCAAACGTTTGTCCTCCCAAGAGTGGAAAATCTCGTGCCCACCTTAAGGCACTCCTTAAGTGGCCAGAAGATGCTCAGTAAATTACACTCCTCCTGCACCCCACTGCCTGCTTCCCTTATGATTGCTGTTCCAGTGAAACCTACACCTTTCTGGCTGACTCCCACAAACATTCTGCGGACAATTTCCCAACCACGTGGAGTCTAGGGAATGACAAGTGGCGGGGGTGGGGGGGTGGTTAAAGTGCTATCTCCATGGAGACCTAAGCTTCCGGAAATCAGGTTCAAGACCGCCAAATTCTCGCGTAACTATAGAACGGGAATTGATGTGCATCCCTGGCTGCCCTAGTAAAGTGCCCGAGCGGTAGAGAGTCGCGCACTACCGCGGCTCTGGCAAAGAAGATGCCTGGAAGCCAAACCTCGTGCCCGTGAGCGTCTGAGAAGAGTCGCAGCAGTCAGGATGAGTCCCGGAAGCTGGTCGAGTTCTACGGTGTCTCGGTAGCTCACAACGTGGTCTGTAGTCGATTACCGGGTCCGGGCGAGGAAGGGAAGTAATTGACGTGGAGGAAGCATCATCGCGAGAATTGAGCCAGGGCGCTCCTCCAATCAGGAGTTCAGATAGGTGTTGATGTCACCGGGAGCCGGCGCTAGTGAATTTTGACTCTACTTTAAAGAGAGCGCGGAGTGCTTCACCCACTGCCTTGGCTTGACCAGGCGCCGCTCGCCTCCTTCCGTTTAGGGCAGTTCTTACTGTGGCCTCCACACCCCTGAGTGCCTGAAAAGCACTTTTGCCTTAATCCAGACGTTCCACCCTCCTCCCACTCCGCCTCCTCAACGCAGAAACAGAAAACTGCCTCCGGGCCGCTAGAACGGAAGCCTAAAGACTTAAGAGCCTATGAAATGGGGTACGGGGTGGGACGGGCAGTCCCCTGAAACTACTGTTTGAACTTTGGCTAAGATGAGGAAAGGATGACAGCCCTCTCCGGTATTCTTGCTGGAGAATTCCATGAACAGAGGAGCCTGGCTGGTCTGCAGTCCTTGAGGTTGCAAAGAGTCTCAGGTGACGAACACGATAACCACGTTTTATCAGATGGTTCAGACCTTTAAAAAATGCATAAATAAAATAAGTAGGTGCCAACTTTTACTGTATCATCACGGACTCAATTGCCATCAGTTTAAGCCAAGTCCAGGGGATAGTGAAGGAAAGGGAAGCCTGGCTTGCTGCAGTCTTTGGGATCGGAAACAGTCAGACACGACTTAGCGACTGAACAACAACCTCTACTCTAGAAGCTGGGGAGGGGGCTGGTGGGGATGGTTAAATAAAGAAATAAACACTGAGGCTATCTATATTCAAGTGCAGTTAATTTTGGAAATATTGATAAACATTGAATTTCCCCACACCTTTAGCCAGGTTAATGATTTCAAGTTTTCGGTCATGACTTTTCTGAATTTTATCTCACCTTCTTTTATTCTTCTTTGTAATTTTATCACGTGTGTATGTATTGCTAAATATATCTTATTTTGTTTGATTTTGAACTTTATTTATGGAATCGGCTTGTTTTCTCCAGAACTTTGCTTCGCTCACCGTTGCTTTTGGCATCCACAGAAAAGCAGGTTCCTATAGTTATTTCATTCACGTGCCAAGTCGCCTCAGTCGTGTCCAACTCTTTGCGACCCCATGGACTAACCCACCAGGCTTCTCTGTCCATGGGATTCTTCAGGCAAAACTACTGTAGTGGGTTGCCGTTTCCTTCTCCAGGGGATCCCACCCAGGGATTGAACCAGAGTCTCTTATGTCTCCTGCGTTGGCAGGAGGGTTCTTTACCACTAGTGCCACCTGTTCCATTGTTTAATAGACCACATTTATCCATTCTCCTCTCGAAATTTGGATAGGTTCCAGCTTTTCCTCTAACAATGCTGCTGTGAACTTTCTTGTATGTGTCAGCTGATGAGTGTATGTAGAACTTTCTCTACATCAGTTTTTTTTTCTAATTTTGATTGGGACTGATAATAAGAAATGCATTATGCCTAAAACAACTACACCTGAATACTCATACATTGTAACTGCAAGAAAAATTTCTTGAACTGTTTATTACTGTAAAGGAGCTATGTGCTCTAATATTTTGTGTCTTTTTTTTTTAAGTTGTGGTAAATACACATAAGAAAATTTACCATCTTAACCATTGCTTTTTAAAAAAAGAAGAAAGAAAGAAAGAACAGCCCCAGGGTGGAGCCACTAGCCCCAAACTTCATTGCAAACCAAGACTTCATTGCAGTTTCAGCCTGTCTCAAGAATGGAATTTCTAAACAGCACTAGAGAGGTAACCTTACCTGAAACAATCTGTTCTTTTCCTTTATTGTTAACTTCCTTGTCCCACATCATTTCTATAGAAGCTTCCCATTTTGTACCACTTATGGAGTGCCTTCCTATTTACTAGGTGGGATGCTGCCTGATCCATGAATCATTGAATAAAGCCAATTAGATCTTCAAGTTTACTTGGTTGAATTTTGTATTTTAACACCTTTTTCAAGTGTCTCCCTTTTTTCAGTATATGTTTCCAGGTCACTGAAATTAACTTCATAACAATCTGAATTCCAGCCCTTTTTAAATTTTGGCCCAACCATTTGAAAGTAAGGGGCAGACATTGTGCCTCTTCCCCACAAAATTAGAGCATGAGCTTGGAGACAAACAAACACAACAAACATGTATGTGAAAAGGCAGTAACTGCCATTGAGAAGATAGGAAATAGAATATGAGACTGGACTGTGGCGAGATTTGTTGCCATTTTAAGCAGAGTGGTCAGGGTAAGCCTCCTGGAGTAAAGATTTATAAAATTTCTGTGTGGAGGGAACAGCCACTGCAGTGATATCAGGCAGGAAATTGGTGTGGAAGAACCACAAGGAGGCCAGTGTGCCTGGAGCCAAGTAAGCAAAGGTTCATGTTATAGGGGATGAAACAAGGGAGTTCCATTATGTAAAGTCTTACAAGGACTTTAAGTGAACTAGGGAGTCATTTTGAGCAGGAAGTGATAGGATTAATCTACAAAGAGCCACTGGATCTACTTTGTTGAGACTGGACTTTAGCAGAAGTGGGAAGACCAGTGAGTGAAGAGGCTATTGCTATAAACTAAACAGGCAAGATGCTGGCGGCTCAGATCAGAACAGTAGCAGTGGAATGTGTGAAGAGTGGACAAATTCAGGATATGATTTAGAAGTAAGCCAACAGGATTTCCTGAAAGATAAAACAGGGTATGAGGAAAAGAAGAATTAAAGATGATTCCAAGATTTCTGATCTGAGCAACTGGAAGGATAAAGTTGCCATTCATAGAGTGATGGGGCAAAAGTTTGCTTGGAGTGGGTTTGAATGGGTGTAAAAGAGACTGGGAGGAAAAGAACTGACAATGATGAGATCAAGCAGAGACAACTCCAGTGCTTCTAGTATACAGGGGCAAATAAATGGAGTGGTAACTTTAGGGGAAATAGAGGCAAAAGAAAGCTCAGGTTTTAAAGACTGAAAGAGTAACATGTTTGGAAAAGAGCTTTTTTGTGTGTGTGTGTGTAGTCACCTTGCACTGCCAGCTTGTAAGTGCTTACTCAGTCATGTCCGACTCTGCGACCCCATGGACTGCAGCCCACCAGGCTCGTCTGTCCATGGAATTTTCCAGGCAAGAATACTAGAGTGGGTTGCCATTTACTACTCCAGAAGATCTTCGAACTCCAGAAGGGTTCGAACCCACATCTTTTGCACCTCCTGCTTTGACAGGCAGGTTCTTTACTGCTTGCACCACCTGGGAAGCCCAACTTGAGACTATTTTAAATTCTCTGCTTGAGATTTTTCAGAACATAGCATGAATTTGGGCTATGAACCATTTTTAAGTAGCTATATATTTTATTAGTAAAAACTTACTCCGTGGTAATTTTTGAAGACTCAGTAATCCTTAATATATAAAAGTATAAAAGAAAACACATAAGTGGTACCTTATTGTGAAAGTGTGGGCTACATAAAATCATGAAAATTTATTAGTATATCTAGGTTTTAAGTGTAGTTTAAATATGTACCTGTTTAAAGCAGGTGCAAATTCCCTCAATTAGGGAAAGGAATATTTTTATAGTTATTTAGTGTTACATTGGAGAAGACAATGGCACCCCACTCCAGTACTCTTGCCTGGAAAAATCCCATGGATGGAGGAGCCTGGTAGGCTGCAGTCCATGAGGTCGCTAAGAGTTGGACACGACTGAGCGACTTCACTTTCACTTTTCACTTTCATGCATTGGAGAAGGAAATGGAAACCCACTCCAGTGTTTTTGCCTGGAGAATCCCAGGGATGGGGGAGCCTGGTGGGCTGCCGTCTATGGGGTCACACAGAGTTGGACATGACTGAAGCGACTTAGCAGCAGCAGCAGCAGCAGCAATGATACGTTTTCATACATAATGATTTTTTAACTTCTTTTATATTTGAATAATTAAAATTTGACCTTTTAAAACCACAAAAAGGGATTTAATTGCCTATTCATTTAATACTTGTTCATAAACTTCACTCCAATTGTGGGTATCTCCTATAGGTGTTGTTTTCCATAACCGAAAATCATAATAGTCTATCAGTCACCACATTCTAAAAAAGTATACTTTATGATAAGCTGCCAGCAATGCATGGTGATTTATGTAATTAAGGAATCCCTCATAATAATCCCTGTTTAATAGTTTCATGTGTAAAATGAAATCCAAAAGCATATACTAGAGCTATGAATATGATTTATTGTTTGTTAATATATTTTGTTCTTTGTTAATATAATAAAAATGTTATTTGGTAATATAAGTTTGTCCCCAAGTCAATGAAAGAAAGCATTCTTTACTTACCTATTGATACATAATAAATGATTCCTAAACTTAATGTCTAAAACACTATTGTGCTGTGCTTAGTTGCTCAGTCATGTCCAACTCTTTACCACCCCATGGACTGTAGCGCACCAGGCTCCTCTATCCATGGGGATTCTCCAGGCAAGATACTGGAGTGGGTTGCCATGCCCTCCTCCAGTAGATCTTCCCAACCCAGGGATCGAACCCAGGTCTCCTGCATTGCAGTCAGATTCTTTACCATCTGAGTCACCAGGGAAGCCCATAAACACTATTAACACTTATTATCTCTCAGTTTCTGTGGGTCAGAAATTCAGCAGCTGCTTGGCTCAGTCCTTCTGGCCAGAGGTCTCTAATGAGACCCTAGGGTTAGAGGATCCATTTCTAAGATAACTTAATTCAGTGGTGCTTGTTGTTAACAAAAGGCCTTAGTTACTCCATGTGTGGGTCTCTCCCCCGAGCTACTTGAGCATTCTCAACACAGTAGCTGGCCTTGCCCAGAAAAAGCAAGGTAGAAGCATCAATGGTTTATATGGCCCAGCCACAGAAGTCACATACCATCTCAACAATACAGTACTGATTACAAAGGTCAGCCCTACTCATTGTACTGGTCATTGTAAGAAGGGACTACACCAACAGATAAATGCCAGAAGGCCAGTGTAATTGGGGGGCCACTTTAGAGGCTAGCTACCACTGTCTATAACACATCTGCAAATTTTTCTCAATACTTAAAATACACTGACTAATGGATCACAAGTAAGAAACTATTTATGAGTTGTTTGATTATAATTTCCACAATAGACCTTGTGGAAACCCTTAAATGTTCTTGTATGTGTTTTTACAAACTTACTTGCCTTTAATGACATACATTCTCATAGAAGACAGCCACAGAATTTAATCATAAGGTAGGTTTACCAGATGCACAGGGCTTCATGGGGCATGGATGTCAGCAGCCCTCATACCAGACTGGCTGACAGAGCAGAAGCCAATCAAAATGATCCAATGGGTCCTAGAGGAGAATGACCAGCTGATCTGCCATATCGTATCAGAACTAAAGCCTGGCCAACAAGTGCATCCAGTACCAGCATGTGTTACATACAAATCTCATTTATTTAGCTACCATCAGAGATGACAACCCAACCAGTGCTTCAAAAGTAATGGCTGTTGTGAGGAGTCATTGAATGTAATTATTTCCTATGAAGTAGAGACAGAATCTTTTACCATCTTTACTGCTTAAAACATAAATGCAGCTTCTGTGACTCTTTAAAAAAATGTGAAGAAAGCCACTGAATTAACTATGCTCAGTGTAAATATTTATTTTAATAATTAAGCAAATTCCCTTAAAAATAAAAAAATCTAGGTTTATTATGCATAAGGATTCTGATCTTATCCCTTCCCTCCTAAGAGCACATATTGGCTGTCTTCTGTGTACTCTTTCTTTCCTTCCCCGTACACCAGGCTCCAATTTATGAGACCTTCTCAATATTTCCTAAAAGCACTGATCTTTCATGCATTGTACTGTGCTGTCTGCTCAGAAGGTCTTTCTATTTCCACCCAAGAAACTTGCTCACACTTCAAAGATCCATCTCACATATCACCTCCTCAGTGAAATTTCGTGTGTGTGATAGAGAAATTCTTGTTTTTTTCTACCAGTTTTGTCTCGGCATTGTCACTTTGTCTCAGCATTGTCACTTTGTTGAGACATGCCAGTTATTTGTATCCTTGCCAGTCTTCCTACTAATTTATGAACTTTTCCAAGACAGGAACCATTTTTAGGTCCTTGTTGACTAGTACAGTGCCCTGCGTAACTCACCAAATACTTGTTCAGTTCAGTTCAGTCGCTCAGTTGTGTCTGACTCTTTGCAACCCCATGGACTGCAGCATGCCAGGCCTCCCTGTCCATCACCAATTCCCGGAGTTTACCCAAACTCATGACCATAGAGTCAGTGGTGCCATCCAACCATCTCATCCTCTGTCGTCCCCTTCTCCTCCTGCCCTCAGTCTTTCCCAGCATCAGGGTCTTTTCAAGTGAGTCAGCTGTTCGTACGAGGTGGCCAAAGTATTGGAGTATCAGCTTCAAGATCAGTCCTTCCAATGAACACCCAGGACTGATCTCCTTTGGGATGGACTGGTTGGATCTCCTTGTTAGCTTGGGATAACAGACCATCAAGTTCTTTTCCTGTTCATGTGCAGTGATGCTTACTTTACCACTATGTGGCAGCAAACTACAGAATTATTTTTGGCTTTCAATAAGTTCAGCCAGGATGAATGCTCACCAAATGTCAACAGTGATTTTTCTGGAGGTGAAATTACAGGGGGCATTCACTTACCAAGTTGTTTATTTCAGCACTATTTGAATGATAGCGTGTTGTTTCACGTGGATTACAGAATTCATCCAGAAAGATATATAATATTTACAAACAGATTTTAGGTGATTAACTTTCTACCCAGGAGTATGTTAGAAAAGCTTGTCAGCTCAGTTTAAAAAATATATTTATTTTGAAATACAACATTCAAATAGAAAATTATTTTGTTTATAAAAATTGCTCAATATTATGTTTTTAAAACTCATATTGGTGCATATAACTTTTTTTTACATAAATCACATATTTAAGCTTTAAAAGAAAATTTCAGTGAGTAATTTAAAAATTAGGTGACTCAGTGGTAAAGAATCCACTTGCCAATGCAGGAGATGGGGGTTTTATTCCTGGGTCAGGAAGATCCCATGGAGAAGGAAATGGCAACCCACTTCAGTATTCTTACCTGGGAAATCCCATGGACAGAGGAGCCTAGAGGGCTAGAGTCCATGAGGTTGCAAAAGAGTCGAACATGACTTAGCAACTAAACAACAAAATCTCTTCCGAGGAGCAAACTTGTAGATACCTACCACTGTTGCTTTGGGACATCTGGAGAAGAAATCCCTAAGACAAGAAGGGATGGAAAGCTTGATTTAAATTTTAAGAGAGTAGGACTCAGCTGGGTCCTGCGAGGGGAGAAAACAAAGTTTGTAAAACAGAATTTCTTGGAGAAGGTAAAGATTGTGGGTTTTTTTTTAACTATAGTTGATTTACAATACTAATTTTAAGAGTACAGAAAAGTAATTGATTTAGTTATACATACATGTTCTTCTTTTCCAAATTCTTTTCTGTATAGGTTATTACAAGGTATTGAATATAGTTCCTTGTGCTATACAGTAAGTGCTTGTTGTTTCTCCATTTTGTCTGTAGTAGTGTGTATTTGTTAATCCCACATTCCTAATTTACTCCCCCCCTTCCCCTTTGGTAGTCATAAATTTGTTCTCTTTGTCCATAGGTCTGTTTTATAAATAAGTTCACTTGTATTATTTTTTAGATTCCATATGTAAGTGATATTATATAATATTTGCCTTTGTCTTACTTCACTCAGTATGATATTCTCTAGGTCCATCCGTGTTGCTGAAAATGGCAATATTTCACTTTTTATGGCCAAGCAATATTCCATTGTGTGTGTATATGTTCATACACACACAAACACACACATACACCACATCCTCTTTGTGTATTCATGTGTCAGTAGACACTTAGGCTGCTTCCATATACCTGTGTACTATTCCCTATTCATATTTCCTGTGTCTAAAGTGAGAATCCCTGGACAAGTTCTTTCAGCCATGAGGACAGAAATTGACTAGTTTGGGGTAATGTTTTGGAGATATATTGTTCAATACTCCAAATACCCTTTTTCAGCTGTTCTACTTGTGGAACATAGTAGAAGTACCTTTGAAAGGAACTTGCTGCTGCTGTTGCTAAGTCACTTCAGTCGTGTCCAACTCTGTGCAACCCCATAGGTGGCAGCCCACCAGGCTCCCCTGTCCCTGGGATTCTTCAGGCAAGAACGCTGGACTGGGTTGCCATTTCCTTCTCCAATGCATGAAAGTGAAAAGTGAAAGTGAAGTCGCTCAGTCATGTCTGACTCTTAGCGACCCCGTGGACTGCAACATATCAGCCTCCTCCATCCATGGGATTTTCCAGGGAAGAGTACTGGAGTGGGGTGCCATTGCCTTCTCCGTTGAAAGGAACTTAAATGGTGTTAAAAAATGACTAGGAGGCCCAGTCAATAGAACTCAGGGCAGGCTGATTGAGTACAGCAGTAGGTGAGAGACAAAAATTGGAGATGATTTCTAGGATTCTGGTTCGAGTGAATACACTGTAGTGGTCCTATTCCTCTGGAAGGACTGAGTTGAAAGCCTGCAGAATAGCTGCTTGGAGCATTTTGGGGTATGAGTAAATATAGTTATGTTCTATAAATAAAGGGCAGGGAGGAAACCAGAGTTACTCAGCAGGGTTGGGAATAGAATGCACTGTGTGCTGGACATGGCTGTAAGTCATATGCAACTAGCAAGCACCTTTTTGGGCTTCCCTTGTGGCTCAGCTGGTAAAAAAATATCCACCTGCAATGCAGGAGACCTGGGTTAGATTCCTGCATTGGGAAGATCCCCTAGAGAAGGGAAAGGCTACCCACTCCAGTATTCTAGCCTGAAGAATTCCATGGACTGTATAGCCCATGGGGTCACAAAGAGTCAGACACCACTGAGCAACTTTTACTTCACTTGAAATATAGTTAACACTCTTGCCCCTTTCAGTCAAAGCCCAGTTCACTTCTGTGGGCACTCCTGTTAGAAAGTCTACAAAATGGGGCCATTCAACTTTATTTTTAAATATCATGCAAAATAGTGTCTCCTTTCAACTGAATGCTCCACCCTAGAGTCTCATGGTACCGGTTCTCTGGCCACACACTAATGTCAGCACTTACAGCCTACTTTGCCTAGAGTTACGTTGCCAGAGCTTTTGCCTTCTTTGGTCAGAATTGGCTTAGGACATGGTGATGCTCTCCCTGCCTGAGGGAGGAGGGACTTGAGCAAGGAGAGACCAGGGAAGGTCAGGTCTATAATAGTAATATCCGGCATTAATGGACACTCAACACAAGCCACACCTCTTCTCAGCCCTTCACAGAGGAGAGCTCTCTTAATCTCTATACAACTGTATTAATATCAGCTAATTACTGTCTCCATTGTGCAAATGAGAAAACTGACTTTTCTTGAGGTTAAGAGAAAGGATTGAGTCAGAGACCCAAGTGTGACGCTTTACCACTGACTAAGTAAGCTAACTTCTTTCATCCTGTTTTCTCATCTTTTAATAATAGCTAGTTTCCTACATTGCTGTGGTACGTAAATGAGATTGCACATGGGAAGTGCCTATCTGGGTTTCTGGAACAGAAAACATGTTCAATAAATGGTCTGTTATTTTTTCCCACTCACACTTGATGGTCAACCACAAACCCTCTTGGGCTCACTGCCTCTCACTTAATTTTCAGCACCCCCAGTGGTAGGCTGAACAAAGATTCCCCAAAGAGATCCATGTGGTAATCCTGGGACCTGTGAATGTGTTATCTTATGTGGTGAAAGGGACTTTGCAAATGTGATTAAATACAGGATTTTTGAGATGAGATTATTGTGGATTTCCAAGTGACTTCTATCACAAGAGTCCTCAGGAGATGGAGGCAGGAGGATTGAAATCAGAAAAAGATGTGATAACACAAACCGGGGTTAGCATGATGTGTTCTGAAGATGAAGGAAAGAGCCACGAGCCAAGGAATGCAGGCGGAAAGAAAGAAAAGGAAAGACAAGGAACACAACCATGCTGACACCTTGATTTTTAACTCCAGAAGACCCATTTCAGGCTTCT
The DNA here is from genome assembly GCF_016772045.2 of Ovis aries. Classification (NCBI taxonomy): domain Eukaryota; kingdom Metazoa; phylum Chordata; class Mammalia; order Artiodactyla; family Bovidae; genus Ovis; species Ovis aries. The sequence continues at coordinate 80,643,497 of NC_056056.1, read as the reverse complement.
GACCTGCAGGACTATATTAAATGAGTGTGTGTTGTTTTAAGCTACCAAGCATGTAGTATTTGATATAGAAGCAATAACAAACTAATGTACTCCCTAACTGAAAAAGAGGGTGGATGCCAGGTTCTGTTTACTTCAGGGTCCAGGCCAGACCCTCTCCAGTGTACTCGCCTGGCCCGCTGCCCTCAGCCCCTTAGCTCAGACAGCCTTAGGGCTAGTGAGACTAATCCCTGTGCTGCTGGGATTTTTGTGTGGTGCTTTTTTTTTTTTTTTCTTCTTAATTGAAAGAATAGATTTTGAGGAGAGAAAAGACATGGAGCAGAGAAGTATAGAATTGAAAACGAATACAAGTGCAAGCTGTTTTGTTAGCTGTTTTTTAACCACAGCAAACTAGTACTGCTGCTGCTGCTGCTGCTAAGTCACTTCAGTCGTGTCCAACTCTGTGCGATCCCATAAACGGCAGCCCACCAGGCTCCCACATCCCTGGGATTCTCCAGGCAAGAACACTGGAGTGGGTTGCCATTTCCTTCTCCAATGCATGAAAGTGAAAAGTCAAAGTGAAGTCGCTCAGTCGTGTCCGACTCTTAGCGACCCCGTGGACTGCAGCCCACCAGGCTGCTCCTTCCATGGGGTTTTCCAGGCAAGAGTACTGGAGTGGGGTGCCATTGCCTTCTCCGCAAACTAGTACAGACAGACCCAATACAATATATCACAGTAAAGTTTCAAAAATCAAGGTGCTCCCTGAGAAAGGCTGAAAGATTCAGTCTCTGGACTTTGAAATTTAGGCTGCGGGCCCTGTTTGGGGGTAGATCCCTGGGTACCTAGCACCATCCACGTTTGCAACCGGATCGGAACAGGAGAATGGCCGCTTGGTCCAGCGGTAGAAGTGGAGGCAGTGTTGGATATCCTGTGCCATATGACCGCTGAAGTTCCTTCCCTCGTTGCAGCGCCAGGTTGGGGCATACTTCCTAACAAACTCCTTCCGGCGTGGGGCTGCAGTTCCTCTAGGTCGTATTTCTGCAGCCCACCAACAGTGCATTCCAACCGGAGTGCTGCACATCTCCTAAGCACATGTGCGTTTTATCATGGTCGTCCGGACTCAGGTGGTTCCTATGCGGCCAGGTCTGGCTGACATCTGCGGTCTCCTGGGGGAGACCTAAGCCTATCCCAAACTTTCCTGACTTGTGTGGCACTCGCCTCTGCCTGTGCTCAAAGTTTGATGTGGGAATGGGTAAATTCAGGCAGTGAGGGTCCATCTCATAACAGCGTGAAATGTGTGTCCAAACCCGGCTACCTCTTCCATGTCTGGTAGCCCACCCAGGTGGGCGGGAGTTGAGGATTCTCAGAAGGAATAAACCATGCTGTCTGCACCCCAGCACGCAAGAAACCTTTGTGCTGTTCTCAGGGGGAACATACCTCCAAGGGTCCTACAAGAAAAGGAATTACTGCCCAGCCCAGGAGTCTGGTTTAGACTAGCTCCTCACTACCTATGGGACAACATCCTAGCCCCCTATATTCAGAGCTGTCCTGTACTAGGGAGGAACGCATGTGGTCCCTTCAGCTAGACCCCTTCCCCCAATTCCAATCATTTTCAAGTATTCCTTAACCCAGACCTTTAGAGCAGGCAGAGCTGGGATTCTCATTTTACTGATGGAGAAACATTCAAATGGAACAAATGACCAGTGTGCAGTGGTGCTGGTACTTAGTCCAGGGTTCCTTCAATTATATTCCAAACTCTCCTTTTTATATGCAAATGAGGCCAACTGTCTCGGTGACACTTTCCTACAAAATGAAACAATGCCATAATAATGAGGTCTTGGGAAATTAATGGTACTAAATGAGTAATTTGGGTTTAATGTTAAATCCTGGAGTAGGTGACCCAGAGCCAGAAAGAGTGGCTTTCTGAATGTCTGGTGGCCAAATGACAATGTAACTGCAACAACAGGGTACTGATACTATCATCACAGGAAAGTCATGCATGCCCCAGAAGCTGAGTGAATGATTTGAGTGTGAGCTCTGACTTTTAGGGCCTGAAATGACAAAGATAAAATGTTAAGTCTCCAAATAAAGGTCAGAGGTTTCCACAATTATTTCTGCTTAGTGTGAAGAAGCTCATAGTTTACAGTGAAAGAGCTCCTTTATCCATTTATGCAATGAATATTTATTAAACGTTGTCTTAAGTCAGTTCCCCCAGGAAACAGATTCTAAGCAGAGATTTGTGTAAAGGAGAGTTACTGGCAAGTACTCTTGAGAACAGCCCTGGCAAGGGCTTGAGGGAAACAGAATCGGTCAGAAAGTGTTGAACTGCGATGAATTTACTACAGGGGCCTTAGGCAATCCTACTGGGCGCTCTGGAGTTGTTTGGAAGGGACAGAGCTTCTGTCCTCCATCGAGCAGTTATTAGATCAGGTAGTGAGCTGTCTGTCGCAGCTGAGACAAGCTGCATGGAGGGGACAAATGCCTCAGCTCCTCCTGTGTTCTGGGCACTGTGGGATGGTTTGTGTTAGTCACTCAGTCATGCCCGACTCTTTATGACCCTGTGGACTGTAGCCTGGGAGGGTCCTCTGTCCATGGAATTCTCCAGGCAAGAATACTGGAGTGGGTAGCCATTCCCTTCTCCAAATGATCTTCCCGACCCAGAGATGGAACTTGGGTCTCCTGCACTGCAGGCAGATTCTTTACCATCTGAGCCACAGGGAAGCCCATGCCATGGTCTAGTGATATGATGTTGAACCAGACAAGGTCTCTGCCTTCAAAGGTAACTATGAGGGCAGAGTTAAAAAATAAGCAAAAACAGTATTTAAGAAAAAACCAGGAAATAGAAAATTATCTTGTAGTTAGAAACTGTATCCCATAAACTTAACAAAGAAAAATCCTTGCCTTTTATTGATGGCAATTAAAAGGTTGAAATATTTAGAGTGAAAAATCAATTCACTCTCTGCTGATAAAAAAAAAAATTGAAGAAGAAATAACAGTCATCCAGGAACTGTTCTAGAGAAGCTTGTATAGTAAATGCAATTGAAGCCACAGGAGATCACTTTGGTATTCATCTGTAATGGACAGTGGATCCCTTCAGCCCTGTCCAAGAATAGGTGATGGGCCTTGATCTCTATGCTGAGGCCTGCAAGTGGTCTCAGCTACTGGAAAAGAGGGCTGCCTTTGCAAGTAGGGGTGTGCAGCTGTTGGTACTGATTCAGCTCCTGTCGGCTTGGTGCCCCGACCCAGTCCCGTTCTCCCAGCCATCCTCTCCCTTATGTTGTTTTGTCCCTCTTCTTCTTCCACCTGTAGAATCTTTATTTCATCTCAGAGAAAAGCGCTTGCCTGTTATCCCAGTCTGTTACTTATAGTATGACAATAAACTCTGTTCTTGAGCCCTTTAGGGTCTAAATATTGGAAATGAACGAAACAATTTCTCGGCCATGAGTTTCAGAAAAATCATGTGGACCTTAAAAAGCCGAAAATTGCCTTCCTTGTCCCTGGTTGAGCTATGGTGTCCATTCCCTGAAGCAGGAGGAGTGGAATTGTCCTGGCGTTTTGGGTATGGGCAGAGGACCGTAATAGAGGTACCTGTGGACAGTGCTAAACCCTGTTCAGAGCTTCAGATGCTCCCCTTCAAATGAACATCTCTATTTGGATGCCCTGCTTCAAACTCTTATTTCTTTTTGTCTTGTTTCAGAATTCTCTTGAATTCTCCTGAATTCTCCATATAGCTTGTTTCCTAAAGCGGCAAAAACTCTGAAGATCTTTCTTTCCCTTGAACTCCATTCCCAGCTGACTAGTCACCAAGTTCTAGATAGTTCCATATCTGCAATAACTGTCCTAATACAAGACACAGCTAACAACCTCCTTACCCCAGCACCACTGATGTTCTGAACCATATAATTTCTTGTGAAGTGTCCTGTGTATTGTAGGGTGTTTAGCAGCATCCCTAGTCACGACCCACTAGATGTCAGTAGAACCCTTAGTTGTGACAATTAATGTCTCTGTACTCCTCCTGAGCTGGGCCATGTTGGAGGCAAAAGGAAAAATCTGTGCCCTATGTACACTTCTCAAAATGTCCTCTCATATTTTGAACTAAGTGCAAAAAGTTAAAGTTATACAATAACAAGAAAACTGAATTTACTCTTTGCTAATGTGAAATTTGAAGGAAAAAAAAACAAAACTGAAAACCATTCCAGAGATACTTTACAGTGCCCGGTACAAAATGAAAAGACAGGGCCCCTTCTTAAATTATGAAGAATTCACACTGATAGCAGAACAGTGAACAATTGGGGAGCCCTCTCTAAGTGTAGGGTCCCTCTGCATGTGAGGCCCTGTTCACCTGCACAGTTCCCATACCCTTGAAGCCAGACCTGAACCTCATGTTACCCAATCAGCCTGTTGGGAAATATGACAGCTGTGGGGCCCTGGGAACCTCAAGCAGATTGGAAACAACTGTTTCCATTGCACAATAACACACAGCCCTAAAACAAACAACACTGTGACTTTTTGGCATTCATTTTGATTTTTTCAAAATGTTACATTAATTTGACATATTATTTATCTTGGGTTCTCAAGATTTTAGCACTCTCTTAAATTTTGTACCTGAGGTGAGTTCCTTCTTAATCTCAGTCCCACTATGCTGCTGCTGCTAAGTCGCTTTAGTCGTGTCCAACTCTGTGCGACCCCATAGACGGCAGCCCACCAAGCTCCGCCGTCCCTGGGATTCTCCAGGCAAGAACACTGGACTGGGTTGCCATTTCCTTCTCCAATGCATCAAAGTGAAAAGTGAAAGTGAAGTCGCTCAGTCGTGTCCAACTCTTAGCGATCCCATGGACTGCAGCCCACCTAGCTCCTCCATCCATGGGATTTTCCAGGCAAGAGTACTGGAGCGGGGTGCCACAGCCCCGCTCTAGGCTTTGTCGAATGTTCCCTGATGGCTCAGCAAGTAAAGAATCTGCCTGAGACACAGGTTCCATCCCTGAGTTGGGAAGATCCCCTGAAAGAGTGCATGGCAACCCACTCCAGGATTCTTGCCAGGAAAATCCCATGAACAGAGGAGCCTGGTGGGCTCCATGGGGTCACAAAGCGTCGGACACAAGTGAAGTGACTGAGCACACTCACCTGCTGATTCAGAGCAGTAAGTCTTAAACTTGCCCTGCATCAAAATCACCTGCAGGGCTTGTTTCAACACAGATTTGTGGGTCCCAATCTCAGAGTTTTTGATTCAGTAGGTCAGGAGTGGGGCCTGAGAACTGGCATTTCTGAGTTGTCAGGTAATGCTGAAGTTGCTGCTCCAGGACGCATGGAGAACCACTACTTTCGAGCCTTCCTTTCTGTCACACCAGTGAGAATGATATTTCCAAAATCCAAGGCACTTCTCTGCTTGAAACCCTTCAGTGGTCTCCATGCCCTATAGAATATAACACATGCTATTTGCATGGCATATATTACTTTGATGGTCCCCCTCCTGCGCCTCCTACACAATTCTCTAGTAATACAGGACTGGATAACTTATTAAGTATCCTTTAATATTCAAATCATCTCTCATCTTTATAAGCCTCTAGATTGAGTTATGTGTTTTTTCCTTGTCATCTCATTGAACATTTTGTATACCTCTTCGTTAGTACTGAGCTTTATATAAACTAAAGTCTACCCCATCAGAGAGCAGAATCCTGGAGGACTGGAATTATCTTTATTCCTCTAGTCCCTGCTCTGTGCTGTGCTTAGTCGTTCAGTCGTGTCCAACTCTTTGTGATCCCGTGGACTGCAGCCCACCAGGTTCCTCTGTCTATGGGTAAGAATACTGGAGTGGGTATGCCCTCCTTCAGGGGATCTTCCCAACCCAGGGACTGAATCCAGGTCTCCCACATTGCAGGTGGATTCTTTACCATCTGCGTCACCAGAGAAGCCTTGCTATAGTCTGCTGCAAACAAGTGCTCCAACAGCATCTAAAGAACTGAGCTGGACCTACCCAAATGCTATCCTGTTATGGTGGAGTAAAACAAAGAGGAAAGGCTACCACCTCAATTGACAGCTAGAGATTTAAGTGTACAGGGAAGCACAACAGGGAGTCACAAGAGTCTTGAGGTTTAAGAGTCTGGCAAACAGTTTTCTAAATGTCTATGAGAGTCGAATTTTTTTTAACGGAGAATCAACCCTTAATGTATAATTGGTTACCTCTAGATCCTATTGTTAGCAATCCCATATAAGCTGTGAAAGACAGAAGCTAGGGAAAAACATTTGAAATGTTGGTTAGAACCAGTAAGAAACACAGTCAGAAAGAAAGAGCAGCAGTAGAATAGAATGATCTAGAATCACAAGGATAGGAAAAAAAGCACACAAGAGAAACTATTCTTAGATCCAGAGGAAAAGTCTTTTTCCCCCACTAAAAGGTAATTTTTATAATGCTAAACTTCTTTAATATCAATATCATTAAGTATCTTTAATATCATTAAAGAAGTTTAACATTATAAAAATTACCTTTTAGTGGGGAAAAAAACTTTTCCTCTGGATTCTATTACATTGTATTACATTGAATATATTTCAAGAAATCACTTGACTTCATTGCTTTAAAACAAGTTTAAGAATCATTTTATAATACAAAAGATCAACACTGAACTTCAAAGTAAGGAGCTACCGTATGAATCAATTTAAGTGAAATTTGTTTGGATAGTTGGCTCTTGAGGTCATGGAAAAAGGATGGGAAAATGAAGTTCATAGTACCTCAAAGGAAAAAGTGATCTGCAATCCAACATGGAAAATGTTAGATGTCCTCTGGGACAAAGTAAACCAAAATTCTGGCTTAAAGTTATTACCATCAAACTTAAAGACAGAAGGCCACATGGCAGTGCTTCAGATTTCAATAATATATCTGAGAAAAATGTATTTGTATTATATTCCCAATAAACTGATTTCAATCATATACCTTTGATGTTTTCCACACTTTTTAAAATATACTCATTTTTGTTAGGGAAATTTGAATATAACCTACCTCATTGGAAATCATGATAGTATGTTTCTGGAATAAGACTGTGCTTCAAGGAAGGACTTACTACCCAGGCTGCTGGGAATTCAGTGACCAGACAGTGTCCAGTTGACACTCCCATCAAGGTTTCCTGAAACTGTTTGCCACACCCAAGCTCACATCCTTCCATCTGAGTATTGATCAACTGATGGCATTCTTAGTATATGTGTGGTCTTTGTGGGACAACTCTGACTGGGGCTGTATTTGTTCTCTCAGACTCCCCCTGGCATTTCCTGAGCCTTAGTGGAGCCTACATCACCATTCTTACTCCAATCCTACATCCTCCCCTTTCCAACCAGAAGTTGGTCCCTAATAGATATGCATGTCAAGCTCCATCTCAGCTTCTGCTTTCCTAAAATTAAGTGCAGTGTTCCAAAGAACAGCAAGGAGAGATAAGAAAGAGTTCCTAAGTGATCAATGCAAAGAAATAGAGGAAAGCAATAGAATGGAAAAGACTAGAGATCTCTTCAAGAAAATTAGAGATACCAAGGGAATATTTCATGCAAAGATGGGCACAATAAAGGACAGAAATGGTATGGATCTAACAGAAGCAGAAGATATTAAGAAGCAGTGGAAAGAATATACTGAAGAACTATGCAAAAAAGATCTTCATGACCTAGATAATCACAATGATGTGATCACTCACCTAGAGCCAGACATCCTGGAATGCGAAGTCAAGCAGGCCTTAGGAAGCATCACTACAAACAAAGCTTGTGCAGGTGATGGAATTCCAGTTGAGCTATTTCAAATCCTAAAAGATGATGCTGTGAAAGTGCTGCATTCAATATGCCAGCAAATTTGGAACACTCAGCAGTGGCCACAGGACTGGAAAAGGTCAGTTTTCATTCCAATCCCAAAGAATTCTCAGCAGTGCCAAAGAATGCTCAGACTACCACACAATTGTACTCAACTCACACACTAGTAATGTAATGCTCAATATTCTCCAAGCCAGGCTTCAATAATATGTGAACTGTGAACTTCCAGATGTTCAAGCTGGATTTAGAAAAGACAGAGGAACCAGAGATCAAATTGCCAACATCTGTTGGATCATGGAAAAAGCAAGAGAGTTCCGGGAAAACATCTACTTCTGCTTTATTGACTATGCTAAAGCCTTTGACTGTGTGGATCACAACAAACTGTGAAAAATTCTTAAAGAGATGGGAATACCAGTCCTCCTGACCTGCCTCCTGAGAAATCTGTATGTAGGTCAAGAAGCAACAATTAGAACTGGACATAGAACAACAGACTGGTTCCAAATTGGGAAAGGAGTACATCAAGGCTGTATATTGTCACCCTGCTTACTTAACTTCTATGCAGAGTACATCATGCAAAATGCTGGACTGAGTGAAGCACAAGCTGGCATTAAGACTGCCAGGAGAAATATCAATAACCTCACGTATGCAGATGACACCGCACTTACGGCAGAAAGTGAAGAACTAAAGAGCCTCTTGGTGAAAGTGAAAGAGGAGAGTGAAAAAGTTATCTTAAAACTCAACATTCAGAAAACTAAGATCATGGCATCCAGTCCCATCACTTCATGGCAAATAGATGGGGAAACAATGGAAACAGTGACAGACTATATTTTTGGGCTCCAAAATCACTGCAGATGGTGACTGCAGCCATGCAAATAAAAGATGTTTGCTCCTTGGAAGAAAAGTTATGACCAACTTAGCGTATTAAAAAGAAGAGACATTACTTTGCCAACAAAGTCCATCCAGTCAAAGCTTTGGTTTTTGCAGTAGTCATGTATGGATGTGAGAGTTGGACTATAAAGAAAGCTGAGTACCGAAGAACTGATGCTTTTGATCTGTGGTGTTGGAGAAGACTCTTGAGAGTCCCTTGGACTGCAAGGAGAGCCAACCAGTCCATCCTAAAGGAAGTCAGTCCTGAATATTCATTGGAAGGAGTGACATTGAAGCTGAAACTCCAATACTTTGGCCACCTGATGCGAAAAGCTGACTCATTTGAAAAAAAAAAACCCTGATTCTGGGAATGACTGAAGGAGGGAGGAGAAGGGGACAACAGAGGATGAGATTGTTGGATGGCGTCATCAACTCAAGGGACATGAGTTTGAGTAAGCTGCGGGAGTTGGTCATGGACAGGGAAGCCTGGCAGACTGCAGTCCACGGGGTCGCAGAGTCGGACACGACTGAGCGACTGAACTGAACTGAATAGGTATGCATGTCAAGCTCCATCTCAGCTTTTGCTTTTGTAAAACCAAGTAGATGATGCAAAGAGCAGACTCATTGGAGAAGACTGATTCTGGGAAAGATTGAAGGCAGGAGGAGAAGGGGGCGACAGAGGATGAGATGGCTGGATGGGATCATCAACTCAATGGATGTAAGACTGAGTAAATTCTGGGAGATAGGGAAAGACAGGGAAGCCTGGCATGCTGCAGTCCATGGGATCGCAAAGAGTCTCATTGAACTGAGCAATTGAACAACAACGACAAGTGGAGACAAATATTAACCATATTATGAAAAAAGACGTTGTGGTTCTTCCCCTCCTTACTACTCAAACAAGAGCTAGAAGATGATAGATGTAATTGATAAAAACTATCTGTCTACGTCTATGTCTATATTTATACGTTTCTACTCTGCAGTCATTATTTTCATATTTTCTAGTCTCTAAGAAATTCCATCTAATGCTGAAGAAAAATGTTGATAAGGCTAGAACAGAGGAAACACTGATTTTAGTGATGGGACAAAGAAGCAAGAGGCTACATCGGCTTTTGTGAGACAGGAGAAGATACATAGCGAAAAGTTTTTCAGACTGTAAAGGTGATTAAGCTATAAGCTGGCATTCCAGACTTTCCCAACACAGGAGACAGCGTGGTGCGAGACCTGAACACGTGGAATGATCGACACCTTTGGTGTAAGTCTTTAATCTGGCAACAGCCTCTCACTTTCAGTCTTTCTGTAGACCCGTCTCTGTGTGTAACACTCTTGACTCTACTAATTTTTCATCTGGGTTAACTCCTTGTCTTTCATGTCTTTGTTAGGACATTACTTCCACCAGGAATTCTTTCTCCACTCCCTGAAGACTGGCTGGATGAGTCTGCTGTACAGGTCCGTAGTATCTAGAACTTCCCCTGATGCAGCATTTACTACACTGTGCTCTAATTGCCTATTTACTAGTCAGTTCCCCTCTGAGTGGACCATAACCACTTTGGAGGCAGAGGTTAGTCACTGTTCATCACCAGATCTCAACATACTGCCTGGAAGATAAAACTTACTATTTGTTTGATGAATAAATGAATGCTGCTAAGTGCAATGGACGTAGGAAGGCATATTTCATTTATTGAATAAATACATATTTGTTTCCATCGTATGCTAGATGTTTCTAGGCGCTGGAAATAAAATGAAAGAACAAAGGCCCTCATAGAGCTTACATTCTACTGGGGAAAACAGACAGTAGACAAGCTGCTTAAATATAAAGCAGGATGGGGAAGAAGTTTCTTATTTCATGTAGGGTGGTTAGGGAAGACCTCCTTCATAAGGTAATATTTGAGCAAAGTCCCAAGGAAATGAGGAAATGAATTATAAATATTTGGCAAATAAGATATGCATTGGAAAAATCAGCAGCAGTACTCTTAAAATTACCCTATGAATCTCAGTTCTACTTCATGGTTAATTTCTCTTAGCTATTTTGAATAATGTCATGAGGGGTTTTTGTGAAACTTTCACTTTTATTGTAGCTATCTTTCTAGGTACTAGCAAAGCATCTCAAGGTTCTTGTTTCACAGTCCATTTTGTGAGGATTCTTGTAATGCTCAGGAAATTCCTTTGTTTCTAAAGCCTTTTGAAATCATAGACTAACCCAAACAATACCCACTATCAGTACAAATATTTTATCTTTCATTAGCAGGCATTGACAAGAACAATTAATAGGGCCATCTGAACTGGTTTAATTTCTATAAGAAGCTCAAATTTCAAGGGCAAATTCATGTCTGTGATATAACAGCCCACTTGGCAATTTTTAGTTTTTCTTTTTAGGTATGAGCTATTACATAATTAAATAAAGGAATATTCAAGAGCAGCGGTCCCCAACCTTTTTGACACCTGGAACCAGTTTCATGGAAGACAATTTTTCCATGGACCGATGGTGGGGCAGGGTGGGGATGGTTTCAGGATGATTCAAGTGCATTGCATTTATTGGGCACTTTATTTCTATTTTTATTGCATCAGCTCCACCTCAGATCATCAGGTGATAGATTCTTTGGGGTCCCCTGCTCAAGAATCTTTATAAGGCCAATAAAAGATATGAAGAGTTCCCTGATAGGGGTTAAGTAATGACAGAGTTCTCTTTTTTCAGGTAAAGGGAGGAAGTGTCTGTGTTAGTGTTGCCAAGACAACTATGTTTTATAAAGATTAGATAAGTATTTTCTGTCAATGGAAGAGTCTATACAGCGCAGGAAGTACTAAGTTTAGTGAAAACCTTAAAACAAAATCAGTTAAAAGTTTTTACACATTTTACTATTGCTGTCACACTTTTGGACAAGGTGGCTATGTTTTGGCTACTCAGTGAAATGCTCAAATGAGCAATAGGTCTCTCAAGATTACCGTATATTTGCATTAATACCACTAGTGTTTATTCAGACTTTGTATAAACAAAAAGGAAAATAGGAATTGTGAATCTAGAATCCTGGAAACCCATTTTGATAGGCAGTTTTTCTACCTGTCTTTGCTCTTATACGTTAGCATGTTGCTTTGTTTTTTCTTAAACTTGAAAACTGCTCAATCATAAAACCTATTTGTATTTAAGAAAGATAGTTTACTTAAGTATGATTTGCCTAAGAAGATAAACTGTCCTTTTTTTGATATAATTTTATTTATTTATTTATTTAGGCTCTGTTGGGTCTTCGTTGCTGCATGTGGGCTTTCTCTACTTGTGGCGAGAAGAGGCTACTCTGTAGTCTCAGTGTGTGGGCATCTCCTTGCAGGGTCTTCTCCTGTTGCCAAGCATGGACTCTAGGGCACGCAGGCTTCACTAGGTACAGCAACGGGCTCGGTAGTTGGGCTCCCAGGCTCTAGCGCACAGGCTCAACTGTCGTGGCACGCGGGCTTAGTCTTTTCTCGGCTCGTGAAATATTCCCGGACCAGGGCTCAAACCCACGTCACCTGCATTGGCAGACAGATTCTTAACCAGTAGACCGCCAGGGAAATATTTTCATAAATATCTAAAGACAAAACAACTTGCAGCAAAGTTGTAAACACACAGCAATAAGCAACAATGTTTGCTAGGAATCCAACTTTTTTCAACAGGAAAGACTTGAAAATTGATTTAAAACTATGTCAAGAAGCACTGCTGCTGCTGCTGCTGCTAAGTCACTTCAGTAGTGTCCGACTCTGTGCTAAAAGTTAGCAAAATAATTTTCTTACCTTCACTGATCTGTTCATAAGATAACTTGTTAATTTTATAGAAAAAGGATCCAAATTCTATTTTATTCCTGTGTGTGTGTTTATGTAACAATTTGCAGTAAAGAATGTATTGATATGGCTTAATTATCATCATTATATAGTCGCTCAGTTGTGTCCTACTCTTTGTGACCCCGTGGACTGTAGCCCGCCAGGCTCCTCTGTCCATGGGGATTCTCCAGGCAAGAATACTGGAGTGGGTTGCCAGTTCCTTCTCCAGGGATCTTCCCGACCCAGGGATCAAACCCGGGTCTCCCACACTGCAGGCAGATTCTTTACCATCTGAGCCACCGGGGATGTCTTAACATGTGTGTATATATATAACAGATATATAAATATATAATACCACATACATAAACAGACATATAAATATAAAAATGGATATTAATTTGAAGCCTTTAACTATAGTTTTAAAATATAATAAACTTAATATAGGGTAGATTGAAAATGTATATAGCTTAGTAAATTTGCCATCTGAATAAACTTTCCTTTTTTTTTTTCATTTTTAAAATTTTGATATTTCTTGGCTGTGCTGCACTGCTTGTAGGATCTCAGTTACCAAGCCCAAAATTGAACCCATGCCTTTGGCAGTGAAAGCATGGACTCTTAACCATCAGACTGCCAAGAAATGCTCTAACTTTCTTAATAAAAACCAAAATGTGATATACATTATTATTGTATATATATATTTGGATTTTAAAAATATTATTGTATCTAGTATAGTTAAACATTCATATTAATTTCCATATTTAACCAGAGTAACCAGATTTTCTTTTATTCAGACACAAAAGAAAACTAGGAAATTGAAAACCAAAATGTTTCTCTCCTTTCGTACTTACTTCATGTAATTCTAACAAATTTGAGAGGCAAAAATAACTAAGTCGGGCGTGTAATATCATTTAAATGTACTTACAAATTTTGTTACTCTATTGTCAATTTAAGTAATAAGGTAACAAATTTTGTTTAGTGACCAATTTTTCTGTTTCTTTTTTTAGGAACTGTCTCTGCATCCAAAGATTATTTATTAATTAACTTAGTCATTTGTCTAAGGTTTTAAAGTTAGTTAAAGATCTGGAAATCATAATTTACTTAGCACATTAAATCCTATGATTTGCAACAATAAATCCTTACGATCTGCAGCATTGTGAGAATTTGTAAAATTAAACCCTTTGAACACTCATTATCATTTCAATTAGTTGAAAACAATTTTACATATATAATTTTTTACTTAAAGCAAGTTATAGAAACAGTGGTAATTTATTTAACTTATAAAACCAATGTAGGAAATTTAAGATGTTTGAATCACAAGAAATGTGATTAAATGGTATTATTTGAACCAAACTGTTTGGCTGACATTATTTTTTTATATGGTAAACTGATTTTTAAAGATTCTATCATGACAAAAAAATCTTTCATCTTGAAGTTTAATGTTTTTCTTCCTGTCTTGTAGCTGTTATGCAGGCTAATACATAAATATACTTTTCAGTGTTAACAAAGAGAAACACAGTTTAATAACTTCTTTCTTTCCTTCAGATATTTTTGACTGCTTGCCTGGACTATCCCCCTAGAGTGAGCACATAACAACTGATCAGTTTTTTAAGTTGATTAATTTTTTAAGTTTCCCAAGAGAAGGAAAAAGAGAGGAAAAGAAAAATATGTGAGGGAGCTGGCGTCAGATAAATACAAAAACCTTTTTTTAAAAAAAGCAAATTATGTTCCTTGTGCAAGGAGAGGAAGAAAATTTAGATATAGAAAAATACATCTGATGATATACACACAAATGAGTGATATGCAGTTGATTTTGACATAACTTGAATCATTGAAAATTTTTGCCAAGGAATAAATTAGAAGTTAGATATCATTAATCTCTAAATTACCAAAAAAAAAAAAAAAAAGGAGGGGGGAGTATTTCTTAGGTGAGAAAATTTTTTTCTTTTTTAGACAGACAATCTCCTTAAGAAAATTTCTTTTTTTCGTTCTGAGGCACTTCTCAAACAAAAAACCTTGTTCATGTCCAAAGTTCCCTTGACTGGTGACTGCATTCTAAAATGTCCCTGATGAAACTGTGCCAGTGAGAAAGTCAAGTACACAAGTTTGCGATGTAAAAAGAAAACAAAAAGGTAGCAGGCGTTTAGCCTGGAAGAGGTGCAGTTTTGTACTGGGAAACCCCCCTGAGAATGGAATGCTCGTAAGGACGGTGCTTGGCTAACTGTGTCTCCAGAGCTTGGCCAAAGGCCAGCTGTAGCTAATCCAGAGCTGAACTGAGTCTCCTGATTTGCTGCTGATGAAATTAAACACAGCAGTTCTCAGGGAAACAAAGACAAGATGAGGTCCTTATAAGGTCTGTAAAGGTAACCCATGGAAAAGTTTATTCAAACTTTTCAAGCTGGTCTGTGGAGACCTTTGAACGCCTTAGTCCTTGAGACTTGCTCAAGATGAACCTCTCTCTACAAACATGAAATTGTTCTTTGAAAAAGCTAATTCTGTTCTCTCTGCAAGGAGAGGGAAGAAAGTTTAGATCCTCTCTCTGTGGGGTTTTCCTTTTACAAACAACTCTCAAAATGCTTGTCAAGCAGAAGCAGGCGTTGGCTAGAAAATAATTTCACCAAAGAACAATACAAAACTGGTTAGGTTTCAAAAAAAAAAAAATCTGAAGGGAGCTCATTCCTACGAAAACAAAATAAACCCAACATTGAGAGGCTTCAGTGAAATACTGGAGTTTAATGTAGTATGTGCAGGTAGAGAGACAGGGCTCTCAGGTGCACACAGGACTATTGGGTTGGAGGTCCTGTGCATGGTGGTAAGGGCTTCCTCTGAGTCTCAGTGGAATATCTACTTTTGTCACCTCCTTCCAGCCAGAGACCACCAGGAACACATTTGTAGGTAAAAAAGCTGGGTTTATTACTTATTGCAGCTAAGATAGACACACACTATGAGGAACCATGATGTCTCAGTAAGTGGATGTAGAGATACAAGTAAATGGGTATAAAACAAATAAGGCAAATATATGAATAAAGTGATGATAGCTAAGTCCCTATGAGTTTTTTCTATATTATTTTTATTCCTACAAATCTTATATGTTTTTAAGTAAAAACTCAGAGAGAATAATAAATCAGCTTGGGCTTCAGTTTTGTTGTTGTTTAATCACTAAGTCGTGTCTGACTCTTTTGTGACACCATGGACTGTAGCCATCAGCTCCTCTGTCCATTGGATTTTCCAGGCAAAAATACTAGATGTGAATCAAATCCACGTCTCCTGCATTGTCAGGCAGACTCTTTACCACTGAGCCACCTGGGAGGCCCACTAAAAGTTATACTAAAAGTTAAATTTAACTAGATGTCAACTAGGCCCTTTCAATCTCTTGAGATGTAGATCGGTCTGCCCAATCTCCTTTCCTTGCAGCCCAATTCCTGTATCACCCAGTTCCACTCATTCTTCCATAGGAAAAATAAGGCACATCTAGGATTTTTGTGATTTCTCTGCAGGCTGATGGTCTTATGATCACTTTGCCTCTGGGCTGCTGATTTTCTGTTTTGTTTCATAAGTATTAGATGTGAAATTTGATCCCATCTTCTTACTTAAGCATTTATAAGCCTTGCAGACACTACAGAAGATTGGGTTCCTGAGAGAAGCCACAGCATGGATCCCAGAGCAAATAACCTAAAACATAGTAGACTTCCTGTTCTCCAAAAGTCCTTGGCCACATCATCCCTTGGTATTTCTCATTGCCCCTTTACCCTACACCATACCAGCTCTCTGTCATCCTGCCATTTACCTTCATGGCCCCTCTCTTTTCTTTTCTCTCTCAGGAACAAAACCAAAATCCTCTCGTTTTCATATTAGTACTTTCCTCGACCTGACACTTTTGCCTTTATGGGCTCTTTCTTCAATGGGAAAAAACCACCAACAACACTAAAAATGATATTTTACCACTGTGCTAGTATGAAAAGAAGTATATTAATACTGGTATGTAAGAACATTTCTTTGACCACAAATTTCCTTTTTTCTCTTTGGATTTTAAAATTAAAATATCTTCATGGGCTGTTAAAGGTATTGTGGCCACTGAATTTTTGTCTATTCTGCCTAATAGATAAGCTGACCTGGAGGGAAACTAGAAAAAACAGACACCGTCTTCATGATACAAATTATGAATATGATATTACCAAAATCTGACATTGTGGTATTCATGATATGAAATTTATGAATATGAATAGCAAATATATATTTTAATTTTCAATGCTACCATACATGTAGGTGGTAAGGCAGAGACTGTCCATGCCCCACTCATATGCCAAAAGTGCAAACAACAAAAGAAAAAACTGATAAACTGGATATTGTCTAAATTAAATTTTTTTTCTTCTAGAAAGTGAGAAGACAACCCACAGAATTTATGAAAATATTTGCAAATCTATATCTGGTAAGGGACTTGTATCTAGCATATATATTTTATAATTCAATAATAAAAGAAAAATAACTCAATTGAAAAATAGGCAAAAGACTTGAACAGATATTTCTCCAAAGAAGCTATACAAATGACCAAAGAGCACATGAAAAGGTGTTCAACATCATTAGTCATTAGAGAAATGCAAATCAAAAAGACAATAAGATACTACATCAGCCACTAGGATGGCTATAATCAAAAAGACAAATAATGATAAGTGTTGATGAGAATGCAGACAGAGTGGTATTTTCATTTCACTGATGGTGGGGATGTAACATCCTGCAACCATTTTGCAAACAGACTGGCAGTTCCTTAAAGGGTTAAACTTAAATTTACCATATGATCGAGCAATTCCAGTGCCAAGAGAGAAAAAGCGTTAGTTGCTCAGTCATGTCTGACTCTTTGAGACTCCGTGGACTGTAGCCCGCCAGGCTCATCTGTCCATGGGATTTTCCAGGCAGGAATACTGGAGTGGGTTGCCATTCCATTCTCCAGGGGATCTTTCTGACCCAGTGCCAAGAGTTGCTGTAATTCTTCCAATAGAACTGAATACCTAAGTCTGCACTAAAACTTGTACACAAATATTCACAGCAGCACTATTCCTAACAACCAAAACACGGAAACAACCCAATTGTCCACCATCAGGTGAATGGATAAACAAAATGTGATATATTCTACTCAATAGAATAGGAGTTAGCTGTAAAAGGAATATATTGCTAATACATGCTATAGCATAGATAAATCTTAAAAACATTATGCTACGTGAAAAAGGCCGATCACAAAAGATAACATAGTTTATGGTTCCATTTATATGAAATGCCCAGAATAAGCAAATCTATAGGAGCAGAAAGTGGCTTAGTAGTTGCCTAGCTCTGGTGCACGGAGGGGAGGTGATGGCTAAAGGGTATTGAGTTTCCTTTGGGGTTGATGAAAATATTATAGAATTGATTATGATGATGGTGTACTGAATTGTACACTTTTAATAGGTTAATTATACAGTATGTGAATTATATCTCAATAAAGTTGTTATTTAAACATTTTCCAAAATATTATTAGGAAGTCATGAAAGTATTGAAGCAGTTATGTTCTTTCTATACTAGTCAAGAATTGGAAATAAACTAATTGTACAAAAAAAGAGAAAATGTTCCCAGTAAAATCTTAAGTGTAATAGGTAAAAAGTGTGAATTCAACATAATTTTTATAAGGGAATATCATTAAGGGAAAAGAGTGTATTACAGAATAAAGGACTGATGGTGGATGGTAGGTAATTTTAGATTTCTTTGTTATATCTTTTTATATTTTCCAAGGAAAATTAATTTGTATTTCTTTTATAATCAGGAAGCAATATAAGACAAAAATGACTATGGGGAACTATAAAAAATGTTTGTGTATTGATTTGCATATGTAACAGGGTAACAAAGCACTAAAGTTCAAAATCTTGGGCCACATGAATTTGGATAAGCAAAGGAAAAGACTTACTGAAAACAAGGATGCAAGTAATTATTTTTATCCAGCCATTAGTTCAAAATGCTGTTGCCAAGTCATATCACATTATTTCAACCCACCTCTTCAACAAGACATTGCCTCTCTCTCCTGTTCCTACATATGTGCTATGCTATGCTTAGTCACTTAGTTGTGTCTGACTCTTTGGGACCCCATGGACTGCAGCCCGCCAGGCTCCTCGGTCCATGAGGATTCTCCAGGCAAGAATACTGGAGTGGGTTGCCATGCCCTCCTTCAGAGGATCTTCCGAACCCAGGGAAGATTGCTCTCATTTTTACATTTCCCTTGCTCCATCTGTACATTCTTGCTCACCTCAACTCTTCAGACTTTCCTGCTGTGTATCTGCTACCTTTCAAACAAATGCTTCATGCAAGCTTCTGATACCCATCAAAAACTTTAGGATTGTACTTTATTCAGTTCACTTCAGCTCAGTCGCTCAGTCGTGTCCGACTTTTTGCGACTTTTTGCAGCCCCATGGACTGCAGTACACCAGGCCTCCCTGTCCATCACCAACTCCTGGAGCCTACCCAAACTCATGTCCACTGAGTCGGTGATGCCATCCAACCATCTCATCAGCGGCACTCAAATACTTCTTCAGTCACCTTGCCAGTTTTCTGAAACAGACAAAACAATTGTCATTGTTCCGAAGGAAATGATTTTACAGTTATCCCAAGGCACATAGTAATGTCCTCATAATGTGTCTTTTCTCTAGTTGTCAGTGTCAAGGGATGTTGTGGTCCATTTCCTTGTGTTTTTTGTTCCTTTTCTTCTGACTTAAGCTGTCCCTTTATGCAATGTCATTAGAGAGGGAAACGTTTAGTTATTAGCTGTAGGGAGAATCTGAACCAGAATGGCTGCCTCTGCCTGCTAGGTACTGACTCCAAGTGCAAGAAATCCTCTGTTCACATTTAATGCTTGCTTATATGGTTTGGGTCACTGTTTTCCTGTGTGACTTTTACATGTAGTCTTTTCTTTTGAACTTCATGTGTCCTGACCAAGTCATTGCTGACTACTCCTCAATCTGTTCCCACGGTCTGCACTTCTTTTCGCTTGCCTTAAAATAGTGAGAGTGAAAGTTGCTCAGTCATGTCCAACTCTTTGTGACTATACAGTCCATGGAATTCTCCAGGCCAGAATACTGGAGTGGGTAGCCGTTCCCTTCTCCAGGGGATCTTCCCAACCCAGGGATCAAAACCAGGTCTCCCCATTGCAGGTGGATTCTTTACTAGCTGAGCCACTAGGGAAGCCCAAGAATACTGGGGTGGGTAGCCTATCCCTTCTCCAAAGAATCTTCCTGATCCAGGAATCAAACCAGGGTTTCCTGCATTGCAGGCAGATTCTTTACCAGTTGAGCTACCAGGGAAACCCTTAAAATAAGTGACCCACAAAAGAACCCACCTGCCAATGCAAGAGACCTAAGAGATGCGGGTTCGATCCCTAGGTTGGGAAGATCCCCTGGATGAAGGCATGGCAACCCACTCCAGTATTCTTGCCTGGGGTATCCCATGGACAGAGTAGCCTGGAGGGCCCCAGTCCAACACAATTGAAGTGATTTAGCATGCACACATGCAAAGCTCTGCCTTAGCTCTTCTCTTTTTCCTCTGTGCACACTTGTCCTCTCTGTGGTCTTACCAGTACCCATTAAACTCTCACTTTCACCACTCTTGGCCTTGGCCTGGCTTCACCTACAAGCTGCTGCTCACACCCGTCTATGATAGAGGGAGCCCTGCTCATCCAGTGAAGTGAGATTAAAGAGATCCCACCTTCGTTCAGACCCAGAGGACTGAACAGGCACTGGAAACACACCCTGGCAGGCCATCTTCCTGCTCATCCCCTTTAGGAGGGCCAGGTTGTTTGTCTTGTCTCCCTGGTTCTAGGGACACTTTGAGGCACAGAGTTTGCTGATTTCTTGAATTGCAGGTAGACAACACGGGGCACACCCAACAGTGTATCCTAGTCAGCCAATAAGCTTGATCTTACAAGCCCTATTTTTTTCCCTTCAATCTTCTCCTTGTTTTTTGTATATTTCCCCAAGTGCTGGGGGAGAAGGCAATGGCACCCCACTCCAGTACTCTTGCCTGGAAAATCCCATGGACGGAGGAGCCTGGTAGGCTGCAGTCCATGGGGTCACGAAGAGTCGGACACGACTGAGCGACTTCACTTTCACTTTTCACTTTGATGCATTGGAGAAGGAAATGGCAACCCACTCCAGTGTTCTTGCCTGGAGAATCCCAGGGACGGGGGAGCCTGGTGGGCTGCCGTCTACGGGGTCACACAGAGTCGGACACAACTGAAGCAACTTAGCAGCAGCTTAGCCAAGCGCTGGGAATTCTACTTTCTGAAACAGAGTTTCCAGTATCTCTGTTCCAGAAGCCATCTGCTCATTCTAGTGGCATCAATATCTCCTTTCCCCTTGCATCTTTTGGATTTTATGTGCAGTTGGATTAAATAGCCAGACTCTTCTTCCCTAGTATTTACCCAGTTCCCTTATCCCTGCTTCCTTCAACCTCTCTGCTCTTACTCCTACTATGCCAAGCAGCTTTATGGTCAGCAATCATTCTGCAATTTACAAAAATCTCCCCTCTGTGCAGATTACCTTGAAATGTAAACCTAAACCTAAGCCTTTGTCCTCAACTCAGCCTAATTTTCTACTGGCTCTCCTGGCTATTTCAAGGGCAGCTCAGGTTGCACTTGGCTCATCCAAGCCAGATGTTGTTCTTCTTCCCCTAAACTAATTCTTTCTTCTCCTTGCTTCTGGACCATCATTTCCCAGTTACTCATAGCTTCCCATCCCTAAGCTCAAGTTTTCAGAACTTGAAGATTCAACTTCTTGAAAGAAATTGAGATGCAGTGGAGATGACTGTGAAGCCAGAATTCCTCTACTTAATGTCTGTACAACCTTGGGACAGTTACCTAAACTATGTGCCTCAACAGACCCATCTCTCAGACGGGACTAACAACTGTACCTATACTACACGATTGTCATGAGACTATATACACTAAAGCACTTGGAACAGCGCCCTATGCATTGTTCAGTTCAGTTCAGTTGCTCAGTCGTGTCTGACTCTTTGCCACAGATTTGTTTGCTGATTTTTATCTGTTCCACCCATGGTGCTGCCTGCATGCTCAGTCACTTCAGTTGCGTTTGGACTCTTTGTGACCCCATAGACCATAGCCCACCAGGCTCCTCTGTCCTTGGGATTTTCCCGGCAAGAATATTGGAGTGAGTTGCCATGCCCTCCTCCCAGGGATCTTCCTGACCAGGAATTGAACCCTTGTCTCCTGCACTGCAGGAAGATTCTTTACCACTGAGCTAACAGGGAAGCCCCTATTCCCCCCAAAGTTTTTAATTCCCACCGTGGCCTCCATTTCATTCTCCCGCCGTGAGCACCCTACTTCAGATCTTCATTGAACTGTTCTCTTAGCTTCTGAATCATTTCCCCCTCTGGCTATTCTCTCTAGCACACTAGATAGAGTTCCTCAAGTACAACTTCAGTCACCTACTACTTTTATCCGTCATCAGCACTCCCCAGCTGTCATCACTTCTCACCAGGATAATGGAAATACATTGAATCCACTCTTGCTCTTTTCTTCTTGTTTTAGATTTTTTTTTGATGTGAACCATTTTTAAAGCCTTTATTAAATTTGCTGCGGTATTGTTTCTGTTTTATATTTTGGTCTTTTGGCCCCGAGGCATGTGGGATCTTAGCTCTCCAACCAGGGAGCGAACCTGCACCTTCTGCATTAGCAGGCGAAGTCCTAACCACTGGCCCGCCAGGGAAGTCCTCACTCTTGCTCTTTTCTAATCTGCTCTGTAATATGCCACATCTGATCTTATCACATCGTTGTTTTCAAAACTTGAGTGGATTCTCAGGGCTCTTGGAATAATGTCATAGCCTTACTACTCAAAGCATGTCCCTGGAGCTTATTAGAAATACACAGTCTTGGTTCCAAGCCCAGGCTTACTAGTCTGAACATGGATTTTTAAAAGATCCCCATTGAATTTGGAGCAGCCCTGTTAATTCCAGGGCCCAGTCTAGCCCTCTTTCTTTCTGCAGCCTCCTCCTGCTCTATGCATCCCCTTGCTCCCTGTGTGCCATTGTCCCCCTGCCTCACTGGTCTTCATTCAGTCCTTCCTGTATCTCAGTTTCCTCCTCTCAGACCCCAGGGCCTGGCACCTATAGCTCCCACGAGTTAGGGTGCTCTTCTCACGATCTCTTTGTTTTTGCCTGGCTTCAGACCTCAACTCAACTTTTATTTTATCAAAGAAGGACTTCCTGACTTCCAGATCCTCTTGTTCTTCAGTTGCATTGCACCTTGTGCTATTTCTTCAACACCCTTAATGCAGTTTGTAATTATGTATTTATTTGTGTGAATACCTGATGAATATGTGTCTCTCCCCTTAGAACACAATTCCATGAAGATAGAAAACATTCCTGTTTTGCTCCTGGTCATCTGGTACGTTACAAATACTTGATAAAATATATATTTCTGCAATCTTTATTCATTCACTTAATGAATATTTACTGTGTACCTGGTGCATACATGCTAGATGCTGGGTATATGTTTAAGAGGGAACCCAGATAGTTTCTCTCATGGCACTTGCAGTCTATTGCTGCTGCTGCTAAGTCGCTTCAGTGTGTCTGACCCTGTGCGACCCCATAGACAGCAGCCCACCAGGCTCCTCAATCCCTGGGATTCTCTAGGCAAGAATACTGCAGTGGGTTGCCATTTCCTTCTCCATCCAGTCTGCTGCTGCTGAGTCGGGTCAGTCGTGTCCGACTCTGTGGGATCCCAGGACGGCAGCCCACCAGGCTCCACCGTCCCTGGGAGTCTCCAGCCAAGAACACTGGAATGGGTTGCCATTTCCTTCTCCAGTGCATGAAAGTGAAAAGTGAAAGTGAAGTCGCTCAGTCGTGTCCGACTCTGTGCGACCCCAACGGCAGCCCACCAGGCTCTCCCGTCCATGGGATTTTCCAGGCAACAGTACATGCAGTCCAGCAGGGGGAAAACAGAAAATCAAATAATCACAAACAAACATAATATTACAAGTAAGGTAAATACTATGAGACAAAGGTATGTAGTACCATGAATACTCATAAGGACTGATCAGAGATATTCTCCAACTGCTGCTACTAAAATGAAAACGTAAAATTCAGCATGTATTTTTTTTAAAGAACAGCTCTATTGCAATAAAATTCACATAACATACAATTCACTCATTTAAACTGTACCCATCAATGGTCTCCAGTATATTCACAGAGTTGCACAATCATTACCACAAGTTTTAGAATGTTTTCATTATCCGAAAAGAAACCCCTCTCTCCTTGGCCTTCACTCCCATCCTTCCCAGCCCCTCATAACCACTAATCTACATTCTGTCTCTATAAAAATTTGCCTATTCTGCACATTTCATGCAAATGAGATCACACAAAACATGTATTTTTTTGTGACTGGCTTCTTTCACTTGGCATAATGTTTTCAAGGTTTATCCATATTGTAGCATTTAAAGGTACTTCTTTTCTTTTTATCGCTAAATAATATTCCATTGTTCCATGTATTTTTCTTAGCACACCGGAAACAGGATGCTGTGTTCTCTACAAACAAATTCAGTTTGTCACGTTTCTGGAAGAAAGTGACGGTAAGTAAATGTTGGCTGAGCCTTCCAAAGGTGGCAGCCGTGTTTAGAAAGCTTCTTTTCATGAGTGACTTTATTCACTCAGCTCTCTTAGTCTATTTAGTATTCTGACTCACAAGCGGAAATGATTCTATTTTGGCATTCTTTCTTCTCCTGATCTTAGCTCTTTGGTCTCTACTGACTTGCTGTGTTAAATTTTGCAAGTTACTTAAACTTTGTTTATTTAACTCCTGTGTGCTCTATAAAATAAGCCCAATCCAGCCTGCTTGTTTGCCAAAGCTGTTTGGAGACAATTTTTTCATATGATGTGCTTCATCAGCTCCCACAGAAGGCAAAAGGAATTTAGTGTGTGGGGGTAGTCTGGGACCCAGTCCAAAATTAGTGCTCATCTGGAAGAAATATGGAAGCCTGATGCTCACTTGCTGGCCTTTTAGTCTTACTCCTTTATTGCCTCCCCTCAATACAGCTTTGTAAATCTTTATCTGTTTTGTGCTTCTTCTACATAAGGTGAGATAAGTTGAAGGAAGAGAAAAGAAAAAAAAATTGTAGTGGAAAAAAAGCTTCCTTGCACTTCCTATTGGCCAACTGTGAACCAATGAGTTAGGTGTCTGACCTAGCTTTGTAACCTGAAGAAGGATTACCCACAATATTCAGAATTCCCTTTTTTTGTTGTTGTTAACCCTGAGATTGGTCTTTCCAGACCCCATCTTGGAATGTAAAATCCAGTTACATTAAAATGATCAGTCACTCAGGCTCCGTGCTAGGTGCCAAGGAGGATACAAAAAGAAAGAAAACAAATCCCTGGTTTCAGAGAGCGCACAGCCTAATGGAGAGATCAGGATTGGGCTTCCCAGGTGGTGCAGTGATAAAAAATACTCCTGCCAGTGCAGGAAATGTGGGTTTGATCCCTGGGTCAGAAAGATCCTCTGGAGTAGGAAATGGCAACCACTCCAGTATTCTTGCCTGGAAAATTCTATGGAAATGAGCCTGTCGGACTACAGTCCACAGGGTTGCAAAGAGTCGGACGCGACTGAGCATGTACACACACATGCAAGGAACTGTACCGAGGCAGAATGAGCTAAGTAGCAAGAAGAGTAAAAACCTAAATGCTCAGGGAGCAGAAACAAGAGATTACTGCTAGGTGGGGTGACAAGCGTGCTTACATGCAGATTGTCTGAGCTGGGTCTTAAGAGGATAGATGGACCATTTAAATGTGGACATAGGAAATAGTAGGTAAATGTTGCAAATGGACTTCCTTGGGGTGGGGAAGTGCATAGCGTCAGTCTCAGGTGAAGGGCAGCTGTGAAGAATAAACCGGACAAAAGTAGGATGGAGGCCATGAACACTAGACTAAGGGATCTGTTTTTGATAATTTAAGCAAAAGGAAGCCAAGGAAGGTCTTTGTCAGAGTGTACATCAAAACAGGACAGTTAACCTGACAAGAGGGTGAAGGATTGATTGGTAAGAGGACTCGCTTCAGGCAGGTAGACCAAACAAGAAGGAGCTGAGTCAGGGCAGAGCGAATGGAAAAGAGGTGAGCCCTACAACAGACTGTGAGCTCTGAGTGTGGCAAAGGCCAGAGATAGAAACTCCTGGACAGAACTCTCTGCTGGGATTAGGGACCAGGAGGGGTCAAAGTCCTGGCCACACCTCCTGGTGACGTCATACGGCCTCCTGAGGCATCTGATTGGCTTCCACGGCCGCCAGTCCCTGGAGGAGGCGGCATCCCGCCCTTCTCTCCCGCCTGCTCCGAGTTTGGTATTAGGAGGGTGTACGCTGAGAACCCCAGGAACCCCGCACCAGACGTGACCGGGACTACGGACGGTGTTGCCGGGACCCGCGCGGAGGTAGGCACATGAGACAGGCCCTGAGCCGAAAGGCGACCCCAGAGATTCTGGTGCCCGGGGATGCCCGGGGGTCCCCGGCCTCTTTACAGCGCGCAGTCCCCGGTGGGCACGTCGCACGGAGGATGGGGGCGGCGGGAGGATCTGGCGGGCCGGGACCCAAGGGCTGGAGCGAGCTGGTAGCGGACTCAACTCTGCATCCCCCGCCGCAGCCCCCGCACTCCGCGTTGCTGCCCTTGCTGCCGCCAGAACGGCTCTCGCGTGGGAGCGGTGGTCGGCGGCTCCTCGCCCCCTGGTCTCCCGTGACATTTTGTTTGAAAACGTGGGGCCCAGGTTTGTGGCGCCGCGCGGTTGGTCAGGGGGCGGACGAGGCTGCGGCGCGTCCGCTGCCGAGTAGCCCACGCAGTTAGAGATGCTGCGACTCGGCCTCCGCTTCTTGGGAGCCCCACTGCAACCTCGGGGGTGAAACTTCTCAAAACTTTAAAGAACCTTTTTCTAAACCTTGAGTTGCCAAAATGTCAGAGAGCCCTTCGGTAACCTGCCGTGAAACTGAACTGTCTCTGAAGTTTTTCCCCAACTTTTTAAAAGATGGGAAGTTTGAGCCGTAGATTTTGACGTGCGAAATGCCGTGGAAAGTTGAAACATTTACGCTAGAAAAGCTTTAGTGCTATGCTACCTGCAGGTCACTGCTTTCTTTGTTAAAATGCCAGTCGCAAGCCTAGACCACACAGCTGTGTGTATCCCCAAGAAGCTATGGAGTGACCAGCACGGGTTCTCAGCAATGCTACCAAAGGGCCGGCTTTGCCCAAGTGGTGCTGGCTGGCTGGTGGTCGGGAGGTTCCTTAAACAAGGCAAGCCTCAGTGCGGTCAAGAAGGACATCTTTTCTGCTTTAGGAATGGTTCCCCCCCCCCCCGCCGCCCCCTTCCCCCACCCCTCCCGCAGCACTACCAATACACACAGACACCCACACTTACCTGGCCAAGTTAATCTGTACCTTAAAAGGAGAGAATTAAAGGATATGAGTGGGTACCCTGAGCTTCATCAGGGTAAGCCTAAGTAGATGAATTCTTTCTTTTTCTTTCCCTCTAGGGATTTGTAAGAGAAACAGGAAGTCAAAGATTCGGAGAAGAGAGCATTCATTCCACAACTGTAAACAGTTCATTTTTTGTCAGTAAATGTTTCCAAAAGTCATTGGGGGTATTTGGAAAACAAAGACTTTTTCCTGTCCGCTGCTGTGAGGATAGATTACTTTTAAATTCGAAATCTAAAAATTATATTTATTTAGCAGGTAGTTATGGCTCTCAAGGGGATTCCCTGGTGGCTCAGACGGTAAAGCGTCTGCCCGCAATGGGGGAGACCCGGGTTCGATCCCTGGGTTGGGAAGATCCCCTGGAGAAGGAAATACAATCCACTTCAGTACTCTTGCCTAGAAAATTCCATGGATGGAGGAGCCTGGTGGGTTACAGTCCATGGGGTCGCAAAGGGTTGGAAACGACTCAGTGACTTCACTTTCTTCTTTCTTTCTTTCTATGGCTCTCAAAGCTATGTATATTGTTAGACTATATAAAATCAGTAGTAATGGGAAAAGATGGTGACCATTGTTCAAAATTAGAATCTTTAGAAAGCTGGTGCATTAACACAGCAGTTCAGTTCAGTCGCTCAGTCGTGTCTGACTCTTTGCGACCCCATGAATCGCAGCGCGCCAGGCCTCCCTGTCCATCACCAACTCCCGGAGTTCACTCAGACTCACGTCCATGGAGTCAGTAATGCCATCCAGCCATCTCATCCTCTGTCGTCCCCTTCTCCTCCTGCCCCCAATCCCTCCCAGCATCAAAGTCTTTTCCAGTGAGTCAACTCTTCACATGAGGTGGCCAAAGTACTGGAGTTTCAGCTTTAGTATCATTCCTTCCAAAGAAATCCCAGGGTTGATCTCCTTCAGAATGGACTGGTTGGATCTCCTTGCAGTCCAAGGGACTCTCAAGAGTCTTCTCCAACACCACAGTTCAAAAGCATCAATTCTTCGTGCTCAGCCTTCTTCACAGTCCAACTCTCACATCCATGCATGACTACTGGAAAAACCATAGGCTTGACTAGACGGACCTTAGTCAGCAAAGTAATGTCTCTGCTTTTGAATATGCTATCTAGGTTGATCATAACTTTTCTTCCAAGGAGTAAGCGTCTTTTAATTTATAGTAATTGAAATTACGGGATGAAACAAGGAAATCAGGTGTCTAGATCTCAGGACCATTAGCCAACCTTTAGCCAGCCATAGGCCATTAGCCAACCAATCTGTAGTTTTGAATTTTTAAAATATGACCCTATTAATAAGGAATGCAGATATTAAATACCAATAATATTCCTAACATTTTGCTACTTCACTGTGAAAGTATGTAATTACATAACTAAAGAAATGAATAGATGTGTTTAACAGAATTTATTCAATGTGTCATTTTCATAGTGCAGTACTCTTGGTGAAATATATGTCTGCTACTTGTCATATTTGAGATTAACATATTTGAGATTGAGTTAATGGTGGAATTCTTGGCAGGGATAACCACAAACAATAGATTATTAATATACATCCGCTTAAACTGTTCTTTTTATTTATTCATTTGTAAATATATACTCTTTTTAATTGAGGTGTAATTTAAAAACCATAAAAGTTACTTTTTTAAAGTGTACAGTGCAGTGGTTTTTGGTGTATTCACAAGGTCGTGCAATCAACAGCACTGTGTAATTCTAGAATATTTTCATCACTCCACAAAGAAGCTCCCAACCCATTACTAGTTGATCACCATTGCCCTCTTTTCATAGCCCTTGGCGACCACTAAGCTAACATTCTGTGTCTTGAGATTTGCCTATTATACGAATAGAAGCATACAGTATGTCGGTTTTTGTGTCTGGCTTCTTTCACTTGGCACTTAAGGTAATGTTTTCAAAGTTCATCCATTGTTGTAACATGTATTGGTGCTTTATGCCTTCTTCTGTGGCTGAGTAAGATTCCATTCGGAGAAGGCAATGGCACTCCACTCCAGTACTCTTGCCTGGAAAACCCCTGGACGGAGGAGCCTGGGAGGCTGCAGTCCATGGGGTCGCTGAGGGTCAGACACGACTGAGCGACTTCACTTTCACTTTTCACTTTCATGCATTGGAGAAGGAAATGGCAACCCACTCCAGTACTCTTGCCTGGAGAATCCCAGGGACGGGGGAGCCTGGTGGGCTGCCGTCTATGGGGTCGCACAGAGTCGGACACGACTGAAGTGACTTAGAGCAAGATTCCATTGTGTGGATATACCACATTTTCTTTATCCATTCATCTGATGATGGGCACTTGGTTTGTTTCTACTTTCTGACTGTGTGAGTAATGTTGCTATTAACATTTGTGTACAAGTTTTGATGTGGACTTCTGTATTCAGTTCTCTTGGGTATATACTTAACATTGGAGTTACTGAGTCATATAGTGACTTTATGTTAAAATTTTTGAGGAACTGTTATTTTCCGAAGCAGTTGTACTATTTTTGCATTCTCAACCGCAGTATATAGGAGTTCCAGTTTCTCTGCATCCTTACTGACACATGTTATTACATGTCTTTTTTATTGTAACTGTTCTATACTTGGTATACAGTGGGATGTCACTGTGATTTTGATTTGCATTTTCCCTTATATTAATACTTATGATGTTAAATACCTTTTTATGTGCTTATTGTCCATTTGAATATCTTCTTTAAAAAATGTCTCTTCAGATACTTTGCTACTTTTTAATTGTGCTTTTTATTGTTGAGTTGTAAGAGTCCTTTTTATTTTCTGGATACAAGTCCTTTATAGATAATGTGATTAGTAAATATTTCTTCCCACTATGTGGGTTATCTTTTTACCTTCTTTTTTTTAAATAAGAAATTGTTTTTATTTATTTTTGGCTGCTCTGGGTCTTCATTGCTGCATGCAGTCTTTCTCTAATTGCAGCAAGTGGGGGCTACAATCTAGTTGCAGGGGCTTCTCATTGCCATGGTTTCTTGTTGCAGACCAGGATCCAGGCTTGAGCTCACTAGTTGCAGCTTAATGGGCTTAGTTGCCTTGTGGCATGACCAGGATGCCACCAGGGATCAAAGCCATGTCCCCTGCATTGCACAGTGGATTCCTAACCACTGGACCACTAGGGAAACCCTCGCTTTCTTGATGGTGTTCTTTGAAGCACAAAAATATTTAATTTTAGGTTAAATTTATCTATTTTTTTTTATTACTTATGCTTTAAATGTTATATTAGGAAACTGTTGTCTATTCAAGATCACAATGACTTATAACTATTTTTTCTACTAGTTTAGAGCCTAAGGTCTTACATGTAGGTCTTTGATCCATTTGGGGTTAATTTTTGTGTACGGTATGAGGTGGGGAACCAAATTTATTCTTTCACATGTGGATATCCAATTGCCTGGTACAATTTATTTAAAAAGAACTTTTCATTCCACCTTGTCAAAAATCAGTTCACTCTACATGTGAGGGTTTGTTTATTTGTGTATTTTAAAAAGTGGATTGAATTGCTCCCTTCCCCTCAAAGAAGAAATGTTGCAGTCCTAACCCACAGTATCTCAGAATGTGATCTTATTTGGAAGTATGGTTGTTATAGATATGTTTTATAAATAAAATAGAGTTGATGTACACTATCATGTTAATTTCGGTATACTACATAATGATTTCTTGTTTGCATACTTTATGAAATGATCCTCATAAGTCTAGCAACCATCTATTCCCGTACAAAGTTAGTACACTGACCATATTCCTTATGCTATATATTACATCCCTGTGACTTATTTGGTAAAGTGAAAGTTGCTCAGTCGTGTCCCCATGAACTATACAGTCCATGGAATTCTCCAGGCCCAAATACTGGAGTGGGTAGCTGTTCCCTTCTCCAGGCGATCTTCCCAACCCAGAGATCAAACACAGGTCTGCCATATTCTTTACTAGCTGAGCCACCAGGGAAGCCCAAGAATACTGGGGTGGGTTCAGTCAGTTTAGTTCAGTTGCTCAGTCGTGTCTGACTCTTTGCGACCCTATGGATTGCAGCACGCCAGGCCTCCCTGTCTATCACCAATTCCCGGAGTTTACCCAAACTCATGTCCATTGAGTTGGTCATGCCATCCAACCATCTCATCCTCTGTCGTCCCCTTCTTTTCCCACCTCCAATCTTTCCCAGTATCAGGGTCTTTTCAAATGAATCAGCTCTTCGCATCAGGTGGCCAAAGTATTGGAGTTTCAGCTACAGCATCAGTCCTTCCAATGAACACTCAGGACTGATCTTCTTTAGGATGGACTGGTTGGATCTCCTTGCAGTCCAAGGGACTCTCAAGAGTCTTCTCCAACACCACAGTTCAAAAGCATCAATTCTTCGGTACTCAGCTTTCTTTATAGTCCAACTCTCACATCCATACCTGACTACTGGAAAAGCCATAGCCTTGACTAGATGGACCTTTGTTGGCAAAGTAATGTCTCTGCTTTTTAATATGCTGTCTACACTTAGCAGCAGCAGCAGCAGCAGCAGGTTGGTCATAACTTTCCTTCCAAGGAGTAAGCGTCTTTTAATTTCATGGCTGCAGTCACCATCTGCAGTGATTTTTGAGCCCCCCCAAAATAAAGTCTGCCACTCTTTCAACTGTTTCCCCATCTATTTGCCATGAAGCAGTGGGACTGGATGACATGATCTTAGTTTTCTGAATGTTGAGCTTTAAGCCAGTTTTTTCACTCTCCTCTTTCACTTTCATCAAGAGGCTCTTTAGTTCTTCATTTTCTGCCATAAGGGTGGTGTCATCTGCACCCACTGGTGTGGGTAGCCTATCCCTTCTCCAGTGGATCTTCCCGACCCAGGAATCAAACCAGGGCCTCCCACATTGCAGGCGGATTCTTTACCAGCTAAGCTACCAGGGAAGCCCTTATTTGTTATATAGCTGATATAAGAGGTTTGTGCCACTTGATCCCCTTCACCTATTCTTGCCCCTGTCCTTATTTCTATATTTCTGTACTCATAATTTTATTCTGTTGATCTGTCTATCCATCTATCTATGTATCTATCTTTATGCTAGTACCACACAGTCTTAATTACTCTAGCTTCACAGTAATTTTTGAAATTGTGTGAGTCTTTAAGATTGTTTTGAGTATTCTGAATTTCTGTATGCATTACAGGATCAGCTTATCAGTTTCTGCAAAATATGCAGTTAAAATTTTGATAGTGATTGTATTGAATGTGCATATCCATTTGTAGGTATTGCCATCCATCCGAAGACTTCCATTTCTTTAGGTCTTCTTTAATTTCTTTCAGCAATTTTTTTTTTTTAGTTTTCAGAGTGCAAATCTTGTACTTCTTTTGTTAACATTTACTCCTAAATATTTAATTATTTCTGATGCTGATGTAAGCAGAATATAGTCTTGATTTCATTGCTGGATTTTTCCTTGCAAGTGTATAGGAAAACAATTAATTTTCATATAGTGATCTGGTTTCCTAAAACTTTTGTCATCTCAAATAGTTCTAATGGCTTTTTTCTTTTTTTTTTTTTATGGATTCCTTGGAAGTTTCTGTGTATAAGACCATGACATCTTAAAATAGAGATCGTTTTAGTTTTTCCTTTCCAATCTGTGTGTTTCCTATTTTATTTTCTTGTACTGACCAGACCCTCCAGTGTGACACATTAGAAGTGGAGAAAGCAAAAAGCCTTATGTTGTTTCTGACCTTACGCGGATCAGTCATTTACAATTAAGTGTGGTGTTAGCTGTGGGCTTTCATAGACACTTCTATATCAGGTTGAGAACGTTAACTTCTATTGCTATTAATAGTTTGTTGAATGTTTTTAATCATAAAATAATGTTGAATTCTGTCAAGTGCTTTTCTCTGTGTCTGTTGAAATGATCATATGGTTTTTGTCTTTAATTCAATTCATATGGTTCATTACACTGATTTCCACTTGTTGAAAAATGCTTGTTATTTTTAAAGATGTAGAAATTTATAGTGGAACTAAACAGGTTATTTTAAGTGTAGAGCAAAAATTAATCAGTATGAAATACTCTTCTTGTTACTTAAGACATAGACGCTTCCCTATATTTCTGTGCGGTGATAAGAATGGTTCAAGACTTAAGCATTTCATTTTACATCTGCTTTCTATTTTTAAGATTTCATCTGTATTTTCTTCTTTGTCCAGTCTAAAGCTAAAGAGGAAAGAAATGAAGTAGCAGTAGAATTGAGAAAGAGTTTGTGTGCGTTGACAGTAAATGCAATTGTGAATAATGAAAAAGGTCATTAACATGGTTAATATCCTTAGGGAAAACTCTAAAACAATGGGATGGGGCTTTTAGAAAAAATAAAGAAATGAGGAGAATGATTACTTGCTCTACAGGAAGATTCCCTTTACATTATGGCTAGAATTCAGTAGCATCTGAAAGCTTTGAGATGACCAGGGGACTCTTAATGAAGTTGTAGCCTTTGTAGAACAACTTTGCTTATATTTACTTCTAAATTACTGAGTGGTAATATAAATATTAATATGAAAGCTAATCTAAGCACAAAACAATATTTATGCTAGGAAAACAATCATTTGCAGGTTTCAAAAACTGTTATAGGTTTAAGAAGGGGTTATATTGCACGAAATATTGGGAAAATCAACTTGGTTAATTTGTGAAGCAGACATGTTTTTGTAAAACAAAAGAACAGAATAATATGCTTCAACTGCAGTTCTGTCCTGGGATTCTGAGTTTTGCTGTCATGTATAGTCCATGACTGAAGCGACTTAACACAGACACATACTCCATGACTAGGGCTTGGCGTCTCCAGAAGAGCCATTCTGAATGCACATTTTGTCAGTTCATAACGAGGGCAATTCAGAAATACATTATAAAGCCATTTACGAAAATGACTTGATGAAACAGTAACATTTAAAACTACATTTTCAACACCCAGATCTAGAAACAATTGTGTTTCCAAAATCGAGCAGTAGTTTTTTGCACTTTAGAATTGCAAAATCTGTGCCCCTGCTTCTTGGCTTCCCCCTCACTGTGATTCTCCCTGGGATTAACCTCCTCCAAAAAAAGGTTACTATCATGGAATACCCTGATTCCAGATTTATTTAATGTAGGTGGTTCCAAATTTCATATTTATATGTTTTCTCTTCTTACACCAAATAAAAATTATCTAGACTTGTGCAGGGTCATAATACTTTGCCCAGTTAAATATGCCAAGGTGTTTTTATTTTGAAAGATAACCTGGACAACTTTATGGTGGAGGTAAGTAATAATTATAATACAAATCTAAGCCATAATTAAAACACTGATATGAAGTTTCTTTAGGTTATTTGTATGCAGGAGACATAAGAGATGCTGGTTCAGTCCTTGAGTCGGGAAGATTCCCTGGAGAAGGGAGTGGCAACCCACTCCAGTATTCTTGCCTGGAGAATCCCATGGACAGAGGAGCCTGCTAGGCTGTAGTCCACGGGGTCGCAAAGAGTCAGACACTACTGAAGTGACTTAGCACACACACACACACACACACACACACACACACACACACAATACTACCAATGGAAGCAAAACTAATAATTTTGTAAATTTAATGTGGTAAAATTATGAACTGACAGACTTTTAAAAATCTTACCTGTTAAGTGGAGCTAAAATAATGACAGTACTCTGTGTGATACTATTATGGTGTCCAAAGTGATGTTAAGAACAGCAATATTTAATTTGTTCCTTACCTGTCTGTGAGAAGAATGGTTCGTTATTGCTGAATTCCCTCTTTTTCTTTCTAGATTGCTGAGACATGGAAAGGTTAAGTTACACAGAAAGTTTAAATAACCCAGTTGGGCCTCCTTCCCTGGCCTCGTCTCTCCTAAGTTCTTTCCATGAGTAGTCACCGGGTTCTGGAATTTATCTTAGGATTCAAAACTTGCCTTTAGATATCATTAGATGGTGGCTAGAATGTGTGCGTTGAATGATTTAAGGAGTTATCCTGAATGCTAATTGATAGTATGCTGTTTGAATGCTTTCTTTCCTAGAATAATTATGGCAGAGCTTTCTGAGACAGAAGGGCCAGTAGATTGGAAAGAACGTTGTGTAGCCCTGGAGTCCCAGCTCATGAAATTTAGAGTTCAAGCAAGCAAGATACGAGAGCTCTTAGCAGAGAAGGTAAGCTTTTCTCCCTCACCTTTGTTAGTAAAACATCAGTTCTTTGGGGCCCATTTCATTTATATTAAGTAATCTCAGTACTTTAGGAGGTAAACATTTAAAAAGTAATGAATATTATTTAATTTTTTGTCAGGGACCTGACGCTCTATTGGGCATATTCTTTTGCTAGTTTTAGAATGGATTGGACATTAAGACAAAAAACACTTCTTTGCAAATACTGGTGGACTATGTAATAATTGTATGTATTTGATGAATGTAGAATTAATTCATGCTAGAAAGAACAGCTATAATTTATTTGATTTTAGTGTGGTGTGATAGCATTTTGATCTACTAAATGTTTAGACAAATTATCTTTAAAGTGATTATTGTTCATTCCCTGTGTAAGGTAAAATACAGTAAAACATTGTATATGGAAGTATATACCTATTTAGGAATTTGTGTTGACAAACAATGTATCACTAAACTATAGAATTGAATTAATATAATTCTGTGCTTCTCTTAATAGTTCTAACCATGTAATTAAAATTTCATTTATGTCATAGAATTTTTTAATATATGTATATAAAACCAATATTCATTGGTTTATTCATTCAACAAATATTCATTGCAATGTGTTTGTGCCA
This sequence comes from Ovis aries, assembly GCF_016772045.2. NCBI lineage: Eukaryota > Metazoa > Chordata > Mammalia > Artiodactyla > Bovidae > Ovis > Ovis aries. The sequence goes on along the minus strand of NC_056056.1, from coordinate 80,607,871 downwards.
GACACTGTCCTTAATGCTACAGTTACAAATCTGTGAATAAGACAATGCATGTTGCTATTTCCAGGGAGCTTGGATTCTAGCCCTGCTGTGTCCAATGTGGCCGGCACAACCACAGGTGATTAGTGAACACTGTAAATGAGACTAGTTCAAATTGAGATGTGTTGGAAATGTAAAATACACACTGGATTTCAAAGATTTAGTTTGTAAAAAGAATATGAAATATCTGTGCAATAATTTATATTGATTACATGTTGAAATGATAATATTTTGGACAGTAGATTAAATAGAAAATAGTAAAATTATTTACCTGTTTTTAACTGTAAATACGGGTACTAGAAGTTTTGAAATTATATACGTAACTCACATTATATTTGTATTAGCAGTGCTGTCTGGATGGCTATATAAATGGTATTAATGATCGTTCAGAACTGACCAGGAGAACTTACAGGTGGTTTCTTAAACTCTAACCTGCATAATCCTTTTAGAGTGGAGACCGGTACACATACCACATCTCTAAAAATCATGTTAAATCTTATTTGCATTGCCAACCAAGAATCTCTTAGCACAGAAGAATTGCAATAAAATCCAGTGAAACACCATTCAGTTTAACCTTTCAAATGTATCCTCTAAAATTTTTGTGCACTAACAGCTTTTAGTTGCAAAGACTAAAGTTACTCTCTTCACTTTGGGCTAGAGGATGACCCAGTCGTAGGTTTTGTGGAATGAATCTCCACTATCAATTTACTTTATCACTATTAAAATAAAAATTATAACTTGAAAAAAAAGTCCCAGTTTGATTATCTCCAAGTTGGGAAAGCTTATCCTAACTCAGAGTTAGTGACTCATGCTTTGTCTTTTGCTCCTCTCTCTGTAAAAATCATTTCCCAGGTTGTACTATGATTGTCCCCCATGTAGTGATTTTAGCAATATCACTAATTATAACCTTGCTGCTCAACCTCACTGGACACTTCCCAAGTGTCCCAGGCACCTCAGCCCTTCAACAGTTGGCCCGCTGTTGACCACAGCCTCCTAGTCAAAATTTTCTTGGTTCCCTTGACTGTGGTACTTTCCTGGTTTCTTTATGGACTTTCTTTATAAGAAGTTATAAAAAGTTATGCTTGTTGGGGTTCCAATTAATTGACCTTTAAATTCTTAATGCCAGTATTTGTTTTGTTCTTCATTAGGCTTGTCATAAGAAATTTCTTTGTGAGTGCCCATTTTGTAAATTTTAAAAGTGTAGTTTTCTCTGTAAGTAAGATTATAAATAGTTTTTGGTCATTAATTTAGTTACCAAATTTTCTTTTTTCTTTGTCAGTGAATAAAGATTGAGAGGAATATTATTTCAGAATTGCTGTTTTAGGTGTGGTTTCTTTTTCTTCTTCTTTCTTCCTTTTTTTGGTGTCTTCTGTAATTTTATTTGTCTTAAATCCTTTGACGGATCTCAGAGATGGAGTGATTCATATGTGTTTTATACAGTGGAAAGAGGATAAATATGCCAAGTTACTCATGGCTTCCCAGTAAATATATTCAACACCAAAATAAGAATAACACTTTTTCATGATATTTTCTGTATTTTTTGCTATTTTTTTCTCTGGATTAAAATTTATTTTTGTACCCACCCATAAAAATATCAAATACTGGTATTAAAATTAAAATGCCAAACATTGATTTATTATGTACTAAGCACTGTACAGATATGATTTATTTAGTTATTATAATAACAACCTGTGAAGTAATAGGTTTTATTGTTCCCATTTTACAGATTAGGAAACTGATGCTTACCATGTGCCAGGCAATCTTCTAAGTACTTTATTATTTTTTTAATCCTTATAGCAGCCTATGAGGTAGATATTATTATTCATATTTACACAAGAGGAAACTAAGGCACATAAAGTTATTTACCTTGACTGAGTTCATGCAGAAATGTAAATGATGAAGCCAATATTTGGCCAATATTTGTAAATAGGCATTTTGTTTTGGGGGCTTCCCTGGTAGCTCACCTGGTAAAGCCTGCAATGCCAGAGACCCCGGTTCAAATCCTGGATTGGGAAAATCCCCTGGAGGAAGGCATGGCAACACCCTCTAGTATTTTTGCGTAAGAACCCTCATGGACAGAGGAGCTGGCCGGCTACAGTCAGTGGGGTGGCAGACAGTCGGACACGACTGAGCAACTAAGTGCGGCATTTTGTTTTTAGAGCCTGAATGCTTAGCCATCACCCTGTATGACATCTCTAATCTAGTTTTATTACCACATTCCTTGCTTTCTCTAATAGTCTCACCTACTCATCTGTTGTCTTTTCTTTTCAGTCACACAACATATAAATCCATCTCTGCTAGGCAGCATATGTCTGTGTAAGTTAGGGTGTATGTACGTATGTAGTAATAACAGTTTACATAACGTTACATATTTTTTAAGGCAAACCCTGTTGCATTGCTTCTGCATGCCAACCCAACTTGAGTCAAATATCATGTTCCAGAGGCTAGTCTGTTCCCATCTGTGATCTTTGGTTTTGTGTTAGAACCAGTTTGCCCCAAGGATTCTTCCCAATAGTTCTCTGTACCTTCCCTCCAGATGGATGCAGGCCTAAAGCTGAAGATTCTTGAGAGAATACTAATTTGATTCCTCAGCTCTTTGCCAGAAATTCTGTCCAACTTTTCTTTTCTGCTACAGTTCTGGTTCTTAGTTCTCTCTTCTTGGCACTGATTATAGACTGCTAACACTAGGTGCCAACTATGGATCCTAAGCCTTGACTACAGCCATTAGCTAGCTTAAACCCCACAATAACTCTATGAGGTAACTATTATTATCCACAATCTAAAGATGTTGACATTAAGACGGAGAGTATTTGAGCAGGAGGCCCAGTATCACACAGGTAACAAATAGCAGAGTTGGCATAAAACCTTAGATCTTTCACACTTTTTTGTGATGTAGCTAAGAGTGCCTGGCATATAGAAGTAACACATTATTATTTTCCTGTATCTTTCTGACTGGACACACTGGTTAAGTATAAAAGGAGGACCTAAAAATTATAATTATTTTTGATATTTAGAATATTTTATTATTTTAAATAATAATAATTTTATTATTTAAAAACTAAAATAGTATAATTATAGATTGATAGACATCTTTCTGAATATTTTTAGGAAAAATGTGTGAGAGGATCTCAGAGTGTTGCTATAATTAAAGATGGATTTCAATTTTATATACATTGTATATTTTGGAGATTAGGAGAATACATGGGATCTTTTTAAACTATTTTTTTCACCTATTTATTTTTCCATTACAATTTCCAAGTAACTTTGAATATTGAAGCTTGTGAAGAAAAAGTCCTTGTTGAAATCTTGGGCAAATCCCACTGTAAGTGGGAGAGGTCTTTGGAGGAATTTAAGGAATGGTGTTGGAAATATCTCTAGTATGCCAAACATAAACTCTTCAGGGAAGCTGAGATTTAAGTAGTTTTCTACTTTACAGTATTACTAATTCATTTTCAGAGTCGGGGAGGAAAAGGGAAAGTTTATTTTTCAGTTGAAGTGAATTTATTTCCTATTAGTTAGATTTTCAGTGAAAAGAAAAAGGTGAAACAAATGAAGAATTTTCCTTTTAGGCATCAGCGTGGCTCGCATAGCCTAATGCTGCCTTTATCTGATACAGCATTGCTGTCTGGCAGTTCCTACCACTTGACCTTCCTCTTGTCAATGTGATTTCCCTGAGGTGGTCTAGGATTCCCATCTAGGAATAAGGAGTCCCTGGACAGCATTGTGTTTTCTTTCATATAACAGTCCAGTCAACACCACGGTTATCCTATTTAAATCACATATGTCCTGTTACTCTTTTGCCCCACCTAATATTTCACAGCGCATTCCCTGGTGGCTCAGATAGTACCTGCAATTTGGAAGACCCAGGTTCAATCCGGGGTCAGGAAGATTCCCTGGAGAAGGAAATGGTAACCCCCTCCAGTATTCTTGCCTGGAAAATCCCAGGGACAGAGGAGCCTGGTGGGCTACAGTCCATGGGGTCGCAAAGAGTTGGACACGACTGAGCAACTGACATGCAATGAAAATTGTACATATAATAATAATAATGAGATTTTCAGGCTGACTTAAAGTTATTTTAAAAAACTTTATTTGGGGGCTGTTGATTGAGGCTATTGTTACTAATTTTACATTTTTATTTATTTATTTGGCTGCACTAGGTCTTAGTTGCAGCATGCAGAACCTTTAGCTGTGGCATATGGGATCTAGTTCCCTGACCAGGGATCAAACCTGGGCACCCTGCACTGGGAGTTGCAGAGTCTTAGCCACTGGACCACCAGGGAAATCCTGAGGATATTATTTTTGATAACAAGTTTTTTTTTTAATGGTGTGTTTCCTTCTGCAGTAGGTTTCTTGGGACCATACAGCTTAAAATTGTTCCTATTATGTATGTTAATGATTTTAAGTTGCTAGTAAAAGATTCCTAGGCCAAAAGAATAGAATACAAGGGACAAAAATAAAGACAGATGCTTCCCAGCCAAGGATTTTGTGGTTTCATGTATCTGGGACTGATTTTCATTTGGTTCTGTATAACTATACACTATGGGTGGAGTTTATAAATACCTAAGCAGCTGTGGTTCAACTAAAAGAGCACTAGGGATTCTGAGCATGAAGGCTCACATCCCATCCATGTCACTGGCTGGGGGCATTCGAAACACCAATTTCCTAATGTTTCTAACTGGAATAACAATTCCTGTCTATGACATGGCTATGAAATAATGTATGTGAAAATTCCTGGTTCCTGAACTCTTATTTTAATTCTTTTTAAGTTCTCCTCCTTGAATTATCTTTCTCTCCTCTGAGACTATTTTCCACTTTTATGTTTGATTTTTCTTTTTCAGGTTGCAAGCTTTTCTCAAATGTCTAATGATCTTTGGTGGTCTGTTTATATTTAAGGATGGAATATCTGAAAAGTTGACCAACAATTGTATATAAAATCAGTGCTGGTTGACTATCAATATTTACTTTAGAATGAGTGGGTCTGAGACTGCTTATTACACCATGAGCCCATAAATGCCACAGTTGTTGGACTAGAGCCCTCCAAGTAATTTATTCAACTTTATAGGAGAAGAACATTCAGTCTTATAACAGGAAGTAAATGCTTAGCTGCTGCACATTCAGCACATGGGGATAAGTGAGAAGGTTTCAGAGAACTAGTTGGCTCTAAGGGCCACATGTTTTCTATTAATACCCACTATTCCCAGCCCCACACTCACTTCCCCTGTAGGTCTTTGCAGGGTTGTACAGGGCATTCAGCTCTAGGGGAGAAGTTCAGGATGCTCCAATGCTTATTGTAGGCTGGGTCTCACTTTTCCTCTGGTTTCCAGTAATATGTTCCTCATGTCCACCTGACATCTCATCAGAAGAACCTTTACCAGCCATCATTTCTATCAACAACCTGGTCACAGTCCTTAGCTGTGCACCCCAGGAAGACTGAGGCTTTCTCTATAGCTTTCCTGTTCTTCTGACCTCTCACCAGAATTGCTTTAATGGTCTGTTCATGGTCATGTAGGTTTTTTCTACCATGTACCTTAAAATTCTTCCAGTCTGTATCATCACCCAGTTCCAAAATTGCTTCCACATTTTTAGATATTTGTTAAGCAGCACCTCACTCTCAGAACCAGTTCTATGTCTTAGTCTGTGGGGATTGCTGTAATAAAATAACAACAGACTGTGTAGCTTACGAACAATAGAAATCTTATTTCTCACAGTTTTGGAGGCTGGAAGTCTGATACCAGGATTCCAGCATAGTCAGGTTAGGGCCCTTGTCTGGGTCACTGACTTCTTATACTGTTACCTGGCAGAAGGGGCTGGGAGCTCTGTAGAAACTCGATTATAAAAGCACTAATGCAGTTCATGTGGGGCCCACCCTCAAGGTTTAATCACCATCACGTTGGGCATTAGAATTCCAAGATGTGAATTTGCCAGAGTTGGGGGCAAACATTCAAAGTGGTCCCCTTTGAGAAATTATTCAATCTTTTTAAAAAAATGACTATTATTAAGACTTTGTCTTTTTAGAGTAGCTTAGGATTCACAGAAAAATTGGGTGGAAGATATAAATTTTTCATGTATTCTCTGTCCCCACACATGTATAGCTATCCTCATTATTTTTCTTTTTTAAAATTTATTTATTTTAATTGGAGGCTAATTACAATATTGTGACGGTTTTTGCCATACATTGATGTGAATCAACTATGGGTGTACATGTGTGCCCCCCTGTCCTGAACCCCCGCTCCTACCAACCTCCCTGTCCCATCCCTCTGGGTTGTCCCAGTGCACCGGCTTTGAATGCCCTGCTTCATGCATCAAACTTGGACTGGTCATCTATTTCACATATGGCAGTATACATGTTTCAATGCTATTCTCTCAAATCATCCCCCCTTGCCTTTTCCTACAGAGTTGAAAAGTCTATTCTTAACATCTGTGTCTCTTTTGCTATCTTGCAGATAGGGTCGTCATTACCATCTTTCTAAATTCCATATATATGCATTAATATACTATATTGGTGTTTTTCTTTCTGACTTACTTCACTCTGTATAATAGGCTCCAGTTTCATCCACCTCATTAGAACTGACTGAATTGCATTCTTTTAATAGTGAGCAATATTCCATTGTGTGTATATACCACAACTTTCTTATCCATTCCTCTGCTGATGGACATCTAGGTTGCTTCCATATCCTGGCTATTGTAAACAGTGCTGCAGTGAACATGGGGGTACACATCTCTTTGAATTCTGGTTTCTTCAGTGTGTATGCCCAGCAGTGGGATTGCTGGGTCGTTTGGCAGTTCTATTTCCAGTTTTTAAAGGAATCTCTACACTGTTCTCCATAGTTGGCCATCCCCATTATTAACATCCCTCACCAGAGTGGTACATGTTACAAATTGTTCAACCTACATTGACACATTATTATCACCCAGAGTTCTTACTTTCACTCTTGGTGTTGTACATTCCATGAGTTTGGACAATGTATAGTGACATGTATGTATGATTATGGTATCATACAGAGGATTTAGTGTAGTGGTTAGTCATTTAGTCATGTCTGACTTTTTGCAACCCCATGGCCTGTAGCCGCTGTCCATGAAATTCTGCAGGCAAGAATAGTGGGGTGGGTGGCCATTTCCCTCTCCAACAGAGTACTTTCACTGTCCTAAAAAGCTTCTGTGCTCTGCTTATTCATCCCTCTCCATACTCTTCCCCCAGCCCCACCCTCACCACCACTGATCTTTTATTGTCTCCATAGTTTTCCAGAATGTTAGGTAGTTAGAGTCATACTTTATGTGGCCTTTTCAGTTTGGATTCTTTCACTTAATAATATGTTTTAAGTTTCCTTCATGCCTTTTCATAGCTTGATAGCTCATTTCCTTTTAGCAGTAAATAATATTTCATTGGTTTTACCACAGTTTATCTATCCAGTCATCTATTGAAGGAAATCTTGATGGCTTCCAAGTTTTGGCAATTATGAATAAAACTGCTGTAAATAATCTGTGTGAAAGTTTTTATGTGAACATAAGTTTTCAACTCCTTTGGGTAAATACCGAGGAGCGCACTTGCTGGACAGGGTGATAAGAGTATGTTTAATTTTATAAGAAAGCATGCAGTGAATGAGAGTTCCTGTTCCTCCGCATTCTTGCTAGCATTTGGTATTGCCGGTGTTCTGGATTTCGGCCATTCTCATAGGTATGTCAGTCATTTATTTTCACTAGCCAAAGTCTACAAAGCAGCAACCCATTTGTGGATTTTCCTGTTTTCCCTGGGAATCCCAAAAATATTCAAAATTGAGGGTAAGGCTGCACAAGTGTAGAAATTCCTCTGAAAACACAGTGTCGTTGCATTGTAGAAATGATGTTACGGTGTAGAAACGACATTTGTCAGCATATTGTCAGTAGTGAAGGGATGTGATGTCAGTTGTTTGCATGTCAGTTAATTTTTTTGTTTAAGCACTGTCCTAGACAGGAGATACATTGCTTGTCCAACTTCTTTATGTAATGCGATAGTCTATAACAGAATCAATAAAATGCTGTTAGACAACAGTACTTGTTTATTAAACGTGAAATGTGTTGTACTGATGTGCTCAGTTGTGTCCAGCTGTTTGCGACCCCATAGACTGTAGCTCACCAAGCTTTTCTGTCCATGAGATTTTCTAGGCATGAATACTGGAGTGGGTTGCCATTTCCTTCTCCAGGGAATCTTCCCGACCCAGGGATCAAACCTGTGCTTCTTGCGTCTCCTGTTCTGGCAGGTGGATTCTTTACCACTAGTGCCACCTGGAAATATCTTCACAAAAATTAAAGGTGATATGAGGTCCAGAGAATGCACTTGAGAAATGCCTATTTATGTATCCAGATATTTTAAAATTCTTCCAGAATCTAGATCCTTGCAATAAACTACCTTAAAAAAATATTGCCATGTGGACAGGCAGTTAAATTACAATATATGGTGACAATGAAGTGTTTTGCACTTTTATTATCCAATAGAAATATAAAGTGAGAAACATGTAATTTTAAAATTTCTAGCAATATTAATAAAATGAAAAAGAAACAGTAGATGAAATTAATTTTAATATTATATTTTATTTAATGTGACATTAAAAATATCATTTCAATGTGAGTCAGTATGAGCAATTACTGAGATTTTTATTCTTTTTGCAATAGGTTTTCAAATACTGTGTTATTGAATGAAGTGTGTATTTTACAGTTCTACCACATTTCAATTTGGACTAGCCACATTTCAAGTGCTCTTGGACAGCACAGTTCTATCATTTCCCTGTCCTCTGTGATTTTCTGAACCATCTGGAGACAAGAAAATCAGTGTGTTGCTAAAATAATGTCCAAATGCTCTGGACTGGTACCCGCCATATGTCATTACTATCATATTTTTGGGAGTCAGTCCATTAAAAGTAATAGCTATATCTGAACAGCAGCCTTCTACTACTTGCTCAGGGTTATGAGACATTGTCTCTTGAATAAGATATGCAGTTGGTTTTGTGTTAAATAGAATTCTTCTTTGGGAATCCTCTTTACTTTCTGCAAGAACTCCTGCATATTTCAGGCAGACTGCTAAGCTGCCTATCTTCTGATAAGTTCCAAATCACACTTGGATTTGCATACTTTTCGGACTTATTCCCCTGGAGAAGGAGATGGCAACTCACTCCAGTATTCTTGCCTGGAGAATCCCATGGACAGAGGAGGCTGGTGGGCTACAGTCCACAGGGTCACAGAGTCAGACACATCTGAGCGACTAAGCACGCATGCACGGAGACTTATTCAGAAGTCTGTTAATTCTTTTCATAGTCCCCATAGTTAAAGCAATTCCTCCTCCTACTGTCATGAAATCAAGGTTGCCAGATGTTACAGTGTGGCCCAGACATAAAGGCTGAGATACATCCTTAGTAAACTGAATATACTCTTGAGTTTTCAGTGACAGCGAGTGTAGTGGGATGTGCCAAAAAGAACCAGTTGCGGCTGTTGCTGCACTTTCCAGAGACATATTTGTCCATTTTTCTCATCTGTATCCACATGCCATTTTTTATCTTAGACCATAATTTTTCATTTTTAGTACTATGGTGCTCTACTTTGTCACAGTGTTTGGTATACGATTCTTTGAGTACCCAGTAATGCCATCGGGTTTTCATGGATGATACAGTAAATACAGATACTTTTACTAAGCTCCATGTGCTGCACTTCTGAAATGTTTAAAGCTCTTTTGTGTTTGGTGGGCAAAGTGATGGTGCTCGTCATGGTCTTGAGTTTTACCTGTGTTGACTGGTAATTTGCCCAAACATAGGTATCAAAATGCAGCAAATGTTTCAAACCAGTACAGCTTTAAAAAATTATGTATTCACAACAGAAACTACCTTTAAGGCGTTGAGAATAACACATGCCTCAGCTGGGATTCCTGTCACCCATGTGGTCCAGAGCTGGCAGCCTTGCTTCCTGCTGCAGGAGGCCACTCCTCCATGGTTTTGAGAAGGGGGTGATCTGTTGTATCAGCCATGGGTGCTGTTGTATCACACCCAGGATGCTGTGAGTTTGAGATGCTCTGGAAGTTCAGGGCATCTGAGAATGTCCGCCAGCAATAAAAGTGACAGTGAGCATAGGTTGAGCCACAGATGGCTCCAGTGTTCACCAGACTTCAACACTCAGAAAAGAATAATTCAGAATTTAGTTTTACATCATGGTTGTGTATTATGTTAATTTGTATTAGATCCTTTTAAGACTTTTGCTTTTTTACTTATTCAGTTTAGTATTAAAATCTTCAAATTTTTTTTTTAATTTCCCACCGTCTGATATCTTCAAACATTTTATTATCCACAGAACTTTCAAAAAATACCCAGATATTTTTTCAACCTCTGTGCCGTATGCTCTTGTGGACACATATATATTTTATCAGAGTATCTTCCATACTCTTTCTATCATCACAATCTTTTTAAGAATTAAAACTACTCAGTTGTGACTTACATATACCACCAGTGCAGCTTATGAAAATGTACCACTTTCTGATATCACTGGGACTTTTTTCCCCTATATTAAGCCTGTTTCAGTGTATATTTTTTCTTTTTAAATTTTTTTAAATTTATTTTTTGTTGAAGTATAGTTGATTTATAGTGTTGTTAGTTTCAGGTGTACAGCCAAGTGATTGAGGCTTTTTAAAAAATATTTATTTATTTGGCTATACTGGGGTCTTAGTTGCAGCATGTGGTATCTAGTTTTCCAATCTAGTTCTAGATTGAACCTGAACTCCTTGCATTTAGGAGTGCAGTCTTAGCCACTGGGCCACCAGGGACATCCCATCAGCTTATTATATATATATATATATATATGTATGTACATGTATATTCTTTTTCAGACTCTTTTCCTATATAGGTTATTACAAAATATTGAGTACAGTCCCAGTACTATACAGCATGTCTTTGTTGGTTATCTGTTTTATGTGTAGTAATGTATATATGTTAGTTGCTCACCCATTTCCAACTCTTTGCGACCCCATGGACTGTAGCCTGCCAGGCTCCTCTGTCCATGGAATTCTCTAGGCAAAAATACCGGCGTGGGTTGCCAATTCCTTCTCCAGATGTCTTTCCCAACCCAGGGATCGAACCTGGGTCTCTTGCATTGCAGGCAGATTCTTTACCGTCTGAACCACCAGCCCAAATTCCTAATTTATCCCTCCCCCCATCATTGGGACTTTTTGATCAGCAAAGCATATGACATTTGAGGTCTTTCTATTATTGTAGATTTAATTTACTGTTCTTAAAATATGATGACCAATAATTTCTAACATATAGTCCAATGAAGAAAATTCTACTGATTAATACTCATGTAGTACATATTGCAAAGAGTACCAAAATTTTGGTATTTTGTTTGATCAGTTTTTACATATGCCCTGAAAGAAACTTTAATGTGCTCAATTCTGTGTAATTAATATCCATTGAAGTACTTTAAGTGTTCCTAAAGAATTCCAAAAGGGAAATATGAATTTTTCTATTTTTTATGTCTTTTCTCACATTTCAGATGCAACAGCTTGAGAGACAAGTTATTGATGCTGAGCGTCAAGCAGAAAAAGCTTTTCAACAGGTAGGGTATAGTTTTGGTTAAAAAATTTTCTTTTGCCTCTACCAGTTTAAGCATTGTTTTGCCCAAAATAATCTTGAAAACAGTTTTCAGCTATCCTCTTCATTTTGTCATTTATGCTGTTTATAAGCTAGCTCCATAGAGAACATATAGAATCTAACTTTGTTTGGTCCCTTAACAAATTTTCAAAAGGTCTCAAATGCTTCTATTAGGAAGTTTTTCTTATAAAAAAAACCCTCAAATGTGAATTTTATGGTTATGCCTAGCCATAATGACATTTTATGTATAAAGATGTTCTTGGCAGCTTTAATTATAGTAATAAAGAGTTGGAAATAATATGAATGCAATATTATAGGAGAATGAATTAGTGAACTGTATCTATTCCATAAAATATTAAACAACCATTAAAAATAACTGTTGGTGGTGGTGGTTTAGTCGTTAAGTTGTGTCTAACTCTTGTGACCCCCATGGACTGTAGCCTGCCAGGCTTCTCTGTCCATGGGATTTTCCAGGCAAGAATACTGGGGTGGGTTGCCATCTCCTTCTCCGGGGGATCCTCGTGACCCAGGAATCAACCCCGGGTCTCCTGCATTGCAGACAGAGTCTTTACTGACTGAGCCAGTGTGGAAAGATGTTTAGAGTTATATCGGGAAAAATATATACAGATTTTTGTATTTAACATGTTAGTAGATGTGGGGGCAGAGTGAGTCAAACCTGAGTTTAAAAAAGGCTGTTAGGAAACACTGAAATTTAACCGGAGTTATAATTATAGATGGAATTATAGATGATTGGTTTCTTCTTGTATATCCTCCTACTTTCTAGTTTTTGGTTCTGGTATTACTTTTACTCTGAAAAAATTAAGTTTTGATAAGTCACTTAGCCCTTCTTAGGCCTTGCCCACAGTAAAATGAGTGGTTTGGATGAGCCTACCAGCCTTAAAATTTGCCTAAGGAGCATACATTGGTAAATTCACATTTTATGAAAAGATCTCTGTCAGATTCAGTCAAGTCAAGAATTTCAGAAGTCTTAAATACAAAATTGTTTCTTCTCAGAAGTGTATATTAAGTTTCTTATACTTGCTCTAGGTCTGTTACGTTTGTTTCTTCAACTTGAACACTACCAAATCTTATTTTCATTTGAAAGACTCAGTTTTACGCAGTAGATCGTTTCAGTGGTCTAACTTAACCCAATTTAACCTAATCCTTAGTTGTCTCTTTTTAAAAATAATTGTGTTAATGACTTTTATTTTTGGCCGTGCTGAGTCCTTGTCGCTGCACAGGCTCTTCCCTAGCTGCGGTGAGTGGCGGCTGCTCTGTGGCCGTGGTGCCCGGGGCCTCTCACTGTGGTGGCTTGTCTTGTTGCAGAGCACAGGCTCTGGGGCATGCGGGCTTCAGGATTTGGGGCTCCCGGGCTGTGGAGCACAGGCTCAGCAGTTGCGGCACATGGGTTTAGTTGCTCCGCGGCATGTGGGATCTTCCCAAACCAGAGATCAAACCCTTGTCTCCTGCATTGGCAGGTAGATTTTTTACCACTGAGCCACCAGGGAAGCCCCCTTAATTTTCTTAAATTAATTATACTTGAAGATAAGATCCATGGGATTCTCCAGGTAAGAATACTGGAGTGGGTTACCATTTCCTTCTCCAGGGGATCTTCCCAAACCCAGGGATCGAACCCGGGTCTCCCGCATTGGAGGCAGACACTTTAACCTCTGAGCCACCAGAGAATCTTTAAACTTTATTATGCAAAATTCAAGCACTATAAGAGTAGAGAAAATAGATAGCGAACCCCCATCATCAACTTCAGCAATTAGTCTGCCCCCACCCACTTTTTGCCTCCCTATCCTTATACAAGGTTATTTTGAAACAAATCCCAGATAGCATATGATTCTACCCAAGCGTGTTTCAGCATCCCATCTAAAAATAAAGACTTAAAAGTCATAACTACAGGTACCATCACCTCATCAAAAAGTTAGCAATAATTCTTTAAAACTCCAAATGTAGATATTGATATAAGTACTAGTAGTAATGGTAAGGATGTAAGCTGTGCTTGGTTTTTTGTATTTTATTTTCCTTAGCTGATGGGACCAAGTAGTAATTACTTATATCTATAAAAAGCCAATAATTAACAGTAGAGCCATTAAAGGCCACTTATATTCTAAAAGAAAGATTGTGTTCATGTCATTCTCTGTCACCCTACGCATGTGTGCTAAGTCTCTTCAGTAGTGTCTGTCTCTGCAATCCTACGGACTGTAGCCTGCCAAGCTCCTCTGTCCATGGAGTTCTCCAGGCAAGAACACTGGAGTGGGTTGCTGTGCCCTCCTCAGGGGGATCTTCCTGACCCAGGGATCGATCCCATTTCTCTTAGTTTCCTGCGTTGGCAATTGGCTTCTTCACCGCTGGTGCCACCTCGGAAGCCCCTGTCACTCTGTGCCAAATGTCTTTTCCTGTAGTGGGCCCTCTATGTGTGTCGCAGCTCAGCCTGAAGCCTTGCAGCGCCTGTCTGTCATTCTGTCAGCTCTTTGACTTCCAGGTCTCCTGCACTGTCTTTCCTTTTCTGACTTTGGTTTCCTGGTGGCATCCCTCTTGGTTGCTGCACTCACGGCTATCTCCATACATCTCTGTCTGTTCTGCTACTTTCCCTTTCTCTTCCTCTCCCTTTCCTTCCCTTCCCTTCCCTTTTTCCCCTTTAACTGCCTGTATAGGAAAAAAAGAAAGAAATTAAAGATGGTTTTGTTTTGCTTTTTCCTGAGTTAACTTTCTAAATTGATATATGCAGCAAATTTGTTTAGTTCTGAAAATTAAAGTAAATTAAATATCTTTTTTTTTCAATTTGTGGTTTTCATTTTCCCTCTGTTTGGTTCACTGGATCTTGAAAGGAAAAAGGAATCCTTATTCCCAATTTAAAAAAGGAAACCATGGCAATTTGTAGCCATCAGTGCCCAACTCCTGGTCTTAAAAGTTAACAAGAATTTCTTATTTGAAGTTGTCCTTTGAGTATATTGGGTTTCCCTGGTGGCTCAGCTGGTAAAGAATCCATGTGCAATGGGTTCTATCCCTGGGTTGGGAAGATCCCCTGGAGAAGGGAATTGCTACCCACTCCAGTATTCTGGCCTGGAGAATTCCATGGATTGTATAGTCCATAAGGTTGCAAAGAATCGGACACGACTTAGTGACTTTCACTTTGAGGATATCAAGTATAAAATTATTTCATTCTATGTGCCACATTTTTAGGGGAAAATTATAAAATTTTAGGGAAAATTATTGGTTTATTTTAGATATACTGCCTTAAAGTAACACTACTAATGCCCCCTGCCTCCACCCCCACCCAGGTAAAAAGGTCAATATTCATCTCCCAGAGTTTCCATATAATCAGTAGATATTGCTTTTTGTCATAACAGTTTAAATTTATAGAGTAGCTGTTTTGTTATGCTTCAGAAGAATTTTTGGCTTAAATATTTCATAATGAATCTGAAAGTTAACAGGAAATATAAACAGAGAGCAAGTTAATTCTAAGGCACTGATTATATTACCTTTTTTTTTTTTTGCCTTTGTTAAGACTAAGTAAATATTATTAACTTAGAGTAACTGACTCTTTTGCTCTCTTTAACAGTTTCCATGGGACTATGGCCTATCTGCTATTTATGTTGCTTAAATCCAGCTTATCCTTTGTCATTGAGCCGTATCCTAAGACTTAAACTGTATTTATATTAACCTAGAAAGAATGTTTCCCCACAAAAAGCAGTTGTCAGCTGTAACCAGCTCAACTCTACACTTTAACTTTGTGCATATTTTTCCTTGTGTATTAAATGTGTGGGCCTCACCTGCATAACCATCAAATAAATTGCTGATAGAAAAAAGAATCACACATTCTTCCAGAGAAATCCTGGCAGTGTTGTAGTACATCTTTATTGTTGTTGTGCATAAATTTTGAAAGCAGTTATGTGCAAATCAACCCAGTACTGTATATGAGAAATCTAGTGAGGCAGAAAAGAAGCAAATAGCACATATGGGAGATACTGATATACAGCATTCCTTCTCAACTATCGGACTAGGCAGTTGTATGCATGCTTGCATGTATGCTGAGTCCCTTCAGTTGTGCCTGGCCCTTTGCGACTCTATGGACTGTAGCCCGCCAGGCTTCGCTGTCCATGGGATTCTCCAGGCAAGAATACTGGAGTGGGTTGCCATGCCCTCCTCCAAGGGGATCTTCTTGACTCAGGGCTCAACCCGTGTCTCTTGTCTCCTACATTGGCAGGTGGGTTCTTTACCACTAGGGCCACCTGGTACAATCTAATACACTAATTTATGCTAACCAAAGAGGAGTGGATAATTTCTCCTGTAGAAGCTTTGTCTTTTCAGTTATGTCTTTAGGACCCAGTCCCTTGCCTGTGTTTGATTCAGTTTTGGTAGGAGTTAGATTTACATTTCCTTCTAATCTGTGGGCTAATCTACTTTTCTTACAGTTGGTTCTTAGCATCCAAGTCATTTCTGGTGCTTAATAAATAACTACTCAATCATCCTAATATTTAGGACCGTGGAATGATTGGCTTTGTTATATGGAAAACTATTTAACGGTGTTTCTTTTCACTTTCAGTGAGAATGGGTCTGGCCTTACTACATAAATTATGGAGCACTCTGCTGAAAAAACTGTTTAAAATAGGATTAGAATGATTAATTTGCAATAATTTTGTGTAACTGGAAAATAGTATGGGATTCAAACTACCCTTAACCATGTTTTTGTTGTATTTTGGAATGATTAAGTATCTTTGTCACATAATTGCAATACTTATATAGGAATAGAAACTTTCACTCCCCGCTCAGAAATATAGTCACATGTCAATTACCTGTAGTGGGAGAGGGAGGGATGAGGTTGGAGGTGGGAAAAGGGAGATATTGATATGGATAGTTACAATGGGAGCAATATTTGCAGCTTCTGCTTTCTCCAGGATAGGCAAGAAAATGGAAAATGTCATTGGGAGTTGTGTCAGGGTCCCCACCACCAGCCTCGGCTTTGGTGATTCACAGAAAGCCATAGAATCCTGAGAAGCTGTTCTACTAGTGGTTTCAGTTTATTACAGTAAAAGTACAGATTAACTTCAGCAAAGGAAAAATGCACATAGGGCAGAGTCCAGGAGACACCAGGTATGTGCTTCTAGTAGTCCTCTCACAGTGGAGTTGCACAGGAATGTTCTTGATTCTTCCATGAATGATGTAGATAACACATATGACACATTGCCAACCAGGACTGGTCATCCAAGCCTAGGTGTCCATCATTTTTATTCCATGCCTACAAGACCCCCTCGCCTGGTCAGTCTTACAGGCATGGAATGCATACCCACTTTAGTTACTCAACCTCCAACCCCTCCAGAGACCAAACTGATACAGCATGGCCCATGACCCACATAAACAAAAAAGACATTTGCTATAAATCACGCTGAGCATAAACTAACTGGTGTGACGCAGTATATCAGATACATAAAGAAAACCTTACCAGGAAGAATATTCCAGGGGCTCAGAGGTTCTTTCCCAGAGGACAGTCAAGGGCAAGTTCTTTCTTTTGGAATGTACAGGGTTTGAGTACCCCAAGCCTGCTACATTAGCCCTTGACTGCACAAAAGCTCACCATCAACAAGACTTTGGGGAAATGGCTGAGGAGTGTGCTCAGGGGGTTGATGTAACCAGAGGCTCTCCTGAAGTAAAAGAGAAAGGGAGCCTGAAAATACAAAGCATTCCTTACTGGAGAATATCCATGTATTGATAACTGCAAGAGTTTATAGAATAACTAATTTAAATTCCTTTAGTGTTTATTATTGACCAGTCTCTGAGTAGTTAAAATTTTTATATGTACTTGAGTGCTAGGTCGTGTATGACTCTTTGCAACCCCATGCAGTATAGCCCGCCAGGCTCCTTCGTCCATGGGATTTCCGGCAAGAATACTGGAGTGGGATGCCATTTCCTCCTCTAGCGGATCTTCCCAACCCAGGGATAAAACCACATCTCCTGTGTCTCCTGCCTTGGCAGGCGATTCTTTACCACTGAGCCACCAGGGAATCATTTTTATATGGTTCAAGTTAAGTGAATGGAAGAAGATCTGGCCTATTTTCTGTGTACTTGTAGTAAGATATTTTTAAAGGCCGCTTTGTTTATCTGTATGCTTCTTAGCTTTTCTGTAGACCTTGTTCACATTAATTGCCAAGGAAAGCTGGTGAATCTTATGGAACTTGGTTTCAACAGGACCCTTTGGTAGGAAAGTTGCCTGTAACAACTTTGTGATTTCTCTCTGAAGGAGTTTTTGCCACTTCTGTCAATATTTTTCTTGCCCAGGAGAGTTGTTTATCTAAAAGTCATAGTCTAATGAAACAGTTGTACAAGGCGAAGATGCAGCAAAGGAGCTCTGACTGTAGCATTCATTCATAAAATGAGAACACCTTTCAAGCTGGATGTGTTTTCCAGGGAAGAAGAGTTCCCCCAAGTCATAGTTTTCCAGAACTGTAGATCTTTTCTAAGTAATAATAGGACAGTTTTATGCGGCAGCCCAATGTCCACAGGGTGACTTGCTCCAGCTTAATAAAAGGAGACTGTAGATGTAGGTCTGGTAATATTTACTTTTATTCGTATTTAGTTAATTTTGTTTTTCTGGAGTATTATGATCTATTACTTCCTCCTTGGAGAACTAGCATTTTGCACTTGGCCTCTGATTTTCTTTCCTTGCTACCACAGCTACAGAATACCTGGTGTGAAACTGACTGTACGATCCTAAGACTGACCTTTGGTATTTACTGTCCACCTCTCTGGCTCTGGCTTTTTTCAGGACAACATCTCTGAAATAGGCCTTTGTCCTTGACCTCTTGTTCTGAAGTTCCTGCAGAAAGCCTGCTATATTATGTTAAAAATTCTAAATCTTAAAGTTATTTAAAATTGTCATGTGGATTGTAGAATACATTTTTTCTCCTATTTTTTTGGATCTACTTTTATTTTCATAGTTTCCAGCCATGTGAGTGGTATTTAAATAGGACAGTTTTGGCATTTGAGTTGAATTTACATTTATACGGTGAACTCACAAATGAAACTTTGTACTCGTGGTTAAAAAAACAAAACTGAACTAGCCTTAACACCTCCTTCTAGGAGTCCTCATTAATCAAGTATTTTTGAGCTTTAAGTAAGTCCATTGTGATTTTTCAGAAATATTTTAATAGCTTAATATTTTTCATCTTAGCTATCATCTTTAATTTTTAAAATGCCCTTATATGTTTTTCTTTTTGTCCCCTATAATCTGAAACATGACTAAAATTATATTCTTACCTACTGGGAGTATATAGAATAAAAGTCTTAATATTGTGTATGGTGCCCAGTACTTTATTTTCTTTCTTACTAATATTAACGTCACACATGTCTCTTCAAAGATTTTGGGTACCCAGATGTGTTTTGCAGAATATCCAAGCAGAGCCAATGTGTATATTAGATACTGAAGTGAAGCACGACAGCCCCTAGTCGTATAGCGATCTCTTTTGTCTTGCTTTATTTTGCCCATTAGCTTTATTGCCATCTGTAACATACTGTGTGATTTTTGGTCTTTATTGTATTTGTGATCTCTCTTAGAATGTAATTTCTATGCAGGTAGAGGTTGGGGGGTGGGGTCTGCTTTATTAAAACTGATGTCTTCTTAGGACCTGGACTAGGCCTGGCTCTTGGCAAGTGTTCATTGAATATTTGTGAAGTATTGAATCAGTAAATCCTCACAGAATGTACTCTCCTACCTCTATCTTGACTGTCTTGCTTTTTTACTTTCTATGATTTCATCATTGGGGTTTTGAGGTTCTTTTGTTTTCCATCGAAAATATGTATCTTTTTCACCTGAAGTTCAGCTTTTTTTCCTAGGGTGTGTTATTATACTAGGTCCTCCAATCTGAGTGTTATCTCACCATTCAACTTTTTTACTTGATATTCTTACTTTTTGTAAATATGAAAAAATGAGGGCTGGAAACTTTCTGACTCTATGCTTATATGATAGTCTGCATATTATCATAGATCTAATTAACATGTACATTTCCTTACATGATAGCAATATTCTGAGAATCTTTTTAAAAAATTAATTCATTTATCTTAATTGGAGGCTAATTACTTTACAATATAGTAGTGGTTTTTGCCATACATTGGCATGAATCAGCCATGAGTGTATATGTGTTCCCCATCTTGAACACCCCTCCCATCTCCCTCCCCATCCCATCCTGAGAATCTTTTATGTATCCTCATACACCTCAGAATTAACATCACTTGGGAAAATAGTCTAGTCTTTAAACTTTATAGTTGTTAAATGCATTAAAACTGTTCACCATTTTCCTTTCATGATGATATCTTTTAGGAATCTATTTAATGTTAAAGTAAAATCTGAATTTAATACTATGATAAATTAAGTACATGCATAGTTTTAATATTTTCTCCTCTGAATTTAGGTACAAGTTATGGAAGAGAAGTTAAAAGCAGCTAATATTCAAACCAGTGAATCAGAGACAAGGTTGTATAAAAAGTGTCAAGATCTGGAAACTCTAATACAGGAAAAAGAAGACATCATTCAAAACTTGGAACTGCAACTTGAAGAGCAGGTTAGGAAGTATCTGATCTCAAAGAGTCCTAAATATGTGCATTCATTTACGCATAATTGCAAAGATTAAAAAGAGAAAGCCTAAATTTCTAAGTTTTGGTCAGACGTCTCACTTGGTAACCCCTAAGATTACATCACATTTACTGGTGAAAAGTGCAAGTTAAATACATTATTTTTAAGTCCAGAAAAATTCCAAGGCAGTATCTACCACTTTCTGGATGTGAATCTTTATGTTGGAAACACTTGGTTATCAGCAGGCATTTATGCCTGTAAAATGTTTCCAGTAAATCTTTGCTTTAGATTGTTAGGGTGTTAGAAATGTTTATGGAAGGTTAAATTTTAAACATTGTTTGACACTAATCCTCCTGCTTAGAAATGTGTACACTGTTGTTAAATCACTTTATTGGGATCAAATTTATAGTATTTATTAAAAAAAATTTTAAGAAAAAAATTGCATTAAGTTTATTAACCTAAAAAGTCATTTAGCATCAATTAGATATAACCACTATAAAATTATTCAGTGATTAATCATTTATTTTTAGCATTTTTTTTCATTTCTCTGGATGTCACTGTTGCTTTAGGTCTGTGGTTTTCAGCCCCCACCAACTGGTATTTATATGATCGTCACATTCTTAGTAGTTTTGTGACCATAGCCAGATTTAAAGGTTGGCAGATGTGAGCTGTGCTCAGTTGCTAAGTCGTTTCCTACTCTTTGCAACCCCATGGACTGTAGACCACTAGTCTTCTCTGTCCATGGAATTTTCAGGCAAGAATACTGAAGAGGTTTCCCATTTCCTTTTTCAAAATGTGAGCTAGAGTTTCTCAATCTTTATTTTTTCTGAACCTTTTAAAACTATAGCATTTGAGGGGAAAGCAAGCCCTACCCCAGAAGAGATTCTAATTCTCCTCTCACTGAGTTGGTTGACTTCTATTCCATGTTCTAAATCATAGTGTTTCCAGAAATGGTTTATTTTATTGATAAATTCAGTGGATTGATTTTGGCATATGACCTTTCAGAGAGAGACTAGCAGATGTTAAAACTAGAAATATATATTTATGCTTTTATTATTCTGTCTGCTGGACAGCTATTCTCATTTTATCCTCTTTTTGGTAATTTAAAGGTAGACATCTTAACTTGGAAACAAGTTTTAAGTAGACTTGCCTTTCATATCTGTAACTGTAATATTTCCAGGCCAGTGAGCTTATGTTTGAACTAAACAAACTACTAATGTTATTTCAGAAACAAATAAGGATTCAAGAAGCTAAAATAATAGAAGAGAAAGCAGCTAAGATCAAAGAATGGGTAACAGTTAAGTTGAATGAGGTATTTATTGCCATATTTATCTTTTCTTAACCTTTTCTTTCTTTCAAATAGATCAGTCATCAGAATATCTGAAACAAAATTTTGATCAGTTGGTGGTGCTGCTGGCTTTTGATTAATATGAGATAGGTAGCTTTCACTTTAATGGCTTATATAATTCTAAAGTTAAAAAAGAATTGATAGAATCATGATAATCAGTCCTAAGTAGCCTCATTCTATTAGTTGACTTTAGTTCTAAATAGTTAACTTTAAGTAGAGAATAATAAGTGAGAATATTAATTTCTCATAAAATTAATGTATACAATATTCTCTGAGTGGTACACATTATTTAGTTTATATGTCAGACTAAATGCTGAAATAATTTGGTTTAAAATAATTTTACAGTGGTAAAGGCATAGGGGTGAAAAACATTGAAAACTTTTAGCTCTGGAAAGAATAAATATTAAAGTCATAATTATCTAGGTTAATAATCTGTGCTGATAAATTCATCTGATATTTAGTTATTTCTTTTGTATTTTGTTTATGTTTAATTAGGTATTAACATGCTCTCAATGTTATAATTTACTGGTACATTTTAGAAATGCTTATCCCTGTTTACAAGAAAACGATTATTTTCTTTTAGTTGGAATTGGAGAATCAGAATCTTCGTTTGATCAACCAAAACCAAACTGAAGAGATAAAAACAATACAGTCAAAGCTACAAGGTATGAGCACTTGACTAAAGTAGCCTAATTCGATTAATTTGCCTGTGTAGAATTTTACTGTTGAGCACTTGAAATATGACTTGTGCAACTTAAGGAACTGAACTTTACATTTTACTTAATTTGAATTGATTTAAATTTAAATAGCCACATGTCCATATAAGCACAGCTAGACAGTAGTGAATAACCCAAAGAGGGTAATTTGAACATTTAATTTTGGGTATGTTTACTTAATCAGTCTTGTTGTTTTCTATTTTCACTTTATAGCATTGTGCTCATTGGTGATTGAAATTCTTACAACCTGAATATTTTGCACAAAGTTTTATGTGAATAAACTGTTTGCATTTTCCAATGCTTAGGCCTGTTTTCTTTTTAACTCCAAAGCCAAAGGATGGATGGTAGAATTAAAGATAGAGATTTACTTATTAATATGCTATTGGTGTGATAGCCGTGCAAGCACACGTATAGCTGATGAGAAGGTAGGTCACCAGGGTATTTAGATTGTGCTTCTTAGACTGATGGCCTAGGATAGTGCTTTTCAAACTTTTTATTTAGCAGCAGAATCCTTTCTTTTTTTAATGAGTGACTTTTTAAAAAACAAGTTTATTTTTTAGATTTTTGGTTGTACCCTGTGGCATGTGGGCTCTTAGTTCCCTGTCTAGGGATTGAACCCACAACCCCTGCATTGGAAGGCAGAGTCTTAAACACTGGACTGCTGGGGGTCGCAAAGAGTTGGACTCGACTGAGCGACTGAACTGAACTGAACTGGTTTCATGGGGGGTGTTGATTATAGGATTTGTGAAAGCATTTTGTCTACTGCATGTTAGTATCTACTGCTGTCATTCTGTAAAGGGAAAAGACTCCTGGTTTCTCTTTCTGAATATTTCTGATATGAGATGTGTGCAGGTTTTTCCCACACTAAGCAATTATCCAGTTCTCAACAGACACCGACGGGGTGTCCTACAAATTTAACTTACTTCCGACATTATCTACTTGGATAGCACCAGATCCCTCAGCCCCACAACACTGCCCACCTCCACCCTGATCAGGCACTGAACACACACACAAATACAGAGGGATATTCTTGCTCCTGTCCAACAGACTGTAAATCCAAGGTTCCCAAGATCCCTTCCTTGGGTTCAATAATTTGCTAAAAAGGGTCACAGAACTCAGTTTACTTCCTAGGTTACTGGTTTATTGCAAAGGATGTAACTCAGGAAGAGCCAGATAGAAGAGATGCATAGGGCGAGATATGGGAGGAGGGGCACAGAACTTGCAGGCTCTCACCAGGTAAAACACCCTCCCAGCACCTCCATGTGTTCACCAACTTGGAGCATCCTGAACCCTATCCTTTTGAGATTTTATGGAGGTTTCACTATGTAGGGATGCATGATTGATGAAGTCATTGGCCACTGGTGATCAGTTTAACCTCCAGCCCCTTTCTTCCTCCCCTGAGGTCAGAGGTAGTGGGTGGAGGGTGAGGCTGAAATTTCTAACCTTCTCATGATTTGGTTGGTTCCCCTGGCAACCCCATCCTGAGGCCATCTCAGGGCTTTCCAGAAATCACCTCATTAATATATATTCAGAAGTGTTTGAAAGGGCTTGTTACGAAAACAAAAGACATTTTTATCACTCTTAGGAAATTCCAAGGGTTTTAGGAGCTGTGTGCCGGGAACCATGGATGAAGACCAAAATATATTTCTTATGTAACACATTTCCTCTGCCTATATAATGAAAAAAATTGGTGTTCCTCTGGAATTCCATATTTATAAGTAAAGCTTTAGGTCTTCATGTTGTTCACCCTCTTTGAAATGGATCATATCTACTAAGCCTAATCACAAAATGCTATTTCCCTGATACTTTCGGCTTGCAATTCTAGTCCTCACTGG
Organism: Ovis aries; assembly: GCF_016772045.2. Lineage (NCBI taxonomy): Eukaryota > Metazoa > Chordata > Mammalia > Artiodactyla > Bovidae > Ovis > Ovis aries. Next base: position 80,583,758 of record NC_056056.1, on the reverse strand, counting down.
TAGCCTTTTAGTTTTGGAGGCTAAGGATTATTGATCCTTGGAACCTAGGTGTTACTGGAGAAGAATATCATCTGAGCCATCAGGGAAGCCCAGATATGATACAGTACTTAAAAAAAAAAATCTGTGTGTATATGTGATTATTAAAATATCATGAATTAGTTCTGTGAGTTCTATGAAAATATTTTTAATATTTTAATATTTTAAAATAGTTTTAATATGAAAATATTAAAAGATATATCTGAAGGAAGACACTGTTTAAAGATATTTTTATATTTCTACTCAATTATCAGTTACTATTTAACTTTACCCTTTGGTGCTCTTTCAGAGTTGAGAATTAATTTCTTGGAAACCTTTCTTACTATCACTGAAAACTCCATGTTTTTAATGTTATAAGCAGCAGTGCTACAAGTCCCAGAAGGTGAATTAAACCCATGATTAGAAGGCAGTGACAACCCACTCCAGTACTCTTGCCTGGAAAATCCCATGGATGGAGGAGCCTGGTAGGCTGCAGTCCATGGGGTCACAAAGAGTCGGACACTTACTATGCGACTTCACTTTCACTTTTCAGTTTCATGCATTGGAGAAGGAAATGGCAGCCCACTCCAGTGTTCTTGCCTGGAGAATCCCAGGGACGGTGGAGCCTGGAGGGCTGCCATCTGTGGGGTCGCACAGAGTCGGACATGACTGAAGTGACTTAGCAACAGCAGCAGCAGGTGCTTTCCATCAGGCTTCCCTGATAGGTCAGTTGGTAAAGAATCCTGCAATGCAGGAGACCCTGGTTTGATTCCTGGGTCAGGAAGATTCCCTGGAGAAGGGACAGGCTACCCACTCCAGTATTCTTGGGCTTGCCTTGTGGCTCAGCTGGTAAATAATCCGCCTGCAAATCAGGAGACCTGGGTTCGATCCCTGGGTTGGGAAGATCCCCCGGAGAAGGGAAAGGCTACCCACGCCAGTATTGTGGCCTGGAGAATTCCATGGGATCACAAAGAGTTGGACACAACTGAGCGACTTTCACTTTCTCTAGGTGCTTGAGTAATCACTCACCTAGCTATCTGTATTCTCTGTCTAGAAACTTCCCCTCCCCTTTTTTTCCTCTAAGTGATTAAGGTTCTCCGTATCATGGTCACAGACTTAAGCCCCTTTATTTGTTCTCTTATTAGAAGCACACTGAAAGCTATGACAAGCAAAAGTTATGCCAGTGATCATGTGATATTTGCCCCAGTGATCATCTAAATTTTCCTGGGTTGTCTTGACAACCAAGATCTCATTCCCATTTTCTCACTATTAGTAGCATTACCCAACAATCAAATTTTATCAGTACATACTTGATTGGTATTTACTAGTACTTGATACTGCAAGAAGCTGTAACTCTCTAGTTGTTTATATCTGGATTTTTGTTTGTTTGTGGCTTGTTTGAGAGCTGACTGCTTTTAAAAGAATTAGAAAGTTTTCTCTTTGCAGTTAAAAAATATTTTGTACCATCAAAATATATAAGCAGATATTAAACATTGGTGTGTGGTGTGCAACATTGAGGGTTCCAAGTTATTAGACAGAAATAAAGATGAACTTTAGTCTTTTTTCTGGTTTAAGGAGTGATTTGTCCACGTTTTTATTTATGCTTTGGTTCTCTGTTTAACAAACTGTTATGAAAAATTCGGATCTTGATTTCGATTAATGGTCTTGTAGAAGTTCAAGGAAAGAAGTCAGTTGTTTCCACACCAAAGCTTTCAGAAGGCCAGCGTCTGAGCAGTCTGACCTTTGGGTGCTTTTTGTCCCGAGCAAGGAGTCCTCCTCAAGTTGTAAAATCTGAGGAAACGAGCAAGATATCATCTAAAGAACCTGAGTTCACAGAAGGAAGAGACATAGAAGGTATTTATGGACTAGAGGAATTTACTTTAACATTTTTTAAAAGGAAAAATCATTTGTTAAGATTAATGCGAGTTTCAGATTAGGAGTGTGACCTTCCTATTCATTATTTATTTAAAATATAAAGAATTATCTAATATTCAATATGAAGTTAAATATGATACAGCAAACTCATAAAGAAAAACAACACCAGATGAAAATTTATTTAACTGCTTTGATTTCCCTTTATTGCCTCAAAGAAGAAAGTATTTGCCACATGTTTAAACTCTGGACCTGTGTGCAGATTTGTACCCTTCTTTTAGTCTTAAAGCCCTTCTAAATTTTGCTTCATTTGGCTTCTGGCTTTGTCAACACCAGTGTGACTTTTCCCAAATATTTTAGAGAGACTTGAACTTGCATCTTTTCTATTTTCAGCTCCTGCTTCCTTCCTCCAAAGGAGAAAAATTATAGCCCTAAGAGCTGTCTCTATGCTTGGTTATGAACTTCTGAAAACTACATAATGTTTTTCTGTCCAGAAGGTTCCTTTGGTACTTGCTTTTATGCCATTACGTGGATTTTTTTTTTTTTTTTGAGAAGTTACTTTCATTTTTTTCCCCACTTTCTAACTTTCTCACTTTCAATTCAGTACAGCTCAGTTCAGCTGAGGTTGCCTGGACTGTAGCTCTTGCTCATCTGCAGATTTAACAAACAGCCTGATACCAATCTGTGGAGCCTGTATAGCCTTAATTAAGAAGATCCTGTCTGTATTTTCATGTTTTCAAAGTTTTTCTTTTGTACTCTTCAAACTAAATTTTAAGTTCATTGCTTATGAAGTCAATGGTTCATTCTATTAGTTATGTTATAAACAAAAATAAGCCGTGTCTAAAGACATTTTTAAGGACTGTTATTTTTATTATAAAGATACATTTTGTAGTTATGATTAAACCAAAAGTAGAGTGAGTAAAGCTCTTCTTTGTGTACGTTTTCTTTATGGTTTTGCGTATTTCATGTGCTGAAGCTTGGGAACAAAGGTTTTTTTAAACAATAGCTTTATATTTATTACATTTAAATTTACTTATGATTTTGAAATTTAGTAGAAAGAGGGTTGTCATTTTTTTTTGCTTCTAAAATAGAATTTATCTAGTGGCTGCTTATCTTTGATAATCAGTGTGGCCCTGTTTTTCATTTTGCTTCTTGTATTATCTCTCCTTGGTCTGTTGTCAGTTTTTTCCTCCATGTTTCTTTGTAAAAAGCAGTTTCATTTTGATACTATTCTGTCGAGTGTAAGGGCATTGTAGTCTATAGGAAGCTTACAGTTTTCAAACTTGGGTTTAAACAAGACATTGAACTAAAAACGGGTAATGTAAACCAACTTGATTCAAATGAAAATTCCAGTCTGTACAGTGTAGATACATAAAGCTAAATATACAGAAAGATTGTCTGATTAAAGACAGCATGCCAACATACTGTATGCTTTTCTAGAGATGGAAATTCCAGAAAAATCTGTTGATAACCAAATTCAAGAAAACAACCGAGGTCAGAGAACACTGCATCAAGGCCCTTGCACGTCAGAGCAGAATCGTAAAACAGGGACAAGCTTTGTGATGGATGGTGGCACATCCCAGAATTCTGGGGCTCCCGGGAGTGACTGGAGTTCCGATGAGGAAGATGGGAGCAAAGGAAGATCCAAGTCCAGGTACACGTCTACCCTTTCCAGCCACACATCAGAGGATGGGGTCCAAAGTAGCAGAATGGGCAGTGAGACATATCTCACAGCCTCTGACGACAGCAGTTCGATATTTGAAGAAGAGACCTTTGGCCTAAAGAGACCGGAACACAAGAAGCTGTATTCTTGGCAACAGGAGGCACAGTGGAAGGCTCAGAGTTGTCCTCTCGGAAAGGGAAATTCCGAATCAAGGAAAAAGGAGCGTGATAGTTCCTCAGACGAACTCAATAAAAAATTTCAGTCTCAGAGGTTGGATTATTCGTCTTCCTCGAGTGAAGCTAACACCCCAAGCCCTATTCTGACCCCAGCTTTGAGTCCAAAGCATCCTAACCCACTCCTTGGAAAAGGCACAGAACTAGGACCTTCCTCCACTCTGCCACCCCCCAAATTAAGGATTCCTAATATTTTCAGCTTAAGCATCGCACTAGCCAAAAGGCACCTAAGCCAGCCACAGTTAAGTTCCGACAGGATGTTTGGCACAAATAGAAACGCTATAAGCATGATACGGCCACTGAGACCTCAGGAAACAGATCTTGATCTCGTTGATGGCGACAATACAGAAATTTTAGAGACTATGGACACTAATTGTGATGATGGATTATTTTCCTACGACTGCTTGGAATCCCCATGTTCAGAGGACCAGGAAGCCTGCGACTTGGCAAAGAAAGCAGCCTGTGGCAAACCTCCAACTCCACCTCTGCACCGGTTTCCCTCTTGGGTAAATTATGTTGCTGTGTGCAGTGCGCACACGTTTGTTTTCTCTCAGCACTCATTTTCAGGTTTTACTTTACTTCTTTTCCTGTTTCTTTTCCACTCCAGCTTTGTTCTGACAATTCCCACTTTTTAGAATTCAGTTTTCCCTTCTCTTTTCCTCTGAATCAGTTGAGAAATAAGACACAAGGGTAAGACAAACAGGAGATCTAGATGTTGCCTTTATTACTGATAAAACAGATTTTAGAGAACTAGCAGGCACAGGAGCCAATACTGCACCTAGGAAATTGCTGGATTTTGCCACCCAGGCACAGGTAGTGTTGGACCAACTGCCACAGACTCCCTCTAGTGAGGCCCAGCTTCTCTGAAACTCCTGGTCTAGAGAAAGAACAAATGGTTGTTTTGGGGCAACAGCTGCTTCTCAAGAGAAAGGAAAGGGGAAGGCGCTGGTCTCTGCATGTCCAGTTTCTCCTGGGCATTCCAGTCACATTAAGCCACTCCTTTTTCTTAGGAGAAAGTGAATGGTTGGCTAGAGATCAGGAATGTTCAATTTTCGGAGTGCCTTCCACATGGAAGGGGGCTTCTCAGGTGGCTTTAGTGGTAAAGAACCCACCTGCCAATGCAGAAGATATGAGATGCGGGTTTGATCCCTGGGTTGGGAAGATCCCCTGGAGGAGGACATGGCGACCCACTCCAGTGTTCTTGCCTGGAAAAGTCCATGGATGGGAGAGCCTGGTGGGCTCCAACCCGTAGGGTTGCAGGGAGTTGGGCACGACTGAAACGACCTGGCACGCATGCATACCACGTGGAAATATCAGGGTGAGGAAAAACAGTTCTCGCTAATGGTGGGCAAATTCTGGACCAGGATACCTACTGGTCATCAAGTTTCGAATTTAATTCTTTACTTGATTGACTTTAAGAGAAATTTAATTTTACTCGTCATGAGCTTATCAGTCCATTGCTTTAACCAAAAGCATCTTCCTGTATCTAGAATAGTTTGAAATTTCTTCCATTGAAACATTGACCATTAATATAATAATTAACCTATTAATTGTGTGATTCTTAGGCTTCCTGATGGCTCAGACAGTAAAGGATCATGCTGCAATACAGGAGACTTGGGTTCAATCACTGGGTCAGGAAGATCTCCTGGAGAAGGAAATGGCACCCTCTCCAGTGTTCTTGCCTGGGGAATACCATGGAGAGAGAAGCCTGGTGGGCTACGATCCATGGGGTCACAAGGAGTCAGACACGACTAAAGTGACTAACCCTTTCACTTTTTTGGGAATCACTAGATTAAGAAAATTCTTCCTGAGACCTCCCTGATGATCCAGTGTTAGGAGTCCACCTTCCAATGCAAGGGATGGGAGTTCAGTCCTTGATTGAGATCCCACATGCTCCAGGCAACTAAGTTCACGAGGTGCAACTAGAGAGCCCATGTGCCGCATGAAGACCCAGCACAGCCCCCCAAATAAATCCATGAAAATAATTTTTAAAAATCTTGCTATATTTGAAACAAAGTGAAATTATCTGTTTTATAGATTGAAGTTTTCCTTCACCTACTGACAGAGTTTAACCTTTAGCCTCAAGAGAATCATCTGAGTTGTAGGATTTTGAGGTTTTCAGAGTCATGTTCTGTTATTATTTTTTATTTAGTGACCAGTGCAGTTTTAAGCAAATAAGACAATTATGTTTTCCTACTATAAATTCAGACCTTGAGATGTATCTCTCTTATTTACTTTTAAAAGAACATTTCATTGCAAAGTCCACTTGAAACCACCTGCAGTTCATTACTAAATTTTGGATAACATAAAAAATGGACATTATTGGCACGTGAATCTCTGGAATTCCAATTATGTTACCCTTTAGGCAGTTAGGAATTGAAATTTTGCTTCTTTTATTATGTTGAGATTACGTTGGCGAGTTAGGCTAGGCTTTCACATTCATTTTACTTGGCAAACCATTTTTACTGCTTTTTTGCCTTTCTCTCTTCACTTTATTTTCTGAAGCTACCCAGTTCTGAAAAAGTAGTATTGCTTTGCAGAAGCCTTCCAGCACATTGGCCAGGTTTGAGGTTTTATTTCTGTTTGTTGGGTATTTTCAAGTTTCACGTTAAAGAGGTATATTCTAATCACCTCAATTTATGAAAGTTTATTTTAAGGATTTTTAGGGGGTTATTTTAAGGCAGTTTTAAGGCATAGCCCACCCTTATTGAACTGGAATATCGTTCAAAAATACAGCAGTCACTGTAGCAGGTCATGTGATGATCCAGCAGCACCTCTGATGGTCAGCACCTTAGAAACAGGTAACACCCGTTGTCCCTCGTCCCATGGCTCAGCTTGCCCTCTCCTATCTGCAGTGACTGTCTGCTTCTCTCACGACTGCTGACTGTCACCTTGCCTCTCTCATGGCTTCTAAGTACCTCACTGACTGTCTTATTTTTATGTGTCTTTTTGTTCTGTCCGCTCTGCTATTTGTCTCTGTGTGTATCTCACCATCACGCTGTCAGAGAAGCCGCCTCTGATTCATTCCGTCAGTGACTCTTCAATCTAAAGTGTCTCAGATGATTAGAGATTTCATGCACATTGCTTCAAAGCCCCTGGCTAGCATAGTCCTAAAGAGGACTGCATGAGTTGCCTACTGTGTCCTGACCCAGACAATTGTGCAGGTTAGGTGTGTTACAAAGTTCGAGACATGGGGATCTATGCATGAGGGAAAACCTGGAGTCCCTTTTCTCATAGGGACAGGGCTGATAGCCTTCCAGTACCCATTTGAGAAATCGCAGAGAAGAAGAGAAAACAAAATAACAACCTACTTTTGGAACAAGACTGTATAAATTCTGTTGCAGTTCTCAAATTCACTTATTATTTGACTTCAGGTGTTTCTTCAACTTCATTGTAATATGAAGGTGATAGAACTTAATGCGACTTTGTATGTGCTTTCTGACTTCAAGTTTTGGCTTTCTCTTTTTCTTTAACCATATTCTAGAATGGTAGATTGTTAAAGATAATATTTTTGTGTAGTGAAAGATAATAAATGGTTTCTGGCTTTATGTTATGGCCATTCAAGGTTTTCTTCTTTTTCTTGAACCATGTTCTGAAATGATGGCATATTAATGGTGGTGTTTATGAATAGTCAGTGGTTGTGAACAAGCTTTCTTTTACTTTTTTCCTGTCTCTTCAAAATGATTTAAAATACTAAGCAAAAATTTGGAAACAAAGATAATGGAGTGACTAATGGATGGAAAAAAATTCTCCAGTGCTGTTCACAGTGGCATATTTTAGTTGGCACTGATGACAGTTTTAGAATAATGCTGTACTCTGGTGACTGCTAAATGAAGAACAAATGAAAAACATATGTATTGAAAGTAATTGCTTCTTTGCTGCAAATATCCAGCTTAAATCTCTCTTTTGCATTAGGAAAGCAGAATTTATGCTGTAGCCAAATCAGGCATTCGAATGTCTGAGGCCTTCAATATGGAGAATGTTCATAAACGTAAGTGTTTTTGCATGCTGCATCATGAACGAACCTTGAGTACTTTGTGCTAATTGAAATAAGCAGTCACAAAAGACACTGTATGAGTCCACTTATATGAGGCATCCAAAGTAGTCAAATTCATAGAATCAGAAAGCAGAGTTGTGGTTCCTAGGGGTTACGAAGTATTGGGGAAGGGGAGCAGTTGCTTAGCGGCTATAGAGTTTCAGATTTTCAAGACACAAATGTTTTGGAGATCTGATTGACAACAGTGTAAATATGCTTAACACTAACTGAACTCAAAGGTGGTTAAGATGGTAAATATTATCTTATGTGTTTTTTACTGTAATAAAAACATTTTTTTAAAGAATAAGTGATTTTGTATTGCCATTTCACTAGCCAAGAATTTCGTAAATGTCTAAAGTCGTTTGAATAAATACAGTTTTGCCAACTTTCAGAAAATGCTTTCTGAAGTTGTTGATTTATATTTTAAAATTGAAATTCATGTTAGTATAGGGGCACATTGATGTTCAACTCTCATGTAGCGAGTATCTCATGATAAGAAGCTAAAGCCTGGACACTGGAATTTCAGCTGTTTAAATTGTAAAAATATTAATCTCTATGTCTTCTTTTTCCAGAGTTTAAAACACATTCCTCCTTTCTTTCTTCAAAAATTTATTATAGAAAAAAATACATGCTCATTATGAAAAGTAAAACCAAACCACAAAGAACTGTCTGAAATAAAAAGAGACATTTTTCTGTAGTTCCTTCTACTGGCCCCTTCCTTTCCTTTCTGTATCTTAGAGGTAACCATTAATGTTCTGTTCCTTTTCGGCTATCTATCATCGGTTTTTGCCACTCAAGAAATATATTCTAACCTTTCAATTTGAGGTTCACCTGCTAAAGGATTAAAAGTGACAATATTTTAACACTGGGTCACCAATAGGGCTCTGAATAATCAGAGTATCTTCATGGGGTACTGCTCACTGAATCAGTCAGTAGGTATCTGTACTCATTTCCACCCAGCCTGAGCTGAATGGAGATACCAAAGAAACAAAAGCTAAGATCCTCACTTTCAAAAAGGTTATCAGCTAGTTGGGGAGCTAGCACACTTGGGTATGTAATGAACCATGGAAGAGAGTGTATAATTTAAACTGTAGATGCCATCGTTCTTAAAGAAGGCTGTATAATGAATATCATGTGTTCATCCAGTGTCTCTTTAAATAGAAATTTTGTTAATTCACATTCATAAGAAATAGACCTAAGTGCTAGTTAGATCTGTTTTTTTTAAAAAATCATTTTGTTTTCTGTTTCAGATTCTGCTGCAGTCCTTTCCTATACCACATCAGGACTTTATACATCTCTGATATACAAGAACATGACAACCCCAGTGTATACAACTTTGAAGGGGGTAACTCATTATTGTTAAACATGTGGGTCTCTTCATGGTGGATCAAAAAAACTGTTTATTCAAGCTCCAAATTCCACTCTTGACATTTTACATAAACTCCCTTTATAGGGTGTTTTAGAAGTTCACACTAGCACATTATTAAAAGAGAAGCAATGGAAAAATCTCAAGAAGATACTTACTTTAATCAGAGTAATAGAGGTCTGATATGCTCCATTTTTGTTATGCTGCATGTGAGCCTCTACCCCATCCATAACTGTTAATTGTTTAAAGGAAATAGTGTTAATGGTGTAAAGAAAACAACTAATTTAGAAAGCTCTTCAAATCACTGCCAGGGTTTCCCTCCCTTGCATGAAGTGCCTGATTAAAATAAGTATCCTCAGAAGAAAAAGCATCAGATATGAACAGCCTTATGGTCTTAGGAATCTTTATCATTTACAAATGCCTTGCTGATTGGAATTTGGAATTTAACAAGTGTGACTTTGATAATAGCAAAATGCTTTCTTCTATTCCTTAAAAAAAATCTTACTCCATAACTTCTGGTAAAATTCTGTACCTAAATAGAGAGATAACTTTAAAGATGGACACACAGGGAGGCTATTATGTTTCTCTTTAGAAGGCAACCCAGATAAGCAGCAGCCCGTTCCTGGATGACTCCTCTGGGTCAGAAGAAGAAGACAGTTCAAGATCCAGCTCCCGGACTTCGGAGTCAGACTCTCGCAGTCGGAGTGGGCCAGGCAGCCCCAGAGCCTTGAAGCGAGGTAAGGCTTGAAGGTCGCACACACACAAGACAGCTCCAAATAGTTCAGGATATTTAGTGGGAATTTTATCTCTACAATAGGACTTTAAAAAAAATCTCAAAATACTGCTTTCCACTCATACATGCTAAGTCACTTGTCAAGTCCAACTGTTTACCACCCTATGGACTCTAGCCTGCCAGGCTTCTCTGTTCCTGGGATTCTCCAGGCAAGAATACTGCAGTAGGTTGCCATGCCCTCCTCCAGGGGATCTTCCTGACCCAGGGATGGAACCGGCACCTCTTACATCTCTTGCAATTGGCAGGTAGGGTGTTTTTGTTTGTTTGTTTTACGCCACTAGCACCACTGGGAAGCCTCATAGTGAAAAGAATATTTACTGAGGACTAAGACACATATTTTAGTCCTAATCCTCTTCTGAATTTTCTCTGTGATTGCAGATGAGATAATCTATTTTTTTAAAGCTTATCTGTAAAAGAGAGATCACTTCGTTATAGGAATAAAATGAAATACTTGGCTTAAATGAGGTTTCTCTTTTATAGTTACTTTTTGATTTTGAATAATTTATAGTACGGATGGACTTATTTTAGCTCAATTCATTACACTGCTAAATGGCAGAGAATACACCTAAAAATGTGGCGGTTAATCTGATATTAAGAAAACTTACTTTGGGCAGGCCTACAATTTTTGTGGATTTTGAAGACATGTTCGGCATAGACACAGGTTCTAGAGAGAGTCAGTCATATTAAATGATATCTGTATTTTACAAAAGCCTTTAATGTGGCATAGCATGTTGGTTTTCAAACTGTTCCATGGAACCCCTGTGTACTCCCAAGCCCCTCAGCTTCAACAGGAGCTATTCAACTCTCATAGATTTAATGTGTTGGCTTCCATTGGTCTCTTTGCTACTGCCTTGCCCCCTTGACAACTGGAATCAGGTAGCACACTTTTGCTCAAAACACTGCAAAGACTCCTTATACTGACGATAAGGTATTACATGATTCTTTGATGTCTTTGACCTCATCTCCTCCTTTCTCCTCTCTTATCAGCTCTGGCCACCCAGACCCTTTTGCTATTCCTGGAACATACCAGGTATGCTTTGGTTTCAGGACCTATGCACTGAGTGTTTGCTCTACCTGGTATTCTTCCCCCAGATGTCATTATGGCTGGTTCCTTTTCTCCTTCAGTGCTTGGCTTGGACACTGCCTTCTCAATGAGCTCTACCCTGACCACACTGTTCCAGTACAGTCCTTTACTCTTCTCCAACTTCTAGCACTTTTTATTTCCCTTAGTTGGCTCTATGGTTTATTTCTCCATAGCATTTGCTCTCTGTTTTTTGTCTGTGTCCCCCAACTAGAATCTGTGTTCCACGAGGACAGAAATTTGTTTGCTTTGTTCTCTGCTCTGTCCCTAGCATCTTGAGGCTAAGAGCCTGAGGTTTGCACTCCAACATTGCCTCTTCCTGTCTGTTTTGACTTTGGACAAATCCTTTAATCTGTGGACCTTAGTCTCCTTAGAGAATGAGGGCCTGAACCAGAATGATCTCTGAGGTCCTTGGTAGATCGAAATTTCTGTTATTCTTTGAAAAATAAAGATACTACTTTTATCATATCCATTACTTGGCTTAGTCAAATAAATTACAAGAAAAATATAGTGAAATTATCCTAACATGGCTCTTAAATGTTAATAGACACTTTAAAAATTGCCAGATACTATAATGAGTAATGATTAAGTTCTTGATTTTATTTAATATTTTCAAAATCTCCAATTGTAGTGACTCTCCAGTGTGACTTGCAACTGGCAAGTTGTCTTCTAAAATGGCAAGTGAATTATTGTGAAAAATGTTCCTTTGAATTTTGCATTATAGCTGCTGGCAAATGAAATAGTCTGTTTGTATCTTTTTTATTGCTTTTCTTATATGAAAGATTTTCAAAATCTATACATTAGTAGTATTGGACTCCTGTGTTCTTTTAATGTGATGTTACTTTAAAATGATTACAGAAATTAAGTGTATTAAAGTATGATCATACAGATCTTGCTAAATTAAGGTTCAGCATTTGTTTGCCTACATTTGCATGTGCTCTGTGTGCTCAGGGCTTCAGTCGTGTCCGACTCTGTGACCCCATGGACTGTAGCCCTCCAGGCTCCTCTGTCCATGGGATTTTTCAGGCAAGAATACTGGAGTGGGTTGCCGTTTCCTCCTCCAGGGGATCTTCCCAACTCAGTGATTTGCCTACATGTCAATATGTAAATACACATATTTTTAATTCTTAATAAAACATATTCTTAGACAATTATGCACATTCTATGTATGTGAAAATAGCTGTATTTACAGTCATACCAAAATATTATTTATGTTTCTTTGACTTCCTTGGAGATTTGCATGATAGTCCTTAACCCTTTAGTTCTGTTTTCTGCCTTAAAGGTCCTTCATGGTCAAAGGCATGGAATACATCTAGTCGAGGAAGGGTGATGATTTGGAATATGGATGTATTTCTTAGGAAAACTGACAACCAGCATTTGGACCATCCAATTACTAAAGATTGACGTGATTTATTTATTTTCATCTAGGTGTGTCTCTCTCTTCTGTGGCTTCTGAAAGCGATTATGCTATTCCCCCAGATGCTTACTCCGCAGACTTGGAGTACTCACAGCCAGAGCAGAAGCTCCTGAAAACTTGCTCATCTTCCAGTGATAATGGGAAAAATGTAAACACTGAATCGGGGTTTTTGTTTTTTTTAAATTAATGAATCTGTTAGAGTCTCCAAAGGGAACTTAAATATTTTTAAATCTCTTTAATTAGGAACCACTGGAAAAATCTGGCTACTTATTAAAAATGAGTGGTAAAGTCAAGACTTGGAAGCGGAGATGGTTTGTTCTTAAAGGTGGTGAATTACTTTACTACAAATCTCCGGTGAGTGGAAATCGCTTGTTATTTAGAACTGAATTCCTCAATCTGTAAATCAGACTCCTGACTGATTTTCTTCCATGTAATGCAACTAATGAGACAAATCATTTCTTATTATGACTATTACAGGTAATCACTTTGCATTGGTTTTCTTCCCTTCATACAGAGCGATGTAATCAGAAAACCACAGGGCCATATTGAACTTAGTGCATCCTGCAGCATTTTAAGAGGGGATAACAAGCAAACAGTTCAGGTATTTTTTTTTTCTTTTTTATATCATGTAAAAAACTCAGTTGTCAATTATGTAAGCTAATAGAATAAGACTGGGTATTCAGTATTTTTTTATTCCATTTGGTGATCAGTTTGATGCCCCTAAAATGTGTGAAACTCTGGGACTTCTTAGTTAAAACTATGTTATAACCTGAGTTTACGTTAAGTAAGTCTCCACTGTATTTTCTTTGCCCTTGATCCCTTACCCTGTTTGTTCCCCACTCCTAACCCTCCCAGCCATTCTCAATTCTCAAGCTGTCAAGCTATTTTAGGGGAGGGTTATTTGATAAATGATTTCCCAATAAGATACCCATATTTTAATGTACTGTTGAATTCAGATGTGTTCACAATTTAATACAGAACCAGAAAATGTCAGTTCTGTGAACTTCAGATGCTCTAACACCTAAGTGGGAAGGATATTAGGAAGCAGAGGGGCTGTCCTAGTTCCCACAAAGTCACACCACAGAGGGGGCTGCTGACCATTTCACACACATGTAATGCCAGTCTTGCTGGAAACCTCTGCCGAGTTTAAAAAACAAAACAAGCTATTGAAATAGTTTGGATAGGTGACTTAAAATTCAGATGACTTATATCGGAAATGCCTTCCATAATTGTTATTTTTTTATGTTCCTCTTTTGGAGGGTGAAATACAACATTTTATTAGAAAAGTACATTTTCATTGTTTTCAGTGGCTAATACCTGAGAACTGCCCCAAAATGTATAAAGGAGAATCAGTGTGTTTATGGCTGATTTGCATTGTTGTATGGCAGAAACCAGCACAACATTGAAGCAGTTTTCCTCCAATTAAAAAATAAACATCTGTTTTTAAAAAGAATCATTTGTAGGCTTCTGAAACTCTGCAATTATTCTGCTCCTTATTTCAACAACTAGGAAACCGTAGCACATTTAAGGGGAAAAGGGAAAATCTAATGAGAAAACAAGATTAAAAAATCATGACCCCAAACACTATGAAGAGTTTTAAAGTAAATGGAAGTGAAAAAATTATTTCCATAAAAAGTTAATTGTCCGTCTCACAAAGTGGTTAAAATATGCTACATGATTTATAGAATCATTGATTTGGAACCTAGGATTCAAGTTGCACTATATTTGTTTCCATATTAGGTAGTGATATTTGAAGAATGGACAAGGAAATGATAATTATTCTAAAATCTGCAGTTTCCTTTTCTATCTCTTTCTCATCCCATTCTAGTTGACCACTGAAAAACACACATACTATCTGACTGCAGATTCCCCCAATATATTGGAGGAATGGATTAAAGTGTTACAAAACGTTCTTCGAGTGCAAGCTGCCAACCCCCTTTTCCTGCAACCTGAGGGCAAACCAACGGTGAAGGGACTGCTAACCAAGGTGGGAACGCTATATACAACAGCAGTGTCCCAGGCAGTGACAGAATTAGCCCTGCAATCATGAAAAGTGGGCGTCACAGACTCTGTGTGTGTGTGTGTGTGTGTGTGTGTGTGTGTGTGTGTGTGTGTGTGTATTGTTATACGGTGGGAAAAAGTGTTTTAAGTATGATATCAAAGACAAAAACCGTAAAGATGAAACATGACAAATTTGACTGTTCTGCATAAAAATGTAAATGTTCTTACTGTCAGAACTTTTCTAAGTAGAATTTTTAAAAGACCAATGAGAAGCTTTGAAAATGTATTTGAAACTTAAATACAAGCTTTTTCTAATCAGTAAGTAAAGGGTAAATACCAGTGAGGGGAAGGAACAAAGGATACAATAAGAGAGAGGTAGAGATAGAAATACAAATGATCAGTACACATAAAAGAAAATGTTCTATTGTCATTAATAATTTTCTTAAGAAGCAAGAAGTAATGAATATTTTAAAAAATCTGACCAAGGGAGGACCTTTTTCAAAAGTATGAAATACAGTATTGACACAAATTAAGAAATTTGCTACTGAGTTTACTTTAGAAGGCAGTTTGGCAATGTCTTGGCCAACGTGTTTTACTCAGTAAATATTTTTGAATGAACAAATAAATGAATAAATATTAAATGTTTTAAAAAGATATATCTTTAGACTTTGATCCAGCAGTTTCAGTCTAAGAAATTTATGCTTAGGAAATTATCTTAATTTGCAAAACATTTAAGTATGAAAGTGTCCATCACAGCATCCTCTTTCTGATTAAAAAAAGAGAGATAATAATTAACATGCATTGAAATGCAGATTTTAAGTACAGGATTGGATCAGTTTTGGTAGATATTTACTGTCACTCTTTCAAGATATAGAGTGTTTCCATTGCTGCAGAAATATTACTTGTACTCCATGGTTTATAATACAGAAAAACTGAGATCATCTTAGATATAGAGTAGGGGATAGTTTTAAATATTTATATAATCAGGTAATGTTTTACTGTGCAGTCATTTTCAATGTGCAAAAGCAAAAGAATGTTTAATGTTTTAGAAATAGATTATGGTATGTTGTTAGGTGATAAATGTAGAGTATTACATAGTTATCCCACTTTTGGTAAACATTTGTAGAAAAATGTCTGACTAGGAAATATATTAAGGTATGCTGGATATCTCTGTGTGGTTTTTACTTTATTTTTGCTTAGTTCTGTTTTCTAATTATAATATAAAGTCTGGCTTTCTCTTTAAAAAGATTTTACAAGTCTATCAACCTCAAACATATGTAGGTGAATTATTTTCTAACTTGTAGAATGAGTAAATATTGATTTATGCTAAGATAAATATTATTTTAAAATTTTAACAATACAATAAAATATTTACACATAAAATACTGCACATGAAAGTAATCTTTGCATCATCATGCATCACTCATGTGCTTTATTTATGTAAAAGGTGAGAAATTTAACTATGGTGAGCTATGCTACCCTGTAATTTATCCTTAATGTTAATGTGGGAATATGGGTGGGTACTCTTCAGTAATATTTACAAAGACTGACCAACTATTCTAAAAGTAAGAGAAAAAATTCACCAATACATTCAACAAAGAGATGCACTATGTGTTTTTCCGGACCAGTCTATCACCATGAAAATGTTTTTTCTTTTACTCATGGGCTTGAGAACTCCCTGGTATTGTGCTAATATATGTTTTCCAGTGAACCTAGTGCCACTTTAAACCACCTTCTTATTCCAATTCGTAATAACTAGTTGTCCTACTGTTTCAAGGACTGTGTATATCAAATCCTTAGGCTTTAATATGATCTCATGGCTAAGGGTTTATAATTTTTCACAATCAGTGTTTTTGTTTTTTTTGCTTATTTTTAATTATCAGCATGCCTTGTCAATTTTCTCTCCTGTTACATTTCTACTGTTCCCTGCTTCCCATTTTACAATTGCATTTTAAATGAGTGCAAGTTGATGTGATTATCAGATGACTAAACCACGAGGCTTTATAGACAGGATGCTTATTAGATTTCCTTCCTACCATTTGTGAAGGGTTGTCCACCCCCATATTTTCACCTGCAAAGCCTTATATGAGAAAAACTCTTTCTGAGTGACTTGTTCTGAGCTCACATTCAGGCTACAGTCCCAGATATGGCAGAGTAGTGTTTGAATACTTTGGAGGGGAGGAGACATTTTCAAGTTGTCACACTGTTATTATTAAGTGCAGAAATATGTAGGCTGATATTAAGAACTTGACTAATTTGATCCTGGATAGTCAGTCTTGCAACTTTTAATGCTTTGGGAGAACATTTCCTGTATAGAAGTTCACTTATTTTAAAAACATGTATTGAACAGTTACCCCATGTCAAGCAAGGAGCTGAGGTATTTAGATGAATAGACTGCTGCCCTATCCTGCAGAGAGCTTCATATCTAGTGGGAAAGAAAAGAACATAAGCATATTTATAATGATATATTAATATATAAAGTGCTATTATTGACATGGATCATAAGGTGCACAGAAAAGCTGAATAATTTAGACTGTGGGGTCAGGAACAACTTAGAGAAGGTTTGCTTGCACTGAGTCTCCAAGGAGAAGTAGGATTTAATTCTGGAAATGGGCAAAGGAAGGTATTCTGGGCTGGAAGATAGCATGGACAAAAGACACAGTGTCTCGAAGCGTGGTCACCTATGTAAAGAGCAAGTCCTCTGAAGAAAGAGTTGGAGGTCCTGATCGTGGAGGACTTTTATGGTTTTGTTAAGGACCTCGATCTTCATCCTAAAGGTGATGTGGAACCCCTCAGGGTTTGTAACAGGGGCGTGGCTGTGTTCAAGTTGTTAACAGATTGCTCTGCTGAGAGGAAGATGAATTTGTGGGAAGCAAGCTGGAGTTTCTAAGAACAGTAAGTGGAGGTGGTTTTCCTGAAGAGGATGAGACTCTGAACTGGTCATTGGGAGAGAGACCAGAGGGTGAATCTAAATAATGTTAGGAGGTAAAAATCTTCAGTTAGACTGAAGCCAGCAACTAGGAAGTGGGAGAGATAAGGATAGCTGGGTGAAAGATGGTACCAGATGATAGAGACCTCAGAAAAGAGAAGCTGTTTAGGATGATCAAAAGGTTCTTCTGGGACTCGTCAGTTTTACAGCTTGTGAAGACGCCTAAATTAAGAAGTCCTGCAGGCTGTGGCAACACCATCTCCAGAGGAGAAGGCTCGGTTGGAGAGAAGGATTTGGGAAATTGTCATTGTGGATGTGATGGTCGACTCCATGACAGTGAAAGAAATCATCCAGGAAAATGTGTAGAGTGAGAAGAGCAAGGGACTGTTAATAGGACACTAGGTTTCCCAAATTTGAGAACACGTAAAGGAGATACATGAAGATACCCTGCAAAGTGAGTCACGGAGGCCAGGAGTGGAGTGTTCGACAGGGAAGGAGTGATCTGCAGTGCCAGATGCAGAAAGTGCACTGTGGTGTGTTCGGGGGCAATGGGGAAATGAGTAAGAGCAGTGCTGAATTTGGAGGACTGTTCCTGCTTCCTGGCACGTGAGAAAGAATGGAGCTGGGAGGGAACATGGTGTCAGGAGAGGCACTGAGGTCAAAGAAAAGAGTGGCGTGAGTAAGTAGAGAGGGAGCTGGCGGGAGGTTGAGTTCAGGAAGTAGAAGATAAATTTCAGAAGAGGAACCATTCCCAATGAAGGAAAAAGGACCAGGGTGTGGCCAAGGGGATGAGTAGCAAAAAATGGAGGGACAGCACAGCAAAGGTTTTTCGAAACAAGGTACTGTGAGTTAAGATTGTAGGGAGGTAGTGCAGCAAAGAGCCTCGGGCGGGAGTTCAGGCCCAGATTGCACACCAGTGCACATCCTGGCTCTGAAACTTGCTGCTTGTGGGACCTTGAATAGATTACTTAGCATCTCTGTGCCTTAGTGTCCTTTTCTGTAAAGTGGGAATAATATTAGTGCCAATCTCACAGGGTACTGGGAAGATTAAATTATTTAAGTGTGTAAAGTGCTTTAGAACAGTGCCTGGCACATCATAAAGACACCCAAAATGCTAGCTATTATTATCATAAGAATTTCCTGTGGATGATGAAGTCAGTGAGACAGATGACAGGATTTGTAGGGGAGAAGGTTACAGGCATGAAAATTTAGTAGAGGAGAGAAGACCATGGGAACTTGTGTTCTGTGTGGTGACAAAGGCCAATCAGGATACAATACACTGTTTGTCATCAAAGTTTCAGAGAGAACCGATACAAATACCTTTGTTATGGATGCAAGGTAAAAAAAAAATTATTCTTTCAGCTTTTTGGTTCACCAAAGCCTTGAAGTTTGAAATTGTCTTTAAATCTTTGCGCAGATTCTTCTAGTGTAATTTATTATGATTTTTTTTTCAGAATAAGTCAGAGTTGGGAGAAATCTTAACATAATCAGATTTACCTAAAAAGATAGACTGTGTTTTTAAAGCACAGCTTTTACAGTGACTTGGCAGAGGTCCTCGTTAATTTGTAGTTCCTCAAAGGCACACATTGCTCTATTTAAAGATAAATCATTTCCGAAGTAATACTCTTTATAGCCAGATGCATTATGCTTCAATTTTAGTGAGACTCCTTTCTAGAGTTTGTTTAAAAGAAGAAAAAAGTAAACTGTATAACACAAACTATTTAAAACTTCCAGTATATTTTTCTGTAAGTACATGTTTCTAAATTTAATTAAACTGAAGCATCTCTTGCCAGATGAAACATTTTTTGTTGTTGTTGTTTCTCCTCAAGCAACATTCTAAATCCATCAGACTGTTAGATGGTGGAGTTATTTGTTTGCTTAAACCATACTTTGGAAAGCCCAAAGACTGGCTGCATTTGTGGGTTTAAACGAAACATGTGTTTTACTTTTCCTTATGCATAGCAAGGAAGGAAGTGTTTATTGAGTAACTACTAGTATCCTTTATTTACATTTTTTCCTTTGGTCATACAACAGCCCGCTGAAGTGTACAGTCATCCCATGTTAAGGACAGAAGTTGGGAGGTCAAGTCAGTTGCCTGAGGGCATCATCTGTCCAGTATGTGGCAGAACTGGGATTTAAACCTTGGTCCATTTGACCTCAGAACCCAGGCCCTTTCTGCTGTTGTGACTTGCCCACTGCAAAATCCATTCTTCTCTGTTTAAATGTTGTCATTACAAGGTCCCCGCAAAATATGTGTGCTTCCAACCCCACATGCTGCCCCTCCCCTTCCTCGCTCAGCCTCGCACACATGGACACACACCATCTCAGGACCTTGGTGCTTGCCGTTTCCTTGCCCAGAGTGTTGTCTTAGGTGACTGCATAGCTCGCCTCCCTCCTCTAGGGCTTGAGTCTTCGGTGTCGGTGACGCCTTCCTGACCACCGTATTTTAAATTGTAAAACACATCCCCTGCTTCTCCAAGCACTTCCTTCTCTTTTCCTGCTTTATTTTTCTTTTTCATGTTTATCACCATGGGCAAGCATGACAACGGAATGTTGGGCTTTGGTTTTACCAGCCAGTGTCTTGGTTTCCCGGCGGTGGGTGTCTCCAGGTTGAAGTCCACTCTAACTATTGAAGGAGAGGGTCAAGCCTCAAGGCAAAAATTGGTGGGGCTGCCCGGGTAGTGGGCAAGCTCAACCAGGCACGCCACATTCTAGGTCTGGGACAACAAAACCCATTACAGATTTTATCCACTGGAGGGAATGGGGTTCTTGGTGTTTTTCTAAACTTGAGGGTATAGCTGGGACTGCCTGACAGAGATCTTCAGTGCCTGAACCTGGACAGGACTGGGGCAGGGAGGAACTCATAGTGAGGATCTTGCATTGGCAGGCAGGTTATTTATAGCACCACCTGTGAAACCCAATAGTGAGGATCTTACTAAAGCCACTGAACAGTGAAAAACCTGTAATATTCAGTACAAATTTATGTGTAAATGTGTAGAATGTGTGTGTAAATTACACACACACCAAACACATCTAAGTGTGCAAACTTTGTTTGTATTCCTAACGAAGATACATAGCACACTGCTGGTTTAGTTGTCTGTCTGCCTCGTGAGGCAGTGAGCTCCCTAAGGAAGAAAACTGTCTTGTTCATATCTGTCCCCCCAGTACCTAGACCAGTCCCTGACTATTTAGAGTCAAGAACCAGATTCAGATTCCATCCCAGTCACGAAAGATAGTTTCTGACATATAGGAAGTACTCAATATATAATAGCAGCTTTTAATGTTTGTATTCTTTTGTGTGTATGCTTCTGGAGAAGGCATCAAGTGTTTTGAATGAATGAAACTTTTGTATTTTGGAAATCACTAGAATTCTTAGGTTTCAGTCTTATTATTTCTAACATTATGTGTTAACCTGGAGAGCCACAGGATTATTGGAAATCTATGTAATATGGAAACTGTGAAAAATACGTATGAAATAGGCATTTTTTAATCCTTAGTCTTAGGTGTAATACTTGACATCTAGGAAACATTCATTAAATGTTGAGTGGTGAGCATGAAAGCAAACATGCCATGCTACTAGTATTACAGGTAAATTGCAAATAGCATTCAGATAGTCTGGTTGAAATGTCACCTATAACTTGAGCAAACTGGATAGCTGTTCAAATAGCTTCAAAGAGTGTATATGCCATACTTTAAGGTGTCACAGTTCTGAGCTACATTTATAATTTTTTGAAATATGATTTCAGGTAAAACATGGTTACTCCAAGAGAGTCTGGTGTAAACTTATAGGAAAAACATTATATTATTTTCGTAGTCAAGAAGATAAGGTATGTATATGTTTTTAATATGCTGATTAGAGGAATTTTTTGCTGATTATGGCTTCAAGTTTTTCCTTTCACTGTTCTATTGCTAGCCCCAATTTTAGAATGTTTGATGTTGAAATTTTGCATAAAATTTATTACTAAGGTGATCATAGGCCTACAGGGATCTTGATTCTTAATTATAAGCCTTAGCAGCTTTTAATTAATGCTTCTTCTAAGACCTAGAAAAATCTTCCTCTACCCCACTCTCAGCCATCAGTTTCTCATATTTTTCAGACCTGACAGAATAGATAAGTTTGAATGATGGGAGCATCAAGCTAGGAAAGAAGCTAAAGAGAAGAAAGAATCCAGTCCCGTCCCAGGCCCTTGAATTCCTAGACACCACTTATCTATCCATCCATCTACCTATTTACGTCCCATTGGTTCATTTTTAATTAATCTCTTCTCCAAAGAACTTGAGTTACCTTCAATTTCAGAGGAAAAAGATGATGTCTTCCAAAGGTGAAATGTATGCCTAATTATCACTGGATCAAGAGTATTTGCATAAAACAATGATGCCTGCTTCACAGAATAGCAGCCTGTGAGTGATTACTGGATTAATGAGACCAGACTTCTTGGTCCACTGACCACATAGGTCAGTTAGGATTTCTCTGTTCTATTTTTGCAGCCTGCACTCTCGGTTCTGGCTAGCTGTATTTATTTATTTATTGGTCACTTCATGCAGCATGTGGGATCTTAGTCCCCTGACCATGGATAAACCCACACTGTCTGCACTGGGAGTGCACAGTCTTAACCACTGGACTGCCAGGGAAGTCCCCTGACTAGCTATATTTAAAAGGCATTTCCTTATTCTCAGTATTGCTCATGGGATGGAAATTAACACAGTGAAGCTTTGAGAGTGTTATCTCTGAAGCAGTGTGGGAATATGGTCATTAAAATAATACAGGAATAAGCACATGACAAAATTGTATATCCCAATATAACCCTAACTCAGTTATCAATCAGGAAAACAGCAGCCACTCTGTGTATTCCATTTATAACAATTGCAATGTAGAATTGGGGACATACATAACTTTTAGAAAAGTCAGGGTGGTAGAGGTTGGGGAAGAAGCTGCCACTGAAGGTCCAAGAAGGCAGGACCAACAGTCTGAGCCCAGAGCACAGAGGCAGCTGGTCCTCAGCAGTTGACTGAGAAGCCTCTGTGACGCCCCCAGCGGCCCAGGCACCTGATGGCAGCTGTCTCAGAAGACTTACTCCTCTGACACCCTTACCTTCCACATTACATGCAAATTCTCTCAGGCAAGCTCTAATTTGGAACTATGCAGGGAAAGGGATTCTGATGAGTATAGTGCCCAGCTTCTTTTCTGCAATTACAGGGAGACTTTAGAAGAGGGAGGTTGGGATGCTGAGTTTATAATCCTCAGTCTAGCACATGTGTGTTAAAACACACATAGCAGAAAAGTCGGAAAGAACTGTACCAAAATGTTGAGTGGTGGTAGAATTATGGATGACCTCTTTTTTCCTTTTTGGGGTGAAAAGTGAAAGTGTCAGTCCCTCAGTTGTGTCCTCTTCTTTGCCACTCCATGAACTGTAGCCCGCCAGGCTCCTCTGTCCATGGGATTCTCCAGACAAGAATACTGGAGTGGGTTGCCAGGTTGCCATTTCCTTCTCCAGGGGATCTTCCCGACCCAGGGACTGAACCCGGGTCTCCTGCATTGCAAGCAGACTTACCATCTGAGCCACCAGGAAAGCCCCTCCTTCTTCGAGAACCTTTCAGTTTTTACCAAGTTTCTATAATAAGTGTATGTTTTATAAATAGAAAAGTAATTTTAAATTTACCGAGAGTAAAATTTAAATATTCTTACTACCACTACTAATAGTAATTTTTACTATATAATAAAAATGGATAACATTGATCATAGAAGGAACAAGTCAGAAGAATATAAATAGATGAGCAGAAATCCATTATAATTAGTGGAAAAGTATTAGAATGCTTGTGAATCAGTATAGGCTAACTTCATTTTGTGCTATACATATTTCAGAAACAATTTGTCTTTATCTCGATCAGTGTCTTTTTAAAATTCAGTCAGAATATTTAAAAATGCCAGGTCTGTTCACGTCATGGAGCCACAGTGATCCTTTGGTGAAAGGAATGTTGTTGTTTATTCACTGAGTCATCTCAGACTCTTCGTGACGCCATGGACTGCAGCACACCAGACTCCTCTGTCCTCCACTTTCTCCTTTGTTTTTTTTTTTTTTTTCTTGCTTCAGGTGATGTTTTATTTTTTTTTTTTTTTAGTTTTTTACACTTTCTCCTTTGAAATTAGATCAAATTCATGTCTGTTGAGATGGTAACGCCATCTAACTATCTCATCCTCTGCCACCCCCTTCTCCTTTAGCCTTCAATCTCTCCCAGCATCAGGATCTTTTCCAGTGAGTTGGTTCTTTGCATAATGTGGCCAAAGGATTGGAGCTTCTGTTTCAGCATCAGTCTTTCCAATGAATATTTAGGGTTGATTTCCTTTGGGATTGACTGGTTTGATCTCCTTGCAGTCCAAGGGACTCTCAAAAGGAATAACCATCCTTAAATATTGCGGTGGATGGAACCTTGATTATCATATGATTAGATATGCCTAGAGGACACAATGAGGATAGTATTGTCATGTATTATCCTAATAGAATTAGTTTTCTTTATCCGATTTTTAAAGCTTGCTTTTTGTTTATTAATGTGACTTTGCTGCCCTATTATTTTTGTTTTACTGCCTTTCTTTTTATGAAAATATAGATAAGTTTACATTTTTCCTTCAGAAGGAAATTTTCTTCATTCAGCACCCAGAATAGTACTTTGCACATAGTAACTACTCAGAAAATAATTGTTATGAATTTAATGGGGAAAGAAGTTTTTCTTATAAAATGGAACACATGTAATTAAGTTAATTAATTTTTTTCTATTAATCAAGTATTAGGCAGATAATATTGCATTTTAGATAAGATATCTAGGTAAGATAGTTTAAAAGCTACAAATCTCAAGCAGACTGTGTATGTTCCTGGAATAAGTGTACTTAATTAAAGCAAAAGTTTTAAAACATAGCAAATAATTGTTTTTGTCAGTAAAAGAGTAGGTAAAATTTAATGTAAATTATTTTTAAGATTTTTTTTCTTACCCTTAAATTAAGATGGAAGAAATTGTGGCATTTTTTTGTGATTTATTTTATATATACGTGTACATATATCCCTGGTGGCTCAGTGGTAAAGAATTTGCATGCCAAGGCAGGAAACACAGGTTTGATCCCTAGGTTGGGAAATGATCCCTAGAGAAGGAAATGGCAACCCACTCCAGTATTCTTGCCTGGGATATTCCCATGGACAGAGTAATATTCCCATGGACAGGTGGGCTACAGTCCATGGGGTCACAAAAGAATCAGACATGACTTAGTGACTAAACAACATATATGTATAGGGGGCTTCCCTGGTAGCTCAGCTAGTAAAGAATCTGCCCGCAGTGCGGGAGACCTTGCTTCGATCCTGGGTTGGGAAGATGCCCTGGAGAAGGGAATGGCTACCCACTCCAGTATTCTTGCCTGGAGAATTCCATGGACTATGTCCATGGAGTTATAAAGAGTGGGACATGACTGAGTGACTTTCATGTTTTCACTCTTGTATAAAAATAGCTTCAAAACACTTTTCATTTATTGGGATTTACAGTGATAGTTAATCATACTTCTTCACACTAGCTCTCTGACTTTTTACTTTTTTATCAATAGTATTGGGACTATGTCTATACTTATTCTTTTAATCCAATAGGTTAATCAAATCAATTTTGTTCGAGGGTTAAAAGTCAAATGAATATTTTGACTGAATAACCTAATTGCTTGACTAGGTAATGGATCATTTTGATCAAATTGAATAATTTGAACCACTGTACAGAAGTAGCTTCTTGCTTTTCCCACAAAAACTAAATGTCTAGTATTCAGATTGTTCTTTTATATCACAGTTGACATGTTAACTGTGGCTACCCCACTTTTGTAACAGTGTAGATAATCCAGTTACCTTTAGGCGTTCATTTAAAAACAGATATGGTTTATAAAGCCAAGAATGAAAAGGACTATGAAAGATTTTAGCAGGAAAAGATTCAGGAAGTTCCTTCCTTACAATTACTAATATTTACTTTAGTTTCCTTTAGGTCAGATCAAACTCTGGGAGGCTAAAGTTGAAGAGGTTGACAGATCCTGTGATTCAGATGAAGATTATGAAGCCAGTGGGCGAAGTCTGTTATCCACACATTACACTATTGTGATCCACCCCAAAGACCAAGGTCCAACTTACCTCCTAATTGGATCCAAGCATGAAAAGGTATGTAAGGACTAACTGGTTGATTTAGAATGAGTTAGACTAATATGATTAACTATTGGTAATAATTTTCAAATGAGCATAAGTAGGTACAGTCAAGGGCTTCCCAAGTGGCTCTGGTGGTAAAGAGCCTTCCTTCCAATGCAGGTGAGACATAAGAGACACAGGTTTGTTCTCTGGATTGGGAAGATTCCCTGGAGAAGGCCATGGCAACTCACTCCAGTATTCTTGTCTGGAGAATCCTACGGACAGGGGAGCCTAGAGGGCTGCAAGTCTGTATGTTCACACAGAGTTGGACACAACTGAAGCAACATAGCACAGCACAGCAAGTATAATCAAAAACACAAATACATGTTAGACATAGTATTCTTTTAAAAATAATTTTATTCTGATATATTTCAAACTCAGAAAATATACACCCGTTTTTACTTAACAGATGTTAGATTTCATGGTATTTTTTTAAAAAATCTTTATTTATTATTTTTGGCTGTGTTAGGTCTTAGTTTCCGCACGCAGGATCTTTCATTGTGGCATACCGGCTTCTCTCTAGTTGTAGCATGCAGTCTCAGTGGCCTCTTGACATATGGGATCTTAGTTCCCCAACCAGGGATCCAATATCAAGTCCTGTGCATTGGAAGGCAGCTTCCCAACCACTGGACCACGAGGAAAGTCCCAGATTTTATGGTATTTTTTTATTAGTGTGAATTTAGTAACTGTCTAAATGGCCAATAATAAAAAATTTATTAATTAAATGTATGTGTATGATAAAATATCCTGCAAGCTTTATATTTTTATATTAAAAATAGATTATTATAATTTCTGAATTTTACTAATATAAGGAGCCTATTAATATAATCTTAGTATAATCTCAACTATGTGAAAATATACATATATATTTTAATAGAAAGATAAAAGCCACTGTATTTGGGGAACAGAAAATAGGTTTTTTTTTTCTTTGTTTCCTGCATATAAAAAGTTATACAAAATTAATGTATACAAGTTGATGTTTTGGAAATAATTATGTGCTCATGAAACCATCACCATAACCTGTGCCATAAATCTAACCATCACTTTTCCTCTTAACCTCTTTTAATTATTATTTTTGTGTGTGTGATAACAGCTATTTAACATAAGATCTACCCTCTTAGCAAGTTTTAAGTATGTAATACAGTATTGTTAACCATAAACCATGATGCTGTACAATAGATCTCTAGGACTTACTCATTTTGTATACCTACAACTTTATACCCTTTGATGAATATCACCCTGTTTCCCCTTCCCTCTAACCCTGGCAACCGCCATTCCACTCTCCACTCCTTTGAGTTTGATGATTTTAGATCCATCATATCAATGGTATTATATGATAATTGTCTTTCTGTGTCTGGCTTGTTTCACTTAGCATAATGTCCTCCACATTCTTCAGTGTTGTCACAAATGGCAGGATTTCCTCTTTTTTAGGGCTCCATTACATTCCATTGTATGTGTATACCATATTCTCTTTACGCGTTCATCCATTGATGGACACTTAGGTTGTTTCCATGTCTTAGCTATTGTAAATAATGCTGTGATGATCATGGGGTGCGTATATCTTTTTGAGTTACTGTTTTATATAAATTTATATTACAAAGCTTCCTTCAGATAAATACCCAGAAGTAGAATTGCTAGATCATATAATAGATCTATTTTTAAATTTTGAGGAACCTCCATACTGTTTTCCCATAGTAGCTGCACCAATTTACATTCCCATCAGCAGTATACAGGGCTCCCTTTTCTCTATATTCTCACCAACATTTGTTATTTCTTGGCTTTTTTTTTTGTAAGATGATAATTCACTGTGATTTTCAGTTGCATTTCCCTGATGATTAGTGATGTTGAGCTCCTTTTCGTGTATCTGTTGGCCGTCTATATGTCTTCTTTGGACAAATGATCCTCTTCCCATTTTTTAATTGGATTGTTTGTCTTTTTGTCATTGAATTGTATGAGCTTTTTGTATATTTTCAATATTAACCCCTTATAAGAAATATGATTTGCAAATATTTTCTCCCATTCAGTAAGTTTTCATTTTATTGGTGATTTCCTTTGTTGTACAGAAGCTTACTAATTTGATATAATTCTGCATATCTATTTTTGCTTTTGTTGCCTGTGCTTTTGATGTCAGAAGCATCAGGAAACAGAGACCAATCTTATGTCCAGAAGTTTTTTCTCAGTGTTTTCTTCCAGGTGTTTTATGATTTCAGGTCTAATATTTAAGTTTTCATTCCTTTTGGAGTTGATATTGTGTGTTGTGTGAGATCAGGGTCCAATTTCTTTGTTTTGCATATGGATACCCAGTTTTCCCAGCACCATGAATTGAAGAGACTATCCTTTGCCCACTGTATTCTGGCAACCTTATCAAAAATCTGTTGACCATGTATGCATGAATTTATTTCCAGACTCTCTTCTGTCCCATTAGCCTAATAGGACAGTCATTAGGCCCATTAATGAACTTACTGTTTATTTTTATTGCATCACCATACTATTTTTATTATTGTAGCTTGGTAATATATTTTGAATCAGGAAGTATGATCTCCTTAGCTTTATTCTTCTTGCTCAAAATTGATTTGGCTATTTGGGATTTGTTGTGGTTTCAGATGAATTTTAAGATTGTTTTTTCTGTTTCTGTTTTTTAAAATTGGGATTTTGATAGAGATTACTTTGAACCTTTATTGGTTGCTTTCAGTAGCATGGACATTTTTAATAGGAATTCTTCCAGCCCATGACTGGATGTCTTTCCATTTACTTGTGCCAACTTTAGTTTCTTTCATTAGTATTTTATTGTTTTTGTTGTATGAAGCTTTTGCCTTCTTGGTTAAGTTTATTTCTAAGTATTTTATTCTTTTTTTTTTATTTTGGCTATTGTTTTGGGATGGTTTTCTTTTCTTTTCAGATAATTCATTGTTAGTGTATATGAACACAATTAATTTTTGTATGTTGATTTTGTGTCCTGCGACTTTCCTGAATTTATTAGTTCTAACAGTGTTTTTATGGAGTCTTCAGGATTTTCAACAAGTAAGATAATGTCATCTGCAAACAGAGATAATTTTACTTCTGCCTTTCCAATTTGGATGCCTTTTATTTCTTTTTCTTGCTCTACTGCTCTGGCTAGGGCTTCCAGTGATATGGTGAATAAAAGTGGCAAGAGTGGGCATCCTTGCCTTGTTACAGATCTTACAGGACAAGCTTTCAGTTTTTCATCATTGAGTATAATCTTAGCTATTAATTTTTCTTAGATGACTTTTATTGTGTTGAGGTATGTTCCTTCTGGGTTTTATTTCCTTCTTTAAATTTTCTTGCCTTCTTAAGTATTTTTTATGTGTTATTTGTATGTATGAGGAATCAAATTTTAAATTTGATAGAATTTGTTGTATTCCTTAGAAGACTGTTAGTTATATTTATTCTAGCCTCTTAATGTCATATTACTTTCTTGGTTTTCTTATGCTTTTCTAAGAAAATAATAAAAATGTGAACAATGGGAAAAAGGCACTATGAGCACAATTCAAATGAGACTAAGTGGCTTTTAGTTTTATTTAAAAATTAAGAATTTTTTTTTCCAGTGTCAAAGTTTTCTACTGTCTATTCAAGTTGTTTTTTCCTTAAGTCATCAAAAACTGTATCTTGGTAACATCTCTATTAATATGTTTTAATTTTTAAGGACACTTGGCTTTATCACCTGACTGTTGCAGCTGGAAGTAACAATGTGAATGTTGGATCTGAATTTGAACAGCTTGTTTGCAAGTTGCTAAATATTGAAGGGGAACCTTGTAAGTTTATAATGTATAAGTCTTTATAGTTTATGAAATGAACCCTAACCCCCTGTGCCTAGTAGAGTTTTCCTTTTGTGGATTTCATTTTGTGGATTCCTATTCCATTCTTACTGGCTTTGCTTGTCATGGGCTAGGATTCTCACTGTGGTTCTTCAGCTACAGGGACACCATCATTCTTCAACATGCCGTATCCTGTCTCAACTCTCTGCCTTTGCTCACATTACTCCCTCTGCCTGGACTGCCCTCCCTCCTTCACATTCCCCACCAACCTGATGAAATCCTGTATACTTTAGGAGGTCCCCCATCCAGCCCATCCCAACTCAGCAATGGCTCATAAAAGGTGCCTAATAAATGTTAAAAATATGTCCCAATGCACTTTACCATTTAACCTTTTCACAGCATTTGTTGCTTTGTGTTGAATTTTTTTTTTTAATGGCTGAAGTTTCCCCATTGATAGCCTAGATTCTAAACTCTGCTCTACTTAATAGAGATCACATTTTATTTGTGATCTGGCATAGGAATTCAATAAATGTTGATTTTAGGAATGACTTCAAGTTCTTCTTTATCTTTCTATCTCCTCCTGCTCTAGCTTCTTCTCTGCAGCTTGCCCCCAGCTCCCTTTCATGTACAGTCATCTCCCTACCTAGGTTACCAATCTTTAGCACATTTAAGCAACATGACCAATGTCCTGATAGACTTGTTCTGGCCTAGAATATTTGTACCAACCTCATCTAACTTTAATTTATCCTAAAGAGAAATATGAGAATCCCAATGGCCTAGAAACTGAAATAAAATAATATTATCAGAGGTTTTTTTCATGACTTCTATGACTTAAATTGTGAGCCAGGCCTGAATGAGCTAGTTTCTAAAGGGCTAATTTAATGTGAGGCCCAAATAAGTAATTCTTTCTGTTTCTTATTTATATTTCATTTTGTACTTAGCCTCTCAGATATGGAGACACCCTACTTTGTGTCACAGCAAAGAAGGAATCATTTCCCCTCTGACAACACTACCTTCAGAAGCTCTACAGACAGAAGCAATTAAATTATTTAAGGTAAAATTTTATGTGGCATTATATATCAAAAAATGGTGCTAGTGGTAAAGAAGCTGCCTGCCAGTGCAGGAGATGCGAGAGACACGGGTTCGATCCCTGGGTTGGGAAGAACCCCTGGAGAAGGGCACAGCAACCCACTCCAGTATTCTTGCCTAGAGAATCCCCTGGAGGGAGGAGCCTGGCCGGCTACAGTCCATGGGGTCGCAAAGAGTCAGACATGACTGAGTGACTAAAACTTTCACTTTTGTAACACTTATATCATTAAGCATTTTAATAGGAAAAAATAAAAATCTAGGTTATACAAGAAAATTCAAAATATGATGACAATGACAAAGAAAATATACTGAATAAAGTTAGATGAATTTAATATACTCTCTGAGTGAGGATATGAAATTTCTATGGTAAACTATGGTTTGGGCCATGTGAAAGACTTAATATCAGAGTCATTTTCTCTTCAGCTTCTCAGATGGAGAGATTTCTGACATTACCATACCTCACTATTGTGAGAGGAGTCAGCACTGTTCTTCTTCTCCAGTGCTAATATGCTCAAATTCTTATTACTCAACCTCTATTAAGTCCCTGATCACTTGAAACTTGCCAGTTACGTCATTCTTTACCCCTGCCCCACTATCCCCTGGAGAAGGGCACGGCAACCCACTCCAGTATTCTTGCCTGGAGAACCCCATGGACAGTGGAGCCTGGCAGGCTACAGTCCATGGGGTCGCAAAGAGTCTGACTCCACTGAGTGACTAATACTTTCACTTTCGTAACACTTTCATTTTCACTTTCCAGTATCTCTGTCGTCAGTCACCTTCTGGTAACTCCTCAAATTTCCTTAAGGATTTTGGCTCCTAACTCGCATTCTTTCTCTCTGCCTTAAGCTTTGCCATTACACTACATGACTCGGCTATCACTTCGCTCACCAATTCCATGGCCTTAAGATTCCTGACCTTCCCAATGTCAGTAGGCTTGCTGTCTGCCCTGCTTCACCTTTCCATTCTCCATGTCCACACCTTGACCCCAACATGCCTCATAAGTACACCACTTCTAAAATCTTAAATCCTAATATATCTTTCTTTAACCGTAATCTCTTAGCCCATGAGCTCTCTTACTTTCTTACTCTTCCATTTCTCATCCTCACTAAGACCTTTTTTTGAGTAATTTATTTTCTTTGAGATCAAGGAAGAGCACTGTAGTTCCTTGGGATCTATGGCCCCATGCATTCTTCAGCCAAACTCCTACCAAGGTCACTGCTGTGGTCTTGCCTGCCTCTGTATTAATTGCATGTGTAATGCTGCTGCTGCTGCTGCTGCTGCTGCTAAGTCGCTTCAGTCGTGTCCAACTCTGTGCCACCCCATAGACAGCAGCCCACCAGGCTCCCCCATCCCTGGGATTCTCTAGGCAAGAACGCTGGAGTGGGTTGCCATTTCCTTCTCCAGTGCATGAAAGTGAAAAGTGAAAGTGAAGTCGCTCAGTCGTGTCCGAATCTAGAGAGCATCAAACAGCTGTGGGGACTGGAGCCTATGTAACTCTATGGTCTTCATTCCTCAGGTCCAGCTGTCTCTCTTTGCTTGTCTTTGGTCACATCCCCTCAAACTCCCTGCTCAATAATGCTCCTCAGAACAAATTTAATTTCATTGGAAGAATTAGAGGGCATCAGAAATGATCACCTCGAATCTCTCATCCCAAGAGACATTGTTTCATCTGTTTCTTCCTCGATTACTTCAGTCTCAGAACATAATGTATCTTCTATGGATTCTTGTCTTGACTCTGTGCTGGCACCTTGGAACTTCATTTTCCCTTTAGTCTCTTAGCTGCTGCTGCTGCCAAGTCGCTTCAGTCGTGTCCGACTCTATGCGAGCCCATAGACGGCTCAGCCCAACAGGCTCCTCTGTCTCTGGGATTCTCCAGGCAAGAATACTGAAGTGGGTTGCCATTTCCTTCTCCAATGCATGAGAGTGAAAAGTGCAAGTGAAGTTGCTCAGTCGTGTCCAACTCTTAGCGACCCCATGGACTGCAGCCCACCAGGCTCCTCTGTCCATGGGATTCTCCAGGCAAGAGTACTGGAGTGGGGTGCCATTGCCTTCTCCAAGTCTCTTAGAGTCTTTAGTTTTTATCTCTTCTTTCTCTTTTTCTTGGCTATATTCCTCCCATCTCAAAAAAGTATTTGTTTACTAGATAATACTAGGGAGTTGTTAATTTGGGAAGTGGATGATGATGACATGATGCTTATGTGGAAAAATCTTTGTCAGTTGGAAAGCCCTACTGAAGTATTAGTAAAATAACATGATATACATTAAAATACTACGGAAAAAAGTGAGTACAGGGATTGAATGAAACAAGTATGGCAAAATGCTTGTTGACAGCTGTTGACACTAGGTAATGGGTACATTATACTATTCTCTCTACTTTTGTTCATGTTTTAAAAATACCTTCATGGAGTGTTTTTAAAAATCTACCTGTAGAATACACAAATACCCAAAGTAAGACAGACTTTACACAAATGTATTTGAAAATCTGGATGAAGTGATCAACTATATAACAAAATATAAATGGCCAAAACCAATTACACAGGTGAATAAAAATTTAAACAGGGAAATTTACCAAACTTTGTAAGTGTAGATAATTTCAGTGCTATTCAAGATGTCCCAAAGTACAGAAAAGAAAGAAATTTTGCAAAATTTTTTTCTTTTACTTTGTTTTGGGTAAAGCTCAAAGCTTATATATATATATATATATATAAAACATATGTAAGAGTAGAGAGAATATTATCAAGTATAAGATGCTCACCATCCAGCTCCACAGTTGTCAACCTAAGGCCAGTTTTGTTTTATTCTCCCCATCCCTATTGCTCCCCAAGACTAGGTTATTTTGAAGCAATTCTCAGTCATCATGTCACTAGATTGTCTTTGTGAAGTAAGTATTATTTTTATACCAAACCCCAGAAAATATTATAGAAAACAGAGCATTTCACACAAAAACTAATCAAATATTAGTCAACAGACTCCAACATCGTGTTAAAAGAATACTAATCCTCAGACATATGTGTACTATCACTGATGCATGTTGATGTATGGCAGAAATCACCACAATGTTATAAAGCAATTATCCTTCAATTAAAAATAAATTAAAAGAATACTAATCATGACAAGGAGAGATTTATTCCTGACCATGCTAATAATTGGCTTCCCAGGTGGGTCAGTGGTGAAGAATTCGCCTGCCAAGCAGGAGACATGGGTTCGATCCCTGGGTCGGGAAGATCCCCTGAAGAAGGAAATGGCAACCCTACTCTAGTATTCTTGCCTGGGAAATCCCATGGAGAGAGGAGCCTGGTGGGCTATAGTCTATGAGGTCGCAAAAGAGCTGGACGTGACCTAGAGACTAAGCAACAACAACAACATACTAATAATTAATATTCAATTTAAATGGTCTAATCATTCCAACTACAAGATAGAGATTGTCAGAGTGTATAAAAAAGCAAGATCCAACTACATCCTGTCACAAGCAGTACTTTTTTTGTTTCCTGACATTTCTTATAAGAAAAAAAAGACTAAGATTTTTAAATAGCCCTCGCAAAAGATTTTACTCCCAGCACTTCATTTTACTCTCAGATTTCAATGTCACTAATAAGCCCAATGTATTTAATTCATTGAAACAAATATACATGTAAAGCACCATAACTGAAGTTATTTGATACATTTATAACAGTAATTTAGGGTTGTTAAATTAGTATGCATATATTTTTTAGAATTCATAGGACATTTTATGAGTATTGAAGCTGCTTCCGATGCCTTTAGGCAGTCCATCCCAAACTTCCTCAAGCAAGGGTTCTCTAGTCAAGATCAAAATGAAATTACACAGTTTTATTACAATGAACTGTTAAAATGAAGAATGATTAGTATTAATATCTTACTTTGGAAAATGTCTAGGAAAGATTATGCTATAACTTTTTCCTAGTAACCTAGTCTAAAAAATAATCTCTTTGGAGGAAAAATAGTATATATTTACATTAACTTTAAGTTATTTAGGCTACTATTTCCCAAAATACTTTCCTCAGTAAACTAGCTCGTAAAGATGCCAGTTGATATTACTAGAAAAGAATAAAGATGAGAAGGGGTTGAACTCTGTTCTGTGTAGAGAGTATAAACATAAACAAGAAAATATCTTGTCTTTATGAAGTTTGTATTCCAGTAGACTCTAGAGGCTATTAATGTTCCATATGCCCTTAAAAAGAATGCATATTCTTCTCAGAGGTGGACTATTCTATAAATTAGTTCAGGTTGATTGATAGTATTGTTTAGGTTTTCTAAATCCATACTGATTTTTCTACCTACTTGTTCTCTCAGATGTTGACAGGGGGTATTGCAGTCTCTCGCTTTAATTGTGAATTTTGTCTATTTTTCCTTACGGTCCTATAAGTTGTTGCATCAGGTATTTTGAAGCTATATTATTAAAACATTTAGAATTGTTACCCCTTCTAGATAAGCTGACCCCTTTTTCATTATAAAATGACGCTCTTTGTCTCTGGCATAATTCCTTGCCCAGAAATCTACTCTGTCTGATATTAATGTCACCACTCCAGATTTCTTTTGATTAATGTTATCACCATATATCTTTTCCATCCTTTTAAACAAAAACTTTTGCTAGTAAGAGAATCAGTATAATTCATGCAGAATAAATCTTATCATTTCTCACCCTGAGTATATCTATTTTTTTCATTTAATTCAGACCTGCCAACTTTTTATAAATGCGGCAGTCGACTCTCCCGCAATTGATTACCACATATCTCTAGCCCAGAGTGCTTTGCAGATCTGTCTGACACATCCTGAGCTACAGAATGAAATTTGCTGTCAGCTTATTAAACAGACAAGATGGAGACAGCCGCAGAATCAACCAGGACCACTGCAGGTATGTGTTGATACACACACACGCAATTCTGAATGGTGTTGTTTTCCTGATTGTAAGTATAATACATATTCAATATAGACATTTGGAAAATACATAAAGTATGAAATGGAAGACCAACTATTACTATTTTGATGTATATCCTTTCAGTCTCTGTAGTCTATGTATAAATGTATATATGTGGATATTTATACACTCACAGTTTTTCACATTACTAACATTACAGTGTGCATATACTTTTTAAAAACTATAAAACATAATCATTTCCCCGATAGCCTTCAGCAGTCTTCAAAACATTAATACTAGTTGCATTAATATCAACTGCTATAGTTTAGGTTTTTCCAATTACCTTTCCTATGATAAATACCACTACAGTAGACATCTTTGAACCTAAATTTTGTATGCAAGTCCAGTGAATTTCATTGTGTCCACTTCTAGAATTTTCCATATCTTCGGCAATATTCAGTGTAATTCTTCTGTTAATTTCTTTCCAGGTAAAAAGTAGTACTTCACTATTGACTTTGTATACATTTCCTTAATTATTACAGTCCGATTTATTTTCAGGAGGGTTTTAGTCACTTGTGTTTACTCTTCAATGAATGCTTCTTTTAATCTCTGCTTACTGACTCCCTGTCAATCACAGGATAAAATAGAAATTTCTTACCCTAGGCTCTCGGCAGTGGATCTAGGTTTTGTGGGACTTGAAACTTGTGCAATGAATACTAAGAAAAAGAATACAAAATTTATTACTTTTACAAATTTTAAAAGAACAAATGAGCATGTCATATGACTGTGACAGCTCATAGGGCCTGTCCCAGGGATTTGGATGGGACCTGTGCTTGAGCAAGGTTCTGAAACTTAAGCTTCATGTCTATCAGGGGCCCTTCATAATCTGGCTCCAGTGGCCTCCTCTTTCTCCACTTCATTTTATACATCCTGTCTCTAGTGTACAGTGAATGAATAAACTCTCCTTATTCTTCGAACAACCCTGCCTTTGCATCATCCTTCACCTGGCAATCCAGATCTCTCTGCATTCTTCCTACCTGTGGACCTCACAGTCCAGCCCAAGCAACATCCCTCCCGTAGATTCTTTCCTGACTCCTGCGTCAGTAATCATTCCGTCCATTGGTTATACTTAAAAAAACATTATTACAGTGTATTAGTGATGCTGTATTATACAGTCTTCTCCTAGATCGTAATTCTTCAAGGGCAAGGCCTTTCCCCCTTCCCTTTTTTTGTATGACATTTTAAAAAAATATTGAAATTATAGTTACTTAATTTAAAAAATTAAGATATAAAATAGAATACAGACCAGAACAAGAGAATGATAAAAGTCATATATAACTCTATTACCTAGAGATACCTCTGTTAATACTTTTATGCTTGCCCCTTGTTTAGCTATGTATGTGTGTATGTATAGGTAGATCGGTTTTGCTTTTTGTATAAATTATTTTTTTTATTACTTTTCAGTTTGCCCTTTCTTAGTGCAATTACTTATATTTCAGTGAAGGAGTTAACACAGAAATGAACAAAAGGGAACAATTTCCCTAACCTTCTGTGAATATCAAAAAGGATTACTATATGATATCCTCTGATCCCCCAGTTGTAGACAACTGAATACGTAACTAGATGGACTATGGTTCTGCCCCAGTATGAAGCTTTTATGCTTTTATGTATTATAAATGCTGTAAGGAGATGATGTCTATGTGGAAAAAAGCAAAAACATTTTGGGATCAAGAAAGACTATGATCATCCCTTCACTCTCACCTCCTCTCTCGGTCACACTGTCCCTGACTTAGACCTCTGATGACCACACGGTGTCTAACCTGTGATGCTTCTCTTTGTCCAGGGCTGGCAACTCTTGGCTCTCTGTGTTGGGCTCTTCCTTCCCCATCATCCTTTCCTGTGGCTCCTCAGGCTCCACCTAAAGAGAAATGCAGATTCCAGGTACGCAGAGTTCTAGCCAGCTGTACCATTCATGTGGCCTCTGTGTCTGCAATAAATCCTAGGTATTTAGTAACCTGCCAGGTACATTTGTGGAAGAATGTGTGAAACAAATGTTGATACAGGAAGCCTTTGGTTATCATTTATATAGAGCTAGAAAGATATTTCCTTTGTTACATTAAATCTCTTATGGAAGGTTGCACTAAAAGCTTGAAAAGCTGACAAAGAATATTTTAAGTTAAAAGTCTATGTACATTTCAAGTATGAATGTCTTATCATTAGTGGGTGTTCATCCAATAAAAGCAACTATTTTGTTTCCTTGTTTTTTCTGTTACTATTTTCTTCACATTTAATTCTTTTGTGTAGAAGACTTCTCTGATAGTTTTCCCACCTTTTATAATTGTATGTATTTGAATTAGCTCAGAATTTTTACTCCTTTGAAAAAGACTTTTCCAATTCACTGTTAGAATGACTTTCTTACAGTGGGGCCTAGGGTGCCCAGCCAAGGGTGATTGGGATCATTTTGTCCAAGAGGTTCATATTAGGTTGTTTAAATAGACTCTGGGACTCAAACAAACAATGAAATGAAAAAACAGCTTGGAAGCAGTAGGAAAATATCTTCCAGCTCATAATATATTTTTGGAGACTCTGTCATCAAGGTCATGTGATTACAATGGTAGTCATTGAGAACCACCTGCCCCCTACAAAGATGAGATTTTAAAGCCCACCTAAAAGGCACTTGAATGCACATATATTTAGGTACATTATCAATCTGCTTTTATAAGTGAAATGAAAATTATATGTAACAAATAAGGACAAATAAGATTTCTATCCAGCTTTTGCTGGATTTATTTACACCAGCGGTTTTGTTTAAGACTTAACATTTTTAAAGAAGTACATGTTTTGTAAAGAAGGAATATTTATTTATTTATTTGGCTGAGCCAGGTCTTAGCTGTGGCATGTAGGATCTAGTCCCCTGACCACATCAAACCTGGACCCCATGCACTGGGAGCGCAGATCTTAGCCACTGGACCACCAGGGAAGTCCCAGGGAAAATACATTTTTATTTTTGTTTGAAGATATTTTCTTATCTTGCTCAGCAGGAATGGCATTAACCGCTGTGTTCTTCAAAAGAGAACTCTCTTCATCATGCACTTCTTAAGTTATCCTGTTCTAGTCTTTATACAGTTATTTTCTTTATATTTGTTAATATAATCACTATATGTTGACCATGTAATGTCTGGTAATTTTAAATTTATTTTGTGATTATAATAATAATACAATAATGATGAAGATTGCTTTGTGGGAAGTCTGGTTTAGTCGGTGAAAGTAAAGACACTAGAATTTGAGAAAAGTGACAGCAGTTAATATTGTCACTCAATAATGATAATATTGTATTAATATATATCAATATTATATAATATTAATTTTATATTTTATATTATTGTGATTATGATAATTGACATTATATAATATTATAGTGAATATAGAATATAGTGAAGTCGCTCAGTCATGTCCGACTCTTTGCGACCCCATGGACTGTAGCCTACCAGGCTCCTCTGTCCATGGGATTTTCCAGGCAATAGTCCTGGAGTGGATTGCCATTTCCTTCTCCAGGGGATCTTCCCAACCCAGGGATCAAACCTGGGTCTCCCGCATTGTAGACAGACGCTTTACCATCTGCGCCACCAGGGAATATTAATGTATATTAATATAGCAGTTAATATTATCATTCAGTAATGATAATATGATATTATGCTGTCAACATTAGCATGATACGTTGTAATAATGTACACCAAGGAAGGTTTCTAATGGTTTCATATGTCTTAATTAAATTTATTCTTAGGTTTTAAGTTTTGTATTATAGGACAGAATTTGGAAAATATGCCATTTACTGCCAGAGATGTGTAGAAAGAACACAACAGAATGGAGATCGAGAAGCAAGACCCTCAAGAATGGAGATTCTTTCCACCCTTCTTCGAAACCCATATCATCATTCTTTGCCCTTCAGTATCCCTGTGCATTTCATGAATGGAATATATCAGGTAGATTAGACTTTCTACCCAGTAAACACATGCTTAGCCCAGAATCCTGCGTATAACCTCTGTGGTGTTGAGAGGTGTCTGTCACCCTACTTCTGTCAGCAGCTGGCAGTGATAAACATGCAAATATATTAGATTTCCTGTCAGGAAAGTTGAGTTTTGAAACAGTTTTGCTAAAAAAGGATGCACACTAAAAAATCCATATTGAATGAAATAAGGGAGGATTTTCATTACCATTATAATTCCGATGGAGAAAAGCAAAAGTACTTCAGTTGAGGGCTTCCCCCAGCAGTGTACCGGCTAGATGAGGAAATGATCACTGACATGGGGTGTGTACAGGTTTGGTCCCTTTAAAGTCTCCACATCTTAGAAATTCTTTGGGAAAACTGTCCAGGCCCTTCCAACTCACATCTAGGTGATTGCCTATTAACGGAAGCAAACATATTCCAAAGCTGGCAATTAGTCTGTGTAGCTCTAAACCTTTTATCATGGAATTCAGATACTTAACTGCATATTAAAGAAACAAAAATGAAATGCTTAAAAGTGTTCATATGTTTAAATGTATTTCTTTTTTGTTTTTTTCCCCTTTGTTTAAAGATTACATACTGTTCTGTGGTTCATAATGGGCCAGCATGATATCTCTGTGAGAAGTTTATAGCTGTCAAATGATCTTTCTATTTTGAATTCACGTCTGTTGGCTGAAGCCAGGAATTCTTATGTCAGGCTAATGACTAAGATGACATTAATTTTCTCCAGTGGAACTTTGAAAAAAAGTTAAAGCACCTAGATAAATATATGTTATCATTAATCATGCATCAGGTATGCCCTGTTTCCCCCCTGAAATCTAGGTTTGACATGTGTGTACCTTTTAAGAGGACTATGTTGTTTCTGTTTAGGTAGTTGGATTTGATGCATCCACCACAGTGGAAGAGTTTTTGAATACTTTGAACCAAGATACAGGGATGAGGAAGCCAGCACAGTCT
The DNA here is from genome assembly GCF_016772045.2 of Ovis aries. Classification (NCBI taxonomy): domain Eukaryota; kingdom Metazoa; phylum Chordata; class Mammalia; order Artiodactyla; family Bovidae; genus Ovis; species Ovis aries. The sequence goes on along the minus strand of NC_056056.1, from coordinate 80,543,450 downwards.
GGATTTGCATTGTTCACAGATGATCCTTCCGGCCGGGATTTAGAGCATTGTCTTCAAGGAAACATCAAGGTAAAACCAACTCCTTTTAAGGAGGCAGACCAAGGAAACAGCAAAGAAGTTATTCTGCTATTTGCAAAAAGTTTAGTTCAAGAATTTTCCAAAAATATAAGCAATCTGATCTTCATAATAAAAAAATATTGTTGGACTTTGTTGAAGCCAAGGAATTCTGAATAAAATCTGTACACGCATACATTGTTACTGTTGTTTAATTGCTAAGTCATGTCTGACTTTCTGTGACCCCATAGACTGTAGCCCACCAGGTTTTTCTGTCCATGGAATTTTCCAGGCAAGAATACTGGAGTGGGTTGCCATTTCCTACTGCAGGGGGTATTCCCGACCCAGAGATCAAACCCACGTCTCCTGCATTGGCAGGCAGATTTTTTTACTACTGAGCCACCAGGGAAACCCCTCACACACATACATCCTATGTGTTAAAGAGAGGAAGAGAATTAATAATAGTAATAATACCCTAAACATTAAGGTAGAAAGAGTGGAGGTATGGAAGCTCTAATAAAATGGTTTTCTATTTTATTCATTCACCCAGCAGTATCCATTTAACTGTATATCGTGTCCTGGGGCTTCCTGGTTAGCACAGTGGAGAAGAATCTGCCTGTCAATGCAGGGGACACAAGAGATGCAGGTTTGATCTCTGGGTCAGGAAGATCCTCTGGAGTAGTAAATGACAACCCGCTCCAGTATTCTTGCCAGGAAAATTCTACAGACAAAGGAGCCTGGCAGGCTACAGTCCATAGGGTTGCCAAAAGTTGGACACGACTGCGTACTCACATACACACATTGTGTCCCAGGAGCTGGAGCAGACCCTTTGGGGAATATAAAGAAGGAACAGAAATATTTCCTGTGCAGAGTGAACTTCTAATCCACTTAGGGAAGAATAGCCTTATACACTGATAACTTTAAAATTGAAAATGATGAATAGTTTAAGAATGTGAACATTCTACAGAGGAAAGGATTACATTCAGTGGAAATTAGGGAAGAGCTCAGCTGGACTTTGACTGGTAGAAAATGCACCAGGCTTCCCTGGTGGCTCAGATGGTAAAGAATCTGCCCACAATGTGGGAGACCCAGGTTTGGTCCCTGGGTCAGGGAGATCCGCTAGAGAAGGAAATGGCAACCCACTCCAGTATTCTTGCCTGGAGAATCCCATGGACTGAAGAACCTGGTCGGCTTCAGTCCATGGGGTTGCAAGGAGTCAGACATGACTGAGTAACTAACACACACAAGAAAATGCACCTGTGGAAAAAAGAAGCGATTCCAGACATAGGGAAGATCATGAGCAAAGACAGAGAATTGGAAGATTCTTTAAAAATGTTTTCTAGGTCATAGTAAAATAGCTTTAATGAAGTTTCTATCTAGCGATGGCAATGATTGAAAACAGGATATAGAACCATAAGGAACCTTAGAGAAATAACCCACTTATTTTGCAAATGAGGAAACTGAGGCCTAGAATGAAAAATAATGTATGGCAAATCAAATAGCTGGAACCAGGTCTGGATCCTCTTACTTGACATGGTCCTTATTGCTCTTGGGAATAAGTACCTTGTTATGGAATAAAGGCACTTCTCTGATTTGGAGATGAAATATCTGGGGCAAAGCAAGGGATGTACCCATGAGTTTAGAGCATATAAAACATCAGTACTTTCATTTCACTCCCAAAGCCCAACTGCATTTGCAGAATGATCTGTGGATCTTCATAGGTTAAATATGCAATATGTTAAAACTCATACTTAGTTCCTTAGGAGTGCTGGTCAGAAGACAGGATTTCCACCCCAGTCCCACTTGTTTCTTCAGAGGCATTTTGAGGCATCTAGATAAATGAATGTCTTTTTCTTTGTAGTTTCAAGTATATCCTGTTCAGATCAACATTTGTAAATGTAAATTTTTGAGACAGACATTCCTTGAATACTTTTAATAATTGATCAAGGAGATAAGCTAGTATTTTTGGTTGACTTGAGCTGAGTAAATATTAGGGGCTTTGGTGAATAATTGCTTACCCCATGATTTTAAAAACTTTTATTTATCATTCTGTAAATGACAAGATTTTTTAAATTTATCTTGTTCCTGAAGAATTTTTGTTCTTTCCCCAAGAACCTTAACGTTATATTTCAGATTTCTTTGATATAACTTCAGTTGTTCCAATCTTTTTAAACTCAGAAGGTGGAAAAGTTGCTTTTCAGTGACTGAATCATGAAAAAATTCCTGGAATCTTCTTGTTTCCAGTCTCATGCAATCCTTCATTAAGTTTCCTTTTTGAGTAAAAAATTCATGGCCATAGTCCAAAGTTAATGTGTGTCCAAAAGGATAAGAGGACCATAGAGTGATTTATAATTAAATTCTAAACTCAGAGCTTCAGAAGCTTCAAACAGAAAGCTTCAGTCCATTTGGTTTGATTGCATTAATTGAAAATTTTCAGTCTACAGACATGCTTGTCTTCAAAAAATACCCAATATGAAAAACATTATGAATCTCCATTTTCTACTTCCCTTCTAGATTTGTGACATTATCTCTAAATGGGAACAGGCTTCTAAAGAACAGCAGCCTGGGAAATGGGAAGGTACGAGAACGGTGCGTCTCACTTATAAAAACAGGTGTGTAATACCATCGGCAAGCACCAAAGTAAGAGTATACACTTATTTTCAAATCATGCACCCAGAATTTAGTTTCCTGTCTAATAGCCTTAAAAGTTATATTTATTTATATGTTTTCCTAAAATGGTAGCTCTATTTCTGTAGGAAGAAACTGTCACCTAAAATTTTGTCTCTAATTACAGTCTTTTAATATCATGAATAATTATATTTTATAAAAATATGTATTTGGACAAAGAAGAAAACTATAAGGAAAAAAGTAGTTGCTCTCTTAGGGTAGTTGATACAGTTTTTCACTTTCAAAATTTCCTTTAACACTAATATTACATTTTTTCCATAAGACTGAATATTCAAATATCCTACTACAGATCTGTAATAAGAATCGTTTGTTTACCCAAGTCTTTTAGAAGTGGTATGTTTGTATTCATTCATTATTATTCTTTCATATTCTCTCTTCCTCTGTATTTATTGAGCTTCGTCTATAAGCCCAGCGCTTAGCTGGATGCTTTTGATGAAATGATAATAAACACACACGCAATCCCTGATCTTCAGGAATTTACAGGCTAGTGAGGAAGATGCTTGCTAATTTTTCTCTGGAAGAAAAGCGCATGGCTGTGTGAGAGCACTTAACAAGAATCCTGTCCTAGACTGGAAACTTTGGGAGGCTTCTTTGAGGAAATGATGCTTATGTCAAGGTCAGAAGGAGGCTGAGAGTGAAAGCGTTGAAACGGGTGGAAAAGGATGTACAAAGCCTGTAGAGGGAGGCTGAGCAGTGTTTCAGGAACTGGGAAAGAGCTGGTAGGACTGGAGCACAGACTTCCTCAACAAATAAAATTCACTTTAGTATTTATTTATTTATTTTTGGCTGTGCCAGGTCTTTGTTGCTCTGCAAGGACTTTCTCTCGCTGCGGCAAGCGGGGGCCGCTCTCTCGTTGCGATACATAGGTGTCTCATTGTGTTGGCTTCCGCTGCTGCAGAGCACGGGCTCTAGAGCACATGGGCTCAGTAGTTGTGGTGCTTGGGCTTAGTTGCCTCTTGACACGTGGGATCTTCCCAGACCAGCGTTCACACCTGTGTGTCCGGCATTGGTGGGCAGATTCTTAACCACTCGACCACCAGGGAATCCCATAACAGGTACAGTTTTAATAGACTTTAGCATATGGTCAGAAACTAGGGTTTTCTTTATTCTTTTTTTTTTTTAACTTCTTTTCTTCCATGTATGAGCAGAAGGTGGTATTTAATAAACAGTGTTCACCGACCAGGTCATATTAACTGTACAACAACAACAAAAACAAAAACTGTATTTTGCTTCTTTTATTTGACTCTTACACTTCATAAAATAAGGGATCTAAGATATCAGAGTAAGAGCCTGGTAGAATTATTGCTGTAGTCTTGACTTAAAATTTTTTAGAGGCCTACTTTTGGAATATGTTCCTAGCTCTGATATTGGGATGTAAGAAGTAAAGGTACTGTATAACAGAAAGAATGTAACAGCCTTTGATCCAGTTCAGGATCGCTTTTTCTGATGATTTATCCCAGAGAAATACCTACATTAAGTGGGCAAGAGTATTCCAGTAGTTTTTATAACAGTGAAAAATAAATGTGTTAAGGGACACATGTTTATTAGTAGGAGAATGGTTAAATAAATATTGTGCCTTCGTACTGTGGATTCCTCTCATACACTCGGCCACTAAAAGGCCACCACTGTTTGAACAGACTCCTTTGATCCGAATAAAAGGTCCAGCTGGTGGTAGTAATAAAGAACCCGCCTGCTGGTGCAGGAGACCTAAGAAATACAGGTTCAATCCTTGGGTCAGGAAGATCCCCTGGAGAAGAGAATGGCAACCCACTCCAGTATTCTTGCCTAGACAACCCCATGGACAGCTGGCTAAGGTCCATAGGGTCGCAGAGAGCTGGGCATCACTGAAGCGACTTAGCACATGAGCCACTAGAGCTTCTCTGTTCAGGGATTCATGAGCTGAGTGATTCACAAGAGTTCTGGGTAATGAGACAGTGACTGTTGAGCTTTGGTATCTAAGGTTTTAAAATCCCGTGCTCCTAGAGATATGCAGGATTACTTAGGTAGTAGAAATCGAACAGGCTCTAGTCCTGGAGGAACCTGTTTCCACTCTGGCCCTTTGGTGACTGGCACAAAACAACAGCTGGAAGTTATGGACCTTTTAGATGATTGTTTTAGTTCTGTGGTCGCTGGGAGCAGTGATTCTCAAAGTGTGGGTCCTGGATCTGCAGCTTCAGTATCACATGGAAACACATCGAAATGCCCATTATTTGGTCTCACTTCAGACCTATTGAATTAGAATCTCTGGGGAAAAGGCCCTGGAGTCTGTGTTTTAACAGTTCTTCAGGTGATTCTTCCTCATGCTAAGTTTGGAGAAGCACTGATCCAGAGGTCATGTTGCTGCCTGTGTCTTTTGTGGAAGGAAGCCAGCTCCTGGACCTGACCTGCTTGGTTTTTTTATGTACTTAGAAGAGGTTCAGGAATTCTCATTTGGTTTTGTTGGCACTAAATGGAATTAAGTCCATGTCTAAAACTATAGCTAATAATGCATATCTTACGAATGCTGAATACATACTGATTTTGACTATGATGGCCACAGTTGGAACCAAAATGAAATGGATGAAATGGAGAAAAGTGGTCTGAAAGAGACATAAGAATAATGTGCCAGCTCTAGCAAACTCCACCAGGAAGGACAAAAGCAGTCATGAATAACACATTGCCTTGTTAGCAAAAAAAAAAATACAATTTCATGACAGTATCTTTGACATCAGAAGAAAAGCAACTCAATTATAAGGTTTAATTTTTAACAGGAATCTGAAATGGCTGGGTAGCCACAGCTATGAGTAAGTACTGTTTCTAAATGTGATCATGCTTTGCATATGTGTATAAATAGCTTAGGAAATAAGCCCTAATGCCCAGTGACACAGTTAGGAGGGGAACTGGCTGTGACCTACCACACAGCTACAGACTTAATTCTTCATCTGTCAAGCACCACTGTGCTAAGCAAAACTAAAGCACCACCTCTCTTTATCATGGAATTTTTATTTATGTTTAGTAATTTATAGAATTTTAATTATTTAGATTATAGGCTAAAGATCTAATCAATAGGTTTTGAACTTGTTCTCATTTGGAAAACTCTTTAGTAATAAAACTATTTGGTAATGTTTAAATTCTATTCATATTTATTAATAAAACACTTATTTAATTTGGTTTAAATTATTTGTCTATTTGAAATTCCAAAATCAAGACATGTTTTTAACAAAACTAAGCTGGCAAGGGTCTTTCCCTGCAGAGAACAGCTCTTCTTTATCCCGTCTTTGAAACAGAAGTTTATTATCAGTAATTCTGTGTTGTTTTTATTTTCTGGAGCATAGTTTAAGGTTCCCATCTCTGCCACCTTAGTGCACTGTGAGAGCATGTATATTAAATCCTAAACCGAGAAGCCTCTTGGCAGGTCACCTAGTTTATCCCATTTCTTCCAGCTGTGTTCACACCAAAAAAAAAAAAGCTTCCTGTATGAAGAGACTCTTGTGAGTCTAAAGACCTCTAGAGAAGAATCATCATAGTAGTAGTGATAATAACTACCACCAATATTTATTGAGCACTTAACCATATACCAGGCCCTGTGCTGAGCTCTTTATATGCATCATCTCATTTAATCCTAACAGTACCTCTCAGTAAATATTATCATCCTCTCCATCTTATAGATGAGGAAACTGAAGCCTTAGAGAGTTACACCATTTACCCAAGGCTACAGAAGGGTTTTTCAAGGTTTTTCTGACAAATAATTTCCATATTTTTCAATTCTCACCACCATTCATTTATCCATTCATGCCATAAACATCTGTCCAGTGTCTGCCAGTGCCAGGTCTCATTGAAGCCCTAGAGATTCAAAGGTGAGTGGATGTTTCCTGCCTTCTAGACCCTTACAGCTCGTGTAAGACATGAATTCTTAGTAATGTGAGTACTGCCGTGGCAGTCACACTCTGGCGGAGCAGTGAAGGACATGGCCTCTGCACAGAAACAGCTGGATTAGCATCCTGGCTCCCCCACTCGCTCTGTGGCCATGAGCAAGTCACTCACCGTCTCTGGGCCTCAGGTCCCCTTGACGTGAAATGGAGATGAAAACAGTACCTGCTTAGGGTCACCTGAAGGACTAAATGTTAGCAGATGTAAAGCATTTGGATCAGGGCCTGCTTACACAGTAGATGCCCCAATGATATTCGCTCTCACTGTGAATATCACATGTCTGTGTGCAAGATGTTGTGGGAGCAGAGAGGAAGGCCTCGCAGAATGATGACTCCTGAGCTCAGGACTAGAGGTGGTGGCCGTAGAGGCCGGAGGAGAACAGGGAAGGCGGGACCGGTCACAATTGCAGGTTTTGTAGTGTTATCAGCAGGCCATGGTGGACAGAGGAGTGAAGGGAGAGTGAAGGCAAGCTGCTTCCTCAGTAGGCTTACGTGGTGATGAGAAAGGCAATAGGAAATACATGCTCTGAGGACTGAAATCTGGAGCTGGCTGGAGGCGGGCTAAAGGAGTACCCAGCAGTACTGGGAGAGCTCTGCACCATTGGGGTGGTGTGTGTTTGCTGTCACTGGTCCACACAGTGATGTGGTTCCCATCACACGGTATTCAGTTTCCTCGATGTCAAGTGAGGATATTTGGGAATGCCCCTGCCGGGCACGTGTGCCCTCCTGCTGTGACAGAAGCCCCACTTCTCTGCCTCAGACCCCCTCAGGGTTGGGGAGCAGTCGGAAGCTAGTCATATTGAGACAGACTCAGATCGTGTTCCTGGGGCCTTTCCTATTCAAGATCTGTGGGTTTGATTTTCTGACTTCTTTATCATTCTGGGGACTCGTTAGTTCCTCTCCACATTCTCTCCAAATCCCTGTGTAGTTGTTGGAGCCCACACTGTTCCGTTAGGGGCTTGAGCCTATGATTCCTACAAGTTGTGTCCCTGTATGTGTGTCTGGAATTGTTTTTCTCTTCTGTGCCCATAGTGCTTCATCTTCCCTTCCCAGGTGCTGTCTTCCTGGCATGCCAGGAATGATAGAAGATGCACTTTAGCTCTTCTTGTCTGTAGCCATTTGAACATTTGGTTCTTTTTTCCCTCCTATTGTATTAGCAATTCAAACTTTAACCAAGAACCTTCCAATGGCTCAGTTCAGTTCAGTTTGCTTGCTCAGTCATGTCCGACTCTTTGCGACCCCATGAATCACAGCACACCAGGCCTCCCTGTCCATCACCAACTCTCAGAGTTCACCCAAACTCATGTCCATCGAGTCGGTGATGCCATCCAGCCATCTCATCCTCTGTCGTCCCCTTCTCCTGCCCCCAATCCCTCCCAGCATCAGGGTCTTTTCAATGAGTCAACTGTTCGCATCAGGTGGCCAAAGTATTGGAGTTTCAGCTTCAGCATCAGTCCTTCCAATGAACACCCAGGACTAATCTCATTTAGGATGGACTGGTTGGATTTTGCAGTCCAAGGGACTCTCAAGAGTCTTCTTCAACACCACAGTTCAAAAGCATCAATTCTTTGGCACTCAGCTTTCTTCACAGTCCAACTCTCACATCCATACATGACCACTGGAAAAACCATAGCCTTGACTAGATGGACCTTTGTTGGCAAAGTAATGTCTCTGCTTTTGAATATGCTATCTAGGTTGGTCGTAACCTTCCTTCCAAGGAGTAAGTGTCTTTTACTTTCATGGCTGCAATCACCATCTGCAGTGATTTTGGAGCCCCCCCAAAAAATAAAGTCTGACACTGTTTCCACTGTTTCCCCATCTATTTCTCATGAAGTGATGGGACTGGATGCCATGATCTTCGTTTTCTGAATGTTGAGCTTTAAGCCAACTTTTTCACTCTCCTCTTTCACTTTCATCAAGAGGCTTTTTAGTTCCTCTTCACTTTCTGCCATAAGGGTGGTGTCATCTGCATATCTGAGGTTATTGATACTTCTCCCGGCAATCTTGATTCCAGCTTGTGCTTCTTCCAGCCCAGCGTTTCTCATGATAAATTCTGCATATAAGTTAAATAAGCAGGATGACAATATACAGCCTTGACGTACTCCTTATCCTATTTGGAACCAGTCTGTTGTTCCATGTCCGGTTCTAACTGTTGCTTCCTGACCTACATATAGGTTTCTCAAGAGGCAGCTCAGGTGGTCTGGTATTCCCATCTCTTTCAGAATTTTCCAGTTTATTGTGATCCACACAGTCAAAGGCTTTGGCATAGTCAATAAAGCAGAAGTAGATGTTTTTCTGGAACTCTCTTGCTTTTTCCATGATCCAGCAGATGTTGGCAATTTGATCTCTGGTTCCTCTACCTTTTCTAAATCCAGCTTGAACATCTGGAAGTTCACGGTTCACAAGAGCATTACTTTCCTAGCATGTGAGATGAGTGCAATTGTGCGGTAGTTTGAGCATTCTTTGGCATTGCCTTTCTTTGGGATTGGAATGAAAACTGACCTTTTCCAGTCCTGTGGCCACTGCTGAGTTTTCCAAATTTGCTGGCATATTGAGTGAGCACTTTCACAGCATCATCTTTTAGGATTTGAAATAGCTCCACTGGAATTCCATCACCTCCACTAGCTTTGTTCGTAGTGATGCTTTCTAAGGCCCACTTGACTTCACATTCCAGAGTGTCTGGCTCTAGGTGAGTGATCACACCATCATGATTATCTGGATCGTGAAGATCTTTTTTGTACAGTTCTGTGTATTCTTGCCACCTCTTCTTAATATCTCTGCTTCTTTTAGGTCCATACCATTTCTGTCCTTCATTGAGCCCATCTTTGCATGAAATGTTCCCTTGGTATCTCTAATTTTCTTGAAGAGATCTCTAGTCTTTCCCATTCTGTTGTTTTCCTCTATTTCTTTGCATTGATCGCTGAGGAAGGCTTTCTTATCTCTCCTTGCTATTCTTTGGAACTCTGCATTCAGATGCTTATGTCTTTCCTTTTCTCCTTTGCTTTTCACTTCTCTTCTTTTCATAGCTATTTGTAAGGACTCCCCAGACAGCCATTTTGCTTTTTTGCATTTCTTTTCCATGGGGATGGTCTTGATCCCTGTCTCCTGCACAATGTCACGAACCTCCGTCCATAGTTCATCAGGCACTCTGTCTATCAGATCTAGTCTCTTAAATCTATTTCTCACTTCCACTGTATAATCATAAGGGATTTAATTTAGGCCATACCTGAATGGTCTAGCGGTTTTCCCTACTTTCTTCAGTTTAAGTCTGAATTTGGTAATAAGGAGTTCACGATATAAGCCACAGTCAGCTCCCAGTTTTGTTTTTGCTGACTGTATAGAGCTTCCAGTGGCTACACTTAGCTAAATAAACCCTAGTGCATGATAGTTATGAATAAGACATAGTTCTTAACTTCAAGTGAAGGAAATATGCCAAGTACAAAAATGTTCACATGCCAGAAAAGGAGGGCTTTCATCTTAAATTTTATTCTTTTTGTTCTATATCCCTTTGCTGACATCATTTTGAATTGAGAATCTATTTCTGTTACCCAACCATGTTCTTCTATCAGTTAACAGTTTGCCATCATGCAGACACAGATAATTATTTTTTTCAAGAAACCACTCTGAATGATGGCCCAGGCCAGTGATTCTTAAGCTGCTGTGAACAGAAGGAATTATCAGAGCAATGGGGAAGAGGTGCTTTTCAGAGTACACCCTCCCATGCTTCCCCTGAGATTCTGACCTGCTGCCCTCTCATTTCTTGCTATTTGAGATAATTACCATGAGAAATTTTGTAACTGATGATAGTGTGTCCTCTCCTTCAAGTGGATGGGGAAAAAAGGCTGGAAATCCAGTTATAGTTAATTGAGCACACGCCTGACAGATGCCAGATCTGTCTCTCTTTTCCTGCCTCGGTGTCGTCATGACAGTGTTAAGGTGCGTCACTGTGCTGCTTACCCGCCCCACTGCTGCAGCGTTTACAGGGCTCTCTGCCTGCTCTGTAGCCTGGAGTCAGAGCCTTAGAAACCTCATATAAAGAAGTGGCACAGGACTTCCCTCGTGGTCCAGTGGTTAAGAATCTTCCTTGCGATACAGAGGACACGAGTTCAATCCCTGGTTGGGGAGCTAAGGTCCCACATGCCGCAGGGCAGCTAAGCTGGGGCCCTTACACCGCAACTAGAAGAGACTCCACGTGCTGCAAGGAAAGATCTGCATGGTGCAAAAGATTTGGCATGATGCATCTAAGATCCAACACAGCCAAATAAATAAAATTTAAAAGAACAAGGAAACAGTACAGTGATTAAATACAGAGGATCGCTGAATTGATGAAGAAAGACCTCGGTGAACAAAAGCCAGATCGTATTTCAACAAGTAATAATGATAGCCTGTAAACTATATTTGAGATCCTAGGGCTGTTTATCAGAATGTGGCCAAAAAAGAGTCAAAACATTTAAATGTGCAATTACTTTTAGATAGATGTACTATCTTTTAGATTCCTGGAGAAAACTGCCCCTATTTGACCGTTTGATACTGATTTTTAATTGAAACCTTCATTTCCTATTCCCTGTTATATCCAAGGAGTGTAGGAAAGACCATGAGTGTTTTTAGAATTGGGTTTATACAGCCCACTGGTATCAGGTCCTTCCTCAGTAGCAGCTAAGGTATTTCAGAGCATAAAAATAGCACAGAAGCACCCCTCAAGCTCAGCTTCAGAGCAGTTTTTCTCAGTTTGCTGGTAAATGTTATAAAGAATGGAAATAGAGGTCATCAACAGATCGTAATGATCTAAGTTTGTATCATTGAGAGAAATATTGTTAGAACAACCCCATATCAGTCCTCTGGATTTCTCTTTACCTTCTTCTTTTGTAAGTATATCATTTAATAAAAAATTTCCTCTTTTTTTACAGATTATATTTCTCAATGCAAGTTCGAGGAGAGACTGATAGAGAAAAGTTGCTGTTAATGTATCAGACAAATGATCAAATAGTAAATGGACTTTTTCCTCTGAACAGGGACCTGGCATTAGAAATGGCAGCTCTTTTAGCTCAGGTAACTTCCATGCTATGTAGAGCAATATTTTGTAAAGGTAAAATACTAATTTCTTCACTGAATTAAACATACTAAAACAATATACCTTTCGTAATTGTTTAAATTCAGTTTGCTGTGATTAACACCTTAAGAATTACAGGCGTTATGATTACAGTTTGACTCCCATTGCTGACAATTGCAGTGATGCAGAATGAGACAATGTACCGTAAAGATAACCTAGTTTCTTAATTGCCTTGAAAGTATCCCACTAGGTTTTGCATTTAATAAAGGATTTTGAGTGTTGAGCTATGGGGTTGTGGATGCCTTGCTGAAAATGTTCAGTAACCAAGTAAGATCATTCTTTTAAAAAGCTAAAACATTTTCTTCTATTGATATTTACCTGTTATGTCAATTAAGATTAAATTAAGATGACTATAAACCGTACATGCAAATTAATAGTGACAATCAAAAAAAGAAATATTGGTATTATTTGTCCCTCACATAGAAAGTGTTGGGGCCCAAGGCAGTCTGCCCCCAAATATGCCTCAGTGACATGTTGATTATTTTGAATTAAAGTTACTTTAGAAACAACTGGTGGGGAAAAAAATGATATATACTTAAAAAACACTCCAACGTCCCTCTTTTGCCCTAAAAGCTGAAAATAAATCTCCCATGTGAAGGTGTCCTCCCTCTAGGAGGAGGATAGAAAGAATCCTTGTCAGCAGTTAAGCATTCAAAGCTAAGAAAGCTGTATAAACAAACTGTTACTACTTCACTAGTCTTCTACACCAAACACAAGGCTCTTTGTTTTGTTAGATCTTGGTAACTGTTTCTTTGTCTAAAAATGATATATAAATAGCTTGCTTTGGTCATTTCAGGGGTTTTGTATCTATAAGTGAGCTTCCCTGGGGGCTCTTTGGGTAAAGAACCTGCCTGCCAATACAGGAGATGTAAGAGACATGGGTTTGATCCCTGGGTTGGGAAGATCCTCTAGAAGAGGACGTAGCAACCGACCCCAGTATTCTTGCCTGGGGAATCTCATAGACAGAGGAGCCAAGGGGCCTACTGTCCATAGGGTCACAAAGAGTCAGCATGACTAAAACGACTTAGCATGCATACAGCGTATCTCTGAGGCCTCTGTGCACTCAGCTGGTTAATTTCTCCTGATAATCGGTCTGGTGTCAGTTCAATTATTAGACCAAGTTAAAGTTCTCTAGATGGATAGTGGGGAGAAATCTTCCCCTCCCCAGCGGGAGATAGGCATTCTGGTGTGTCTCCAGTCAAGAGGGACGTGTACTTTGTCCTCACCTCCGTTCTGTCGTCATTTTCATGGTCCTGGGGATCTGCCAGAGCTCCAGCCATTACATCAGTGTTCCAGGCATCAGAATGGAGGAAGAACTGAAGAAGGGCATGCCTTCCTGCTTTTGAGAATCTTCCTAGCAGTTATATAGAACGTTTCCATTTATGTTTCTTTGGTCAAACTTAAGTCACCTGATCTTGCCAACCTACAAGAGACACTAGAAAATGTGGTCTCAGCTGGGCAGCAATGAGTGTTAAAAAATTCAAAGGTTTTATTACTCAGAAAGATAAGAGAATGGTCATGAAAGGCAATGCAGAGTCCCTACCCCACCTGGGTCTCTGCACATTTTAATTAAGGGAAAATGATGTGTTGTTGGCTTAGATTCCCCAGGGTTTTTGGTCTCCTCACTCCTACCATCTCAAGACATCTTAGTCACTCTCTTCATTTTATCTACCACCTATGCCCGTGATTCCCAGAGCTTATCTCTCAGTTCATATTGCTTTCATGGGCTCCTTAAGTTCAGCATATCAGGAGCTAATCGTCTTCCTTTTTCTTTCTTCACATTTGCATCTTCTCTGTGACATTGCCTCTGTTCCATCTGCCAGTTCAGTTCAGTTCATTCGCTCAGTCATGTGCAAATCTTTGCAACCCCATGTACTGCAGCACGCCAGGCTTCCCTGTCTATCACCAACTCCCTGAACTTGATTAAACTCATGTCCATCGAGTTGGTGATGCCATCCAACCATCTCATCCTCTGTCACCCCCATCTCCTCCTGCCTTCAATCTTTCCCAGCATCAGGGTCTTTTCCAGTGAGTCAGTTCTTTGCATCAGGTGGCCAAAGTATTGGAGTTTCAGCTTCACCATCAGTCCTTCCAATGAATATTCAGGACTGATTTCCTTTAGGATTGACTGGTTTGATCTCCCTGCAGTCCAAGGGACTCTCAAGAGTCTTCTCCAACACCACAGTTCAAAAGCATCAGTTCTTTGGTGCTCAGGTTTCTTTATAGTCCAACTCTCACATCCATACATGACTACTGGAAAAAACATAGCTTTGACTAGATGGACTTTAGACCACAAAGTAATGTCTCAACTTTTTGATATGCTCTCTAGGTTGGTCATAACTTTTCTTCCAAAGAGCAAGCATCTTTTAATTTCATGGCTGCAATCACCATCTGCAGTGACTTTGGAGCCCAGAAAAATAAAGTCTCTCACTGTTTCCATTGTTTCCCCATCTGTTTGCCATGAAGTGATGGGATGGGATGCCATGATCTTAGTTTTCTGAATGTTGAGTTTTAAACCAACTTTTTCACTTCTACTCTTTGACTTTCATCAAGAGGCTGTTTAGTTCTTCTTTGCTTTCTGCCATAAGGGTGGTGTCATCTGCATATCTGAGGTTATTGATACTTCTCCCGGCAATCTTGATTCCAGCTTGTGCTTCATCCAGCCTGGCATTTCACATGATGTACTCTGCATATATGTTAAATAAGCAGGGTGACAGTACACAGCCTTGACACACTCCTTTCCCGATTTGGAACCAGTCTGTTGTTCCATGTCCAGTTCTAACTGTTGCTTCTTGACCTACATACAGATTTCTCAGGAGACAGGTAAGGTGGTCTGGTATTCCCGTCTCTAAGAATTTTCCACAATCTGCCAAGCAAGCTTCAAATCCAGGAATCACCCCTGCCGCTGCCCTCCCTCTCCCTTCCCCCCCATCTCCGGGACCCTGTCCCCTCCTCTCCATGCTGACTGCCATTGCTGTGGTTCAGACCATCATCATATCCTGCCTGCTCTTCTGCATGAGGCTTCTAACTAATTTGTTTTTCTCTGGTCTGGTCCCCCACATACTTTTATTCTCCAAACAGAATCTAGAGAGATAGTTCCAGTTGCCTATTGCTTCATAGTAAATGACTCCAAGACTCGGCCCCAAATGACAATTAGGGCAGGGATATGTAACGGCAGCTTGTCTCTGCTTCATATGGGATCAGTAGGCATAACTTGTAGACTGGTTGTGACTCTATAGCTTAGGGCTGGAATCACCTGAAAGGTTCGTTCACTCACACATCTGGTGGCTGATGCCGGCTGTTATTTGGAACTTAGATCAATTGGAACACCTGCTTGTCCCCTCTTCAAGTGTCTGCTTGTGCTTCCTCACAGAATGGTGGTAGGGTGACAAGAGCAATGTTCCAGAAGAGACAATATGTGGAAGCTGCCATTTTCCTAAGGTTGGGCCTAGAAACTGTGCCATGGTGGTTTTTCAGGCAGCACTGATAATACAGTGACTGGAATGGAGATACTGAAAAAACTTGTGAATCACTGCATCATTCCCTTGTTTACATGGAAGGACTGTCATGATCTAAACTCTTCTTGCCTCGCCAACCTCATCCCTTAATACTCTCTATCTTGAACTTTATGGTCCTGAGTTGTATATGATTCACTTATTCTTTCCTTTTATGCGTTACTTGTTTGTCTCCTCTGTTTACAGACCTCTGCTCCCATGCCTCTACCTGTTAACTTCAGGTGATCCTTTCATTTTTATCTTAGGTGTCACTCATACCAGAAACCTTTCTTGAATTCTTCCTGGATTGGTTAAATGTTCCTCTTAAGGTTTCAGTAATGCCTTGCATGTATCTATTACTGTCCTGACCCCAATGGCCTTCCTGAAAGCAAGGGCTCTCCTTATTCATCTTTGTATCTAGCACAGTGCTTTATACACAGTCCATTCTCCACCATGTTCTTGGATGCATGAATAGTTGATAATTTAGTTTACTTTCATAGTAACTTTATGGTCATCAGACTCTAAAGCATTCATACTACACCTAGTATTCTGTTTTTGCAGTGATAAAAAGCTGAGGAAAGAACTAAGTCACAGATTTTCTTGGTGATAGGATTAGGAGTAATTTCTTATCATGTGCTGGGCTTTGATTATCTGCTTATCTAGGCTTTGATTCTCTAACATCACAGAGGCCCTGTTAAAATCACTCTCATTTTTGCTAAAATTTAAGTTCGTTTTCTTAACACTTAATTTTGTGGAGAAAGAAAAAATTATCTCCAGGAAAAATTATCACATTCTCTGGAAATACATACTTCTAATGTTTTAGATGAATTTTTGAAAGGAGTAGAAAGGTAAAACAATGCATCTAGAAAATTCTGAGTGCTTTACTAACTAAAAAGTATTATTTCTCCATCTACAAAAGGAAAAGGAAATAATACCTCTGATCACTTCTTCAGAGTAGTTTTTGCAGAGATAAATGAAATACACTAAGGAAATCTGAGCTCTGTAGAAGATAAAGTTATTTCTGTTGTAATTTGAGTATTAGTAGGTCCTTGTTGATGTCCTCTGTCTTAATCAGGAAGTTCTTGGAGCTGATGTTCTAATTGTATATGGTGTCTGGTAATGTGCCATGTTGATGTGAGGCATATGGGGAAAGCATGCATGCATGCTCGGTTGCTAAGTTTTTTCCCACTTTGTGTGACCCCATGGACTTCTTTTGAGGAGAAAATGGCAACCCACTCCAATATTCTTGTCTGGAGAATTCCATGGACAGACGAGTCCATGGGGTTGCACAGAGTCAGACACGACTGAGCAATTAATACACACACATGGACTATAGCCTGCCAGGCTCCTCTGTCCATGGAATTCTCCATGCAAGAAAGAATACTGGGGTGGGTTGCCATGCCCTCCTCCAAGGAATCTTCCTGACCCAGGGATTGAACCCACGTCTCTTATGTCTCCTGCATTGGCAGGCAAGTTCCTTACCACTCATATCACCTAGGAAGCGCCATATGGGGAATACCTAAGTTGACTCTCCAAATATTTGGACTTAATTCTCCAAACATTTATTGTGATCATTCTGTGCTATACAGTATGCCTGGGGCCATAGAGAGTGACCTGGAACTTGAATATTCCATTACAGGGTTTCCTAACAGCCAGGGTTGCCTTAAATAGCTTACTATGTTTATAACTATTGTTTATACAACTGCCATATCTTTGGAGGTTAAATCCTGGTCTAAGGGTTCACAGCTAGCTGTGCTGAGTACTGTCTACTGATAGGTGGGGACAATGAAAAGCTTGCTCTGGGGGCAGGATTTCAGTGTATTTGAAGAGCAGATGGACAGCTTTTATTTGGTGTAAGGAAATTAGGATAATACCTCACAAGATGGTGAATGACAGGGAAACCTGGTGTGCTGCAGTCCATGAGGTCGCAAAGAGTTGGATCGGACTGAGCAACTGAACAACAACTGATTAGAGAGGAGATGGGAGTGACAAAGTTGAACAGCAAAGCCAGACCAAGAACAGGGAACCTAGAAAATTATAAGAATTGACTGTAAGAGCAAAGCTCAGCTGAGGAATTTAGACAGTAGCTGGCCAGAGTAAGAACTAGATAAGAGCGTTGTTTCCAGAAAAAACTGAGCAATAGTTTGAGGGGATGCATACAGTCACAATTATGGAGAAAATCTAGGAAGTGATGAGAATGTAGTACTTGCTCCCATTATATTCAGTAGAGACCCTTGAAAAGTGCAAGTAATACTTTAAAAAGAGTTTTCATAGCTCTATATCTATTTTTCATTTCTAACTGATTTTTGCCTTATCACCAACCAAAATTGTACCTTTAAAATGAAAATTATCTAGTTTTGTTACAGGCAGTAGTAGAGTTAAGTGACCTTGAGCAAATACTGTACTGTCAGATTTTAACCTAGGATGATTAATGTAGAAATGAAACTATATCGTATCATGTTAGTCAGTCGTGCCCAACTCTTTGCAACTCTGTGGACTGAAGCCCTTCAGGCTCCTCTGACCATGGGATTTCCCAGGCAAGAATACTGGAGTGAGTTGCCATTTCCTTCTGCAGAGGATCTTCCCAACCCAGGAATCAAACCTGGGTTTCCTGCTTTGCAGGCAGATTCTTTACCAGCTGAGTCACCAGGGAAGCCCACGTGGAATGCTTGAATTATAGACTTGTTTCATAATTAAACTTCAAATGAAATTTAGATTTAAATAATAGTATTTTTATATGATTACAAATTCCATACTCACACAATCATGAGAAATAGATTTATCTGTTGTATGTTACAGTGTTTAGAAAAAAATAAAACTAATTTTCTTTCTAAAAATTCTTTTAAAATATCCTCTATTTTCTCTTTTTTGGGTTTTCAATTAGGTGGAGATTGGAGATTTTGAAAGACCTTTTTCCACTCCAGCAGGTCATGTTACTAATCAGTGCAAAGCAAATCAAACTCTAAAACAAGTCATAGAGAAATTTTATCCTAAAAGGTATAGAGATGACTCTTCTGAAGAACAGCTAAGGTAAAGAACTATTTAAAGGGCAGATGTGCACTAGTTTTTCAGGGATATTTTTCTGTACAAATTTTAAAGATGAAAAAAATTATGCGTAACGATTTGCTCAAGATTTTTAAAATACTGTTGAATACCAAGAGGTTATAGTTGTTTTTATTTGAGATGTGTCTGGAAACTTTAGTAGCTAGATTTAAACTTTTTCAATAAGAAAAAAATGTGCCTTAAGATCCTCTTTTTATTTGATCTTATTCATTATTGTCCAAATTAACCTTGCTAAAAAATAAAAGGAAAAAATTGGCTAATAGGTTTAATTTTATGAAATATTTACCTACCAAAATTTTTTTACCTCTTAGGGTATTCCATTAAAAAGAAATTGGAATAAAAATAAAGTATGTTCTTACACAAAGTTTTTTAATAAAAATTTTTAATTCCACTCTATTAATTTGGAGTTTTGATTTTTGAAAACTTATAAAGAAAAGGCATAGATTCAAAAATAGAGGCAAATCCAAATTCACCATGAAGTTTTTTTAAATAGAAACATTTGTGATTAGTCTGTTGTCTCTGTAGAATAAGTGGTTGCCTTCATGATTTAAGAGGTTTCGCCTGTACCCAGCATCTCTCTGAGCCAGGAGTGGCAGCACCTAAATTCCACCGTTGGGGATTCATTCTTGAGTCTCCAATTCTTGTACTTCTTTAAAAATGAAAGTAATTCCCATCAGATTCTAGGCTAATTATGCAAAGGTTTGATGTTAGCTTATCAGATTTTAAATTTTTACCTGAAGGGAGTGGGGAGCAGGGAACCTAGGTCATACTGAGAGCACTAACAAATAGGGGAATTTGGTGAAAGGAATGCTACACAAAGGACAAGGGGTGGACAGTGGTTAGATGGGTGCCACTAAGCCACAGCGTCCCCTGGGTAGGTCTCCCCTGGGTAGCGTCCCCTGGGTAGGTCTCCCAGTGGTGTCTAGCATTGGGTCAAGGAGAGCTTTATCGTGGGAGGATGATACACTCTTTGTGTTTTTGTTCTTTTTTTTTTTTAGGCAGCTTTGCCAGCGACTGTCAACCAGGTGGATGGCCCTCCGAGGACACAGTGCTGCTGATTGTGTGCGAATCTATTTGACAGTAGCCAGGAAGTGGCCATTCTTTGGTGCCAAGCTATTTCTTGCAAAAGTAAGAAATGGTAGGGGGAGGCTATCCAGTTGAGTAGAATATAAAGTGGTAACCGTAACCCCAGGTTTAGTATATTCAACTTTTTAAAGGAAATAAGGGAATTTCCAACAATATAAAGAAAACCATGAAAGGACACTGAGGAAAGAGCAGGAAAGCCATCAGCGTCTCTGTCTTTTCCCTTCTGATCCAGTTTACCCTGCCAAAATCATTTCTTACACTCAGAAGGCTTAATCAGTAGACTGAAGACAGCCCCTTAGCTCTGCTTTCTTTCTCTTTATTCATTCATCCATCCACTCATTTACTCTCTCACTCATTTGTATTATTTAGTAATTATGAATTTTGTTTGCCAAACACAGAGCTGAGCTCTAGGGATACAGAAGCCCATAGTTTCAGATAAGTTATCTCACACTTTCAGGAACTCGCAACCAGTGTTGCAATAGGTCTGGAAACCACTGATGGTTAAGAGTAACATGACACTGAGGAAGGAGAGACAAACCCTGCTAGGCGTTAGATTAGGTGGCCTGTCCAAATACACATGTTAATAAATAACAGATTTGGGTCTCGAACCCAAATTCAAGACCCAAATTTGGGTCTCCTAATTCACTGTTCTTTCCATTATACCACACTGTCTACTCCTCAAGTGAGATTTTTAATAATAAGATGTTGTTGCTGTTGTTCTTAGAAATGTCGTACTGCATTTAGACTAAAACATTTCTGTAATTTTGTTTAGCATCTGTTATAGAGTATATTTTTACCTCTTCATAGCCCATAACCCCATCGTCCCTTGGAAGTACGTTCATGTGGCTGGCTGTACATGAGGATGGTTTAAGCATCTTAGAATACAACTCCATGGTAAGATTAAATCCTTAAGTTTTGCACTGAGTTAACTATTTCCATTGCTCAGTATTCCATAAACAGAAGGTAATGATACCTTAATCTTATTTTTCTTATACACAGAAAAATATCCTTCCTAATACTATATCATGAAGTCATTTTACGAATACAACCGTGATTACAATTTCATCTTTTAAAATAAGATTAGACAGGCTATGTATTGTGTATGAGAAAAATATTAAGATACCATGACTAAATTGCAGTCACAGTTGTATTTGTAAAATGACCACTCATTTATAATGTTCAGAAGGTGGCTTCCTGTGTAAAATAACATTAAGATAACATATCTCTTGAAGATAACATTAAGGTATAACATTAAGATAACATTAAGATATCTCTTGAAGATAACATTAAGGTAGAAACTTCAGTTAGCAGAATTTTAAGTTCAGTTTCACTAAAACTTCTGTGATAATTTCTGTACTTTCCCATAGTATTACTTACCCATTCACTTGTACATATACAGTATCTTATAGAGTTATTTACATGATTAACTATAAAGTCAAACTGTGATTTCTATTTATTCATTTATCTGAAATTCACTTTATTTTGTATCATATTATATATATATCAGATTACTTTAAAAAAATCTTTTTTAACCTGGTGGACAGGGATCACTCAATTCACCTGGTAGATGTAGTGGGCTCTCCTACTTGTGGCTATAGTCAGAATCACTGAGAATTTCTTGGAAATGAGACTGTCCTTTAGTGTTTTAGTTACTGTTTCTCCTTATAACTGTTGGAAGCTCTTTGAAGGCATTTGTATTTCTTGAATGGGCTTCCCCATGGTTCAGCGGTAAAGAATTTGCCTACAGTGCAGGAACCATAGGAGACATCGGTTCAGTCTCTGGGTTGAGAAGATCCCCTAGAGGAGGGCATTGGCAACCCACTCCAGTGTTCTTGCCTGGAGGGTCCCATGGACAGAGGAGCCTGGTAGGCTACAGTCCATAGAGTTACAAAGAGTCGGACATGACTGAAGCGACTTAGCATGGCATGGCATGTTTCTCGAAGGCCTTTTAGTTCTTGAATAAATAATCTGAAGATAGATTATAAAACCAGTGACTTAAAGTCAACAAAAATTATACACCAGTGTTGAGTTACCTTAGCCAAGTAAACCAGTTTGTTGATTCTGAGAGATAGACGTACAGCAGAGGAGGTATCCAGTACTGGGATGATCTGCTCCAGGTCTTGCAAGCTAATCATTAAATACACAGATTCCTTTCCTTTTAGGCTGTACATCTTTGAATTATATTTTAAAAATTGTTTTAGTAACACATTGGGAAAAAGTATTCGCTGCATGTATGACAAAGGGTTGTTATCCTTTAGGAACGTGGATGTTTTTCCAGATAGTAAAGAAATGATGAACATAGCAATAGACAAATGGGCCAAGGCAGTTCACGGAAGAAATACTAATATTCAGTAAATATTTAGATGTTAATCTCACCATCAAGTAAATTCAGTTTAATACAGTGAGATTCTACTTGTCACCAATCAGATTGGCAGAACTTCAGACAAATTGATGGTATCCTGTGTTATCAAAACTGCAAAACACTGGAAATGTAAATGGGTATAATGTTTCCAAGTTTCAAAAGGCTTACTTTTTTGAGATAGCAATTTTAGCTGTTGAGGTTTATAACCATAGAAATAATTATGTGTATTATGGAATATGTCCCAATATTCACTGGAGTAAGTAAATATTAACTGGAGTAAGATAGTAACAAAAAAATTTAAATATTCTTCAATAGATTAGTTAAATAATGTCTGTCTATAAAATCTAAATAAATGTCTATAAAATCATTTAAAATGATTTTATACAATAGCAAGTATGTTTGGTGTCATGGAAAGATGTTCATAACATGCTATTAAGTTAAAAGAAGCAGAAAGTTAAAAAATAAGTAGTGTGCTTGGTACTCCTTATGTTTACATATATCAAGATCTGTTTATCAGGGTGAACTATATGGATTTGCCAATATTTGACCATTTTTTTACCTTAAAAAAGCATCAGGTTCATATGATTCAACCAGATAGGTAGATAGGCAGTTAGATAGATAGATAGAAATCTTTAAGGACAAATACAGTGTAAATGCTATGTAAATAGTTACTGGTACACAGCAAATTCAAGTTTTGCTTTTTGAAACTGTATGGAATTACAAATATTTTCCATCTACAGTTGTTTTCCATCTGTATCAGCATCTTAATGGAGATATATATTATTAATCATCTCTCATCTTTCTCTGAAAATAGTGTATAACATATTTACTTTTTTTTTCTCTTTGAAGAGGTTAATAGTCAGCTATGTATACAAGAGTCTAATGACCTTTGGAGGTTATCAAGATGATTTTATGGTAGTCATTAACAATGCGCATTCAAAGGAGAAACCAACAGAGAAATTGATTTTTGCTATGGCAAAACCCAAGGTGAGTAGAAGCCTTTATGCTAACTTTTTTATGCTAGTTTTTCTCACACTAAAATATTTATTGTGTGAAGACTTAAGTTCTTGATGGGAAAACAAACTCTTTATTAATCATACAATCATAGGTCTAAATTTTGGCTTACATCTTCTCCCTAAGCCTTGGTTTCTTCATCTAAAAAATGGTATAATGTTCCTTTTATTTTTTTCTGAATTAAGAATTAAGTGAGGGAATCATGAAGTGTTTAGCCCAGACTTTCCTGGTAGTCTAGTATTTGGGAGTCTGCCTGCCAGTGCAGGGGACATGGGTTCAGTCCCTGGTCTGGGAAGATTCCGCATGCTGTGGGGCAACTCAGCCTGTGCTCCATGACTGCTGAGCTAGAGCCCGTGTTCCGCAAAAAGAGAAGCCATGGCAACGAGAAGCCCACGAACCCCACCAGAGATTAGCCCTCACTTGCCCCAACTAGACAAAGCCCACAGAGCAATAAAGATCCAGCACAGCCAAAACTTAATGAACTAATTACTTTTAAAACATAAAATGTTAAGCTCAGTGTCTGGTGTACAGAAAGATCAAAAGAAGTGGTCCTGGCATAAGCTATCATTGTCAGGTATTTTATATGCATTATCTTATTTACTTGGAATAATTCACGTAATGGACTCATTAGTGAGAAGAGTGAGGTTTTCAAATTAAGACATACTTGTTTCTTTACAATTTTAACAAGCTATGTAGTTTTAAGATCTCTAAATAAAAGCAATAAATAAAAGGGCTGCATTCTAACATTTGATTCCAATATTAGGGAAAAGAATGAGAAACTAATTTTTCTAAAACTTTGTCTTAAAATTATCAACTAAAAGAGACTACGTTTTTAGAATCTGAAGCTTTAAAAAATGACATATATGTTTCTTAATTAAATCTATACTTAAGTGAAGGCAGATAGTAAGTGCAGAAGATTATGGCACACTTCAGTTTAAATAAAAAGTTAATATAATACACTGAATTTCTTATTCACGTGTTCACAAGTGTGGCTTTAAGAAAACTGACAGAATTGTACTATTGTCACATTTTCTAACATTGCCACTAAATTTGAGTTTTTTTTTTTAAGTACTACTCTCTGCTGGTTTAAGTAATGGAAAAATAGATGGTGCTGAACATGTAAGTACAGTTGATTCTTGAACAACATAGGTATGAACTGCACAAGTCCACTTATACATAGATTTTTTTTCAATTGTAAATACTATATTACTACACGATCCATGGTTAGTTGAATCCATGGATGTGGAACTATGGATACAGAGGAACCGTGGCTACAGAGGGGCACTGCAAAGTTACACACAGATTTCTGACGGCTCAGAGTGTCAGGGTCCCTAAGCCCTGTGTTGTTCAAGGGTCAGCTGTACTCCACTGTTTGATCTGGTGGAAAGGGAATTCTGGTGGCCTGGGCACTTGCAGATGGAGACCACTTGTGGCCAACCCTTCACTCTCTTTGGAAAATGATGAGAACTTCTCAAGAGGATAACAATTCCACTTTTCTTGTTTTAGATCCTTGAAATCACCCTTTTGATCGCCAGCTACATAAACAACTTCTACCAGCAAAAGGCAGTTCACCACCTCTCTGCTCCAGCGCTGCTCTCAGCTCAGACCCAGGGTTTCCAAGCCAGGGTGATGGGAAGCCAGCCCCTTCTGGCAAGCAGCAGACCAACCAAAGGCCCCACTTTGCTCTGAAAGCTCATAAACATCTCCCCCTGTCTTCTAAGCAATGGCTGCATCAGCTCCAAATAAGTTCATTTACATCCTGGCAGCATGACACCCACACAGTAGTAGTCCATTCTTTAAAAATAATGGGAGTTGCTCTCTTCCATTTGATTCATAAATATTCAAATAAATGCTTGTAATAAAACTTACACACACACACACATACACACACGCACACACATAAAACCTCAACAGATTTTCCCACATGCTGATTTTCTTTTAGCTTAACTGGGTTAGAATTTGCCATTTTTTTCCGTCACCTTTGCCATCAGACACATCAAGGCTTTTTTTCTCTTAAAAAAATATATATATATACTAGCAATCTTTAGAAAGGGAGTTTCAAGGGAGTTTTGCCAAACTCTCATTTGGCAAACCAGTTGATTATTTGGACACGCTCACTGCCAAAAAATTATGTACTATAATTAAGTGTGCTTTTAATTAATGATATGGTATTTAGAAAGAAGTAGAGTATCCAATTTAAGAAACAGCTGCTAGGTGGTGTTGAAGGGTAAGTTTTTAGTTCTATGAATCACTGTGTGAAAGAGCAGGCGCTGAATCCTGGGGATGGCGGAGTCTGGTGGGCTGCCGCCTATGGGGTTGCACAGAGTTAGACACGACTGAAGCGACTTAGCAGCAGCAGCAGCAGGTAACCAGAACCTCCAATGTGGTTTTAGAAAGTATACCCTGTCACCTTTTCAGATCACTGGAGTGTAAAACTTAAAATGAAACATTGATTCCTGACATTCCTTGGCTGTCAACATAACCCAAGTTCACTGGAATATTGCCCACATTTCATTCCATTGGTGCTGGGTCATTTTGACCTTGCTTTGTTAAATAATAGTATCTTTGAAAACAAAGAAATTTTAAAGCTTTGCTTCACACAGTCTTTTAAATTATAGTTTGAAAATAAATTCCCCAAAATATTTTTTTTAAAGAAAAGAGAAAGTAACTCTTCTTCAAAGGAGATAAATTTTAGTTGAGTCTAGAAACCTATTGCTTTACTAGGTTACATAAATGGTCAGTACATTCCAGTTTGTGTCAAAATAAAGTACTTATTATTATTCATGATGAAAATGAAACTGTGATAAGACATGAAAATTATATTGTAAAAATGTTTAATTGAAATAGTAATCATGAGTATACTTAATTTTATTTATGTGTAGAATATTTTTTATTTATATTTTAGACATATATTTATCACTTTCTGTATGGTATTTTTTTAACCAGTTGGGGGAAAAAAGTTAGCTGCTGAATTAATTTGTTGGCGAGCCTTCTTGTTTTCTTTTTTGCTGCTTTCTCCCTGTGGCAATGTACTGTTCTCACACTAAGCCTTTTAAAAATGTTCCATCCTACGTTAGCATCCTTAGAAAGATCAGACCCAAGAAATACACTGATCAAGTAAGATTGTGCTTTACTGATAATGACAAAGGTCGAAACCACCCATAGAAATAACATTGCCATTTACTAGTTCTCCTAATCTTTTGAGCCACAGCCACTCACTGTGTAAGCAAATTAATTTTTGAGAATAAACTGGTTACCAGTTTGGGATGACGCTCAGGCACCTTTTGGCTGGGATACAGTAGGGTCTCTGAGTTCCCAGAAAACCATTTAATAATCATTAGCTGGTGAGCCAGAGGCTTGGCAGAGCTGTCACATATGTATGAGGACTTTATTCTTAGGCAGTAGTTAGTTCACCATGTGGTAAGCCCCCCCTAAAATCTTCTAATTTAAATGAATAGTGAAGGCTCAGCTTAAATGGTAGTACCCTAGACTTGGCATTTATTTTTGATAGAGCAGAGATAAAATATTTTGATGGAAAGAAATCAATTTTCTGTAACTGATGATGTGAAAATTTTATTTTCTGGGAAATTACTTTTATATAGCCATTTAAAAATTCAAAGTATGTTATTATGATTGGTTACAAGAGAATAATGTTACATGTTTAATTGTAATATTTGTCTCCTATCATTTTCCTCCCTTTCAATCATAATAAATGATTTACAAAACCCATTTCAAGCATTATCTTTTGAATAACCTTCAAGAAATACCTAATGTTTTCATTGTCAAAGCTGAAGTGTACTACTAGTGAAAATGGTAGTTATTACCTCCTTCTCCTGCACTCATGCTTTGTCTTCTGTGTTGCTTTCCTTTATCCATATAAAAAGAAGCTGTGTGGACAAATTGTAATTATCATATATATATATGTGCTCATTGACATATATACAATATGTATAAATCATGACATTCTCCCATGATTTTGTAATAAGCTCCTTATAGGTAAGTTGATTGGACTGTGTCTAAAATTTTATTTTAAATGTTCTAGATTTGTGTCTGTGTGTGTCCTTGGAGTCAAATACTGCCATAGCTTAGAAATGAATTTAACTGTCAATTTGCAAGAAAAGTTAGTCACGACTTACAAAGTCTTGGCTTGAAAAAAGTGTTTGTTAGTGGTTGTTTGGACATTTTTTTCCGTAGAAAAAAATACGTGGTAGTCAGGCTCCTGGAACAATACTTGTAGCCCATAATTGTACTGAAGTATATAATCCTGAAGAATTAGCCACCATGGATAATCCTATTTTTCTAGAAAAAGGCTTTAAGTGTTGTGGGATGCCAAGAACACATTTCACCCACCCCGCTCCCACCCCCAGCTGTCATGGAATTTGGACGTCTCATTGCTGAGTCTCTGGGCTGATTCCTGTGGACCAAAGGCTTTGGGAATGTGGGGACTGAGGAAGCGAAAATGAGAAGCTGGACCAACAAGGTGAAGCAGCTTTTCCGCTAACTGGTTCATGCAGGGACCTCATCTCCCCTCTCATTTCCCCCTATTCTCTTTTCCCTAAAGGAAGAAAAGGATTTTACTGCTACAGAGTACTTCATTTAGCAGGAAATATTGCCAGTTTCCCTCAGAGAGGGAAAGACTTGATTTTCTTAATGCTTGTTTGAAAAATTCCATAGAAGGATTCTGATTAGCTCAACTCATGTTTAACTTTAAACACTCATATTAGGAGAGCGCTTAATTATTAAAACTCTATATAGTGGAACCTTATGCAGCCATCAAAGCTATGTTTATTATGCATTTTTGAAAAATTGATACAGGAAAATAGATATTGAAATCAGAATGTTATTTATACAGAAAAACCTCAGCTCTATGAGCAAAAAAGATTGGAATGAAAAACATCAAAATGTTGTTATTTCTGGCATTTGCTTATTATACCCTCTTTGTTTTTTCTGTATACTATTTTTTCTACAAAAAAATTTAAAAAAATATATTAAAACTCTGTCACTTTCTGGGCTATTTTTAATAGCCTCCATACACGACTTCCAGACTCTGAAGCATCTTTCAAACAGAAACAAAAAATTATCTCACTGAACTAAAGTCTAGTCATGTTGTTGTTATTGTTCAGTAGCTAAGTCATATCCAGCTGTTTGTGACCCCATGGACTGCAGCCTTCCTGTCTATCACTTTCTCCTGAAGTTTGCCCAAGTTCAAGTCCACTGAGTCGGTGTTGCTTTCCAACCATCTCATCCTCTACCGCCCTCTTCTCCTTTTGCCTTCAATCTTTCCCAGCATAAGGGTCTTTTCAGCTTTCAAACTGTGGTGCTGGAGAAGACTCTTGAGAGTCCCTTGGACAGCAAGGAAATCAAACTGGTCTTAAAAGAAAGCAACCCTGAATACTCATTGGAAAGTGTAATGCTGAAGCTCCCCTACTTTGGCCACCTGATACAAACAGCCAACTCGCTGGAAAGGCCTAATCATGGCACACCCCTATTTGAAATCTTTTTTGGTTTCTCATAACCAACACAGTAAAATCCAGATTGCAAGACCTTTCACGGTAGTCCAATCTACCTACCTAGCTTACTGTCCCACCTTAGCCCCACCAGACACCTCTACCCCAAACTATTCACAGGTCACTGAATATACTCTGCCCACACCTTTACCTTTCATGTAATTGCTCATTTCATTCAGCAAGCAGCATAAAAATTATCTCCTCCTCCATCACCATCACTGAAATCTGTGAGTCTTCTTGGGCTGATCCAGAAGAGGAGTTCTAATCTTTGTATATTTGAACAATTTCATCTACCCTGGAAAGTCTCTTTATTTGTCTAAATATGAAGCCTAATGGCAGAAAGTGAAGAAGAACTGAAGAGCCTCTTGATGAAAGTGAAAAAGGAGAGTGAAAAATTTGGCTTAAAGCTCAACATTCAGAAAACTAAGATCACGACATTCAGTCCCATCACTTCATGGCAAATAGATGGGGAAACAATGGCTGACTTTATTTTGGGGGGCTCCAAAATCACTGCAGATGGTGATTGCAGCCATGAAGTTAAAAGATGCTTACTCCTTGGAAGGAAAGTTATGATCAACCTAGACTGCATATTAAAAAGTAGAGACATTACTTTGTCCACAAAGGTCCATCTAGTCAAGGGTATGGTTTTTTCAGTAGTCATGTATGGATGTGACAGTTGGACTATGAAGAAAGCTGAGCACAGAAGAATTGATGCTTTTGAACTGTGGTGTTGGAGAAGACTCTTGAGAGTCCCTTGGACTGCAAGGAGATCCAACCAGTCCATTCTGAAGGAAATCAGTCCTGGGTGTTCATTGGAAGGACTGATGCTGAAGCTGAAACTCCAATACTTTGGCCACCTGATGCGGAGAGCTGACTCATTTGAAAAGACCCTGATGTTGGGAAAGATTGAAGGCAGGAGGAGAAGGGGACAACAGAGGATAAGATGGTTAGATGGCATCACTGACTAAATGGACATGAGTTTGGGTGAACTCCAGGAGCTGGTGATGGATAGGGAGGCCTGGTGTGCTGCAGTTCAGGGGGTTTCACAGAGTCGGACACAACTGAGCAACTGAACTGAACTGATGAAGCCTGAGGAAGCAAAAACATAGAAAAATCTTAATTAGATCAAGGTGAATCAAGTGACTCACCCCTGAATCAATGCTGATGATTAGGGCCTAGCCAGATAACCTTCACCTGGTTACCATACTCACTACTTCAACCACCTGTCCCAGTTATCCAAACCATTATAACTTTAACCTGCTAATACTGTGCCTAGTCCACAGAAAAAATGTTAGCTGCCATTATTGTTATCCATAGCAATAGGGCTTCCCAACTAACATGCAAAAGGCAAATAAAGTTCCAGCCATCATGATTTATCACAATTTGTCCCACATC
The DNA here is from genome assembly GCF_016772045.2 of Ovis aries. Classification (NCBI taxonomy): domain Eukaryota; kingdom Metazoa; phylum Chordata; class Mammalia; order Artiodactyla; family Bovidae; genus Ovis; species Ovis aries. The sequence goes on along the minus strand of NC_056056.1, from coordinate 80,513,769 downwards.
AGTTTGTGAGTTTATAGGTGGGCTAGCTCCAGGATATATAATAGATGCTGACTCCATGATGTATCAGCCTCCCTTGCTACCATTCTTTCCCCGTTGAACTCCCCTCCATTACTTCCCTTCCTATTTGTAACTGTAGTCTTCTGTGTCTCCAAAATGCACCTAAATATTGGGAGAAGTTTGTCCCCAAAGATTTTATCAGAAGTTAATGCCTTTTATTTCCATCTGCTTCATTTCCTTGTGTTTCTTCAAAGCTGCTGATCAGCCACTTAACTTACCGTAACAGGTATTAAGCACTTAAAAACAGTGTTTCAGACACACATAAGTTATGTTTTACATATATTTATCTCATTTAAAAGTCACATTTTTTTTTTCTTGCTTTACCGGGTTGGAAGCAAAGGCTCAGAGAAATTGAGTAATTTATCCCTAGTGGCAACTGAGTGTGGCTGAGTCAGGACTTCAAACTATCTTACTCCAAAATTCATATTCTTGAACATCACACAATAGAGACTAAGCAAATGGCAGAACAGTAGAGGGAAATTTCTCCTTCCAACAGTCAGCTCATCTTGGGCTAGAGAGCCTGGGTCAGCTTTCGAGAGGGATCAAACACTGTCACTGCCATGCAAGTTTCATCAGCTCCTTTAGGCCGAGTCGCTTGTTCTTATGTAAATCGTACCTCTCTGCAATAGTTTATACCTTTGGCTTCCTTTAATTAGTGTGTGGGTCATATAGTAATATTAATAACTCAGAGTTTGTTATTGACTTGGATATAAGTAAATGAAGTATTACAGAGATGCATTTGCTTTATTAACTTATTAATCAACAATGTGCTGGGCTTCCCTGGTGCTCAGATGGTAACGAATCCACCTGCCATGCAGGAGGCCTGGGTTTGATCCCTGAGTCAGGAAGATCCCGTGGAGAAAGGAATGGCTACCCATTCCACTTTTCTTGCCTGGAGAATTCCATGGACAGAGGAGGCTGGTGGGCTAGAGTCCGTGGAGTCCCAAAGAGTCGAAGACGACTAAGCGACTAATATTTTCTCTCACTTTCAAACGATATGCTATTCTACAAAATCTGAAACAACCAAACAAACAGAAGGCTGGAAAATACTAAAATCTTTGTCTCTAGTAAATCACTAGAAAACGGCTCAGGAGATTGTTTCCTCCTCCACTCCCAAATCACTGTTATTGGGGAGAGAAAAGTAATTGAAGACAGAGACCCCTGGCATATAAATAGTCGGTACTCAGGAGAATATTTTTTAAATAAAAGAACACTTCCGGCCCAGAGTTTTTTAAGTCCCAGATTTACTGCCACGAGTCTCCTCTCCCATCCAAAACGGCTGAAGCTGAGACGAGAAAAGAACGCTAAAAACTACCTTTCCCATGATGCCTCTACTCTGCACGCAACCCATGAGTGTGACGTAGCTACCATGGCAACGCAATACTCTGCTTTAACCGGGCCTCCCTCCGAGTTCGCCGTGAGGCTGATTCTAGGCTGGGCCTCACGCGGCGATCAGGACACTGGGGCGGCCAAGCCACGATGCCCAGGTATCCCTGCAACCCTGCTTGAGCCTGGTTTATGCAACCCTCGAGAGCCTCCCTTCTTTCCCAACTCAGCCTGGATGGGGTGGAGGCGGGGAGCGGCGGTGGAGGCGGGGAGCGGCGGTGGAGGGAGAGGCCGCTGGCAGTATATGTGGGGAGAGGAGTTACAGCGAGTCCTGTAGTCGGTTTGTCAAGGTACTATCCTTAAGAGTATGCATTCTGCCAAAAGCAAGTAGAAAAGTTCCAGAGGTGGAAAAGTTAAGAGATGTTGAAAGATGATTCAACTCCAATCATTCATTTCTTCAAAAAATATTTTGAGGGCCCAGAAATGTTCTAGGAACAGGGTTTCGGGCGGTGAGCCAGACCACAAACCCACTTCCTCGGGGACGTCCTGTCCGAGTGCAGGGGTTTACGACAAAGATAAAAGAGGGGAAACTAGTGAAGACACTGAAAAATCTAAGGTCACATTTTAAGGGGAGGGGGTGGGATTTTAATCACCTATCAGATACATTTTAACTCTTCTCTGATGTTTATTTTAGTTACTTGTTCTCAAGATCATGCTTAAAACTTCCCTGAACGACTTGTAAAGACATGAGGGAGAGAGTGGGATACTGGACTCCGTCACAGAGCCAGCTTTCTGGGTTTTGTTTTTTTTTTTTTTTTTTTGTATTGTGGATGGGCTGTGTGATCGCTGTTGAGTTTATGAACCTTAAGTTTCCCATCACCGTAAATGGTTACAACACCTCTTTCTCTTTACTGCTGGGAACTTGGGAAGGAGATAATCACATTATGAAGAAATGGGTGTAACTGAAGAGCAAACAGGCCCAGACTGACTTCTTAGGGGCTCGCCTGTGAAGTAAATGTGTGAATTTTAGTGCAGACCCCCCTTTTCCATTCCTAGTTCTTGAAAAATAATAATTATAAACACTCACTAATTTTAGGTGATTATATATAGGCCAGGCCCTAACCTAAATGAATTATCACATTTTACAATCATGGCAGTCCTATGAAGTTGGTGGTGTTTTTTAGTCAGTAGTTAGAGGAGGAGAAACAAAAGTGAGCCTGGGGACTAGCACAGAAATGTGAGTATACTAGGTGCTCAATAAATATCTGTTGAATGAAGGATCCAGAGAGGTTAGGTAATTTACTCAAGTTGGCATACTCTCTATGAAGAAAGTAGTAGATTCAGGTGGATAAAACATGAAATCTTACTCATATTTTCTAGCTCAGGACTCCATAATTTATTTAGACTTTACTTAAAAAAACTTACCTGTGTAGAGAGGTGAATGAAAGGATGATTTTCAAAAGGAATTTTAGGTGATTTTCTCCCTTCTTTTATATTGTAAAAAAGGAATCTTGAGCCAAAAAATGTATAATTTTAAAAAACTAAAACTATTTCAGGTAGCAAAGGTTATGTGGTAAACTAGATTTACATGTTTCCCCCTTTTCCTAGATGTTGGTGGTTTTCCAGTTGTATGTTTCCAAAAGGCATTGTACCTTCGTGTGTGTCTGAGAGGCTAACACATACAGCTTTCAGCCCTGGCCAGGAGTCCCAAAATAAGACAACTTCAGATCTTGGCAGTTAAAGGCTCTGTTTATCATTTTCTTCTTCCATCTAGTACACAGAAAATGACTAATCCTCCAAAGTTTTACCAGCTCATTGTCCTCCCCCACAAATGATATTGGTTTGTTTTATAAATCTGATTGAAATGAAATTTCTGTGGGCTGGAGAGAAATTTTGTAAGGATTCTTTTTGTTTTTCTGAATTTTGGTTATCTTTCTCTCATATAGTGAAACTCTCTGGGAAATTGCAAAAGCTGAAGTGGAAGAACGGAGAAGTGGTGGAAGTGAAGGTGATGGAGTTGAAATTGGAGAAAAGTCTGTTTTCTTCATTGGCAGTAAAAATGGGGTAATGCATTTGCTCATACTTTTTTCACCGCAAGCATTGTGATGATTTAATAGCCAATGGTAACATTTACTTTAATACTTTGGTAAAAATGTAGGTATTTCAACTCTTTAACCAGATGACCAAACTCCAGCCTGCTGGTTACTTTAAATTTGGTTGGGCCCTGCTCATGGAAGGGTGGGAACTAACACACCCACCCTGCCTCTTCTTGTCAAGTGGTGTGTCCTGACCTGGGCCACAGGAGCCCAGAGGAAGGGGTACTTGTTTCTGACTAGACAGCCCAGAGGAGTCATCTTTTCCCAGTTTGCACAAAAGCACCATAAATACTATTCTAATGGTCATATTTATAGATAACTTGTATAGCTAAAACAAGCACATATAAAAACCATGAACCATATAGAGTATAATGCATTTACTTTCACTTATCTTAAACTAGTGTCACAGAAATGGAAAGAACCCTGGAGATAGTCTGGTCTTCTGCAATAGGGATTCTTACCCTGGAATCCATGGAATTACTTTTTGGGGTCCATGAGCTCCCTAGAAATGTATGCAGAATTGTGTGTGTGCACTGGTGTTTTTTAATGGGAAATCAGGTTTCCCAAGGGTTCTAGTACCTCATCAAAATGTTGAGAGCCATTCCAGACAGTGGTTGTATAGTCTAGGTTTGAATATTTCCAACAATGGGGATGCTCTCTTTCACAAGGCAGCCTGTCTTAGGTAACCTCTCACTTTTGATCTTTCACTTTGGAGGAAGCAAGCTGCCATGTTGTATGCAGGTCCAGTCCACATGGCAAAGAACTGAAGCCTGTGGCCAAGAGCTAGCAAGGAACTGATTGCCTTTTGCCAGCAACCATGTTAAGGAGCTTGGAAAATGATTTTCCAGTTCAGTTGAGCCAAGAGATAACTTTCGTCCCAAATGACATCTTGACTACAACTTTATGAAAATTCTTAAGCCAGAACCATCCAACTAAGATACTCTCAGATTCCAGATTCTGAGAAACTGGCTGAAATAATGGCTGTTGTTTTAAAACTTGACAAATTTGGGATTAATTTACTATGTAGCAATAGATAACTAATGCACATAAAAGCTACAGGAAATTCCCTGGCAGTCCAGTGGTTGTGACTTTCTGCTTTCACTGCCAACAGGATGAGTTAATCCCTGGGCTGGAATTGGCATCCTGCAGGCCTCATGGCTATGGCCAAAAAAAAAAGGGGGGGGGGTGGTACATATAAAGATTAAGCAAATAAAAAACAAAGACGTTTTAAACTTTGGGGAAAAGTTATTTGAGAAAGGAAACAATCGTACTCCTGCACGTGGCATGACAGAAAAGTAAAATACACTTAACATTTTTTTTTAAAGATTATCCAAAGGTGTGTAAAGCAAAATAACCTCTGTTCACAGTTCAGAATCTCTCCTCAAAGCCACCATTTTCATATCTTTTACTGTTTCTTCTATAATTGTACTTCTTTACTTCTGAATAATGTGTTTATGGGCTATTTTCATAAACACAATGTTAGACATTACCTGTTGAGTCTCTGATAGAAGACTATATACTTCTGCATTTCTCTCACACTTGCACTTCCAGTAACGTCATGGTTATCATTTAGGGTTAACTTAAGTATCTCTTTCACAAGTAGCTGCATGGCTACTGTCCCTCCCTAACATCTTGGTGATTCCCTTTGCATCTTTGTGTTGGAGCTCCAGCTCCCTGGATCCTGTGTCTTCTCTTTTCTTGGTTTACTCAAGTATGTCTTTGTGGAGTATTCTTTTGTAGTTTCCTGGGAAAGTATACATGGGAAGTAAAATTTTTGAGACTTTGCACATGTGAAATATCTTTATTTCACCCTCACTCTGGATTGAAAGTTTATCTAGGTATAGAATTCTAGGTTGGAATGAGTCACTTAACCTCTCTCTAACCCTAGTTTCTGTGTGAGTCTGTTATTATCTCTTTTAGGAGTGACTGAAAACTCAATTCAAACTGAGGTAGACACTATCTCGAATAGTTGATGTCCCCTACACTCTTATACTTTATCTGTATTCCTCTTGTGATGTCTGCCATCAGATAGCATATGGTCAGGCTGCAATCTCCTGTATACTGTCACAAGTTTCATGTGTTCCTTTATTTTCATCCAAATGCATTTGTTTATGCTGCCACCCCCTGCATATTTGTCAGTTACCATACAAATACACAAAGTGTGCTGCAGTTTTCCTCCTTTTTTTATTCTTTACAGTGATATATTACACTTACTCATGCCACAGGCCTTGGTAATATATATGAGGTCATTTTGTTTTTCTGTGATAATGTTGCACTTATTACTTGCACAGTTCTGCATCTGTGGCTGTAATGTAGTATTCTAAGGCCCTGTCTCAGCTGCTTTGTTCTGTGAATTACATGGACCCTCTTCCATTATTCTCTTAAAAACTTTTTTCTTAATGTCATACCAAATGACATCTCCGTTTATCTGGACCTTTCTCTCTTGTTTTCTCTAATCTCATTTGATTGTCAAGTTTTTAGGCATGATCTTCTGATCCTCCTGACATATGTTTCACTTCTTATCAAGGTATAGTCATTCTGTGTAAACTATTATACACAGAATGGATTAACAAGGTCCTAGTGTATCACACAGGAACTGTATTCAGTGTCCCATGATAAACCATAATGGAAAAGGAAAAAAATTTTTTTCAAAGGGTTAATCATGCTAGTATTCTTAGACTGTGGCTCAGAAAACTTTATTACTGACTAGTCTTTCACTTCCCAGAGCTTATTTTCTCACCCTAAACCTCAATCTCTAGGTGGCAGAAAAGAGGAAAGGAAGCTATTTAGACCTCTACGCTTTTGCTTTTCCAGTTCTCCATTGTCTAAGATCTGGTTATCATCAAATCCTTTCCATGGTTCTGTAAGGGATAGAAAATAGTAGGCACACATCTTCCACACACATTTTATCAATTATGTTCCCCTTTTCTGCTGATCCTGAAGATGACATCTGATCTATAGTATTCCAGGAAAGTGTTGGCAGTTAGAGATAAAATCTGTTTGTCATTTCTTCCTCTAGTAATGTCAGTTATCTCCACACAGATTAGCAGAAGTCAGCCAAAATCCATGGGTTTATGTGTGCACAGAGAGATAATTTCACATAGAATACCACATTATATCTTTTGAGAAATTTAAGTATTGTGTACCATAAGGGGAAGTTAGTTAAGAAGAATGTTGACTATAACATTAATGTTCTCACCGAGACATGATTGGAAAATACCCAGGTGAAAGAATTTTACATATAAAATAAGTTATTATTGTTTTTATCACCTAATATTAGGATAATTACATTTTTAAAATAATATTTAGACATTTTGTGCAAATTCATGGTCATGGAACCATTGAACTTGAAGTTAATGAGCTAAATTTATATTTAGCTATACCATATTTCAACATTCAGAAAACTAAGATAATGGCATCTGATCCATGGTAAATAGATGGGGAAAAAGTGGAAGCAGTGACAGATTTTATTTTCTTGGGCTCCAAAATCACTACAGATGGTAACAGCAGCCATTGAAATTAAAAGACACTTGCTCCTTGGAAGGAAAGCTGTAATAAACAGCATATTAAAAAGCAAAGATGTCACTTTGCCTACAAAGGTCTATATAGTCAAAGCTATGATTTTTCCAATAGTTGTGTATAGATGTGAGAGTTGGACCATAAAGAATGCTGAGCGCCAAAGAATTGATGCTTTCAAATTGTGGTACTGGAGAAAATCTTGAGAGTCTTTTGTACGGCAAGGAGATCCAACCAGTCAATCAACCCTGAATATTCATTGGAAGGACTGATACTGAAGCTCCAATACTTTGCCCATGTGATATGAAGAGCCAGCTCAGGGAACACTGAGCTGGTACTGGGAATACAGACCCTGATACTGGGAAAGGTTGAGGCCAGGAGGAAAAGGGAGCAACAGAGGATGAGATGGTTGGATGGCATCACCAACTCAATGGACATGAGTTTGAGCAAACTCCAAGAGATAGTGAAGGACAGGGAAGCCTGGTACACTGCAGTCCATGGGGTCACAAGGTTGAACATGACTTAGCAACTGAACAACAATACCATATTTAGCGTGAATTGATCTAGGAAAAATTATAGTAGTAAATATAATTTAAAATATTTTAACTATATTTTTATTTCATAATTTGACAATATTAAGGTCTTCTACCTCAACTGAGTATAAAAGCCAGGATCCATTTAAATATCTAACTCAGCATCTAAGTCAATAGGCATTATCTTAAGTAATATTCATTTTTTAAATTCAGTTACTTCACTTTTAGGAATTTCATTTAAGGAATAATTGAATTGTGGTAGCTCAGATGGTAAACAATCTGCCTGCAGTGCAGGAGACCAGGGTTCAATCTCTGGGTCGGGAAGATCCCCTGGTGAAGGGAATAGCAGCCCACTCCAGTATTCTTGCCTGGAGAATTCCATGGAGAGGAGCCTGGTGGGCTACAGTCTATGGGGTCGCAAAGAGTCATACATAACTGAGCGACTAACACACGCAATGATGTCTGTCACAGGGTTTCAAAGGGTTATTTATTGTTGTGAAAAATAAGGGGGAAAAGGACAGCATATCCATCAGAACACTTTAGTAGCCAGAGACCCTAGACCACTCACTGTAAGTTTCTGTTGTTTAGCCAGGGATGCAAAAAGGGTTTGGAAGTAGCCATACAGAGCAGGAACAGATGTATCATATCTTCATGCAGCTTTGCTTGGGTTACAAAGTTCTGGCCAGAGACACAGAACTGCTGGTTACACTGTTTAAAAAAGGCCAAGACTTGCAGATCCAAGATGCTGATATTCATCCTATTTGGGGTTTATATTACAGACCTTCCTTGACTTATGGTGTGGTTACATCCCCATAAATACTGTCAGTCAAAAAGTGCATTTAACACATCTGACCTAACCGATGCCATAGCTCAGCCTATATGCTTGTGTGCTGAGTCACTTCAGTCATGTCCAACTTTTTGTAACCCTACGAGGCTACTCTGTCCATGGGATTCTCCAGGCAAGAATACTGGAGTGAGTTGCCATGCCCTCCTCCAGGGAATCTTCCTGATAGCTTAGCCTAGCCTACCTTAAATGTGCTCAGAATATTTACCTCAGCCTGCAGTTGAGCCAAGTTATCTAGCACACAGCCTATTTTATAATAAAGTGTTGAATATCTTGTGCAATTTATTGAATAACATAGTGAAAGTGAAAAACAGGATGGTTATAAGTGTACTGGTGGTTCCCCTCATGATTGAGGGGCTGACTAGGAGCTGCAGCTCACTGCTGCTGCCCACCATCACAGGAGGAGTTTATTAGCACATATCACTAGCCCAGGAAAAGTGTGGTTTCTACTGAGTGTATATCAATTTTGCACTCTCATGAAGTCAAAAAATCATAAATGGAACTATCCTAAGTTGGGGATTATCTTACGATATATATAATCTTATATAATCGAGATAATTGTTGTATATATGATACTATTTTATTTTTGTGCTTCATGTTAAGGGCATGAAGGGGCATGTTAAAGGCATGTTAACAGAAGTTAGTCAGGAACTAACTTCTGTGTCAATGAGGCCACATCTTTACCAGGCAGCGTCAGTGCCCAGGTAGCCAGAGCGCCCTGCTGTGGCTGGCCTGTGTCTGGCCTGTGTCCCAGAAGGATGCATGGACTTTGGAGGCCTCTCAGTAAAGCTGAAAAAAGTAAAGTTCTGAAAAAAGTGCTTAGAGAATGTGTTGTTTGTACACGTGATTTTGGAAGTGGTACAGTTTCCAGTAGTGAAATGGTTCAAGATAGAACCCCGAAAGTGACATGTGGCAGAAGTGGAGTGAAGGAAAGAGTCTCTTGAGGCAAAGGGCACCTTGAGGTGGGTCATTAGGTGGGTTGCCCATGCCCAAGTAGGGGTGAAGTGAACAAGATTAATGACAGTAGCGGAGAGGGGAAGGTAGACTGAGCCGGAACAGATGACAACCAAGAGGGTAGGCTGATACAAGCCTCTTAAGATTCCTGCAAGAGGAGAGAAGTAGAGTAATAGCCTCTAGGTGGCACTGGAGAGCAGGGAGGGCCCTGAAGTGTGTGGGGGTGATGAACAAATAGCCTTCTTTAGTAGGACGGCCGAGGAAGTGTTCAAGAGATAGTCATATGTTAGTGCAGGCCAGCAGAGAGAATGTTCTGAAGAAGAAGTTGAGGATTCAGGGCAGCTGGGTTTTAGAAGGGAGGAGACTATTATGCCCAATGAAGGGATATGTAGAGGATTATGGAATTAGAGTTGCAAGGATGACAAGTCAGAGGGAGGCTGGACTTCTGCTGTGATGGACGTAACGGAAGGAAATGTGGGATTCATTCTGATAGTCGCTCAGTGAACTTGTACTATGTCAGTGCTTCTTGGACTTGGAAACCCAGGAGTCTGTGGATGCCTTCTCAAAGGGCAAGAGTTTACTAGTGAATTTTTAAAATTTGGATTGTTATTTTAATGGTAATCTAAAAGTTGATTTCAGTGCCCAGAGTTGAGTTTTGTTTTTATTTGAAATTCCACCAGGTAGTCTTATACATTAATATGAAATTATAATAAAAATAATTTAAGTCACCGCTACGGAACCATGAGAATTTGAGAAGATTAGCTAGATATTATCTAAGATTCCTACCAATCCTAAAATACAGTAATTCTGTATACTTTCCTGCACATTGAATACATTTATATTTAGGTGTCATAGTCCTCATTATTTTAAAAAGTTAAAAATACACTACATGTGATACATGTAAAGTGTAGGATAATTAGAAAATCCTGATTTTCTTTAGAAAATAAATTACCTATAAAGTTGTCACCTGGAAACATTCACTATTAACATGTGGTGTCTCTCTGGATTTCTGTTTGTTTCTCTATCTGTATGTGTGTGTATATGCATCTCAAGGAAGAGGTGATTTTTAACTGAAAATAGGGTCATGGTAATCTATTATGCATGTCTTACTGTGTCAGTGTGTCTCAGTTCAATTCAGTTCAGTTCAGTCGCTCAGTGTGTCTGACTCTTCGCAGCCTCATGGACCACAGCACGCCAGGCCTCCCTGTCCATAACCAACTCCCAGAGTTGACTCAAACTCATCTCCATTGACTTGGTGATGCCATCCAACCATCTCATCCTCTGTCGTCCCCTTCTCCTCCTGCCTTCAATCTTTCCCAGCATCAGGGTGTTTTCAAATGAGTCAGTTCTTTGCATCAGGTGGCCACAGTATTGGAGTTTCAGCTTCAGCATCAGTCCTTCCAATGAACACCCAGGACTGATTTCCTTTAGGATGGACTGGTTGGATCTCCTTGCAGTACAAGGGACTCTCAAGAGTCTTCTCCAACAGTTCTAAAGCATCAATTCTTTGGCGCTCAGCTTTCTTCACAGTCCAACTCTCACATCCTACATGACCACTGGAAAAACCATAGCCTTCACTAGACAGACCTTTGTTGGCAAAGTAATGTCTCTGCTTTTTAATACGCCATGTAGGTTGGTCATAACTTTTCTTCCAAGGAGCAAGCGTCTTTTAATTTCATGGCTCTAGTCATCATCTGCAGTGATTTGGAGCCCAAAAACATAAAGTCAGCCACTGTTTCCACTGTTTCCCCATCTATTTGCCATGAAGTGATGGGACTGGATGCCATGATCTTCATTTTCTGAATGTTGAGCTTTAAGCCAACTTTTTCACTCTCCTCTTCCACTTTCATCAAGTGCCTCTTTAGTTCTTCTTCGCTTTCTCCCATAAGGGTGGTGTCATCTGCATATCTGAGGTTATTAATATTTCTCCTGGGAATCTTGATTTCAGCTTGTGCTTCATCCAGCCAAGCATTTCTCATGATGCACTCTGCATATAAGTTAAATAATCATAGTGACAATGTACAGCCTTGACGTACTCCTTTTCCTATTTGGAACCAGTCTGTTGTTCCATGTTCAGTTCTAACTGTTGCTTCCTGACCTACATACAGATTTCTCAAGAGGCAGGTCAAGTGGTCTGGTATTCCCATCTCTTGAAGAATTTTCCACAGTTTATTGTGATCCACACAGTCAAAGGCTTTGGCATAGTCAATGAAGCAGAAATAGATGTTTTTTCTGGAACTCTCTTGCTTTTTCCATGATCCAGCAGATGTTGGCAATTTGATCTCTGGTTCCTCTGCCTTTTCTAAATCCAGCTTGAACATCTGGAAGCTCATGGTTCATGTATTGATGAAGCCTGGCTTGGAGAATTTTGAGCATTACTTTACTAGCGTGTGAGATGAGTGCAGTTGTGCAGTAGTTTGAGCGTTCTTTGGCATTGCCTTTCTTTGGGATTGGAATGAAAACTGACCTTTTCCAGTCCTATGGCCACTGCTGAGTTTTCCAAATTTGCTGGCATATTGAGTGCAGCACTTTCACAGCATCATCTTTTAGGATTTGAAATAGCTCAACTGGAATTCCATCACCTCCACTAGCTTTGTTCATAGTGATGCTTCCTAAGGCCCATTTGACTTCACAATCCAGGATGTCTGGCTCTAGGTGAGTGATCACACCATTATGATTATCTGGGTCATGCAGATCTTTTCTGTACAGTTCTTCTGTGTATTCTTGCCACCTCTTCTTAATATCTTCTGCTTCTGTTAGGTCCATACCATTTCTGTCCTTTATTGAGTCCATCTTTGCATGAAATGTTCCCTTGGTATCTCTAATTTTCTTGAAGAGATCTCTAGTCTTTCCCATTCTGTTGTTTTCGTCTGTTTCTTTGCGCTGATCACTGAGGAAGGCTTTCTTATCCCTCCATGCTATTCTTTGGAAGTCTGCATTCAAATGGGAATATCTTTCCTCTCCTCCTTTGCTTTTTGCTTCTCTTCTTTTCACAGGTATTTGTAAGGCCTCCTCACACAGCCATTTTGCTTTTTTGCATTTCTTTTTCTTGGGGACGGTCTTGATCCCTGTCTCCTGTACCGTGTCACAAATGTCCGCCCATAGTTCATCAGGCACTCTATCAGATCTAGTGCCTTAAATCTATTTCTCACTTCCATGGTATAATCATAAGGGATTTGATTTAGGTCAGTATGTCTATTCCTACATTATTCCTATGATCTGCATGTTATTCATTATATTGATGGTCATAATTTAGTCAGTCCCCTATTTGGAAAATTTAGATTGTTTCTTTTTTTTTTTTTTTAATTTTAAAATCTTTAATTCTTACATGCGTTCCCAAACATGAACCCCCCTCCCACCTCTCTGGGTCATCCCCATGCACCAGCCCCAAGCATGCTGTATCCTGCATCAGACATAGACTGGCGATTCGATTCTTACATGATAGTATACATGTTAGAATGCCATTCTCCCAAATCATCCCACCCTCTCCCTCTCCCTCTGAGTCCAAAAGTCCGTTATACACATCTGTGTCTTTTTTGCTGTCTTGCATACAGGGTCGTCATTGCCATCTTTCTAATAGATTGTTTCTGATCTTTCACTTTGATATAACACCTACCAATAAATATCTTTCAATTATGTATTTTAGTACTATTCCAATTATTTATTTATATATCTTACTACCAAAAAAAGTCATTCAATTTAATCATAGCCCAGATGTAATTTGGAGTCACAGTTTATCTTTTGAGGGGTGAGTATTGTAGGTTCCTTGGCTTTAAAAGACACATATATAGTGAAATAATCTGTGTTTTTGGTAGTCCTGAGTTTTCTAAACTGCTTTCTTTGAATCCTAAAGGTCTCCTTTGGTAAACCTTCCCTGCTGCTCTTCTATTTATATTCCTGTAAAAAATTGTCTTAAAAAAGTAAAGCTTCGCTGTTAAAAAAAAACAAAAACAAAAAAAAAAAAACAGTGACTTAAACCACTAAACCAGTCCCTGGCTCAGATGTGAGGTTAAGTTTCATGATTAGTGGCTGAGATGGGACCAGAACCTCTATTTCCTGACTCCTAAAAAGAAATTTGAAGTCCATCTTCTAGAAATAAGAAAAGCCAAAAAAAGTATTCTAACTGGTATCTGGATTGCTTACTTGGAATATATCTTCAACATGTCCTATATTTGTGTGTTATCCTTTTTTATTTCCACTTCAACAGATTGGAATTAAAACATTTTAGAAGACACTAATCATCAGCTTAACCAGTAATTAGCATTAACAAGTAAAGAGAAAATTTAAGACAGCTGCCAAGTTGACCACTAAAATAAGGTTTGATTTTCTAGTATTTGTCATCTGTGGTACTTTATAATTATAATAATAGCAGTGTAGTTACACTCTGATGGAAAGTTGACAGTTAACTTTTTCCACTTATCAAACTTAGGAGCAATTCTGAAAGTTTCTAGTTTCCAGGTAATTTATCATTCAAGTGATTAAAAGCTATTTTGGGCCACAATTATGAACAATAATAAAATGTTACATGTGGATGACATTAACATAGTATTCTTTCTTTTTTAATTTCTAGGGAAAGACTACTATTATTCTAAGGTGTCTTGACAGGTAAGTGTTATATTAAACTTTGGAATACATTTTTGCTTATTCTTGTTGTGTAAGGCAAGTTAGAATCTAAAAGACATATTTCCATTTTGTGACCTAAACAAAATATTCTAATTCTTGTGAATCCATATTATGGCTTTTCAGTCTTCCTTTAAAGATGAAACCAACAATAAGCAGAAAAAAATTATATAGGATTAATAATAGATTTCATTACTTGGGGGAAGAAATTAACATAATTACTCAATCTGCAATAGATAGTACTTACTTGTTTTGGCTCTGCTACTCTGCTATTTAAACTTTTTAATTTTATCTAGTTCATGATCATTTGAACGTTATAATCTTTGAATTGCTTATGGGTATGCTTTTGAAGCACATTATTGGTCATCAAACTGTACCTGTTGCCATTTGTTTTATGTACTTCCTAGCCTTCTTTACCATGGAAGCATGCCACCAGGTTAAGGTACAGGTTTCAGGAAGCTTTGGTAAGGAAAGTCTTGTTGGTTTGCGGCTCTCATTAGCTAAGTGATGCCCAGGTTTGAGCTATGATTTCAGTTGAGAACTGTATAAAAAATCTTTTGTTGATGTCTCCATTAAATTGAAAGTCATTACATTCCCAGCTCCCCACATTGAGACTGAGCATAAGCCTGTTGTCTTTGCTTCCCACGCGGCCTGGATGCCGAGCGCTTATGCCCTGACGCAGCCACCAGCACTGCCAGCTCCTTCTCTGCTCCCCGAGTGGTGTCACTAGGCGCTGCCACTATGAGCAGGTGCCATTACTCACCTCTGCAGTGGCTGCTAAAGTCTGTTAAGGTGTTTTTTTGAAGGCTTATTTTTGTATAAATTCTAATCATTTTTATCTCAATGTGTTATACACAGCGTAACTTCTCTGCTAATAGTTTTTAAGAAGCAAAAATAAAGTAAGATGATAGCTTAAGAAAATGACGGTAATAATACTTGTCTTCACTGTACAGGGATGAGCCACCGAAACCAACCTTAGCTTTGGAATATACGTATGGAAGAAGAGCGAAAGGACATAACATAGTGAGTGTCTTTTGGTGATGTTGCTCTGCACGTGTATGGAGAAGTAAGGATGCTGACATTGTTCTACATTTTCCATCTTTTCCACAATCAATAAACATATCCAGGAGTACACTTCCTAGCTTTGCAATACTTTTAAAGTCAAATGCAACTCAGCACAGAGGAAGCCACCCAAACTGTGAAAATATTTTGGCCTTCTTATTTGTTATGTCTTAAGGTGCTTAAATAGGATTACTCTGTAACTTCAGTGTACAGGCTTTGGGAATATTTTCTTCTTTCAAATGAGAATAACATTGTGAGTTATCTTGTCTCCCAAAAAAATCTGCTAAAAATATACATTTGACCTGTTGGATATTTATGAAAATATACTGCTTAAAATCCAAATTATTAGCATTTTTACAAATACATCTTAAAGTTGGTAATCCTATTTGAGACCACAGGCCCTAACTGGCCATAATCCTGTTTTCACTTGTGTTATTTTATCTGTAGAGGATAGTTAAAAATTGTTCAGGATAGAGGGAGAACTTATAGTGTATGTTAGGAGAATAAAAAATTCTAAGTAGAATTCTCTTTTGGTGTTCCCATAAGGAAGTGGTCATTTCTTAAATAAAGTTAGGTGTGTGGAGAAAAATCTAGAATAAAGAAGGTCCCATATCTCCCATAACTCCCATAACACAGGCAAATTTTTAAGATTGATCCAGTCTAAGTGTTTGATCATTAGACAGTGTATAGAGAGTTAAAATTGTCTGGTGCTGCTTCCTGGATTCACCATGCAACTTGGTTATTAAAACTATGAAATTGAAAAGAAAAAACAATATATTGAGATGTGGGAGAACTTTATTTTTGTGAATCACATAAATTTTTGCATGAGTGATAAGCCTAGAAATAGGCTTAACCTTGTTGTGGGAGACTCTGAGTCAACTTTCATAAGCTTAACTTTTGAGAAAAGCTCTAAAAGCTTTTCTTCATCCAGTTGTGAATCAAGGGAGATTGTCCATTGAAAACTTACTTCTCCCCACAAACATTAGAGATTCAAATACCAACTGCAAAACAGTTTCAATGGTGGAGATGATAACCTGTCAAAAAGCAAAATATATTTATCTAAAACTGCTATAATGACATAGCCTCTTTCAAGTTCATGGTATTGGGCACATAAAAACTCATGTGGTTTCTTTTTCACCTGTTCATTTCTGCTAAACTTTATACTATCAAGTTGGGCTTTTCTGTATTCATTCTAGAAGATTCACATCTTTCTCAGATTGAAGGTCTCCTAAGAGTTTTAAATGGAAGAACTTTATCAGCTCCTCACACAATCATAATATCTTGAAGGCTCTCAGTATCTGGTGGAAGGAGCAATGCCATCAGCTAGCCAGCAGTCTAGGACAGTTGCCATGGAATAGATGGTCTTTTTTCCAAGCTACTTGGCTGCCCAGACCTTTTAGTCCCCCTGTAGTTTGAGTTCTCTGAAAAGGGAAGCAGTTGTAGAGAGTCTGTGTCCCCCACCTACCGCTTGTATTGCCAGTGCCAGCCTGTCACTGTCCCCAGGGATGTCAGGCCCAGACCAGCTGCTTATACTTCTGCCCAGGCGATCCTGATCTGCAGGTCGGACTCCCATCTGTTCTCCCCGCTTCTCTTCTCTTGTCTTTATGTCTGATTTGTTGTGTGAGCTTCTGTCTTCTCCCTCAATTAGGATGTTTTCCTGTTCAGTTGTTTTATTTCTACCTAAAATTATAACTGTTTTCACAAAGATAATTCCAAATGTGTTCAATTTGTTGATTTTCTTTCTAATGTGAGTGTTTGCTGCCTGTGATGTTTACAGAGTTGGGGTGCTGTTTAATGTCTTCTATTAAATTAGGGTAGAATCAGGGCATTTAGTACCCGTGTATATTCTTAATGTTTCATCTTTGTTCTTTGGAATAGACGTTTTAGTGTATTTTGAGGGATGGGATCAATAAAGGAGAAAATTTTGACTGCCACAAAGGGTCTTGAGGACTGTAATATCTTGTATCCATAATTATTACTGGCTGGTGCTAATGAACTATAAGAACTATTTAAAATGTAAAAACATCAAAGAATATTAATATGAAAAAAACCTGTTTTTTTCAGCCAAAAGATATTGCTCACTTTTGGGAGCTAGGTGGAGGAACATCTTTACTGGATTTAATCAGCATACCAATCACAAGTGACACCTTACGGTAAGTGGGGCCAGTGAGGAATAGCGGTTAGTAAGTATCCAGTGGAGGCCACAGGATGAACGTGAGATTTTTGCGAATCAAAATTCTCAGGGACAGTTTTATGTTGCTGAAGGTTTACCTTCACTTCCTTTCTATGTGCCTAAACTGTAATGCTCTCAGGGATTTTAAAAGAACCAAGGTTCTGGTTCCAAATCAGGAAAAGAATACGTCAAGGCTGTATATTGTCACCCTGCTCATTTAACTTATATGCAGAGTACATCATGAGAAACTCTGGACTGGATGAAGCACAAGCTGGAATCAAGATTGTCGGGAGAAATACCAATAACCTCAGATATGCAGATGACACCACAAGTGAAGAAGAAGTAAAGAGCCTCTTGATGTAAGTGAAAGAGGAGAGTGAACAAGTTGGCTTAAAACTCAACTCTTAGAAAACTAAGATGATCATGGCATCTGGTCCCATCACTTCATGGCAAATAGGGAAACAGTGGAAACAGTGACAGACTGTTTTTCTGGGCTCCAAAATCACTGCAGATGGTGACTGCAGTCATGAAATTAAAAGACGCTTGCTCCTTGGAAGAAAAGTTATGACCAACCTAGATAGCATATTAAAAAGCAGAGACATTACTTTGCCAGCAAAGGTCTGTTTAGTCAAAGCTATGGTATTTCCAGTAGTCATATATGGATGTGAGAGTTGGACTATAAAGAAATCTGAGTGCCAAAGATTTGGTGCTTTTGAACTGTGGTGTTGGAGAAGACTCTTGAGAGTCCCTTGGACAGCAAGGAGATCAAACCAGTTCATCCTAAAGGAAATCAGTCCTGAATATTCATTGGAAGGACTGATGATGAAGCTGATATTCCAATACTTTGGCCACCTGACACAAAGAACTGACCCATTGGAAAAGACCCTGATGCTGGGAAAGATTGAAGATGGGAGAAGAAGGGGACGACAGAGGATGAGATGGTTGGATGGCATCACCTACTCAATGGACATGAGTTTGAGTAAACTTCAGGAGTAGGTGATGGACAGGGATGCCTGGCATGTTGCAGTCCGTGGGGTCACAAAGAGTCGGATATGACTGAGTGACTGTACTGAACTGAACTGAAGGTTGTGGCCTGTGCTGAAGTGAGATAGTTGGCATCCGACTAGTAACATATTTTGCAAGCCTACAAACAAAATATGTCAAATAACACTTGGGCAATATATTCACTTGGCAAAAAAAAAAAAAAAAACTTCAAAAATTAAATTTGAAAACTCAGTTCTTTTTAATACCCATCCAAGCATGAGCTGATTTAGCCCCTGAGTTTTTCCTGCAACTGGATATTATGTCTCCTTTAAATTTAATGGCTTCCTTGGTGGCTCAGGTGCCTGCAATACAGGATACCTGAATTCAATCCCTGGGCCAGGAAGATCCCCTGCAGAAGGGAATGGCTGCCCACTCCAGTATTCTTTCTTGCCTGGAGAATTCCATGGACAGAGGAACTTGGCAGGCTGCAGTCCATGGGGTCACAAAGAGTCAGACATGACAGAGTGACTAACACACACTTGAATTTAATACTAATTTAATACTAATGTTAATATCACTGAGGGGCTTCCCAGGTGGCGCTTGTGGTAAAGAACCAACCTACCAGTGTCGGAGACAGAAGAGACACTGATTAGATCCCTGGGTCAAGAAAATCCCCTGGAGAAGGGCATGGCAACCCACTCCGGTATTCTTGCCTGGAGAATCCTCATGGACAGGGGAGCCTGGAGGGCTACAGCCCATAGGGTCACAAAGAGTTGGACACAACTGAAGTGACTTAGCACGCACACACGCCAGTAAAGCCTCATGCAGTGAAAGTTTATGAGTTAGAAGAGGAAGAAAGTGTCTATTTGCTGACCTTAAAGAAAAAGAACCTGGGGAAAAACCTCAAGCTCTTTGGCGGTATTTTCCTGAGAATGATTCCAACATGTTGGCCAAATCAGATGTGGAAAATTGTGACATTTCTCAGTGTTCCTGGGAACCCATCTTAGCCAAAGAAAACAACATTTAAAAATCTGAAATATCTTACTGTTGTCAGAGTTTAACACACACCATTGCTGCTGGACCAGATACAAAGGGCTTGACAATTATTTGTCAAATTTCAACCATTAAGATCGTTAGAATTTTTTCTTGTTAACAGGATAATTGTTTTTCCATAACTAGCTAGTAATGTTGGCTTTCTTTGTCCAGTGATTTTTTTTTTCTTTTAAAGAAATAAAATTTAATGTCTTTTGCTTATCACAAAAAAGTTTTATGCTCATAAGGAAAACTTGGAAAAATAGTGAGACGTACATGAAAAGTAAAAGCATCTGCGATCACATGAGAAAGGACTATTCTCAACATACAGAGGTATTTCTTTCAGTGTTTTCAGTGTTGTCAATATAGTTTGTACAGGTATGAGATATTGGGTATACACATTTAGATCCTGCTTTTTCACTTAAAACCACCATTTCCCCCAACATTATTTTTTAGAATCATGGGACTTTACAGCTGTGTAGTTCTCGTTTGTCCTCCTTTAACAGAGCAAATAATTGAAGCTGCCTGGGAATTAGGGCAGCTCATGGTGGTATGGCTGAGAGGAGATGACGGGGCGGGGAGCAGCTGAAGGAACGAGAGCTGCCGGCCAGCCTGGCCTGAGGCAGACAGGAGTGAAAAGGCCGGGAGCAGCTCTTCCCAGACTGTGAGCTGCCGCATCACCTTTCTGTATTACCTCACTTCCCTTCTCTAGACCTTATGGGCTTGTAGAAATTCTGGTTTCTGCAGGGAGCCAAATCTTTCCACAGTTTCTTCACTGCCTTGCTTTGTGAGTTTCTGGTCTTCTTTCCATGGAATCCCAGAGCAGCTGGAGCCTGCCTTAGGAGAGAAGAGGGGTCAGGCTGATGATGAACAGAGGGCAGGGGCGCCACAGGCCTGGGTCCAAAGCAGCTTGCTGAGTGGTTGACGAATTCATGGAAAACATTTCACTCCTCATTAGTCGCAAATCTCAGTGTTTTGTGACTGGAATTAATTCGACATGTAATTTCCTTGAGTTGGACAGAGCCCAGCAACCTTACCAAATGCTGTTAGATACTGTTTTTCTTTAAAATGACTGTTCATAGAATAATTATAGATGCATTGAACATTTCCATAGACCTTAGATAATTTGTAAGAGAGCATTTCCTGTGGTCCACTTCCCTGTTTTCAGAGGTAGTATTTTATAAAAGAATTTTTTAGCTGTCATTTTCTATGAAGGCAAAAGTAACAGAAGTATTTACAGTGCAGTGGAAACATAAATTTTAACCTTAGAAAAAAGTTGAATAATCCATTTTCCCTTTGGTTAAAACAAAGTTATTTTCATTTGGAAACAATGATACACTTATGTGTATTTTACCACAGTAAAAAAAAACGCTAAACCATGGTCTTTTTTTTTTAAACATTAATCATGCCAAAACTCTGAAAATAAAATTAGTTTCCTTTATATATATATATATATATATATATATATACATATACACACACATACACGCACATACATTATAATTAAGAAAAGCTGTTTCTGAGCTTATTCAAATGAAAGATATGGTTGGCTAGACAATTTAATGGTATAACTTTATAGAAAATCTTAGGTAATGTCTAAAAAGACTACTTTCTGGATTTAGACCTATAGTATAGAATTTGTTTTGCTTTACACAAAATAGCTGATTTGCTCAAACTAAACAAAATAATTGTTGTTAGTCACTAATTTGTCCAACTCTTCTGCGACCCCATGGACTGCAGCCCACCAGGCACCTCTTTCCATGGGATTTCCCAGGCAAGAATACTGGAGTGGGTTGCATTTCCTTCTCCAGGGGATCTTCCCAGCCCAGGGATTGAACCTGCATCTCCTGCCTTGACAGGCGGATTCTTTAGCACTGAGTCACCAGGAAAGCCCAGATAGCTTGACTATATTATAGCCAGCATCTATTATAATTCCTTGCTATTTCCTCTAGCAGAATGTTGATCAAAGATATATTGGCCCATGATTATGGCTGTACAGACTTATTACAACCGTTCTCTGTAACACTCCTAGATTTGTGTTTGTTTTTTGTAAAATAACATAAAATCCACCATTTTAGCCATTTTTAAGTGTACAGTTTAGTGACATTCCGTATCACTCACATTGTTTAGGCACCATCGCCACCACCCCTCTCCAGAGCGTTTCATCTTCCCAAACTGAACCCGTACCCAGTAAACGATAACTTCCTACTTGCCCCTCTGCCAACCCTTGGCAACTACCATTCTAGTTTCTGTCTCTCTGATTTGACTACTCTAGCTACCTCGTGTAAATGAAATCATCCTTTTGGGTCTAGTTCATTTCACTCAGCATAATGTCTTCAAGATTCATGCTGTAGCGTGTGTCAAAATTTCCTTCCTTTTTAAGGCTGAATAATATTTCATTGTATTCATATACCCCATTTTGTTTCCCTGTTAACCTATTGATGAACACTTGGGTCATTTCCACTCTTTTGCAGTTGTGAATAATGCTGCTATGGACATTGGTATACAAATACCTGTGTGAGTCCCTGATGTCAAAACACCCAGAAGTGGAATTGCTGGACCCTCCTATAATTTTTTCAGGAACAACCGTACTGCTTTCCGCATTGTCTGCTCTGCTGTTTTATATTCCCATTGGCAATGCCCCAAGGTTTCAATTTCTCTCTATTCTTTCCAACACTTATTGTTTTCTGGATTTTTTATTTTTATTTTTTATTGTAGCTATCCTAGTGGGCAAGAAGTGGTGTCTCATTGTGGTTTTGATTTGCATTTCTCTAGTGATAATACCAGACATCTTTTCCTGCGTTTATTGGCCATATGTATGTCTTTAAATACAGAAATGTGTATTGGAGTTCTTTGTCCATTTTTAAATTGGGTTGTTTGTTGCTGAGTTTAGATTTATGTTTGATATACATGAACATGTGCGTATGGTCACGGTGGTGGAGTGTGTGGTGGCCTGGAGGGAGGTAGCAAGGCCTTTCAGAGAGGTAGCAGGGTACAAGCAGAAAACCGTGTGGGTCTGGGTCTAAATATCAGCTCTACAGTTCACTAGCTATATGAGTCTGTGCCTCAGATTTCTAATCCATAGAATGGCCATCGTAACCTTTTCTAGGAAGTCTTGTTGGGTTAGGAGGAAATAAGCTAGGTAGACTCCAGGCAAGGTCCATCAGTAAATGTTTTCTTCTCCTTCACCACATTGCTGTATTGCTGCTGCTGCTGTGATTATTATTTTTGCTTCCCTTCTTTGGAACACACAGCAAAACTGAATCTAAACACGGCACTGTTGGATCCAATTGCACATTGTGTGAACTGGATTATTATTAGTTCAAACAAAAAGTTTGGTTGTAACACTTAAATATTGCTAGGGAAAAGCACTGGAATAAATAAGGCTGTAATTTTGGCATATTTTTCTTAGAAGATTGCCATGTTTTTTTCTTATAGTGTTATTCTTAGAAAATACATTTCAGTATAGTAGGGTTTCAAATGGTAATTATTTTGAGTCTTTTTTTTTTTCCTGAAAGATGTTTTTATTTCTTTAGGACATTTTCTATTGTCCTTGTTTTGGATCTTTCAAAACCTAATGACCTTTGGCCCACCATGGAAAATCTGTTGCAAGCTACAAAACTGAACGTAGATAAAGTGATAATGAAACTGGGGAAGAAGAATTCTAAAGCAGCTTCTGAAATGAGACAGAAGATGTGGAGCAACATGCAGAAGGACCATCCAGTGAGTTGCTGCTGGGATTATTCTTGGAATTCTTAGCCCCACACATAGTTAAAGCTAACATCACAAACAATTTCTTTAGATTTTTATGCATGAGTTGAAATTCACTTGATGTGGATGAACCTGTTCACTGGAAAATTACAGCAATTTAATAAAACCTCAGAGCAAAACAAGGAAAAAGATTTCATGTGTCTTCTCGTTAGACATCTTCCGTGATTGTTATGGCATACTACACCAATCGAAAGGAACAGAGTTTTAAGGTAGTAGTTTGATACTGATTTTATAATCTCTGTGAAATGAAGATACAAAACCAGGTTGTACAAATGTCACCTGGCAAAGACCAGATAAGAATGCAGTTTTAAGCAAGGAATAGAGTTTCAACAGCCTTTACTGTCATTCTGTGCATTCATTTATTGTCTGTCACATAATCAGTATCTTTTTATCATCTGATAATTAAACTATCAAGCTGCAATATGGTAACACAAGTCTTTTATGTACAATCAGGAATGTCATCATCTAGAAAACTAAGAAAGGTATTTTATATTGCCCAAAGTTTATATGAGTGTGTTTTACAAAAGGAATATCAAACAAAACTGGTAGTTATGGTTCCCATATATGCAGTATAAATGTTATTATAATAAACAGTTAATACAAATAACTTTTAAAAAAGGAAGGCAACATATAAGAAAATAACAGAACATGAAGAATAAATATGGTAGCTTAGGGAATTGTCATTTCTAGTTTTATGCTTGAGAAATGTAGCTTCAAAAATTAAACACTGGAGCAACCTCTGTCAAGCCAACAATGTTAACACTGTGGGCAGATTTAAAATGACCTAAGTCATAGAAATTGCTGACTACATAGTAGTAAACAATTACAGTGAATCAATGAAATATGTTTGTTAACAGGATCGTGAATTAATTGACCCATTTCCAATTCCTCTGGTCATAATCGGAAGTAAATACGATATTTTTCAGGTGAGCTCTTCCACTTCTAGTTGAGCTTGTGGTACATGCTTGTCTAGCCTTTATAGGAGAGAAACAAAAGTAATAATGAAATGAGAAAAATGACTCGGGGCAAGGGAGTAGTCAAGGAGTCACACATTTTAAAGATTTTGGAAAAGAGAATATAGTTGGGAAGGAGAAAATGGGTGAAGAACAGTAAGTACAGTGGAATGATGGGGATAAGGCAGAGGATTTAGAAACTGAATCCAGTCCAGTCACCCAGGGACAGGACTTATGTCCCAACTTTTAAATTGAAGAAAGTAGAAAATTGGTTTCTTCTTATCTTTGCTTGTCAGAGAATCCTTGGGGTATTCCACTTGATAAAATGTGTGCTTGTATCTAAATTCTATTGGGCTAAGTGTTTAAACAAGGAAAGATCTGACAGTGTAGCTCTAGAAGGCTGCAGCTATTGTTCAGCTTCTGCAGAACCAAATGCCAAGGTAATGGAATTCTACTCAAGGTACATTTCAAAAAAGAAGAAAGAATCTATTTCTGTATTTAATAATTTGTACTTTTCTGCTACAGATACTAGTTCTGTAAACTTTTTTCTTTTTAATAACATACGTCTTTAGGATTTTGACTCTGAGAAGAGGAAGGTGATATGCAAGACACTTCGATTTGTTGCACATTATTATGGAGCATCATTAATGGTTTGTATGTTTCCTACCCTTTGGGTTTGAACAGACAGTAACAAATTTGGAAAGATTACCAGCTTCATGCAGAATAATGAATGCGGATGCTTCTACTAATGCATGTCATTCTCTCCTTTCCATTCCCATTGCCCTCAAAGCCTCTTGTTACAGAGTATTTATAATGTATTTCTGGAACACACACTGCTAGATAGCCTACCATTTCCTTGAAGTGAAAGTTCTACATTTTTAATAGCCATAAATCCCCATCCGTCTTAGAGATAAATTGGTTATTTATCTATTCATCTTTTAGTTTTCCTTTAAGAATTAGAATCTATATTCACTAAAAAAAAAAAGACTAACAATTTTTTTTTTTTCCAGAGAAGCTTAAAAAATGCTATTTGTTGTAGAGGTTAAAAATAATGAACTTGAGAGTCATGCTGCCTGGATTCAAATCTCAGGGCAACCATTTACTAGGTATGGGGTCTCAGAAAAGTCATTTAACCTCACTGAAGCCTTAGTCTCCTCCAGAGTAAAATGGACAAAAATAGTCTTACCTTCATAGGGTTGTTGTGAGGGTTAGCAGCAGGAATATATCTGAAACCCTGAAACCCTTAGCACAGGGCCTGACCCAAATCTCAATAAAGGCTATTTTTTGTAACTATTAGCATTATCTCTTCCACAGCAGGACCAAATGTTGCTCGATATCCTCTAATGCAATAAAATATAAAAAAAAGCATTTTTATTTCTTTAAAAATTCTTCCCATTTGAATGCTCTCTTTTGCCCTCTTAAGCAGTGCTCAGAGGAACCTGTAGACAACATGGCCCAGTCCCCAGCTTTCATGGCTAGTATATTAAGACTGAAAGTAATAAGTATGATCTGTATTTAAAATTCTTATACTTTCCAGAATATTCCAAATATGTTTTATTATGTATTTTCTTAAAAATCATCACCTTTTATGTTTGTACTGTATCTACCTATTTGCATATTAGGTTGACAAGTATTTTGGAAATATTCTTTTTTAAAAAATTATTCTTCATATTTTTTTCCATTATGGTTTATTACAGGATAGTGAATATAGTTCCCTGTGCTATACAGTAGGGCCTTGTCTATCTGTTCTGTATATAATAGTTTGCATCTGCTATTTCCAAACTCTCAATCCAACTTTCCCTCACCCTCTCTACTCTGCCTTGGCAACCACGGAAATATTCTTTACTGTTTTGGAAAGATATGGAGAATTCAAACTAGCTTACTCATTCAGGGTACAGAAGCAAAGATCATGGACCTTGTAGTTTCTTACTTTCGCTTCGAGATAAAGCTCCACATTTACTTCTGTTTAGTTAGCTGAGGAAAATCCCTCTCTTTGTTTAGAAACAGATCACATTTGATGACCCATCAGTGCCCAGGCTGGCCTTATCAGTAAGAATGTAATAATAGGTGAAGTCAGATCAACCCAGGCCACAGCAGACCTGCAGTTAATCATGGCTCACAAGACCCTAGAAGTCCAGGGACTAGGGAAAGGATCTGAGAATCTTTCATCTCAGCTGTCAGTAAATCAGAGGTTCGTTGTAGAAAAGCACTCTGGACCACCGTGGAAACCATACAGCTTTTCTAGCTTCCCAAGTCCAGAAGAGAGCGGCCAGAGCTAACAAAGCCCCACCTTTCAGTTTCACTTCCACTCTGACCCTAGAGTCCAGACTTTGGTACTTCCTGCTTTCCAAGGTTCAGTGATATGCAGCAATTGTTTTTTTTTTTTAACATAGTTTATCCTTTATAATTCAGTCAAGAATACTAGTTCAGTAATATGAGCAATCTGATCAAGTTAATAAAAAAGAGAAAAACATTGGTAAGTAGGACCAGATTCAGTGGAGAGACCCCAGGATGGTAGGGAACTTAAAATTATGATATATGAGGAACAGCATAAAATGATACTCTAGCATTTGGAATGTGATAACAGTCTTTAAATATTTGAAGGACTGATCCATGGGAAAGGGGTTAAATGTATGCTTTCTTAGAGTCAAGAACAAGGAATCAATGGGGTTTAATTCAAATTAAGAAATTTCTAATACTGCCATTATCTGAAAATGCAATGAGTTGCTTTTGGAGATCATTAATTCCCAGGCATTGAGTTCATAAGTAGAACTCTACATATATTTGTGGAGGATATTTTCAAGGCAGTTCATGCAGCAGATAGGGGTAGGGATGGGGTTGAGTTAGAAAAACTTCTCATGTCCTCCCAGCCCTGCAGTCCTATGAAATACACTTGTGATGAGGTTTTTTTTTCTCACCATATAGGGAACATAATAGAGAATACAATGATGATGATAAAAAGTTGTGTTTTTAAAACTCAACTGAAGTTTTCATATTAGAATATTGTCTCAATAGAAGCATAAAATTGTTTTAATTTTTTAAATGTATCAAATCTTATATATTCACATGAGTTCTCCCTTGAATAGTTTTCCCCAGGAAGTTAAGTGTTAGTCGCTCAGTCGTGTCCGACTCTTTGTGATCCCATGGACTGTAGCCCGCCAGGTTCCTCTGTCCATGGAATTTTCCAGATAAGAATAATGGAGTGGGTTGCCATTCCCTTCTCCAGAGGATCATCCCAATCCAGGAATTGAACCCAGGTCTCCTACATTGCAGGCAGATTCTTAACCTTCTGAGCCACCAGGGAGGCCCTTTCCCTGGGAGCCTGTTCTTAATCTGAAAAGTGAAAGTGAAACTCAGTTGTGCGACCACCCCCCACCATGGACTGTGGAATGCTCCAGGCCAGAATACTGGAGTGAATAGCCTTTCCCTTCTCCAGGGTATCTTCCCAACCCAGGGATCAAACCCAGGTCTTGAACGAATCTTATTCTGAACACTGATCTTTTTACCTTATAATTACATTTCATTTTGGTTCAAGGTTGTTTTTCCTACTTTCATACATCTTAGTTATTCTAATTTGGCTGGGTGACCTTGGTATTTCCAGACATTTAAAATTAGTCGTAAAAGGTTTTGTAGGGTAGCCATATGTCCTGGTTTTCATCTGATTTCTCAGCTTAATGATTAATAGTACCCATGCAGTTTCATTCTTCTAAAATATTCTGGTTATGATCACTTGGTTATAGACCACCACTGAGAATAGTCGGTAGCTTACTTTGCAAATTCTAAAGGCAAATCTGAAGAGAAGTTTTAAAGTTGTTTTAGTGAGTATCAGTATTGTTAGACTAGTCTGCAGCTCCCATATTAACTGCTTTGAGGACAGCAGTATGCGTTTGGATGGAAAAGTTATTTATGATACATACCTCCTGCTTTTTAACCAATCAGATTGCATTTTGGTAATGATTACGGTCCCTTTGTGGGAGTAGCTGAAATGATTAGTGCATAAACACAAGTACATACAATAAATATATCATGCATTCATGAAATTTGAATAGTGAGTTAAAACAAATTTATCGAGATTTCTTTCTTTTTCTTTATTTGGGTTTTGTTTTGCTTACTCAAACAGGAGATTTTGTTGGGCAAATAAATAGTAATTCTCTCTGCAGTCTGTACTTGCTGAAAGCCATATTTATTTTACCTCTTTCTGTGATTTGAAAGCCGAGCATGTAATTTATTGTCCTGATTTTTTTCTTTTTAGTTTACCAGTAAATCAGAAGCTCTATTACTAAAAATACGTGGAGTTATTAACCAATTGGCATTTGGCATCAACAAAAGGTACTATTAAAATATTTTTTAATTACTTTTTATTTTGGTATTCTCTCATCTGATTATTGTTCTCACACGTCTCTTATTTCTTGACTCGGAAAAATGCCTCAGATGACTGTTCTTAGATAATTTCATGTTATCTCTTGCTTCTTATATTATTTAAATATTTATCATAGTTTACAACTAAAATGTTATATAATAGTTGGAAACTAGAATAAAATAATCATACTATTATACTTGTTTCCTTGATCCTGTTACTTCTTTCCCCTTATTTTAGTAGCTCTCCCACTATTATCACTTTTTTATATTAGAAATAGAATTGATCATTTTAGTAAGTATTTTTCTTAACCTTGCTATCTTTCTTGGTTTTGATTTGAGGTAGTTCGGGTCTTTTTTTTTAATATCTTTATTAGAGCTATACTTTATTTTTTGAATTGGTTACATTAATAATCATTCATTCATTTTGAGAAATGCTCTTATAGGGGGTAGATATAAAACTTGGCTCTTGTATTTACAGTAGGGAATGGCAGGATATTTGATTGCTAAACTAAATTAGATTCTTTTTTCTCCTTATCCGTGTAGCAAATCAATATGTGTGGATCAGAATAAACCTCTGTTTATCACAGCAGGATTGGATTCTTTAAGTCAGATAGGTTGGTGAACTTATTAAGTTTGTTCCATTTGTTTTAATTGCTTATTGATTTTATCCTACTGCCTGTTCACTTCATCTCCAACATCTCCTAACCCTAACCACCATTTCTGGTTTCATTATTATTGTTGTTATATCTTGTGTTTATTTGTATACCTTGTATTGATGCAGAATGTATCACATTGATATATTTGTGATGAAAGGGATGTTGATATATGAGCAACTGATTTCTGATCTCTATACCACTAAAAAAAAATTGCATGTACTTTCTTTCCCTCACTGATTTCCAGGTACTTTTAAATTTTAGCTCCTTGGTTTTAGAAGAAAATCAGAAGGATAGAGTAGTCAGGAAATTCAAAGCTATATGTTATAAGCAATGATGAAAAATATAAGAGATTCAAGTGTTGGAATAACTCAAAAGAACACAGTTGCATTAACTAGGTATGCCTTAATTTTTTGTTATGTAAATACTCTATCTAATGGGATGTTTCCTATACTTATCCCTAGACTCACAAAGCAAAAGAAATTTCAAGGTCTATATGGTCGAGCTCCCTGTCTTCTCACAGAAGTAATTTCATTGTAGAGATTTTGGGGCCTAGCAACTCTATACTCTGGGGTTGGCATAGTTTGGTTTTAACACTAATGGACAGTGGTTTTCTTTTTTCCCACCCCCCATTACTCTTAAATGCTGAAGGTGACTTCAAATGTAGAGATTTTTGTCATGAGATTATAGATTGAATTGGAATGAAAAGAACAGAGGTGTTAGTGAGTGATTATAAAGACTGATTTTTATAATTATAATTATTATAATTGCCAACTTAATTTCATTAGCAGTGAGAATCACTGTGTGTAATGATAGAAATGCTGATGGAAATCTTTTGCCCCTGTAAGTAGTTGGAGGTCAGAAAAGGGTAAAAAAATACTGAATTTAAAAAATCACGGAGCTTGGACCTCATCAAAGTTAAAAACTTTTACTCTTAAAAGCCCATGTGAAAAGAATAAAAAGATATGCTACAATCTGGGAGAAATTTCAAACTACATGCTTTACAAAGGACTAGTATCTTGATTATATAACAGTAAAAAAAATCCAGTTCAAAAATATGTAAAAGATATGGCCAGATATTTCATTACGGATATACAATAATGGCAAATAAGCACACAAAAAGATATTTAATACATTTTTTACATGAAGGAAATGCAAATTGAAACTACATTGAGATATTACCACACACTTATCAGAATAGTTAAAATATAGTGGTAACACCAAATGCTGGTGAGAGGATGTGGAGAAATTGGATCACTCATACATTGCTGGTAGGAATGTAAAATAGACACTCTTTTTTTTTTTCCTTTTGAATTTTTTATTTTGTATTTTGGAGGAAGGCATGACAACCCACTCCAGTATTCTTTCTCGGAAAATCACATGGACAGAGGAGCCTGGTGGGCTACAGTCCATGGGGTCACAACGAGTTGGACATGACTGAAGTGACTTAACCTACATTAACATACATTTTGTATTGGAGCATAGCTGATTAACAATGTTGTGATAGTTTCAGGTAAACAGCAAAGGGACTCAGCCATACATATACATGTATCCATTCTCCCCCAAACCCCACTCCCATCCAGGCTGCCACATGACACTGAGTAGAGTTCCATGTACTAGACAATAGGTCCTTGTTGGTTATCCATTTTAAATATAGCAGTGTGTACATGACCTTGCCAGACTCCCTAACTGTCCCCTTCCCCCAGCAATCATAAGTTCATTCAAGTCTGTGAGTCTCTTTCTGTTTTGTAAGTTCATTTGCATTATTTATTTTTAGATTCCACATATAAGGGATATCATACAATATTTCTCCTTCTCTGACTTACTTTACTTAGTATGACGATATTCTCTGGGTCCATCCATGTTGCTGCAGATGGCATTGCTTCATTCTTTTTAATGGCTGAGTAATATACCATTGTGTATATATATATATACACCACATCTTTATCCATCCCTCTTTGATGGACGTTAGATTGCTTCCATGTCTTGGCTTTTGTAAACAGTGCTGGGGTGCATGTATCCTTTCAGATCATGTTTTTCTCCAGATAAATGCCCAGGAGCGGGATTGCAGGTCATATGATAGCTCTATTTTTAGTTTTTTAAGGAACCTCCATAGCAGCTGGTCAACCACTCTTGAAAACAGTTTGATGGTTTCTTATAAAACTAATCGTGCAGCTACCATATGACCTAGAAATTGCACTATTTGACATTTATTTGGAGAAATGAATGTTCACATAAAAATCTGTACATAAATGTTCATGATATCTTTATTTGTAATAGCCCCAAAGTGGAAACAACCCAGACATCATTCAACAGGTAAATGGATAAACTGTGGTATATCCATACCATGGAATACTTACTACTCAGCAATAAAAAGGGACAAACTATTGATATATACAGCAACTTGGTTTCCTCTCCAGAGAATTATACTGAATTTTAAAAGCCAATCAGAAAATGTTACATATGATTCTATTTATATAAAACTCTGGAATGAAGAAATTTTAGAAATATAGGAAAGATTAATGGTTGTCAGAGGTTAGGGACAGAACTGTAGGTGGGGAGGGAGGGAGAGGGATCGAGAAGGAGGTGGGTTTGGTTATAAAAGAGCAACACGAGGGATCTTTCTGGGAATGAAACTGTTCAGTGTCTTGACTGTGGTAGTGGATATATGAACCTACAAAGGTGATAAACTTGTGCACCACTTACTACACACACAAGTGAGGACAAGGAAGAAATTGGGAAATCTGGATAAGAGGGGTGGATTTGATCACTATCTTACCCACCAAAGTCTAAGGGGGCCCTGAAAGATAGAGTGAAACAGTGAACAGTGTAGATGCTAGCATAGAAAGAATGAAAAATCTCAGACTATGCATTGAAAATGTCCAAGAAGTGGCAGCGTATTTTCAGATTTTTCACATTAATTTTTAAATTATACAGGCAATGCATAAAGACATTCTCCCTATAAATCTTGAAATAGTATATATATGATCAAGTTTAATATTCCATTCTCTATACATGTGAATGTGGTATAGAAAAAAAACTGTTTTAATACAGTTGTATTATTCTGTGTCATTCTGAAGTTTTCCTTTTTCACTCAGCACACCTTAGTGCCTTCTCCACATTAATGCTACATTTGGTCTGTTTGGAACTTTGACTGCTGGATAGCGTTACAGAGCATGGCTATGCATAGGCGTTTAGTTCACTGTACCTCTATTGATGGACATTTCAGCCGTGGCCATTTTTTCACTAATACAAGTAGTGCGGGTCTATGAAATCCTTAGTGCATGTATGCAGGTATTTCTAAGATAAACACTCAAAACTAGAATTTCTGGTTAATAGGATGTGATTTTTTTAGTATTGTAATAGTATTTACTAGTGCCCTATTACCCTCCAGTATAGCTGTTGCCATTTGCATTCTATTCAACAGCACAGAAGAACATCTGCTTCCTTAAACATTCACAAACACATGAGAATGGCATACTTTCTATTTTTCCTGAACATCTACTTAAGTGCATGGAAAGAGAATTCCAGTTTACTCATTACTCTGTCTCCTCTCCCTCTGGTACTAGACTCTGTCCCAGTGGCCTTGTTACAGTGGGTTGAGGTAAATTTTAACAGTGATTATAGAAGAAAAGGAAATGAGTGATCTAAGTATCCTCTGTTTTATTGATAGTAATAGTTTATGTTTTAGTCAATGCAGTCATTTGAATTAAAACTTCCAATTCTAGGATCCCCTCCTCTTCCTGATAATGACATTGGAAAGTTTCATGCCCGTTCACCAATGGATCTATGGAAAAAAGTGTATGAAAAGCTCTTTCCACCAAAGGTATCTATTTCTCATTCTTTTAAAGCAAGAATTTTCAGCACTATTCAACAGTTGGGCTTCCCCTTGTGACTCAGCTGGTAAAGAATCTACCTGCAATGCGGGAGACCTGGGTTCGATCCCTGGGCTGGGAAGATCCCCTGGAGAAGGGAAGGGCTACTGTTTTAGCCTGGAGAATTCCATGAACTGAAAAGTCTATGGGGTTGCAAAGAGTCGGACATGACTGAGCGACTTTCGTTTTTTCGCTTTGCTGTTATTCATCAGTTATTGGGAAATGTTCAAACAGCCCTATTATAGTAACTTTGTTTTCTACTTACATGCTCAAATCAATTAAACACTTGCCTTAAAATCTACTGACCCCATGGGGCTGAAACAATGGGTAAGACACTTTTCTCACTCTGCTTCCAAACAGAGCTCTTTCTGGTTGTTAGAGAAGGGAAAAACAGTATCCAAGAGGGAGAGACAACTTGGGGAATTTGAATTGGCCTTCTGTGGTGATGAAGGCTCAAAAGATCAGCCTTCACTGGCTGCCCAAGAAATAGGAACTTGGCTTGTGAGGTAGATGATGGTCATTGAGGGTTTTTGGTTATGGGCATGAAATGACATAACAAATTGTGATTTCAGAGTATCAACACACTAAAAGATGTCAAGGACCCTGCACAAGACCCTCAGTATGCTGAAAGTGAAGTTGATGAGATGAGAATTCAGAAGGATCAGGTATTATCCTAAACATTTATTTCATCTTGAGTTTTATCACAGAAATATACTTGGAATTCTATAAGTTTTTCTCAACTTATTTACTTAACTTTTTCCTTTCAAAATTATTTAAATAGTATGTCTTCACTATATATATATATATACATATATATATATATATATATATATAAATTCTGATATGCATAGATGAGGAACTAAAGATCATATAACATTCTACCACCCAGAGATGACTTAGTGTTCACATATGCTTTTTGGACTTTCCAGTACACTTTATGTTGAAGATGGGTAGTGATTCTTACCTCGCTGTTGGGAAGACACTTCCATAATATTCTTTTTTTTGTGGGATTATTTAGAAGGTTTTGTTTTTTATTAGGACATTTAGATATATCCATACCTTTCTTGGTGGCTCAGACAGTAAAGAATCTGCCTGCAATGCAGCAGACCTAGGTTCGATCCCTGGGTTGGGAAGATCCCCTGGAGGAGGACATGGCAGCTCATTCCAGTATTCTTGCCTGAAGAATCCCCATGGACAGAGGAACCTGGCAGGTACAGTCCATGGGATTGCAAAGAGACGGACATGACTGAGCGACTAAGCACAGCAGCACACATACTTTTCTCATATCAGAAAGATGAAGGACTGCCTAATCGGAAAGCACACAGTTGACAAAACCCGGGAACTCTCAGGAAAGTGATTAAAAGTGGACACTGCTTTCCATGTATGTGCCCAGATAGCATCATTTGTGATACACAGCCTGATATAAGAATGTAAGAGTTGGTAAATTTTTATCATGATCCAATATTGAGATTTTCCCAGATCTCCTTTTAGTTTGATAAAATGAGTCATTGTGAAGAATATAACCTTGTATAAATAAGCACAGTAAATGAAATGCCCTGACCACCTCTCAGGTGGGATTTGTAGAGCTGTGTAACTGTTCCTAGGATAAGCTGAACACAACGACCCACTGTGAGCAGGGACCAGGGTCTTTTTCTCAGCAGTCGCCTTTCACCCTCTGGGGCCCAAGAATAAGTAAGCAGAACATTTTAAGTACAGAAGACTTCTGGAAAACCATGTCATGAAAATTTAGAGGGTGTTGTAGCTATAGCAAAGTCAGAGGCATGTTGCAGGAACGCTAAAATGACCCCATGTAACCCTTACTGTGTTTTGCAGCTTGGCTATAGAGATTAGTTGGAAGTCATCTCTGAATTAATATTTATCTAGGAGTTAGTGACTAACTGCCATTGTTGATAAGATTATCTGTTTATATTATACAGTGATCCCTTTTATACATTTACTATTAAAGGGCAAGAGTATTTCTCAGCATCTTAAGGTTTCACATTCAAATCCATCATCCCTAACTGACCTAAAACCATATGAGTTTTGAGAACTGGAAAGCAGCCCCACAATATCTGTATCATTCTTCCCTTG
Organism: Ovis aries; assembly: GCF_016772045.2. Lineage (NCBI taxonomy): Eukaryota > Metazoa > Chordata > Mammalia > Artiodactyla > Bovidae > Ovis > Ovis aries. The sequence continues at coordinate 80,478,870 of NC_056056.1, read as the reverse complement.
TACCTCACTAATTACCGCATTCTCTGGACAAATTTTTTTAGACTCACTTGAAAAGTTATAATGTCCTAATTTTGCCTCTAAAGCAGTTTCATTCATGGTATTTTAGTAGATGAATTGATTTTAGTTTGCACATGTAGTACCCACCTCTGCTTTAAAAGTCATGCTAATGATTAGCAGTTGATACTCAATTATTTTATAGATGTTCACTTCCAAATTTTGACGTTCTAATATCCAAAACTTTATATATTCTTTCACGTTCTTCCAAAGCCGTTTCAGGGCCTTACATTGTTTCCAGCTGTCTACTGATAAACACAGAAGCTGGCTTATGTGTGAGAAAACTCTCTGTTGATTAATTTTGAAAAACCCCTATTTCCTACTAAACATTTAACAATACATTTTCATTTTTTATATGGGCAAGATAGTCAATGCCACTTTTATTAACATAGCCTATAAAAGAATTCATCTGCCGTAGGTGAAAATCTAGTCTACAGCTCTTTCTAAAAACACTGCCTTCTTGATCTTTTAATGATTATTGCTACACTGACATTTTTTGGTGAAAATAGCATTATAATCTTTAGATCTGATTTGCCTTTTAAAAGAAGAATAATATCCATCTAAAAGAAATGTCTCATTTAAAGTTTCCCATAATCACACAAAATTATGTCCCTACCTAAAAGCAACTGGTAAATACTTGACGTCTATACTGTGTAGTATGTGTCTGCATACCTTCAACTCAAATAGTTACTGATTCTTGTACTTCTTAGGAAGAGAGATGACATCCTATTTCACTGAAAATAATCCAGTTGCATATGAGTGGAGGGCTGGCCCTGGGCCTGTCTGAGACCAGATGTGATCCTCCACACCCAGTCACCAGATGTGACTCCCTCCCACCCCCAAGTCTCATTATTAGTGGCTTAAATAATCAGGCATCAAACAAAGAGTTTGGTACCCTTAAGCTTTGACAATGAAATCAGAGCACACCACTTCTAAGATAGGCTAATTCATGAGTGCCGTTCAGTTCCTCTAATACTGAGCCTTTCACAAAGCCCAAGTCATGTAGAATCATCAGGCAAGAAAGATGTGTCCCTTTAAACCACACTTTACTTAAACCATACTTCTGTTACATTATCCTGCCAGTGAGGGGGGAGGCACTGAGACACAGTATTCCAGAATGCTTCAAGTTCTTGATAGTAGAACATGGCATTGATGATCACTGTCCAGAATCCCTTTTGCTCCCAGTCCCCACTGATGCTTGAAGATCCTCACAGAGACTGAAATTAGTCCCCCTGGTTTGAGGATCAACCTTAAGACCCCTTTTCACCTTTTCTGCAGACTAAATGTCTTTCCTAATTAGCTCTCTTTTGTCAGACTTCACATAAGCACCAGAAAATAGTTCCTTCCTATTTACTATTTTTAAAAGTCTTCCAGTTTTAAAGCACTCCTGATTTTAAGGGAGTCAAGTATAGAAAGCACTTGCTGAACCCTTCTACCTCTTTTCTATATTTTTATTGTCAAAGCAAAAAAAAAAAAAAGGAAAAGGTTTGGATAAATAGTTGTTTTTAAGGTCTTCTTGGTTCAACGATACATATGCATTTTGAATCCTGTTTCCAAAAAACTCTATAATCCCTAGGCCTATAATTTAAACACAGACACACACTGATTGATTTACATGTTGGGGGGAAATGTTTTTTACTGTCCTCTATTGAAGATGGTGTTTTAAGCATTATATATATTTATATTTGAAAACTAGAAGCTTTTAAGAAGCAGCGTGGAAACCCTTTTTGGTTTTGCTTTCTCTTTTAAAGTGACTCTAGAGTGGCCATAAAGAACTGTAGTGCAGATTGAGCCCTCTTAGTTGCTGTTCCTTTAAAACATCATCACATAATGTTGAGGTCGCGTGAGAGCAGTACTGAAGAGCTAGTGAACACAGTGAGTTCTGTATCACACCAGTTACTCTCCATCCTCCTTTGGGCATGGCTGGGGTCCAGCCCAGTTCTGTCACTTTACAGCTTGCAGAAGGGAGAAACTACTAGCACAGACTCTCAAAGCAATGCCCTCACCATTACCATTGGTAAAAAATAATAATAACTCAGCACTTCCCATTAAAGGCAATATTTGTGATAACTGATTACTGTTTATTCTTTATGAGCTAACAATCCTTGAAACCATAAGTTACAGGTAAGATAACTGGTGAACTGAGTTAATGTCATTAAAAATAAACCAAGCTATAAAGACTACTTTGGAGTTAATACTATGGGAAAAAAATTTCTTCAAAGTCAGTATAGTGTTTTGAAACTTTCAACATTTAAATTTTAATAACTTAGGGTTAGAATATACGTACGAAAGAGATTCTGAAAATGAGAATGCAGTTTTCTTTTCCTAGCAACTATGAACTTCAGTTTTACATTAGGCAAAGGGCAGGGGTTGCCTTATCTTGCAGAGTAACCACTTTTTGCTTATCTGAAACAGTGATACACTTTGTGCACTTGGACACTGAATAACATATAAGAAGCCAAGAGACAATCTCCTTAGATAGTCCCTTTTGCATGTTAGTTGTCTCATGCAGGTTTTCCCACCTCCATAAAGTTTATCTTTATTTTATGAATTATAAAAGTAACATATACTCATGGTGAAAAAAAATCAAGACATAAAAGTATATAATATAGAAAATGGAAGTGCCCTGCCCTCTCTCCACCTAGTTGCCTTTCTCATTTGGCACATACAGCACTATTATTTTTGTTGGCTGCCTACAAATTCAGGCGTCAGTGAGCACTGAGGTATTTAATCAATTCTTACTGTGAGATATCTAAGCCATTTCCAATTGCATGCCAATAGTGCAGTGAATATCCTGCTCTTCTCTATTGTGCTATATGATGAATGTCTAAAGGTATAATCACTGGGTCAAAAGATATGTACATTTTAAATATTGATACTTTGCTAACTTCAAGCACAATTTGACAAGAGCTGAACAGCAAATGTTTAAAAATAAGATCATTTTTATATTCTTAAAGCATGCATGAATGTGAAAGTCACTCAGTCATGTCTGACTCTTTGTGACCCCATGGACTACACAGTCCATGGAATTCCTCAAGCCAGAATACTGCAGTGGGTCACTGTTCTCTTCTCCAAGGGATATGGAATTCCTCAAGCCAGAATACTGCAGTGGGTAGCTGTTCCCTTCTCCAAGGGACCTCCCAATCCAGGAATCAAACCCAGGTCTCCCGCATTGCAGGCATATTCTGTACCAGCTGAGTCACTAGGGAAGCCCAAAGCATGCATGTAACAATGCCTAATTCTGTTACTTGAAAAACAATGTGTATGCACTATTTAGAATATAATTTTGTCTAAAATTTTAATTCATCTCCAAGTGCTACTTCGGCTACATAGATACTCTGAAAACTACATTTCTAGAAAATACATTCCGAGTATAGTCATTTATAAAGTAGTTGTCAAGAAATTTTGAGAGTGTTAATACTTTTATAAAGGATACACTGTTACACCCCAAAGATGCTAAGGCAGTTTTAAGGCTCCTAGTTTAAATTTTAAGGTTTTTTTTTTACCAGTAAAACATGTTTTTGTTTTAGGAACTGGAACAGTACAAAAGAAGTTCTTCCAAGTCTTGGAAACAAATTGAGCTTGATTCCTGAACCTAATTCAACTGTAATGTAACCTATTTCTTCTTTTCCAAATACAAGTACTATTTTATTAGTTAATATTACAGTAATAAGGGAGGAAAGTTTAGATGTGTAATTTATTAAAGGAAAAGTGGAATTGTTTGTCTTGGTGCAACTCCTGAGATACTTTTAAGTCTCTTAATAAAATTGTATAATTACATGTAATATTTTTTAAATAAAAAGAATCTTTCAGGACCTACCTTTAACATGTTTTTAAGTAGTGTATACTTAAAGCATCTATAAGTTTCTGCTTATGTTTTCAGGAATATGAAATTAGGAACATTTAGTAACAGTTGTAGGTATAAGGTTAAGCATTTACATTAGACACATTCCTTCTCTAAGGCATTCTCAGCTATGTCTGGTAAGAAAGTGGAATTGGCGTCACTTTCACAGGTATCATCATTTTACTCTAATTAATGGTGAGGCACGAGAAGCATCTGAAGTATTTATTTAAAAGGCTCATACCTGAGGAGCAGTTATGATGGTGGAGTAGTAGGACATGAAGCTCCCCTTTTCCCACAAATGCAAAAATACATTTACATGTGGAAGGGTTCTTACAGAATATCTACTGAACACTGGCAGAGCACCTCAGACTGCTGAAAGAGCAAGAAAACCTCCAGGTAACCGGATAGGGAGAAAGATTAAAAGGAAAATGAGAAAGGAATCGGGATGGGACCTGCACCCCTGGGAAGCCCCCTCACCAGCGAGATCTGCCTGGACAGAAGGGGAGCCTCAGAGCCTCAAAGGAGAATGCAGCCGCCAGAGGAGAAGAAAAACTGCATAGATGGTCATGGTGGCAACCCGGAACACTGGTCTGCTGGTGTGGGCAGGGAGGGTATTAGAACTCAGGCTTTCAGGCATCAGACCTGGAGAGAGGACTAAGATTGGCTGTACAGAAACAGCCTGGGAGATGGTGTGACCACAACTGAGGGTGTACATGGAGGAAGCCCAGGCCATCTTAGAGGCCAAGTGTCATTCTCTGGGGGCGAGATCCACCATGGTAGCCTTTTTCTTTGTGCACAGACTCACCGAGGGCAGGACCCCACCCGCACTGGTTCCAGGATTGGTTACAAACCACCACCACCTCCCTTGCAAACTCTAGCAGTGATCATGAACTGCCTCCATGCCCGTTGCATGCTCCAGGGGTACATCTAAGCCACCACCACCACCAAGACCCCCAGGACTGGGCACTGGCTGAAGCATCTGCACACTCCCTATCAAGGTGATAACAACCAGCACATGCTGAGGAAAGACACAACAGGCATCTACACTAAAAACAGCCCTCGTGCCAAATATAGGAAATCCACACAAGCTAGACAAGGACAGGCCAACATATAAATAGCCCTTCTAGACAACAGTAGATAATTGTTTCTTCTAAACTCAGAGTGAAAGAAATACAAGTAAAATGAAGACATAGAGGAACCACTCCCAGATGAAAGACCAAGAGAATTCTCCTGAAAGAATAAATAATGAAACAGGCCTCTGCAGTCTAATAGACACCAATTTCAAAAAGGAGATAATGAAAATACTAAAGGCAGCAAGAGAAAAACAGAAAAAGAGTTACAAGGGAACCCTTATAAGGCTATTAGCTGATTTCTGTACAGAAATATTGCAAGCCAAAATCAAAGCTACAATGAACTATCATCTCACGCTGGTCAGAATGGCCATCATCAAAAAGTCTACAAGCAATAAATGCTGGAGAGGATGTGGAGAAAAGGGAACCCTCTTTCACTGTTGGTGGGAATGCAGATTGATAACAACCACTGTGAAGTACATTATGGAGATTTCTTTAAAAACTAGAATAAAACTACCATATGACCCAGCAATCCCACTACTGGGCATAAACCCTGAGGAAACCATAATTGAAAAAGACACAAGTACCCCAATGTTCATTCCTGCACTATTTATTTACCTAGGACATGGAAGAAATCTCGATGTCTGTGGACAGGTGAATGGTTAATGAAGTTGTGGTACATATACACAATGGAATATTACCTTGCTATGAAAAGGAACACATTTGAGTCAGTTCTAGTGAGGTGGATGAACCTAGAGTCTGTTATACAAAGTGAAGTAAGTTAGAGAAAGGCAAATACTGTATATTAACACATGTATATGGAATCTAGACAAGATAGTACCTATTATTCTACTTGCAGGGCAGCAAAGGAGACTCAGACATAAAGAACAGACTTCTGGATACATTGAGGGAAGGAGAGGGTGGGATAATTTGAGAGAATAGCATTAAAACATATACATTTCATATGTAAAATAGCCAGTGGGAGTTTGATGTATGACACAGGAAACCCAAAGCCCATGCTCTGTGACAACCTAGAGGGATGGGGTGGGGAGGAAAGTGGGAGGAGGGTTCAAGAGGGAAGACACATATGGCTGATTCATGATGATGCATGGCAAAAACCATCACAATATTGTAAAGTAATTATCCTCCAATTAAAAATTTAAAAAATATTGCAGGCCAGAGGGGCATGGAAAGATACATTCAAAATACTGAAAGAGAAAAATCTGTAATCTAGAATACTCTGCTCAGCAAGATTATTATTTAAAATAGAAGGAGAGAAAGAATTTCTCAGACAAGCAAAAACTAAAAGAATACAGCAATACTAAGCCTATCTTAAAGGAAATATTGAAAGGTCTTCTTTAAATAGAAAAGAAGTAAGAATCTGTAGGAAAGAGAAAATCACAGTTGGAAAGTAAATCACTTAAATAATCCAGTACACAGTTTTAAAATTCTGTGAAAGTAATGATAACCACAATGAACAGCAAAAGGATGAACATGAAGATATAAAAGAGGACATCAAAATCATAAAATGTGGGGAAGGAGAATAAGAACATATAGTTTTGTTTTCCCCTAGAATGTGTTTGAGTCTATATGACTACCAGTCCAAAGCAAGTAGATATAGAAAGGGATTAACATACTTGAAGAACGGGGTAGCCACAAATTAGAAACATACAACAGATTCATAAAATACCAAAAAAGAAGAGCACATAAGTATAATACAAAAGAAATAAAAGGAAAAAGGGAAAAGAAGAAATATAGTCAATAATAACAGTTTTAAATGGCAGTAAATACATAGCTTGAATACATATGCATCAATAATTACCTTAAATGCCAATGGACTAAATGCTTCAATCAAATGGCACAGGGTGGCAAACTGAATAAAAAACATGAGCCTACAATATGCTGCCTATAAGAGTCCCACTTTAGGGCAACAAACACACATAGATTCAAAGTGAAGGGATGGGAAAAGACTTCATGCAAATAGAAACGACAAGAAAACAGGGGTCTCAATACTCATATCAAAATAGACTTTAAAACAAGGGCTATAAAGAAGAAGGACACCAGATAATGATAAAAGGATCAGTACAACAAGAGGGTTTTACACTTGTCACCCTAGATGCACCTAATGTAGGAGTACCCTAATACATAAATACTAACAGACATAATGGGAGAAATAGGCATGAATACAATAAGTAGGACACTTCAACACCTCACTCACATCAATGGACAGATCTTCTAGACAGAATAAGTAATAAAGATCTTAAGTGATACAATAGAACAGTTAGACTTCATTGACATTATCAGGATATTACATCCCAAAAAAACCACAGAATATACAATCTTTTCTAGTGCACATGGAACATTCTCTAGGACTGACCACATACTGGGCTTCCCTGGTGGCTCAGCTGGTAAAGAATCTGCCTGCAATGCAGGAGACCTGGTTTCCATTCCTGGGTTGGGAATATCCCCTGGAGAAGGGAAAGGCTACCCACTCCAGTATTCTGGCCACATGCTAGGGCACAAAACAAGCCTCAACAAACTTAAGGGTTTAGAAATTATCTCAGGCATCTTTTCTGACCACAAAAACATAGAACTAGAAATTAGCCACAGAAAAAGAAATGAGAAAAAAAGATTACATGGAGATTAAACAACATGCTACTAAAAAACCAATGGGTCATCAATGAAAGCAATTAAAAAATATCTTGAGACAAATGACAATGAAAACACAGCTATACAAAGTCAATAGGATGCGGCAAAACCAGTTCTGAGACAAATTCATGGTAATACAGGCCTTCCAAAGGAAAAAAAGAAAAATCTCAAGTAACCTAATCTACCATTTAAAAGGATCAAAAAGGAAGAACAAACAAAACCTAAAGTCAGAGGTAGGAAATAATAAAGATCAGAGAGGAAATATCTTAACAAGTAGGGGGAAAAAATCAATAAAACCAACAGCAAGTTCTTTGAAAGGATAAATAAGATGAATACAAATCTGGCCAGGCTCACCAAGATAAAAAGAGAGAGAACCCAAATAAGCACGTTAAGAAATCAAAAAGGAAACATAACAGCTGATTCCACAAAAACAGAAATATGGATCATTGGCACAAAATAGCCCAGAAATAAACCCATACACCTGTGGCAAATTAATCTTGACAAAGGAGGCGTGTGTATATGCTGTCATTTTAGTCCTATCTGACTCTTTGCAACCCTATGGACTGTAGCCCATCAGGCTCCTCTGTCCATGGAATTCTCCAGGCAAGAATACTAGAGTGGGTGCTATGCTCTCCTCCAGGAGAAGCCATACAATGGGAAAAAGTGTCTTCAGCAAGTGGTGTTGAGAAAGTTGGACAACCACATGTAAGTTAATGTAGTTACAATGCACCCTCTCACCATACACACACACATGCACAAATCAAAATGGCTTAAAGACTTAAACATAAGACATGACACCATAAAACTCCTAGAAAAGATCACAGGCAAAACATTCTCTGGCATAAATCATACAAATGTTTTCCTAGGTCAGTCTCCCAAAGCAATAGAAATAAAAACAAAAATAAACAAATGGGACCTAATCAAAGTTACAAGCTTTTGAATAGTAAAAGAAACCACAAACAAAATGAAAAGACAGCCTACAGGATGGGAGAAAAATTTGCAAAAGATGTAACCAACAAGGGCCTAATTTCCAAAATATATAAACAACTCACACAACTGAACAACAAAAAAACAAACTAATCCAAAAAATGGGCAAAAAATATAGACATTTCTCCAAAGAAAAAGTATAGATGGCAAATAGGCACATAAATAGATGCTTAGTTCAGTTCAGTCGCACGGTCGCATCCGACTCTGCGACCCCATGGACTGCAGCACGCCACGCTTCGCTGTTCATCACCAACTCCCAGAGCTTACTCAAACTCAGTTCCATTGAGTCGGTGATGCCATCCAACCATCTCATCATCTGTCGTCCACTTCTCCCACCTTCAGTCTTTCCCAGCATCCAGTCTTTTCAAATGAGTCAGTTGTTTGCATCAGGTGGCGAAAGTATTGGAGATTCAGCTTCAACATCAGCCCTTCCAATGAATATTCAGGACTGATTTCCTTTAGGATGGACTGGTTGGAGATCTCCTTGCAGTCCAAGGGACTCTCAAGAGTTTTCTCCAACACCACAGTTCAAAAGCATCAATTCTTCGGTGCTCAGCTTTCTTTATAGTCCAACTCTCACATCCATACATGACTACTGGAAAAACCATAGCCTTGACTAGATGGACCTTTGTTGGCAAAATAATATCTCTGCTTTTTAATATACTGTCTAGGTTGGTCATAACTTTTCTTCCAAGGAGCAAGCGTCTTTTAATTTCATGGCTGCAGTCACCATCTGCAGTGATTTTGGAGCCCAAAAAAATAAAGTCTGACACTGTTTCCACTGTTTCCCCATCTATTTGCATGAAGTGATGGGACCAGATGCCATTTTAGTTTTCTGAATGTTGAGTTTTAAGCCAACTTTTTCACTCTTCTCTTTCACTTTCATCAAGAAGCTGTTTAGTTCTTCTTCGCTTTCTGCCATAAGTGTGATGTCATCTGCATATCTGAGGTTATTGATATTACTCCTGACAAGCTTGATTCCAGCTTGTGCTTCATCCAGCCCAGCATTTCTCATGATGCACTCTGCTTATAGAGTGACAATATACAGCCTTGACATACTTCTTTCCTGATTTGGAACCCATCTGTTGTTCCATGTCCAGTTCTAACTGTTGCCTCTTGACCTGCACACAGATTTCTCAGGAGGCAGGCAGGTGGTTTGGTATTCCCATCTCTTTTAGAATTTTCCACAGTGTTGTGATCCACACAGTCAAAGGCTTTGGCATAGTCAATAACGCAGAAGTAGATGTTTTTCTGGAACTCTCTTGCTTTTTTGACGATCCAGTGGATGTTGGCAAGTGATCTCTGGTTCCTCTGCCTTTTCTAAAACCAGCTTGAACATCTGGAAGTTCACAGTTCACATATTGCTGAAGCCTGACTTGGAGAATTTTGAGCATTACTTTACTAGCGTGTGAGATGAGTGCAGTTGTGCAGTAGTTTGAGTGTTCTTTGGCAGTGCCTTTCTTTGGGATTGGAATTAAAACTGACCTTTTCCAGTCCTGTGGCCACTGCTGAGTTTTCCAAATTTGCTGGCATATTGAGTGCAGCACTTTCACAGCATCATCTTTTAGGATTTGAGAGAGCTCAACTGGAATTCCATCACCTCCACTAGCTTTGTTCATAGTGATGCTTCCTAAGGCCCATTTGACTTCACATTCCAGGATGTCTGGCTCTAGGTGAGCAATCACACCATTGTGATTATATCTGGGTCATGAAGATCTTTTCTGTACAGTTCTTCTGTGTAATCTTGCTACCTCTTCTTAATATCTTCTGCTTCTGTTAGGTGCATACCAATTCTGTCCTTTAGTGAGCCCATCTTTGCATGAAATATTCCCTTGATGTATCTAATTTTCTTGAAGAGATCTCTAGTCTTTCTCATTCTATTGTTTTCCTCTATTTCTTTGCACTGATCACTGAGGAAAGCTTTCTTATCTCTCCTTGCTATTGTTTTGAACTCTGCATTCAAATGGGTCTATCTGTCCTTTTCTCCTTTGCTTTTCACTTCTCTTTTTCACAGCTATTTGTAAGATGCTCCATATTACAAATAATAGATGTTCAGTACTGCTAATTTTTAGAGAAATGCAAATAAAAACAATGAAGTAACATTTCACACTGATCAGAATAACCATCATTAAAAAGTCTACAAATAACAAATGCTGGAGAGGGTGTGGAGACAAGGGAACCTTCCTACACCGTTGGTGGGAATGTAAGTTGGTGCAGCCATTGTGGAGAACAGCATGGAGGTTCCTTAGAAAACTAAAAACAGAATTCCCATATGATTCAGCAGTCCCATCCCTGAGCATATACCCAGACAAAACTATGATTAGGAAGATACATGCACCATATCTAATATATATGTATATACACACACACACAACTGAATCACTTTGCTTTACAACAGAAACTAACAACATTGTAAGTCAACTATACTTCAGTCAAAAAAAAAATTTGGCTCCCTGGTAGGCCAGTGGTTAAGAATTTGCTGAACAATGCAAGGGACACAGGTTCCAGATCCTACACGCTGCAGAGCAACTAAACCTGTGTGCCACAGCTACTGAGCCCACGTGCCCTGCAGCCCCTGCTCTGCAAAGACAAGCCTGCACACCACAATGAAGAGCAGCCCCTGCTCACCACAACTGGAGAAGGCCCGTGTGCAGCAACGAAGACCCACCCCGGCCAAAAAATGAAACAAATCTTTTTTTAAAAAAGAAAATACATTCCTGAATCCCCACAGCCCGAGATCCTCAATCAGTGGGTCTGGAATGCAGCTTAGTAATCTGCATTTTTCATCAGTACCTCTGGTGATTCTGACATACTTAAGAGTACAACTTTTTGAAGAACAGACAAATTTAAGGAAATATTCTATCAATAAGCAGGCCAAAACTATGAGTTGGTAATAACCAAGATCATTTCCAAGGTGGGATAGCCTTTAAGATGCCTTCTAACTTCTGGAGACGTATCGCTAGCCAAGTTCAGTTGGAGTAAGCATAACTGCTGTCATTAAACAGGAAAGTAAGTTATCCCATGTTCTTCCATTTCCGCTATAAAATATGTTAACTTTATTATGCTATGCACCCAGCTTTAAATAAGCATTTACTAACTTTAAGAACACAAAGATTGACAAGCGGTATCAGAGAGGATAGCAAACTACCCTGTTATAGCAATGAAATGTAAGTTCCTAAACTAGTGACAGTCGGTGCATGTGGTTCCAGTCCTCTGGAAAACAGAATTGTCACCATGTCTCCAAGGAGACGGTCATAGAAACAGACAGGCGCCTTTCCTGAGTGCTGCAAAGAGCTCCCTTTAACGCCGAATGTTATGATCTCAGAAATATTACTGACTTGGTGGAAGCAGGATTTTGTATTATTTGATTTTCTTACACATCACTGTCCATTTTTAACTTGACAAACTGTCACGTGTTGAAAAGTCATTGTGTTTTTCTGAGATAGTATCACTAACATTTAATAGCTTGAAGTCACATGCTATGTCAGTTTTCCAAATGTTTCTGCGCTAGAATGAAATTCCATCTGCATATGAATAGTAGAAAAATGTTTCCACTTAGATTGTGCACCCATATCTTTAGTAAGTTGAAATCAGTGATTTCAAAAGAGGTTCCTGTGGGACTCTCTTTGAACTGCTTTAATAGATTATCATCTCTAGAACTGTCTATAACTGGTGTGACATATATAATCTGTAAGGCATTATGTAACTATTATACCATAATCATCAGTGTCAAAGACCTTTTATAAAAATTGACAATACTATTTTGGTAATTTACCAATGTCTCCAGATTCTTGAATACTGTTCTGAGAAATGGAATTGTACCATGGTTTCCTTAATATAATGATCTTTCTCACTATAATGTGAGATATTTCAAATACTATAATTTATCATTCTTTACAAGTTAGGTTACAATAACTGAAGAAGTTCGTGTACTCTGTAAGATAGTCTCATTCAAAGTTACCATGGTAACATAGAGACAGTTTCATTTCAGACTTGTACATGAATTACTTGAAGATCAGAAAGATAATCCATCAGTTAGTCCAGAACCCACTTTTAATAATCTATATACATCATTTGATCCTTAAAAATATGTATTGATCAGCATTCTTTTAATTCAAGAACATGAATCCCTAGCATGTAACTCTGCTCTTCTTAGTGTAAATGTCATGTCAGTTGAGCATCTTTTCTATGTGGACTTTAAATAACAGCTGCTCTCTAACCTTAAAAAGGTCATTTCTCAGTTCATGCATACACTTTATCTAGTAACATTTAATTTGTAAGTAAACTAAGTTGACAGTGAAAAACAGCGAACTATTTTTGTCTAGTGTGCTGTTTTCAGTTCAGCCCATTCCTGCCGTTTTTCATTTTTAATCCTCCATAAAGTCAGCAGATGCTCTGTGTCAGGGGTCTTCACTCACTGTCTATCCAACATCCTCTCCATGTGACTAGGTAACTTATCTGGACTTGGACACATAAATATGGGTTTTGAAATGATAGTGAAACCATTCTTACCCAATTCTGTGTGATGCTTTGCTTCAGTGAAACAACTCTTTTTCTGTTACTTACAGCTGATAATATTCAAATATTTTCTTTTTTACCAAGCCCTTTATCAAATATAAGCATAATCTTTGACCTATTTTTTTCTGTCTAGAACAAAGACAAATAGTCACACTAGTCTCCCATAACTTTATGAATTATTATTTACATCTTTGAACTTGCTCCATCACAATTTCCAAATAACACATGTCCCTCCAAGTTGGAATAGCATTCCAGGCCTGCATGGATCCAGTGGGCACAGATGGCATTCTTAATGGTTAAAAGACTTAAATGTACTACTGAGAATCATGTGGCATTCTTACTTCAGAAATTCAAAGCAGTCATGTATATCTAGGAGCTTAAGTTCCATTTTGTAGCAGTGTCCTTTACTATCTGCTAATGAGATAATCCCTTATTTTAAAAACAATTATTCCTAGTATGACAAGAGCTGGGATAAATGAATACAAAATGAGAAAGTTTGCTGTGAATCTGGATGTTGCACCTGGGCAGTTTCTCTCAATGAACTGAGCTCCTTGAGTGATGGTACACATTGGGTTAGTTGACACAGAAGCATTTGAGTTGCCTGCCAGGGAAAAGATCGACAGTGTCAGATATGGTACTTCCAAGATAATTTAATCCATATATGTTTACCAAATGCCCACTAAATGCTTAGTATTCTGCTAAGTACCCTTCTTCATAAAGATACACAGGACTTTTTAGAGAGCCCAGAATTCATTATTAGATGAAGCAATAGTGAGTGTTCGGAGCCTTGAAGATGGAAATGTGCTTGTTCCCGTTTTGGGTATATATCCATTACCCAAATGAATGAATAGTACTGATAAAAATTATGATCACTTAGCACTGAGTATCCCAAGGTTACTAATGTTATCACCTAGAGAGATTTAAAACAACTATGACATTCTGTCTTGTTCTTTTGTTGACTTCACAGAGTGGCCTGGGATTTCCAATGGCTAGGAGGGCCTTGCTGTACTCCCACTGCCCTGTCGCAGGACTAGGGAACACTTGTGCCAAATATGGCTTCACTCAGCTACATACTCCGTACATTTGGGGGGACAGGAAGCCACTGCAGCGTGTTTCAACCTGTTCAGTAGGTACAGAAACTGATTCCATCCAGAATATATTAGAGTTTACTTCAGTGTATGTTAAATCTGTCATTTTCTAAAAACATCAGAATGCCCCTAAGCTGCTGGCCTTTGACAAGTGATTAGCTTGATGAATGCTTACTATTTTAAAAATCAGAGAAAATGTTAGGCTCTTCAAAACAAAGTTTTAAATCTATTTTACATTTTACAATAGTTTTTTACTTAAAAAATACATTTCCCTCAAGAACTTGTGTTTTCAAATGAATATATAAAAATAAATTCCAAAATAGAATACTTACCACAAGTGAAATTCTGTCCATAGAACTCATTGACTACGAGAATCTCAGAGCAATATTTTTGGAATGTAAAATAGCCAAGGATTTTAAAAGGAATGGGCATTTCTTGTATGTTTCTTAAGAAAAAGCAAAAAGAAAGAAAGAAAAACTTCAGTAGGCTTTGGTAACAGTCCTACCAAATGAAAAGAAAGGCAACGCTTATATTTCCCAAAAGGAATGTACATAGGTTTTCGACTCTCATGATAAAAATTATGCTTACTACAAAAAGTTCAAACAACACTGAGAAGTATAGAGAAATACCACTGCCCAGAAATAACTGCTGTTAACATTTTAGTGATATATGTAATACATATAGTTATGACATTTTACGTAAATGGAATCAAACTACTCATCCTCTTTCCTAACCGGCTTTTTCAAACAAACGTGTATCTCAGATAGCCTTTCAAGTCAGTAAGTATAGCACTGCATCATTTTAAATCACAGCTTGCTGGTCCACTATAGAAGAAACCTTAATGTAACACACCCCTGACGATGGACTGGTATTTAATTTTATTGTTAGGCACCATTGATATAAACATAAAAGAAAATAACGTTAACGCATCACATTAGAGGAGGAGGTTTGTGATTAAATAGACTTGAACATGCTTGAGTATGAAGTGAGAACTGGACTGTAACACAAGGGATGGGGAGAACCAGCAGACACTCATTGTGAAACCTGTTTCAGGAGAAACCTCATGCCGGCCTTGTGCCCTTCTCGGTTCACTGTGTAGCTTCTATCAATCAATAAACATGCATTAAATTCTTTCTGTTTGCAAGGCACTAATTCAGGGTGCTTAAGGAATTCAAAAGTAGTACCCTACCCTTAAGGACTCATAATGGAGTTGGGAGACATAGATTATATATCCTTAAGACTATAAAAATACACAGTGGTGAACCATTTGTGCTTAGAAAGTATAGAAAAACAGTACCAAGTGTCATACCACGACATTCTTGTATTATTTACGGTTTCACCACGTGATCCCCAAACTCCATGACTTTCAGTTATTCACAGTGTTCTGAGGTATGAAATTGACTTAGCCACACTGAGAGGCAGCTAATTGGAAAAGGCAGATGGGAGTCTTGGGAAGGGGAAGAACACTAGGACGGCAGACCAGTATGAGCACAGGCCTGTGCGGCTGGATGGGCCAGAAAGGCTTGAGCGTAGGGTCTGATCTGGGAGCAATGGGAGGTGAGTTGAGAATGGCAGCTTGACTAGCTGTTTTCAGGGCCTTGTAGGGGCTTGCCATTGAAGCACCATGAAAACGATCACATGTCAATCAGTGTTTTAAGAGTATTAATGTGGCACCAGCAAGTAGGATGGACCAGAGTAAGGACAGAGGAGGAACAGCAATAAAGGGAGCAGGCTACAGCAGCAGTGCAAGGGTGAGATGACAAAGGCCTGGGGCAGGATGGTGGCCAGGAGCAGACGGCTGCCCAGCTGGCTGGAGGGTGACGAGGTAGGAACTGTGTCTTTGTCCCGTACTGCACCCCACAGGGCAAACACAAAGGCCCCACGTGCATTTGTGATTTGACAGCGGGGAAGAAAACCAATGTGATCTGGTCACTGATCCAGTGTACAGGTAAGTCCAAGAAGAGAGTAGTCATTCATTTATTTTGTGAATTTGTTTTGTGAAGTCGCTCAGTCGTGTTCGACTCTTAGTGACCCCATGGACTGCAGCCCACCAGGCTCCTCCCTCCATGGGATTCTCCAGGCAAGAATACTGGAGTGGGTTGCTATTTCCTTCTCCAGGGGATCTTTCCGACCCAGGGAACGAACCTGGGTCTCCCGCATTGCAGGCAGACGCTTTAACCTCTGAGCCACCAGGGAAGCCCTCAGTCCAAATATTTTTTGCAAACCTAATTGGTTAAGGCCTTGGGCCAGCCACTGAGAGAAGCTGTAATGCTTCTCTCAAGATGCTGACAGTCTATCTAAGGAAGACTGCAACAGGAGCAGTGAGACCTAACAAAGGGGCCTGTCAGAGACAGCTTGTCCTGCCAAGGCAATGGCAGGCAGGCTTTATGCAGGCACAGAGGGGGATGAATTGATCAGTGAAAGACACAGGAGGAAAACCGGGCAGTGACACAGAAATCCTCACAATACATCCAAGAGGGAGGAAACACAGACCCAAATTTATTGACGTGGGACCTTCCACAAGGGGGAGAAAAGCATGCATACCTTACCCTTTCACAACAGTATGAGCTTATTTAAAGATTACATAAAAGTCTAGCAAAATACACAACAAAATTTAACTCTGGGATGTGATACTTCAGGTAAATAACTTACTTAATATGTTTCTACATTGTGTATATTTTTTCCCCAAAGAACCTGCATTCTTTTGTAAGGAGAAAGAACAAAGCTATTTCCACTTGAGTTTAAAGGAAGACGGACCCAAAAGTGCAAATGTTGTAGGCAGTCAGTCAGGAAAGGTGAGTTGAAGGAAAAATATAAACCCGATGACTGCGACGTTGATGTGGCCTTCAGGAGTAGTTTCACCCCAGTGATGGGAATTGAACCAGGTGAAGCCTTGGGATACTGAGGTTTTACAAAGAACCCAAGAGCATTTTGGTAATGTTGGCCACTGCCTCCCTCTTAAGAACAACCAATCCCTTCTTCCTATAAACCAAACATAACGATTCAAATAAGAAAGAGGAAATGCTGCTGAAGGTTGGGTCTGTAACCTGCAGGCTTGATTTCATGCCTCTGGGGTGACTGGATCCTGTGCGTTTTTCATAGACGCAAACAAGCCACTTCAGCCACATAGGCAAATACAATGTGATGGTATCACTGTACAAAAATATCTCCTTGACTGCCCAAAACCTAGTTCACTTTGCTTAATAATATCTCACCTTTTATAAGTCACTACAGTTCATGAAGTGTTTCCACACTGATGACCTCATTCTAGTCTCATGTTCCCTTGAGACAGAGGGGGCTGAGATCATTATCTCCATCTTATAAATGAAACTAATTAAGATGGAAAAGCGACTTGCCAATGGTCACTTGGCAGCTGAGTGGTAGGAGGAAGACTCTGACTTCAGGGAGCCACATGCTTCCTGAGAGGCTCCTCACAGTGTGAGCAGAACAAAGTCAAGTCTGAGCTTAGTTTTCTTACCTGAACATCGATTGTTCTGAGTTAAATAAGTAAACAAAGAAATATGATTACATGTAATAGCTGCTCAGTAGCTTATTTGACTGGTTTTTAAGTGAAAGAAATAGCCATCTTCACATTTTCTCAGGGACCCATAGTTTGCTTACTGGATCCAACTCACATCACCCACCAGGAACCACTTTCACCCTCCTAAAATTTTCCACCCTTCTTGCTACTACTTTTTAAAAATATATGTATGTGTGCATGTGTATTTTTTTCTTGGTTATAAAATAATGCTTGTCCATTATAGAAAGTTCACAAAATAGAGGAAAATACAAAGAAAAAAATGAATGTCACCCAGAGATAATACTGTTAACATTTGGTGCATGTCCTTCTGGTCCTGATACTTTCTTCAGCAGTCTCTTACCTTCTCTTACCTCTTTTCTTATCTGACTATTCTAACTTCCTTGAAATACCCAGGAATTGAGAGCTGGAATAGAAACTCAACAGTGCGAGGGGAAGAAATGGACTAAATGCATACTGCTGCTGCTCAGTCGCTTCAGTCGTGTCCGACTCTGTGCGACCCCATAGACGGCAGCCCACCAGGCTCCCCCGTCCCTGGGATTCTCCATGCATGCTAGTTAGCCTGTAGTAGGCTGTGCTTCTGGACGATAGCTTGGCTTTTCTCCTTTTGCTGTAATGGCTTATGACATATGAATCATATTGATAACATACCTAAATCATCATTTCCTGAATCTCACTATGAAGACCTTTTATTGAATAAACTGTAAACAGTTCAGAGTCTGAGCAATACTGATTAGTAAGCACTATAAACACTTTGGACTGTGAGGTGATAAGAGTATCACCACGCTCCTCTGGAATGCCTTACAATCATCATCCTTAGGTGATCATTAACATCAAACCACACCAGCCTAAACCTGTTGGTATTGTTAGATCTTACCTCACGAAGCCAGAGCCCATAAGCACCCCAGCAATGGAGAGCAGGGCCACCACGCTGTTGACCACATTTGGGTTTTGGATCACGCCAAGCAGCACAAGGCTCAGAAATTCACCAATTAAGTGGGGGGCCAAGAGAGCAACAGAGAAATATGCAAATCTGGCAGCCTCGGGGTATAAGGCCAGAGTCCTAGAAAAACATAAGGTCTTTAGTTCCTCTCCAAGGGTTAACATATAAGAAAAACTGCACAGTTGCCTTCTAGGAATAAATCCATGGTAGTTAATAAGTGGGAAGAGTCAGCAAGGCAAGCCAAACCCCTCCTTTGAAAGGCCTTTTTGGAACAGGGCCATTTGAGGCCATTTTGTCCTGCGTACTGTACTGTTGGCCCCAAGTCAACTGAGCCCCCTTTCCTGTTTTACAGCTCCTCAGCTCTCCCAGAAAAATACCAACACTTAGAGGATGGTCACAATTCGCTGCAGTGAGTACGGCTGAGGTGTCCAGGCTTCTCCATAAGCAGCCACATTCTGCCTGGCCCATGCTGCTCCCACCCTAATGCCAAGGACTCACAAAACCTGGTTCTCAGCCCCTCCTCTGGGCACCTCATTCCTATATCCTGGGGTTATTGCCAGTACATTCTTGTCTTATTCTACCAAACCCTTCCACTGATTTGACCTTCATGTTCTTGTAAACAAGCTACGCTTATAACCCCTTATATTCCTTTCACCAAATAACATTTCCCTGGTGATAGCATGTGCTCAACAGCCCTCAGACACGGCTGCTCTTTCTTCCATTTGTAGAGTAAGGAGGAGGAGTTAGCATGTCTTAACATCCCTATGCCCCAACCAGTAACGCTGAAGAAGCTGAGGTTGAACAGTTCTATGAAGACCTACAAGACCTTTTAGAACTAACACCCAAAAAAAGATATCCTTTTCATTATAGGGGACTGGAATGCCAAAGTAGGAAGTCAAGACACACTTGGCTGCTGCTGCTGCTAAGTCACTTCAGTCGTGTCCAACTCTGTGAGACCCCTTAGACAGAAGCCCACCAGGCTCCTCAACTCATGGGATTTTCCACTTGGAGTAACAGGCAAATTTAGCCTTGGAGTATGGAATAAAGCAGGGCAAAGGCTAATAGAGTTTTGCCAAGAAAACGCACTGGTCATAACAAACACTCTCTTCCAACAACACAAGAGAAGACTCTACACATGGACATCACCAGATGGTCAACACTGAAATCATATTGATTATATTCTTTGTAGCCAAAGATGGAGAAGCTCTATACAGTCAGCAAAAGCAAGACCGGGAGCTGACTGTGGCTCAGATCATGAACTCCTTATTGCAGAATTCAGACTTAAATGGAAGAAAGTGGGGGAAACCACTAGACCATTCAGGAATGACCTGAATGAATCAAATCCCTTATGATTATACAGTGGAAGTGAGGAATAGATTTAAGGGACTAGATCTGATAGAGTGACTGATGAACTATGGACAGAGGTTCGTGACATTGTACAGGAGACAGGGATCAAGACCATCCCATGGAAAAGAAATGCAAAAAAGCAAAATGGCTGTCTGAGGAGGTCTTACAAATAACTGTTAAAGGAGAAGTGAAAAACAAAGGAGAAAAGGAAAGATATAAGCATCTGAATGCAGAGTTCCAAAGAATAGCAAGAAGAGATAAGAAAGCCTTCCTCAGCGATCAATGCAAAGAAATAGAGGAAAACAACAGAATGGGAAAGACTAGAGGTCTCCTCAAGAAAATTAGAGATACCAAGGAAACATTTCATGCAAAGATGGGCTCAATAAAGGACAGAAATGGTATGGATCTAACAGAAGCAGAAGATATTAAGAAGAGGTGGCAAGAATACACATAAGAATGGTACAAAAAAGAGCTTCACAACCCAGATAATCACGGTGGTGTGATCACTCACCTAGAGCCAGACATCCTGGAATGTGAAGTCAAGTGGGCCTTAGAAAGCATCACTATGAACAAAGCTAGTGGAGGTGATGGAATTCCAGTTGAGCTATTTCAAATCCTAAAAGATGCTGCTGTGAAAGTGCTGCACTTAATATGCCAGCAAATTTGGAAAACTCAGCAGTGGCCACAGGACTGGAAAAGGTCAGTTTTCATTCCAATCCCAAAGAAAGGCAATGCCAAAGAATGCTCAAACTACCGCACAATTGCACTCATCTCACATGCTAGTAAAGTAATGCTCAAAATTCTCTGAGCCAGGCTTCAGCAGTACATGAACCATGAACTTCCAGATGTTCAAGCTGGTTTTAGAAAAGGCAGAGGAACCAGAGATCAAATTGCCAACATCCGCTGAATCATGGAAAAAGCAAGAGAGTTCCAGAAAAACATCTACTTCTGCTTCATTGACTATGCCAAAGTCTTTGACTGTGTGGATCACAATAAACTGTGGAAAATTCTTCAAGAGATGGGAAACCCAGACCACCTGAGCTGCCTCTTGAGAAACCTATATGCAGGTCAGGAAGCAACAGTTAGAACTGGACATGGAACAAGAGACTGGTTCCAAATAGGAAAAGGAGTATGTCAAGGCTGTATACTGTCACCCTGCTTATTTAACTTATATGCAGAGTACATCATGAGAAATGCTGGGCTGGAAGAAGCACAGGCTGGAATCAAGATTGCCAGGAGAAACATCAATAACCTCAGATATGCAGATGACACCACCCTTATGGCAGAAAGTGAAGAGGAACTAAAAAGCCTCTTGTTGAAAGTGAAAGAGGAGAGTGAAAAAGTTGGCTTAAAGCTCAACATTCAGAAAACGAAGATCATGGCACCTGGTCCCATCACTTCATGGGAAATAGATGGGGAAACAGTGGAAACAGTGACAGACTTTATTTTGGGGGCTCAAAATCACTGCAGATGGTGACTGCAGCCATGTAATTAAAAGATGCTTGCTCCTTGGAAGAAAAGTTATGAACAACCTAGATAGTATATTGAAAAGCAGAGATATTACTTTCCCAACAAAGGTCCATCTAGTCAAGGCTATGGTTTTTCCAGTGGTCATGTATGGATGTGAGAGTTGGACTGTGAAGAAAGCTTAGTGCCGAAGAATTGATGCTTTTGAATTGTGGTGTTGGAGAAGACTCTTGAGAGTCCCTTGGACAGCAAGGAGATCCAACCAGTCCATCCTAAAGGAGATCAGTCCTGGGTTTTCCTTGGAAGGACTGATGCTGAAACTGAAACTCAATACTTTGGCCACCTCATGCGAAGAGTTGACTCATTGGAAAAGACCCTGATGCTGGGAGGGGTTGGGGGCAGGAGGAGAAGGGGACGACAGAGGATGAGATGGCTGGATGGCATCACTGACTTGATGGACATGAGTTTAGGCGAACTCGGAGAGTTGGTGATGGACAGGGAGGCCTGGTGTGCTGTGATTCATGGGGTCGCAAAGAGTCAGACACGACTGAGCAACTGAACTGAACATCCACACCTCCCTACCACTCTTCAAGGTCATCTGCCTTTCCTCCTGTCCAAATCATGAAATTTGCTTATACTATCACTTTTATGCCCCTTTTAAGGCACTGCCTCACCTTTCATGCTTTCATAGCTTCTGGATCAGGGTCAGTTTTGCACTCCTGTCCATTATTATTATCCTCAAGGTCTTTAATCTTAATAATTCATCAACATCAGTGCCTCCTAATTACATAACCTGATCAATTCCATTGACTCCACACACTTAATCTTGATCACTCACCAGGTCTTGTATTTAAATGTTACTTGTTACTTAAAACTGTTCTATGTTAACCTGATTTCCCTGTTTCTGGTCTAATCTGGAAACTTGATCTGTGAACTATCCAATTTTTCTATAGTTTCATCTACTCTCAATCTAGTGGTTTTTCTCAATGGTCTTACTTAACATGTCATAAAATAACCATTCCTTGAGTCTGCTAACCTTCTAAGCAACTTCCCCCTCTTCATTCTATCCTATACCAGCAAGCTTCTCAAACAGCATCTCCTTCCATCTCACTCCTTTTTCTCTTGTAAACCTGCCTTGCACCCCCACCACTCTGCTAAAGCTCTTTTAAGGAAGAGCACCAACACCTCCTTAATCTTATGATACAGCCCCTTGAACATCTGCAGCACTGTCAGATTTATTATATGCCCTTGAAACTCTCTCCTCTCTTGGTGTCTCTGATGCTACCTGATCCTGCTTCTCCTTCCACCTCTGACCACCTCTCTGCCTCTCTCACTGAGTCACTTGCCTCTTCCCACTCTGAATGTTCTTAAGATATTATACTGACTGCTTCCTCCCTTTCTAACATTCTCTCCTAAAGAATCCATTTCCAGGTCTTGACTCTTACTCCTCTCGCCTTTTTTTTTCCTACACCAACCTGTCACCCAGACCTCAGACTGACATCTCCAGTTGGGTGTCCTGTAGCATCTCAGATGTAGCAGTGTGTTAAAAACCAGATCAATTCTCTTTCCTGGCAAACTCGATAAGGAGGTTGTCACCTTCCCATGGTCCCAGGCTGAAAATGCGGCTAAAATGCAGGCATCATCTATGATTTTATTTCCCCCCCAACAAATCCATTTCATTTGAGTTCATTCAATTCTACTTTCCCAACATCTCAAAGTGATCCGCCCCCACTTTCCATTGCCACTGATACTCTCCTTACCAGGGCCTCTGCCTTCCCAGACAGTTGCCACGGCTCCTCACTGGGCTGGCCAGTGCTGCTGCCCTAGCTCCAATCTGCAACCAAAGTGATGTGGACCTCAGCCTCCTGAGTCAACCAGATGTGAGTCACTCCCTGAGGTCTGAAATCCTCCACTATGTCCCAGTATCTCATCCGCCTCAGCCCCTCGCCTGGCATCCAGCACCCCGCCAGCAGGCTCCAGGGCCATCAGTCATATTTTCCACTACTCCTTCCAACTCTCCTTTGCCCACAGCACAGCTGAACCATTTCTCTGAAAAGGTCTCATGTGTTTTTGCTTCTAAACTTATGCTCCTTCTCTCTCTTCCCCTGGAATACCCTTGCTCCTTTTCCATCTGTTCAAATGTTGCTCATCTCTCAAGTTCTCCTTTATAAAGCCTCCAAGAGGCCCTCTCCTTGCCCAACCAAATGGACCCTTGGTCTCCTTTGGGTAATTCCCTAGGATAATGATGGGGAAGAGACATATCCCATTGGTGCCTCAGCTTCCTCATCTTCAAACAAGAATAATGAATAATGCCATCTTTACAGAATGGTGACCAGGATTACATGAAATGATATATTTAAACTTCTTAGTGCCTGACATAAAAGCAAGCACTAAATGTGTTAGTCATTATTATTGTCATTATATGCCTCAACACAGTGGTTTTTTATAATAATAATAATATTTTATTAACATTGCTTATATTAATCTTACGCTTTCTTGAATTAAAGTCATGTGGAGATTTGCGTATGTCCACAATCCATCATCTGAAACACTTTAGGGGCAGATGTGTTTTGGAATGCGGCAATTTACAGATTTGCGGAAGGTGTCATACTGCATAGACCATGCTTGCCAAAGTGAGGTTCAGGATTTCACCTGCATTCAAGCACATTAGTATTTCCACGAAACAGAAGGGTTACTGTTAGGAAAGTACAAAGAACCTCATGTTGGTTCCGATCAGATTTTGCTGCTGAGTGAGTTCAGGTATGATATGCTGCTAAGAGTCAGAAAAAACTCCAGCTTTCAGTCCCCACAGAGAGTCAGACGTGACTGAGGACGCACACGTGGGTTGGGCCTGTAGTTTACATCACAGATCAGAGATTCAGCATGTTCCTGAGTGTCAGAGGATAAAGAGGCTTCCTCAGGAACAGCAAGGAGGGCCACGCGGTCCCTGGTACACCCTCGGCTGTGAGAGGACACCCTCCTGCTCACCAGAACAAGCAGCGTTGCCTCTGTCACTCCCCAGGTTGACACCGACATCTAAGAGCCTGCAGCAAGCCTTTCCAAGTCCTCACCTTAGAGCTCAAGCTAACCATGCTGTTGCTTACCCTCTGCCTGCATTTCACTCGATTCGTAATAATTATTCACATGGCATATCATGGGTCTCTCTGCTAGTAGGAGCACAGCACAGGAATTCAGCGGCCTGAAGACAGTGTCTCCAGGACCGCCTGAAGCCCTCTCTTGGGATGACAAGCTGGGCGCCTCTCACTGCTGGAGTCACAGAATACCACATGATTCCCCCATCTTAGGGGAAAGCCACAGGGATTAAGGAGGATATATCTCTCTGTCACACCAAATCAACAAATGACTCTCTTCATACTTTCGGATTATATCTGTTAAAAGTTCTATGAAATAAAAAGCATCATCTACAAACCATCCATCAAAAGCATCAGGGATGCTTCATGGTTTTTCAAAGCCTTCTTCCCATAGTCACTCTTGATTCCTCAAGCCCCCATCACCTCCAACCAACTGCGATGCCCCAGGTCGGTCATTGAAACCTCAGGCAGCACTGCTGCTCCAGCTCACAGCAGCCTGGGCGGCCTGGTCCCAGCTACTCCTGAGCCCTCTGCTTGGGTCAGTGAATGTGTGACAGGCTATTCCCTGGTATGTGTAGCCTTACTGGTCTGCTCTCAGATCCCATGTGGCCCCCAGAGGAGTTCTTGTATTTGCCCTGAAAGATGGAACGTTGTACAAGACTTTAGTGGGCAAAGACAGACCCTGCAGAGTGGAGAGCGGTTTATCCTTGGCCTCTTGGTCCACTGGTCCCACTGGCCATGGGAGGCATGACCTGGGAGAACTGAAGGCCTCTGGACAGCCTCTTCCTTACCAGTAGCACACACCGCAGCATATGAGGGTGGCGAAGACGCTGAAGGGGAGCACGTGCAGCATGTAGGCCAGCAGCATCTGCCACTTGTGGTACAGGCCATCCTGGCTCTCCTGGTCACTGACAGCACGCAGCACAGGAACTGGGCACAGAAGGCAGGTTTCAGAAGAGCCGGTCACCACACAGCTGGTGGGGCAGGGGTGGAAGGGCAGGGGGTGGTGCTAGCCTAGGCTGAACTTGAGGTCTATCAGCACTGGGTACCACCTGGAGCCCCCCAGTGATGGAGAGAAGGGACTGCCATCCATAGAACTATGGACACCCCTCCCCACCGGAAACATACATTCTACCTGAACTATAGTAGGACTACAGTAAGATCATTTATTTCCATGTCTCTAAAGTGGAGGAGGGGTGTCACCAATTCAAGAATACACATGCAAAAGAGACACAAACGAGTGGCGTGAGGCCCTGTGTCCTCTTTTTGTGCAGGGCCTTAGCACTGAACATCAGGCTAGGTATTGCTTCTGGACTCCCACTGAGTTTGAAAACCATATGCTGGCTGTCCTAAATAAGGCTCCATAAAGAACGTTAACAGAGCAAAGTTGGCCAGGCATCCGGGCCCCAGTGAGCTGCGCCTCCTCATGGCTAAGATAGGATACCAGGGCTGATCTTCTAAAACCACCACCATCAGCTGCCCCATCAGCTCCTCATAACTTCCTGTTTCACCTGGATCCTCAGAAAGCCTCAAGGAGATCCATGTGGTGACCTAATTCTCACTGCTGCTGCTGCTAAGTTGCCTCAGTCGTATCCAACTCTGTGCGACCCCATAGATGGCAGCCCACCAGGCTCCCCCGTCCCTGGGATTCTCCAGGCAAGAATACTGGAGTGGGGTGCCACTGCCTTCTCCGAATTCTCACTGAGGTGTTAGCAATTCACAAGTTACCTTTTCCCAGAGAAAGAATCTGGAGAGGGCCAGGTTGGCTCAGAGGAATACCCTTATATTGGTGCCGTCTCGCGAAGTGTCAGCTGGAGAAACGAGATATTCAGGGAGAGAGAAGCCCCTACCCTCACTCTGGGGGCACACCTCCTGGGCAAGGCACTCACACAGGGTCACAGCGTTGAGCATGCCTGTGTATGGCATGGCACCCACAAACTGGTACAGGAGACCCACACGATCCTGGATGGCACCCTTCAGCACATCCTTCCCGAGTCGTAGAAGAAAGAAAATGACGAACAGACCCATGATCAGATTCTGAGTGAGACGCATCGTCACCGCCAGCTTATTTCTCAGTAAGTTTCTCATCACTCTCCTAAAAGCCAAACAACCCCATTTCAATTGCTTTTCTTTTATGGGTGGATGTCTATCCATCTAAAATGGGGTGAGGCTCTTACCTCAAGAGAACACACAGTTTAGAAAGGGCTCCAGGAGAATCTCTGGTTTTGAAAGGAATCTTTGGTAACGTTTTCAGATGCTTTGTTCTTTCAATAGCCTCCAAGGTTTTGTGATACATTGCTGATTCTTTGTAGGCAAATTCAATCATCTGGACTCTCTTGTAGGTTTCTATTTCTCGTTCTTTGCTTTGGGTATCCACTGATGTCAGGTCCACTGAAATTTTTTTGCCACACAAAAAACACATGTGCTTTTAAATGCATATATATACACATAATGGCTAATATATGTTTCATCATTGATTTAGGAGTTCTAGCCATAATACTTCATCTCATCAAAATAATACCTGTTATTAATGCCAACCTATAAAAATCTTTTTCAGTATTTTAAAGCTATCAGTAGGGCCATGAGGATCCCCATAAGCCTGTCTGGGAGAATCCAGAAGTTCAGCTAGTTTTCCTCTGATCAAGTAGAAGGGCACCATTTCAAGAGAGATCCCCCATCTCATTCTGACAGGTCATCTATGGCAAGTTAATTGACTCGGCCAAATTAATATTTTGAAGAGTAAAAACACCAGAACAAAAGCAGAAATAAAATCCACTTTACCGGTGTCATTTAAGCAGGAAGCTTAGATGAGAAGATTTTAAAAACATTTATGATCAGGAATGTGAAAGAAAAACTTACTATAAAAATCAAAAGGGTTTGAATGTTCAGGACAAGGGTAACCACAGCCACTGAAGAAATCAAGCATTTCCACCGGTGTCCCACAGAAAACCAGCTCTCCGCAGCTCAGGATGGCGATTTTGTCAAAGAGCTGATCGAACGACAGACAGTCTCAGTGTGTAATCAGCTAACTTCATCCGTACGGAAAACAAGTCTCAAGCAGTCAGTCCTTTGAGCGTCTCAGCCATTCATGAGTACTCTAACTGCGGCCATCGGAGCCACTCAAAACACATCCCTACTCTTTCCAGCCTGGCTTGCCACTGTGGATCCTGCAGCCTCCCAGCTTGCACCCAGCATCATGTCTAGGATAGAAAGCAACTCATGGACCTGGTCAGACAACCAGGGTTTGAGTCCCAACCGTGCCCCTAAGTGAGAGACCTTGAACAAAGCTTTTTTAAAATCTCAGATCTTCATCTATAAAAGTCAAATAATAGCTCCCTGAAAGGATCCTGAGAGATTAAGGTGAGATTTCTGGATAGGAAATCTATATGATTTAGAGGAAAAACACAGACTTGAAAGCCAACTATTAGTAGAATGTGAAGGCCAATTCCAGCTTTTTATTAACTGTGATGTTGGCTCCATTATGTATCATTTCTAAGTCTCACTCTTTCCCTCTGTAAAGTGAAAATGCTGGTATCCACCTCAAAGCGTTGTGGTGTGGATTAAATGAGCTGGTGCATAGAAGCTGTCTGGAACGTGGCAGGTGCTTATGGTAGGTGCTGAAAGAACTAAGTTTCCAACCTCTGCCCTTCCCAAATCCAGAGCTATTGGCTTCAATTGCTCTGGTTTAGGTAGATCCCTGCTTCCCGGTGACACTAGTGGTAAAGAACCTGCCTGCCAATGAAGGTAGATGTAAGAGACGCAGGTTCGATCCCTGGGGTGGGAAGATCTCCTGGAGGAGGGCATGGCCACACACTCCAGTATTCTTGCCTGGAGAATCCCATGGACAGAGGAGCCTGGCGGGCTACACTCCATGGGGTCGCAAAGAGTCGACATGACTGAAGCAAATTAGCACACGTGCATGCAGGTAGATCTCAGCCCAGCACACATATACCCACCCGTGACGGTTGAGCTGCAACAAGAGACACTGCCCTCACCTGGAAGAGCTCAGAGCGGGGCTGGTGGATGGTGAGAATCACGATGCGGTCCCTGCGAGCCAGCTCTGCTAGGAGGACGACGATCTGATTTGCAGTCATGCAGTCCAGACCGGTGGTTGGCTCATCAAACAGCATGACCTCTGCAGGCAAAGAAAGGCCAAACATCTGAGTCACTGCCAAGCCTGCACTCTGTGCTCTAGATTCAGAAAGTTGAATAGTTTCTTACTGAGCTGTCTTGTCCAACCCAGACAAATGCAGCCAGAGCCCAAGAGAAAACAACTGATCTGGGAGGGCCCAACTCCCAACTCCTGAGCACATTTCAGCCTCAGTCCTTGCGGGGACAAGGCAGCAACCAGATCAGTCCTCTCACCTGGCACTATGGACCATCTTGGCTTCATCTGAGGTTAGGGTATCCCAGAAACCACAGACGGCAGCCCGCCAGGCTCCCCCGTCCCTGGGATTCTCCAGGCAAGAACACTGGAGTGGGTTGCCATTTCCTTCTCCAATGCATGAGAGCAAAAAGTGAAAGTGAAGTCACTCAGTCCTGTCTGACTTTTAACGACCCCATCCATAGACTGCAGCCTACCAGGCTCCTCCGTCCATGGGATTTTCCAGACAAGAGTACTGGAGTGGGGTGCTATTGCCTTCTCTGAAAGGCTGAGAAGAGGCTGGTTAAAAGGATACAATCTCAAAATTATAGTAAGTGAAGTAAGTCAGAGGAAGACAGATACTACGTGGTATCACTTATACATGGAATTTAAAATATGACACAAATGCACTAATCTACAAAACAGACCCACAGATATAGACCGGTGGTTGCCAAGGGGGAGGGGATGTCGGAAGCGATGGATTGGGAGTTTGGGATTAGCAGATGTGAAGTATTATATATACATGGATAAACAACAAGGTCTACCTGTATAATACAGGGAACTATGTTCAATATCCTGTGAGAAATCATAATGGAAAAGAATGCAAAGAAGAATGTACATATGAAATACTGAACCGTTTTCAGGTATAGCATAAATTAACATTGTAAAGCAACTATACTTGAATAAAATAAATTTTAAAAAAGACACAATCTCACTTCGTGTCTAGCACTTCCCAATAGCAACTGGGTTTTCGCACTGCAAAAAAACTCTGACCCATGAAACAAAGTCCAAGATGGGGCAGGGATTTGAGTTCTCTAGAGGGTTTAATTGTAGCTTATTTCTACCCAAGAAGTATGGGGGCTCTTAAGAACATCCCTCTTATTTGCTCTGAAGAGCAGGCAGTCTTGATCTACCCCAGTGTAAAGAAAGTATGCAGATCTATTATATCTTCTTCCAAGGGTACAGAAGTGACAGTTTCCCCAGGTATTGGGGGGAAAGACCAAGGCAGGAAGGGAAGACGGCCACCTCATCTTGGTGGCCCTTCCTCCAGTACACATACTTTCTCATATATCACTCAAAGTTCTACTTTAATTCCTACCATTTCATAAATACTTCTAGTCATACCCAAACTCACTGCCTCTCCAGAGCAGACACAATGGCACTACCCTAGTAAGAAGTGAGGATGCATAGGGCAGGGTCCATATTCAAAGAAGACCTTAACTGAACATCAACCCAGAGGCAGTGCTTCCAAGTCTATGAGCTGTTTTATACTTGGATGATGGAATCACCTTAGGAACTATATAGTATTTCCAAAGAAACTGGCTCCCCAGTTTGAAAACCTCGGTGGCTTCGGTTCAACACAACCCACTTTCCAAATGGAGACTTGTGAAGAAAGGGCTGAAAATGTCTGTAGACATGCGGAAGAGGCCAGGCAGCAGCCAGTAGCAGTTCTGGGTCCCACTTACTGGGATCCTGGAGGAGCTGGGCTGCAATGGAGACCCGGCGCCTCTCGCCATGGGAAATTCCCCCAAAGCTGTAGTTGCCAATCAGTTGATCTGCCACGTGGCTCAAACTCAGCTCCGTCATGACTGCCTCTACCTGTAAGACACAACATCCAGGAAGGCTGGTCACTGCTGGGTTGCTGTTCCAATTCATAGGCTGAGGATGGCAGGGGAGGGGCAACACACTTCTCTTGAGTACTTGGGCCACTTTTAGACTCACCACATCCTAGGAAAAGCACCCTTAGTACAGAAGAATCCAACTTGGTTTAAACCACAATGGATTTCCCAGTGGCTCATTAGTAAAGAATTGGCCTGTCAAGCAGGAGATGTGGGTTCACTCCTTGAGTTGGGGAGATCCCCTGGAGAAGGAAATGGCAAGCCACTCCAGTATTCTTGCCTGGGAAATCCCATGGACAGAGAAGCCTGGTAAGCTACAGTCCATGGGGTCTCAAAGAGTCAGACACGACTTATCAACTAAACAACAACAAATTGGATTAAAATAAATAATATGAATTTGTTTTTCCCGAAAGACCTTAGAGCAACAAAAACTGCTTCTATTAGTTTCAGGGAAATTCAGTAGGAAACAATGGAGATTTTGTTGAACTCCTGTTTTCAGATGCTACAGTTAGTCCAGCCCATAAGAAAACCCCCAAAGGCGTAGTTATGATATAGCTTAATTTTTTAATCTTTGGTTTTTGAAACTTTATTATAATAAATGTTTCATATGTTTAAGAAAAGATTCAATTTCGTTTGAACTAAACCTCACTTTTCCTCTGTAACCCAAATAAGTCCTGGAGTCCCATGTGATCCAATCTCACTGTGGCTTTGGATCAAATATAATCCAGCTATCAAAAATAATTAAAAACAAAGCCAATCTTTATTTGAATCTCTTTAAGGACTTTAAAAGGGACCTAGTTTATAATCTC
The DNA here is from genome assembly GCF_016772045.2 of Ovis aries. Taxonomy (NCBI): domain Eukaryota; kingdom Metazoa; phylum Chordata; class Mammalia; order Artiodactyla; family Bovidae; genus Ovis; species Ovis aries. The sequence goes on along the minus strand of NC_056056.1, from coordinate 80,447,482 downwards.
CAGCCACAAGGACTTTAAAAGGGACCTAGTTTATAATCTCCAGCCACACTTTAAAAAATTCTTTTTTCCCAATTCTTGTCACCCTGCTTATCTTATACCCTACAGCTCCCTGAAACCCTCTCCTTACTCAACTCCCTAAAACAATAACCAGTAAAAAAAATTCTTCACCGACTCTCAAATCAAGAAGGTTGACCTTTTCCCTCCCTCTCCCTCTTTTCTTCCTCAGCTTATCCCCTCTCCAGAGACCCTTCAAAAATCTCTATTTCTGGCTCCCCCTCGATTGAGTACCCTTTTCTGCATTAGACCCTGGGGAAAGCAGATAGAGACTGAGAATACTTATATATAAGGCAATGAGTTTTGTTCCCATACATCTCTAATGAGATTGTATTTCTTCTACAATGAAAAAAGAAACAAAATACCACATTAAAAAATACCAACAACAATGAACTAAACTGGAGTAAGGGAGGGAATAACTTATGAAACAAAGTTCCAGAGGAAACAGGGAGTCAGAGCAACACAGGAAGCTTTCACCAAAAGAAAAGACACATCTGAAATAGACACAAAGGAATAATGAGGTGGTCAAAAACGCGTAAGGAAGCCAGTATGATCTGTACTGGAAAAAAGACGGGTGTTCTCTTGCCATCAGAGTGGAAGGATCCTGGAACTGAGTTTCACTTGACATGGCAGGGTTTATACGTGCACCAGCCAGGGCAAATTTCTGAGCATCACTTTCATCTGCTCTGCAACAGCAAGAAAGGAGTAAAGCTTGCCCCTTCTGGCTCAGAAGGGATGGAGAGAGGAGACATTTACTAAATCTGTTTCACATGTCTCTGGCTAGAAGCCTCTCCTATGTTTTGCAAACTGCACTGAGAACAGAATAATTCTCAGAGTCTTGGAAGGGACCCACGAGGATCACTGGGATCATCAATCCTCTCCGTGCTATGTGATATCACATAAACTGATTCATTCTTCATATCAGCTCCAGGAAAGATGAATCATTACTCTATCTATTACAGGGAAGAAAAGTCCATAGATTGCCAAAGGTCACAGCATTAACAAATGGCAGAGCTGGGACTGAGAGCAAACCATGTGGGTTCTCAAGTGGTCCAAGAAGTATAAGGACAGGCACAGTCTGCCCACACTAATCAAGGCTTTAAGTTTGGATTTGCAGAGGACAGAAGCAGATCTGTCACGCTTTCTGCTCTGTCTAGTCAACGCTATGGTTTTTCCAGTGGTCATGTATGGATGTGAGAGTTGGACTATTAAGAAAGCTGAGCACCGAAGAACTGATCTTTTGAACAATGGTGTTGGAGAAGACTCTTGAGAATCCCTTGGACTGCAAGATCAAACCAGTCAATACTAACAGAAATCAGTCCTGAATATTCATTGGAAGGACTGATGCTGAAGCTGAAACTCCAATACTTTGGCCACCTGATGCGAAGAACTAACTTATTGGAAAACATCCTGATGCTGGGAAAGATTGAAGGCAGGAGGAGAAGGGGACGACAGATGATGAGATGGTTGAGTGGCATCACCAACTCGATGGACATGAGTTTGAGTAAGCTCTTGGAATTGATGATGGACAGGGAAGCCTGGCATGTTGCAGTCCACGGGGTCACAAAGAGTCAGACAAAACTGAGTGACTGAACTGACTGACTGCTCTGTTTATTATAGATAATTCCTTCTCCCTAAACTACTTTGTCAAGATTTTACATCCTGTAGACTGTATCTGCTTAGAAAGTAGCCTCAGGCAGGGAGAATAATATGATAGGAAAGTTTGAAGGACATTTAGGGGCTGCAAGTCCCAGGAAGAGGGACCATTCACAGGAAGTGAATTTGCCATCGACCAATTTTGGATACCCTTGAATTTTCTGAGTATCTGCGCAAATATATGCATCTTCAGGAGGGAAAGCTCAGTGGCTTTTTCAGATTCTCTCCCTGGGGTATGTGATCTAAATGATCACCATCTCAAAAGAACTCAAATACCAATGAGATCTTCTCCTACCCGTTTTAGAGGAAAAAAATACCAAAGCAGGGAGACAAGCCTGCAGAGGGCTCGTCTGCCACTGTCAGGGGGTGCTAAGTCACGGGAACATGCCTGTGGCTCCCCGTGGAGTGAACTCTAACTTCCAACTTGTCCGACCACAGTGGGGCCCAGGGAGGCAGGATGGAGCCAGAGAACCTGGTTCGTGTCCCAGTTCTGCCAGTCTGAGGTGCCTGATCTCAGTCTCCTTGGGGATCAGTTTCTTGAGCTTAAAGACAGAGGTAATGCCTCCTTCATAGAGCTGATGCCAGAATGAAATCAGATACTGTGTGTGATCAAGGTCTGATGGATGTCAGCCAAGGGTGAGAGTACAGAGTATACGCTGGGAGAATAACAGGAACCTTACAATGCCTTCTAAGCACTCTAATGTTCCCGGGAGGAACAGGGCTAGCCCTCACTCTGTGGGGCTGATGGCTCTTCTTGAAGGTTCCTCTGGTGTGAAAGCTATGCACCAGCACATCCAGGACAGCATGTCTAGGACTCTGAAACAGAAGAATGACCTTTCCTGACCCAGCATTATAACAGCAAGCCTGCTGGTACTCCAGACACCATTCAGACCTAGCTCCACTCACCAAGCCCTGTCTGAGAGTCCAGCACTTGGGTCAAGAGGAGTAATTCCCTGATGACAGGTTCAAAGGGGCCTGATAAAAATGGTGTGACTGCTGCCCCTTCAGCTGAGATGGAGGATTCCCTCAGAGCCTCAATGGCATTGAAGAAAGATCAGCTTTGGCAACTTGATGTGTGTGCCCAGGGGGAACCTCGTTGAGCCTCAGGGTGGTGAAGTCTCTGAGGCAGATATCGTGGGCAGGAACCTCTTTCCCGGGGAACTGTGCCTGCTCTGCCGGTGGTGCATTGACCTGTTCTTGGTTCCCTGTATGTTTCCAGTCCAGACAGAAATGAGACAATATTTCTAGGTGAGGTCCCTGTGAGTTTACCTGCAACTACTTCCAAACTGGGTCCACTTAAGGAAACACTGAAACCTAGGAAGAGCTGACAATTCAGTTTGGATGAGGCACATTCAAGATGTCTCAAAGAAAGCTGAGAAAAATCTCAACAGGACTGCAGGGCAGTGAATGAGGAAAACAAGCATATCCGTTCAAATAGAGAGCTCCCAGGACAGCACCATCCAATAAAAATATAATGCAAGCCACATTTAGCTTTTAAACATTTTGCTGGCCATATTTTAGAGAGTGAAAAGAAACAAGAGAAATGAATTTTAGTGGTATAATTTCTTTAATCCTATACAACCAAAACAATACCATTGCAACCAAGAATCAATATTTTAAAAATTACTAATGAGATATTTTATGCTCTGTGATTCCAGACTAATTTTCTAAAATCTGGTGTGTATTTTACACTCATAGCACATCTCAATTAGGTCTAGTCATGTTTCAAGTGCCCCAAAGCCACATGACTAAAGCCACCTTTCAAGTGCCACATGTGAAGCCACATTAAGTGCCCCGAAGCCACAGTGTACAGAGCAACTCTGGACTCAGACGGTGACAACTGATGGGGAGGAATGGGCAAATGGAGGGACGAGGGGGTATGAGGCCACAGTGAGGCGATGCCCTGGGGGGCCCCAGGGCGGTACCCACCTTGTTCTGGAAGAAGCCCTGGGAACCGCGGCGGATGGCCAGCAGCGCCGTGTAGTTCAGCGTCTCGCGGACGGTGAGATTGCTCAGCAGAGTGTCGCTCTGTGGGGAGGAACCTATCAGTATCTTCCAAGGCGCCCCCCGCCACCTCCCAACTCCTGCGGGCGGGCCAGGACTCGGGCACCTGCAGGACGTAGGAGAAGCAGTCCTGGAACTGCTCCCGGTGCAGCTCCTGGCCGTTCACGAACACCTCCCCAACCAGGGTCCCTGTGCGCCGCAGCCTCCCGGACATGGCGTCCAGCAGCGTGGTTTTCCCTGAGCCTGGGAGGCGACAAGAGAGGGCCTGGAGGAGGCCGGCCACGAGGCCTCACAGGACCTTCCCAAGACCCTCGGTGAACCCGCTGTCCAGCCCTGACTTGTTCTCCCTTTGGCTTCGTGGGCCAGACTCATGGTGGAATGAGTCCTTCCAGCTTGTCCCCTTTCAATGAGAGGGGATGAGCTGTCTCTCTCCTCCAGGTCTGAGCTGGAGGAGCTCTGTCTGCCTGTTTATTCTCTTTAAAGCTGCTTGAGGCTGAAAAAGAAAACACAGGATCAGACTCAAATCAAAACCATGGCTCTCAGAAGCATTTGAATTCTAGGGCATTTGAATTTGTTTCTGTTTGTGACTCCCTGGGATACTCTGCTGGTTCCCGGATGTAAGGGACTCGGCCCAGAGCCTCACTAGTGTGGTTGAGTACCAGCAGCATCAGCACCATCTGAGAGTTTGTCAGGAATGCAGAATCTCAGGCTCCAACTCCTAGCTCAGATTCTGCATTTTAACAAGATGCCTGGGTAGTTGTCATGCGTATTCAAGTGTGAGAAGCAATAGCTTAGTGAGTCCTTCAGTAAAAACCAAGTTGGCCTCAGCCTACACTGAGAGCCTTGAGCATAACCCAGCAGGTTGTTGCTATGAACTTTCCCACGAGATGGGATGAACTAACTTCCCTGTACTGGAGTGATTGGAAGGTGAGGTTTCTCCTGGTTTGCTTTGTCTAGAGTTAGAGTGATCTCTTAGGGTAAGATACCAGCTGGCCCTTCCCATTCTTGTTGGACACAAGCTTACATGGGCCCAGTTAATAGGGACAGGAACAGGAGTCACCAGGCCTTTCCTGAGTAAGGCTGTTAAGTTAGAATGAGTAAGAGAGGAAATTATCAGGAGGCTCTGGGCTCTCTGAGAAAATGGCAAGAGAATTCTACTGAGGATGTGACGACCTGTGCAAAACAAAAGAAAGGATCTTTTGTTCAAATATTTTAAAGAAACTGCTGGTTGCTCTGAGGGGTGCAAAGATGAAAAGCCAAGCTCCTGGAGCAGTGGTTTTCTTATCTGACCCACGACTGACAAAGCTCAGAATCAGCCCCAGTGTGCTCAGGTAGAGGTCAGCTTGGGGAAGCGAGCAGAGTGATTGAAAAGAAACAAAATGTGACTTCACTGGGGCTGTCTTTCAGAATGTGCCCTGAAGTTTCTCAGCCACAACATTAAGCTTTGTCTGTGGTTCTTCTAACTAGGAGCTCCCTTAGCCTTACATTCTAGCATCCCGTCTCAACTCTAATAGACCCTCCAACAGCCTATAGCCTGGATTCAAGTTCCACCACTACCTCAGAGCTAGCCTCCTCCTTGGGGCTAGTTTCTCTGTGTGTTGTTTGACCTCTCAGCTGCATGTGATGCTGTTGCTTGCCCTTTTCTGTAAATCTCTCTCTTGGCGCAAGTGCCACCTCATCCTCTTGGTTTAATCTTGTCAGTCTGGCTGCTCCTTCTCAGCCTCCTATGGGTGACCCTCAGGGTTCCTCTCATGTCACACATCCTCAGTGAGCAATGGTGAGCAACTACTTGCTTCTCAGCATGTGAGGGAACCGCTTTAGGTGGAGCTTCTCCAGCTCCATTCAAGCCTTCAGATGACTGCAGCCTCAGCTGACATCTGGCTACACCTCATGAGAGACCGCAGACAGAAGTATCCAACCAAGGCATACCAAATTTCTGACTCGTAGAAACACTGAGAGATAACACCTGATTTTTATTATTTTAAGTCACTTAGTTTGGGTATTTTTTAAACATGAAAATAGGTAACTAATACTGTCTTTTGTTTAAACATGTGTTAAATAGTTATTAACTCATTTCTGGGGGTACCAGGAGGTTAACAAAGCTCAAGCAGAAAAGGGTATGAGAAACTAACATGCATAATCAGGGAAGAAGAGAAGACTGGAGTAAATTGCAAAGTTACATGGTTAATCCCTCAGGATGTGACACCAAACGTACAGGGAACAGAAGAAGAAATAGACAAACTGGACTTCATGAAAATTTTAAAGCTACGTTTTTCAACAAAGACCGTGTTGTACAAAGGTAGTCCACAGAATGACAGAAAAATATTTGCAGATCTTATATCTGATAAGAGGTTAACATTACAGAGAGAACTTCTAAAATTCAACAACAACAAACAAACAAACCAACCACCTGATTCAAGACTGGGTAAAGGACTTAGGGAAACAGAAATCAAAACTGTGAGATATCCCCTCGCACCTAATAGCTACTATCAAAACAAACAAACCAAACAGAAAATAACAAGTGTTGGCTAAGATGTGGGAAAATTGGAACCCTTGTGCACTGTGGCTGGGAATATAAGATGGTACAGCCACTGTGGAAAACAGTATGGTGGTTTCTATAAAAACTGAAAATAGAATATGATCTAGCAAGTCCACTTCTGGGTATATACCCTAAAGAACAGAAAAACAGGGTCTTAAAGAAATATTTGTACACCCTTTTTCACAGCAGCATTAATCATGATAACTAAAATGTGGAGGGAAAGTGTCCATTAATGGATGAATGGATAAGCAAACTATGATCTGCACATACAATGGAATGTTATTCAACCTTAAAAATTAAGGAGATTCTGCAATATGCTGCAACATGGATAGACACTGCACACACTATGGTAACTGAAATAAGCTAGTCACAAAAAGATAAACATTGTATGATTCCACATATTCGAGGTACTTAGGGTAGTATGGGACATAAGTACACTTTCATAAGGACAGAAAGCGTAGTGATGGTTGCCAGGACTGAGAGAAGGGCAGAAAGGGAGTTATTCTTTAATGGGAATATAGTTTCCACTTTACAAGATGAAAAGTTGTGGGGATGGATGTCAGTGATGTTTATACAACTATGTGAATGCATTTAATGCCACTGAACTGTATACTTTAAAATGGTTAACATGGTACACAAAAAATACTCAGAGTGGCTTAACAACTTACATATGAGACATAACACCATAAAATTCCTAGAAGAGCATATAGGCAAAATGTTCCGTAACATAGATTATAACAATGTTTTCTTAGGTCAGTTTCCCAAGGCACAAGAAAAGCAAAAATAAACAAATAAACCTAATCAAACGTATAAGCTTTTTCATGGCAAAGGAAACCATAAACAAAATGAAAAGACAATCCATTGACTAGGAGAAAATATTTGCAAACATGTGACCAACCAGGGCTTAATTTCCAAGATATACAAACAGCTCATACAGCTCAATTTAAAAAAAAAAAATTAAAAACGGGTGAGGTGAGGTGAAGTGAAGTGAAGTGGCTCAGTTGTGTCCGACTCTTTGCGACCCCATGGACTGTAGCCCACCAGGCTCCTCCATCCATGGGATTCTCCAGGCAAGAATACTGGAGTAGGTTGCCATTTCTAAATAAATATTTCTCCAAAGAAAACATACGGATGGCCAACAGGCACATGGAAAGATGCTCAACATAACTAATTTTTAAAGAAATGCAATTCAAAGCTACAATGAGGTATCACCTCACACCAGTCAGAATGGCCATCATGAGAAAGTCTGTGTAATAAATGATGATCGAGGGGGTGTGACAAAAAGGGGACCGTCCTACAATGTTGGTGGGAATGCAAATTGCTACAGCTACAATAGAAACAGTTATGGAAGCTCATTTAAAAACTAATAACAGCTAACACAAAATCCAGCAATCCCACTCTTGGGCATAGGTCCAGAAAAGAAGAAAACGCTAGTTCAATAAGATATACACATCCCAGTGTTCACAGTGGCACTATTTATAATAACAAAGACATGGAAGCAAACTATGTGTCCACAGACAGATGAATGGATAAAATGAGGTATGTATAGATATTGATATATGTTTACATATATCCATGTATACAAACACACACAGGAATATTACTCAGGCATAAAAAATGAATGAAATAATGCCATCTGCAGCAATAGGAACTGAGAGATTATCATACTAATTAAACCAGAATTAAATACAGAATTAAGTCAGACAGAGAAAGACAAATATCATGTGATACCACTAACGTGGAATCTTGAAAAACGACACAAATGAACTTATTTACAAAATAGATAACAGACTCATAGACATAGAAAATTAAACTTATGGTTACCAAAGGGGAAATGGGGCCAAGGGAGGGATACATTTAGGATCTGGGATTAAACACACACTCTATACCTCATGCGAAGAGTTGACTCATTGGAAAAGACTCTGATGCTGGGAGGGATTAGGGGCAGGAGAAGAAGGGGACGACAGAGGATGAGATGGCTGGATAGCATCACTGACTCGATGGATGTGAGTCTGAGTGAACTCCGGGAGTTGGTGATGGACAGGGAGGCCTGGAGTGCTGCGATTCATGGGGTTGCAAAGAGTCGGACATGACTAAGTGATTGAACTGAACTGAACTACTTATATAAAATATATAAATAACAAGAATGTACTGTTTGGCACAAGAAACTATACTCAGTATCTTATAATAGCCTACAATGAAAAAGAATCTGAAAAAGAACATATATATAATTGAATCTCCTTGCTTCACTCTTGAAACTAACACATTGTCGACTGTACCTCAATAAAAAATTGACAAATAAAATGGGTAAAATGGCAAAGTTTATATTACGCATATTTTACCACAATAAGGAAAAGGGAAAAAAAAGGTTAATGCCCTCCAGGGCAATAAAACCATGACCTTTGGGATTAACTCTTCTAGAAGGACAAAAGTCATCTGTAACTAGTCTTCTGCAAAGGAGCATGTAGCCTAGAGTCTAAGAATTACATGAGAGATAATAATGAGTTGAATAAAATTACCTTCCCCCAGAGAGTGGCTGACTATAGGCAGGCTTGCATTAGACCATTCTCTAGTGAGACTGTGAACACCTAAGTCATCTTCTGCCTCACTAGTAAAGATTTGATAAAAATACCACTTTAGATAAGACACCAATGAAATCATGTTATGAAATACTAAAAGTAATTCATAGAATTAATTCATTTGCTTAATCATTTATTCAGCATATACTTATTAAGTACATACTATGTGGCAAGCCCTGTCCTAGATATTGAGGATCCATCAGGGAAAAAAAAAGACCAAGCTCCCACCCTCATGGAACTTGAAGTCTACCAAGAATTCATGTTCAGTACAAAAGGATGGACAGTCATAAAACCACGGTAAGCAATCATCAGAAACCAGCCCATGAGCCCCTAGAACAGAGGGCCCCACCCTGTTCTGCTGAGATGTGTATGAATCGTGATACTGGCCTGTGGGACACACTTCCAAGAAGTGGGTTCAGTTCCTTGTTGGGCTACATTCCACCCCTTTTATCCTACACAGAAAAGGCGGCAAGTGACACAATATTATAGGGATAACTCAGCTTTTCTCTTTAAAGAAGTATGATTATCAAAAGGAAAATCAGGATGACTCTGGGTGTTACGGTACATGCACACAATTAGAAATGGTTAAAAACTGAAAAAAGAAAATGAAAGGAGGGACTTTCTTAGTGGTTCAGTAGTTAGGAGTCTGCATTTTTCAGTGCTGAGGGCATGGGTTCAATCCCTCATTGCGGAACTAAGATCCCATGAGCTATGTGGCATGGGCCAAGAGAAAACAAAATGAAGGGAAATCTCAGGAAAGTGTAACCCTTCTCATCAATGAATTCCTTTCACCTCATCTTAACAGCACTACTGCTACCATCCAGCTGTTCTCCCCAGCCCCTGACTGTAGCAGGAGAGTGGCTGTGGATGTAACTCCCTGAGTCAAAAGGGGCTGACCACGCTTAACTTCTATCACAGAATTACACTGCCCACCTCTATCAAAAAGAGCAGTGCAAGTGGAGAGTAGCTGAAAGTGTCAACAATTTGCAAGCAAGAACCCAATCAAAACAGGCTCCTGGGAAGCAAATTTGTCAGAATCTTTCAACCTTAAAATGTGCAGGATAACCTAGTGTAGTGGACCCTGTGACATGCCACATGGATGCCCTCTTCAGGGCCAACACACCCTTTCCCCCACAGCCGTGCATCCTCAGCTGTGACCCTCACAGCATTGCCCCAGCCCCAAAGGGCTGCACCCTCCCCCGCAGTGACTGGCTGATGCGGGGAAAGAGGAGGGGAAGAAGAAGGTAGAGAAAGGGCATGTAAATAGCCTCAGGAGAATCTGTAATATTTAGGGTGGGTTTTTTTCCAAAAAAAAAAAAAAAAAAGGATTTAAAGTAAATATAGTATAAAGTTAAGATTTGATGAAGCTAGTTGTTAAGACAGAAATATTATTAACTATCTTGTCTGTGTGTTTAAGTGAAGTGAGTGAAAGTCGCTCAGTCATGTCCGACTCCTTGCAACTCCATGGAATAGTCTATAGAATTCTCCAGGCCAGAATACTGGAGTGGGTAGCCTTTCCCCCTCTCCAGGAGATCTCCCCAATCTGTGTGTTTAAAGTACATCATAATTTTTAAAAGACCAGCGCGCATGGGGGGTAAACAGCATCTTTGTGCTTATTCAATTCCCGTTCCCATCTCCAGAACGGAAAACTGTGTTTACTGAGCACCTCTATATGCCAAGCACTATGTTAGGTGCTTTTCTTTGAAACAGGAATTAATTTTTTTCAAGGATCTTTCTAAAGATTCTTTAAACCTTTAGATGGTTCTCTGAAGACCTATAAGACCTTCTAGAACTAACACCAAAAAAAAGATGTCCTTTTCATCATAGAGGATTGGAATGCAAAAATAGAAAGCCAGGAAATACCTGGAGTAAGAGGCAAGTTTGGCCTTGGAGTACAAAATGAAGCAGGGCAACGGCCAACAGAGTTTTGCAAAGAGAATGAAATGATCATACCAAACACCCTCTTCCAACAACACAAAAGGCGACTCTACACGTGGACACCACCAGATGGTCAATACTGAAATCAGATTGGTTGATTATATTCTTTGTAGCCAAAGATGGAGAAGCTCCTTACAGTCAGAAAAAACAAGACCAGGAGCTGATTGTGGCTGAGATCATGAGTCCCTAATTGCAAAATTCAGGCTTAAATCGGGCTTAAATTAAAGAAAGTAGGGAGAAACACTAGACCATTAAGATATGACTAAAATCAAATCCCTTATGATCATACAGTGGAGGTGACAAATAGATTCAAGGGGTTAGATCTGGTAGACAGAGCGCTTGATGAACTACAGATGGAGATTCATAACATTGTACAGGAGGTGGTGACCAAAACCACCCCCAAGAAAAAGAAATGTAAGAAGGCAAAGTGGTTGTCTGAGGAGGCCTTACAAATAGCTGAAAAAGAAGAGAAGGGAAAGGCAAAGGAGAAAGGGAAAGATATACCCAACTGAATGCAGAGTTCCAGAGAATAGCATGGAGAGATAAAAAGCCTTCTTAAGTGAACAATGCAAAGAAATAGAGGAAAACAATAGACTAGGAGAGACTAGAGATCTCGTCAAGAAAACTGGAGATACCAAGGGAATATTTCATGCAAAGACGGGCACAATAAAGGACAGAAATGGCAAGGACCTAACAGAAGCAGAAGAGATTAAGAAGGGATGGCAAGAATATACAGAAGAACTATAAAAAGGTCTTTATGACACAGATAACCACTATGGCGTGGTCACTTACCTAGAGCCAAACATCCTTAAATGAGAAGTCAAATGGGCCTTAGGAAGCAATACTACAAACAAAGCTAGTGGAGGTGATGAAATTCCAGCTGAGTTATTTCCAATTCTAAAAGATGATGCTGCACAGCAAATCTGGAAAACTCAGCACTAGCCATAGGACTAGAAAAGGTCAGTTTTCCTTCTAATCCCAAAGAAAGGCAATGCCAAAGAATGTTCAAACTGCTGTATAATTGCACTCAGTTCACATTCTAGCAAGGTAATGCTCGAGAGCCTACAAGCTAGGCTTTAGCAGTATGTGAACTGAGAACTTCCAGATGTACAAGCTGGGTTTAGAAAAGTCAGAGGAACTAGAGATACAATTGCCAACATTTGTTGGGTCATACAAAAAGCAAGGGAATTCCAAAAACATCTACTTCTGCTTCATTGACTATGCCAAAGCCTTTGACTATGTGGATCACAACAAACTATGGAAAATTCTGAAAGAGATGGGAATACAAGACCACCTTTCCTGCCTCCTGAGAAACTGTATGCAGGTCAAGAAACAACAGTTAGACTCTTACATGGAAGAACTGAGCAATTAAAAATTGAGAAAGGAGTATATTGTCACCCTGCTTATTTAACTTACATGAGAGTATATCATGCAAAATGCAAGGCTGGATAACTCACAAGCTGGAATAAAGATTTCTGGGAGAAATGTCAACAACTTCAGATATGCAAATGAGACCTCTCTAATGGCAGAAAGTGAAGAGAAACTAAAGAGCCTCTTGAGGAGGGTGAAAAAGAAGTGAGAAATCTGGCTTAAAACTCAACATTCAAAAACTGAGATCATGGTACCTGGTCCCATCACTTCATGGCAAATAGATGGGGAAAAATGGAAACACTGAAAGACTTTATTTTCTTGGGCTCCAAAATCACTGCAGATGGTGACTACAGCCATGCAATTAAAAGACACTTGCTCCTTGGAAGAAAAGTTATGACAAACCTAGACAGCATATTAAAAAGCAGAGACATCACTTTGCTGGCACAGGTCAAAGCTATGGTTTTTCCAGTAGTTGTGTATGGATGTGAGAGTTGGACCATAAAGAAGACGGAAGGTTGAAGAACTGATGCTTTTGAACCATGGTGTTGGAGAAGACTCTTGAGGGTCCCTTGGACAGCAAGGAGATCCAACCAGTCCATCCTAAAGGAAATCAACCCTGAATATCCACTGGAAGGACTGAAGCTGGAGCTCCAATCATTTGGTCCCCTGATGCAAAGAGCCTACTCATTGAAAAAGACCCTACTCATTGGAAAAGACCTTGATGCTAGGAAAGATTGAGGACAGGAGGAAAAGGTGGTGACAGTGGATGAGATGGTTGGGTGGCATCACTGACTCAATGAACACGAGTGTGAGCAAACTCCAGGAGATAATGAAGGAAAGGGCAACCTGGAGTGCTGCAGTCCGTGGGATCGCAAAGAGCCGGGCATGACTTAGCAACTCAACAACAACAACCAGGTTCTATTCATAGTCACACATGCCATCAGAGTTCATTCTAATGTCAGACTTCTGGCCATCCTGCTACAACTTAAACCCGTCTCCTTAGTGTGGTGTTCAAAACAAGCCAAAGCCTCTTCTGAGAAAAGTGTAGGGCACTCCCTCTGCAGCTTACCTGAGCTCCCTAAGATGCACATGACCTGCCCGCTCTCGACGTACAAGGAGACATCTTTGAGGATCTGCCTGGTCCACTTCTGTCGGCGAGATGCGATGTCCCACCAGGGCCCCACATGGTGGCTTTGAAGGAAACCACATAGGGGAAAGGCAGCATAGAAGATTCCAGACCCTTGTCCCCCAGCACCAGTCCCAGCTCTGCCCAGCCCAAGTTCTCTCTGGACAGGCTCCTAAGTGTGGCTTAGCCTCGGTGTCCTCTGTAGAGCCGGGCAGGTAGTGACAGAAGACCACCTCTGCAAAGACTTTTCTGACAGCTGCTCGGAATGCCAGCTCTCTTTGACTGGATGACAGACGGCAAACAGGACACTGTGTATTCCTTCAATTGACCCTGCGTTCCTTCACCCGGTTCCCTGACAACTCGTATTCCCAGTAGCCCCATTTCCAAGCCCTGACCATCTGAATAGGGCAGGTTATAGGCCAGGGAGACACGAGGGGAAGGGGCAAGGGGCAAAATGCAGGGGCAGGAGGCCGAGCACAGCTTCCAGTCCTGCTGTGGGGCTGGAGGAGGAGGGGCCGTTCACAGTGGCGCCTAAGTTCCCTGCGGCAGCCCTTCCCCTCTACTCTCTCCACCTCCACCCACTGAAGAGGAAGCCCGAGCCTCCGTGCATGCCCCTCATTAGTGAGGAAAGCCAGCAGAGGGCCGAGGCCCACTGCCCTCAGGCCACAGCTGCCCCTGACCACAGCTCAAAGCTCCCAGCAGATGAAAGAGGCACCTCCTTACCTGACACTGTATGAGGCATGGAAAATGCCCAGGCTGTGTCGAGGCTTTGCAGGAACCTCCTCTAGGGAGCACTGGGAGCTTCTGTTTACTTGCAGTTCTGAGGACTCCCCAAGAGTCAAAAAGGGGAGTTCGCCCATGGCCAACAAGAAGCAGAGACTGGTGGATTTTCTGGCCTGACCCTCCCTGGAGTGGCCTCCGCCAAGGAGCTAGTGGCAGACTGCCCTGCCTGCTTCTCACCTGGCCCTGGAGCCCCTCCTCAGGACTTCCCAGTGGCGGGCCTGGGCTTGGTCGTGGATGCCGTTATCTGATATACCTTTAGCCAGTGTGTGTCTGTGTGTTATCTCAGCAGCGGGCAGAACACACAGCCCATGTTTGTGGGAGGGCTTGCCAGAGAGGAATGCTGGGAGCCAGACCAGAGGTTGCCCAGCTCTGGGAAGCAGACAACATTGGCCCTGATCGGCAGCAGCTAAGCCCAAAGGAAACTGCAGGGCCCCATGGCAGAGGAGGCCCCAAAGAAGACAAGGCTAGAGAGACGCGCTGCTCCCCAGGATGACTTGGTGAGTAATGGTGGGTCACAAGAGTCCTGGTGGGTGGAGGGCGAATCACACGCTTCTCTCCTCCTTAAGGAACTTTCGTTCCTAACTCACCACCAGGTCGACAAGCAGCAGGACTCTGCTTCCTGGGCATCGAAGGGCTGAGGGAAGTGGGGTCAGGGGTTGGTGGGGGCCTCTGAGGTCACTTCCTGCCTGAAGGTGGCTCCTGTAGGGAAATAATGTCGTGTCTGTGACTTGGGCCAACCTGGCTCTTTTCTAAATGAGGCTCCAACACAGAAGGGCTTCCCTAGTGGCTCAATTGGTAAAGAGTCTGCCTGCAATGCGAGAAAGCTGGGTTCAATCCCTGGATTGGGAAGATCCCCTGGAGAAGGAAATAACAACCCACTCCAGTATTCCTGCCTGGAGAATTCCATGGACAGAGGAGCCTGGTGGGCTACAGTCCATGGGGTCACAAAGAGTCGAATACGACTAAGTGGCTGACACTTCCACTTTTTCCAACACAGAAACATGCTCACATGGCCTGGGACACTGCAGCGTCTCCTCTGTCCCTGTGGCTATCAAGTTCAGAGACTCAGTGGCAACAAATTGATGAGACAGGGTGGCAGAGAACCTTGTGAGAACATCAGAACATATGCCCCAAATGCAGCTACAGCAGGCAGTCGTAAGACCCTGGAGAGAGCTGGAAGAACAGAGGACCGCCAGGGGACCAATAGGTCCAGGGTTTCTGTCCTCATTTAACATGAGAAATGTTTGCCTAAAAAGGAAAAAAAAAAAAAATGGCCTTTGCCTGAAATCAGGATGTGGGCAGGGTTTGAAGCAAGAGGTGAAATCAGAACACACAGAGGAAGCAGGTCCCCACCTTCCGTCCCCACCCTCCCCACCGTTCAATCAGTCTTTGGTTGCCTGTGAAGGGGTGAGAGGTGGAGACAGAAAGACTGAAGGACTGAGGACTCCACACCACAGGAAGGGCCTCGGGCCACCCAGACTGGCCTTGAGTTGCTAGCACCTGACTTCAGCCAGGCCCCAGGAACCCACCCTCTCAGTCAGCTCTCAGCCACAGCAGGTAACCACTGTGCTCTGGGAACACCCCAGGGAGCCAACGTCTGCCCGGAAAGGATTCCTGGGAGCCGTGACTGCAGTGTGCACAGCCTGAATAGGAGACAAAATCTCCAATGATTTTGAAAAGGACACTTTCTAGAAGGTCTGATAATTCAGATACCACAGCTTGGGATGCAAAGAACTGCCCAAATATGACATCCAGGAAGTGGTACAGGCCCTGCCATTTCCAATTTCCTTCCCTTCACTCCTGTTCCTCAAGGTGCCAAGTGACAGTCTAATGTTTATGGTGCCCAGAACAAAAGGCCAAGGGCTATGTATCTTATGTCTTTGTCTTTGTTCAGTTGCTCCATCGTGTCCAACTCTTTGCAATCCCATGGACTGCACCACGCCAGGCTTCCCTGTCCTTCACCATCTCCTGGAGCTTGCTCAAACTCATGTCCATTGAGTCAGTGATGCCATCCAACCATCTCATCCTCTGTTGCCCCCTTCTCCTCCTGCCCTCAATCTTTTGGGTCTTTTCCAGTGGAACTGTATCCTATGTCTAGATATTTAAAAATTATCAGTCAAGTTAAAATCTATTACATAAAATAGTTTCTATCCTCCTAAGTTGACATACCTTCTTCATAACATGGAAGGCCAGATGTAAACCAAGAAATTCTAGGACTTGTGGCTTCCAGCACAAGCCACAGCCTGTCTCCCTTCTCTGTCCATGCTCAGCACCACACATGATCTCACACACCCATGCATGGCCACCCCACCCTGCCCACCCACATCACATCCACCCCTCCACAGACAAATGCCCCTCTGACCTGAGGTGCCCCAAGGGATGGGCACACAAGGTTCACACAGCCCTGGGAGTGGGCCTGAGGCCATCTGGGAATTTGGGGGTAGTGAGTACCCAGAGTGACAAGTGCCCTCGGCCCACAGACTCCTCAGTCCATGGGCAAAAGCCTGGCCAGAGGAAGACAAGAGGGCCCAGGCCTCGGTGCAGAGTCTTCAGCACATCACTGCTTTCCCAGGGCACAGCCTCTGCGTCTGAGAACAAGGAACTTGGGCTCTGCACTCCCTGAGTTTCCTTCTATTCTATGCTTCTGACTCAGGGATTTGATCAGAAGTTAATACAAGGAGAAATTACAGTGTAGCCCAGCAGGAGCTGAGCTGGTTACCTACAAATAAACCTGCTTTTGCTTTTTTCCATGTCACCTGTCAGAAATTCAAGTGATGATCTGACAGTCACACTGATTAAGGTGTCAGCCGAATAGATATTTAAGCATTTGAAAAATACAGAGAGTTTGTCAAAACCTCAGGAAGAGTCTAACAAATCCTTCCTAGGAGCCAAGGAAAATATTTCAAAATGGAACAGAGGCAGCCCCCGCCCAGCCACAAGTTCTCTTCTGAACGCTGAGCTGCCTGTGGTGGCTGGGGTCCCCGGCCTGGCCTGTGCCTGCCTACTGTGCCCAGGATGAGAGGGGTTGGAGGAGCCCAGGAGCAGGTAGCACATGCCTCTCTCCTTTCTTTTATTTGTCTTCTCATCCTGATGCCTCTTTCCCTAGGGCCCCATCACCCTTCACCTTCTCCAAGCTCCCGCCTGGAGAGTGGAACCCCCTAGGCTTAAGGTCACCACCACAACTTGCTCCAGACTCCAACACGTCCAAACCTTTCTCAGCAACTCTTCCACCTCCAAAATCTAACCTGGTGAGCTTCTGGCCCAGGTGTTCGTTGCGGAGTTAACTCATTCCTTATACCAACTAACATCCCTTCTGCAGACATTTACCTTTTAAAAACAAGCAAGTAGGGACTTCCCTGGTGGTCCAGTGGCTAAGACTCCGCACTCTGAATTCAGGGGTGCAGGTTTGATCCCTGGTCAGAGAGCTAAGATCCCACATGCCTTGAGGCCAAAAAATATCCAAAACATGAAACAGAAGCAATATTGTCCAATAAAGACTTTTAAAAATGCTCCACATTTTAAAAATCTGTAAAAGAAAAAAAAAAGCAGAATGCATGTTAGCCCAAGTGAGTTTCTCAGTAATGGATCAACTTTCAGATGGTTTAACCAAATAAAATGGGAAAACTAGGCGGTGGGAATGCTGGTGGCGGAGGTGAGGAGGGAGGGTCAGGGCTGACCTGCCAGAACCCAGAGCTGCCCGTGACCTCCCCAGGAGCTTCATTCTCCATCTCCGAGGGCACAACCCCCTCACCTCCTCCACCTCCAGCTCGGAGGACTCTGGACTTCCCCTCATGGACACCCTCTCTCAGCTTTAAAACATATTTTGAAATATTTCAGACAAAGTAGTTTAAAGAACAGTGAATTCCCACACCCATCCATAAACTTACCAATAGCTTTGAAAGTCATCCCCCGCTTCTTTCCCCAGGACCTTCTCTCCCCGCCTCAGTGACCTCTCCCCGCTGTATTCCTTCCTATATCCCAAAAACGATCCTTCTGCTGACTTAGCTGTTTATCTTCCAATGTTTTTCTGTATAATATACGACCTTGACTGTACTGGTTCAAACATCAAACAAGGTAAGTAGATCTGGTTGGCTGTTTCCACACTCTCCCAGAACTCTGGGGGCCACTCACAGTGGGCTTGCAGCCGACCATCACCCATATTCATTTCCCTCACCTCCACTGGGCTCAATGTCATTTTTCAGGGCCTCTTACCTCTTACCTGCAGGGGTGCTTTAAAAAAGACTGTTGGGTATTATTTTCACGGAAGTCCCAAGCTATGTTATGTTCACATAAAGCACATGTGGACACTGTGTGTGCAATGAAAATACACGTTGATCAGGCATGTCAAGGACATCATGCCTCTGTATCCGGTCCGTGTTGCTCCACCCTCAGTGTCTCGTCCTCTAAACTCTAAGCTTCCCAAAGACTGTCTTTTGCACAGTCACACCCCAAATTCCAAGCCTAAAGCATATTGTGGGCCTCCTTGTGTTTGCTGGATGCTTGATTGACTGATCGAAGGAATGTATCAGTGGGGGAATAGCAGCCCTGAGGGGAGATCAGAATCAACAGGAACTGGTTAATGAATGCATACTTTCCCTGCACGACCTCGAGGAAACAAATATTGAATGCATTTTTAAAAAGCAGAAATCTTTTAAGGCAAGTTTTTCCTTGTTTGGGCCTCAGCTATTTAAATGATTGAACTGATAAAACAGAAGGAATTCAGATCTGCAGATAGTGAGTATCATTCACATTATCAGCTGATACCATGAATCACTGATTTATTTGATACATGTTCAAATAAAGCAGGCTTCCCTGATAGCTCAGTTGGTAAAGAATCTGCCTGCGATGCAGGATACCCCAGTTCTATTCCTGGGTCAGGAAGATCCCCTGGAGAAGGGATAGGCTACCCACTCCAGTATTCATGGGTTTCCCTGGTGGCTCACACAGTAAAGAATCCACCTGCAATGCAGAAGAGCTGGGTTCGATCCCTGGGTTGGGAAGATCCCCTGGAGGACGGCATGGCAACCCACTCCAGTATTCTGGCCTGGAGAATCCCATGGACAGAGGAGCCTGGCGGGCTACAGTGCGTGGGGTCACAAAGAGTCGGACACGACTCAGCGACTAAGCACAGCACAGATAAAGCAGCCATGTTTATGTGAACACAACATGGCTTGTGGCTTACATAAAATAACATCATCAGCAAGATGACAACGGAGAGGACGATGGTAGCAGTGACGACAGGGACTTACTCCAAAATCTCCCAACTGCATTTTGAAGAGCTTTGTTGTGCAAAATCCTTATCAAGATAAGATGCAACTTTTCTGAGAGCAATGTCTTCACAAGTATTGAGCACTAGCTTGTTGACAGCTGTTTTCCTCTCACATGCTAGGTACAAAAAGTCTGTTTGGGATGAGATACTAAGCCAGATTCAGGAAAGGGAAAGTTAAAAGGCCCTTTCCGAACACAGAGGCTCACAGAGCTCTCTCCAGTCCAGGGTCTGGGTCTTGCTCATGACAGGTTACTTGGATCAGGTTCCAGCACCTGTGACTGAGCTTCTCTGGGTCAGGAGCTGGAGGGAAGCCCCACAGTTTTCTCTGCAGAGAAGAGAAGCCCTGCCCTCATGGGCGCTCCCGTTTTCTCAGAGCCCTTGGGCTCCTCCTGCCTAAATCCATCTTTTGCCCACTTGGGATCCCATCCACACTAGCTCCTGCTCTCACCTCTCCGGATCCCCTCCCTCCCAAGTCCTCCTTCTAAAGAAGCTCCTCACCAGCCGTGTCTCCCAGCAGGGCCTCCAGGACAGCGTGTTCTCCTCCGAAAGCGACAACAGCCTGTACTTCACCTACAGTGGCCAGCCCAACACCTTGGAAGTCCGAGATCTCAGCTACCAGGTAGAGACAAAGCTGAGGACAGGTGGGAGGAGCAGAGAGGGCCAAACAATCCCCCAAGCAGAAGGGAAGGGTGAGTCCCAGCTGGGGACCCTCCGCCCCTAAGGACAGAGTTCAGGCTACACGGATGCCTCATGTGTTGGGTGCAAGCACCATGGAGACTTCCCTCAATGACACATATTGGAGCTGAGGTTGACAGGCATGAAAAAGAGAATGAGACCTCTGTTAAAACACAAAGCCAACCATGTGACTCTGTGTGAATAAAAATCTCTAAAACTTATTTTTAAACTTTATCTTTTGAAATAATTTTAGACTTCTGAAAAAGCTGGAAAAATAGTGCAGAGTTCTTATATACCCTTTGTCCACCGTCCCCTAATGTTAACATCTTGCTTACCCATAGCACAGTAAGCAAAACTGAGAGATTAACCACAGTATAATACTATTAACTATTTGGAGAAGGAAATGGCAACCCACTCCAGTACTCTTGCCTGGAGAATCCCAGAACGGAGGAGCCTGGTGGGCTGCCGTCTATGGGGTCGCACAGAGCCGGACACGACTGAAGCAACTTAGCAGCAGCAGCAGCAGTCTCATTTTAAGTGGTTCATTTGTCTCTGAACATGGCTCTCATCCCAGAGGAAGCCCTGGTGTGGCTTTGGGGCTAGGAATAAAGGCTGGTGGCACTGCTTTGTCCTGTGAGCTCCCACATGTGTCACCAAGTGCAAAACACAGGAGGCCTGCAGTGTGACCATCTCCTGAGCAGGCTCGAGGCTCTTTCCCTGACACCTCGGGCACCTGACATTTAACTAGCCTCCTGGAAAATATTTTGTATCAAGCATTTACTTGGAAAAATTAACCATGTTCTTTAATATTTACTGATATTTGTAAACTGTATACCAATGTTCTTTTTGACATTGATTTCCTCAGCATGAGAGATATTTAAGTGAAACCTGTAAATAAAAGAGGCAAAATGAGAAAAAAAAACAAAAAATAATAATACTATTAACCAAAGTACACACTTGTATACGATGTTATGGAAAAGCCCAAATGAAATTTTCAGCCGCTCTAATAATAGTGCACGTTATAGGTCTGCAGTGAGGATTGAATGAGATAAGGGACATAATAAACAGATGAGCACAATGCCTCACGCACAGTAAACACTTGATAAGTTATTAGTAAATCACTGTTGAGTGAAAGCATCATTTGGCCCCATGTTGTGTTTTTATTTCTGTTCTGCTATTGCACATGCTTCCCAACTGTTCTCTTCAGACTTGGAAACGGCAGCTTCAGGTTCTCAGCGTGGTGGAGCCCGCCTCCACATCTGACAGAACCTGGGTGGGGGACCCCTCAGGCCTGTTGTGTTTTGGCAGGAGGATTTCTCTTGGAGGGAGCTGAACAGAAGGTGAAGCTTTCTGAGGAACCTTTCTATGTCTCCGCACAGGTGGATACGGCCTCCCAGGTACCTTGGTTTAAGCAGCTGGCTCACTTCAAGATGCCCTGGACGTCTCACAAGGACTCCTGTGAGCAGGGCATTCAAAACCTGAGCTTCAAAATGAGGAGTGGACAGATGCTGGCTGTCATAGGGAGTTCAGGTATCACTAGGGGCAAATAGTGGGGCAATGGGTTCTCTCTCTGCTGGGATGCAGGGCAGTCCCTCGAACAAATGGACGCTCCTCACAGAGCTTTGCTGAGCAACAGAACAATACAGCAGAGTTGCGAGAGCACAACTTCCAGGTGCAACACAGCTGGGTTCAAATCTCAGCTCCTCTATTTACTAGCTTTCATGAATCACAAGCAGGCTTCTTGCAGCTGCAGCCAGAGCTCTGATCTGTCATTAATAAAGGATGAAGGCATCAGGCAGCTTTGGAATTGAATGCTCTTTCCAGGGGACTCCTTCCCCAAAAGGAACACTCATCACTGTCTTCCCCTCCCCATCAGATTCCTATTTCAGTCGGACAGTGGGTAGGCACAGCCCCTGCCACAACTCACGTCTTGGATGCCCCAGGTCTTAGTTCAACCTTCTACCACTGACAAAAATTCACATTTCTGGAGTGCTTCAAAAAGTCATTTCCACAGGCCAGACTTAGAAGTGTAGAACGGGCTGGAAGGGGGCCTGGAGAATAGAGTTCTGTTCCCTTCACAGTATACCTTTCCTTCTCCTGACCACCGTGAAAACATCTTTAGACGAGGTCTTCCTGCCCCAGGATCATTCCCCCTTCATTTAACAGTGAGACCAAAGTTTAGACAAGAGGAATGATTTACCTAAGGACATATATTTAATGCAGAATAAGAACTAGAACTCTGGTCTCCTGGTTCTCAGATGTTAAAAAAAAAAATTCGACTGATTAAATTTTAAAGATCTTATTGGTTTTATTCAACAATTCATGAACTGGGCAGCATCCCACCTGGCAGAAAGTATCGTGTGGACCGGAAACTGTATTTGGATTTTTCCATAAGATGTTAGCTCCAGCCCAATAGCTTTGGTGTGCGCGCTAAGTTGTTTCAGTCGTGTCTGACTCTTTTCGCAACGCTATGAACCACAGCCCGCCAGGCTCCTCTGTCCATTGGGTTCTCCAGGCAAGAATACTGGAGTGGGTTGCCATGCCCTCCTCCAGGGGACCTTCCCAACCCAGGGATCCAACCCATGTCTCCCATATCTCCTGTATTGGCAGGTGGTTCTTTACCACTAGTGCCACCTGGGAAGCCCAAAAGCTCTGGAGAGCTGCACAAAATGAAAGACTTTCACAGGCAGAACGAAGTCGGACGAGGAAGTTATTCTAGCAAAGGGCTGATTGTTTTAGGCAGGATCACCTTTCTCTGGGGGACAGTGGGGGTCTATCAGTGCTGACCAGGCAATTTCAGACGGGCTGGTTTACGATTCTATTCCCAGGAGAGATTGAAACTATAATTTAAGTAGGTATTACATCTCAGGCTGGGGACATGGGGCTTAGCACAAGCTGACTCCACTTGGGGTTTGTTTATTTTTTAAACACATATCAAAGGCATTTCTCCCTTACACAGTGTCAGAGGGAGCACTTTGTACCTTCCAATTAATCATTTCCAGAAGTAGAGATTACTCAACTTTTTGACCATCTGCTCCACACTTTTAGTCTTCTGCTGGGGAAGTTCTGTTTACTGTCTAACCAGAGATCAAATGAGAGGATATGTGCAAATGAACTTCGTCACTGAAACAACACCCACAGGTCAAGTCCTGCCAACTGCTGGCCCTGGCCCTGCAGTTCTGATCGAACAAGAAAAATGTGGAAACTTCACGGGCCAATTTTGTTTGTTAACACCTGGTGGCTTTTCTGGTTACACCTGCTTTTTCTTCATGAACTGAGGATCTAGGGAACACATGGTCCTAACTAGGCACTTCAGGCTAAGAGTCATCACAGTTAATCCTGACCACCACAGCTGTTAGAATCTCTGATTTGTGGTTGAAGAAAGGGAAGTCAGGAAACGGCAAGCAGGAATCACACTGAGTGTATGATTTTCGACTCTAGACTAGTGTTGTTTAGCTATAGGTTTACTTGGGAGATCCGGGTTGATCCCTGGGTGGGGAAGATCCCCTGGAGAAGGAAATGGCAACCCACTCCAGTACTCTTGCCTGGAGAATCCCATGGAGGGAGGAGCCTGGTAGGCTACAGTCCATGGGATTGCAAAGAGTTGGACACAACTGAGCGACTTCACTTCACTTGGCTGAAATTATTTAAATGATTTTTTAGAAAGGTTATCAATTATACCACCTGTGATTTATATTCTACCATGCATGCGATTCTCCAGGCAAGAATACTGGAGTGGATTGCCATTCGCTTCTCCAGGGGATCTTCCCGACCCAGGGATCAAACCCACGTCCCCTGTATTGCAGGCAGATTTTTTACCGTCTGATCCAGGAGGGAAGCATACTCTGCTCACCAAAATTATAACAGTAAAATAAAATTAATTCAAACAGCCCCAGGCATTTAAGCTTCTATAGCATCAGCAGTGGTGCTTTTCCAACGAATAGGCAAAGAGTCTTGAATGCCTGTGGGTGTTTTCTTCTAATTCACGGAGGATCTCCCCAAACATACCCTGACAATCTCCCCTGGAAAGACCACCCACACCTCTCACAGTTTTGTTCAGGAAACGTGGTCTTTCTGCCCCTTGATTGAGATTCCTAAGGTCCCTGTGTTGTGAAAGTCCCCTGTGCTTTCAGAGCCTGGATCCAATGATGTCCAAGCTGAGCCAGGAGTAGGGCCAGAACCCCCCTCTGGCTTCCCCCCTGGCTATTTTGTGCCTCCTAAGTTCTCTTGAATGAGGTGCACCCAGGAGGCAGTAGACCGGTCCCTTTCCACACTGAAAGCCTCTGGTCCATAAGCAGAAGGATGACTGAAGAGGCTACTTGATTTTTGCTTTTATGAACAAATAAAAGGGGATGTGGGGCTGTGGGCAGGGGGCTGCTTGCAGAAGGCCTGGGAATGTGGCAAGGAAGAGTCGTTACATCTGTGTGTTGGCACTTTCCCTGTTTAAAAACTACTTGGAAATTTTGCACTCCGAAAGGAATTTACAATAAGGAAACCAAAACCCTGCCTGGGGGAATTGGACTGAGCTGTTCCTGGTAGCTTTGTTTAAGAACGCCTTCCTAGACCCTAAGCCCTATTTGACTTGCAGTTTAAATGGCCATCAAAGAGTCTCTCAGAATCTCATGGAACCTGATCCAATCGGACATTTCCCCACATTGATAGCAATTACTATGTCATTCAGAAGTGGATGGCGTCAATTTGTATGTAGTAGATCTATTTTTTTTAAGAGAAAGAGAAAAGTAATACTGATAAAAATAAGAGTGTAAAGAAATTCAGAACTACTGTGCTATAGTTTAAAAATCGTTTCCACATCTATTACTTCTCTATTTTTTTCTCCCTTTCTGAAAACAGGTTCCAGTTTTGCCTTTTTAAAAGATACCTTATTAATTCTCCAAAACTAGTCTTTCCCACAATGCCAGCTTCTGAGCCAAATGATGAAACGTTGCTGGCAGGTTTGCCAAGCAAATATAGTTAAGCTTCCTAGTGCAATCAACACCAGCCTTGCTTGGGGGAGGGGACATACACTCTGGGCACAGGCAGTCCTGTGACAACCAGGACTCCAGCCTTCTATCACGTAGCCACAGGCCAGCCTGACCTGAACACCCCAGATTCCCAAGGATGTTCAAGTTGGCTGCTCCATGCAGGTCAGAGGGCTGTGCCACCTTCCCCAGGGAAGGACAGAGCAGAAGGTGGTGGCTGGAGGGTGCATGGGCAGCAGAAGCTTCCAACCTGGTCCCTACAAAAGCTCCGTTCTTGGGAATATATTTTCTCTTTAATATTTATCTATTTGGCTGGGTCAGGGAGGGGGGAGGTTGTGAGGGTGGGGAGAGTGGGGAGTGTTCCTAGTTCTGGGTCAGGATTTAGTTCTCCGACCAGGGACTGAACCTGGGTCCCTTGCATTGGAAGGCAGATTCTTAACCACTGGACCACCAGGGAAGCCCCTCAGGGATATTTCTGGTGGTTTCTCAGGTTGTGGGAGAGCCTCTTTGCTGGATGTGATCACTGGGCGAGGCCCTGGCGGCAAGATTAAGTCAGGCCAAATCTGGATCAATGGGCAGCCCAGCACAGCGCAGCTGGTGAGGAAGTGTGTGGCCCACGTGCGCCAACATGACCAGCTGCTCCCCAACCTGACCGTCCGGGAGACCCTGGCTTTCGTTGCTCAGCTGCGTCTGCCCAGAAACTTCTCCCAGGCCCAGCGCGACAAAAGGGTAACTAACTAATCCCAGTGACCCCAGGAAGCTATGACACCCTTCCTCTGCCCATCCTTCCCTTCCTGCCTCAGGGTCCAGCCATTCCAGGCCAACTGTGAGCAAGCCGGCTCACCATCTGTCCATCCCTGCCTTCCTTCCCACGTTGTCCCATCTTAGCCCCAAATGTGGGATAAATATTTGCTTGTTTTCCGGTTCTCCATGCTGGCAGGGAGCCGGGACATGGCCACAGTCCCAGCAAGTGGTGCCTTGCTCAGCAGTGGGAACTGCTCCGGATGCGTGGAAAGAATCCGGGAACAAACACTGCATCAGGGAAATGTAGGCCAGAACCTTAAACTCAGGCGTCTTTGGAGCCCGATCTGCCTGGCCCAGAGCAGGCCCGCGCAGGTCTCTAAAGCCCCAGGACCGCCCTCCCTCTTACCCAGGTGGACGATGTGATCGCGGAGCTGCGGCTGCGGCAATGCGCCAACACACGCGTGGGCAACATCTATGTGCGGGGTGTGTCGGGGGGCGAGCGGCGCAGAGTCAGCATCGGAGTGCAGCTGCTGTGGAACCCAGGTGAGGCCGGAGGGGCCCGCGGTCAGCCGCCTGGCTTAATCCGGCCCAGCTGGAGTCCTGCCCATTAAACCAGGCTTCTCTCTGTTGGGAAGGAATCCTTATCCTGGATGAACCCACCTCTGGGCTCGACAGCTTCACGGCCCACAACCTGGTGAAAACACTGTCCAGGCTGGCCAGAGGCAACAGACTAGTGCTCATCTCCATCCACCAGCCGCGCTCCGATATCTTCGGGCTGTTCGATTTGGTCCTCCTGATGACGTCTGGAACCACCATCTACCTGGGGGCAGCCCAGCACATGGTTCAGTATTTCACCGCAGTCGGCCACCCCTGTCCCCGGTACAGCAACCCTGCCGACTACTATGGTGAGTCAGCCAGGCCAGAGGCATGGAACAGGGCTCCCCTCGACCCCAACCCTGCCAGGAGAGAAACTCTCAGGGGCTTCAGGGGAACAGGACCAAGGCTGGAGGCAGGGGAGGAGATGGGGTGTATTACAGGCTTCAGTTTACCCAGCATCAAATGCTAGGAATGGCACACCCTTGTGCGCATGACTGTTAAGAACCTCATGAGAGCTCCAAACCAGAGGAGATACAATCCAAGAGAGTTTAGATCAGTTTCTGGAATTATGGTCTTTATTCAGTTTCCGTAGGAAGAACAGGAAATTTGGAGTTGGAAACCACTAGGAAATCTTAAAACCGCCCCCTGGTTCCCCTACAAAGGCAGGAAACCCAGAGGCTGTGGATGGGAGGCCCAAGGCACAGGCCAGCTCAGTGCCTTTTGGGGGGTCTTGACCCGTGAGTCTCTAGATATGAAAATTGCTGTCAGCACCAGAGATGCCTTCCTGCTTGGGGTCCTGAGACCTCAGCATATGGCCCTCAATTCTTGCGGGGACAGTTGCCTCTCCGGGTGCCCACCTAGAAAGCAGGCCCTGGGTCCTGAGTGCTGAGCAGTACCATGGTTGCTGCACAGGCTGTGTGGCTGTACCAGGGCCAGGAGAGCAGCAGCTGTGGTTTGTCCCAAACATAGACCACCTGGAGCCCAGCCTTCCCAGGATGGCCTGGTGTAGTGAGGGCCTTCCCAATACACCCGTGGGTAAGGACCAGTTCCTTGAGGGCAGACACTGCAGAGGTGTCCCTTTGCCCCTTGCAGCCCTGCCAGGCCACGGTCGTCTTCGTCCTTACAGATGAGAAGACTGGAGTCCTTGTAGTCAGGGGCAGAATGGGCCTCCCGAGCCCAGGAGGGAACACCCTTCTCCCAGTATCCACCCTCTAAGAGGCCACTCTTTTTGGCCACCAGCTCTCGCCCTCTGCACTCATTCACACTGTGAACTCACCTGGAGGTCATCCATCTCCCTGTGCTCAGATATCAGCTTGGCTTCCTGCCAGTGTGTCATCCTCTGGTTGGTCATCCCCAGATAAGGGGGCAGAGGGCATCTGCCAGCCTGGCCACTAAAAGCAACATACTGTAACCCTAGAGAGAAGTTGCCAGAAATCAGGTGCCCGCATGCGGAAACACAAATCTTTTTCTTAATTTTGTATTATTCATGCCTCACAAATCCGAGGGCATGGCCTGGCAGTGCCCAGAGAATCTGACACTTGAAGTTATGGCCCCACACAGTGAGGGGACCCTTCATGATTTACAAGGCCCCTCTGAGATGTTTTCCTGCCTTGAGATGTGTCATGAAAATGGGGAAAGGAAAGAGGCAGAGAGGTGAAGAGTGATTTCCCCCTGGGCATCTCTCTGCCTCTGTCTGTTCTGATCGTCACTTTGTGGTCCACTCTCAGAGGGTGGGGAGTGTGTCCCAGGGTCCCCTCTGACAGCATCGTGGGCCATGAGCACCTGTGGGACCCAGATCACCCATGGCCCCGCTCCCGCTGCTTACAGTGGACTTGACCAGCATTGACAGACGAAGCAAAGAACAGGAAGTGGCCACCAGGGAGAAGGCTCGGTCCCTTGCGGCGTTGTTTAAAGAAAAAGTGCATGGCTTTGATGACTTTCTATGGACAGCGGAGTCAAGGAAGCAGGGTGTGGACATTTGTGTGCAGAGGTAAGGCAGTGGGTGGCCCTGGGGAGAGAGCACCCTGCAGAAAGTGGCTGTCCCTACACCCTCATGACACTCTATCTCCTGACAGCCCAGCTCCTGACACCAACCTATTCCAGGCTCCCACTAAGCTGCCCGGCCCCCTACAGCAGTTTGCCATACTGATCCGGTAATTATTTGCCATTTTATCACCCTCTTGGCCCCCAAAAGTCTTAGTTGTAATCAAATTAAGCCCTTTAAAGCTAAAGTGAATTTGAAGGAGGAATTTAATTTGAAGAGGTAGGGTCATTTGAAAAAATCAGCACCAGCCCTCCATGTGATACAGAGAACTCCTATTCCTTTGATTCTTTAAACAAAATCAACATTTCCTTGCTGGCCAGATGCTCGTAGAAGTCACCCAGGATCATTGTAAAGAATTAAATCGATACAGGAGACCCTCAAGTGGACAAGGGAAGTTTCCCTGCTATGTGAGCCCTCACAGAAAACCAGATCTGGGTGTTTGGTATGAGTCCAAGATGTTTCCATGCACATAAATATTTTAATATATAAATGAGATCATTCTAAGTCGCGTTGGTTGTGTCTTACTCTGTGACCCTGTGGACTGTAGCCTGCCAGGCTCCTCTGTCCATGGGATTTTCTAGGCAAGAATACTAAAGTGGGTTGCCACTTCCTCTAAGGTATCTTCCTGACCCAGGGATAGAAGTCTTATGTCTTATGTCTCCTTATACATACACTGTTCTACTTCTGATTGGCTATTTCCTCAGGATGACTGCTTTAAATAAAATTGCAAGGTAATACAGCGTTGGTAAAAGTCACAATCATTTCCTGAGTACCAACTCTGAGACAGATGGGCTCATCAGTCACCTCACTTGAACCTCACAGTAACTGTGAGGTGGGCACCACTCTTCCCATTTTACAGAGGAGAAAAATGAGGCTTACAGAGATTACAGGACATTGCCAAGGTCACAGGGCTGGGGTCTGGTGTTCGCTTGGCACCTCTTTCTTCTGTTTTTTAAGTCGTCAGATTTCCAATGACTTCCGAGACCTGCCAACCCTCCTCATCCACGGGGCGGAGGCCTGCCTGATGTCCCTGATCATAGGGTTCCTCTACTACGGCCACGGGGCTGTCCAGCTCTCCTTGACGGACACGGCAGCCCTCTTGTTCATGATCGGAGCTCTTGTCCCTTTCAACGTGATCCTGGATGTCATCTCCAAATGTGAGTGTGGCCTGCTCTCTGTGACCCACATGCAGAGCCGTGTCAGCCACGCTCTGAGCTGGACCAGGGCTGGCCTGAGTTCCGCATAGCTCCTGGAGGAGACAGGTCTGCTGAACAGTTTCACCATGACTGCTAAATAAAAGCTGAGGGTTGTTTTTAAACTTCATATATTAATATCAGTATGCAAATAAGAACAAATTACCTAGGAGTCTGAGGCTTTTCTCTCCTAGCAGGAGCTATATTGACAGCAATGCGCAAGTCACAGAATTATAAACATCTAAATTAGGATCAAAAATTGCCTTTTTTAAAAAATATATGACATTGAGGCAATAAAACTAGTTTTAATTATACAAAGAGAGACTCGAGCAGCAACACTGTAATTTCATTTTTTCATTCTCCTTTTCTGCCCCTTTTAGGTCACTCAGAGAGGGCGCTGCTCTACTATGAACTAGAAGATGGGCTGTACACGGCGGGGCCGTATTTCTTTGCCAAGGTGACTGGTCAGGCTTCAGAGTGAGTGCCTCATGGAAGAATGGGCAGAAGAATCTTCTCCACATTGTACAGAAGTTACAGGGAAGCATTTTGCTCAGCAGTGGGGCTGAGCATCATCTGTGGTTGCAGACGCCACAATCCTTAGGAGAGTTTCGGAGACTTGATGAGTCTCTGATAAATTTTTCAAACGTTTATCAGAAGGCCAGGATCGTGGACCAGGAATGACATTTTTCTGGCCACCAGAAACCTAACAGAGAAGAGGTGGGAAACATCTATACCTAGTGTCCTTCACCTCTCCAGTCTCTCCACATCCCTGGAAAGCAGGTTGGAAGGTTTAATGGTCCTCATTTCAAAGAAGTGGAGGCTCAGAGAAGTTAAGTGGCTGCCTCCAGGCCACACAGCTACCATGTCTGGGTAGGCAGAGTGGGGATTTGAAACCAGGTCTCCAGAGCCCTGAACTGCCCCAGAGGGCACATACAGCACCTGCAGGGGGAAGTCAGCAGTGAGTTCATGCTTGTGGGTCCCACATACCTGTGCCCACTAACCCTCTGGTGGCAACCCTGGTCAGCACCAGGAGGGAAGGCTGGGGACACTGGGGGCTGCTGCCTTGGAACATTGAAAGATCAGCAAATAAAGGCGCTGGCTCACATCCTTTGCAGATCCTGGGGGAGTTTCCTGAGCACTGTGTCTACATCATCATCTATGGAATGCCCATCTACTGGCTGGCCAATCTGCGCCCAGGCCTCGAGCCCTTCCTGCTGCACTTCCTGCTGGTGTGGCTGGTGGTCTTCTGCTGCCGGGTCATGGCCCTGGCCGCCGCTGCCCTGCTCCCCACCTTTCACATGTCCTCCTTCTTCGGCAACGCTCTCTACAACTCCTTCTACCTCACCGGGGGCTTCATGATAAGCTTGGACAATCTGTGGACAGGTGAGGTCGGCTCTCCTCACCTGCTCAAGCTTTGTGAGGCCTTCTGTGGCTGGATCAGTCTGCTTTCCCCTGGCATTGTGAGCTCATCCCTTTGGTCCAACTCAGAGTTGGGAGCAGATTCGAAGGAAGGGCTCCATGGCGGGCTGGGGCAGATGGCACCTTCTCATACAGCCCAGCTGACACCCAGGGGCCACCTTTGACTCTCCCTCCCTACATCACCAGTGAACCAAATTACTTCTTCCACCCACGTCTTTCTGAAATGTCCTCTTGCCTTATCCCCTGCCCTGGCTCCTATCAGCTGATCTTGGGCCAACTGTGATAGTCTGGTGTCTATGACCCTGGTTCCTCCACGTCTGAACCCTCACCCCTGCAGCGCTAGCTCCCTAAGGTGCAGAGCCAGTCACTGCTCTGTCCCAGTGGGCCCGGGGCTGCTCACTCCTGGCTGCCTCCACCTGACTTCTGAAGTCCTCAGTACGCTCCACACCCTCAGAACTGAGCCTGTGGATCACCGCTCTTCACCTTCCATGGGCCTTTCCTGATGAACCGGGCAGGGTTCACCGCTTCCTCCTCCTCCCTGAGCCAGGATGCCTCCGTGGGGTCAGGGTACAGACTCAGTCATCTCTGTAATCTCTGGTGTGGGGCTGCTGAGACTCCAGAGTCCAGAGGTTCTGTGAAGCTGAGCACGTGCTGGACCTAATCAATTACTTTCTGGAGTTACTATAGGTCAAGCACGTGCTGGACACCTAATGAAATTACTCTCTGGAGTTACTATAGGCCAAGCACGTGCTGGACACCTAATGAGATTGCTCTGTGGAGTAGTTACGGTAGGTCAAGTGCACGGTGATCCTGCAGCCGCTCAGCCCCTCTGTCCCAGCAGTCCATGTCTCCAGCTTCCCCTCTGCCCTTTCACCCTTTTGTTCTCTCCCCCGCTCTCAGCTCCCTCGGGGGACTTGCTGCCCCTGGGTCAGAGCCACCACGGCATCTCTACAGACTCATTTCCTAGGAGGCAGGTGGTTAGACCCTGTGAATAATATGACTCTCACTCTCTGCAGTGCCTGCGTTGATTTCCAAGGTGTCCTTCCTCCGATGGTGTTTTGAAGGGCTGATGAAGATCCAGTTTGGTGGGCACGCTTATTACATGGAAGCTGGCAACATCACCATCCGTATCCCGGGAGACCTGGTAAGTAGCCCAGGCCTTGGCTGTACATAGACAGCGGCGCTCTGAGCGTGTTCTTAACCAGCTCACCGATGTCTCTGTCCCCAGATCCTCAATTCCATGGGCCTGAACTCTTACCCGCTCTACGCCATCTACTTCTTTGTCATTGGCATCAGTTGTGGCTTCGTGATCCTGTACTATCTGTCCTTAAGGTTCATCAAACAGAAATCAAGTCAGGACTGGTGATTCACGCCCAGACTCCTGCCTGCTGGTGAGGGACTCAAGAAGACCATTCAGCTGCACTCCCTTCCTCCCAAGGAGCCCCTTCCCAGGCACCGGGAGGATCAGGATAAAGCTCCGCTACATCTGGTCCACACTGCTGCAGTGGCACAGGCTGGCCACAGGATGGCAGTAGAATAAAGACAGTCAAAAGGGATTTCTGCTCACCAGCTGGAGGTTGAGATTACTGGGAACCTGAAAACCATACCTGGGGGACACCTACAATGTCACTAATTTATTTCCTTTTGATGTATATATTTGTATAGGCAACTAATACAAGATGGGAACAAATTAGGTATGAATCGAGGCGTTAGGCCATGTGGAAAAAGTAACATAATAGCTAGTGGAGTATCTGGCGTCATCTTCCAGGGTCCCCCAAACTCTGAGCCATTCTCAATATAGAAAATGACCTAAAACATATCAGCGAGATGCCATCTCTTCTTTTTGTGTGAGGTCATGTGCTCCAAAAGCTAAACTGAACAATTAAATATTTATTGAGCAATTGCTCTGCGCCAGATTCAGGGCAGAACACTTTTTTATGTGGACCACGTTATTCAGTTCTCTGTTAAAACAACCCTTTGTGGTAGATGGTATCCCATTTTATAGATGAAGAAACAGAGGCACAGACTAACTGTTAACTAAGTAAGGTCACAGGCCCAATATGCGGTGGAGTCACACGAGGTCAGAAAGGCCTATAGGAGTTAGCAGGCAGAAGGCAAGTCCTGGGCCACTGTAAGGCTTGGAAGCCCAGGAAGATGAAAAGGTCTATGGACACTGTGTCAGGCTGCTCACGGTGCATCTCACCTCTCTGGCTGAGTCTCAGACCAGCCTGGAACATTTTGCAGTGACTGGTATGGCCCTGTCATGCGTTTCCTGTCTGAGCTTTGAGGACCAGCTGACCCAAAACAGGTACACAGAAAATACGGAGGAAGTTATCCTCAAAGGAAAACCAGAGTCTGAAACAACAATAAGGGGCAAGGTAGCTGGTTAGGAGGCAAACAGTGAATGTTCTCCTCGGGTTTCCTAGACCATCACTACTTGAAGCGTGAGCCCTGGGCCAGCAGCATGGGTCCTGCCTGGGAGCTGGTTAGCCTGTCAGTATCTCAGGCACCAGCCAGACCCACTGAATCAGAATCTGTATTTTGGAAAGATCCCCCGGGCTGCCCCGGTAGTCCAGTGGCTAAGAATCCTCCTGCCAATGCAGGGGACTCGGGTTCGATTCCTGGTTCAGGAAGCTCCCACGTGCTGAGGGGCAGCTAAGCCCATGCGCCGCAGCCACTGGGTCCACATGCTGCAACTACGGCAGACCGTGCAGCTAGAGCCCGCTCTGCAACAGGAGAAGCCGCTGCGTGAGAAAGCCTGCGCACTCCCGGCAAAAGCAGTGCCTGCGCGCTGCAGCTGGAGAAGGCCCACGCGCGGAAACCAAGACCCAGCGCAGCCACAAGTAAACTAAGAAACATGTGTATCGCCGGCCAAAAAGCAAGTAAGCAGATCCTCAGGTGATCTGTATGTACATCCAGGCTTGAAGAGCAGTGCCTAGCACACTTCCCTTATATAAGACATCCATTGAACTTGGGATATTCATGTTACACTGTAACACTTCACATGCGTCATTGTTACATTGCCACCATCCAAAGGGCAGACCCCACTCAAGACTCATTTACTGTTCTGACAATGTCCTGCATAGGGTAAGGAGCCAGGTCAGGATCAAGCATTGGAACTAGGCATCAATTCACTTTAGTCTCTTTTAGTTTAGAATAATCCTCAACTTTCCTTAACACCCATGACCTTGACACATGAGCGTTTTATAGAATATCTCTAGATGTGGTTTGTCTGATACGTTTTTATGATTGAATTCAGGTCATGCCCCTTTGGCAGGAGTATCACAGAGGACTGTGCCCTTCTCGTTGCATCCTCTCAGTGGCACACGATTTCAGTTTGTCCTGAACTGATGTTAACTTTGATCACCTGATCAAAGGAGCACTTGCCAGGCTTCACACAGTCAACAGTTTTCCCTCCTGTTGTAATTATTAATAAGCATCTTAGGTAGGTATTTTGAAACTGCTCCTCAAACTTTCCATTAATTCATTTTAAAAGTTGTATCAGTATAAACTTGTAGTTTTCTATTTTATTCAGTGGGCTTTTACTATCATTTTACAATCTTTTACTATCATTCTTAATTTAGATGTTCAAACTGTCCCTGATGTGGCCCTGAGAGCCTCTTCAAGCTGGCTTCTGCCTCCTTGTGATAAGTCTCCCTCATTCTCTGAACACTTTTGTGACTGTTTCAGACTCATCTTGCACTCTCCCACCTCCCACCCTAATCATGGAAGCAGACATTTCTTTAAAGAATCTCGGTTCCTTTCAGGGGAAAATGGCATTTAGAAGCCGAGATATGAGTGGTAAGTATGCTCATTGCCATTGGGGCGTCACTGTTTCCAGGCCCTCTCAGTGGGAACATATACGTGGGTATAGATGTGCACATGTATACGTGTGTACACACACGCACACACCAGTGAACCAGGGAAGTTGCTCAGTCGTGTCCGACTCTGCAACCCCAGGGTCTGTAGCCTACCAGGCTCCATCCGTGGAGTTTTCCAGGCAAGAGTACTGCGAATGGGTTGCCATTTCTTTCTCTAGGGGATTTTCCCGACCCAGGGATCGAACCCAGGTCTCCCGCATTACAGGCAGACGCTGTACCGTCTGAGCCACCAGGGAAGCCTCTGTCCACATTTTTATATATATTCTCCTCCCACACCGATACATCCAATTCCAGTCTACCACCACAGAGCGGATTCTTCTTCTCTTTTCACAATTGTAACTCCCTCCTCCCATTGTAAGAAACCTGGCTTTCACTAACCTTAATATTTTTGCTCATTTCATTCATCTCCTATATATAACCAGTCTCCCAACTACACTGCACTCTTTTGCCTGTGTGGATACCCTGCTAAGACTCTAAATCCCAAATCAGGCTGTCTCCAAGTCAGCAGAGATGCCCTTCTCATCCTGCTCTGGCCCATCACACATCTCTCCCACCCCCATTCACAGCCCACACCCCCCCAGTACCCAGGCTGCGGTCACCCAGTGGCTTTAGGCCTGACTGGAGAAGGGGGAAGACCACTGGATTTTTCCTTTAACTCCCCAATGATTGCAGCATGTAGGGAGAGTTGGCAGTCACTAAGGTACATCATGTGATTTCATTCTGCAAAAGGTTTTAATAACTCAGTGGGCTATGGCGTGCAGGACTGCAGGGTCACGGAACAAGGGGCAAGGTGCCAAGGCAGGAGAGATGCAGAAACTCCAGCAGAACCTTTTTTTTCTCTCTGTATCCTGGAGCTTTACTAAATACCAATGTGGATGTACCTCCTCAGAGATTCGTTCCACTGGTCTGTTTTAAAAAATGCTCTTCAGGGGATGGGAGACCAGGGAGAAGAACCACTGTTCTAGAGGCATGCACACAGTTCAGTGAGCCCTCCCTGCTCTAAAAGGGTAGAGATCTGCTTCTGTGTAATTATTAAAAGCAGGGGTTGTGACAAGAACATAGAAAACATTCTTGGACATAAATAGAAGCAATATTTTCTTAGGTCAGCCTCCCAAGGCAAAAGAAATAAAAACAAAAATAAACAAATGGGACCCAGTCAAACTCAAAACCTTTTGGACAACAAAGGAAACCATCAACAGAAGGAAAAAAACAACTTACAGGAGGAAATATTTGCAAATGATGCTACCGACAGGGGGTTAATATCCAAAATATACAAACAATTTATACAACTCACCAGCAATTTAAAAAACCCAAGCGAAAAAATAGGCTGAAGATATGCAGATGGTCAACAGGCACATGAAAATATGCTCAAT
Source organism: Ovis aries (assembly GCF_016772045.2). Taxonomy (NCBI): domain Eukaryota; kingdom Metazoa; phylum Chordata; class Mammalia; order Artiodactyla; family Bovidae; genus Ovis; species Ovis aries. The sequence goes on along the minus strand of NC_056056.1, from coordinate 80,411,258 downwards.
ATCACTAGTTTTTAGGAAAATGCAAATAAAAAATACAATGAGGTAGCACCTCAAATCCGTCAGAATGCTATTATCAAAAAGTCTACAAATTATCAATGCTGGAGAGGGCGTGGAGAAGAGGGAGCCTTCCTACACTTGTTCATGGGGATGTAAATTGGTGCAGCCACTATGGGAAAGTGTGGTGCAGTGTGGCGGCTTCTCAAAAACTAGAAACAGAGCTGCAGGACGGTCCACCAGTCCCACTCGGGGGCATATATCTAGAAAAGATAAAACTCTAATCTGAAAAGATAGAGCCACTCCAGTGTTCACAGCAGCACTGTTTACAACACTGAGGACATGAAAACAGCTGACATGCTCATCAACAGACGATTGGTGTAAGAATATGTGGGGTATATACACATATATGCATACAGACACTAAACAAAATCTTCAGTTCAGTTCAGCTCAGTCACTCAGTCGTGTCCGACTCTTTGCGACCCCATGAATCGCAGCACGCCAGGCCTCCCTGTCCAACACCAACTCTCGGAGTTCACTCAGACTCACGTCCATCGAGTCGGGGATGCCATCCAGCCATCTCATCCTCTGTCGTCCCCTTCTCCTCCTGCCCCCAATCCCTCAAAGCATCAGGGTCTTTTCCAATGAGCCAGCTCTTCGCATGAGGCGGCCAAAGTATTTTACTCAGCCATAAAAAAGAGTGAAATACACGTGTGCTAGGAAACTGTCGAGTGAAACCACCTGGCTTGGCCAGGCATGATAATAACCACTTGCATGAATTGTCTCACAACAGGAGGTCCTGATAAAAAACATTAGTGCTACCATGAAAACCTGAGGAGAGTTCAGGAGGGGCTGGAAGGAGGGAGGAGATGCCAGCCCATAATATGTCCTGCCAACCTCCCAGAAACCCTCACTCTGGAACCCATCCTGGCTGACAGACGCATGCACTACCAGAAAGGACCCCAAGGCGCACGACCAAATATAGGCACAGGAAGGATGACTGGCCAAGACAACTTGGAAGGCTCACCCATCACTGTCAAACCTGACACTGAGCCACACAGCAGAGCTGCCCCCTTACCCTGCTGCTCTTCACGTAGGTGCCGCTTTCCAATGAAGCCTTTTGCTTGGTCAGTCCGTGTGTCTCCTCAGGTTACTTCCTAGTGTTAAACAAGAGTCCACTCTCTGGCCTTGGACAGAGTCCCACTCCAGTACCATCTGCAGCAACATGGATAGACTTAGAGAATATCATACTAAATCAAGTCAGGCAGACAGAAAAAGATAAATATTATGTGATATCACACACGTGGAATCTAAAGTATGGGACTATAAAGAAAGCTGAGTGCCGAAGAATTGCTGCTTTTGAACTGTGGTGTTGGAGAAGACTCTTAAGAGTCCCTTAGACTGCTAGGAGATCCAACCAGTCTATCCTAAAGGAAATCAGTCCTGAATATTCATTGGAAGCACTGATGCTGAAGCTGAAACTCCAATACTTTGGCCACCTGATATGAAGAACTCATTTGAAAAGACCCTGATACTGGGGAAGATTGAAGGTGGGAGGAGAAGGGGATAACAGAGGATGAGATGGTTGGATGGCATCCCTGACTCAATGGACATGAGTTTGAATAAACTCCCAGAGTTGGTGATGGACAGGGAGGCCTTGTGTGTTGCGGTCCGTGGGGTCTCAAAGAGTCGGATGTGACTGAGTGACTGAACTGAACTGATGGGATTAGCAGATACAAACTAGTACACATAAAATAGAGATGCAACAAGAATTTACTATACAGCCCAGGGAACTATCTTTGTTATCTTGTAATAACTTACAATCCAGGTTCGATCCCTGGGTCGGGAAGTTCCCCTGGAGAAGGAAATGGCAACCCACTGCAGTACTCTTGCCTGAAAAACTCCATGGACTGTCGCCTGAGGACCCTGATAGGGGACAGTCCATGGAGTTGCAGAGTTGGACAGACTGAGCGACTTCATGACCCCAAATAACTTACAATGGAAAATAAACTTAAAATGTATACATGTAACTGAATCACTTTGCTGTACACCTGAAACTAACATAAAATTGTAAATCAGCTATAATTAAAAAAAAAAAAAAGCAGCGGTTGCAATCTTTCCCCTTTAAGGGTCAGATAGCAAACAGTTGTCTTTGTGGGCCATACAGTCTGTCCAACTACTTAAATTGGCTGTCACAGTGCAAAGGCGCCACAGACGTCTCTGAAGTCTGGGTGGTGTGGCTGTGTTCCAGTGAAACATTATTTACGAAAACAGGCAGCGTGCAGCTTTGACCTGAGGCTGTAGTTTGCAGACCTTTGATCAAAAGGTAAAGGGTTTGAAATTTGCATTTTTAAGCCCTCTGATTTCAACTTGTGCTATTGACAGGGAAATTTTAATTAAGCAGAAAATAATTACCTTTATATTGACTGAAATGTCTCCTGATGAGATTTGTAAAAACTGCTTTCGTTCCTATAAAGATTATTTAAGAGGCAATCATTCCCTCGGTCAAGCTGATCTCCTCGGTCAGGCTCATAGAAGTAGATCTTGCATTTCTTTCCTCCCACTTTCTTCTTGTTTTGATCCCAGATTAAACAGCTAGCAGCAGTGATATTTAAATCTGTACCAAATCCAAGTGTGAACTACAAACCTGGGGCCGGGGGTTCTACTGAGATGTAAATTAGTCACTGGGCAGAGTTTAGCACAGCTGCCCTGGGCCCCTCTCCTTTAGGCCCAGTCAGGGAGCTGGAGCACCAAGCAGGCTCCGAAGGAGAGCGAGGGCTTGGGATGCTGGTATGCAGGAGTAAGGAAGCATCTTGCTGGCTGATCTCTGCTTATTTACATCCAGTTCTCATGCCTGAAAGCATCCTGATTTGCAAATAGTCTAAACTAGGTAATTCAAATCTCAGATCATCTGTCATCTGTGTTGATAAAATGACTGGTTCTTCTAAAGTGGCCAGGGTATGGAGCCTGTCTTTATCCCATAGTCCGCCTGGGTAGGGCAGGAAGCAGGCAGATGGAGCACAGCCCATTTTCCAGTGGGAGCCTGGAAATAGCCGTGCATGTGGTGTTAGCAGCCAATAATTTAAACAATCGTGTCTTAAGCCCTGGGTTGAGATTTTTAAATACTTACCAACTCAAAGACTGGATACTTCTCAGCTTTCCAGGTGATAGTGCTATTATCGTTGTGTTGTGTCCCCCCAAACTGCTAAAAAGCCCTGTGGTCCCATGTTAGAAACAAAGCTCTTTGAGTCCACTCCTGCACTGTGCTTGTGCTCAGCTGGAGGTTGTCTGATTTCATCACACATTTGAGAGCTGTCTTCCTCCTGGCAGCAAACCTGGAAATGCTTACCTGCAGGCACACAGGGTTTGAGAGAATTCCTTGGGCGTCAACCCCCAGTTCTGAGCTAAAAGGTGGTGCCTCTATCTCCTATGAAAAGGTGTGTGAGGAAGAATGCGCACCCCCCAGCACACTGAAACTATAAACCTCAAAAGCAACATGCCTTGGAAACAGGGACAAGTGAGGTACCCGTTGATTTCATTCAATGATGCTTACTGGGCACCTACCACTGCCAGAATGGTGAGGCCCCAGAGCACTGGGAGAGCTCAAGTTCTTGGGGGGAAAAAACCACAAGAACAAGTAAATGATTAAGAGAATCTCAGCAAGTGCAGGGCAGTGGCAGGGTTGGTGAGATGTTATTGATCTCTTGAAGATCCAACGAGTCCAAACGCATGTGCAGGGGGGTAGATCTGAAGCCGGTTAAGTGCTTTTGCTCTACTTGGACCTGATGACGTTGCTTTTCTTCATGCAAAAAAACCCTGATAAGTGCCTATTTTCAATTTGCTAATACAGCCATTTTCCTTATAAATACTAAAGCTGCATAATGTGGGCTATGTAAAAGTCTGCAGGCCTGAAAACAGGGTGTGTTTCTGATGGAAACACTCACATGTATGATTGCGTAACAGCCAACAGATAAATGATCATGATTTGTAACCCCCTGCTGCTTGTTAGTTTGACCATACTTCAGGCATGTTGCTTTCACTTACAGAAACTCTACAAGGTTGGTTTGTCAAAAAGACAAATATTAAATGAAAACTGTTTGCTTGAAGACGTGAGAAAAAGTGTGCAAAGCACACACATTGCAGACTGAATAAAATGTCCCAGGAAGAATAACTTGCAATATAAAGCTTAATATATTGCAACATGAAAATCTGCTGATTAAATGGAACATTAGATGGAAGAAAATACCTTTATAGTGCAAGCTGTCCAGTCTGGGAACACTTGTATGGATGTGAAAGGTTTTAAAAATATATTGAGATTCTGATTTGATTTTTAATTGAGTCTAAGCTGCATTGGATTTTTTTTTTGTATTCTCATAGTAATAAGTACACGTCTGTCCAGGGTCCTGGCTATATATCACTGATTCCGGGCAAATTAACTTCTGTAAGCACCTCACTGTGGGTATCAGGCCGGAGGGGCATGTGACACATGGTAGAACCCCAAAACTGACCACTGACAACTGGGGAATGTGCTAGGCTGGGGATACAGACAGGAGACAAGGCACTGACTCTCAGGGAGTTCACAACCTGTGTGCTGGCATCTGCGCTGCTTTCCAGCAGCTGCGGGGGCCCTGGGGAGCAGGGAGGCGGGCAGAGACACTGAAGCCTCCTCAGAGAGCACTCACAAACAAGGCACAGGAGAGGGAAGGCAGAAGACAGCAGTGTGCACAGCCCTGGGGGAGTGGAGCCCACTCCGCTGTACAGCTTTAAAATGCTTCGTCTGACACTTAAAAGTCCCCCTTGTTTTGTCATTTACCACACATCCAACTCTAATTCTCACCAACCATGGACCTCGGAGATCTCAAGTATCTGCTCATCCTTAAAAGAGATAAGCAGTGACTTCATACGCACAACCTGTGCATCATTTGACAAGGAAATTCTGGCCACAACAGAGGCCAGCACACAATTTTTAATTAAAAATTTTAAGACTCAAGTCCTTGAAATGGCTTAAAGTGGTTATATAAAAATTTGATACGATAAAAATGAACAAGCATGCAGTTTGCTGGAATACAATTTATTCAAAGCAATTCACATTAAAATATTAGGTTTAAATACACATACAATTGTATTATAAAACACTATACTTTTCCAAGGTTTATGACATTTACTTTTTAGAATCACCTGTATGCTTCTAATTTGAGTCTAAAAGATACCACTGAGTGTTGCTATAATTGTATTTATATTCCCATTTATTTCAACTTTCCTAATAGATATTTAGAAAGTATTCATAAGCTCATCTAGAATATACATGGTTATATGTTAAATATTTACATTTAAAAGGGGAAGCCAATACAGCGCTACAGATACATGACTAGAGAGTTCTTTAACATATGAAATGTATTTAATGGTTCAGCCTGCTAGAAATGTTATTAGGCAGGAAAAGCTCATCAAGTGGTTTATGTCTACGTCCTCTGCACTAGACCCACATTCTACCAGAGTCCATATACAAGGCTGGCTTGGAGTCACTTCATGTAAATGAGATTGTACTCTGAGTTTCTGTAAAAATGACTGGGAAGTTCAGATTTTGCCCCAAGGTTGTTCCTCATCTTAGAGATCTATGTCAATCACTATTAATAAAATTTGGTTCAACTAACCTATGATTGGCATAACTACAAAATACAGAGCCTATTTCAGTGGAATCCCAAATGGAGTGAGGCTCATGGCAAATCAGGTATCATCAAAACAACACGCATAGGTCCTGCACCTGAAAAGTGCACAAAGGGGAGCTTAGGACTAAGTTCTGGAGGCTGGGACTCAGCACTGAGCGAGCCCCACTCCTTAGGTCTAATTCTGCAGAGCAGAGATGAAGAAAAGTATGGCTGGTGCCACCATAACATTATTCCTTGGCTTCCCTCCGTCAACCCTCCCTTCTCATGACACCTGCAGGCCCTAGATGCAGGACGGTTGGTCCCGACGACACACAAGTTAGCAGCATAAACAGCGGGGGGCTGGCTTATTTCCCACCAAGGCAAGGTCCCCCTTCTTGTACATGGTGGGAACCAAAAAACCTCATGGAAACCAAAACAGTAGCTAATCACTGATTTCAAATGAACAAGGAATACACCAAATGGGGATAAGTCTCAATTAAAGCATTTTCAACTTTTAAATAATACCATAATCCCCAAGTAGGCCGACATTACATAGTAAGATGAGAGTATCTTGACTACCCCGCCTTAAAATCTTTTATAGTAATGACTTACAGTGTAGATATTAACAGGCATGAAGGCCTATTTGAGGACAACTTTGGTAAAACTGAATACAAACCAAGATTTCACTCCTTCATATACTTATTTACGTATTCATTGGGTGTGAGTATGAAGTAACAAGTCCAGCGTAGGGTAGAGCTTATGCTGATGAAGACCTGAAACCATGATGAACGGAAATGTACTGCTCTACTTCATGATCAAACTCATGACTCAGATGCAGATTGGAGACTTCAGTGAACAGAGGTCTGTGGGAGCACCGTGGTAGAAGGCAAGGCTTGGAGGGCGCACCCTGAACCAGCAAGTCTCTTTGAGTCTTAGCGTCTCACTGGAAATGACAAGCGATGGATCTGATCACACGTCAGATGCCTTCTGGCGCCAACATTTTACAAACTGGAAAGTATGTGGGGTGTGTAAGTAAAGAATTTCATAGTATATTAAGCATCAGAGGGCCCACTGAGCATCATTTTGTCTGGCTCCAAAATTTTTCAGATAAACAATATTGACAACCAGGTCAACTAAAGGAACAAAACAGCAGAGGATCTGAAAAGTTAATGGGGAGAAGAACCCCGAAAAACTATGGCCTCACACACCAGGAGCTTCAGATAAAATGGCACAGATTTACAGTGTAGGCAAAACCCAGAAATGTCCAGTGACTTGATATACATAATTATCGTCAGTAAGACGGTGAACATTATCAACATTATGAATAAATAAAAGTACATAAACAAAGTCACTTTTTATTTGTTTATTTTGTCCTCTAAAACACATTTAAAAAATAATATTTAGACACAGAATCACAAATACACACAAAATAAAATAGTGCTGGCCTGCTTCACAAATGGGTCTCCTTTGACTCCTTTAGCTGCTTTGCATAAAATTCAAAGCTCTCCTGTAGACAAGAAAAAAGGGAGGGAAGTTACAGATAAGAGTTACCAGCAAGAGATGATGGCACAAAACTTGGAAATCACAAAGTACTGCCAACGGGCGGGACAGACTGCTGGGCCCATGAGAGCTGCCGTCCCCTCAAGGCTTCAGCACTCTGCTCTGCTTCATGAAATCACCTATCCAATAGCCCCCAAGTCAGAGTCAAGCACCAGGAGCCCCTCCTCTGTGTGTGCAGGTGTTAACGCTTGGGAAACTCTGCAGTCTCCCTTGGGAAGGTTAAGAGGTTTGAAATAAACATGTTTTAGCCACTTCCAGTTCAGTGAAACAGTAAAAAGGAATTCTGCACATATGATTTCTCTCATTAAACAAAGCCAAGTAAAACAAAATTTCCCAGGCAACCTACTGAATGGGAGAAAATATTTGCAAAGGTATTTATCTGATGAGGGTTAACTGTCATACAAAAAATTTATATAGCTCAACAGCAACAATGGAACTGAAGAGACATGTTTCCAGAAATGAACTACAGATGGCCAAGAGGTATGTGAAAAGCTGCTCAACATCACCAATCAGGGAATTGCAAATAAAAAACACCCTGAGATGGATCTCCCTTCATACCTGTTAGAATGGCTACTGTAAAAATATGACTAGAAATAACAAGTGTTGGTGAAGATATGGAGATAAAGGAGCCCGTGTGCGCTGTTGGTGGGAACATACATGGTGTAGCCACTAAGTAAAACTATGGCGGCTCCTCACGAAATCCAAAATAAAACTAACATATAATCTAGCAATTCCACTTCTGGGTATTTATCCAAAAAAATGAAAACATTAATTTAAAAAGATATATGCTCCCCGCATATTCACTGCAGAGTTAACAGGAGCCAAGACAAGGAAACAAGCTAAACACCCATCGATGGATCGAGGAATAAAGAAAATGTCACACACAGACACAGGATTATTATTCTGCCGTAAAAAGAATGCAATCTTGCCACTTGCAACAACAAGCAAGGATGGACCTCGAGAGTATTGTGCTATGTGAAATAAGCCAGACAGAAAAAGATAAACACTGTGTGATCTCACTTATACCTAGAATCTGAAAAACACAAAGATCATGGATAGAGACTAGATTAGTGGTTGCTTAAAGGTTGCCTGCAGAGGGTTGCTTGCCTACTCTTGCCTGGCAAGTCCCATGGATGGAGGAGCCTGGTGGGCTGCAGTCCATGGGGTCGCTAAGAGTCAGACATGACTGAGTGACTTCACTTTCACTTTTCACTTTCCTGCATTGGAGAAGGAAATGGCAACCCACTCCAGTGTTCTTGCCTGGAGAATCCCAGGGATGGGGGAGCCTGATGGGCTGCCATGTATGGGGTCGCAGAGTCGGACAAAACTGACGCGACTGAGTGGCAGCAGCAGCAGCAAAGGTTGCCTGAGGCAGGCAGGGGTGTGGGTTGGGGAGGATGAAAGTGGGTAAACCATGGGGAGACAATATACATACATATATATATATAGTTAATAATACTGTACTGCACATTCGACAGCAGCTAAGAGAGCAGATCTTGAAAGTTTTCACACGAAAAAATATTTGACTATGTATGGTGGCCAACATTAACTGGACTTACTGTGATGATCATTCTGCAGTATCTACATAAATCAAATTATTTTGTACACTTGAAATTAATATAATGCTATGTCAATTATACTTCAATTAAAAACCTTAGATAAAGAAATAAAAACCAACTTATTTAAAAATGGAAATGAACAAGTAATTAACAGTGACATAATATGCTTAGTTACTGAAATACAGGCCATTAAATCCTATTTCAAGTTGAAATGAAGAGAGAACTGCCCCAAGGACATTTGATAAATTCATACCTACAGCTGAAGGTCTGAGAGTGACCTTGTATTTTAAACCTAGGTATCAGAGGGCTGTTCTGCAGCAGCCAGACCCATAGCATATCTTTAGTTCCTGAAGCCCTCCCTGGAGGGTCCTTCACAGAGATCTAATCCTCATGTAATTAAGTATTCACCTTATTCTTCACACATTATTATGAAGCATACACAAATCTGTAGAGGTATTTCCCCCCTCTTAATTAAGAAACACTCACAGGAGGTTCAGTGAAAGGGACAGACTCTCCAGCATTCTTCAGCAAAACTGCGTAACGCTTTAGAAACAGATCATTCAATTTTACATTCTTTGCAGTCAAACTTTCATATAGTGCTTTAGCAGATGTGACATCATTGTCGAAGACTAGAAAAAAAGATATTAATCATAGATAAAGTCAACCTCTCTTCTTGTTTTTCCCAAACACTTAGCCATTCATCCATACCTGGATCCCTTCATCCTAAACGAAACCAATACTCAACTACCTTCAACAAAAAAAACCATACCCAGGATCTACAACCCAGTCTTCTTCCCCACACCTCTCACTCAGCATTACCCACTATGAAAGAGAAGGAAAACGGCAACACAGCTATTTAAAAGGCCCATGCTAGTTCAACTGACCAGACAGAAGTCTTCAATCACAGAGTAAGCACACGCCATTCAATCTTCTCTACAAAACCACACTTTGAAATCAGGCTAATTCAGTGACTTTTGTAATGAGGGGCATGTAAAATAAGTAATGTGGAAGTCTGTATCTACATCAAGATCAGCTACTAAGCTGCTAAACACCACCAGAAGACTTTCAATATATTCTCCTATTCTAAAATATGCAAGTGAGGCATATAGTTAGCTAGTGATCCCCCCAAATTTATATACATTACTAATATACATTAAAAAACTACATACATCTGTGTAACAAGCTACACTAATATTTCATGTAATTGGATGACGCAGCAGCCTAGGAGCTAAGTTCAGCTGGCTCTCTACTTGTGGCTGACATGCAAATATTTTTAAGTTCACTGTTGAAATTATACAGGCTCTGCTAAGAATTGTTAGTGATCTGACTCTTTGATCTTGCATTAGATTGTTAACATCTACCCTACATTGATGCTGAATAATTAACCCCAACTCTACCAGCACCAAGGTGAGCCTCCAGGAAGATGTGGGATGTTCAGGGATCAATCAAGGATCTCCCTAAAGGGACTGAGGATGACTGTACACCTCTCACTGAAGCTGAACAGATCTTTAGTTTGGGTGAAGCCAGTTTCCTCTGTGTGAATCCTTTGCTCCCTTCCCTAAGAGACCAAAGGCTTCTCCTTCCACTGCCAAGGGCTCAACCCAAGCTCTACCATCTTCTAGGGAGCTACTCCCAAAACACTCCTATCTTCTCTTTCCTTATTTCCTGATCTCCCTGCTCTTCTCCCTCCCAACTGTCACGCAATTCAGTAGGATAGCCATGCTGTTTTATACTACTTCATCTTACATACTACTAATACCTGCCAATTCTGCAAATGTAACCTTAAGAAAGTTTATGACTATAGCACTATTTCAAAATATATCATATTCCGCTCATAAGGGTAAAAAATGGAGAATTCTGATTGCTAAGTCTGGTGTCCTGCCAACAATCAAATCCACAAAGCAACTCTTTATTTACCCTGTGGCTCAAGTGAACAAATCAGCGGGTGTCAGATGGACAGCTGATCATAACTTACAAATGCTGACATTCATTTTAATTACTGAGGAAACTTTAAACTGGTTCCCTTTCACGTGTGGTCGCCTGGCAACCAGGGAAGAAAACTGCTTAAAAGACTACAATTTCAAAACTGTGACTTCAGGTAAAACCTTGGGGCCCACTTTTTAATGAAGGTGTTTGCTATTTCCAAGAGGAGGTCGGTAGGCCACTGAAGGAGCAAACAGGCAAGTGAAGTCTTAAACATATAGCCATTTTCAGGCGCCAGGCCCTTGGAGGGGCAGGACTGGTTCCCAGAATGTACACCCAAGTGGACTTCTAAGTCTTTCCAGGAAGCTGGATCGTAACTCAACAAAGCAGGGCCCCTCAGAAGATGCTCAGAGGTGGTTTACAGTAACATATAAGAATAATTTCAGATTTTTTTTTTTAAACACGGGGTTTCTTTTTTTTCTTTTTTGGCTGTGCTGGGTCTTTGCTGATGCATGGGCTTTTTTCTAGTTGTGGCGAGCAGAGGCTACTCTCCGGTGGTGGTGCACAAGCTTCTTGTTGCAGCGGCTTCCCATGTTGCAGAGCACGGGCCCTATGGCACACGGGCTTCAGCAGCTGCAGCTCCTGGGCTCTAGAGGGCAGGCCCAACAGTTGTGGCGCATAGGGTTAATCCCCATGGCATGTGGGGATCTTCCAGATCTGGGATCAAACCCATGCCTTCTGCATTGGCTGGCAAATCCTTTACCACTGAGCCACCAGGGAACTCCCTTAAATGTAGTTTTACAACATACCCCAAGGCTAAATAAATTATTTATACCGTAAGCAATTATCTGATATTTAGGATTACTGCTTTTGAGCTGAAGACTTGTTGACTATACTACAAATATTTAAATCACTTAAATAATGCAGTTACGTGAGACTTATTACCATAGCTTTTCATGAGGCAAGTGTATGCTTCTTCCTTGTCAATTAATTCAGGAATCAATTCTAACAAAGACTTCATAACTGGTGCCTAGGAAATTAAATATAGGTAACATCACCACAACTCAAAAGAACAGTGAAATATGACAGATATATGGACATTGTATCATAGAAATTAACAATAATACAGTAGAACTGCCTACTCAATTTAATGGACTATTCCCTTTTGTATCTCTTAGTATAGTCAGCCCCTCTGGAACCTGTGGGTTCCAAGTCTCTGGATTTAACCAACCCTGGACGAAAAATATTCAGGAAAAAAAAATTCTAGAAAGTCCAAAAATGCAAATGTTGAATTTTCTGGGTGCCAGCAAATAGAATTTACACTGTATTAGGTATTGTCAGTAATCTAGGGATGATTTAACATTTACAGGTAATGAGTGGTAGGTTATATGTAAATATACATCATTTTATATAATCTCATAGAAAGGAAAAAAAGGGCAACTGAATACTTCCTAAATGATGCCTGATGTAACTAAATACATGAGTCAGAGAGAAAAGTGCAATTCGGTAAGTATTTTCCTTTTAAAAAGTGTGTTTATGTGAAAATTAAGAAAAATTAGTTTCCAGAGTTGGAAATAACCTAAATGTTTCATATAAAACAAACATTACAATTGGCGCTCAGTTTAGAACTTCATAATGTGCCCAAATAACCTAAAAACATGGTTTCTGGGGCCCACTCACAGGTAAAATCGAGTCTAAAAGGACAGTTTTGAAATACGCTTTTATTCTTTTTTTTTTTTTAAATAAACATCAATAAGATTTGGTTGTTTCATACACACACACACACTTTTAGTATAAATAAGCTAAAGAGCTCCTCCACCTCACAGTTTCTCCCTGAGTGACCTGACAGGAGGCGCTCTGGAGCAGGCAGCTCCCTCAGGCTCTGCACTCTGAAACTCACCCAGCGACCCAAGCAATGGGATTTGTATCTTACATTCCTAAGGGTCCTTTCTTGGCGCTCAATGCACTGCATGAACCTGTTTTGCATTTCCAATACAACCAAGGAGCCAGAATTGACTTTGCATCAGTATCTTAAAAAAGTAAACAAGTTCAGGCCAGCAAGTGTTCAATCTCTGCAGCATTTTTAGAAAAGGTCCTGAATCAAAAAGCTCTTCTATGATACTCAATACCTTTGAACAAGACTAGCTCATAGCATTATTGCCTTGGCAGCAAGTACAGCACCTTACCTTTCCTGGTCTCTGAGAATTCCTAATACAGAACACCAAGAGAATCGGCATTTGTTCCGCGATTGCACCACACCTCTAAAAATCGAAACATTATTCAGTAAGTGACGGTTTTGATAAACAAGGGGACCAAGGTGAATATTTCCAATTAAGAAAGTTCACAATAATATAGTAATGTATCATTACTAACAGGAAGGCCTAATAGTCAACCAATTTTTTCAAAGCAAAAAAAGAAAACAAGTGCAAGCTCTGCCAAGCTTTTGTGAATGTTGTCCCTGGCACTGCAAGTATAAAGTTTGTTTAAAAAGAAAAGGGAAAAATTAAACTAATGCTTCAACAACCACAGAATAAGGTTTAGGACTGCAAAGAAAGAGGGAAAAAAGAAACACTATGCCTCTCCAATTATACTGCCAAGCATTCACAAGTGAGCTAGGGATCATAAGGTTAATTATACATTTAATAAGGTGTCAGGGAGATAACTGCTCGTTTCTTTATAAAAATTAAAATGTACAAAGCAAGTTCTCTTTAAAGTATAATTACCTACACTTATGCATACAAAAGGACTGATTTCAATCTCTCTATTTTATAAAAGGCTTTCATTGCAACAGACAGCCAGTGCTTGAGAAAGAGACAAAAGTTAAACTCAAAAAAAAAAAAGTTTATATGACAGACCAGATAAATCAAGTGTCTATCCCATCTTAGATGCTATAGTAAAATCAAATATGGCAAGACAATATTTTAGTTTACATTCATCGCAGATGTCATTCTCTTAAGTTTCTAAAAGCACATTGCTCTTTCCAAGCTTTAAAACACTGTCAATACTAAAACGACTAGCATAAAAAGAACTTTGGGGGACACACAGAACATTCACACTATAAACGGATGCTTTCAACATCTGTGAATAAGGTATTCTTCACTACAGTAAGAATCTTTAACTGTTTGGCAAGCAGGTAAAGAATGGGTGAAGGGTTTACCATCTGAAACCACAGCCTACTGAAGGAATAAACGTGCAAAGACGACGCTGCTGCAGCAGCACTTGGCTGCCATAAAGCCCTGTGGACAGGCTGCTGCGGGCACAGGCAGCTCTGAGGGCAGCCATCACATCCCCAGTGCCTCCCACCCTGGGCTACTAAGAGCCTTGATGACCATGGCTCGGAAAAAGCTTGTAAATGAAATACCAAGTGCATCTTTCTAAAGAGCTATTGTAGTAATGTGTCACAGCTGAATGAATACTCAGCTAGACATGCATATACCTGAGTAGGTACACTTAGGTATGTACCATACAAAGATAAAACATGAGACTTTATTCTTTTCAAGATAAAGCTTTTAACACAGAAGGCAAGAAGATAGAACAATGAAAAGATTCCTGAATCCCCATTATAAATTGCCATTTCTGTTTCAAAAAAACATTTTTAAAGGGGGAAAAAAGTAAACAAGAAAATTCTCAAATAATTGGCATTTCTCTCTCTCCAGGAACAAAAGTAAAAAAAGCTTTAGAGGCAGTGCCAACTTATGCTTTTCACAAAACTGTTAACACAGAGAAATTTCTCAGGAACTCCTTTTACAAATGGCTTGGATTCCACTCTCGAACTGGATGGCCTTTCAGGATCACAAGCAGGTGAGTTCACTTTCCCCTCTCTATCTGCTACCTAAGATGTGTCACAGCTAGCAAAAACGTAAGTGAATGTAATACTGTTTACTATCAGAAACTGGTCCCAGGCCTCAATTTGACACAGGGAGTCTACACAAACACAGCCGTTGGCGGGATCACGGTGACTGTTTGACTGCCACCTGCTGGGAAGGGGCTCCCTGGCGGTGCCTGTTTGTGTACATTACCAGTGGCAGCTCCGATCACCCACCGTTCTGTCGGCACTTGGCGCGGCTTTATATTTAGTGCTATTAAAATGGCATGAATGCAGTTGTCTCCTTCCCTGAAGATTGCTAATTTAACTGAGAGTGTGGGCCACAGAGACCTGCATTTGTCATTTAATGTGTCTGTGACACACAGGTGAATAGAAAGCAAATCTGACTCTTAATAAATCTTGAATAAGGCACCAAGAGTGTTTGAGTATTCAAGAGAAGCAGTACTTGAAAAGCAAATATTTCCTACTTTTTGTTTGCAAACTGTGTTGCCATGGTGACGTGTGGTATTTAGAGCGCTAGAGAAATTAAACTAGGAAATCAAAGGAATTGTTTTGCAATACCTATCTGCATGGAAACATTGGTCTTTAAATCATTTCGGCAAAACATGTCTCTTTCCACCCCCATTTAACTCTAAAGACATTTCTAGTCCAATTTGGCATCTTTAAAACCAGCAACCTGTAACATACAATCCAGTCCTTGTCATGTAACCTTGATTTACATTGAATTTAAATGTGCTAGCAGTGCTGCCCTTCACGTCCGGTCTTCCACCACATACCTAACCCTAGTAATTTCTCAGCTGACTTCACACAAGTCACAAAGCCTCACTGCTCCACATGCGATGGGTCATTACCTGTAGGAGAGCTCTGGCATCATCCACCTTGCCTGAATCCACAAGCTGAAGGAAAAGATCAGTTACAGGTTTGTAAACTGCAAACTGATTGGCCAATCTCTCCGCCATGATGCTTACTGAAAAAAAAAAAAAAAAAAAAAGACAAGTAAGAAAAATCTTTCATTTAAACAACGGTATAACTAACTCACCAAAGATAGTCAGTCCACACAGGCTAGAGAAAGTGCTTCTTTGCTCTTCGACCAGAAGAGCTAACTTACTCTTTTCAAGTGCTGGTTCCAACTGTCCCTCTATGACTTTTCGGAATAAGTATGCCAAGCCAAAGTACTGAGGGTCCACAGTTTGGTTCTCTGAAGTAAGCATATTTTCAATGCTTTCTATTGCAACATCTATGTTATTACTATAAAAGAAAGTAAAATAAATTATAAAGAAATATTTGCTTTTATATTAACATTGCAGGCAGTTTCAGTACAGGTAATTTAGTATTTACACATGCAAGCACTTTAGGGGAAAAAAAAGACAATGTATTTATAATTAACCAGATAAAAAACATTATACAAGTTGAACCAAATTACATTTACGTGGCAAAGGCAATCACTGGGTGCTTTATGGTGCAACAAACAACTGAAGTAGCTGCTTATTTTAAAACACTGGTCTAGAGAAAAAAACAAACAACTATATAGAGAAGAATTAAAGACGGTAACTTAAAAAATTATTGTATTTCAAAGTTTTGTTTTTGCAGCTGTTTGGATATAAAATGAAATCTTTTATAACTTTGGCATTATAATCTACAACTGGTCACTACTGCAGGAAGTAATAAAGATAATGTTAATCTCAGGATTCTTAAAAATGCTGATAATGTCTGCAAAAGGTACATTTTCACGTCTCTCAACCCACAGTCACAACAATTTGTTCTTGTCAGGTGATATACAACATTCGAAAAATATTCAATTTATATCAAAGTTCTCTGAACAAAGTATCTTCATACTTCATTCTTAAAAAATTAATTACATGGCCTTATTAAACAACTTATGATGAAAATTATCTTTCTGACTAACTTTTTGGCTAAGGTGCTCTTTAACTGATACTTTACCGTTATGGTATGGTACTCCAAATCCAAATAATCAATTTTATGTTGGAATTATCACCTGAAACAAGAATTCTCTAAAAATGAACCCCATTACAATCAATTTTTCTTAAGGGTTTTAGTTAGGGAATTATTTAATAGTCAATTATATTTGATAGTTAATAAAAACATCTCCATATCATATAAAACTCTGATTATATGGTAACATTTAAAATTCATCCGGATCTTTCTTGAATAATTTTCTGGAATCTCCTAACTTAAAATAATAATCACATTTTCTTACTAAAAGGAAAGTTAGAAGTTCTATATGGGTAAACAGTTTTAAAAGGGGGAAAAACCAAACAACTTCTGTCCAAAGAAAGGAAAAAACAAAAACCCCGTAAAAGCCAAAAAGACATTTTAGTATCACAACCCATTACATGTATGTAAGAGTAATTGCTAACGAACATTTTTTTCCCTAAAAGCATGAAGAATGTCAATTTCATAATTACCAACATGAATCTTTAACTTCACCAGTGAGGCTAATAAAAACCAAGTTCTTATTTATTTCTAGAATAGTGATTCTCAATAAGGAATCTAGAAATGGGGATAAGAGAATCACCTGTAAATACCTCCCTTTGTGTGGGTGTGTGTTGACACGGGTGGATGAACAGGAGAGTGGACAAAATAGAAAGGCGTGTTTTTCACAAGCTTGTTGGGCCCCCCATTTCATGGTGTTCTGGCAGAGTGTCACCTCCAAGTGTTGCTGACATTCAAATGAACTCATTTTTCAGTTTCGTAAAGAAGTGTTTCAACAAGGGCCTGGCATGTATGAATGAGAAAAGTTATCAACTGTGGGGCAAATTTTATGAATTTGAAAACTTTGATCAGTTGTTTACGATTTAATTTACAGCTAAAACATATTTTGCAACACAAAATTATTCCCTGACAATTATAAAATAGGCAGCAACTGGCATCACTATTTTCTCTACAGTTGATACGGTTTCTAATAGCCTGCCTAGTTTTTAAAAGGTGGTATTTGAGATAACGTTCTTTCCAGTGTGTACAGTGAAAGAAAAGCAAGTTTGAAGATACTCACTTCTTTATTTGTGCTAAAGCAATGTTATTGATGAAAACCATACGGGAAAGTCCAATTGAGTCCTCGAGTCCATTTACCAACTTCTGAATGTCATGTATGCTTTCTGTATCACCCTTCAAAGCACAGGCCTGAATAAGGCGGGTCACTGCTAATCGAGAAGGTATCTGGTCCAGATCTAAGGCTGTTTTTAGTGTTGTCAGAGCATCTATAACAGAAAAGCAGGCGACAGTTTTTCTTATATGAAATGTACTGACAATGCATTTTGAGAACTAGCTTTTAAATATGAGCACCAAATGACTATACACAAAAAGCTATGAATACTTTTATTCTACATTATAGAAAATATTAATATTTATGTGAAGCCTGAAAAAAAATTATTTATTTGACTATATCAGAGACCAGAAAAATGTCTTCTTTAAGTCACACAGAAATGCAAATGTTACTGATAGAAAGCAGGTTCCATTCAGGGACAACATTTAGTGACTAATTTTGAGGAAGTTGACAAGTTTAGAGAAATATAAATAAGGAAGAATTTTAAAAATTAAAGACTTTCCAAAACTACGTAACTTTTACCTGCATTCATACTTCCCCAGATTTTATTACATGCAAAAGATTCATGATTATCAAAATCTTCTAATATCCCAAAGATTCTTTCTTGAAAACAGTATCTCTTTCTAATCCAAAAAGGTTTGATCATCCAAGATGAACAGCCTACCTGGAACATTCAGCTCACACAGAGACAAATTTATTTTACATGATTAAATACCATGCAGATATTTTCTTGCACTGATTTTTCAGAGAAAAGAAAGCTCATCAGGTTCCCAGAGAGACTCTCCACGGGAGTTTGTTTTTTTAATATCAAACTTACAAGTATTTGATTATGGATAAATATGGAATATCCTTCTGAGTTACTGACTTAAGCGCAAGAGTAGCAAAATCATTAAACTAAATACAGTGGTGGACTGGAGGGAACATGTAACACTTGACAATCACTGCTACCAAAGAAAACTTCATGGCTCTCTAGCAATTAAGGCAATGCAACCTACACAAAACTAAGACTCTCAAAGCAGCTTTCCAAATAAGAACAGTCCATCATTAACAGAAGAACAGGGAAAGGGTAATAATTAAACACGCTATTAAAAGTGATACAAAAAAGACATCACGAATTTAGTATTTATTACTGAATAAAAAATTTATTATTACTCCAAATCTATACTTTAAATGAGTGATTCTTAAATGGGGAAAAGGGAAAAAAAGGTTAAAAGGTATATTCAGTAAAATTTTACATATGAACATATAGGAAATAAAAAATTTTATCTATAGAAAATAGGCTTGATAAAATCTTCTTAACTGCTGGTCATACACAGATAATCAACTTTGGAATATTCATATTAGCCAGCAATACTGTCAGCTAAGAAGGATCTTCCTACAAGCAGATCAAATAACAATTACGATAATCATGTTGAAGATAGTAACTAGCATTTATCAAGCTTTTACTACGTGTGTTGAGCACTTTCTACACTCCAGACACAGATTAAGCAGTCACACAACTAACCTTCTGAGGTACCAAATTTATATGAGGGAAACTAAGGTACAGATAATTTAACAACTTAACCACACTGGAGCTTGCATCTACAGGCCAATGTGTGTGTCAAAGAGTGAAGGATCGAAAACAGATCACCTATGTCTACCCAAAGGAAGCAGGGGACCTTGGAACTGAAATCATATTCCCATACAGAATTTGCCTCTGTACAATTCATGACTTATGAGACATCAAAAGTGGTTCCCACCCACACCGTCCGCCCCGAGTAATACTCATTATATGGCCAAGTTGTGATGTATCAGCTATTAATATTCCACAACAGCATAAGCTAGTTAAATTAGATTAAGAACAGAATTGGCTTTATTTTTCTTCCTGCTTTAGATGGAACTGAGAAAAAGAAACCTGAATTTTTTTTTTTTTAATTGGGAGCTCTAGTCAGCCATGGGGCACAAACAGGGTAATATGGATAGTGCCAATACCATCTTGCCCTTGACAACGACCACTGGAGGTTACTAGTCGGTGGGAGGCATGGAAAGCGGGCTCATGACTTCTGCTCTCAATCAGTCTCCAATGAACAGATGAAAACAGATGTGAAATTAGATCAGTTTCTTGTTGTTTTCACAGGATAACCTAACATACAAGTAGGGTAGCAGTCAATTAAACAATGATCAGATTCAGCTCAAAAAGCAACCTCTTGAAATTAAAAAATCATGTAGACATGATCTTCATGTCTACAGAAATATAAGCGTTTCACAAAAATGAGCTTATTGATATGAGAAGCAATTTTAATTTTTTGATGCTTTAAAACTGTTTATCAGGGACTTTCCTGGTGGTCCAGTGGTTAAGACTCCACACTCCCACTGCAGCAGGCATGGGGTTTGATCCCTGGTTGGGAACTTAAGAGTCCACATGCTGGGTGTAATGGCCAAAAAAATAAAATAAAAATACAAGAAGTAGAAAAAATTTGTTTATCATTTCTGCATTTAAAAAGCAACTTGCCCAAAAGCCTTTGCTACTGAAAGTGAAAGCTTTTGAAGTTTTAATAGCAAACCTTACAACACTCTGTTATGACTAAAGGCTGCGCTGTTTAATGTGCTGGTCCTGCCTACAGAATACTGAAGCAGCACTTCTGCGAAGGCAGAAATCATCACTTACATACTCAGTCCTCACTAATTAGGAAGACATCCATTGTCTAATATCTCTAGGCATTACAGGTAACATTAAAGCTGCACAATTAGCAACTTTCAGAGATGTAAAATTCTATTATAAGCATGCAAGTGAGGAATAACACCATTCTCACAGACTGAAGAAAAAACTAGGTACTATACATATTCAACAGTTAAAAAGCTGTTTCAACCTTCCTTAAAGAGTTCCTAAGTAGGTTTTGTTACATCGGCAAAAACTGTGGTGTTACTGTATTGACTAAAATTCAAATGTAAAATTAAATATGAACAGATGCTTATCTAAATTTAAAAGAATCATCATTCTTCCCCCTTGGGAGCTCATTCATAAGCCCATCCCATCCATATCCATCCCTCTGCAAACCCATAAACAGCCTCTTGCCAAGCAAACGGCCCCATGTCCCAATCCTCCCCAAAGTCATCCCCAATTTCTCTGGTGTTATCCTCTTAATATTCATTTAAAAACTCCAAACTCCAAATAAACATGGTATCTTACTGCTGTTGGTATTATGAACTATTAAAAAAGTATTAGATTAAGTTTTAAAAATCAATATCATAATCATTTGGTGCACAATCCCACACATTTAACACTCAATTTAACTCATTTGCTATCTCACACACAACCAACACAATACGCAAGAAACAACTGCTGGAATTGTTTCAGATGCTCTAAAGTATGTTAATTTCCAAAGCAAAAAATGACTTGTGCTGTGAATTTTAACGCACTTGAAAGCCTGTACTTTCTCTCGTTCTGGAACACAAATTTTGCATGTCTGAAGAGCTGTGATTCATCTTAAGAAAACCCATCTTGTGTTAAATGGAATGGAAACTGGACTAAGTGGTCAAATGACAAGTACATTCATATTCAAGCTGTATTATAAATGCATGTACAGTAATTTACGTCTCTCAGCTACCACAAAAGGCTCTTGATAAGCAGGTAATTTGCTAAATGGACTCCTTTATCCAAGTATTCGAAGGGCGTTACAAGAAAAATCTGCAGAGGCATTAATGTGACGTAAAGGTCAAGCATTGTGACATACCTTTCAAATAATCCCGCCTAACTTGCGTTATGATGAGGAGGCTGTTGGCAGCATCGTTCAGTGTGAAGCCCTTGATGTGGGTCTCAGCGCTAAAAGAAGCAGACATTTAGAAAGGAATTACTGACATGCTTCTGATACGATAATAAATGGTTGAGCACCAAGGTGAAATTATAAAAACTACTGTTCGTATGTTAAAAATATTGCTGCAAAATATCGACCTGGAGACAGCTTTTGTGTTATCCTGTCAATGGTTATAGAAGGATAATTTTTTTTTGCATTCTGACAGATGACAAAGTTGGAAATGAGCAACAAAAGAAACAAAGTACAAGATTTTTTTTAAACAATCGGTTCAGATTCTTGAATGCTGACATATTAGATGACTAAAATAACTGCATGCCCTGCATTGTTCTGCTGTATCCTAAGCGGGATACTTTTTCCTTTTTTCCCTACACTCACCGTAATTTATAAAATGTAAAACTAGTCTTTCAGCAACAAAAATGAGCATTTATTTTCAGCACTTTATATTTTAAATATAAACTAAAGCATATTACTAACACCATCTCATTCAGTTGATTAATTTTCAAATTTCTGTCATCTACACACATAAAGGTGAACCTACTGCAGAACTAAACCCACGGTTACAGTAAAATGTAAAATTTCACACAATCTTGTCCCAGCCTTAAATTTGTAATCCCCCAACTTTTTAAAACTCAAGAGCAAAAACTTGCTTATGACTAAAACCTACATGATTTATTAAAAAGAAGGAAAAAAACCCTAGCCAGAGATGAGCTGTTTGCTACACTGTGTATCACCTGTATTGAAATTTCAGCATCCTTAATGCCCCTGGGGTTCATCTCCTGATTAGGAAATCTCCAAAGGTCAGAAGGAGCAAAAGCAATTGCTGCCATTCGCCTTCTCAAGCTCAGTGATGGTCTGGCTGCTAACAACCTTGGCCTGCCGACATGACCATCTAAGCTGAGCAGATTGCGAGAAAAGCAGGGTCACTGCTAAATTATTCTCATCAATCCCAAGAAAATCCTCCCAAACACCGTGATGTGCCCATCCTCTCAGTCACTTCCAGCCTCTGGGGATCCCCCCTGCAGTTCCCGGGTGCAGGATTTTCTTATTCCCCCGACGATCCTCTTAATCCCACCAAAGCACCCACTGCTCAGTTCGACTTGTTTCCTTTGTCCCATCTGTCAAAGCTCTTAAGTCAACAACTCGTGCATGAGACTTTAAACTGCAGAAAATAAAGGATTTACGTTCTCAATCTCTAGCATGATTAAATAAACAAGGAGACACTATTAAAATTAACCTCACTTCTTATGCCCACATTATTAAATGTATTATATGATACTTACTTGAAAATATTAACTAAAAGTCATTAAAACCACAAGGCAACCAAACTTCTGACACCACACTTGATGTCAAACCTTTTGAAAATCTCAAAACACAGAATATTCTTCTTTTAACAATTTCTTCCTATCTCAAGAAGGTATGTATTCAATACAAATTCGAAATTGAGGATAAAGAGGAAGAAAACTCTCCCCAGGTCTATTATATGCTGAATACATACACGTTTTACATACAGAAACTGACCAATCACAACCAAAATGTTTCAAACTGACAAAGGGAGAAAAGCTATACTGGTAACTTTGCGATGGATTCACTAATACAATAAAATAGGAGAAGCTTACTTCTGATTCTTAATTTTGATCTTTCCTTTTGGAAAAAAAATCGAGTACAGAGATGTCAGATCAAACTTACTGTGATGATGAGAATATTTTTTATTCATGTCGCCCAACAGGGTAGCCACAAGCTACATGGTGGCTACCTGGCTACTGTGGTGGAGAAATGGAAACTTTAACTATATTTAATTTTAGTAATTTAAGTGGGCAGTTATAGCTACTGGCTACTGGATTGGACAGCACAGAATTCTAGACATTTTCATTTTTAGAGCTGCCAAAATAAAGGAAAAAAAATCACAGAGAGAAAGGGATATCAATCTTTTAACTTACAATCAACTGCAAAAGTTAATCTGTCTTAACCAAAGAAGATAATATGACAGGGAAAGTTTCATCTTAGAGATTTCAAAGCAATGACTGGTCTATGGATTGTACTTACATAACATGCACATGGGGCATTAGGCAGTGATCAGAATTTATCTTACTTCGGATAACAAAAACTGGCCAATCCAGTAAAAAGCATCAGTGATTGATTTAACATTATTTTTAGACAGAATAAATAAGCTAGTAGGAACAAAAGAAAATAAAGTGCTAGTCTCCAAAGATAAAGCAGAGTTATCACCACACGATTCTCAAATTTCATAACTATACAGTTCAGTGTTAACAAAGATTTAAAATAACAATTTATATAACCCTTACTGTTTTATGAATAACTAGCTCTCCTCCCCTGAAAAAATTCACTATACCTAAATTTTTTTTTTGAAAGATGAAGAAATGTATTTCTAACTAAAAATGAAAGAACATCATTCTTTCAAAAATTTTAAAGGCATTTGTTACTTTTGAGCTTTCATTACTTGTTGGGGAGGTTAAATAACCTTCTTAACAAAACTGAAGAAATCTCATTAGTAAGCAGTCAAGTGAATCTGTAACACATTAGAGACACCAAAGGTACAGCAAAAACAACGACTGCATTAGTTCAAAGGGGAAACAACGGCTCGTAAGAACGAACAAGTGGCATCACGTAGGAAACTATAACAGGCTGCTATTTATGGAGAAAAGTGAGAGTAACAGTGCCAGAAAAATCCTAGGGGTACAGCCACCAGCTACAGTGGCTCATTTGGTCATACCGTATTAAAATAATGATGGCTCTAGAAAAAAAAAGCAACAATTATTTTTCATTCTGTTCACTGATGCAGAGCTGGAAGTGGAAAAGATGACCTAGTGGAATGTTGGTAATAAACCAGGAAACCAATCGAGGGAAGTTACAGGACATTCCCTTGGTAACAGAGAACTGGAACTCCAACTTCCACTTCTGAATTCCCAGTCCAGAGGTATTTTCAAAATTACTCAATGCAGGTCTAACCCATGATACAATTCTTACCATTATTCATAGTTAGACACAACATTTTATTGGTTCAAGGAAAAGGATGTGCGCAGATTCCTAGATTAAGTGCCTCTGGGCATTCGAAAGCTTTGCACCTAGGATTCTCTTTGGCTCACACAACTACATGGGGAAGCCATCTACAAAACACTCCCCAAACAGTAACACAGCGAGGATGAAAGTGACCTCAGGAGTACAGCAAGGCTTCGTGAAGATCGAGAGAGGGACGGGAGGAGAGAAGATAAACCTACATTTTACAGGCTGTGGACATAAGTGGAAATAGATGGGTTGTGCTTATAACCACCTTCTAGGTAAACAGCTTTCACACTTGTTTGATGGAGATTCTCCGTCAGACATAGTAAACAATGATGTGTTAACACTACAAACCAGCACACTTATATACATACACACATATAACAGAGAGCAAACGTTCACAAAGTATCTTTACTACATGGAGTGCTTTGATGTTTTCTACCGGAGTGGGTTGCCATTGCCTTCTCCATTCATTAAAAAAGATG
The DNA here is from genome assembly GCF_016772045.2 of Ovis aries. Taxonomy (NCBI): domain Eukaryota; kingdom Metazoa; phylum Chordata; class Mammalia; order Artiodactyla; family Bovidae; genus Ovis; species Ovis aries. Next base: position 80,386,390 of record NC_056056.1, on the reverse strand, counting down.
TTGATTCTGCCCCATTGAATAAAATTAATCATTTACTAACTGGTTACAAATACATTTGAAAAATGATTCTAGAACAGGGGACTTGAATAAGAGGTATGCACACTGTGAGAATGCTCTAGGGTGAGGCAAGAAAACGCTTGCTTCTATTTTTAAATCTTATCCTCTGAAAAATTTCTAATTTTGGAATATGTTTTATAACATACTTACATATCATACAGTAGTGGAGCTCACTGAGAATGGTATGTGATCAAAATGTTTAAGACACAAGATTCCTGAATCAGCTGGGATGTCTAGTAAAATGCAGATTCTTGGGCCCTACCGTAGATCAGCTGAGTCAGAACTTCTGGGGTGGGTGGAGAGGAACCTGTGCTACCAGAATGTGAGGTTCACCATTCAAGAAGAAGCCAAATTAAAATGAAAGAATTATAATCTGTGCTTTGGGGAAGTACTGGTCCTTGTGGCCAACCTCACGATTAAAAGACTTTTGAAAAAGTTTTGTTTCCATCTCCTCAGATAATCTCAACACAAAATTCTCAATATCCAATTCTCAACACAAAATGTCCCTCTTTTTTTCCTGCTGTCCCTTCCTCCCAAATCCCTGTTGCCTCAAAAATACCTTTGATAATTGAGCATAGTGTTTAGTCAATACTTTTTTGAGAAAAGTAGGGAAAAAATCTGCACCTCCTGGATGACTTCAATGGTTGTAGATGACAGGATGCTGTTCAATGTCAAATTTTTCAAGTCACTAATTGAGCATATACTGAGTATTCCTGAGACAGATAATTTAATTATTAACAGCAACTGAGTAAACACACAAATGAGACATAATTCATTCAGAATCTAAACTTAAGTCTTAGTGTGACTTAAGATATACAAATGATTCAAGATCATAGATATATATGATATATGGATATATCCATATATGAGCACTTATATGTACATATCATGAATATATATATATATACATGGCATGTGTGTATATACAGAGATATAGATATATTTCCATAGACAAGTACAATCACACACAACATATTTTTCAAAATGCATCAAAACATGAACAGTAAATATGGCCCTATGGTGCATAACTTTAACATAACACTGATGTTAACATCAGGTTTTCCAGTGAACTCCAAGAATGGCAAAGAACCGTCTTCTATTCAGGATTCTGATATTCCAAAAGTGCTGCAACTTAAAAATTTTGAAGGTCAAAAATTAGCCAGGAAACATCATTTCAAAACTTATAATACACTAGGAAAATACTGACTTTTGCCATTGAAAAATAAAGCTACTGACTCATTAACAGGTCAGGTCTACATTCCAGAGCACGTAACCTTGATCCACTCCTTTTCCTTAACTTCTGAAGTTACCTCCTTGGGAATAAGACAACTGAGTCAGTTAACTAACACATCAGGGAAGAAAGCTTTACTTTTGTTCTGATTTTATAAGTATTGTACTCTAGGGAACTAGTCAGAGAGATAAAACCATTACCACTTACACCACAAACAGGTTACAAAACAAGAAGGGACAGAGAAAAGGCATTTAAAATGTGCTGAGTACCATATATTTTTTCCTACCTTACCCTATGTCTTTCAATGCCTAGAAGAAACAATTAATGTAAGATTTATTATCATTTCATTACAGAGAAGAAAAACTGAGGTTCAGAGATAGGAACAAATTTTCCAAAGGGCTTTCAAGTACGATTCAAAGGCTTGCCTAAGTTCAAAACCCTTGATGCCTTCACATATTAGGCTGTTTCCACCATAAAAGGTACACAGATCAAGCTGCTAAACAAGAAATAAAACAGACACCTATAAAACAAAACAGAACCCTCCCCCCGAAAAACCAGACTACTTTTCTATCTATGAATAACATACATGAGTTGTGAGGTTCTGTAAGGTAAAATAAAACATACTGCAGTGTGCAAGACAAATAAAAGTTTTATCTTTTGTAGTTTAAAAACCCCCTTAAAATTAGAAAACCATTTCATATAATTTCTATGGGCAGTTGAAGACAATTAGGCAACCGTTACTATAATACATCATTAGAAAAATCCTAATGATAGGTTTCTCTTTTTTGAGTGTGAAGTTTAATAAATGAACTGATACTTACAAATCTTTCACTTGCATTGCTTGCGTAGAGTTATCCTTCATCAAAAGTAAGTTTATAAGCCTGGCATAAGTTTCATTGTCAAACACAATGTTTTGCTTTTTTGCTGTCAGGAAAATATTAAATGCATCTATGAAGGAAAACAAAAAATGAGATGACATTATTCTGAAATGGCAAAAAGGAGGGGGAAAAGCCCTGAAGCAAAGCCCCAACCCCTCATATTTCTGCTTCTTTTAATATTCACCCAGTATATCAGTCCACAGAGAGACACACTGACCAAGTAAGCAGATGGTATCACTGTTCTAATATTTTAAAAAGTAAGGGACAGTTTTGGAAACTACTACTTAATTCCAGCGGATGGTAATAGAAAGGGCTTCCTTTTACAATGATTTTTTCATACTAGCTCTCTAAAGTCAATAAATTATTTTCATGCCAATAAAAACAGAACACAGCTCTTCTGAATTTGTTTGTCAAAAGATCCCAGTTTCAAAATAAACTGTAAAATGTGTGTTAAAGTCCAAATAAACCAGGGGTATAATTTAGATTGAGGGGAGCAAAAGATTCATTTTAAAGCAATCTTTAATCTATAAGTGGGTGGTTACTATGGTTAACATTTCAACACAATAGCATTAAAGTGAATATAGCCTATAATTCTAAAATTAGGAGATCAAATTATTTGGCTACGACAGGACTTATACAAAAACATACAATTTTCCAATATACAGATATCTAACAAGTAAACTAAGCAACATTTGTTTGACTGATTAACAGTTTTATTTCACTTGTTCACAATAACTGTCAGTGAATGAAAAGATGTTACCAAAAGAGAAGTAACTACACTTTTCAGTCATTTACTTTTCTGAAATAAAATTGCCTGGCTATAAACATCCAACTGAAACTATAATCCACACTCTGTTGTGTATAAACAAGTCACAAAAAAGGTGGGGCATAACTGAACTATCACTCAAGACCTTTTATGGATATAAAGCTCCATGTAAAGAAATACAGAACACATAACTAGGAATGAACATGATATTAAAGCTCAGAAGAATATTCTGCGCTACTCTAGACGTTTCTAAACAAGCAGGAAAAAAAAGAAAACCCAAGCAGAAATTATGCCTGTGTTTACAAGTTATGGGAGCGTGAACTAGCCCTTCAATTAAACTGAAGAGACAATATCAAAAACTTAACCTTTCAAGTTAAATTCTGAGAAAACAAGAAAAAAGATATGACACTAATATTTGCATCTTAACTAAAAGACAGACTCTATCATTCAGTATACAATGAATATATTTTTCTTTAAAGGAAGCTTAGAAATTATGATGTATTGTAATTACTGGCTACATGCCAACAAACATATACAACAGGGTCACTACTTTGCTAAGTGAATATTTACAGTAAGTACAGTCTGAGTATTTAAGATCAACAACGTAATATAGAAAAGCTTACTAGTTGTTTTCTAAAATTGTAGTCTTGAATTCAGTTTTCAAAGTACTCACATTTTGCCAAGCATTTCTACACAGAAATAACTAAAACCTCTTGAATTAACAGAATGAAACCAACTAGATAAATGCATATGGTATATTAAAACTACAGCAGGGGTGTATCTTTATATTTATAATGCATTATATTTAGTTAACTGGTTAGATGTTTTTACTTAAATAAAAACAACAACTAAAAAAAGGGAATATATGGAGTTCTGGAATCTTAAAATAGGAAGTATACACTAACTGTATATTCATTTCAGTTAAACCAAAATTTTATTAGAATATTTAAACAGAATCGATAATAATGAACTTTAGGTTTAAGAGATACATGGCGAAAGACTCAAGGATGTATTAGACTGAATACGCAGCAAAAGAAAGTAACTCAGAAAGAATAAAGTTATTCTGCAGGATTGAGAAAGCTTAGAAGTTTAGCTTAATTCCTACTTCAGACACAAAATCTGTCACGAAATTTCTAGTTAAGAAATCAAGAAGGAAACGGCAACCCACTCCCATATCCTTGCGTGGGAAATCCCATGGGGAGTCTAGTGTGCAACAGTCCATGAAGTACAACAGGGCTGGACACAGCTTAGAGGCTAAACAACAAATGGCAGTTCTAGCCAATGTATGAGAGCAAAAACTTGTAAGGAATTGGGGACTGGGGCTGAAACCAAAATCCTAGTGTTTACAGATGTGAATGTCTATTTAGAAAAACCAAAATAAACTGCAAGCAAATATTAAAAAAAAAAAAAAAAAGAAATCAAGAGGGAGATATGTTCGTTAGGTTACTCCTTTCTGCCCGTGGACGCCACCCAGAAAGCATCGTTGAAGTCTCCCCGTCTCCACTGCCGTCATGTCTAAGTCAGAGTCTCCCAAAGAGCCTGAACAGCTGCGGAAGCTCTTCATCGGAGGACTGAGCTTTGAGGCACTCTGAGCAATGGGGAACGCTCACAGATTGTGGTAATGAGCGATCCAAACACCAAGTGCTCCAGAGGCTTCGGGTCTGTCACACACAGCACGGTGGAGGAGGTGGATGCAGCCCTGAGTGCAAGGCCACACACGGTGGACGAAGAGCTGTGGAACCAGAGGGCCGTCTCAAGAGAAGATTCTCAAAGACCTGGTGCCCACTAAACTGTGAAAAAGACTTTTGTTGGCGGCATTAAAGAGGACACTGAAGAACATCACCTGAGGGGTTATTTTGAACGGTATGGGAAAACTGAAATGACTGAAATCATGACTGACCGAAGCAGTGGCAAAAAGAGAGGCTTTGCTTTTGTAACCTTTGATGACCATGACCCCGTAGATAAGATTGGTCATTTAGAAATACCACACTGTGAATGGCCGCTACTGTGAAGTGAGAAAAGCCCTCTCTAACCAAGAGATGGCTAATGCTTCATCCAGCCTGAGAGGTCAAAGTGGTCCTGGAAACTTTGGTGGCAGTCATGGAGGAAACTTCAGTGGCCAAGGTGGCTTTGGTGCAGCCAATCGTGGTGGCGGATATGGTGGCAGTGCGGATGGTTACGAGGGATTTGGTAATGATGGAAGCAATTTTGGAGGTGGCGGAAGCTACAGTGATTTTGGCAATTACAACAATCAATCTTAAAATTTTGGACCCATCAAAGGAGGAAACTTTGGAGGCAAAACTTCTGGCCCATATGGTGGTGGAGGCCAATACTTTGCCAAACCACAAAATCGAGGTGGCTATGGTGGTTCTAGCAGTAGCAGTTAACTATGGCAGTGGCAGAAGGTTCTAATTACTGCCAGGAAACAAAGCTTAGCAGGAGAGGAGAGCCAGAGAAGTGACAGGGAAGCTATAGGTTACAACAGATTTGTGAGCTCAGCCAAGCACAGTGGTGGCAGGGCCTAGCTGCTACAAAGAAGACATGTTTTAGACAACACTCACGTGTATGGGCAAAAAACTCGAGGACTATATTTGTGACTAATTATATAACAGGTTATTTTAGTTTCTGTTCTGTGGAAAGTGTAAAGCATTCCAACAACGGGTTTTTTTTTTTTTCCCCCCAACAAAGTGTTTTTCATGTAGATTTTTTTTTTTTGCACCCATGCTGTTGATTGCTAAATGCAATAGTCTGCTCATGCTGCTGAATAAATGTCTTTTTTTTTTTTTTTTTTCCAAAGGTGCTGTGTAAAGTTAGTCTACTCTGAAGCCATTTTGGTAAACTACTCCAACTACTCCAAACTACTTCTAACTCCAGTGTGAAGTTAGAGTTCCTTCAAGGCGATGTCAGGTTCCATTTGAAATTTATTTACAACCTGCTTTGGTGGAAAAGCTACTGTCTTCAGAACCTTGGTGTAGTTGAACTGACAGTTACTTTGTTGTAACCTGGAGTTCACTGTTAAAAGGGTCACCCATGCAAAGTCATGGAGTTTTTTTGGTTATTAACGATTGTTGGCATATCCTATGCAATATATTTAAATTGAATTATGGTACTGATGAAGTTATAGATGGGAATGAAGCTTGTGTATCATCTATTATCACGTGTAATCAATAAAAAGTTTAATACCCTCTTGGAAAAAAAAAGTTAAGAGGTTCTATAAATTTCTAAACTGATGGCTTCCTATGGAAGAGAACTCAAAACTATCAATACTAGAATGAAAACAAATCTGCTGCATAATGGTTAAATTATCATAAAGCATACTTGGAAATCTACATAAAAACTGGAGAAATTAGAGATAACAGAAGCATCCCACAGAGAAAACTTAAGTGAAGAAAACGGAAGCAGTGTATGATCTGGGAAGAGTACAGTGAGGTCTAAATGCAAACATCTAGAATGTGAAAGGCAAGCTTGTATCAAAGGGTTCAAGACCGTCACAGAAATTTTAAAGTGGTCTTAACGGAGCTAGGCACACCTTCTGGAAATATTACCACTGAAAAAACGGAAGAAGAGCAAGAAACGGGTCTCATATCCAGCCGACAACCTTGAGATGTTAGCTTAAAGTCCTAATCGTTTTTTGCTTTCACATAAAATTAAAACATGTAACAAATATATTTGTCAAAAAATTCATGATCATGTTATATTCAAAGTGCAATTTTTGATAAAATGACATCTACTTTAGTTTTCATTATGAAAAATTTCAAGTGTACAGAAAAATATAAGGAATAGTATAATGACCCCCACCATATACCCACTGCCTACATCTAATAAGCAACATGTTTCCTGATCTGTTTAACCTTTAAACACATGGCTCCTGACTTAAATATTTTACGGCTTAAGGCTTAAGTATTTTAAAATGAATTACAGAAATCTTCAGTTTTTTTCATTTCTCAATACTTCATTACTGATCTCAAAATTCAAGGACATCTATAAATCATAAGCTGTTATTCTATCTAATATAAACATGAGAGTGATTCCTTAACTACCTACTACTGAGTCGATATTTAAATTTTCCCAATTGTACCAAAATGTCTTTGTTAACTTAAATGAAAGAAAATAATGAATATATACAATTTAAGTTCCATCTCTTCCTAAGTCACTACTAATTTGCTGGGCTCAGATCCCACGTTGTCAAAAAGGAGACCCCAGTGTACACGTTTACCTTTGTTTCTCCTCCTGTGGCAGGCGTTCAATAGCCCTTGCTGAAGATTAACTTCTACAGGTGAGGGTAATGAAGTCGGGCAATCCTTTTCTTCCTCATACCACAACTTAAAAATAAAATTATTCAGTTAAAGAAAAAGTGGTAAATACAGCAACCTTTTCAACGTAAAGCTGGGTTAATCTATAACCTAAATTTATAATGACAACAGAAATCTGTTATAGTTAAAAACAAATTACCTCGGGTACATCAAATGGAACCTCTTGATTATTGTTCCTAAGGATTTCTGCTAATAACCTTAATGTCTTCTCACGAGGAATAATATTTTCTTCTTGCATTTTATTCCAGACAGCATCAGCTTTTTGCCAGTCATCATTTACTTCTGTAAAAATAAATAGAAACTAATGAACATACTAAACAGAATCCATGAAAATATTTAAAACTTTTTATTTGCTGCTAAAGCAAGTATCCAAAACACTGCCTCCAGGGAAAGGACCAGGGTAATTGTGGACCAAAAGTGAGAAGACTTCTTTCTGTATACCTTTTTGTACCATTTGAAGTTTAAACCATAGAAAGTCCTTACCTATTAAAACATAAGAAAAGAAAAACCACACTTCATTAAAAACTTCTCAACTATGAGCAGTAGACTCTGGAAAGATGACAGGATGCACATATACAGTCCAGTACACAGCTACAATGATTGAAAATGTACAAATGTATGATCTTTGTCAAAAGTGACAAATCGACAAATTTTTCTGCTTAGATAGGGAGAATTCTGTCTCTTCTGTCGACCTTAAGAACTTCTCTGTCAGTGTGTAATATGTTTCTCATAATGTCAACAGATTTAAGTAAGATTACAGGGGGAGAGGAAGGTTATTGGAAAGAAACCAGCAGATTTCCTTCATAACAAAGTATCTAGTTTCTTCTGTGTGATAACCTGGTCTTCACAAATAGCAAAAACTTAAGAATCAAAACTTCATTTTTAAACATTCTATGAATTTTGAAAAAAGAGCAAGTCATTTAAGTTTCTGCCTGTGAAAAGTTAGAGCAAAATATGAAAAACTATGGCACTAAGTTCAATACACCTGTTACACACAAAGGAATATTGTTTTAAAAGTGGCCTTTTGAAAACATGAATCAGAAATATCTCAGTGGTGTACGGCCAGCTCCAGGAAGAGGGTTTGTTTCAGGACACGAATGTTCCAGAAAACATAAGAATGTCTGTTTCTCAAAAATATCAAAATACCAAAACACATGAAATTTTCCTAGATTTCCTCCCACCCTAAAATTGAAAAGCTAGTATGCGTTTTGATAACGGACTCTTCAAAGTAAAAAAACTCAAAGAACAAAAACGAAACCCATTCACACTCCATTAGAAACGTGCAATAAAGAAAAAGAAAACAAGCAGAAAATTTCCTAGGAGTCATACATAGATGGCAGCCCAAGTTTTCATACAGAATATACTAACAGGTGAACCAAACAGTAGAAATTAACCTAAAGTTCAGAGTGATTTTATATATACTTTGATAATAAAATCAGCCTAACAATCAATTTTCAAAGCAAGATTCTCATAAGCTAATTATACTTTTCCTTCATTAAAATGTTTTCATGTAATGTAAAATTCAACAGTAATTTTTCAAGTATGTTTATATAAAACTTTATATACATAAAGGTTATCAAATACACTTTATTTAATTAAATAAAAACAAAAACCCAAGCCCCCAAATCTTTAATTCTGTAGAAAGGGGAAAATGGAGCACTTCTGTTTCATGCCAAAGGGCACTATGGACTGTGGAGGACACAGGCAAAGCTTCCACACATTGGGAACAGAACCGCTAAGGCACTTTTTTTAAGCTAGTAATTGTTATTTCAGATAGTGAAGAGATGGATGAGGTACCATGCTTTCAGACTGGAAGGAGTATAGGAAGATAATTCACTTCAGTAGAACAGGATACAACAGAGAGGCTCCTATTCAAATGGACTAACAGCTTACAACAAGAAAATATTTCAAAATACAGGTGAGAACTATCCAGCATGAAACTGAGATATACGCACTTTCTATCTTGGAAATGTACCTGGATCACAGAATACAGAACAGAAATTTGAGGCAATCAAACTGGTGCCAAAATCTGTAGCCATGCTCTCACCAAGACACAGAAAGGCTAAGCCTTTCATAATATACCCTGGGGGCTTTAAATTCCTTTAACCAGAACAACAACAATCATACTTGTTATCCGAAAAATCAAACAGCCCACAGACTTGGCTGTAACCAGGGAATGGACACTGCCTCAGTAATTCCTTTACTTTCCTGGAACTCATGGTTCCTTCTTTAAAGAACAAGAGCCCTGATGTACTAAATGATCTGAGAACTCTTAAACTATAAAAACCAAGGAATTTTTGACACTGTCAGTGAATTTTACAGGAACACAGCTGTGGGACTTCACTGTGGGGCCATCTGACCAGCATGTAACAAGAGCTGGCACATGGCTCCTATAGTGTTAAACTAGGAGACAAAGATTTCTAGGGTTCAGAGTTTTAATTATAAAGTTGTCAAGTTTTTATGTATTACTGACAGGATGGGGTAATTTCTACATTTCCCATGTGTCGATCACCTGATTATGGTCTCTAAATATCATTCCTCTCTAAAGTAAGGTTTGGACAGGAATTACGCCACATAAGCCGGGATGGTCTTGTTTGGCCTAAATATAACAACCTAATGCATGTTGTTATATATATAAAACAACAAAGACTAACGCAGTATGTCAAATGACACAGGGAGCTGATGTAAAGAGGTTCCCAGTGGCCAAAGACGGGACAATTTGGGCACCAAAAAGAATAATGACTGCAAGGAAATGAAACACAAATATACCAAAAAGTTCATAAACTCATTAAAAACATGTTTAATGATCAACTTAGGAGGTTCCAGGGATACCAGCATTTAAAACTGGTTAACTAAAGGGAGAAAAAGCAAGCATGTATCTTTTCCTACGAATTTATTTCATATTAATAAAATAAGGCACAGAACACAGCACACAAAGCATGTAGAGCATTAAACAATCAAAATAATAATAGGTGTATATATATGCAAAAAAATACACGGATACAAATGTAGAGAGAGCGATTTGGAAGGATGGCCACAGACACGTTAACTCAGGTATTGTGTGGACACAACAACATTTGACGTTTTGCTTTGTATACTACTATACTGGCTCGACCCTTCAGTAATTTAGAATACATTCATGTCGTGTGTGTGTGTAATAATGGAGGAGGGAAGGCCATACAGCATGAAAAAGAAATGTCAGTGGACGTAAGTAAAGAAAATAGCACGTAAATAACACCTTAGGATAAATACTCAGGGTGGTTGTCCTGTCTTCTTTCTCCCCCCAGTGGTGCCATGCAGCACATGGGCTCTTAGTTCCCTGAACAGGGATCGAACCCAGGTCCCCTGCAGTGGGAAGCATGGAGTCACAGCCAGTGGACCACTAGGAAGTCCCATAAATGTTCATGTTTTAAATGTCGGGGTTTTAAGAATAGATTCAAAGAACTTTTATTGCAAAATTATGAATGTAAGGCAGCTCAAGTTTTGGCAAGAGTACTTTACATATACAAAGACTAAATTCTCTTCTTTGTACATGTAAAGAAACTAAGTGTTTTGAATATAATAAAACTGTAAGAAGGAGAAAAAACTGTCCTTTAGAAATAACAGAATATTCCTTATTAGTAATGTTAAAATAATAATATATATGCTGGTGAGGGAGTTGTTTCATTCATGTAATGTTTGTTGCAGGGCTTAGGAGCTAATTTCATAAGACTATCACAGTGGAAAGTCAAAATATATTAGAAAGGAGAGAACTAAAGTTTGAATTATGGCAGATTCCTATAACAGATCACCTATGAACATCATATTATTAAGTAGAAAAGGAAAGCTGGTTTAGTAGAGCTAGTATTTAAAGGAATGAAGAGAGTTACGTTTTTTATTCCTTAATCTCCATTATAGCTATATGGAGGCTGGTGTCACAAAACCATGGAGCAGTGTATCTCTGCCTTGTGCATGCTTCTGCAGTATGCTGTAATTCACAATAAAGTGTGTGTGTGTGTGTGTGTGAAAGGCACTGTTTTAAAATAAACATGCAAAACTGCCCTTTAACAAATACCCCGAAATAATTAAATGAACTCCCTTCAAGGGATAAAATTATATTATGAAAAAGAATGAGTTCATAAAAAATTCCAATACACTGAACAAATTGTTTTCTCAGAAATCCAGTCTGGATTTTTCATGTGTTACAGGGCCACATTCCGTATATCATTCCATACTACATGTTCCTTTTCAAATAAATTGTGCTTTATAAATTATTCAACATATTTAAGTAGTGGTCCAAGTTAGAGGGCAAAAAGGGGGGGGGGGCACACACAGGAGGAGACAGCTTGCTTTTTCTTCAGAAAGTGGTTTAGGGTTACCACAACCACATTATTGATTCATAACATGACAGAAGCTGGGTTAAAAAGTATATACTTCCCTATGATGATTCCTCTGGCTTCCAGTCCCATGAGAGGCTGCTGTCATGCTATCTCACCCTCAGAGGCTCCTCAGCTGAGCAGAGGAGAGTTTCTCAGATTATGGGCTCAAATACAGAGCTGGGAGGGGGTGTCCATCAGAACAGATAGAGGAGATTAAAGAAAACGGTAATAAACCTCAGTTTATTTGTAGGAGTTCCTGCTTATGCCTAAAGGAAATTTTAAGATGAACTTAAAACTTGTTTTTCCTTTCCTTCCTTTTTAGAAAACAATAGCAAAAGGTCAGCTCCAGAGGGAAAAAGTCTGTAAAGCTGGCTGCCTCTCATCCTTCCCTGGATGTACCGCATGTATCCTTGCCGCTGTTCTTTCACCCCAAGGTATTGTCAGTCCTGGTTCAGGTCTAACTCTTCTGAAGAACACCATTTTCTATCTGCAGTGCCGACCTCAACGCTAGCACTGTCGACTTCAGAGATATTTCTGAATGAAAGTCTTCTACGGGATGACTTTAAGGTTGTAAACCCATTTAGATGTATCACTTCAGTATTTTTAGTTTGCAAAAAATTAGAACTTAAGAAAGAAAGAATTCTCTCAAAGTAAGAAAAAGCAGGGGGAGTGGGGAGAATTAGCACTTTAGCACAGGTTATAATCCACTAATTAAGGATTAAATGCCTAAAACCCAAGTTTTAAAATTCTATACATTCAACAACAACCTCAGCATTGGGTGCCAGAATTTGATCATCACGCAAGTGAAAAGTTTTAAGAATTACATGTGAACCATGTGTCAATGTAACCAACGAATGAAATGTAAAATTTACAGCATATTTAATATACACCATCAAGATGTAAGACAAAGCCTCCAGTGATAATAAATGCAAGTTCAAAATGACAAATGAATCACCTTATTCACTGCTGTCTATGTTTGGTAAAGGAAAAAGAAGAATAGATCGAGATCAAATATCTTATGTAGGAAAGGAAGGAAGAAAGGTCACCGACTGTTCCATCGCTCCTCTCTACAAAATACCTTAAGAGACTGCACAGTTCCAGATGTGTAAACTTGCATAAACATACTAGAGAACTGTTTAACAACAGAGACCACAAGTTTCAGAAACCACTTTTAACCCTTAGTGCAAATACAAATTCAGCTTAGGGAAACAATTAAGGTTGTGAACAAAGATTAAGGTATAAAGATGACTAATGTAGTGTTTTATAGGGTGGAAAACTAAAACTTATTCACACGTTTAGCAGTAGGAGACTAGTTGAGTAAACTCTAACATATCTGTTCAATATAGTCATTGGAGGGTGATAAAGTGCAAAAGAAGGTTGATAATACAGAACCAAGCCAAAACTATCTTACAATACAATCACATTCTGAAAAGTAATTGTTTACAATGAGTCTGTGTATAAATATGCATTTTTCTGGAAAAATATCTAGGCACATGAATATGTCATTGATTACTTAATAGAAGTGACTGATTAATTTACTAAAGAATTTAAATTAAAAGAAAAAAAGGATAGTTTCTCCTCAAAAACTCCCATTAAATTCTGTGGCTCTGATGAAGAGTTTTCTCACTTTCTCATTATTGCAGTAAGAATGTCAGGGAAGACTTCAGGAAGTCTAGTGAAACAACACAGCATTTCGTGATATAAATTCAATTTGGCCTCTCCTTGAGCCTCTGTGGAAGACTCCACAAGTGACAACCCCCAGGAGCTTCCTCAGGGCCTATTCCTTTCCAGGCACCACCTTCCACAGAATAAACGTCTCAAAATAAACACACGAGGAAGAGTCATATTACTTACTATATAGTTTTAGCAGACTGTAGTATAGCTGGTCTCTATCACATTCAAATAGCTTCTGTGTCATCTCCACTAATTTTTCTAGAGTTTCAACCTTAAAAATAAGATTAACAGAGGGATCTAGATTGTATAAAGGATATATTTTTATAGTTGACAAGTCACAGTTGAATAATCCTTCAAATCAGCTTTACCCAAAGGGCAGGCTAACTTTACTTTACAGGTTAAAGGACTGAACACAAGAATGCAACTGTACTTAATGCCACCAACTGTATATGCTAAGAATGATTAAAACGATAAATGTGATGCTGTACGTATTTTATCACAATTAAAAACAATTTTAAACTAAAGAGCTAAAGGATTCTTTGGAGACAAGAATACATATGAATGATTCTCTAGTTGAGAAAACCTCCATGGAGGAGCATTTTGGAAAATTCAAAGATACTGAGGGTGGAGGACTCAGTGAGTACATCTGTATCTGTTAACAGGAATATTCTTCCACCCCAACTTCATACTCCTCTTTCCCTGTGGCTTTTTCTCGGCATGATGTGAGAGGCATCTGGGCTGGAGTAAAGTAGAAACTCCACTGGGCTCCCCTCAAGCATCTCTTCTGGCCACTAACGACTGAAGCAGGTTTTAGCTGCCAAGGAAACATCAGCCCACTCAAACCAACAAGTAGAATGAAGCCAGCTAAAATCTTCAGAGCCCATGTTATTATTTTTAGGGATTCTGTAGACCTCAGGAACCAGAGTTAAGTGACTGCTTATTTGGAAAACAACCGAGGTAACCAAAGCTGCATCTCATGAAATCCCCAAATGCTCACAGGATACGGAAGACACTTGCTTTCTACTCACAGTTTTGGGTGAGGGAGAACAGAAATTAAACACAAACCTGATTATTTGCAATACATCTATCACAAAACCACTGAAGTCTGGTAGGCCGAGCTCTAATGCCTGGAGTCTGTAAAATAAAATAATCATACAGCACACAAGGTAAGGCTTTAGCCAAATGTTAATTTCCCCTCAATGACAGTTTTCCTTCTAATGACCCTGGCTGCCTCCCTCCCCAATGTATATACTAAAAGAAATCTATAACTTAATCCGACAGTTATCAAGGACCTTTAGGATTAAAGCAACCTATACTTAACCAATGTCTAGAAGATTTGGGTTATTTCAAAATGCTACTCTGTAGGTCAATTTGAATTCTATAAATCTAAAATTATTAGAAACAGCTAAGCGTTCTGTAGCTGAAAGAGAAAGAAACCTTGAAATGATGGACTAAATCAACTCCAAAATATATCAAATTAGACACACACACACACACACACACACACACACACACACACTCTTTATAGAGATCCCAATAGACTCAGAAAGCAAAAATTATTAATACATTACATAGACTTAATAATTATCACAATGATAAACCAATGGCTTTTAAAGAGACATGCCTTGTAAAACTTAGTGATGAAAGTATTCTGATTACTACACATGCTTGCCTAGCATCGAAAACTAAATGTTTCAAGAGCTAGGTATTAAAAACAATCCAAGTACTCAGTTAGTTCATAGTCTTAGCTTATTTCAATAATTGAGATGTATGTTATAGCCTCAAATTAGGAATAACTAATAATTAGTCAATAATTCTGGTTTCAAAACAATTACTTTACAACTTTGGATACTGAATAAAAGACAAACTGCTTCATATTTAATCTCAAGGATCTGTCACTCTACCTACAGCATCTTCATCATCTACGAGGGCTTCCCTATGAAAACACTACATTATTTAATACATGATCACAGCATTATGACAAGAAAACAACATACCCTGGCAGCTCCAGTCCAGAGGACATACCTTTACTGCTTTCTTCACTCAGTTTTGTGGACTACACCAAGCAACCCTCAAATCTGATCTCTTATTTCTAAGTCCTTATTATGTTTTATTTCTTAAAATAATATCATACAATGTTAAATTAAAAGCTGATGCAAGAACCAACATCTCAGGGCTTTGGTAGAACAACAAAAAAAATCGGTATAGAAGTTTGTAAATTAAGTGTTCTCATTCTAACCATGCAAGTACCCAGATTTTGGGTTACAAGAAATAAATGTGGAATAAATTAACTGCTGAGATATATATATATTCTCAAACAGCACTAATATTTACTTTCGCATCCAATTTCTACTCAAGGATGTTCTCACATTATCTGTTCTGTTTCAAGAGCATTACAATGAAAATGAAGCCAACATCAAATGTACATAGAAAGCCCTTGAAAAAAACACTAGATAATCCTCTTTAGAACATGGCAAAATGTAAGGGCTACATTCACTTACAACTTTCAATATTACTGCTCATCCAAATGGCAATGATCTAAATAGCACAACTTTCTTTTTTTTTTTTTAAATAGCACAACTTTCAAGCAAACTCATCCTTTTTGTGGCCGATTAATCTGCCTGTCACTGGCAGGACAACTGACTTATATGGCAGATATTCCTATGCTTCATTATGAAATTAAGGATTGTTTTCCCAAATGAATCAAAAGAACATCTAGGTCAGATTAACTAAATCTCCTAGGCTTCTGTAACAGTCTACATTTCTGGCTTATCTCTTAACATCTTATTGAATTTTAAACACTGTAAGTTGAAAGTAAAAAACAAAAAAAAAAAGAAAAGAAAATATAACAAAAACATGGAGAAAAGAATTCTAATTGGGATGCTAAATATAACTTATCCAAAACCAGTTAGTGCTTAATTAAAACAATAAACTCATCTCTAATTTTTCCTGTTTTTCCTATGTACAATCTACTTAATAGGCAGGATAAAGTAATTATTATAATTAAAACAAACAAACAAACAGCATGTTTGTTTCCACCTGGGTTACTGTGCTTCAAAACACACTTTGCGCAGCTGCAATTCAGAACTAGACTCACTTGTGTTAGAAAAAGTAATCTCAATTTAAAAAATAATTTTCATTAATTTCGTTATATCACTGATATAAATTTGCTGTTATCATAACAGGCTTCGATGTATATTAGTAGAAACAGATATCAAGTATAATATTGATAATTATCATCTTGAAGTGAAAACAGATGAAGATTCTTCTACTTCAAACTGCACCTCAGAGGAAATCATTTTAAATTTAACTAAAATAGTGATTTTTACCTGTTCTGAGTTTTGTTACCATTACTGCTAGAAATGGAAAATGGAAAACCACCACTCTGGCTTCACGTCCTCTAGCTGAAGTAGGAGGAGGAAAATCAAATGCACAAGGAGGATGGGACAAACAAGAACAGTAAGAACCCAACTATCTATCCCCAGAGCCAAAACAGCAAGGAGTAAAAGGGCATCACGGTAATTATAGAACCTTCCAACAACTGTCCTTTCTCTACACTCTCCAGAGACAGACTCAAAGACCATGTCTAGTAAGGAGGAAAATATGGCTGAGCAAGTCAAACTAGCAGTCTAAATATCATTAACTAAATATGATCCCGCTGTTACAGAAGATACTAAGTAACTTGTGGGAGAGAGGGAGTATGAACCGGCACCAGAACTGACATCTCCTGAAATCTGGGGGACAGAAGCGGGGGATCTGGAGAAGGAAATGGCACCCCACTCCAGTATTCCTGCCTGGGAAATCCCATGGACAGAGGAGCCTGGAGGGCTGCAATCCATGCGGCTGCAAAAGTCGAACACGACTGAGCACACACACGCACACAGTGGGGTAGCTAGCTCTAAAATCCCGTCTTTATACATGAGATCCATTTTGGCTTATTAAGGAAGGCAAATTAGAATAAAGCCCTGAATCTGATCTGTTAAAGAACAAAGAGGAGGAACAAAGGTTGGGAGACTGCTATAATCCAAAATTTTAGTCCTAAAGGCAAAGTCATAAAAAGAAGCGATATGCCCCCTGAGAAGATAGCAAATTTACTCTGGCTGAAATGTTATGCAAGAGTAATAGCAGAGAAAGACAGAGGGGAAATTCAAGAAAGAGAAATTCTGGAGAAATTTTAAGTTGTTTTGGTGGCTCAGATATTAAAGGTTGAGAGATCATGGAGGCTGAATTGAATACACGAAAAAGAAAGTGAAAGGAAGTGTCAGTTGCTCACTCGTGTCTGATTCTTTGAGATTCCATGGACTGTAGGCCACTAGGCTTCTCTGTCTATAGAATTCCCCAGGAAAGAATACTGGAGTGGGTTGTCATTCCCTAGTCCAAGGGATTTTCCTGACCCAGGGATCGTACCCAAGTCTCCTGCATAGAAGGCAGATTCTGTACCATCTGAGCCATCAGGAAAGCCCCATACTGAATATATAAATATATCAAATCAATAGTTCCAACACCTTAAACTTAGTGAAACACTATATCTTATCTCAATTTTTAAAAAAGAGTGATCATGGAAGCAGAGGCAGAAATGATGTAAGGGAACCAACAGAAAATCTGAAATCAGGATGTAATTTCCAAGTCCATGACAACCACACTCACACCCTGAACTAAAGTTTCACCACCCTAATTACTCCTCAGAGTTGTTCTGTGAGGCTCACACAAAGATGTGCATGAAAATCATTTCAGAAGTATTACAATGTTACTAATATTGGTTATACTGCTTAGCTTGTAATCTAGGTTTGAACCGCAAGAGATGAGGTTAGAGAAATAAATGCTAAGTAAGTTTAAAGTAGACTCTTAATCATCTTTGTGTTTGTAATTACTGAGCTGCTCAAAGGGTTAAGAATAAAACTGATGTAAGTCTCTACAGAAACTTTGAATATAGTTATTTAACATTTCATGTCATTATTTAACTTTCTGTACTTGTTTGTACCATCTCTCCCTGGACTTAAGCTGCAATCTTAAAAACATAAAATGAATTATCTAAACAGTGTTAATTCATTTAAATGACCCACAACACTTCTTTCCTGGGAGGTGAATGAACTTGACTAAAATGAAGTCATTTTCTCTGAACAAAGAAATACCACCCTTTTTATCATAATATGTAGCAAAAGAAGTATGGGACTAAAATACTAGAACTCAGGAGGCCTGGGTTTTAGTCCAATCTTTGCTACTATGAGCCATGAAAGAGGTATCATCTATAAACACACAAAATTTTTGTCTTTATGCATCAGGGGCCTTAAAAATGGTAATAATAACATATGATCCACTTCTGAGAAATGATCCTAAATAAATAATCTGAAAAACAAATATGCTAGGAGGTAAAGATATGAATTATGATGACTACTTACAATAGTGGAAAATGTTCTCAAAAGAGGAATGGGCAAATAATCTTATACAAAAGAACGATGTAGTCATTAATGCTTTAGAACAGTTCAGAGAATGCAGAGACAGTGATGTAGGGTGAAGAAAGTATTATGTAAGCTATATGATTCAATTTCACGTATATACAAAAGAAATATGCATTGAATAAAGGACAGAAAACCTATAAAGATGACTAGATGAGTCATGGCACTGATAGTGAGTCTTAATAAACTTGGTGTATTTTAAACAGTAACACATGTTAAGCTTTACTTGAATCTATACACAGGTGGAGGGTTTCCCTGGTAGCTCAGCTGGTAAAGAATCCGCCTGCAATGCAGGAGACCCCAGTTTGATTCCTGGGTTAGAAAGATCCCCTAGAGAAGGGATAGGCTACCCACTCCAGTATTCATGGGCTTCCCTGGTGGTTTAAGACGGTAAAGAATCCACCTGCAATGTGGGAGACCCGCGATCCCTGGGTCGAGAGGATCCCCTGGAGAAGGCAATGGCAAGCCACTCCAGTATTCTTGCTTGGAGAATCCCCCCAGACAGAGGAACCTCATGGGCTACAGTCCATGGAGGCGGCAGAGAACTGGACACGACTGAAATGACTAAGCACAACACAGCATACACAGGGGGAACAATCAGGTTGACCATCATCACTGGGAAGACAAAATACAACACACAGTGTATTTATCTGATATTATTATAAACATTACAAAAATAATTTGTGAACACTTCCCCAGCTGCACATTTCATTCCAGAATGTGCCAGAAGAATACTGGAAGGAACAAGGGACAGTTAGCCTACAGAGGATGAGACTGAAGACGAGAGAAAACGGTTTGACTTCAACACAAGAAAGAACATCACAGAGAAAGCAGAGCATAAAGCTAACATGCAGTGTTTAACACTGTCCCAGACACTCTAGATGTGGTCTTAGCAGTGTCGTCTGATAGAGCCTTAAGAGAAAGAACAAGGATAAAGAAAAGAAGTCCTATCCTGCTCTGGGGCCTTTGCATAGAGAGTGTCCTCTGAGTGAGATGTTTTTGCTTCCACTCATTACGTGCCTTGCTCCTGCTGCTGCTGCTGCTAAGTCACCTCAGTCGTGTCCGACTCTGTGCGACCCCATAGACGGCAGCCCACCAGGCTCCCTCGTCCCTGGGATTCTCCAGGCAAGAACATTGGAGTGGGTTGCCATTTCCTTCTCCAGTGCATGACAGGAAAAGTGAAAGTGAAGTCACTCAGTCATGTCTGACTCCTAGCGACCCCATGGACTGCAGCGCAGCAGGCTCCTTCATCCATGGGATTTTCCAGGCCAGAGTACTAGTTCACCCTTTAGTTCTCAGCCCAAACATAACTTCCTCAAAAAGATCTATCTAGTCTTGAAATAGATACTTTTATAGCACGTTGTTACAATAAAACAATTACTGCACTTTCATCTTCTAAAGTCTATCTTTAGGACAGACTGTAAGATGTGGTCCATAACTGTTTACTGAAGGAAGGGAAGAGAGAAATGGAGGGGAAATTGATCACACTGAGAAGCCACACAAATTTTATCAACCACCTTAGTTAAAGGACTTGACCCAGTTTTTAAGTTATGAAATCTGCCAACGCCAACTTTATAAGGGTTCATAATGGGAGGTGCTGTTGTCAGATCTAAGTTAGAGCTCAAAGTATCTCAAGCCAGAGCTTAGATGATCTTATGCCTCTGTTAATTCATCACTGTTGTTTGGTTGCTCAGTCATGTCCAACTCTTTGCGATCCTATGGACCATAGCCCGCCAGGCTCCTCTGTCCACGGGATTTCCCAGGCAAGAATACAGGAGTGGACTGTCATTTCATTCTCCAGTGGATCTTCCCGCTTGGCAGACAGATTCTTTACCACTGAGCCACCTGAGAAGCCCTTAATTCACCGTAAGTCAGTTCAGTAGCTCACATGTGTCCAACTCTTTGCAACCCCATGGACTGCAGCACGCTGGGCTTCCCTGTCCATCACCAACTCCCAGAGCTTGCTCAAACTCATGTCTATCAAGTCAGTGATGCCATCCAACCATCTCATCCTCTGTTGTCCCCTTCTCCTCCTGCCTTCAGTCTTTCCCAGTCTCCACCATACTTTCTGTTAATTAAGGGCACTAGCACTGAGATATCTACTATTACATATCACTTAAAATGACTGAGTAAAGTGTCCTGAAAATCCCCGCAACCACTATCCTAATTCAGATCCTATTAATCTTACTGTCCCAAATCTCCTTTCATCTATCACACATCCTTCTGCTAGTATAAACTTCTTTCTAACATTGCTGAGAGTTGACTGTCTTCTGAATGAACTCCAGCCTGCTTATTCAGATACTGAAGGGTCTCTGGGAACAACCTACCCTTACAAGGATGAAAGATTTATTTAGGAAATCAGGAAAAAAAAAAAAAAAACTGGCTTTATTTGCAGATGACAAGATCTTATATGTGGAAAATACTAAAGATTCCACCAAAAAAACTGTTAGAATTGATCAATGGATTCAGTAAAGTTGCAGGATCCAAAATCAACATAAAGAAGTCAGTTTGACTGCTATCCACTAGGAACAAAATATCTGAAAAAAAAATTGAAACAATCCTAATTCATAAGATTATCAAAATGATTGGAAAAAAAAACAACAAACCAACCAACCCTAGGAATAAATTTAACCAAGGCTATGAAAGATCTGTACACTGAAAATTATAAGACTTAAGTCAGACACACAAAACACATACACTCACACACATGGAAGTCCTGCCATTTGCGACAACACAGACGGACCATGAAGGTATCATGCGGAGGAAAGTAAGTCAGAAAAGGGGGAGGTCTTTATGATTATCACTTATATGTGAAATCTAAAAACCCAAACTCCTAAAACCAGGGCATAAAATGGTGGTTGCCAGGGTCTTGGGGGTGGGGGGAACAGGGAAATGCTGGTCAAACAGTACAAACTCCCAGTTCTAAAATGAATAGGTTCTGCGGATCTAATGTACAACATTGCAATTAAACCTAATAATACAGCTTATGTATACACACACTCTCATATATTTGAATGCTGCTAAGAACAGATCTTAAATGTTCTCACCACAGAAAGGGTAATTATTACATGAGGTAACGGAGCTGTTAAATAACACTACTATGGTAATCATTCTGTAATATATAAGCATATCAAAATCAACAGGGTGTACACCTTAAAGTTATACAATGTTAAGTGTTACTAATATCTCAATGAAGTTGGAGGAGAAAAGGAACTATTTAGAGATTTCCCTTTTCTACTTCTTTGCTCTACCTCTAATATCTTTAACACACTTCCAACCCCATCAGACTCACCAATGTGAAGAGTACTACCACAACCATCAATCCACACCCTAAACCCCATTATCAGTAAAGTCACCTAATTTCCTACATTAAGAATAAGTTTTTCTCTTGAACTCTCAAAACCATTTATATTTTTCTTATAGCAGTTAACAATTGTCAGTCTAATACAGATGTCATCTTCATGTATTAATCTTGTGTTCAAGAAGCTTCACATTAATTCCTTGAGAATCAATCTAGGTCTGATTTATTTTCTCTCCCTTAGCCTTTCTTACAGAGGAAAACAACACTCTTTCTGAATATATATAGAATAAGAATATATATATACCTTCATTACTGAAAACTCAAGAAAATACAGAAAAGTATATAGCAAAATGCCAGCTATAATTCCACTCTCCTGCAATAAATGATGGTTAGAAATATAAAACTATGGTAAAACATGATACATTTATGATATATGCAAACCAACTCATTTTAAAAACACAGGTCATATAACACACCAAATCTTGTCTTGGTCTTCATTTAATGAGAGCATTTTTATGACTGGTTGACTGGTTTATCTTATCTCCCACAGTGCTTAGGATACAAAGAAGCTTTATTGCATATTTCACTTTGGAAATTCAACCCTAGTGAATCTACCCTTGGATAACACACTGTTGCATTCTGGGGAATGATAAAAATGTTGTTCAGTATTTTTTATGTTCTTTCATATGCTGGTACTGTCCTTGTTTATTAATATTCATTACTTTTAAGATTTTCAATAATCCTTAGAAAAATCACACAGGAGAACTCCAGGCCTTGAATTTTAACAATCAAAATATACAGTTCCCCTTCCTACACTGCTGGTGAGAATATAAATTGGTACACTAACTATGAAGAACAGTATGGAGGCTCCTTAGAAAGATCAAAACCGAGTTACCAAATAACCCTGCAATCCCACTCCTGGGTATGTATCCGAAGAAAAACACGAAAGGACACATGCACCCGGTACTCACTGCAGCACTGCTTACAATAGCTAAGACATGGAAGCAAGCTAAACGGCCATTGGCAGAGGAACGGACAGAGGAGACGTGGAACGTATATACACAGAGTATTACTCAGTGATTAAAGAGAATGGAAAATGCCATTTGCAGCAACATGGATGGACCTAGACAGTGTCATACTGAGTGAAGTCAGCCAGACAGAGAAGGAGGAACATCGTACAACATCCCTTATATGTGGAATCTACAAAGAAATGATATAAATGAATTCACAAAACAGACAAGAACAAGCTTATGGTTGCTGATGGCGGTGGGGGGGTGGGGGAAGAATGGGGAAAAGGGACAGTTAGGGAATTTGGGATGGACATGTACACACAACCATACTTAAAATGGATAACCAGCAAGGACCTACTGAATACCACATGGAACTCTGCCACTGTTAAGTGGCAGCCTGGATGGGAGGGGGAATTTGAGGGAGAATGGATATATGTGTGTGTATATATGTGGCTGAGTTCCTTTGCTGTTCATCTGAAACTCTGATAACACTGTTTGTTAACTGGCTATACTCTAATACAAAATAAGAAGTTTAAAAAAAAAATTCAAGTTCCTACTTTAATTCAACTCCAACTAACCATTAACAAAAGAAAAACCCTAAAAATGTGCCTCAAATATTTCCATATATTGCACACCTTGCCGTCCTACCCTAGGGTACTGCAGAAGGATTCTGTAAAGCTATTCTTTATCCTTTAAGCAGTTCTATACACTTCCACTATAAAAATTCTGCCATCAGTATACAGCCATTCCTAAATGATTACACTCAATTAACTGTTGTACACTGGCAAAACCTTAAGCAATTAAGAGGCAGCTTCCTTCTCTTGCCTATTCACGTGACAAGAATGTACCTTATGCTAAGCATAATTTTGTGAATTACGTGAGGTGAAGAAGACAACAGAGTCTCTACCTTTTAGGGGCAAAGAGAATTAATATTATTGATTACTACCATAATCCAAGAAACATGCAAGCTGCTTTACATACTAAATTATGTGACTGAATCTTAAAGAAAGGTACTACATTCCATTGTATAGATGAGGAAGCTTAACAAGGTTTAGTAACTTATTCTTTATCACAACAGGAAGTAGATGACAAAAGGAGAACCCTCTCTTAAGCCTTTGCTCTTGCTATTATGTCTTGCTTATTACACAAAGAGAGGCACCTGCTTTCCTGCTGTAGAACCTCTAATCGCTATTGTCTGAATACCTGAGTTTTATTTCTGCTCTGATCGGTGCCTTACTATATTGATAACATGCATACAGAGTAGCAGAACTCAACAGGCAGACAGCTCCCCTCATTTTCAGATACCTATGCTGTGCGCTTTCAAGTGAGAGAATTTATACCATTTCCCAGAAAATACAAATGAACTACTTGAGCTACAAAGGCACCTGTCTGAGACAGCACACCCTACTTCCCTCTGCTAGAAGGACAGACTGGATTGAAGAGGAAAAAAGAAGGAAAGTTCTGAATTAATTTCACAGTCCTTTTTCATGCTAGACGTTTCTCTTCTTTGAAAAATGTCAAGAGAAACTAATAATTTTCTGGGTTGTGCACCTGTATTTTCAAATCCATTATACGTAGTCATCAACATAAAAGCAAGGAGGCCAAATACTACCTCTATGTCGCATCTATCATGGGCCATCCATCATGGGCACTTTTGGGAAAAGACATGGGTAGCAAGCAGTAAGGTCTATCTGAGAGAAACATGATGACTGATATATTTACAAGTTTATTTTACACACGTTTAGCAATATCTAAGATGATGTGTCCATCTTCTATGAAATGATTTTTTAGGGGACATAGGACTGTTTTAATAGTGAAATTAATCACAATTTGGACAGACTTCATAGTTGCCCTTTGACTTATCAATTTCAGTAAGCAAAATTTCAATCAAGCCTAGATAAAACATACTAATCCTAAATAGTCCAGGTTTGTCACCTACCATTTCCCATAAGCTGCTTACCATAGTGGAAAAAAAAAAAAGAAGAAGAAATTTTAAATTAAATGCCAAACAGTTGCAGACAGCACTTGTTTGGCTGATTAACTTGTAGACAAGCTTTACAAATAAATCTGAGCATGGTCTGCAGCAAATTAAATTCCACTGCTTTTAAGAACAAAGAATTCCTTGGCAAAGAGGATTAGCAACTTTACACCCAGGAATGCCAGTTTAATTTAATTGTTCCACAATCCAAGATTTAATATGCAAATGTCATTTTGATATATAACAGTGAATTTAACAAAGTGAAGAAACAAATTCAATATCCAACTAGGCTGCCTTTTCTGAACTGTAATTACATACAATAAAGAAGCTGGCCGAGTCTCCCGCCCAACCCACATTATTGGGACTGAATTATATTAACATGAATCAGAAAAAGTGTAATTAAAGGTTAAAATTATAAAACATATTCTAATTAAGAGTCTAAACAGCTGTACAATTAGAATACTGTAGTTAACATCATACCTCAATGATCTTCTTGGCCTCTTTGTAATTTCCTGTTTGTAGGAACGCAAAGAAGAGATCATAGAGCATAGTCATTTCACCCTGTTCTTGGCTCACAAAGTCCATTGCTAGAGAGGAAAGAAGAAAATATATTAGAAGAAAAAACAGAGAGTAACACAGTATCACTCGAGGAATTCTGAATATCAGAAACCTTTAAAATAAATATTCAGAATAACCTAGAGCTTATAGCTGTATGAAACAATTTTCTGTCACGTTCTTTACCTAACAGCATATATTTATGACATTAAGCACTTATGACTAGTTTCAAAGAGAACTGGTGAGATTAAGGATAAAAATCCCCACAAAGGCAGATCATCAAGAAGTGGAGCAAAAAAGTTAACAAAGGGCAACTTTTCAAAATGAACAGTTACTAAAAACAAGGACATCTGTAATATTAAAAAAATTTACCTGATATTTTCCTCTTCAACTCAGAAGCACAACAAAAGTTTCTCTGGATGTGCTTGTCTTCCTGTTAAATTTTCTCCTCACAGCAACGCATTAAGATTACACAAGCAAGAAAGAGGAGGAAAAAAAAGACTAACAACCCTAAGATATCAGAAGGTAACTAACCTTTCTGAATTAGCTCAGTCTCGCCTTTCTCTATCAGCTTACACAAGACATCATGAATCCTTGGCAGGATTTTATACTTTTCATAGCAGTCAATGGTGCTTTCAAGAGCAGCAGGTAAGTCATCCCTTGGAAACAACAGAATATTAACAATGAAAAAATATATCTAATTAATCTGAGAGATACACAGTGACCGGTCAAAAAGTACACAGGCAGCTTTTACTTAAGTAGACCACCACGAAGCCAAAATGGAAAAAACAAACAAACAAACAAACAAGAAATAATCCTTATACAGAAATCAATGTTCAGAGTACAGACATCATTAGCGGATCCTTGCTTCCTCTGCTAAACGGCACCTTTTTATCATTTCACTTGCTAAACGGCACTTTTTAAAGAGTCCAAAAGACAAGGCATTTCCTCATATTATATAGAAGTTGCTATAAGGATGCATTATTTCTAAAAACAAGGGCTACTGTCAAATATTTTTTCCAACCACTTCAGTTTATGGTTCTCAATAATTTCAGATTTGGGAAACTTTACTAAACGTGCATCAATGGTCATCAAGAACTTTTCAAGCACGTTCACCTTTCTCATCATAATTTTCAAACTGCTGCCTCTCCAGATAAGGAGGAAATAACTTCAGGACTCATAGTAGGTGTGTAATTAATTAAAGTAAAAAGATATTTTCATTAAGTTATTTATTAAATAAGAGTATGGAAATATATTCTGTGGGTCCTCAAAACCTATTTTATCCTTTGGGAAACAACAGTATAAGAAGTTATTAAGGCCTTGGGAAAGCTGTTTAGGTAATGTGATCCACGTCTACCTGCCACTTTCCTTTATTTTTAAATAGATGAGGAAATCAAGGCTTCTAGAGACTGACTGATTAGCCTAAGGCCACTGGGAAGGCACTGCCACCAGGTCATTGGACTCCCCCTTTCAGAGTACATCTAATTATACATTATGCCCTATTAAAAAGCAATGTTGTTCCTTTAGCCTAATATGGTGATATAATTTGGAATAATAAATTTATAAGATTTTTTAAAAGAAAGTATGAGATGTACTTAGAAAACAAACAAACAAACAAACATGGTTAGAGGTATGGACTGAAAAGTACAGCTAGTGATAATCTTTGTGGAGAAAACATATTTCTCTCACACGTGCAACAGTTTTTGAAAGGAAGAAAAGCCTTTTAAAATTTTCCACTGAAGCCCTAACATTTTGGTTCATTATACAAATGTTACGTTGCCCTAGATTGAATTACTATTTTATCCAGATTAAGATTTTAAACTGTACTAAAAAGTACAATACCATGAAGAAGCGTTAATTTTACTGCAATAATACTGACACAGTGAAAATGAGCCGATCGGAATGGAACTCCACCTCATCCCCTTACTGAGCCCTGTTTACAGTGCATCTTCTGGTACCCCACAGAGTCATTTGAATTTTTGTCATTTGGGGTGAAGACTAAATTACAGGTTAATTTCAAAACTGCAAGTAGATGTTGCAGGCTAGATTACTGTCATACAAGGGAAATGCTACAGAAGCTACCACATATGATATAAAGCTTTATATAATCAGTATTTTCCTTTGCTTCAGATACAAGTTCAGTTATTACCTTTCCACAATTCCATTTAAGGGAAAAACTACCAAAATATTTTCAAAAGAAAAACTTACACATAACAGATTTTTAAAAGGCAGGATGATTTGGTTTTTCAGGTCAATTCCCAAACTAGAATAGTATTGTATCTCAATTATACTTTCCCTACATTAGGTCAAAGTTTTCAATAGATGAATGAACAACTGTTCGGTCAATCAAACAGAAACGCTAATAGTCTTTGGTCTCCAAATATATGCTTCTGAAGATTACACATGCTCAGAACAACAACAGAAAAGACAAGGATAGCAAAATGGAAATAATTCATATATATTTGTTAGTAATTTTAAATAACAATGTCTGATCCCAGGTTGCCAACAAAATGAATTAAAAATCTGTAATGAAACATTTCATAGATAGAAATAACTAATGACTAGTCATTTCTTTTCATTTCCTATTTACATTCTGACTTGCATTTGGCTGGATCATGTAACTTTAAGAAAGAGACAAAAATGTCCATTCCTCATATAATTTGATGTCATCATTAATCTTTCCTATTTAAGCCTGAAAATTCTGGTTATGGAAATTAAAAATATGAGAAAGTATCTAAAACTGACATTGCTAAAACAGTTGTATACTCATACAACTTTTGAATTTCAATCCTAATTGATAAGTACTACACACAGCTTGGCTATAACAATGTGACACATCTCAAGAAGTGGTGATAAAAGTAGATTATCCCAACAGTTGAACTCAAGGATCTTTGGGTCTCCTCTCAGTTCGAATACTCTAGTGTGAGGTTCTATGAACTTGAGCTTAGTAGGTTCATCATCTCAAATGTTTCACACCAGCAGAGAAAACCATCACATGACTACTACTTGTATTAGGCAGGATTACATCAGGAAGTGCAGCAAAATATCAAACGGAAAAAGGCTGAAACTGCTTTACACCCAAAACGTGGGAGAAGATTTAAGTAATCAGTGTAATTCTATACCCTAAAACAACTTTGCTTTCCTCCGTATGCTTTAAAACACTAGAACTGATTTAAAACTCTACTCTAAATAGAAATAAAAATTTAGCCACTGCTTTCAGAAACCTCAAATAATACTAAGTGAAAACCAACTCTAACATACTATTATCTCTAAGGAAAATCCACTATATTTATTTTCAATGACTAGACACCCCTCAAAGTATTTCAATGATATAAAGTAATCTTCATAAATAAAATGTTAATCGAAAGTAAACAATCATTTAAAAGTATTTGTGACTGATGCAAATTAACTCAATATGACTTTAATCAAAATTCTACAAGCCGATGAAATAAAAGCAGAATGGAAGATTTTATTTTATTTATTTTTTTTTTTGGAAGAAAGATTTTATAACGATACCAGAAAAGAAAGCCCTCCGAAATCAAACTTCTTTATAAATAAACTAAAATTCACAAATGTGTCTCATACAAACTTGAACTGTTAGAACAAGAACAATCAGTGATAACTATCTATTTACCTATCGATAGCTTTAAACTTAGTCTGCTTACCCATAACTTCCAATTCAGAGAGCATACTTAATTTAATCAAAATTTTAAATGACAAATATTGATTTTTTTTAATTGGAATAAAGTGCTTCAACATTATGCATAAAGTGCTGGTGAAGTGGCAATTTACCTTAAGAGCTTACTGACTGAAAAGCTCTCAAAATCTGAAATCACTAGAGAAAAGAAGGTCATTGGGGAGAAAAAAAGTTCAAAACAAGGGAGAGGGGGAAAAAACACCTTAACACTCTTAAACACCGACTGTTCTATAAATCTTAAGCAGATGTTCAGTGTGGAAAGAAATCATTCCAGGAGAAACCATAGACTTTGCAAAAATTATTCTGTTAAGAGAACCAGTCCCTGAAAGAGCTAAATGTTTTTTTTTTTTTCTGTTCATCATCTATAAATGAGGAATCTTCAAGGAGACTGGTGTTGCAATTACAACTAATCCTCCCCAAAAAATTAACTGTGTTGAAGGCTTTGTAATTTCCCTAGGTACAATTTAGCTGTCACTTACTTTAAAATTTACTCAAACATGCGTTCGGAACAGCACTAACTTCACATGTCAAGTGCTTTCCAGCCAATTGAGTCTAAACTGGAAGTCGGTGTTAAACAACTGAATGATTAGACAAGATAGCTCATTTCCCTGCTCTTTTGTTCAGAATAAAATGCCACATTTACATTATCAGGCTCAACAGGATTTTCTGACAGAGGGAGAAAAAACCCTACTGAACACTGTCCGTACTAAGCACATGAAGCCTGTCATTTACCAATCATCCTTCAAAAAGCAATAGCCATGAATGTAACTTAATTACGACCCAATGATCCTTGACGAAAAATCATCTTATCACTGTCCTGTTCCCCTAGGGCAAATGAACCACTTTTGTCCTTTGGCACGGATGATGCTAAATTCTTAATTGCAATAATGGAGTAAAAGAGCCAAACCTCCTTAATTTCCTTTCAGTACATAAAGAGTTTTACTCTAGAAGGCAAGCATTCCCATAAATAATAAAAGTATCCAGTACAAATGAAGATGCCAAAATTAAAGGGGAGTGTATATGACAGAATAACCACCATCCTAAAAAAGTATATTTCCACTTCTGCAACACACTGAAGTGTTACAGTGTGTGAGTTTTAAAATGTACTGGCATAGGTTCATCTTACAGAAACTGTGACCTTTATGAAGAACTCAAGATTAACATAGCAAGAATTCTGGGAGGATTATATGCACAAAGTCCATGATTCACTTAAATGAAATGCATGTGGGTATATACAGCTTATAGCACAAATCAGCATAGAAAAATCCTTAATAGAAAGCAGAAATTAAAGTTTCTTTGATCATTTGCACTAAATAATCCAGTTAAACAGCTTCAAATATTTTTCATATGCAATGAAACCAAAGTGGATCAGCTATACAAGAAGTGAATCTGAAACTGCATCATACAAATTCTTAGGCTTTTAAAACTAATGGCCAGATTTCATTAATTTTATTTCCTTTACCATAGCATAAAGACTAATCAAAAGCTCTTTTAACCTACTTTAAAACATTTTTCTTTCTTTCTTAATATGTAGTATCCAGATCATCTTTCTGAATCCAGCATGATTTCAATTTAAAAAGTATTTTTAAGTAGTTACAAAGGAAAATGTTTAATGTTCATGTGGACTACACGTAGACATGTGGCTTATAGAACCCCAATGTAAACGAAACACATGAAAATTTTGTTCAATTTAGCATGCTTCTTTTCTGTTCGGTACAAGCATTATTTTGACAATACAAATCAGATTAAGCAACTTCTTCAAAATTTTGCAAACCCGTCATTATTTTGGATTTCCCTGAGCAAACGAATAAAACAAAATGTATGATTTTTCATAACAATAAGGATTTTATACACTATTCCAGTAACAGACAGATACAATTAAATTTCTCCTGTGTTTTATCCAATGCTGGAAAAATCAGTTCAAAATTAAAATCTACTGAATCTTAAAGATCACCTTTCTAAGGAATTCAACCTCACAGGTTTGTTCCAGAATTACAGTATGTAAGTGACAGCCTTCTTCACAGTCTGGCAATGATTTTCCAAAAAGGAAAGGATGAAGATTTTGTACATGCTTTGAAATGTTTCTCTTAATTTTACCTCAAGTTTGAATAAAAGGCTCATTATCCAGATGAGCTTATACCTGCTGAGGCCAGTTACATGATATTATTGAAGACCTAACATATTTAATCAAATCAAATATATGTAGACTTTTGGGGAGGCCAGTGTAGTTAATCCTAGTACTGCACTTGTCATGATTCTAAATAATTAGCTATCTTCCGTCATTCGGGAGAAAACAATTGAAAATAAGTTTCAAAATCAATTGTTTTCCTGCAACTTAGCCCCAACTAGGAGTGCTACTACTGTTCTCTGCAAAACATGAAATTTCCTTTATCTCCTTAATTTCTTCTTTCTGACTCTTAAGAGTCGACAGAAAGTTTTTATCATGACAGATGAAACTGAAAAATCTTGTCAGTGAAAAAGCCTCTGCAAAGCACAGACAGCAAAAAAACAAAAAAAAAAGGTAGGCAAATAAAAATAGAAGGTAACAATTTCTCTTTATATCTGAAAGCGGTAAAAAAAACAAAATCATAAAAGGTACTAATTTACACTTCTCTAGCCCAATTAACAGGGACAGTCAAATTTAACTGAGACAAACAAATCTCTGTACTATTAAATCAGAAGCACGAAGTATGCTCCATGTTAACATCTGAATCCCATTCTTTTTCCATTCTCCTTGGGGGAAGTTCTCCTTGGTTCATGAGCCCCATCTGCAGACCTTTCTGGGAAAACTTTTCATCTTCTGTCTTACGGTATTTCTGTTTGTAAGATACTTCTCTACCATGGCCTCATTTTCATTGTTCATTATTTTATTTTTGCCCACTGATGGAGGAGGGTCTAATTCTTCTGGGCACTGGGCCCATTTCTTTCAAACCCCTATGCAGAGCTCCACATGCAATCTGCAGAGATGGGTCTTTTGAGATCATCAAAAAAATTCTTGGAGGAAGCATATTAATTACAGGATTTCTATATAAAGTTGGCTGTGAACACGAGAACTCAATAACACAGTAATTGTTTGAATCACTATTCTTTAAAAAGATGTAATGCTGAGATTGTGGAGGTTAAAGACTTAGCCAAATCAGCTAAGTTGATAAACTGTTTTTTGATTGGATGTTAAAGAAATTATTTCACAAAACGTTAGTGTGTACGAACGGGTGTGCACATATATACATATGTATAAACATAACATAGTTAGATGTTTTTTATTCCACACCTTCAATTCAATATTAAATCATTCATTATATTCAATTAATTGTGCTCTTAGCAAATAAAGAAAAACTACCAGAAATTTGGGAAGAATATGAATATACTAAGATTTATCATTTACATTGATACAGCAACATCCTGGCATTGATACAGCAACATCCAAACTAAATGAGAAAACCTCAATCACAAAATAAGCAGATTAGAAAACTGCGCTAAGTCATGGAAGGGAATGGCAAAGGGGTAAGATCTGAGAAATTTTTAAAAACAGAAAAGAAAAACAAATGCTAGAGGAAAAGAAGGTAATAAAGGATGCTTTATTATCTTACTAAAATGTTTCACTCTGTACTAGAACGTAGGTTGACTTTATGATTTACCCTTGAAAAAATCACCTTAAATTGGGCACTAACATGAACATTCCAAATACAGACATTTTCAAACTCAGTAAACCTTACCCTATTAACAAAATTCATCTTCTTGCCACAAGACACAGAGACATCTTCTACAATAACTTAGCAAAGCTACAGTGACTCCTGTGTCGGTGTACGCAGTTAAAACACTACACGGAAAAAAGGATCCCTCAAGAGACACTGCCACATCTCAACCTGAACAACAGTGATGAAGCATAACCAAAAGCCCCAGAGAATCCTTTCTTATATTTATTATAATTGACACTTATAAGGCTCAAAACTGGGGAAAACTAGATTCGGTTCCATGTAGTATCATCACATACCCCACCAACCCCCCCCCCCCGCCCCCGCCAAAAAACCAACATAGATCTTTCCACTGAGAAGTAATCCATAGGACCACAGGGTGGTTGGCAATTTTAAAGGTCACCTACACCACAGACATTCTCTTATTCTGTGGCAAATAAGGCTTCCGCAGCATCACAGAAAATTTACAAAATACAATCCCTGTATGATTAGATTCATTATTTCAATGCCAACATTAAAAACTGAAAATTCAATTAACTTACTTTTCCAGATATAGGGTGACCAATGGGGAACTTAAGGTGGTAGATGGTTTCGCTAACCCTAGGGTCACGATGGCTTCATGCAACTGTTTCACTGTTTCGGTTTCACCTCGTAAAGCTGCGCCATTTAGGATGTGGAAAAAGGACAAGACTGTTGCATCTTTGACAAGAACATCCTTCTCTTTCATCTCCTTTAGAATGTTAATAGCATCTACAATGAAGTAGCACAAAAGACCCTTAGGTAATTTCATGTAGGGAAAACAAACTGCTATTAAAACAGCATTTCAAGCCCAGCAGGAATGTAAATTCTAGTGTATAATGCCGATTTCAAGTTAATTACTACTTGCATTTCTAAACGAGACTACAATTATAAATCCACAATAGCATGGTTTTATCATTTCCCTGCAACTTTGACTACAAATTATAGATAGGGACTGTGTGCCCACTCTGCACCACATAACCCTGTACGGTCTGCCCTATAGCTGTAAGATCCTCCTAAATGGATGCTTTTATCGTTCAGAGCTAACATCTGCTAAATCACACCATTGTTTCTTCAGCAGATGGCTTGTCAGGAGGCCAGATAATAAAGATGTGTTTACACTGTATATACAGCCAGACTAATGGTCTGATACCGATAGGGCCTGTTTGCTATGTCGATACTAATTAGCCAAGCAGAGCCAATGAAAGCTTTCCAAAAGACTGCATGTTAATACATTAGATTCATTAAGCTTCATTAGGAAGGCAGAAACAAACATTTTAGGATATGGAATAAGTGCATTTTTATAATGTTGTTATTAATTATTGCACAGACAAAATGTTTTGACCGCTTTATAGAAAGTGATTTTAAAAAGCAGGCTAATCTTCATAAAGGACTGTCTGTGTTAGAAAAATTTCCTAGGGAAAAATTCTACGATCAAGTCAAATACTTTCTCCATACATTTTTCACTATGATTTAAAAACAAAAAAATCTTCTCTAGGAATTAAAGGAAGACAGACAGTTTTTTTTTAAAGCTTCCAAATAAAGCCTAATGAGAAAGTTAAGAAATAAATAGTTAAGAATAAATTATTAAGTATAATTATATTAGGCTTAGAATTATCCCCCCCAACTGTAAGAAAGTTAGAGGATACACATCAACTATATAATCAGGCTCTTCCTGCAAACTTCTATGTGAAACCTTATTGAAGTATACATTTTGTTAATGTTATTAGAAGTGAAGACAAAGACACCTGCAAAATTCATATTCTTAAATAAAGGTTATATTTACAGGATTTATGTTCAGCCTTCCAGTGTTCTTAAGCAAAAACAAAGCCATTAGTGCAGGCATATAGGCAAACTGTGCCATAAGTCATGATCTTCAAACTCAACCCAAACAGCAATGCTAATAAAAACTAGCTGCAGAAATGCAAAAAGCACTGAGCTGTGCAAATGTAAATGACAAGCTTGCCAATCCATTAAAACTAATGGCCTACACTGTCCATGCAGCTCTGGTTGGATTCACATGCAAATTTGTATGCAAAGTGTTCAAGCACTTTGCAGGATGGACATGATATACCATTAATATCAATTCACATCTTATTCCAGTGGCAAGATACTTGCATCACACATTTCCTTTATGTGCTGATGCTTACCTTGGAGCTTGCCATGTTTTCCCAATACTTTAACGAGTCTTACATACTTGCCGGTGTCAAGGACAGCAGAAGAATCTAAACGGTCACTAAAAATTAAAGCCATATTTATATAATGTTAGAAGTTGTTTAACTGTTAATAGCAGTGCAGTTATCTACTTGATCACTTTTCCAAAAATCTCAGAATCTGAATTTTTATTAACACTGGCTTCTACCTTTTAGTTCAGGTTTATTTGGGGGGCCATATACAAATCTACATGCAATTATATTCAAAGAAGTAAAAATGTAATACTACATTTATACTATATCTTTCCATCTGCAAACGATACGAATAAGGAATGTTTCTGTTTCATGGCACTTAAGGTGATTCTCACTTTGTTGCAAATACTGAAATACTCCCAAGAGACATTTTTATTTGGTAAATCTATCAGTGGGAAGCCAAGGATACCTGAGAAACAGACAGAATTCTGTTCACACTACAGTACAGAAAGGGGGATATTTAACAAGCCTTATATCATAGTTACATCACTGTTGTGATATGCAGTTGTATAATCAAGAGGAAAAAATCTTGGCTTCAAGAAATAGAATGTCTTATCACACTTAAACAAAGACTTCTTGCTGAAAACAAGCCATAATTAATCAAAGAGTATTACAGTATGAAATTTCAAAAGCACTCACAAAAGAGAATTTTTAAAATTTACATTATATCAGAGCGGTCTTCACTCTACATGAGCCACCAAGGACTGTATAGCAGCATAAATGCTGATGATTTGTTTCACTGCCAGGGTACTCACAATTCTCGTTTCAGGTTCAATGCATCTTCTGCATTATCATGTCGACAGCACAAATTTATTAAAGCTGCATAGCCACCGACAACCATATCTGATTCATATTTTGCCTTCAATTCAAGAGCTTTTTGCATGTTCTAAAATAAAGGAAGGAAATGAAAAAGAAGTAAGAAATTAACATAAAACTGTAAAATTTCTAGTTTCCATGTTCAGAGTGTAAAAAAAGTTAACACTACTTTTAAAATAAATGGATACACATTATTAACTTCATCTTGCTCCCTGATATTTTTAATCCACCTTCTAAAAAGCAGGAAAGATATATATGAAGGATTCAAAAGATTTGTTATCTGCGCTGCGAAACTGACCACTATGCTAAATTTGATGTTTTAGGTTTGGATACTGTATTATGAAAAAAGACTTCCAGATTAAATATGTACCAAGTGAGTCCAATTTCCATGCACAGAAATATATATCACTGCCAAGTTCCTCACAGTCCATAATGTGCAGGAAATATTTTAGAATTTAATAGTGCCATATTATAACCTTAAAGTCAGCTGTTATTTTTTTCCCCTTAAAACACAGGCATACGACCAAATGACACTGAACTAGAAACTGAAAAAGTCTAGTGATATACCCCAATTGCAGACACACACTAAAATGAACACAAAGTACAGCTGGACGCCTGCTGAAAAAAGGCAAGAGACCCTTTATCTCAGAAAGAGCTTTTTTCCAGCAGGAAAATGGAATTTCAATCCCTGCATTAACAACCTAGTAATATTTGACTTGCAAATGACTACTGCATGTATCAGTTGCTTGACAATCTAGATATGAGAGACCGGAGCCATGGCTTGAAAGGACATTTGGCATGTATGATAAACCTATCACGGCTGTTACTATCATTCACTTTGCAGATTATCGTAAACAAACTACGGCAACCCGAAAACATGCCATTCAAGGTGCAGCTGAAGTTAGTTAACCTCTTATTTAATTGCATTCTTCACAGACATGATGTATAATAATCAATTTTAAAAATAATAAATTTCATATTGGGCTTTGCTTACTTTTATCTGTAAAGAATTTTTTACCTTAATAGCACATTTAAAGTATTTAAACAAACGTTACCTCTTCTGAACATAGCATTAATATGAGCTGCTTTAGGATATCACCTATAGGTTGATTTTCAGCTTTTAGCTTTTCAAGTTTAGACTCCAAATCAGATGATGAAGGCTGCAAAGCAGAAATGGGAAGAAAAAAGAAAAAAAGAAATTTACTACAAAGAAAATGCACCCTTTGTCACTCTTCTCTTTGAACTGCCCTTTCCTAAATGTCATAAATGCTATCAAGGATATTAATGTGGGATTTGGGATGGACTCGAGGGGTTTATAAAGCTCCTGATATTATATGCAGATTTCTTAGATATAATTTCTGGTAAATGGCTTTTACCAACTTCTTAGAACTATGCTAGAGGCAAAAATGTTAGGAACCACCAGTTTTAAAAGGACATAATCTAGAACTCTCATTAAATGAGGTTATTACAGCATGGAGAATCTACTCAAAAAACATACTTACTTTTCTAGAGTCTGTCTTCTCTCTTTCAACCAATATATTAACATCCTAAAATCAGGATTTAAATTAGGATTAGAAAACATATGGAAAATATACTAGCAAATGTCAAAAGCAAATTTTGTAAGTCTCATTTCTTTTTATTTTTCCATTTCCCAAAATATTCCTGAAATTCTCTTCAGACTTATAACCACTGTAAAAAACACTTTTAAATACATTCTTCAATATATAAACAGCATTCACCAATAATCAATAAAAAGCCTTGTTTTAAAGGCTATCACATTTAAATAAATTTTGGCCAAAAGCAATATATTTAAATAAAACTTTGACATGCCTCTATGCTTGGGGCTGGTGCACACTGATGACCCAGAGAGATGTTATCGGGAGGGAGGTAGAAGGGGGTTCATGTTTGGGAATGCATGTACACCCGTGGTGGATTCATGTCAATGTATGGCAAAACTAATACAGTATTGTAAAGTAAAATAAAAAAAAAAAAAAAAAACTTTGACATGCTTCTATATATAAATTGAGCATTTTAAGAAGTTGATTATTATTTCACACACACCTTAATCAATTCAGGAACATGGTAGCTATCCAGCAGATTACGAATGCCTCTGTAGATATTTTCAGGAATTTTTACATTCTGTGCAAAGGGGAGGGAGGAGAAGAAAAAAAAAAAAAAACAAGTTTTAGACAACCAAACTGAAATTTGTCTAACAGAAATTATCTCAGACATAATTTAAGTCTCCAAGTCATGTATGTCATTGAGAAGTGGTCTGGTTGTACTTAAAAGCAGCAATTTCAAATCTAATAGATACATGTCAGACAGGACAGGCATTATATAGCAAAAAATGAAATGGTACCATCTCCTTCAGTTGATGGAAGTATTGTCTCAAATGCTCCTCCTTGGCCTGTACCTCTGAGTCACTCATGCTGTCAATCAAGTTATAAAGAAAATAGCCAACAGCTTCTGTGGAAAAAAACAAGAGAAAGCATTCCACTAAAATTACTGAGACTGTCATGTTATCAAGATTAATTTATAAGAAATCATTTTGGTGTGAGATGTCACCCTGATGAGAGGCTCTGAAATGGCAACAATGATCACTGAGGCATAGAGATTATGTGGTTTGGGAGCACACATCTAACTGGTGAGTGAAAGGAATATTAATTATTTTCAGACCAAGTGACAGCTTTTCGGTACTGAATCTTACTTCAATCTATTTTTTTCTACCACTCTGTGACAGAAGTGGTCCTGCCCAAGGCCTTACCCCTTTCCTGTCCAAATCACAAATAGTGAGAATAAATAAATGCCTCGTATATATTTCTATATTAATTTTTTGTGGGCAATATTTAGGGAAACATAAAATTAGAGGATTGGTAAATGTTGAGTATAGAAAGTTAAATAATTTTAATAAGATGTAATATTCCTGTGGAGAGCTGCCTATTAGCCAATGAAAAACCGAGATTAACAAAGATGTTTCATAACAACAGTAATTTTCCTATGCATCCAAGCATAAAATGTATAGGGCCATGTGTTAATACACAGGATAGAAAAATACGAACTTTCAAGAAAGATACCATATGGTTTTGTGTGTGTGTGTGTGTGTGTGTTTTAACAGAAAACCACATATGCTAGGCTTTATCACATGAAAACAAAAATCATTAAATGTCAAAATAATGTATTTTCAGTAATAAATAGTGGAAAAATCTACAAGACCTCTTTACCATTCTATATGTCTAAATTATACCTGCAAAACATTAAAATCACATAAACACTACAGATTACTGATTTTTAAGGCTATTTTGATGGATGCTATCAGAAGCATTTCCTCAATATCTGAAAAGAAAAACCATCCCAACCCTGTCTTTAGAAAAACAATTATGGTAATACCAAACACCTCACAGATCTCAAAATGATGCGGTTATCAATGTAAAGATTTATAAACAAATGTTTTCAAATTTCACTTTCAAAAACAAAATGTTTACTGCTGTAATCCTTCTAGCCCATCATTACACAGAAGAATGGATTTGTGGATAAGTTACAATCATCAAAATTGAAACGCTACCCGTTGGTCCTGGAGGCTCCTGGCAATAACGTCCATCCTTGTACAACAGTTCTGTTATCTGGTAAGACAGAAAATGCGTGCATTGCAGCAACAGAAGCAAATTAGAACAAACACAATCTGAAATTGAATTCTTGAAATAATAAAGCCTCTCCCTAGTAAGGTATTACTCTATGTCACAGTAATTCAGCACCACCCCAACTTGCCAAGGAGACTGTTTCGTTTTTAAATAACAGGTTAGTCTTTTAAAAACAAAACAAACCCATGTTGAAGGAAAACTGCAGTTATTTCATGATACATCACTAAGAAAACCTCTAAACTGTTCTGGTTATATATTGTTTTAAATAAATTGTTACTGTAGAAAACAGCTTACAGGAAGCATCAACCAATGTCATTTGCCATTGTACTGTTTTTGGTCTTGCTGAAATTCAACCAGTTTCCTTCTTTTAAATGAAGTTTTACAGCAGTAAGAAAGTAAAATATCCTGAAACACTAAATAATCTTTTCTTTTAAGTTTTTCAACATTTTGCCAGTCATTTTAATGGCATTAAAGCAAAATGGGGGCTTTCCTGGTGGCTCAGATGATAAAGAATCCGCCTACTACGCAGAAGACCTGGGTTCAATCCCTGGGTCAGGAAGATTCCCTGGAGACAAGGGAATAGCAACTCACTCCAGGAATTGCTTCCTAGGGAATTCCACCGACAGAGGAGCCTGGCAGGCTGCAGTCCACAGGGTCACAAAGAGTCGGATAGGGCTGAGCAACTAACTCTTACTTACTTAAAACAAAAGGAGGTCAAAAGTTGTAATATGTTTGTTCTCACTGATTCTTATCAACTGAATACACAAATTATAAGACTTACTCAACATTAACTCTACCCACAAAATTTCAATTAAAAAAATCCAAACGTATTTGATGACAAAAGCCTACGATACTGATGTGTAACTTTTGAACACAGTATTTAGACTATATATCAACAGCCTGGAGATAGTAAGAAAGGAAGCATAGGTTTCTGAAGTGATATGAGCAATTACTTCATCTGTATACTTCGATTGAACTTATTCGCTCTTTAGATAGTGTCTGCTCAACTGCTAAGTCGTGTCCGACTCTTTGTGACCCCATGGACAGTAGTCACAAAGCTCCTCTGTCCAGGGGATTCTCTAGGCAAGAATACTGGAGTGGGTTGCCATTTCTTTCTTCAGGATAGTGTCTGGCCATAGCATAAGTATTAACAACTCAAACTACAGTTACTTCTTTAACTACGTATTTTCTAATATGGAAAATTAGGTAAACCTGATCACATGCCACTTCATTCAACAATGAAAGCATGATGCGGTAATAACAATCCAAAGGAAAGTTAGGGCAGAAACTATTAAAAAGCAAAGCAAAACAATCCTATCTATAATTTTTTTTTAACCAACCCAGACGTGTAGAAGATAGACAATAAATTCTACCAGAAGTTGTAGCCATACATTAGACATATGACAGCCACATTAAAACCTAATTTTGAACAAAGACACATTTAATAAGCCAATGAAAAAGTCTTTATAGCCAAAAAATTACTTATAAATATCTTAACCACCTAACTGACTTATATAGTGTGAATGGCAGTTTAATACTAAAAACAGAACTGAAAGAAAATAAGATTTTAAGAAATATTTAAAATGGGAATTCCCATCAATAATGTGCATTCTGATAGTGTTGTTTATTCGCCAAGTCATGTCTGACTCTTTTGCGACCCCATGGACCTTAGCCCAACCAGAATCCTCTGTCCATGGGATTTTCCAGGGAAGAAAACTGGAGTGGGTTGCCATTTCCTTCTCCAGGAATCTTCCCAACGCAGGGATCAAACTTACACCTCCTGCATTACAGGCAGATATCTTGTAATTCAACATAAGGATTGTTGTACTTCCTGCATAAAAGCGGTTAATTTCTTAAAAAGACAGTAGTTTAAAAACTGATCTGTTTATCATTCATATACAGATATACATATAGATACACTTGATGCTTCCTAAGTGACGCTAGTGGTAAAGAACACACCTGCCAGTGTAGGAGACGTTAAGAGACATGGGTTTGATCCCTAGGCCAGGAAGATCCCTTGGAGGAGGGCATGGCAACCCACTCCAGTATTCTTGCCTGCAGAATCTCTTGGACAGAGGAGCCTAGCAGGCTACAGTCCACAGGGTCACAAAGAGTCGGATACAACTGAAGCAACTTAGTACATACAGATAGGTACACTTACACAAACATGTATAACATCTATAACATGCATATATTTTTAAAAATAATTATTAAATACGTATGATCACTGCCATAATGTTAACAGTTATTTTTTAGAAAAGTTGAAAACTTAAGAATTTAGGACTAACTCAAGGTCACTTCAACAATAAATTTCATGATCCAGGAAGGTAGTTTTAAAACTAAAAGTACCAATTCAAGATTCTAAATTCATTAACTTATAGTGATGCATGATAAATGTATAAAGCTATTATAGCTTGCTTTTTACCTATCACACTATGATTTGCAATATTAGGAATACTTACCTTGCTCCAAAGATTTATATTCATA
Organism: Ovis aries; assembly: GCF_016772045.2. Classification (NCBI taxonomy): domain Eukaryota; kingdom Metazoa; phylum Chordata; class Mammalia; order Artiodactyla; family Bovidae; genus Ovis; species Ovis aries. Next base: position 80,344,276 of record NC_056056.1, on the reverse strand, counting down.
GACCTGCGGGGGGCAGCAAAGGATTAAAAATAAACCCAGAGGTTTAAAAAACATTAAAATACACTAGCAATCATTATATGCAATACATACAGATCAAAGCCTTAAAAAAAAAAAAAGTTTCCAAAAATCAAAGCTAATTTTCAGAAAGATTGATTCACTTATTTTGAACCCTCAAAATAGAGTGCTTTGGACACGAATCACTAAGAACCATCTCTAAACCTTGGGGTCCCAGTTTGATGGAACAGGGTATCTGCATGGTCTCAAAGGATCTGCCTGAGACTGCTTATTACTTTTCATGGTAAAGACAGTAACAACACAGTGGAGAAACTGAACCAATATCTTCACTGAGTGATCAAACTTAACATCACTAATGAGGCGCTGACAGACACATTTGAGATTTAATTTCCTGAGAAAAACAGAACAGCATTCCTGTGGTATTCCAGTCAGAAACGTAACATGAAGTTACACATGAGGAACCATCATGAGGAATGTTCTAGAAAATAACTGGCCTGTATTCTCCAAATCTGTTATATGTCATAAAAGACAAAGGCTGAAGAACTGTTCCAAATTAGAGAAAATTAAAGAGAAAAGATGACTAACATCTATTCCTTGACTGGATTCTGTATAGTGAGTGAAGTCGCTCAGTCGTATCCGACTCTTTGCAACCCCATGGACTGTAGCTTACCACACTCCTCCATCCATGGAATTTTCCAGGCAAGAGTACTGGAGTGGATTGCCATTTCCTCCTCCAGGGGAATCTTCCCAACCCAGGGACCAAACCCAGGTCTCCTGCATTGCAGGCAGATGCTTTACCATCTGAGCCACCAGGGGTTCTATATAAGAGGGAGGAAAATATGGGCTCCTCCAAAAAAAAGAGTGAAAATACTTGACAGAACTGGTATATGAGCTCTATTAGATAAAAATATTCCATCAATGTTAAATATCCTGAGTTTGTCAACTGTGATATGGTTGTATAACGGAAAATCCTTGTTCTGTGGAATTGTGTGTATCTGTACATGCTTAAACACGTGCCTGACTCTGTATGACCCCAAGAACTGTAGCCTGCCATGCTCCTCTGTCCATGGGATTCTCCAGGCAAGAATACTGGAATGGGTTGCCATTTCCTTCTCCAGGGCATCTTCCCGACCCAGAGATCGAACCCATGTCTCTTCCATCTCCTGCACTGGCAGGTGGATTCTTTACCATTGAACCACCTGGTTGTGTAAGGGAATATCCTTGTTCTATGGAATTATATACTGACATATTCAAAGATAAAGCATCATGACATATGCAACCTAAGCCCAAACAGCTCCAAAAAAATTAAAATTTATTTGTGTGTGTGTGTGTGTAAATAAACGGAAAGTAAAATGATAATTTCACAAAATGCTAAAAGTTAATAAATGGGGTATGTAAAAAATCTCTGTACTACTCATAATTTTCTATAAATCTGAAATTATTTCAGGAAAGCAAATAGAATAGCTCACTCAAATTGTGACTGTTTAAAGGAAAAACTATTTACAAAACTGGGTAACCAATGAACACTAGGTCTTAGGCTATTTGTAAGCTTTGTAAACTTATTGTCTATAAGCTTTGTATATTTATATATTTGTATATTAATTCAAACATGGAATCTACTTTCAGAAGATTAGTTATGTGTTTTAATGATAATATTACAATGCAAATATAATGTATATTTTTACTATAATTATGTATACTTACATTGTAAAAATACCCACAAAACTTACAGACCTCTTAAAATCGGCACCCACAAAAATTCACAGGCCTCTTTAAACTTGAGATTGAGCAGTTTAGAGTGAACTGTTTTGGTACAGTGAGTTAAGAAGGCACTTGTTTTTACTTTAAAAACATTCCAAATGAACTACTGACACAAGGCAGCTAGGATGGATCTGGGGGCACTACACTGACTGGAAAAACGCCAATCTCAATATATGATTTATGTAACTTTTTTTCCATTTATCCAACTTTTGCAAACTAAAATTATAAAAACTGAGAACAAATCAGTGGTTGTCACAGATTAAGGATGGTGAATGGAAGCTAAAGAGGTAATGGCAGGGAGGTGGGGAATTTGTCGTGATGGCATAGTTCTGTATCTTCACTGCAGTAATGGTTACTCAAGTCTATGTATGTGATAAACTGTCAGAACTGCACACATACATTGTACGAATGTAAAATTTCCAGTTTTGGTAATGCACTGTAGTTATATAAGATGCAACCACCGGGGGAAAATGGGTCCAGTGTGTATAGGCCGTTTGTGTCTTATCCTTGCAACTTTCTGTCACTCTAAAATTATTTCAAAACAAAAAATAAAACGTGTTCCATGCCCTGCTAGAATCCTCTGCCTTACGATAAAATCATTCCTCCTACTAAAATACATTCAGAAAGTTTTTAAAAAGATGAACCTGTATTTTGTAAGTGGAGAAAAATGTTTACAAAGCCCTGCATTGTACACATATTCTTTTTCATTATAGTTTATCACAGGATACTGAATACAGCTCCCTGTGCTATACAGTAGGACCTCACTGTTTCTACAGTAGTTACAATCTGCTACTCCCAAACTCCTAATTTATTCCTCCCCCCTTTTCCCCTTTGGTAAATCTTAACACTCTTATGATAGAAAGCGAGGAACTAAAGAGTCTCTTGATGAAAATGAAAGAGAAGAGTGAAAAAGTTGGCTTAAAGCTCAACATTCAGAAAACTAAGATCATGGCATCTGGTCCCATCACTTCATGGGAACTAGATAGGGAAACAGTGGGAACAGTGGCAGACTTTATTTTTGGAGGCTCCAAAAATCACTGCAGATGGTGACTGCAGCCATGAAATTAAAAGACGCTTGCTCCTTGGGAGAAAAGTTATGACCAACCTAGACAGCATACTAAAAAGCAGAGACATTACTTTGCCAAAAAAGGTCCATCTAGTCAAAGCTATGGTTTTTCCAGTGGTCATGTATGGATGTGAGAGTTGGACTATAAAGAAAGCTGAGTGCCGAAGAATCGATGCTTTTGAACTGTGGTGCTGGAAAAGACTTTTGAGAGTCCCTTGGACTGCAAGGAGATCCAACCAGTCCATCCTAAAGGAGATCAGTCCTGGGTGTTCACTGGAAGGACTGATGTTGAAGCTGAAACTCCAACACTTTGGTCACCTGATACGAAGAGCTGACTCATTTGAAAAGACCCTGACACTGGGAAAGATTGAGGGAAAGAAGAGAAGGGGACGACAGAGGTTGAGATGGTTGGATGGCATCACCAACTCAATGGACATGGGTTTGGGTGGACTCCGGGAGTTGGTGATGGACAGGGAGGCCTGGAGTGCTGCAGTTCATGGGGTCGCCAAGAGTCGGACACGACTAAATGACTAAAGTCTGTTTCTGCTTAGTAAATAAGTTCATTTGTAACATATTTTAGATTCCACATGTAAGTAATATTGTCTTTCTAACTTACTTCACATACATAGCATGATAATCTCTAGGTCTCTCCATGTTGCTGCAAATGGCAGTTTCATTCTTTTTTATGGCTGAGTAATATTCATGTGTAGGTGTATATGTGTGCACACACTACATCTTCTTTATCCATTCGGAGACAGCCTCTTCTCCTCTACACATTGATAAGTATCAAGACTAGTTTGCAATTGCTTTCTTACTTTCTGGTCTGTAACTAGTTAAGAAGTTGAAGGCAAGAAGATTCCTGTTCATCCTTGAATTACCTATTATCTCACAGTCTAGACCTAAGCACACACTAAAAAGAGTTAGATTTCCTGAGTACTCACAAACTATAGTTCATGAAGTATCTTCCTTCTCCTTATAAAAACATCATGAGTGGGAGCCTCACTGGCTGACTGAAAAGAGGAACTTAACATCTGGCACTTAACTTGGTTGATTTCAATTGGAGAATCCCAGGGATGGCGGAGCCTGGTGAGCTGCTGTCTACGGGGTCGCACAGAGTCGGACACGACTGGAGCGACTTAGCAGCAGCAGCAGTGTCAGAAACTTGATTTTTTTTAACATGTGAAAGGCCCTACTGTTCAGTGGTGCAGAGTCCCACTTCTCAAGCTCAAACTATTGCCACCGGGTCAAAAAATCTCCTTATATCCCAGAACTCTATCTATAGACTACAAAGCCTTAAATGCCTCCAAGACAATTCTTCAAAATATAATAATAATTTATCTTAATTGGAGGATAATTACAATATTCTGGTGATTTTTGCCATACATCAACATGAACCAGCCATGGGTGCACATGTGCCCCCACATCCTAACCACCCCCACCCTCCACCCTCCGCACCCCATCCTTCTGGGTTGTCCCAGAGCACTGGCTTTGACTGCCCAGCTTTGTGCATTGAACTTACACTGGTCATCTATTTTACATATGGTAATATACATGTTTCAATGCTCTGAAACATTTGTTTTTGGTATGTTGCATTGTCAACAGAAGTTTGAACTATCTTCAATGACATTTTGTCTCTCACAAGTAACTCAATATTTTTGGTGGTAGAGTTTTCAGTAATATTGAAAATATACGTGGCCTTGTTTCTCATTTGAACTTTGTTCAGTTAGGGGTACTGTTAAGAGGAAAGAAAGTCTTATACTAAACATCCTCTGGCCTTGGATTTGACAGAAGAATTCACTAACTTTATCAGTCAGAAGTAAATATCTTTTAAAATACTTTAAAAATAGTTTAAAAAAAACTTAATAGTAAAAACTCCCTAGTAACCTTGAATAATCCCTAACTAATAAGCAGTATTGAATTTTAAACATTTTTATATAGGTGACTTCACATTCATAGGTTAACAGACAATTTAGTTTATATATTGGGAAACTTTGGGAATGCATTACACTTGACTGGTATTCAATGACCATCTCCTGAGCTTATCAACTTACAGAAATACTAGCTTGCTACTTAAAGACCACTCTAAGAATATATGTACAGAAGTGTTGGTCTTCCCCAAATACTGTGGGATGGCATCAAAAAATCAATCTGTGCCCAAACAGGTGACAGAACACATGGAAGGAACTACTGCCACTTGGACCAAGGGTTCTGCCACTAGGGCAGGTAATACTAAAGGGAGATAACTGTTCCAAACACTGCATTCCAATATGGAACTGCACATCCATGCTTCCCTTCAGTTCAGTCGCTCAGTCGTGTCCGCCTCTTTGCAACCCCATGAATCGCAGCACGCCAGGCCTCCCTGTCCATCACCAACTCCCGGAGTTCACTCAAACTCATGTCCATTGAGTCAGTGATGCCATCCAGCCATCTCATCCTCTGTCATCCCCTTTTCCTCCTGCCCCCAATCCCTCCCAGCATCAGAGTCTTTTTCAATGAGCCAACTCTTCGCATGAGGTGGCCAAAGTATTGGAGTTTCAGCTTCAGCATCAGTCCTTCCAATGAACACTCAGGACTGATCTCCTTTAGGATGGACTGGTTGGATCTCCTTGCAGTCCAAGGGACTCTCAAGAGCCTTCTCCAACACCACAGTTCAAAAGCATCAATTCTTTGGTGCTCAGCTTTCTTCACAGTCCAACTCTCACATCCATACATAACCACTGGGAAAACCATAGCCTTCACTAGACGGGCCTTTGTTGGCAAAGTAATATCTCTGCTTTTTACTATGCTATCTAGGTTGGTCATAACTTTCCTTCCAAAGAGTAAGCATCTTTTAATTTCATGGCTGCAATCACCATCTGCAGTGATTTTGGAGCCCCAAAAAATAAGGTCTGCCACTGTTTCCCCACCTATTTCCCATGAAGTGATGGGACCAGATGCCATTATCTTCGCTTTCTGAATGTTGCTAACTGTGGCTCAGATCATGAACTCCTTATTGCCAAATTCAGACTTAAGTTGAAGAAAATGGGGAAAACCACTAGACCATTCAGGTATGACCTAAATCAAATCCCTTATGATTATACAGTGGAAGTAAGAAATAGATTTAAGGGACTAGAGCTGATAGATAGAGTGCCTGATGAAATATGGACGGAGGTTCGTGACACTGTACAGGAGACAGGGATCAAGATCATCCCCATAGAAAAGAAATGCAAAAAGCAAAATGGCTGTCTGGGGAGGCCTTACAAATAACTGTGAAAAGAAGAGAAGCAAAAAGCAAAGGAGAAAAGGAAAGATAAAAGTATCTGAATGCAGAGTTCCAAAGAAGAGATAAGAAAGCCTTCCTCAGTGATCAGTGCAAAGAAATAGAAGAAAAGAACAGAATGGGAAAGACTAGAGATCTCTTCAAGAAAATCAGAGATACCAAGGGAACATTTCATGCAAAGATGGGCTCGATAAAGGAGAGAAATGGTCTGGACCTAACAGAAGCAGAAGATATTAAGAAGAGGTGGCAAGAATACACAGAAGAACTATACAGAAAAGAGCTTCACGACCCAGATAATCACGATGGTGTGATCACTCACCTCGAGCCAGACATCTTGGAATGTGAAGTCAAGTGGGCCTTAGAAAGCATCACTACGAACAAAGCTAGTGGAGGTGATGGAATTCCAGTTGAGCTATTTCCAATCCTGAAAGATGATGTCCCTTAGGGGACTAGCTAAAATGACTAGGGTATCTCACTTACTTTTCTGTAATTCACTACATTTCTGTAAAATATGAGTAATTATTTCCGCTAAAGAGTAACTCTTAAGTAACTTTAAGTGAATCTGTTACGTGCTAAACCTTAAGGAGCTGCAGGGCTCTACTGCTAATATCCATCAGTTCTGTTTTCAGAACGGCTTTCAGTCAGTCAATTCTAAAGTTGCTAGATTCTTAGAACTCACACATGGACTGGAATAGTTACATTTCCAATAATCTCAAAATACATGGGCTAGCAGGTAAAGTATTAGGATCAGGGAGATACTACCTTAATAGCAGGGCTCAACTCAGTTAGTGGGAATAATACTAGTCTAAATGGCAATGCACTCCAGTACTCTTGCTTGGAGAATCCCACGGAGGGAGGAGCCCGGTAGGCTACAGTCTATGGGGTCGCAAAGAGTCGGACACGACTGAGCAACTTCAGGCAATACTAGTCCAAAAGCTGCTCAAGTCCTACCTACAAAGCATAGAATGCAAGAGACGTGGGTTGGATCCCTGGGTTAGGAAGATCCTCAGGAGGAAGAAACAGCAACTGACACCAGTATTTTTGCCTAGAAAATGCCATGAACAGAGCAGCCTAATGGGCTACAGTCTGCGGGGTCAAAAAGAGCATGACACAACAGAGTGCAGGCACACACACACACAAAGCATGGAAGCATGCTCTAAGAAAACTGTTTCAAGTGACTTGATTCAAGATCATCTCAGAACAAAGCTCAAAAGTATTTAGAGGAATTGAAAAAAAAAAATTCCACACCATAAAATTCACAACTAGCATCCAGTCAGAAACTGTAAACAAGCACAAATGTATAATGCATAGTAAGAACAAAAATTTAAGAAAGTCAGTAGGCAAGGACATCAAAACATCTGTCATTAATATTTCCACACAGAGAAGAGGGAAGAAAGAAGCATGAACATATTAAGGAGACATGGCATATATTGAAAAAATAAAAAACCCCAAATGAAAAATATAATGTCTGAGATTCAAATACATTCTAGATGTATCTTTGCCTTAGCCAAAGCTCTGCACAGTATAAGTTAGTCTACTTTCTTCAGAATAAAAGACAAGCTCCTTCATGTTTTTTAAAATATTTTACAATCTGATCCTAATCAATGTCTCCAATCTCAACAATAAATACTTGCTGAATAATAGGGATTGCTCAAAAACAGAGGCAGAAACACAGAATAAATAAGACCTCAGTAATTAAGTCAACAGTGTTGATTATGTGCCAGGTATTAATATCCATGTGCTGAACATAGGGCAATAAACCAAACATGGAGCTTATGTTCTAATAATCAAAACAGCTATCACAAAATCTTTGTCACAAAATAAGAGCAAAAAACAAAAACTAAAAAGATATAGTATGCCCCTATTTAGAGGCTTTCATTTTTCCAAACTACAATGACTTTGGTTATCTAACTTCCCAGCCCACCACAAACCAGAAGCAACCTACATGTCCATCGACAGATGGATAAAGATGTGGTATGTGTCTATACACACACATACATACAATGAAATAATACTTAAGCCACTAAACAGAACGAAATATTGCCATCTGTGGTAACATGGATGGACCTGGAGATTATACTAAGTGAAGTAAGTCAGAGAGAGAAAAACAAGTATCGTATGATCTTGCTTGCATGTGAAACGTTAAAAAAAAACAGATACAAATGAACTTATTTACAAAACAGAACAAGACTCACAGAGAATGAATTTATGTTTGGCTACCAGCAGGGGAGAGGGGAGGGAGAAATAGATTGGGAATTTGAGAATGATATGTACAAACTGCTATATTTAAAATAGATAACCAACAAAGACCTATAGTTAAAAAACAAAAGTCATCTTGTAATTAAACACTCAAAGCATAAATCAAATATACATGCAAATTTGTCTATACCTTCTACTCGCCATTTTCAGAGTGCTTTCTTTTTCGAAACAAGACCTTTATCAGATCAGTATGCATTTCTTGGAAATGTCTGATATAAAAGGCAGCCTAAACTCAATTCAACTACTTAGTAAGAATAAAACAGATCCAAACAAACAAAAAACAGATAAGGTTATTTCAGGTAACTAACATATTGCAAGGTAAGAGTATCTGCTTCTTTCCTTGAATAGTAGGTCAAAAAGACAGAAGAAATCAGTCCATATTTAGACAAAGATCATATAAGACAAAGATCTTACCTCCTAAAGCCTAGAATGAGGCTGCCTCTCAATGAAGAAAATGAGAAAGGCAATGTATTTGATTCCACTGCAAAAGAAAATTATCATCATAAAATTCCAGACAAAAAACAAAACTTGCATTATCAATATATTTGGAAACACATTCATACCAATATCTTTCAGTTTTCATTTGGGAACTATTATTTTAAAAATGGAAAATTTTTGATACAAAGTTAATTAGAAAATTACAATAATACATATTGGCAATATAAGCCATCTTTTAAAAACATTTTACTTCATTTACATAAATTTATACAACTAATGAATTTATAAATATTCTTCTGTATAACTACATTAACTAATCTAACAGCGTACTCAAAGTCAGCCTGGTACATATACCAAAGATGTATGTTATTGGACAACACGGCACTTCGAAGGGAGAGAGTGTAACTACCTTTTAAAAACAGAAGATGTGCAGGGGAGGGGAAGCTCTTTCTTGAGAGTTGTGTAGGATTAGGTTGAACCATTCACATTTCCTCATTCTACTTTTCACTACCATCTATAATCTGCATTCACGCAAGAGTGACAACCTAAAGTCACAATAACCTCTTGATCTCTGTTAAATAACTGATTTATATTGATCTTTCACGTTTCTGATGATTTTATTTCCTCCACTATTCATTTTGGCATTTAACAGTCATGTTTCAGTGAAACCTTGCATGTTTCAATGCTGACAGTCTAAGCCTAATTTGCCTTAGTGTAAGAATTAAGCTTTAATGCATAAGACCTGACGCCCCACATAACCCTTGTCATAACAAGCATGGGACAGAATCATGGTGAGCATCTCCTGAAGTTATTTTATACAAAATAAGTATATAAAATGGTGCCATGTTATAAGTAATTGTTTTCATCTTTTCAGTACATATGTAAAGTGGCTACTAACAGATTAAACAGGGACAGAATTATAATAGGTAGGAACCCACTGTGGAGGCAAATTCTGAAGACAGAATTAATAAATACAGTTTAGATACCTGGTTAAGTTTTTTTAAAAATTCATGGGAAAAGTCATCATAAGTTTTAATATTATTTGTTCATCTCCCTAAATATGAAAAAAAATTTAACCTACACACATAAGCAGAATTACTTGAGACCAACCGTCAGATCCCTTGAACATGAAGCCTAAGTTTCTCAGTGGTTTCACAAGACATTAACTCTAAAATCTGTTTCTGAAATGACCTGAATTTACTCGCTCCAGGAATTTTAAAGTGGATGCACCACATGCTTTTTGGTAACCTTGAATTTCGCTTGATCACATTAACTTCCATGCCTACAAACTCAAATGGAGAAATGGTTCTTACTATCCCACAAACTTGATCAAGATTAGCTATTTCATAAGTCAGGGGGTTGGAATATACAGCATGGTGACTAAAGTTGGTAATAATGTATTTCGTATGTGAAAGTTGCTAAGAGAAGATCTTAAGTCCTCATCACAAGAAAAAAAAAATTTCGTAACCATGTATGGGGACGGATGTTAACTAGACTCATTCTGGTGATCACTTTCTAATACATACAAATATTGAATTACTCTATTATATGCCTGAAACTAATATTTTATGTCAATTACATCTCAATTTAAAAAAAGACAATCCATTTACTTTTCACTACTACTTGCCATTCCTTGTAGTAACCAAAAGTGCCTCTCTATAAGGAGCCTACAAGCAAATACCAGCAATTACAGAAGTAACTGCTCTTCAAAGACCTGTAATTCAAGGGAAAGGGAGGACACTGATGGGAGTGAGCTGAAATCTTCTGTCTTTAAGTTCACGGCAATTTTCTTTTTCACATTTAATAACCTCTTGAAAAATTATTTCTAAACTATTCAAATTAATATTTTACAGAATATTATCAAGCTTTTATTAATTAAAAAGGTCACCAGAAACATTTCAGCCAGCTGGAAGGCTGCTGACAGAAAGCATCTAGTTTCCGTAGCAACAAACAAGTCTGAAAAAAATCAAGAGGTTGACAATGAAGTGGAATGGATGATATGATACAGGGAAAGGCATCTCTCTTGTATTCACCTTATGTGCCCAGATTCCTATTAATGCTTCTCTGTTTTCAACTTGTCAGTATGAAAAATCTATATATTATACAGACTGGGAGGCAAAATCAATACACTCAGATAACAGCCTGCATTAATACCCAACCTTACACTCAAATAACTACACCCAACAATCACCATTTTTCATACTGACATTTCACCTTTCCCTTTACAATAATACAATAAAATAAAATAAATCTAATTCGTGCATAGTTTGAATCAGAGGCTCTGTTTTAAATAATGTAGACTCAGGTAATATGTACCAACAATCTGGTTTTCACAAAGCTTCCATTTATACAATTTGAATACATGTTAATCAAAGCTTAGCTTTTAACATTTTAGTGGGCTAGATATTGACGTTTGTATGTTTGTTTTTAAATGGTGTCTTTTCACAAGACCTGAAACACTGTCAAGTTAACGCCACAGATAATGTTAAAAATTTTTAATTAAAAAATGTCTAATTTACTAAAATTAAAATGCCTGATAGTAAAAAAAATAAACTAAGGTTAAAGTTAGATGATCTTGGTCTGTCTCAGTCACCAACTTTGGCCAAATCATACAATCTTTCTAAGCCTCTCTTCATCTATCAGTGGATGAATTTATTAATATGTGATGAACACTGTAAAGCACTCTATCATTTGTAAGTGTTTAGTAAACATTTGCTGTGTTTCATTAACGAAAACTGGGAGCTGGCTTCACGTAACCTAGGGCCATAATAGCATTAGTTTAGAAAACACTTTCAGAAACCACATCTCATAGGATTTTCATAGCTCCCACAAGGTAGAGAGACAGGCAATACAATCCCATTTCATGAACTGAAGCAAAAGAATGGTAGAGAGATTTGTTTCTGATCCCACAATCAGCAGTTTATCATAGATAAGATCCAAGCCTTTCAGGTCCCCATTCTAACCTTACACCATGCTACTTCCAAGGTCCTTTAAATCTTAAAACTACTTCCAAATTATTTATAAATTTCAATTCATAAACCGTCTTATCAGGACAATTTTTTTTTAACTTATAAAAACTTCCTCCCTTTCACGGAAATTACTTTGAACTACCCGAGGCAGGGAGTGAGGGCATGGACTACCCTGTATGCTCTCAAAAGTCACAGAAATTAACACCTGCCAAGACTACTACTTATGTTGCATACTTACGAAATGATAAAATATAATCTAAGTTTCCATTTACTGCTTTACTTCTCAATTCAGCTTGAGAAAATACATTATCATCATGTGGACATCCATTTTCCTAGGGATAAAGCATATTTCAATGATAATATACCTCAGCTAAAAATATGCAAATTTCTTCATATCAAACTCTAATAATCTTTCATTTTAAAAGATCATTTTCTAAAATACAAATAAACTGAATAAACAAACTTTAGCAAAAACTATGAGATGGAGTTTCAACATCCTAAATTAAATGTTTATCTTCAAATTCATATAATCTGTTACTATTAGAGTGCTTTCCTTCTAGGGAGAGTTTACTACTGAAGACATTAGAACTGCTCTCTCATTTACAACAATGTACTAATTCAAAACAAAGAATGTATTGATCCAAAATGATATTTTAAGGCATATAATGAGGTACAGGTCAAATTTATTTTTACTTAACTCCAAATGGTAATTACTTGTCTCAACATCATATTTAATAATTTAAGTAAATGAGCTGAAATTCAGCTGAACATATTTACTGAACCACTTTATAATAACAGCACAATATTAAAAATCAACTAATCAATAATAAGAAATAAAGACATATTTTGGTATAATATACAATAAGACATTCAATCATAAAAAATAATTTGTGGAATTACATACTATAATGTAAAGGTGCCAAGTGAGAAGAGTAAGTTTTAGGGAAATACGAATATCTGAGGAAATTACCTTTTTAAATGCATTTTTTAACAGATAAATATGGATAGCATAGTCTCAAAACACACTGTTAAGGACTCAGGGAAGAAAGCTAAAGACACTCAAGACATAAATTGTATCTTTAAGAGGAATGTAATTATGAAATTATTTAAAAGAAAAGACACTCTAATAATATAGAAAAATAAAGGCATTATGTGAATAACCACCTAAGAAACAGGTCTTCTGAGCAAAATATTACTTCTTAAAGTATGTGGTACTCTACAGAGTTGTTCCTAATTGCCTAGTGCTTTATTCTGAAAATCAAAGTGCAACCATTTGCTGAGCCAGTGCACTATCCAAGTCAGTTTTTCATAGGCCCTTTTATAAATGTCTTGCTTATTCTGGTGAGGACAGGAAGTATCTGGTAGGAAAATAAAGCTTTGGGGTCAAACAAAAAATTATTCCAAAAAAAAAAAGGAATAGTAAATTTATTAACAGTTTATTATGAAAATTCATAGAGAAGTGAAAAGTACTACTCAAAACAGGTAGAGTTACATTGTAGAGTGGGGTGAGAGTGAAATTGTTTTATTTAAATTTTGTGTGATATTGGCACGTTCTCTCTTCAACACAAGACAAATGTTACTTTCCCTTTTAAAGTTATTTTGAGGTTTAACAACTTTACAGGTGTTACACTCACCAATATTTTTACAAAGCTTTAGAAAGTTATATACCAACATAACCATTTTAGTCCTCAGCTCAGTGACTTTTTTCCTTCGTTACCACAAAACACTAGGGAGGGAAGATGCTCTCTTCAGTTATGAAATTAAAGCCACACTGTGCTCACCTGCAAAACAGCACGAACCGACTTTATACTATCAAAGCACGGAAACACGTAATTAACGTATGTTTCCTGATCAGGAGTTACTCCTATTTCATGCATTCCTTTGAGGACTTCCACTATACCTGTAAGATCAAATTTAAGAACACAGAGATGAAGAACTTAGAATACATTAACAAAAGATGAAAAGTTCAGTTCATCTATTTGAATTGCAATGTAGGAAAAGTACTCGGCATTTTGTCTGAAAGAGAAAGAACAAAACTGGGTGTGATAAGACGCTAAACGAAAAAAATTAAACTACTCCTTCCTTAATCTCTCCCTATTAATTCAGGAGTAAACAGAAAGGAAATACTCCAGAATTTATAAGAAAAATGAAAACAATTGAGCCAGATGCGTAATAATTTCCAGTATCCCAACTGAACAGAGATCATAAAACATCACTGCTATCACACAGCATTGATGGATCTACAAAATGAAACTTGACATGAATAAATATCACAGAGACAAGGGATTAGAGGAGTGGGGTGAGAGGAGATCTGTTCAAGACAAAAGTTTTTAAGTTAAGCACGTATGTAAAGGATTCCCTTATTGTATTAATAACTACCTTGTGAATTCTTATTTAATAACACAAGAAAGAATAATTGATTCTAATGAGCTAGTCTCATTGTATTTTACACTGTAAGAGTCTAGTAAATTGTTCATTCTTTCATTTCCCCCATTCATAAAAACATCTTTTATTAACTTCTCAAAAGGACAGTTCATGTTTTCAAAAGCTATGGTTAGCTTCAAATAGTTCAAACTGATTTTTTTAAATTAGACCAATTGGTTCTAGAATATTGTCAGACTACTCAGGTGCTACCTACTTTGACAGAGCAATCGTTTAAGAAAGACCTCATTTGTTTTTCTCTTTAGAATTTACTTCTTTAGCTTCATTACTTTCACATTATTAAAACTTCCCCTAAAAAAAAATTCCGTTTTTGATCTATGGTATTATCTACATAAAAGCTATATTTCTTTAAGTTCCTTATGTAATAGATTCTAGTACAAAAACTTGACTATAAATTCTCACTGAATACAGAATTGCAAGTCAGAAGACAAGTCTGACTACATTATGAATATTGCACATTTTTTAGATAAAATTCAGATTATGGATCAAAACCTTTTTAATTTAAACAGTTCATTATATTTAAAATTACCCAGTATTTTCAAAACCTTAGTTAATTAGATCTATTTTTCAAGATGTAAAAATGACACAGGGAAAAAACCCCAAAAGACAAAGCATGTGCTTACATATGAAGAGAACATGCATGCCGAGTTGGTCCATACAGCACACACAAGCCTAAACAATAACTGCAAGAAAAATCTGAAGCTATTCCTCCAACAACTCCCTGAGAATTGTACTAATAACCTTTATATCTATCATAAAAATGGCAAGTCACACTGGGCTCTTCTTCATACGCAAAAATTACTAAGCACTTGGCACAGTACATAGCTGCTTTTCAATTACTAGTAATAGACCTGTGCTAATCTGATGTCCTCAATGTATCTTCTGGCTAGTAATGATTGCTTTCATGACCACAGTTAAAATAAATGTCTAAATTTCAGGTACGACATTACAGTGAAGTGACAAAACAAAAGCAAGGTTTGCAGTTTAAAGAGACTTAGCTTTCAACTCTGGTTCTGGCACTTAATGGCAGAGTAAATGTGAGTAACTCCACTTTCAGTTCAGTTCAGTCGCTTAGTCGTGTCCGACTCTTTGCGACCCCATGAATTGCAGCAAGCCAGGCCTCCCTGTCCATCACCAACTCCCAAAGTTTACCCAAACTCATGTCCATCGAATCGGTGATGCCATCCAGCCATCTCATTCTCTGTAGTCCCCTTCTCCTCCTGCCCCCAATCCCTCCCAGCATCAGGTCTTTTCCAGTGAGTCTACTCTTTGCATGAGGTGGCCAAAGTATTAGAGTTTCAGCTTCAGCATCAGTCCTTCCAATGAATACCCAGGACTGATCTCCTTTAGGATGGACTGGTTGGATCTCCTTGCAGTCCAAGGGACTCTCAAGAGTCTTCTCCAACACCACAGTTCAAAAGCATCAATTCTTCAGTGCTCAGCTTTCTTCACAGTTCAACTCTCACATCCATATATGACCACTGAAAAAACCACAGCCTTGACTAGACAGACCTTTGTCGGCAAAGTAATGTCTCTGCTTTTGAACATGCTATCTAGGTTGGTCATAACTTTCCTTCCAAGGAGTAAGCATCTTTTAATTTCATGGCTGCAATCACCATCTGCAGTGATTTTGGAGCCCCAAAAAATAAAGTCTGACACTGTTTCCACTGTTTCCCCATCTATTTCCCATGAAGTGATGGGACCAGATGCCATGATCTTAGTTTTCTATTTTTTCTTTATTGACTATGCCAAAGCCTTTGACTGTGTGGATCACAATAAACTGTGGAAAATTCTGAAAGAGATGGGAATACCAGACCATCTGACCTGCCTCTTGAGAAACCTATATGCACGTCAGGAAGCAACAGTTAGAACTGGACATGGAACAACAGAGTGGTTTCAAATAGGAAAAGGAGTATGTCAAAGCTGTATATTGTCACCTTACTTATTTAACTTATATGAAGAGTACCTCATGAGAAATGCTGGGCTGGAAGAAGCACAAGCTGGAATCAAGAGTGCCAAGAGAAATATCAAAAACCTCAGATATGCAGATGATACCACCCTTATGGCAAAAAGTGAAAGGAACTAAAAAGCCTCTTGATGAAAGTGAAAGAGGAGAGTGAGAAAGTTGGCTTAAAGCTCAACATTCAGAAAAACTCCACTTTACTGGGCCATAATTTCTTAGCTTACACACTAGAAATGGCAATATACCCAAACTGTGCCTTCTAGACATTTTAACACATAACAACAATTTAACATGTAACCTTTGACTTGATCCTTCTACCCACCATCCATGTAATAAAGGCAATACATCAAGGCACTCAATAAATGGAACAATTTTCTGACCTGTAAGAGTCCATGCCTATTAAATGGATGGAAGCAAAGTATCAAAACTGCAAATATTACCCACAGGTATGGAACAAACTCTTGTGGTCTAGGCCTACAGGAAGATGGAGGACAACTGAAAAAACAGACTGAATAAAAAGAATCCCAGTACTGCAACTCAGCTGATCAGTAAATAAAGTTCTATATTAAGAAGGCTTTCATCTCAGCCTACTCAGGGGAAGAGTATAGATTTCTCTACTTAAATAAAGTTGGAAATGCCTCCAGAAGTCCAATAATCTTTATTTTAATAAAAATGTTAAAGTAAGCATTTTCTTCAAGGTCAAAGGCATGTCCTAAAATAGAAACACTGTTTCCTAACTGCAGGGAGGTGCTTGAAACACTACAAAAATGGAAAAACCTACACTTTCCCCTCCAATCAGAAGGACCTAAGATCAAGTCCTTTTGGACTCAGGAATGATAATAAAGCTCCATATTTATTTCTCAGGGTGGTCACTAAAACTAAAATCTGTGTGAAACCCTAAAATCACTAAACAAATGTTAATAGTAACAACAACTAAAATTTTTTTAGCTGTCTTAAAATACTCTAATAGCATAACTATTTCATTTTCTTGCAAACAGGTCAACAAACTGACTACAGAAAGAAGAGTCCTACACAAACACTTCTCATCATCAATGCCTCTAATAAATTTTAATCTCTTAATTCTTCCATCTTCTAATAATGCTTTTCAGGTCAGGAAGAGTGCACCCTGCCTGTTTAGATGAGCTGCACTGGTACCATTTTTAACTTATGCATCTTTCCAACTGAAACTAGAGCAGTTTTGTGAAAACCTGGATTCCCATCATTGCTCAGATGAGTTCAGTCAAGGATATTCACTTCAGTAACTATAGTCGGACAGGAAGATGCAAACACTTCTCAATAAGAAAGAAAGAAAGGTGACTGATCTAACATACCTACATATATCTTCCTCAAAAATACAATCCACATTTTTAAAAAATATTCATATATTCACTTAGATAAACAAGGTTCCCAAGCCTCTGTGAACTTAGAAAATCTAAACGATCTAGTGAACAGCATTTCAAATGTAAGCACAATATAGTTTATAAAGCGAAAGGGAAGTCGCCATTCAAAAATTTTAAAGGAATTAAAGTACTACAAACTACTGGGGAAGATACATGGGTTTTCTGAACAAATCCCACTGACTAGGGCTGTTTACGCCACATGATTTTAGACTCTACCCAGAGAACTCACTTTACAAGGAGGGAATTTATTTTTTAAAAAGTACCACCTAAAATAAGGATTCTTTTTTATTCTACTTGTTTGAGTTAGTATGAATAGAAAGCCAGATTTCTAATTTATATTCACTCAAAACTTTGATATAGTTCCATGTATTTTGGCATCAAGTATTACTGCTAAAAGTCTAGAAAATTTATTACCTTAGTGATCTTTAAAACCAAAAAAACTGAACAAGGCTTGAAGCTTCTAATCCAATTCTGAGAATATAGAGAAAATACTATGTTTTTAAAAAAATTAAAAAAAAAAAAAAACAGGAAATTAATGTGTGATACAGTATTGTTAACTAAAGTACAGATTTTGTTCAAATTAAAAAGAAAAAAACTTATTGTAAGCCATTTGGGGGAAAAAGGTAAATTGCTTCCAATGAAACCAGACATAGATGCATTTCCATTTGTTTGTTTAGATTTTCAATAAAAAACATTTTACTAAGAAAAATAAAAAGTACCTCCTACTCAACCATTTTACTCAACTGGTATTTAAGCTTTCATACCAGCCTTTCCTTTCATATTTTACCTCCTTTATATTCTTATTTTCAGGTTTCTAAACATATACCAAGGCATGTAGATCCTCATCATTCTGCACTATTTCCTCTCACTCGGGCCAGTCCACTAAAATTCCAAGAGGATTTTTCCATTTGCGCCACAGAGAAACACCAGCAAGATAAGCCATGAGGAAGTCATTGTAAGAATCTTTTTTAGGGCTTGGTGATGGCCAAATCTGCAGCCAGAAGAATTCTATTCAATAAACATTTGATCATGCTACAGTTGAAAACTTGGTTCAGTCTGATCTGAGCTCTGAATACCTTTCTTTGATTTCCTAAATCGTTTTATTTTCTCCTCATGAAAAATACTCCTCTACATCCTCCATCTCTGTAGCCATTACTGTCTTCTGTTTTATTTCTACCAGTTTACATATGACATTCCCCCAAAGATAAAGTCACTGCACTAGTAAGAATGTTACTTCTTTATCTTACAGGGTGCTGGAGAATTGATGCTTTTCAACTGTGGTGCTGCAGAAGACTCTTCAGAGTCCCTTGGACTGCAAGGAGATCAAACTAGTCAATCCTAAAAAGAAGTCAGTCCTGAATATTCATTGGAGGAACTAAAGCTCCTATACTTTGGCCAACTGATGCAAAGAACTGACCCACTAGAAAGACCCTGATGTTGGGAAAGATTAAGGGCAGGAGGAGAAGGGGACAATGGAGGCTGAGACGGTTGGATGGCATCACCAACTTGATGGACATGAGTTTGAGCAAGATCTGGGAGTCGGTGATGGACTGGGAAGCCCGGCATGCTGCAGTTGGACCCGACTGAGCGACTGAATTGAACGAAACTATATAAAATATACACAGTCGTTGACCTGTTACATGAAGAAAAGTCTGTAGAATATATACTTTATTTTCAGGATTACTTGCAAGGGAGAAATGAGTTTTTAAAAACTATAAACCAGCTGACAATCTCTTGTACTCTCAGGCTAACTTCCTCAGTTTTCCTATTTTTCCAGTTAAAAATCTTCATTGATTAAAATAACTTGGTACTTTTTAAAAATGTCCTTAATTCAAAAATCAATACCTCATTTTTAACCAATAGCTAAGAATTTTTAGAAAACAAATACAGTATATTTATCAATGTCTGAATATGGAGTTGTTAAGGTATTAACAATGAGTATTTAAAACAGGAGGACAGAAAGTGTGTTCTAATCCAAGCACTACTGACAACTGCATGTAGAACCTAAGATCATTCACTGACTCTCTCTGGGCTTGCAGTTCCTTCATTAATACAATGTGAACTTTCAAAAAGGTACCTTTGATCCTAAGAGTCTAAGAAAAGAGGGCCAGGAGATAAGAGTCCACTTTTCTACTAGTCTGAGATACAATTACGGAAAGAAATTATCTGAATTCTTTCATGTTTACTAAGTAGTAAAATGTGGTAAACAATTCAAGTCTAGATACTCTGATAGGTTGAGAAAAAAAAAAATTGACCTGATGAACAAACAAAGGTTTCAATGGGAGTACTCAAACTATTTTCCTATCTGTGTACAGTGGACAATACTCATATGCCCAAGGATTTTCATGCAATGATGTAGATTTTCTGTGGTTCAAAAATACTAGGTTAAAGGTTACCTCTTGGAGCTTTCAGAACTGGAGGATACGCAAAGAGTTAATCAACTAACATATTGTTTTCCCAAAGATTTTTCTAAAAAGGATTTAGATACTTTTAGAGCAAGAAACAATTAGGGAATACTTGTTTCACTATTTCCTTTAAACCAGAAGACAGCTATATATTTAAAACAAAATTGCAATATGAAAGTCGCTAAAAGCACTTTTGGGTTGTTTGTGCACTTTGTTTGTCACCCAATGTCACACTAACAACCTGCATCTCATTCTAAAGCACATTATACAGCAAGATAAAATGAAAAAGACCATTTTTTGTTTCCCCAAGGGGGAAGTACTTCTGTTAAAAGCATCTTTTTATGAGACTACTCTTTCTGAATTACCAATAATGCAAACCAAGGAATTAGATACTGTACTCTAAAATTTAATATTTGTTCAATTCTTATTCATATCCTATAGACATCCCATGTGTACAGGGAAAAGTATGCTAAATGCTTAAACGTACTTAAGAACCTGAAAGAATGAACATTTCTGTCCTTCAATCAGTAGGCTGTCAGGCCATGAGCACTTATTTTGCGATAAAAGTTCTCTTGCCTTTCCTATTATTGTAACAGCTCAGTAAAGGAAAAACAGACTGGTCCAGAAAGAAAATGGTCTGGTTGTACAGTACATTAACTTTGACTTTAATAAGGTTAGATAAACTAATTTCAAACACTATATGTATGTAAAATCAAGAACTAAAGAGTTTTTTGAAGAACTTAAAAATGATGAACTATTTAAAGCCACAATCACAAGTTTGAATATCAAGATTAGAGATGAAATTAAGATCAAAGAAATCCATTATGTTTGTCTTTTAGGCTGTTACCTAATACTTTACCACGACTTAAACCAATTCTATTTCCTCATAAGGTTTAGTAAGTATATTTCCTCAAATAATTCAATTAAATGGGTACAGAAACATCTGAACTACTGTATCTGTAAAAGGTAAAACCAAACCTTGAACATTTTTCTCCTTCTGATGTCCAACTAGCAACGGCCAAAAATAATGAGTTCTAATAGGAAAACCTTCTTCCTTCAAAGCCTTCATCAGAACTTTTGCCAAATCTGAAAGAGATACCATAAAATATATCAAAGCTACCTCAGAAAACTCACTTATGTGAGTTCTAATTATGAGAATACAGTACCGAGTTTTTGAGCCACTAAAGCACACTGGAGTGTGAACTGCAAAGGCGATGTGTGCAGCTGGGCTTCCTTTAACTTCTTACAGTAGTCTTTAAGCTTCTCTGCAGGCTAGAAAAGAAAGGCACTACACATCAGTTCAATCTGCAAATATCCTACCATTTGACCTTCTGCAAATATTCTACGGCTTTTGAGACAAAAGAAAAATGGGAACCCCTCATCCTCTTTCTGCCCAAAACTTTTCCAACCCAAAAACAAAGCTTTCTTAATCTTTATATTAATAGTTGATCTAGTCTCATAATATGTTCTTCTATTTCAAACAATCTCATTTCACTGCCAATTACACTGTCTACAAAGTAAAAATGGACTATTTGAATACCGTATTCATGGTCACACAGTGTCGTAAAAAGAAACTGCCAAAGTCATTCTGACTGCTTTCCCTTGATATAGGACATGCTAATAAAATCTGCAAGGCCGTATCTTCCAATTTTTCAGTGACTAAAAGCAAAATGAGGTTCATTGTATCTGGAAAGAAAACAAAGACATCTTTTGTTACTGATTTAAACAAAATCTGTTACTGTTTTCCCATTGATATCAACATCAAAGACAAACTTATGAACTGTAAATACCGAAAAAGGATTTATCTGCCTAAATAACAAATACTTCCAAATCAAAATATTCCCATGTGTTCAGTAACTCAATTTTTTCAGTTCATTAAAGCTTTAAAAGAATCCTATGTTCATCTACCACAATACCCTATTGCTAGAGAATGTCCATTCCGTCATGTAAAAATAGTTTTATTTTTAGAAAAATTATGAAAATAAAAACTTTAAAACTACCTGGAATATATCTTCTTTCATATGTAATTTTTTCCAAAATTTCTGGGACATATTGAGGATACCCAGCTTTACTGAAGCTCAAGATAATTTGCAATAAATCACGATCCATAAGGTAAAGATCAGACTTCTCCACTTTCTCCAGGGTCTAAAGGAAGGTCCAGAAATTAAAAGAACAAGTGAGATGCAAAATTTTTTAAATTAAATCTAAATAAATTAAAATGCCAAGATTTTTAAAATTTATATATATGGTACAGTGGTAAAGAACCTGCCTGCCAATGCAGGAGACTCAAAGAGGCATGGGTTTAATCCCTGGGTCGGGAAGATCCCCTAGAGTAGGAAATGGCAACTCGCTCTAGTAGTCTTGCCTGGAAAATCCCATGGACAGAGGAGCCTATCAGGCTACAGTCCATGTGGTCACAAAGAGTCAGAAACGACTGAGAGACTGAGGACACATACCATCTCAAGGTTTAATACTTCTTTTGTAAAACAGAAAATATTCTGTTTCAGCAATAATTGTTACATCAGCAGCAAAGTACTGAACTATAGTAAGAATTCTCCTTCAAGACTGTCTATAAGAGATATCATTAAAAACAGATATATACTACACTTTCCCATATTGCACAAAATTGAAGAGTTTATACAAATGATTTAAAAGTATGTTTATTTATGTAAGTCACACCTGTTTAACATGGTCAATATCACCCTTCTCGGCATATGCATTCAACAGCGCTAGGTATGTGTCTGGACCAGGCTCAATTCCAGCCTCTTTCATTACTGTGAGAATATTTTCTGCATTCTCCATATCTCTGTACATTAATTCAAAGAAAACAAAACAGATTACTATAATACTGCCAAATGTCATACCATTTAATCTAGAATATATTTCCTCTACTTATTAAAAATTCTTAAGTACAAACATTTAGAAGCATAACATCAGAAAAGGAAAAATACATATTAGATATATATTATAAAAATGTATATGTATTAACATGTATTAAAAATACATATTAAACTAGTAATAGGTTTCCAAAATAATAAAGATCCTTAACATCTCAAATTTTTATAGGTAACTTTTCCAAAAAAGAAACCAAATTATACAATAATTACAGACATTAAATAATATGCCCTCTTCCACTGGGTATGTTATGACTCAAATTTATCTTTTTAGGAAAGAATAACATTTAGTAAAATATTCTTCAAAAATAAAAATATTTTCTAGGGCACTAGCAAAACAGTTGATAAACTTTACAAAGTCAGTTACTTTGGATCAAGTTCAGTTTTTAAAACTGAAAACCTTCAAATAAAAATTTAATGAAACAGATAATTTAAGAATAACTTATATTAAGATGTGCATATTCTACCACATAGACTCAAAAGAGTTTTTTGAGAGTTAAACATAGTTTTAAGAATTTTCTACAATAGCTTCCTATAAATTAAACCTCACTTGAGAGGAAATCCCTAGGTTGAGCATTACCCAGATCTTGCATGCCCTGTGACAAGAGCACTGAAAACTGCCTCTGTGACTGGAAGATCCTTAGTTTTCATAAACCCAAGAATCGTGCTGCAAGAAAAGAGAAATAAAAATACTTCTTGGAAATACATGAAAAACACTTTTTACATTATGTGGATACAAAAATCCCATTCCCTGAAGTCGTATCAATAGTTTTCGAGTACACTTGTTAAAGACAGAGGGTAAATTTTAAAAATCTGATTTCTGTACTACTAATTAACCTTCAAAAAGCATAAAGTTTAACCAGACTCATTTCATTAAAAATGAGATTGCACATTTCAATTTATTCCTTATTTCCTAAACCCTCCATCTAAAAGTAGGAATAAACTATACATGAACAATGCCACAACTGATTTTATATAAAACATTTGTGAAATAGAGAGAGTATTATCAGTTTTATAAATGAATACAATGTAAATGGTTACCAACATTTGTTTTTGGAAACAGCAATTTAATGAACAAAAAAAGTAAAACCAGCTTTTAACCCAACAATTTTAAACTTCCGCTCCAATAAATTATACTTTTAATTAAAATAGTAATTTTCAATTATCCTTCCCCGTTTACACAATTTAGTATTTTATCTAAGTCATATGACCAAATTCGCTAGGATAAAATCCTTCTGAAACAATTTTCTTACTAAGTAAAAAAAATTTTTTTTAAGTGACTATATTCTAGGTCTACAAGACTTACATATTTGTTTGCTTAAACATACATTTATAAAACTACATACCTGGCACCTTCAATATCTCCCATATTACAATAAGCAGCAATCAACCTTTGGTATGTCACCTGTCAAAGAAATGGGCCAATAAATACTTTTTAATAATTTTTTTATCTTGGTTAAAAACAAAAGTTGATATGACCAATAAACACACCTGTAATAGCAACTACTTACTCTATTTGGTTGAATATTTCCTTTTTCCATTTTTGCCAAGAAGTCAGTTGGTGAAAATTTATGGTCATTTTGAAGGTAGACTTTAAGCAAAGCATTATAGTGACTTACATCATACACAGTTCCTACAAGTGAAATTTATATAAAATTTTTAGAAGAGTAAAGTCATACCCTTTATCACAACTAAAATATGTGCACTTAAATGTAACAAGGATAAAATGATCAATTCAGAATTTTAGAATTTTACCCCATATTTAGACTCATCTATGTAGAAATCCTATCAGAACAGAGCAAACTAAGTATACAAGAGTAACTATTGAATTAATGGACAGTTACATGCAACCATCTACTCAAGCATTAAAAGGTCTCTTACTTATGAAGCATAGTATTCCCTTCCGGTCAGAAATTGCTTCCCCTAGTGTGAATCTTCCTCTAACATTCCTCTAGAAAAAATATTTCCTCATGGAAGTTGGAAAAGCTGAGAATACTGCTCAAAATCCAGGTAACTGACATCTACTGTGGTTTTTCAGGAAGATTTTATGGTCAAGATAAAGGTTAACATAACTACTAGGTTTCATTTTTTTATTTCTGTCAAAATAACATAGTTCTGCAGATGACAAAAATATTTCTGTGAATTTCATTAAAAATGTTATCCCCATATTTACTCTTATGTCTAGTTAATTTCATGGGTTATTTCTCGAAGAGAATTTTTTAAAAAAATAAATACTGTTATCTTTCATAGAGTGAATTGAGAAAGTCTTTAACTGTCTAAAATTAACACTAAAAACTCAGGACACCATCCTAAAGCATCCTACTTTAATAATAAAAAGCTATGAAACAGCTTGTCCTTATGTGTCTTACCATGTACCTGTGTACCTTTAATTCTATCTCTTGGCTCTGGCTGTACTGCCCATTACTTTTAATGTCACAGTATCATGTTCTTGTTCAATCTCATTATGTAATAATTTTACAAATTAGCATCAATTTACTTTGGTCAAACTCAAAAGAATATTCTAAAACATTACTATTTTAGACTGAAGCCAGGTTTCTTGCTAGATCTGCACTCACTCATCCATCGGTGTAATCTGGACGATTACTTTCTGCTCCATGTACTCCCTTGTGCTTGCCCACAGTAAACGTCTGACACTTTTCTGTCACCTCACAGGGCTTTTATGTGCAGTTACGTTTATTAGCTTGGCATTCTACTATCCAAGAAAGACACAGAGACTTGAAGATGGCATTATACAGTTCCCTTCATCAAGATTATGTAACTGTATTAAGTGTGGACCTGCCCTAATACTTATACTTAAAAACATGTTTATGCTTTTATGTGCAGAGCAGTTTTTATCCCTACCTTTGTCTCTAAATCAGAGCTCTAGTAAGCAAAGTTTTTTTTGCAGTTTCAAATAAATAGCCTTTGTAAGAAAATAGTTTTATTAAAAAAAAATTACATCTATCCTTTTCCAAAATGTGATTATTATCTTAAGAGATTTTTTTTTTTTTTAAGAGAATTTTTTTTGAGTTAAGATTTGACTGACTGACAAGAGTGGACCTGGGTGCCTGGGGAACATCGGTCCAAGCCTTTCACTATAAACTTTACTGAGCCTTTCAAAATTGAACCATGTTAAAGTCTCACTATTTAATGAAGTAAAATTTAAATTTTTTTGAAGTTCATTTTCTATAATTTCAATTACTATTACTTTAGTACCCAACATATGCAAAACACTGGAAGGTTCATGACGAAGATTCAAATATGAGTAAGACCATCAGCCGCTGAGAGAAGAGTATTTATTAATATTAAAAAGACAAATTGACAACTCTAATGCAGGCAACCGATGAGACACAAATTGGGACTGCAAGTAAAACTCCAGATTGGAGGGATTTAAATTATAGCTTGAAAAATGGATTGCTTTCCAGAGTAAGAAACAAAGAACACTCTAAAAGAGATGAAACAACTTGAACAAAAAAACTTAAGGAGACAGATCAACAGAATGGGGCCAAGAATACACCAGAAGTAATTCTATTTTAAAAAAATTTAACATGTGGCATTGAAATGAGAGCCTATCATTTCCAGTGTTTCCTCCAGAATCCCCTTTACTCTAGAAAACTCAGTTCCAGTCTCAGCTCTTTCACAGCTCATTTTGTAACTTTGGACATGTTATCTAAGCTTAAAAAGTCTCTTATAGCTTGGGACTTCCCTGGTGATGCAGTGGTTAAGATGCCATACTCCAAGGCAACAGGCGTAGGCTCTATCCCTGGCAGGCTCTACCCCTGGTCGAGGAACTAAGATGCCACATGCTGTGTGATAAGGCAAAAAAAAAATCTCGTACAGCTTTAAAAGTCTTCAAACAAGTCACAGTTGCAACTTCCAGGTTTTTAACAGTATTTATTCAACAACCATTTAACAAGTATAGTCAGTTCAAAGCACTGGTCTACTGACAAAGAGAAAAAGATACTATGAATTTTACTGTCACAAAGAATATACAGTGTAGAGGAAAAGTATTTGTGAAAAGTTAAATTAGACAACACTACATGTCTTTCTATTCAAGTATTAAATGTCATGACTACCGTGTAAGGGCTCTTTTCTATTCAAGAATATAACCCATTCTCACAAATACTTCTAGTTCAACATGCATCTTTAAATTATGTGACTGACATATAGACATATATAGTTTGTGAAGATTTTCTTAAATCAGGAATGAACATTGAATTTTATCAAATTATCTTTTACACTATTTTATTTTTTGAATAGGTACTATGTTCACAGTCCCAAACTGAAAAAGCATAAAAAGATACTGGAATTCCCAGGCAAGAATACTGGAGTAGGTTGCCATTTCCTCCTCCAGGGGATCCCCACCCAGGGATCGAATCCATGTCTCCTACATTGCCAGGCGGATTCTTTACCACTGAGCCACGTGGGAAGCCAGAGTAATCAACTATCGTTTAAAAGAAAAAAGTAGAGTAAAAATTATAGCTAGTGTATACTACCCTTCCAGAAACATTTAATTATATGCACAGACACATGTAAATATTTTTCTTCAGAATAGTAGCCAACTATATACCCTGTTCTGCATCTTAATTTTTAACTATATTTTGGAAAACACCCCACATTAGTATATGAAGAACTCCATTTTTTTTTTTTTTTTTTTTACGGTTGCACCATATTCCATTTTATGGACACTCTAATTTATTTAACCAATGCCCCTAGTCAGGGACATTAGAGTTGGTTCCAAATTCTCACCATTGCAAACAAGCTACAATGAAGAATATCCTTTTGCACATGTGAGTATATCTATCTAAATTCTAACAAATGGTCTATGTTGTATACCTGAAGTTAAAACAATTTGTAAACCAAGTATACCTCAAAAGACATTTTCTAAAAATAAGACATATTAAAACACTGAAATGCTTGATATGTCAATAATTTTAACAAACAGAACTACTTGGGCAAACAGTATGTGCATCTGTAACTTTGACAGATCAAATGTCTTTCTATTTTGTTCTTTTTAACTTACCTGTAAAGTAGTACTTGTTAGGAAAAATTACTTTATTCTTAATGCCCCTAGATGTCACTGTAACTCACCAAATAAGTCATATCACACACAAAAAATATGAATCAAGTAAACCCTTCCATAAAACTGAATGACATTTATGCAAAGAAATTCTTTACTATAAGAAAAAAAATCCACACCCTTTATACATATCATACATTCAAACAATCATACCCAATTTCTGAAGTTCATCCCATATCTTATGAGCAAATTCTGTTCTCTCAGAGAGCTTTAGTTCAGGCAAGAGAGACCCACAGCTGCGCAGTAGAAGCAAGGCTTGATTACCACCTGCGCTACCTATGAAAACAGGTTAATGGTTAATATTTAACACAGTACCCAGTATCATACAGATAAACCTAAACTGAAATCTGTAATACTTAAAAATTTCCCGCCTCACTAAAGGTAATACTAAAAGGGTCCTAATAAATCAGAAAAATCCTATCTCAATCATCAGGTATTTAAAATGTCAGTAAAAGTTTTAAAAATTGGTCTGCTTTCTTAGGGATAAGGTTAGAGATCTATACAATCTGCAAGATTACAGAGTACATGAATACAAAAGAGCTAATTTATATGCACTACTTCTTACAACTGAAAGGCTATGGTTCTCAGTATTTTATGCAAATAGTACAAAGCAGCCCAATTAAAATCTATGAATATTCAATTCAGGTTTACAATCCCTTACAAATACTAACTTCCTTCTCCCTTAAGCCGCATGTCCCTAAAAGCTGGTTTCAAAACAAAAATAAACCACTTACTGCCAAGATTCTGTTCATATAAAGTATCCAGAATAAGCAAATCTTCAAGAAAGTACACTAGCGGTGGTCTAGGGCTAGAAGGGATGCGGGTTTGAGGGCTGATGTTTAGGGGTGTGGAGGTTTCTTCTGGGGGTGATAGAAATGTTCTAAACTTGACTGCTGTGATGGCCATGTAACTCAATAAATCAAAGGCAGAAAATGATAAAAACTGTCTTTAAATGCCAGTTATTACTGATACTGATACATCATTAGATTCTACAGCTTCTTAATGTGACTGAAATCATGGATGAGCTTTGGGAAGCTGGTGAACGGTCTCAAAACTATACACAAAATTATACGTGTGGCTTGAATGCAGGATTTTGTGTGAGCCTGTGTGGTCCGGTTTTTTTGGGGGGGTTGGGGGGAGGGGACTTGAGGGCCTATAAGTTTCTATCAGATTATCAAAGTTGCATAAGTGACTTGAATGTTAACAGCTAAGTGAAAATGAAAGTGAAATAATGATTATCAGTCTTCAGTCTTTCTGGAAATTTTCATACATGACCATCTTAGGGAAAGCAGACACTATGCAAGAGAAGATAAAAACTAGTATCTTCCAAGAAAATTTACCACTGAAAGTGATTCTTTTATAAACTGTGGGGAAAGACAATTTTTATTTGCTGATTTTGAAATAAACATGCAAAACAAAATGCTTCACTCAAAACTTTGCTCTGTTGAATTGGAAAAAAAAAAAAAAAAAAACCACAACCATAACATAAAATCACAAATAGAAATGACAAAATTTAAAGTACCAAACAATGTGCTCCGTAATGAGCTTACCATCAAACCAGAATTTAAGTTCAACTTTTTGAATAGAAAATTTTGAAATACCTGAATGACAGGTGTTATCAAAGACTTTTTGTAGAAGAGTCTTAGGGATGCGGCCAGTTCTTCGGACAGAATTATCTAGCCTCATTAAAGCCCAATCAAATTGGCTGGCATTCCTCCTATGAGAAGAGGTGGGCTCCTCCTGAAGATAATTCTTTTTTTCAGCAGCAATGGAATGTAGCCTAGCTTGGCTCAGTAGACCTCTACAAAATGAAACACAATTAGTAATAAACTATGTCAACTACTATCCACATAGGTCATCTTTGTGAGTAAAATTTATACAAAGCTTTTTTATTAGTTACTGAATACCTAAATTCATAGCGTAATAGCAAAAATGTCCAGAAGTATAAATTGGTAGGGAAGAAAGTTTTGACCTTTGCTTTAAATAAAATCACAAGCACATAAATTGTATGCAAAATAACCTCTTGAATAACTGTCTCACAATGTCTCTCGATAACCTCCCACATGGAATCATCTCAAACTAAGACAATAATATGGTATGTTTTTAAATCTCCCTTATCCAAAACCAAGTTAATGAAGAAAAATGAAGATTATGCTACAAAGCTTTTCTAACCTCTACAAATGAACAAGAGATCTAAAATATACCTAAAATTGTGAAGAATTCTAAAGCACTCTTTGAACATTTTCTAGGTGTAGATATTGAACTATTAATAAGACCCATTTCCAAATATGCAGTTTTTTAAAGGATCATTAATGATAAAAGTATTCCCCATCTTTCTAAATAAATCTGAAACATTTAAGTAAAAAAAAAAAGTTAATAAAGGTCAGACTAGCATACGTATTTACAAAAAGCAAACAACCCTTAAACCATTTAATAAAGCAGGTCTAACATGCAGGCCAAAACATGAAATCAGAGGTATTTCACACTGTAGAAATACAGGCTGTACCTGATTTACAAACATGAAACGGAAATAATCCTTACGTGTGAAGGAAGCCCTGTCATATATCTTTAAACCTGAACTTCCTATACATTCCAATCTCACATAAAATCATCTAATTTGCAGATTTACACATTTACCCCCAAATTTTCAGAAGTAGCCAGTAAGTATAACTAAAGAATACACACTAAGTATATATTAACTAAGTAATAATGTAAAAACACTCTACTTATTAATTCAAGAAAGCCCTTACGATGACAATCACGTTTTTTTAACATGTTACTTTTTTTTTTTTTTAACCACAGTCAATTAGAGGATGAGACGGTTGGATGGCATCACCAACTCAATGGACACGAGTTTGAGGAAGCTCTGGGAGTGGGTGATGGACAGGGAAGCCTGGCATGCTCCAGTCCATGGGGTTGCAAAGAGTCAGACACGACTGAGCATCTGAACTGAACAGTCAATTACCAAAGTAAATACATGCTCATGAGTTTAAAAATAAAATTGTTGACTTCTTATGCTACTAACCTGAAAAACAAATCACAAAACTTAATGTTACATAATGTTACATTAAAGAAAGTAACACCAGTAGTTTCACAAGTTTAAGCAAAACACAGAGGCAGTAATCAATATCCAACTAGAAATTCTACCACCAGGACCCGGGACAAAACACAACCACTCTGGCCATCAATGATTCCACCTGATGTAAAACAGCAGACTGGAAAACAACGGAAAATATCAGAATACTAACTAAAAACAATGTCATCTTGCTTAATTAGGAAATCTAATGATCAGCACTTGTAGATGGCTAATTGATTAAAGCTAGTTAAATGAAATGAATACTAGGTTTTTACCTATGAACCATAGAAGATACACTGCTACATATTGCTACATGTATTTACCCCTTCTAGGAGATCAGTTATTAATAACCTATCCCCAAGTTAGGCAAACACAAAATATTTTAAATCACTCAGAACAATGTGTCAGGTTCAGATGAGTGTAAAATACTGCTCACCAATGAAAGCTAAATAAGAGAGATTTCAAAATCATAGTGAAGGGACTTCCTTGCTGGCTCAGTGGCTAAGACTCTGTTCCCAAAGCAGGGAACCTGGGTTCGCTCCCTGGTCAAGGGAACTAGATCCCACATGCTGCAACTAAGATCGAAGACCCTGTCTGTGTGCCCCAAGTAGCCAAATAAATAAAAATAAATCTTTTAAAAATTGGGGCTTTCCCTGGTGGTCCAGTGGCAAACATTCCGTGCTCCCAAGGCAGGGGGCCTGGGTTTGATCCCTGGTCAGGGAACTAGACCCCACATGTCACAACTAAAGACCCAGAGTGCTGCAACCAAGACCTGGAACAGCCAAATAAATAAAAATAAAGTTTTTAAAAACCATAGTGAAGTGCAGTATTTGTCGATGTTTTTTTAATACAAGCCAAATCTGATAAACTGTGGAGGAGCATAAAAATAAAACCTCTCCTCAAAATGCAGTTTTAACATGTAACATCGAACAAACAAAGTTCAGGGAGAAAACAGAGATGTTAATAAACCAGCACAGTAGACTGAACGTTCGTTCTTTTTTTTTTGAACGTTCTAAAGCTATTTTTTTTCTCACAAATCTTTAATGCTGTCAAATCTCTTTCACGTGTAAGTGTGTTTAGCTTTATTAAGTCAAAATATGATTCTGCTATAAAATAAACTGGGGAGAAGGGTTACATATTTAAACCGAAGGATTCTTCACTCTTCAAAAGGATTCTCCAGTGTTTCCTCGTAGGACTGTGTTTTCTACCTTTTTTTATTTGAGTCACAATTTGTTTTTAAATTCACTTGAACACACCCTGAAAGAAAAAGAATTCTGTAGCTAGGGCTTCCAGGTGGTGCAGTGGTAAAGAACCTATATGCAACACAGAAGATGCAAGAGACACAGGTTTGATCCCTGGGCTGGGAAGATCCCCTGGAGGAGGAATGGTAACCCACTCCAGTATTCTTGCCTGGAAAACTCCATGGAGAGAGAAGCCTGGCAGTCCATCATGGGGTCGCAAAGAGTCAGACATGACTGTGCAACTGGGCATGCATGCAGTCTAGAACGGGTATGTTGTAACAGAAAGGAAAGAACACGTGCAGGGATTAAGGTGGGTCCACGGCAAGGCAGGAACCTATACATCAGGCCTGCACCAGCTGAAATGCACTGCTCCCAAATCCTGACGACCCAGTGACATAAACACCTAAGGGAAAAGTATTTCATCACGCTACTCATGTCATATATGGCTCCTTTCTATTTTTTAAGTTAAACTTCTCAGGTTCCCTCCTGAGATTCCAGCACTCACTACTAACATCCAGTTACCCCTGAATTTTCTGACAAAATCTGGCACTTAACAAGTAATTTTTCTCAGGGTTTTTTTTTTTTTGCCTTTGTTTCTTAATAATTGCTGCTAGTTGATTTTTGACCCTTTAGTGCAAAAACATAATGATTTTATAGTTGAGGAACCATATTTCAAAAACGTACAAGGGCTAGATTATTATTAGACTGATTACTATTAGCCTATTATATATAGGCTTCCATTGGACTCCCTTATTAAGCCTGTCACTTTTTAAAATATCTTACTTTTTCACAGCATTTTTAAGTTTACAGAAAAACTGTTCAGAAAGTACAGAGTTACCATATATTATATCCTCTTTCCCTTCGACCCGATTTCCTCTATTAGCATTCTGTATTAGTGTAATACATGTTACAAATAACGACCAATAGTTTACAACAGGGTTCACTCTGTGTGTGTACATATCCATGCTATGGGTTTTGACAAATACATGACATGCATTACAGAACCACAAAATAGTTTCACTGTATTAAAAATGCCCTGTGTCTAACCTGTTCATTCTTTCCCCCTCCTCCTAAACAAGCAAGCAACCACTTTTCACTTGTCCTGTTTTGCCTTTTCTGAAACGTCATACAGTGGATCGTCTTTTCCAGATTGGCCTCTTTCACCTAGCAACATACATTTAAGGTTCCTCTGTGTGTTTTCACGGCTTGATAGTTCATTTCTTTTTAGTGCTGAGTAACATTTCCTTGTACGGCTATACTACCATTTGTTTATCAGTTCACCTACAGAAGGACACATTAAGTTGCTTTCAATTTGGGGCCACTATATTGGACTTCCCTGATGGTTCAGACAGTAAAGAATCTGCCTGCAATGCAGGAGACCAGGGTTTGATCCCTGGGTCAGGAAGATCCCCTCGAGAAGGGAATGGCTACCCAACTCCAGGATTCTTGCCTGGAAAATCCTAAGGACAGAGAACCCTGGCCGGCTACAGTCCCAGAGTTGGGCACAACTTCCACTTTCACGAACAAAGCTACTGTAAACATTTGTGTGCAGGTTTTGTGCGGACAGGGATCGAACCCTGGTCTCCTGTTTGCAGACAGATTCTTTACCGTCTGAGCCACCGGGGAAGCCAAGTAAGTATTAATAAACCTAATAATCAATTACACTTAAAAAAAAAAAAAACCTCACCAGTCGTGTTAAGTTCTACTAAGGAAATAAACAAGGGACTTTCATGAAAGAATAACGGCACAGTTCTACTTTGGATTAAATGTACCAAGATGACATTCAAATTTATAAACTAAGGATGAAAAAAAACCGCCACACAGACAGGAGAGGATGAGTATTCTCAGTAAACGAGAACAGTCGGCAGACCAAGCAAGTGAACAACTGATGGAATGATACTGGAGAGACAGGCTGGCCTAGACATGGAGGACTGTGAAAGAAAGGGGTCTGGATTTTATTCTAAGTACAGATGTCATCCCAAGTACAAAACTGTATCAGAACCCTACTGAAGGTTTGTAAGCAGGGATTGTGGCATGATCTATGTCTGTTTTGAAAAGATCAGTCTAGCTGTGGGGTGGAGAATAAATTGAAGGGCAGTAAGAATAAACAGATATCATTTTAGGATGTTGTTACAATAGTCCAGGTGAGAGACGGACAGAAACTTAGGGTGGGCAGTGGAGATGGGAAAGAAGTACATACCACTGACACCCCCACCTAATTTCACTACAAATTTGTTAATTCTCACTCCCATGTAAGAGAGAAAACTTCAGGTATTAATAAAAGTACCCTAGAGAGACTTAATTTATCCTCTGCCTATTATGTATCAATTTTAGAGACAAAAACAGAAGCCTTCATGGCATAGTGGAAACACCAGCTTTAAGAGCATGGGCTTGAGTCCTACAGACTGACCTGAATTCAGGCTCTGCCATTTCTAAGACGTGTAACTTTGACCAAGTTATCACAACTCTAGGCCTGTAGAATCTCAGAGATAGTAGCATTTACCAAACAGGAATCGATGTAAAAAGACAGAGATAACGCAATGTTTCCCAAAATATTGCACTTCTGTTAG
This sequence comes from Ovis aries, assembly GCF_016772045.2. Lineage (NCBI taxonomy): Eukaryota > Metazoa > Chordata > Mammalia > Artiodactyla > Bovidae > Ovis > Ovis aries. The sequence continues at coordinate 80,309,438 of NC_056056.1, read as the reverse complement.
GAAAATGCTTTTGGATACCAAGTAGATAAAGACCTATTTCTGCAGCTTTATTTACTTAAGTAAATATTCCGAAATAACTATTGCATCAAGCTCTTTATTTTTCTAACATTCTTGCTGAGAACAAAATTAAGTTATAGCAAGGAGATCAAACCAGTCGATCCTAAAGGAAATCAACCCTGAATGTTCACTGGAAGGACTGATGCTGAAGTGAAGCTCCAATCCTTTGGCCACCTGATGTGAAGAGCAGACTTACTGGAAAAAGACCCTGATGCTGGGAAAGACTGAGGGCAGGAGGAGAAGAGAACAACAGAGGATGAGATGGTTGGATGGCATCACCAACTCAATGGACATGAGTTTGGGCAAACTCCAGACGATAAGGACAAGGAAGCCTGGCGTGCTGCAGTTCATGGGGTCAAAAAGAGTCGGACACAATTTAGTGACTGAACAACAACTCAATTTATCTGACTGATCTTTTAAAAAATCTTTTGTAAAGCTGTCACAATGAACTTTCTCCCTGCACTATTTTCTCCCTGAATTTTTCAAGACCTAATTTCTCTAGAAAGTCTTGCCCAGTTAAGCTGTTCCCCCAAATACTGCTTTATGTTTTATGGTAAGTCACAGAATTTCGGAATAAAAAAGTCACTTGCAGCCCTTCTACACTTGATAACAGTCTGCTGGCTTGAAACACCAATGCCATTCCCATCCACCTATCCAGATGTCCCCTCCATCTCTGGCTCCTCCAGTCCAGAGGGAGGTCTCCTTTGTCTCAGCTTTGATAGGAAGTGATAAATCAGTTAACCAGGCTGGGACCTACGATGTGATGTGGAGCAAGATACTCTGTAGAATCTATAAAAGAGTGGGATAGATTAGATTATTCTCCATATTTCCTCCAGAGTTTACACTCTGAGATCATATGCTTACTTACTTGTGATCGCCTTTAATTCCTCAATTTATAATGTAATATGTATTGCCTTTTAAAAAGTCTTTTTATGTCCATAAGTAATCCCTTCAGTACCTAAAACACAACATATTCAGAACATTTGGGAACTGAGAATCACAGCATCTGGGGATGAATCCCAGCTGTGGGGATTCTAGATAAATTACTTCACCCTTCTAAGCCTCAGTTTCCTAATTTGTAATACAACAATGCACAGAAGATGAAATGCACATGTGATACAGTTACACACGCACAGTTTGACAATGGTAAAGATCTACACCAAAGGTATTATCCTTTATCCTCATCTCCAACTCGATCCTTCCTAACTCTAACATCCTTGCCAAGCTCCTGTTCTCTCAGAAAAGAAATCTATCTTCTCCTCAGTTCTGCACCACCTAGTTGAGGCCCCATTAACCCTGATCTGCAGCATAAACGTTGTTCCTCACTGGTCTATCCATTCCCAGTCCCTGTCTCTCCCAGAGTCTATGGAAACTGTCAAGACCTGTACCTCTCAAAACCCTCCAACGGCTTCCAACCAACTTTCTAATCAACTGACTGGCCTTTGCAGTGTCAATTTCCACTACATCCCACCCCACAGAGACACACAGGATAAAAGTACAACCTCCCAATTTCTTCCTCTGTTAACACTGACTACTCATTACCAGTGTTCTCTTAAACACGAGCAATACGCTACTGCCAAACAAATGACTCTCGCCAAACATATTTCAAACATTTCAATCACGACTCTCTGGCCTCTGAAATGCCGTATTACTTTCCTCTCTTACGGACAGCACATATATCAATATAATGAGCCACACACATGCCTATCATTGCCCTCTGTAACTGATAAAAGGAGTAGAGGCTGAATTGCAACTCCAAGGGACCAAGACAAACTTTTGACATTTGCAGAAAGTTTTTTTTAATGAGAGGTAAACAAGGAAAACTTTTCTTTCCTTTTGATTTTAGAAGTCACAACAGTCTGTCATAAGGCAATATGTGCTCTTCACCTTTAAGATAATGCTCAATCCAGACCTGCCACCCAAACTGATTTAGCTCAACGCTTATCCTTCCTCTGATAAGCACATAAGAACTGATGAATAAATTCTATAATTTCACTCAATAATACTCATCTGTCCTTCTCAGACATTCCTGGAAATCAAGATCAAGGTGAATTTGTGGCGATCCAATGGATTACATGAATAGGAGTACCCCTTCAAACTCCTCTGCCTCTCACAAATATTCCTTCCTCAATGTCTAAGATTTTCACTGATTTACTCAACAAACATTTGACATCTACTATATGTCACAAAGTTAAAAACAAGAGGGGACACAAAAAGAGTAAGACCAAAAAAAAAAAAAAAAAGCCCCCGCTTTCAAGGAACTTACAATGAAGTCTGCGATGCTGGTGGGTACAAACTCAATAGTGTTAACTGATGCTTTAGTAATTCCGCACAAGGGAGTGGTCAATAGTGAGAAGCCAGCAACAGAGATTTAACAGAGGAGACATATTTCAAGAGTGAAATCACCATCAGAGGCAAGAAGAGGTGCAACGTGGCCCATCAAAGCCTTGCTGGTTCCCAGGTCAGCAGCACCTTTATCATCCCGGGGCTTGTTAAAAAGGTGGAATCTGTCTCCTGCCTATACCTACAAAACCAGAATCCACATTTTCACAAGATCCCCAGAGAATTCCTGCACTCATTATAGTTTCAGAAGCCCTGCTGTCAAGGACTCTGAAGCAGAGTCTGGATGCCAAGGGAATGAACTCACAAGAAGGGCAGCTCCACAGGCATCTCCAGATCATGAAGCACCTTACCCTGGAACCACCACCAGGGAGCCACCACCATGTCCCACTCTAAGCAGGACAATGACATGATCAAATTATCATGGGAACTACAGAATAATGTGGGGAGAAGGTGGGGAATTATTCCAAATGAAGCAGATCTAATAGGACATCATTTCTGCGATCAATACACAGGGGTAGAGGCGGGGACCAGAGAAGGCAATGGCAACCCACTCCAGTACTCTTGCCTGGAAAATCCCATGTATAGAGGAGCCTAGTAGCCTGCAGTCCATGGGGTCACATAGAGTCGGACATGACTGAGAGACTTCACTTTCACTTTTCCTGTCATGCACTGGAGAAGGAAATGGCAACCCACTCCAGTGTTCTTGCCTGGAGAATCCCAGGGACAGGGGAGCCTGGTGGGCTGCCATCTATGGGGTCGCACAGAGTCGGACACGACTGAAGCGACTTAGCAGCAGCAGCAGCAGAGGTGGGGACAGGGAGGTGTCAAGGAAATGTGAATGAAAACTCTTTTAGAAAACTGATAGAAACAGCAAAGTTCACTAAAACAGGAAACACAAGAGGGACAGATACAATAGGAAAGATGAATCCAGTTTGATATATATTTGTTTAATTTTCTAAACTGAAATGTAGTTGACTTAGAAGGGTGTATTAGTTTCTGGCGTACAGTAAAGTGATGAATCCAGTTTGAGATGGATGGGTTTGAAGTACCGTGACAATTCCCAACCCACCTCACATCCTCGTAAACACTGAGGTAAACACCACTCAAAACGCAGGCAAAATCCCTAAGGGGTCATAATTAAACTTCCACCTTTAAGCTATCCCTAGCTCACCCAGAATTCCCAACCTACCCTCCGTCCCAAAAACAAAGCTCTCGAAACCTAAGTCCTAGCTGGTGCAATACGGCTTGCACGTGGGACAGCACCCAACCTACTCAATGATTAAGTAGTAACACCTGACCCCCAGCAACAGCCTTTAAAGCTCCCCCTCAACTTCCTAGGCTGTCCGTAGCCCGAGGGCAAATAGACCAAGTGCGAGACGGCGAAGGTTAGGACTCATGCCGGAAGCATGCCCTGCCAGTGACCTTCTGAAGGCGATCGAGCCCGCCACCCCAAACTCCGCCCCTGCGGGATGAGGAGTGTGGTCGGAGGCCCGGGGACGCCAGGCCCAGGAGCCGGGAAAAAGGTGTGGACAGAGTACAGGCAGGACCCGGCCCTCGCCCCCGGGAGGACGGCCGAGCTGCATACAGGAAGGCCGGGGGAAGCGGCCAGGAACTCACCCGGCAACAGGCCTGGCTCGAGCGGCGCGCAGACAGAGAGCGGCGTGAGGCCGGCCCGGGCCGCCCGCGAGGAGGCGCAGGGAGAGTGGGAGGTACGGGGCCGCTGCGGCGCGGAGGAGCCAGCGGGCCGGTCTCAGCAGAGCTGCCATGGCTCGGTTGTCCCCAAAGCAGGATGCACGCTGAGCGAGAAGGACAGGAGGGGCACGTGACCGCTAGGTTGCCCGGCGCGGAAGAGACCAACGACTGAGCGTGCTAGACGTAGGGGGAAGCATCTGTTGTTATAAATCAGGAGATGGAAGACCTTGCTTCTCCCAGGACATACGGTCCCCATGAGATATTTATATAAGAAAATAGATTGATTTATAATTTTAGGGGGCGTCTCTTTCGGTCCTCTTTCCTTCATGTTGGCATGTTCAGTCCGTCCACCCCTACACTTTTCAGTTGGTAGAGTCGGAAAAGGTCGACTCCGCCCAGGTTAGCGCAAGGTCTTGCGGCTGGGCCAACTAGCCAGAAACCCCGGGAATTCTCCAGACGGGCCGATTATGAAGATCCAGGAGTGTGGGACAATTCTCTGCACGCTGCGGATTTTGCGGCCGTCTGTTACGGCTCCGAGCACAGGTTGCCGCGCCTACCGAAGGGAACGTTCTATACTCTCCAAGTGTGGGGCAGGAAAACGTTAAAGACTTTTGCACTGTGCTGGAAGTGAACCTATTATATTCCCCAACTCCCACCCGCCCCTTCCTTCAGTAAATGCACTAGCATCGGAGGTAAGATCACAGTATAATTGAGTCTTGGAAGAAAAAAAAAAAAAAAAAGAGTCCTGCGCCAAATCTGGGGAAAGAAGAGTCTCCAGGCCTTACGACCTTGAAGGGCCCCCTACGCACATATATCAACTTAATATTTTGCGTATTGTATATGTAAACTTTGGTTACAAGTTTCTAAGTTACCCAAAGGTTTCCACTCAAACAACTCTTTTAAAACAGTACTATGCTATCATGCCATCTTAGTTTGTAAAAACACTTAGGTGACAGTTAAGTTATGTATTTTCCAACACAATTCGGAATAGCTTTCTCAGCAAAGTTTTGCCCCTTTCAGTATCTGTTGGGGAAATAGGAATATCTGGGAAGCCAAGAACTAGCTTCAGGTGTAACCAGCTCTCCAACACCCTCTTCACCTAGCTTCGTTCTAAGCATCCCCAACTGAATGCTCAGAAAATTTCTCTGGGAGCCCTGGAGGATCATTTCCCTTCAGCACTCGAGCTCCTTGAAAACAGGAACTGTGTGACTTTTTCCAGTAGTAGAAGCGCCTACCTGATGTGAAGCATTAATCACTGAATAAATGTGTTTGGAGGTATTCAAGCTCATTTCTCCTTTGAGAGGTGAGAACAAGAAGATCCAAAAACGAAAAAGTTAAATGATTTACTCTGGGTTATACTACACTGGAATGTGAAGTCAAGTGGGCCTTACGAAGCCTCACTACAAACAAAGCTAGTGGAGGTGATGGAATTCTAGTTGAGCTATTTGACATCCTAAAAGATGATGCTGTGAGAGTGCTGCATGCAATTTGCCAACAGATTTGGAAAACTCAGCAGTGGCCACAGGACTGGAAAAGGTCAGTTTTCATTCCAATCCCAAAGAAAGGCGATGCCAAAGAATGCTCAAACTACCACACAATTGCACTCATCTCACACACTAGTAAAGTAATGCTCAAAATTCTCTGAGCCAGGCTTCAGCAATACGTGAACCGTGAACTTCCAGATTTTCAAGCTGGTTTTAGAAAAGGCAAAGGAACCAAAGATCAAATTGCCAACATCCACTGGATCATTGAAAAACCAAGAGAGTTCCAGAAAAACATCTATTTCTGCTTTATTGACTATGCCAAAGCCTTTGACTGTGTGGATCACAACAAACTGTGGAAAATTCTGAGAGAGATGGGAATACCAGACCACCTGACCTGCCTCTTGAGAAATCTGTATGCAGGCCAGGAAGCAACAGTTATTACTGGACATGGAACAACAGACTGGTTCCAAATAGGAAAAGGAGTATGTCAAGGCTGTATATTTTCACCCTGCTTAGTTAACATATGCAGAGTGCATCATGAGAAATGCTAGGCTGGATGAAGCACAAGCTGGAATCAAGATTGCCGAGACAAATATCAATAACCTCAGATATGCAGATGACACCACCATTATGGTGGAAAGTGAAGAAGAACTAAAGAGCCTCTTGATGAAAATGAAAGAGGAGTGTGAAAAAGTTGGCTTAAAACTCAACATTCAGAAAACTAAGATCATGGCATCTGGTCCCATCACTTCATGGGAACTAGATGGGGAAACAGTGGAAACAGTGTCAGACTTTATTTTTCAGGGCTCCAAAATCACTGCAGATGGTGATTGCAGCCATGAAATTAAAAGACGCTTACTCCTTGGAAGGAAGGTTATGACCAAGCTAGACAGCATATTCAAAAGCAGAGACATTACTTTGCCGACTAAGGTCCATCTAGTCAAGGCTTTGGTTTTCCAGTGGTCATGTATGGATGTGAGAGTTGGGCTATAATGAAAGCTGAGTGGCCAAAAATTGATGTTTTTGAGCTGTGGTACTAGAGAAGACTCTTGAGAGTCCCTTGGACTACTAGGAGATCCAACCAGTCCATCCTAGAGGAATTCAGTCCTGGGTGTTCATTGGAAGGACTAATGTTGAAGCTGAAACTCCAATACTTTGGCCACCTGATGTGAAGAGCTGACTCATTTGAAAAGACCCTGATGCTGGTAAAGATTGAGGACGTGAGGAGAAGGGGATGACAGAGGATGAGATGGTTAGAGGGCGTCACTGACTCAATGGACATGAGTCTGGGTAAACTCTGGGATTTGGTGATGGACAGGAAGGCCTGGTGTCCTGCAGTCCATGGAGTCGCAGAGTCGGACACAACTGAGTGACTGAACTGAACTGATGCTACTAGGCGTTAGCATAAGATTTACTCACTCATTGAACACATGTGCAGTGCCAGGCACTATTTGAGATGCGGATATAGTAGAGAACAATAGAGACCAAGTTTGGACTTTGATTTGATTCGCTCCAAAGTTTAGTTTTGGAAGACAGAGGAAAACTGTGATGTGAAATAAATATGGGTAAAGGAATTAAGGGTGGTATGCTTAACCCACTCGGAGAACAGTGAGGATAGTGAGGATGAGAAGAAAGAGCAAAGAGGTAGTGGAGGGGATGGTGGGCTTGAGGATCTGAGAGGCAGCTGGGGCCCTGATCATGCAGAGTGTTGTAAGTGGCTATAAGGACTTTGATTTTTATTCAGAATGAGGTAGGAAACCTTGGAAAGTTTAGTATGTTGTTGTGATATGAGTCCATTTGCATTTTTAAAGGATCACACACATTGCTGTTTGAAAAGGTGATTTTGAGGGAATGAGGATAAATGAAAGGGAGATCAGTGAGAAGGCTGTTGCAATAATACAAAGTAGAGATGGTAGTGACTTGGACTAGGGGGTTGGCAGGTCAGATAATACGAGTCAAATTCTCACTCTATTTAAATAATGGAACCAAGAGGCTTTACTGATGGATTGACTGTGGGATGTAAATCAAAAATGACCCCAATATTTTTGGCCTGAATAATTAGAAAGATGGAGATGACACTGATTAAGAAGGAGAGGACTGAGGGAAAAACAGATTAAAAGTTGAAATTAGAGTTGAAGTAAGTCAGAAAGAGAAAGACAAATACTGTATATTAACACGTATATATGGAATTTGGAAAGATGGTGCCAATGATCCTACCTGCAGGGCAGCAAAGGAGACAGGTGTAAAGAACAGCCTTTTGGACTCAGTGGGAGAAGGCGAGGGTGGGGTGATTTGACAGAACAGCATTGAGACATGTACGTTACCATATGGAAAATAGATGACCAGTGCAAGTTTGATGCATGGAGCAGGGCACCCAAAGCCATCCTCTGGGACAACCCAGAGGGATAGAGTGGGGAGGGAGATGGGAGGCGGGTTTAGGATGAGGGGGAACACATGTATACCTGTGGCCAATTCATGTTGATGTACGGCAAAACCATCACAATATTGTAAAGTAATTATTCTCCTATCAGCTTAATTTTTTAATATTAAAAGTAATCTTCTTGAGGTGCCTGTTAGACATCTAAATGTCAAGTTTGAGCAGGGATTTGGCTGTTTGACATACAAGTCTGGAGTTCAGAGCTAGAGATACACTTGGAGTCTAAAGTCTGTATCTAATATTTGAAGCCATAGAAATGGGTGAAAGCACCTAGGAAGAAAATATGGATAGAGAAAAGATGCTGTCAAAAGTCTGAGACTTGTGACATTTCAGTATTTAGAGAATGCAAAGATGAAAATCCAGCACAGGAGACTGAGAGAGAATAGCCAGAGAAGAAGAACTGAGTGATGAGTTCACAAATAACAGAAGTCTTCCAATCATGGGGATTATCAGCCATGTAAAACGTGGCTGTTCTGGTAAAATGAGCACTCATCACTGACCATAGGATTTCTCAACTCAGAGGTCCATGGTGATGTTTAGAAGAGCTATTTTTGTAACATGTTGAGTCAAACGATTGTTTGAAGTGAGTTTAAGAATACATGAAGGGTGGGGGAGTGAAGATTTAAATTAAATTTTAAAGATTTTAAGATTTTCAATCAAAAATTTAAAAATTCAGTTTCATAGTAATTAACCACATTCAAGTACTCAATAGTCACATATTAGCTATCATTTTCATCATCATAGAAAATTCTACTGGACAGTGCTCTAGTAAGGTGTGAAAAATTGCTAATATAGAAGAGGGAGAAAGTACATTGAATATCCAAGATAGGATGGAATCCAATACAAAAGGGAAGGGGTCGACTTTAGGTAAGAATCCAGACAGTCCAGCCATTGTCACAGAAGGAAAGACAAGGCATATGGCTGCAGAATCAGGGAGGCTGGTAGAGGTAGTGGTGAAAATAGATGGATATTCTCTTCTACTTGCTTTTAACCCTAAAACCCTTAGTCTGCAACCAGCATTCTCTCTATTCTTGTGTGAGTCATCCTCTTGAAGTGTGAGGCAATACTGATGAAATTTGTCTAAGCGTTCACTTATTCAATCATGAATGTACCCACTGTTTAATAAATACCTAAGTTCTGTGAGGCAGCAAGTTAAGTGCTAGAAAATAAAGGATGGGCAAAAGCAGGCATGGTTCTTACAGTTATAGAGATTATATTCTAAGAGGCAAGGCAGGTGTTAAATAATCACAGTCAAGGAGTTACACACTGAAACGGGTGCTGAAGAAAGAGACATGTTTCCTTGAGAGAATGTGCCTCGTTTGGGAATTTTAAACGTTTCCATTAAAAGGGATCTTTAAGTGGAGATCTGAGGCATGAGTAGTTGTTAATGCACTCAAGATATGTGCGCACATGCTGTGTGTGTAAGTGAGAATGAGGGATTTTTCCTTGTTTACCAGTTCAGACTTCCCAAATCATTCTCAGATTTCTTTAGTCTCTAGAAGCTGTGGAAGAGAAGTCCAGGTGGATCATCCTCGTTTTCTCCCTTACCTTATTCTGAACTATAAAATGCATTTGACTGTCAGTTAGAGGATGAGATGATTTGAGAGAGTAGCATTGAAACATATACATTACCATATAGAAAACAGATGGCCAGTGGAAATTTGCCGTATGACGCAGCAAACCCTAAGCCTCTGCTTTGTGATAACCTAGAGGGGTGGGAGATGGGAGGGAGGTCCCAAAGGGAGGGGACATATGTATACCTATGACCAGCCAATTCATGTTGATGTATGGCAGAAATCATCGCAGTATTGTAATTATCCTCTAATTAAAAATAAAATTTAAGGAAAAAAATTAGGGGTCCCCATCCCCAGTTAATAGAATTGTCTTGGAACAGAATCTTAACAGTTTGAAAAATTACTTTACTGTTTGTTTTTTGTGTGTGTGTAAAAAAAAAAAAAAAAAGTGTAAAACTGGTGATATCTATTCTTTCCTCCCAGGATTTTTGGGGAATGTTAGAACTTGCATAGGAAACTGTGAAAAATTATTGTTGCTTTTCGTAATCAAGTCTAAACCTCATGAATTTGGGTTCTTCTCCAGTATCTCCTTGGGGCCCAGTTTTTGACACCAGCATCTTTACTGCCCAATAATCTATAGCTATTGTCCCAAATTCCTATCTCAGTTTATTCAGTTGTTAAATGCTTAGTGTAAGCAGATCATGGGGCAGTTCACATCTCAGGGCAAAGAAATTTTCTGTCCTACACGTGAGGGGCTTAACTTATAGGAGATGATAAAACACATACTGTACATAAATAACCACCACATTAGGCAGTATGGCGAGGAGAATGAAGAAGAGGCAAGCCAAATGACTGCCAGGCAGGAGAACAGAAGAAGTATTCGTAGTGGGAACGACGTTTCAGCCCTTGGAGCCTGGGTAGGATGTGAAATAGTAGGCACGGTGGCGAGAGGACTTCTAGGCAGGGGAAACAGCAAAAATGAAGAGCTCTCCTTTCTGTACAGACATCCCTTTCCAAACTGCACAGAATGTTTTTGGACACAGAGGTCTGCCCAGAGCCTGCTGAATAAAGGAGAGGATCACTAAACCAACAGTGTTTATGCTTCTGTGGCTATGAACAATGATAAGAAAATTCATTTCATAAATGACCCTAATACATATATAACCAAAAAATTTCATGAAATAATAACTAACCTTGCTACATGTGACGCTGTTAGATATCTACTAATCTATCTTCTTCTGTTTCATTTTTAAAATTTTGTTGTTGTTGTTTAAATTTTGTTGTTTTTTGATGTGGGACATTTTAAAAGTCATATTGAATCTGTTTCTGTATTGCTTCTGTTTTATGGTTTGGTTTTTTGGCCATGAGCCATGTGGGATCTTAGCTCCTCGAGGAGGGATCAGCCTCCTCCTGCATTGGAAGGCAATGTCTTAATCACTGGCCACCAGGGAATCCCTCTATTTTATTTTTTTAAATCCTGATTGATCCTAGTTCAAACTAGCTATAAGAAGACATTTTTCAGACACTTGAGGTATAGTGAATAATTCAAGAATTGTTGCTTTTTTAGTGTAGTAATGGACTTTGTTTTTATGTAAGAAAATATTTATATGTTTTTTAAAGATAACATGCTGGCATGCGTGCGTGTTAAGTCACTTCAGTCGTGTCTGACTCTTTGCCACCCCAGATACTGTAGCCCACCAGGCTTGTCTGTCCACAGGATTCTCCAGGCAAGAACACTGGAGTGGGTTGCCATGCCCTCCTCCAGGGGATCTTCCCAGGACTGAACCCATGTCTCTTTCGTCTCCTACATTGGCAGGCAGCTTCTTTACCACTAGTGCCATCTGGGAAGCCACATGCTGATGTATGTAGAAGTAAATTAACATTCTGTTTGGAATTTTCTCGAAAATACCTCCCAAGGAGTAAAAGTTGGAACAACAGGACATAAGAAGCTGATGTGAACATCTTGCTATTGTTAAAACTGGGTGATGGGTGTATGGGAGTTCATTTTACTATTCTCTCTACTTTGTAGATGATATTGTGTTCATAAAGAAAAAGATCTTAAATTCTGGTTATATTTTGATTTCATTCTTCACCTGTATCATGAGTTGGAGTTTGAAAAGCACTGTACTCAATCATGTCAATATAAATGCAAGATAAACAACGGGAGACAGGCAAATGTGTCAGGCTGTACCTCTTGAGCTGGAGATTTGTTCACAGGAACAAGAGTTGATTGACTTCTCCAACAAATAGTTGCTCCAACACCAAAACTACCTGTTGTTGCTAAGTCATTTTACACAAAATATGAAATATCTGAGATTGTTGCCAATACAATCTAAGACAGAGATTTTCATTTAAAACCAAAGTTTAAAAAAAAAAGTGTCTTCAAAATTCTGAGCTAAAAGTATGGTACTCAGTGCTTTGAATGGAAAATTTAAAAGGCTGTGGACATTAATCTCCTTTCACTTAGGTCAAATTAACCTTTTCTTGGCCTCATATAATTTATGAGGAATCACAAAGAATCAAAAAATGGAACTGATCATTCATAATTGTTTGTTGGCCTTTTTGGAGACACCTTCAATTTTCACACAAATACATCCAAACTAGCATGAGCAAAGAAACAAGTGATTGCCTTGAGTTTAAAAGCCTGTTTTGGTTAAAAGCCTTAACATATTTTAACCAGCAGATTTGTTTAGTTATTGTATTTTCTCTTAAGGCAACTTGTCTGATGAATCAAGGGCTAAATCCATCTGTGACTACATTCTTCATAGCCAAATTTATTCATTTATGTAATTCCCAATTATTCAAAAAATATTCTGCTTGGACCTTTATTTGCACACAGCCTGAGATTCTCATTATAAGTAGAGGTCCAATTTGTCATTGTTACACCCTTCAGCAACAGTTCTGTCAAACAACAGTTCTTTCATAAGCATATAAACCAGGAAGACAGATGCAGGGTCACTTACTATAAGAAAGTAACCACCACTGGCAACATGGGGTTATTGCTGATATTTTCCCAGTGTTACCATGTGTGACGGCTGAAAGTTTATGTGTTTCCCATAGGGCGGATAGTGTCTGGATAAATCAATATAGCATCGTGGTCAAACATAATTGTCATTTCAATGTACTCTACAACTGAGTCCTTTCAAGACAGAAAACAGTTACCATCCTCGTATTAGCTGAACATGAACTTTAGAAAGTCTTTATTAAACAGTCATTGGTAATTCCTAAAATGTAACATGGGTCTCTTAAATTTCCTGTATAACTGTTTTTGTTTGTTTTTAAGGAACTAGAAACTATAATTTCTAAGAGCAAGAGGTACTGAGAAATTTTGTTTTAGCATGTGTCTAAAGGTTGGAAAATAATTTCTTTTGCAAGTTGGACACTTTTATGCAACCAACCTTCTAATAACTTCAGCTTAATTTGAAGAGGGAAACTACTAGAGTTAACTTGTGCTTAGTAGAGAATTTATGGATTTTTCATTGCATTAAGGTGCAAAGATATTGATATGGTTGTTGTTCTTGGCTACCCATTTTGCTTTCCAGGCCTGACCAGGAAGAATGAAGATTGCCTGGAAATGTGGTACAGCAAGCAAGATGTAGAAATAGTGTGTGTCCTGGGGTTGTCTCCCACTGGAGAGTGAGTGGCGTGTTTTCAGTTAAGTGTGGAACAGTTGAATGATGTTAGATTAAAGTACTTTTTTAAATTATATGTGGGAAGAAAGATGCTTGTGTATCACTGCATGTTTAGAAGGAAGAGACTGGCAGCATTTGTTGTTTCACAATGTTTCCCCTAATTTCATACTTCTGATTTCCAATGTCACCCCCACTAGTGGTAAACGGATCTGCACATGGGCCAAGCCTAGGATATGAGAGAATCCCATCCTTTGGGCTATAGCGAGAGGGACCCAAACTAAGGCAGTTGGCATAATTCATTGATTTTACTAACTGCAAATGGTAGGAAAGACATCTTATCCTAGAGTTATCAACCATGAAAATGGGAAGCAGTAATTGCTGGTGGTCATTCTCCCTGCCCCACAAAGCCACCTGTATGTAGGAGAGAATGAGAACAACACAGAGAAGCACAGCCAAGGTCCAGAGAGAAATCTGATGGCTCCATTGGTGTTTCTGTTTCCAGTTGTGCTTGAAGCCACATTTACCCCTGGACTTCCCAGGTACATGAGCCAATAAATCACCTTTGTCCTTAAGCTGATTTGGAAGAGGTTTTTGCTGTTGCACTGGAAAAAGGCCCACTTAATACATACTGAGTTTGGATGGGATCATTATCCATGATAGTTTTAGGTTTAATTCTTTAATAGCATGCTTCCTGCAAGCATCAATAACTTGACTTTTTAAATTACTTTTAATGTTTTAGTTCATTCTCTGTGTTCTCATTTTTCATTTTGTTGATTATAATTTCATTACATTAAAAAAAAGATAATGCCCTGAAATTAAAGATAATGCCCCAAGATTAAAACATAACCAAGCTATACTCCAAAGTTTCAACAAAAGGGAAGAAGTCAAAAAATGGATTTTTAAAAAAAAATCAGATATAATCCAAATTGAAACTAACACACCAAAAATATTCCACAGCAAAACAGTGCAAGAAGTTGAAGAGAAACACCCTAGAACAAAGGTGAAACGGTCTGCTGATCAAGTTCCTTGTACATAAGACACTCAAAGAAGAGAAATCTCCATACACTTCTCCCACCATCTCCCCAAATATAATTAACTGCACTAGGGAGCTTAATGTCTTTAACTTCTACAGACTCCATATTTTACATAAACTCCCCAGGTAATTCTGATGCGCACAAATTTTAAATTCGTTGTGTGAAATACATACTTTAACTCTTTCAACATTCTTAATGGTTCTGTAAGATGGGATCTATTAGTAACTACATTTTATAAATGAGAAACTGAGGCATAGAAAAGATAATTTGCTCAAGATCACACAGCTGTTTGGAGAAGGAAATGGCCACCCACTCCAGTATTCTTACCTGGAGAATCCCATGGACAGAGGAGCCTGGCAGGCTACAGTCCATGGCGTTGCAAAGAGTCGGATATGACTGAGCGACTATCTCACAACTGAGCCTATCTCACTATCTGTCACCCACTCACGGAGCTATTAATAGTAAGTGGTTGAGTCAGGTTTGAAACTCAGGCAAGTGGGTTCCAAAGCCAGTGTGTATCTAACCATTACCCTACACTGTTTTAAAACAGTAATCACAAGGCAGAGACCCAGCAGCAGTGGCAACAATGGCAGGCCGGCCAGGAGAAGAATATGTCTGGGTTCATTTGGGGTCTTTGGCTACTCTGCCCCCCAGGAACTCTTCCGCCCCAGCCAACACTGATTTCTCTTATTTCTGAACTTATATTCAACTTAAAATCAGTACCACACAATATGGCATTTGATCATGCCCCTTTCATTCTGTTAGTCTGGCCTTCTCAACCGGATGAGAAATTTAGATCTCAGGTCCACTTTCTCATCTCCCCTTGCTTGTGGCACCTAGTACAGGGCATCAGAAAGTTATCTGTTGCCAGATTTGGAAATGCTAAATTGACTTTAGAAACCTGTGAATTTTAGACTCACTTAGGACTGAATTCATGAGACTGACATTTCATTTTATCGGTCCCTACCCATTTGCAGTTTTAGATGTATAACCAGAGATTTCCTTCCTTGAATCACACCAGATATTCTTTTGTTGATCTACACTGTTCAAAGCCCCCATTTATTTTGCTAATCACATTGGTGTGAGAACGTTCCCTTCCTGCAGCTGAGAGCAGTTCTTGAAAGATTTTCTTTTTAAAAAAGCTTCCAGCAAGCTCTTTCGTTTTTTACTTTTGTTTGCTTCCTAGGAATGCCCATGCTGGGACAAAATTACTTTATCCAGATGCCAGTGATTGAAAAGACATTCTAATTATCTGCCGATGGTAAATCATAAAACTTGTTTGGAAACCCTTTTGTCAAGCCTGTGAACCTTCAGAGGAAATCATGTTTTACCTGGGACTGCTAAAATAAGCATGGTATTTGGAAATGCCGTAGGCTTGATTGCATTGAATTATAAATTGAATCATTACTAAACTTCACCTCTGAGAGGTTTTCAGTGATTGTTTTATTCAGCTTTGCTGACTACCCTGCCCATAGCAACTCTGGCAATGATTCCCCTAGCGGCACGATGGGGCTGCCCAGCTGCAGAAATTCATGACGGCTGCATTTGCCTGCAGAGTTTGGAAAGATCTAAGGTCTTTGGAGACCAGAAATGTGTTTTTCCCTTGTCTTAACTGGCAGTATGAGCCTCTGGCATTTCAAAGTGCAAGTCATTAGTGTCCACTGGGGTGATGTTAATCTATCTGTGTTTCAGTCCCAGGACATTTTCCAGTTGCTCCTGCCACAACGATCTCTGCCATCTCAGTGCCTTTGATGCCCCTCGTGAATTCAGGAAGCTCTGCAGTGCCAGCAGGGCTTCACAAAACCCAGTTGCTACCCGATCCTCTTTCTCTTCCACCTCTCTGTCATCTTTGAAGAACTCTCAAAGCTTATTTAAAAGGTGGGGCTTCTGCTGGGCATTTTCAAACTTGAATTGAGAGAAACCTGTTATTGTTAGGGGTTTTTTTACACATCTCAATAGGAAGAAGACTTTCTTTTATTTTGAATTTAGGGCTTGAGTCACATAGTCTGGGGAATTTAAGCCGACATTGATCACATCCAGAAGAAATAGAAGACTAGTGTATGGAGAGGAGCCAGACATGAGAATTGCCAGAAAGCAAGCAAAAATAGGGCCCTTGAGTGGTTGGAAGGGACTCAGGAAAGCCAGAGTACCCAGGTGATGCTGGAAGTGGGTGTGTGCGGTTGGAATTGGCAGGACAGCCTATCCTCCTCCATCTTTCCGGAAGGACTCAGCTGAACCCCTGCTGTCTGAGCTACGGTTTGGGGGAGGGCTGAAAAGGAGCAGGGGTGCTCCTTTCATCAGATTGTTCCAAACTTCCTAGTGGGTTAATGTGACATGGAGCCAAACCACACCGAAGAGCCTGTTTACTGTTGTTAAGAGCCTTGGCCTTTTATTTAATCATCAGAAAAAAACCAAGGCTGTAGGTTCTGGTAAAGTGCCAGATTAATTATTCAGAAAGAAAGGCCTGGGATTGGACCAAATGTTGTCTCATTAGCATGCAGTGTCCATGCTGGAGTCTGGTTAGACAACCAGGAGAGGTCGATGGGAGGGAAACAGGAGAAAAACAAAGTTACCTTTCCCTGTGTTGTGCTGTGGAATATCACACTGTAGAATGCCCAGTATAGGGTATTCTCCAGCAATGTGCTTTGGCCCAGGCCTCGTTCAGGGATATGCAAGACAATTATTCTGCCAGCCTCCTGAATCTCTGCCCATAAACTTGGCTTTCTTTCCTCTTACAATCCATTGTGTCTAAGGACAACCCTCCCACTTTTCTTCAGATCTCACCTCCTCTGACCCACTCAAGGACTTCAATCCTGAAATTTTCTCTTCTTTTTCCTGTGCCGTTAATTTCCCCTCTCTACTAAATGATTCCCATCAGCATGCATTCTAGTATATTTTTCATCTTGGAAAAAAAAAAAAAAAAAACTCAAGACTCTACTTCTCCCTCCAGCTTCTCTCTCCTTTTTTCCCTTTACAGTAAAATTCCTGAAGAGTTGCCTATACTATTTTTTTTTCCCCTTTACTCCATTCATTCTGGAACTTATTCATATCAGGTTTTGTTCCCACCATTTCACTTACCAGTATGGTTGAGAAGCCAAATCCAGGGGTGACTGTCCCTGCAAAGTGTTATTTTATTGGATTTCCTCCTTTTTCCAGCCTCTAAACAAAGCAGTGTCCTGGGCCTCAGATTCCTTCTGTCTCTACCTTGTCAATCTCCTCCAGTCTCGTGGCTCTGTATACCAATCTTTAGGATGATGACACCCAAATTCATATCTCACCTCTCCTCTGAGGTCCAGACTCCAATTCCCCCTTGATGTTTAATAGATGTTACAAACCTCACATGTCTAAAACAGATCTCTTCATGCCCTGTTCTCCCTGACCCAAATTGCTTCTCCCACAGTCTTCCCTGTCTCACAGCTATTCCATTCTTCTAACTCCTCAGTACAAAATCCTAACTATCATATTTTTCCTCTCCTCTATCATATTTTTGCCTCCAGCCTATCAGCAAGTTCTGTCAGCTCCACCATCATGTCATACTGCACATCCAAACACTCGCTGCCATCTGCCTCATCGCCTCTCACAATTATCAGCTCTCACCTAGACTACTACAGTAGTCTGCTAACCACTCACCCACAGTCTGTTTTCTACGTAGCAACCAAAGAAATATTTTAAAAACATAATTGAATAATTTTATTCCCCTAATCAAATTCTTTATGGCTTCTCCATCACACTGAGAACAAAAACCCAAAGTCCTTCCTCTGGTCACATGAGCTCCTCTCTGATGTGGCCCCTGCTTGTTTTCACAGCTTCATCAGCTGCTCTCTGTTGGTGCCTCTTTGCACTCAAACTAGCCTGCCTGTGACGCCTCCAACAGTGTAGTTTGTCTCTCAGACTTTGTAGTCCAGGTTTCATTTATAGTAATAGCATACCACTTACGGAGCGCCTACTACAGGCAAGCCAATACCTAAGGCATTTTACATACATAATTTTTAAATTCTAACCACAGGTGTTATTATTATCTCCTCTTTACAAATAAAGAAACTGAGGCTCGGAGAGTAATTTGCTTAGGGTAGCAGAGCCAGACAGTAGTAGGAACTGGGATTCACAGCCAGGTGTGTCTGGTTTTAAAGTCTAAGCTCTTCCCACTGCATTCTGCTGCTTCTTTGTGATCACAACAAACTAGTGTGGATTTAATGCCCTCAGTAAAATGTTCCTTTGAGGGGTGTGTTGGTGTGTATATGCTCATCTCCTGATATTCATTATAAAGTTAACTTAAAGCTTTTCAAAGAAGTTGCTAAGGAAATTGATCCTGTTTTAAACTCCTTGGATTTCCAGAAAAAGAGTGTGCATGTGTGTGTGTGTGTGTGTGTGTGTGTGTGTGTGTGATAGGGATACAGCATCTTCCCACCTAAGGGATGGAGCCTGTAGGGCTGGGGAACAAGCCCCAAGGTATCAGCTGCAGTGAAGGCTCTCTTTTGTCTCCAAATGCTAATAGTTCTGGATTCAAAATCTTTTCTCTCTTTGACTGGACCCAGAGATAATAAAAAACTTACAGCATATAATTTGGCATTTTACGGGTATGGTAGGCTCACAAAAATTTTGTTCTCCCTGACAAGGCTCAGATAATTCTATCAAAATAAATCTCTGAAGGAAAAAAGCTTTCTTTTAAAGTCTATGAGAAGCCTTTTCAAGAACAAAAATAACACTTAAAATGGATATTCTATGTATCTTCTTTTTCTTCTCTTTTTCAGAAGAAATTCTACCCTTTCTGATAAGAGAAAATAAAAATGTCAGGGGGAAAAAATGTCAAAATTTGGCAATTGTAGAGAGGGGAAATTTCCTCCAACACTGTACTTTGAATTTTAAAGAGTTTTGGGCACAGGTTGTGCAGGAGTCAGATTTCCACAACTACACATATCCTTCTTCAGTGCCCACGCCCATGAGTTTTGCACTCAGTCATCAAACGTTGACTGAGAACATGACTGTGTTAGGGCTCTCCGAAGAAAGAACCAATAGGGTGTATATATATACATATACATATACATATACATATACATATACATATACATATAGTCATTTAGTTACTAAGTTGTGTTTGACTCTCTGTGACCCCACAGATTGTAGCCTGCCAGGCTTCTGTGTCCACGGGAATATACGTATGTATATTCTTGCCTGGGAAGTAGCAAGTCAGCAACAACAACGAAGGAGACAATATTGTAGGATTTGGCTCACAGGATTAAGGAAGGCAAGAATTCCCCAAATCTGCCATGCACAAGCTAGAGGACCAGGGAAACTAGTGGGATAATTCAGTCTGAGTCTGAAGGCTTGAGAACCAGGAGGGTTGATGTACAAGGGCAGGAAAAGATGAATGTCCCAGCTCAGATAGAGAGCTACTTTGCCCTTCTTCCACATTTTTTGTTCTATTCAGGCCCTTAATGGAATGGATCCTTCCCACCTACACTGATGAAATCAATTTCTTTACTCAGTCTACCCATTCAAACGCTAATCTCATCTGGAAATACTCACAAACAGACCTAGAACTATCTAACCAGCTATCTGGGCATCCTTCAGCCCAGTCAAATTGACACGTAAAATTAACCATCATAGTAGCTATTTCAAGAGCCACATAATTTAACATCTCCTCTAATGGTCTCTCTGATGTCTGCTCTCTCAAGTTTTGTGGACACTTCTCTGTCCAAAATGTGCTTGATGAGAGATGGCCAGTATCTTGCAGCTCAACCTCACAGGGAGGTTGAGTAGACAAACTGAATTTTGTATGATTTCAATAAAGTCACATTTACCATATGTTCAACATTGTGCTGGGGAGTGTGATGGCTACAGTGGGGAGGAAGAAGAGAGTAAAAACTCACTTATTGAGAGCCTATTGTGTGCCAAATAATTTATAATGCATATATAATTTCATGATATATAGGTTAAAAATTTTTCTTCATGGGTGAAGAAGAAATGAGGTTTTAAAAGGTTAAGTACCTCAACTCAAGCTAGGGAATGAGAGCGTTAGAATTGAGATTGAGAATTGTCTGATACTAAAACACATGCCCATTTCATTGTGCTACATTGGCATAGGCACAACTAAAGTTGAGATTCCCTTCTAAATGTGCTATGATCCAAGATGAAATACCAAATTTTTCAAATAACAAATTCTGAAGGAATTTGGAGAAGAGGAAAGTGAAAGTCGCTTGGTCATGTCTGATTCTTTGCAACCCCGTGGACTGTAGGCTGCCAGGCTCTTCTGTCCATGGAATTCTCCAAGCCAGAATACTGGAGTGGGTAGCCGTTCCCTTCTCCAGGGGAGCTTCACAACCCAGGTCTCCTGCATTGCAGGTGTATTCTTTACTGTCTCAGCTACCAGGGAAGCCTGGAGAAGAGGAAGAAGGAGATAATCAGATTATCAAAGAAGATCACATGGAGGAGGCAGTGTAGGAGATGAACCTTGAAATCTGGGTAGAGTTTTTATGAGAAAGTAGGAAACTCAGAGGGGAATTACAGCCATGGAATCAGAATGAACTGAGAACTAGAGGAGATTGATAGTCACGTGTGAGGAGTGAAAAGGCAGTTGCTCTCTGCTCCTGAGAGTGTATGCTGAAAGGAGATCGGGCTAGGCAAGTATTGTGACCAGGTTATAGAGTGCTTTAAAGCCAGGTAGAGTTTTAACTAGAGAGGTATGAGGGGAGAGTGGATAGCCAATTTGCCTTCCAGAGGGGGATCTTTTATTATCAACTGAGACATGGTAGAACTTGCAGTGTACGTAAATACTACATTGAAATATAAGCCATGATTTTGTTCTGCAATATTGTAAAAACTAAAATTGCTCTTAAAATAGAAGAGAAATACAACTATGACCATTTAGACACAGTGTACAGAAGGACCTTCAACTCATCATCGTCAGTGTCTCAGAAATAAGAGAAACAGTTTTGTCTACTTATGGCTCAGACAGCGAAGAATCTGCCTGCAATGCAGGAGACCTGGGTTCAGTCTTTGGGTTGGGAAGATCCCCTGGAGAAGGGAATGGCAACCCACTCCAGTATTCTTGCCTGGAGAATCCCGTGGACAGAGAAGCCTGGCACGCTACAGTCCATGGGATTGCAAAGAGCCAGAGACAACTGAGCGACGAAGCAAAGCGAAACACTGGTGGTCAGCACCACGGACAGCGATGCTGTGGCCGCGTGCTGCGTCTCCAGGCAGAGGAATTTAGCCTTGGTGAAGTGTATCTGTCGTACTAAACCAGTGAGTGGAATGCAGTCTTTTAGGAATTTCAAAGATGAATCTTTCTACCAAGCTTCTCTTTCTTTGGACTCCCACCTGGGAGAGGAGAGCCCCACGTGTGCTTTCTATAGAAATTTGATGTATAGATGTGTACAGATGTACAGAAAACTCAAAGCTTTCAGGAAATGGAAACTAATTCTTTTCACAAAGATTAAGGACCCTGGAATAAGAAAATGGGTAGTGGCACTTTTTATACTTCTGAACTCAGTTTTCCCTTGTTACCAAGACATGGAACTCAGTTATCCTTCATATTCAGCTCCCTAAGACCAGTCAATCCTGTCTGGTCTGAGGTCCCCAGCTTGCCTCCTACTGAGGCCCAGAATAGAAAAGGACAAGAAAACTGCAGAAGTTGCATGGCCTCATTCTAAGAGTGTATTTTGAGGTTATTTCTAGTTTCTTAAATCTTATCTACAAACTTCTCAATCAGACTTAGCTTGAGGTTAGACATCTGAAGCTGGACTCAGGGTAGTATTCTTTGCTTAATAGAGGAAGGAAAGGTAAGTGTAAATGGATTTAGAATCTATAAAATGCATCTGAATCATAACTGCTCTTTTTTAAAGGGGCAGTTCTGTCACTGAGGGACATTATCAGGTTTGCTCTTACTGGAGATGCTGGACTCTGATGGGACTTCTTCCTGATCTAACAGATCTTCAATGCATAAAGCAATCTTATTGTTCCAAGTCTTTACCATGACACCCATGGGGTCTTCTTCCATTCTTTTGCTCTGGGCTGACCTTATGCTAATGCCTATCACCCACTGGACTTCTTTTGTCTAGTGCTTTGCCCACATCAGAACTTTAGGGCCTCCACACCATAGTTCTTTTTTTTTTTTTTTACACCATAGTTCTTACTGTCCCCTCTGCCTGCCATGCCCTAAACACTCCTCACCTTTATCTCTTCTTGAAGATTTTGCCTATTGTTTAAGCCCTTACTATTGAGAGGCTTTTCCTAACCTCCCAACTAAATAAGGAGCCTTAAGGCCCCATGGTATCTAAAATGCATAGCTTTGCATGTTGGTGCTTCATGCATCTGGATTCTCTCTCTTCCACTAGATGGTAGATTCCTTAAGAGCAGGAACTGTGATTTATATTGTATGTACCACAAGCCTTCCTGGTAGCTTAGTTGGTAAAGAATCCGCCTGCAATTCAGGAGACCCTGGTTTGATTCCTAGGTTGGGAAGATCCACCAGAGAAAGGAGAGGCTACCCACTCCTGTATTCTTGGGCTTCCCTGGTGGCTCAGCTCGTAAAGAATCTGCATGCAATATGGGAAACCTGGGTTTGATCCCTGTGTTGGGAAGAGCCCCTGGAGAATGGAAAGGCTACCCACTCCAGTATTCTGGCCTGGAGAATTCCATGGACTGTTTAGTCCATGGAGTTGCAAAGAGTTGGACATGACTGAGCAACTTTCACTTTCACCACAAGCCATCCATAGGTATATGTCAAGTTTAATTATTTGGAAAAATTCTGTCAGGCTACACTTGTGTACCAGTCCTTAAATTAGACCTACAAAATAGACTCTGAAGGGTGAGAACCTCTTAGAAGAGAAGGCAAAACAGACAGGATTTAAGTAGATTGCCACCAGTCACCTCCCCTTGCCTCTCTTGAATTCCTTTGTGGCAAAGAGAAAACAATGTTGGCTTCCTCATTTAATCATTACTGTGACTTTTGAGGCTCTTAAAAATTAACTTAATGCTTTTCTAAAATGCCACTTGACAACAGTGTACAGGTATTTTACATAACTACTGTATACCAGAGGTGTCTTCAATAGAATGTAGTGATCAAAATCCAGATCATAATAATTATATCCCGTCAGGGTTTCCATTATAAGCTCCTCTCCAGAAGGGTTTGTTACCCATTTGTTTAATTTGTATCAGGCTTCAGCCTGACATGCGAGTTCTCAGTCTGACTATAATGTAGGACATCTTTTTTTGCCTCAAAATACACATTTTAATCAGTAGAGCAGTTCTCTATGCAGAATACTGAGTTTCTCTGCTGGGGAAGCAGACTCAGTTATTTACACTTGACATTCCTGTCAACACTGGGTATTCATATCATACCTGGAGCAACTCTGATGGTCAAGGCTGCAACACTGCTCAAGGTCCCCTGTTAGCCATCCTGTGGATTGGGTGTCAATCGTGAACACAGTGATCCAAGGGCTCTTGGGAACATGAGTCACTTGTGAATGTTTATCACCCTGAATTTAACTGTTAAAGAGAGGGGGAACTCGAGGCTTTCCTCAGCCAGGATGCCTGGCCTCCTGTTATCTGCTGACCTTGGCTAGCAGTGGATCCTCAGGAAAACTAAAGGCTCCCTGATCCCCTCCCCAGGAATCAGTCTTATTCTCTTTCCTCTGGGTTTTGCCTCAGCTATTGGAGACCCAAGTTTACCGCTCCTTCACCCCTCCTAATTCTGAGTAGGTTATACCTGCCAGGGTCAGGGGTTAAAGGAGAGAAGTACTTGCTCCTCACAGATCTATTCTGAATGGAGGACATTCCTGGTCTTCTTTCCCTCAAGTCCTATTCCTCTTGATATTCTCTTTGTTTTTAGACATATCTTCTTATCTTTACATTGAATTTTCCTGGGGAACTTCTATGAAATTAAAGCATAGATAAAGGCAGGGACTGGAAGAATAGAGGAAAGGTAAAACCGAAGGTGGCTCATTTTGAGTCTCACAAGTTGGTTGTGGGAATTGCTCCTAGAAAACTTTCTATTTAGAAACTTCCTGCTTTGAGAATTCTACCAAAAGACTTGCTGAGTAGCTCAGGCCGATTACTTATTTGCTCTGTTTCCTTAGCCGTCAGGGGAGGGGGATTCATTATTTAATGCACTCAGCAAACATTTATTGAGCAAACTGGAAAAATACAAGCCCTATCCTTATGCTGCTCACAAGCTAACTGAAGTCAAAAACAGTGAAACAAGCACTGACAATATGAAAAAGGAAATATAGCTCCAGAGGGAAAAATACAAAAATCCTAACTTGGGGAACGTTTAAAGTTGTTTTTTTCCAGAACATTTTTGCTGAGGCCCAAGAATGAGTAAAGGTTACCCGGGAAGAGAAAGAGAACGTGCAATCTAGGCTGAGATTCCAAAACAGAGGGCCTGGTCTGCAGCGGCACCCCTCGTATGTTGGATACTCAGAGCAGATTCTTGTTAAATACTCCCTTCTGTATTCAACACAATTATTCAGTAATAACTGTAGATGAAACAGGGAATAATAAAATTCATCACATGAACAAGATTTT
The DNA here is from genome assembly GCF_016772045.2 of Ovis aries. Classification (NCBI taxonomy): domain Eukaryota; kingdom Metazoa; phylum Chordata; class Mammalia; order Artiodactyla; family Bovidae; genus Ovis; species Ovis aries. The sequence continues at coordinate 80,284,718 of NC_056056.1, read as the reverse complement.
TATGACTCTGCATGGGGGCCAGATGTTAACTAGACTTTCTGTGGTGACCATTTAGGAATATATACATGTATTAAGTCATGTTGTACACCTAAAATGAATGTTATATATTAATTATACCTCAATAGACACACACACACAGGAAAAATGGCCAGTAAAAAGGATACAAAGTGAAAACCTTGTATTGAATTATCAGGTGTATAATCATGCCTGTAAAACTTTAAATGAAACAAAAATATATTATTATACAAAAAAGAAAAAGGTAATAAAATAGCACTTAAAATGTGATAAGTATTTTTCTTGAAAAAGAGGAAAAACTTATACCTACTTATTGGTCTGCAGCTGAATTAATGCTAATATTATAGCTTCTGGTTTTGAAATATAACTTCTGTGTCTTTGTCAATGAGTATATCAAAATGGCTCTTCTTTGTGCATCACCACTCAATAGTCAGTATAGCCAGATTTGTCAGCATTCCTTCACTTGTAGATGATCAGAAAATTTTTTTCAGTAATCTTATCTCTTTCTTTTTGGCTGTGCTGGGTGTTCGTTGCTGCGCAGGCTGTTCTCCAGCTGTGGGGAGCAGGGGCTCCTCTCTAGTTATGGCGAGCAGGCTTCTCACCGCCATGGCTTCTCTCGCTGCAGAGCACCAGCTCTAGGTGTCTGGGCTTCAGAAGTAGTGGCACGTGGGCTAAGTTGCTCCAGCCTTTGGAATCTTCCTGGACCAGGGATTGAAACTGTGTCCCCTGCATTGGCAGGCAGATTCTTAACCACTGGATCACCAAGAAAGTCCTTTTATTCTTGAGACAAATGTGCATGTGCAAGTTGAATTCATATGCATGAGACACAACTGTGTAATTGAGCATTCCAAATTAACTTTCATGAATAATAAAATCCTTGTCAAAAGAAAAGTAATAAAAATGGCTTAATATGAAGGTAGCATGTTTTATTAAAATCCAACAGATACCACAGCAATTATTTAGAAGTTAGACCTACCGAAGAGGCTTTGTAATTTATCAATGACTTTCAGCCTAACACGACCAGAAACACGCCTGTATTGTAGTTGAAGAAGTTGGGTTTATCATTGCAGTGAAGATGTCTCAGTAAGAGCGTGTTGAAAAGAACCTATTTGAGGGAATTCCCTGGTGGTCCTGTGGTTAGGACTCGGACTTTTACTGCTGGGACCCACATTCCATCCCTGGTTGGGGAACTAAAATCCCTCAAGACACACAGCACAGCAAATGAAAACAAAAAACCTTATTTGGTTTGGATTTAAGCTGTGGTTGGGTAATTTGGGGCAGGGTCTAAGGAAGCAGGGGCTCACTCTGAATCAGGTGCTGTTAGAAAGTGGGGCAGTTCTGTAATGGGGCATCTCAATAAATCTTATCTATAGGGACAGTCAATCATGTCAGCCAGGAGACTGGGAGCGATGGTGCTTCATGTCATATAGCGACCTTGTCTGAAGTGGACATTCTGCAGGATGTTTATGTTTGACAAGAGAACAGTATGGGCTAGCAGTAGCAGATCAATGTGTCAGACGTTGAGCCCACTGTGTCGTCTTTTCCTGGAAATCAGGGGCTGTTTTTTTTCTCTTTCCCTCCCTGTAATCATCTAGAATTGCCAGTATACTGAAAGGTTTCAGAAAACGCCACCCCTGAATCTTCCACTTTGGCATATTGATTATTTTAAGCTGAGTCACTTGAGAAAAGAGCAGATGCAGGAAGGGCTCTCTGACCGCTCCCTTCGTATCTACAAGCAAGTCATAACATCACTCTTGAGAGAGATGTCCTCCCTGTACCAAGAAGAGAACATTCTTATCCCGGGAGACAGGGAGCCAGTGCCGAAATGGATCTATACGAACAAGCTTCTAAGATAACTCTGGTCTTCCATTAGTTTCTCTCATATACCTCCTAGTCACTCTCCCACAATTTACTGGCCATAGCCCAAACCTCTTTGTCTTGTCATCTCTCCACAAATGTATCGTTTATTTGTTTAAAAGGTGTATAAGATTTCAGTTCTAACTGCTTCTGTGAGTCTTCATTTTACTTAGAAAAACTCCTGTGTGCACATAAAAAATATTAAATAAAATATGTATGCATTCCTCCTGTTAATCTGTCTGTTAATTAGGTCAGTTTAGTTCTTAGGCCTAGCCACAGAACCAAAGAGGAGGATAGAATGGAGTTTTTCTTCAATATTTTTTATTTCTCAAAAATTGATTTTCAAACAATACCTGGGTAGGGGCCTGTGAACCTATATTTTAATATGTGCCTTAGGGAATTCTTGCCAGAAATTCTGGGAAATATTGATCTCTTCCTTTTCCTTAAAAGGGAAGCTTCATAGTAGATAATTTAATAAAGCTTACGGGTACCTGGTTATTATTTGGAGGAAAGACTACAGTTGGATCATTCTGTATAGCACGATAAAGTTTGGATGAATGCCTTGATAGCTCTATACAGGAGTTAGATTGTATTCAAAAATTTTACATATTGAATGGATAAGAAAGCTGTGGTACATATACACAATGGAGTATTACTCAGCCGTTAAAAAGAATTCATTTGAATCAGTTCTGATGAGATGGATGAAACTGGAGCCGATTATACAGAGTGAAGTAAGCCAGAAAGAAAAACACCAATACAGTATACTAACACATATATATGGAATTTAGGAAGATGGCAATGATGACCCTGTATGCAAGACAGGGAAAGAGACACAGATGTGTATAATGGACTTTTGGACTCAGAGGGAGAGGGTGGGATGATTTGGGAGAATGACATTCTAACATGTATACTATCATGTGAATTGAATCGCCAGTCTATGTCTGACGCAGGATGCAGCATGCTTGGGGCTGGTGCATGGGGATGACCCAGAAAGATGTTATGGGGAGGGAGGTGGGAGGGGGGTTCATGTTTGGGAATGCATGTAAGAATTAAAGATTTTAAAATTTAAAAAATAAAAAACAATAAAAAAATAAAAAAAAATTTTACATATATACATGCATATATACATAGGCTCTGCTGGGTCTTAGTTGCTATGTGTGGACTTTCTCAAGCTGAGGCGAGCAGGGGCTCCTCTTCATTGTGGTGTCAGGCTTATTGCAGTGGCTTCTCTCGTTGAGGAGCACAGGCTCTGGGACACGAGGGCTGAGGTTCTAGAGCGTGAGCTCAGTATTCGTGGAGCATGGGATTAGTTGCTTCGAAGTGTATGGGATCCTGCCAGACCAGGGACTGAATCTGCATTGGCAGGCAGATTCTTAACCACTGGAAGTCCCCTCAAAACTACATTTTGAGGACATTACATACATGTCAGTGGGTCGCCACCTTGGAGGTTTCCCTAGGTTTCTTTAAGAACAGTAGTTCTCAAAGGGAGGTACCCAGACTAGCAGTATCAGCATCACCCAGGAATTTGTGAGATACACAAATTTTCAGACTCCTTCTCAGACCTACTAAGTCAGAAATTCTGTAGGTGGAGGGTATCAGTCTGTTTTAACAAGCCTCCAGGTGACTCTGATACCTGACTTAAGTTTGAGAACCACTGCCTAAGAGAATCCTGATCCTGTCTTCAACTTGGCCAATCATTTCATCATGTGAATCTGTCCTTAAATTGCAACTTAGAATACTTACATATTTTGGGAATATAACCTTGAACTCACTATGACTTATTGCTACTTTTTAAAAATATTGCCAAACTGTCTTCCAAAATAGTCACGCTAATTTGCTTAGTATATTGATGAATAATTGTTGCCCCATGTTCTTAGTCAATACTGATCCAAAGTTTAGCCTCAGGGTATAATTACAGAGAACTGTCTTAATCTCTTCATTCAAGATGAATTTACCCTTGAATCTAAGTCAGGATGGTGGCTTCCAGAAGTTGTTCTGCTGAACCTCAGAGGCTGTCAGGCAGGAGGGGGTAGACAGACGATGGAGGGAATGGGTCTCTGCTTGCTCTTTCAATCAGAACTGTTCCAACCGAATTGGTTTTAAGTGTTGGTACTCCAAATCAGATTTCCTTTCTAACAAAGAAGTCTGTTGTTAAAATATTTGAAAAACTAGCCTTGGTTATCACAGACCAGAGTACTTGGACTATATCGTTTTGGCCTCCATATGTTTACTTTAAAAAAAATCAAATTCATCAATATTGAGAGGCATTAAAAAAAAAAGCAGCTTGTAGAAAAACATTGTTGTACTTACTATACTAATACATTGTAAGAACATACCATAACCCAGTGCAATGTCCCCTTAATGAGGACTTTAGGGGACCAAATGCTTGTGTCTCAGAACTGTAAATTCTGTACTACTATTGAGCAAATAGTGAAACACATATTATTCTGTTTTCCTTTTTGCACTGGCTACAGGAAATCTTAGAGCCAGATTTTCAGTTCAACCTTATTTTTAGCACCTCCCCCCTCCACCTCTACCCTTTGCCTAGATTTTCTCCTTTAATTTTTTCACTATATATCTTAGTGAGATGTCTTAAGTTCATTTTTTAAAAAGGGGAGAGGTGGAAATCTTCCAGCCCAGGGGTCAAACCTGCATCTCTTACGTCTTCTGCATCGGCAGGCAGGTTCTTTACCACTAGCACTACCTGGGAAACCCAGATAAGTAAATAAGTAAGTAGTAAATAGGAAGTGATTAACATTTGAGTGGTAGTGGAAACTGAGGCAGTGAATGGGATCACCCAGGGAGGGCATACAATATGAGAATGGACCAGGGTCAATGATGGAATCCCTAGAACAGCAAATTTCTGTGGTTGGCTGAGGAACGAGAAACCGAAGAAAGCAAGCTAGCAAAGGAGAGCATTCAGGAAAGAGGAAGTGCTCAATGATGTCTGAGAGTAAATAGAGCTCATGTAAGATAAAAACTGAAAAAAGATAATTGGATTTAACAGCCAGGAAATTAACAGTAGTAACTAAGTGTTAGTTGCTCAGTCGTGCCTGACTCTTTGCGACCCCATGGACTGCAGCACACCAGGCTCCTCTGTCCATGAGATTTTCCAGGCAAGGATACTGGAGTGGGTGGCCATTTCCTTCTCCAGGGGATCTTCCCAATCCAGGGATCGAATTCGGGTCTCCTGCACTGCAGGGAGATTCTTTACTGACTGAGCTACAAGGGAAGAAGTTTATCTTACTTTTTAAAAATAAAGGGTGTTAGTTGCTCAGTTGTACCCAACTCTTTGCAACCCCATGGGCTATAGCCCACCAGGCTCCCCTTTTTACCTCCAAACTAAAGCTACTTAGAAAAATATGCTCATGAATGAAAAACAGGTCCTAATATTTCAAACAAGCTAAAAGAAAAATTCAAAACTGATAGAATATATAAAAGAATGACAATTTAGAATCCAAAATTCCAAAATCAGAAAATTTTGGAAATGAGGTGATAAATCCAGGAAAATTTTCAAATTAAAGGGAAATTTTTATTTCAGAAATAAAGACTAAATTAGGAAAACACAAAAGAGAATAATAAGCACAATAGATAACTGAGTGAAGAGAAAGAGAGAGTGAAAAGGAAGAAAGATTTTTAAAAAGATATAGGCCACAACAAAGGAAACACGTGAACATGTTTCTTAGGGGAGAGGGAGAGAATGGAATAGGAGGATCAGGGACAGCTAGAATTCTTTGAGTACGAATTGTTTTGCAGATTTGACTTTGAAACCACATGACTGTGTTGCATAGCTATAAAACAAAATTTTAAAAAGCAATCTTGAGTGTAAAAATAGAACAAAGTGAAGTCACTCAGTCATGTCCAACTCTTTGAGACCCCATGGACTATAGCCTACCAGGCTTCTCCATTCATGGGATTTTCCAGGCAAGAATACTGGAGTGGGTTGACATTTCCTTCTCCAGGGGATCTTCCCGACCCAAGGACTGAACCCAGGTTCTCCTGCAATGCAAGCAGATGCTTTACCCTCACATTCATATACCATAGCCTGATTTAATCTCTAAAGATTTCAGTGTTCTTCAGTGATTCCAGCCAAAGTTTTTCCAGGTTCAGTCTTGTTTGTTCCTATGAAAAGTCACGAAAGACTTAGTATCCTCACAATCGACTTTTTCATTGGAAGGGAATTAGTAGAACTTTAAAAATGATCCTTGACATCTCCTATAGCACCTGTTGGTAGGAATACTCTTGCTGGAGGAGCAATATAGAGCTCGGAGGCAGCTGATTTGGGAACTTGCCTGGTTTATTTTTCCCGCCTGCTTTTATTGGGTTAATAGTCATCATTAGTTGTAAATCAATAGTCATAAATTAATAAATAAATTCATTTTTAAGAAGAAAGAATAACTTGACAAAAAAAATAAAGATGACTGTAGACTCTTGTAGAGAGATGAATTGTATATGGCCAATACCAGTCTCAAACTTAAAATGGAATTTATGGAGTTAGTTTTTAAAGCACAGTGGTTCTAACACTTTTGGAGTTGGTTCTTGGCTCTTATTAGTTGAGAGACCTTGGGGGAAGTCATCAGAGACCTCCATCTCACAAGTGAAACCTCTTCTGTTACGGTTGGGGCCCCTAGGAAACAGATTCTGAGAAGCAGTTTGGCAGTCAGTTTATTTATTAGGGAGTCCTCTTGTGATCAGTCCTTACAGAAGGGAGAAGAAGAATTAGGATTGGATAAGGGAGAAATTGGGCTATGATACTCTCCCAACAAAGGCCTTAGCCAACCCCACAGGGAACCCTGGTATCAGGATGACCCTTGGAGTTGTCCCAAGTCAGGCTGGTCTTTATACCACACCTTGATCAGAATTAATAGTTGCCAGCTGTCCCTGGAAGCATAACCTTGGAGGGGCAGTTTTCTCACTCAAGGCTAATAACTGAGGGCCAAATTCCAGCAGCACTCCCAGCAGCTGGAGAAATAAGTTCTTCCTGAAGTGGGCCTGGACCATACATCACAGCATCACTAAAATCCCCAAAGGCTATGGAGGCTCAGCCAAAGTGAAGACTAGATCCCAAAGGATTGTTGTCCCCTGCTGTCCATTCCCCATGATTTATTAGTTCACGTTTACCCATCTCAGTTTATTTCTGAGTACAGCAAATCTGTCACAGTAATAGCAATGCAAGATGAAAAGGTGTTGGATGGAAGAATAAGCCATCTGACCAGAGAGAAGGGCAAAAGGGGAAGTTATACAGGAGTGACCCTGTCGTCGTGGTTGGTCGGCTCATGGTGGGAGAGAAGTCAGAATGGGTGGTAGATGTACCAGAGGCCATAGAGAATGGCTGGTAAGCAGCTACCGTACTAGTTCCAAATCAGATTTGAAGGTCACGATGCAAGGTTCCTTTTCCATCCACTGTATGACTTCCTTAGATACATTGAAAATTCATAGGAGGAGAAAGCTTGGTCAGCCTCATTCTCCCCAGCTGCTCCTCTGGATCCCACTGTTCTCATCCAGGACCTCCAGCGCAAACCCAGAGAGGAGAATGAGGAAGAAAATATCTTTTAAAAGTGATGATAATATTCCCATTCTCTGCTCACCCTGGAGGCTTATTTTGAATATCACAGTGATTTAAATTGTTAGCAGTTTAATTCATTTTTAAAAGATTAACCAGACCAATTATTCATCAGATTTCACGGTCTTTGTCAGCCTCAATAAGGGTCCTTTGTTACAGTGATTAATGTGTTTTAATTGTAGCTTCTCTCAGAGCAATAATTCGATCGCACAGTATTTGCCGAATCTATGGAAATCTTGGAAATGCTTTGACAGCTGAGCTATTCTTGGGAAATGAAAGTAAAGGAATATATGTAACTAACAAAAAGTGTTTTATAGCATATTATTAATATGGATTTTCCCTCTCTGACAGACCTTGCTCAACTTCAGAAGTCCATGAGGCTGCTTGCTGCGCGTGTCAGTTTGCCATACAGGAACAATCAGGAGGTAGAGCTCAGTTAACACAGGTGACTGCACTTTCTACAGTTAGTGTCCTCAAACACGTGCTAATCATAATAATAATCATTGCAAATGCACATGGGTCACAGGGAAAGTTAATCAACTAGCCAGTGCCTATAGATAATCATCCAGTTAAGAGGGTGGATTCTGTGTTGATCATTCTATTTTCTCCCCAATGCTTCATCTTTATTCATTTAACTGGTGGCCACTGTCCCTGTTAAGGATTTTATAACATCAGAAAGAAGTCTGTATGGGACTTCCCTGGTGGTCCAGTGGTTAGGACTCTGATTCCCAATGCAGGGAGTGCCAGTTGGATCCTTGATTGGGGAACTAAATCCACATGCCCCATGGCATGTCCTAAAGTAAATAAATTAATTTTTTTAAAGAAAAATAGTTTTTTTTTTTAAAAGATGACTGTATAACCTGGTAGAGAGATGAATTGTATATGGCCAATACTAGTCTCAAACTTAAAATGTATTTTAATGGAATTAGTTTTTAAAGCACAGTGGTTCTAAGACCTTTGGAGTTGATTCTTAGCTCTTATTAGCTATGAGACCTTGGGGGAATTAGTAATGCCTGGCCTCCCAGGCTTCAGTTTCCTCATCTCTAAAATAGGTATAATAATATTCACATGATAGTGAGTATTAAAATAAGGTATTACAAGTAAGACCCAGTACACAGCCTGGACTACAGCATCCAATAAATTATTTCTGAAAGAGCTATAAGCCTGGATAACATACAAGGACTACTGTATAGCAGCTGGAACTCTGCTCAATGTTATATGGCAGCCTGGATGAGAGAACAGTTGTGAGAATGGATACATGTATATATATGGCTGAGTCCCTTCGCTTTTGATCTGAAACTATCAGAACATTGCTTGTTAATCAGCTTGTAAATAAAAAGTTTAAGAGTTGGGGGGGGGGGAAGCTATAAGCCTTTTTACTTTAAGAAAATCTATGGACATGAGAACAGGGATCTGATCTCACAGTAATCCAGAGACAGGTAGGAAAAGTGTGCTACTGTTGTTTCTCACAGAAGAACCATGCCACTGCTCAGGGATGTGTGGTGATATTAGTAAACACATTGTATGTCCATCAGCAAACTTCTTAGTCAAGCACAAAGGATGCTCTAAAGCCCACAGGCGCTGATTCCCATTGCAGAACTTCTGCTCCAACCTGGGAGGCACCGAGGTCTCTTAATGAGTGGAGGGGTTGAGAATAGAATAAATAAGTCATTATTTGTTGACAGACATTAGCGCCTCTGTTGGGATATATGCATCAGCCAGACATCACCTCGTTTAATTCATGTAGCAAGCCTAGGAGGTAAATATCTCTATTGCCCGCACTTCACAGCTGAGGACACTGAGGCTCAGAGACAGTAAATAACTTGTTTGATAGATTTAAACCCAGGTCTTGCAAAGAGTCAGGCACGACTGAGCGACTTCACTTCGCTTCACTTCTGTTCAACTGTAGTGTCTGTTTTTTAATCGTGCACAGTTCTGCCTCCTGCCAATCCCACTTGATAACGTGCTGTTTTGAGGTTTCCCTGGTAGCTCAGTGGTAAAGAATCCACCTACCAATGCAGGAGACATGGGTTCAATCCCTGGTCTGGGAAGATCCTACATGCCAAGGAGCAACTAAGCCTGTGCGCCACAACTACTGAGCCCGTGTTCTCGAGCGCTGGAACTGCAACTGCTGAGCCCACTCATGGAAACTCCTGAAAACTGTGTGCCTAGAGCCCGTGCTCTGCAACAAGAGAAGCCACTGCAATGAGCCCCTGCTTGACGCAACTGTGTGGATCACAACAAACTGGAAAGTTCCTAAAGAGATGGGAATACCAGACCATCTTACTAAACATGTCTCCTGAGAACATGTATCTGGGTCAAGAAGCAACAGTTAGAACTGGACACGGAACAACTGACTAGTTCCAAATTGGGAAAGGAATATGACAAGGAGATATATCGTCACCCCACTTATTTAACTTATATGCAGAGTACATCATGTGAAATATTGGGCTGGATGAATCACAAGCTGGGACAAGATTGCCAGGAGAAATATCAACAACCTCAGATATGCAGATGACACTACTCTAATGGCAGAAAGTGAAGAGGAACTAAAGAGCCTGTTGATGAGGGTGAAAGAGGAGAATGAAAAAGCTGGCTTAAAAACTCAACATTCAAAAACTAAGATCATGGCATCCGTTTCCATAACTTCATGGCAAATAGATGGGGAAAAAGTGGAAGCTGTGATAGATTTTATTTTATTAGACGGTGACTGCAGCTATGAAATTAAAAGATGCTTGCTCCTTGGAAGACATACCTAGGATATTAAAAAGCAGAGGCATCACTTTGCCGACAAAGGTCTGTGTAATAAAAACTGATTTTTCCAGTAGTCACGTACGGATGTGAGAGTTGAACCATAAAGAAGGCTGAGCGCTGAAGAATTGATGCTTTCGAATGGTGGTGCTGGAGAAGATTCTTGAGAGTCCTTCAGACTGCAAGGAGATCCAACCAGTCAATCCTAAGGGAAATTAACCCTGAACATTCATTGGAAGGACTGATACTGAAGCTCTGTTACTTTGGCCATCTGAAGCAAAGAGCTGACTCACTGAAAAGACCCTGATGCTGGGAAAGATTGAGGGCAAGAGGAGAAGGGGATGGGAGAAGGTGAGATTGTTAGATGGCATCACCGACTCAATGGACATTAATCTGTGCAAACTCCAGGAGGTAGTGAAGGACAGGGAAGCTTGGCATGCTGCAGTCCATGGGGTCGCAAAGAGCTGGACACGACTGAGAGGCTGAACAACAACAACTCAGAACAGCTCATAGAATGACGAAGCTTAAGACTCACTCAACTGAAGGTACCCCAGCCTAGAAGAAGGACCAAGAAAAAAGTCAATGGCCCTGAAGGTGCAGAAAGCCCAGGAAAAGCTTCCAAGTACTACACTTGCCTTCTTTTCCTTTTGATCCTCTCTCTCCATAAGGGTGGGATTTTTTTTTTAAGCATACTTTTCCAAGTTGTTACATTAACAAATTTGCACTGATTTCTTTATCCTTGTCATCTAAAGACCACCTTGTCAGCGGATGGTGAACTTTCCCTTTATGCCAGGCCTGCTGCACTGTCTAATGTCACAAGTGTCTGCTCATATTAGCTCCCAGAGACTGGAGAGGGTTCCGCACGGGGCCTTTGCAGCAAGCTGATTTGACAGAATGAGTCCCCGCGCTCGCTCATGGCACTTATCAGTTAGTCAGCCCTCCTCGAGGAGGAGAATTTAGAGTGCACCATATTCAGTTTCCAAATCAACTGCTGTCCCCTCAGGAAGCTGTGTGTTGCATTATTAAAAGAGTTGCCTTCAACCACAGCACCATACTTAAACATTCATCCACATTAAAAAAAAAAAAAAAAAAGCAGGCGTGAGGAGGGGGCAGCACCACAGTGCCCCACACCCTTCACTGTTAACTCTTTCTCCCCGGCTTTCAATCTCCCTCCTGATGAACAGTCCCGTAACCTTTCCTGGTAACCACGAACAGTGTGATTTTCTGAGTCTTACTTTTACATAAAGTGGGGTGCTTTTGCATTCCTTGGGCTGGCTCTAATCCCTGAGCTCCCATAGCAAAGTCAAATCCAAAAAAATCTAGCTGCCACAAATGGTAACATCTTTGATTTATCTGTTACCTACCTCTCCCACGAGTTCACATGAAAAGCAGGAATTAGTTCTGAGTCAAAGATGAACAGATCTGAAGCTCACTCTTTCCTAATTATAACTTCAGATATTTCTAATTTCTTTTAAAAAGTAAAATTGATGTCCAGTTTACCTTTATCGTTCCAAACAAGAAATGGACAAGATTGCTGGAGGAAAGGAGGGATCCTTTCTAAAGCTGCATGTTGATATAAATATGAAAATGGATTAAACTCTGCTTCCAATTTCCAAACATGTGTACTTCAATGAATATTAAATGGCAGGCCCCTATCATCATCATGACTTATTTACTCACCAGCGTTTTTATTAAAAAGGGACTGGAATTGCCTGTGGAGCGTGAAAGTCTCCTGTAATTGAGTTTAGAGTGGTAAATCCACGAAACAGGCCACGGCCCCAGAGACACCCCCGAAACCCACCTGTCAGCTGGTGTTAGATCACAGCTCCAACAAGGCATGGCTGCCTGCTCCTGCTAAACACTGATGTGGCCCAAAATGAAAAAAAAGAGAAGTGATTTCCCCCGGGAGGAGGGAGGGCTGGGGGCAGATCGTGGGGGTTGGGAGGGCAGGAGAAAAACTCTCATCTAACAGCTGCCTGATGTCAGCTGGAATCATGATCTGAAACTCAGCTCGGGAAGGGCACTGGCCAGGGCCTCACTCGGGAAGGTGTCATTTCCTTATTCCAGCATCCGTTCGGTCGGAGCGTAATGGAGTGGACAAGAAGCTTTTTCATCACAGATGAGCCAGGGAAATCAAAGCCCAGAGTTTCAGTACAGACAAAGATACAACAAGCTTAGGACTGGCACAGAAGAGCTCACATCTGGAAATGGAGTTTGTCCAACTGAGCCCTGCTGGATCAGCCGGGAATGGGAGCAAGGCCATTTTAAGCCAAATAAATATTTATTGTTTACTAGTGCTGATCAGTGGAGAAGGAAATGGCACCCCACTCCAGTACTCTTGCCTGGCAAATCCCATGGACGGAGGAGTCTGGTAGGCTGCAGTCCATGGGGTCGTGAAGAGTCGGACATGACTGAGCGACTTCCCTTTCACTTTTCACTTTTATGTACTGGAGAAGGAAATGGCAACCCACTCCAGTGTTTTTGCCTGGAGAATCCCAGGAACGGGGGAGCCTGGTGGGCTGCCGTCTATGGGGTCACAGAGTCGGACACGACTGAAGTGACTTAGCAGCAGTGCTGATCAGTTGCTGAATGTATCAAAATAAGATACAGTCCTCATCCTGAAGGAACTTAAAATGTCGTTGGGGAAAACATGCAGATAAGTCAACTCTTACAATACAGTGTGTGGCAAGGGCTATGGCAGCAAACATATGTGCTTAAAACAATAAGTAAGAAGAAAGTGACATTTAAGTTGGATTTTTCAGAATGAGTAAGATTTAGACAGGCAAAGAGTAGGGTGCGTGGGGATGGCAGTAGGGATTAGAAACTCTTGCTGGATGGAGGAGATACATGATCGAAAGGGGCAAGTGGCTGTCTTACAGGGTTCCCAGAGACTTGATGTAGCTAGAGCTTCTCTCAGGACTATTGATGGATTATATGCTGAGAGATATGGGAGTAGAGAGAGACAAGCCAGAGGGTCAGGACTTTTATCAGCCTGGCTGATAAGTTTATCCTGAAAGCTATGGGGAGCAATGGAATGGAAGAATATTTTTTAGAGGAATGAAGGTGATTTTAATTCTGTAATCTCAAAAGTAGGTATCATATCCAGTGTTTCCATATCAGTGTGTCAGAAAATATTACATCTGTGGTTGTACAGACAAGCATCCCTGGAGTTGCACAGGGAAGCGGCACTTTCCCTGGAGTTTCCGCTCCAGGCTGGTGTCAGTTCTGCTGAAATGTTCATTTTCAATAGGATAGTTTCTATCACGAGACCTGAGACCTTCTTCTTTTCTAAGTTCCTAGTAGTCTGCCATGCTCTTTCCACTTTCCAGGATATGAACCTCACAGGGTCCCTTTGACTCGACATTGTAGTTGATTCCACATTCACTCATCTCCCTTGGAATGGAAGAATTTTAAACAGGGGAGTGATATGGCCAAGTTTACCTTTTAGAAAGACCAGTTTCCCTGTTGTGCAAAGCCTGAATTAGATGGGGGCAAGCCTGGAAATTGGAAGGCCACGAAGGAAGCAATATATACAGAAATCTTTGAGAGAGGAAGTGATGGCAGGCACAGTGTAGGTGGAAGAGACAGACTGAGAAACATAGAAGAGAATTAGCAGCACTTGGAAGACAATTGAAAATGGGAAATGAAGAGAGGAATTCAGAATGGCTTCAAGGCTTCTGGTTTGGGTTTAGAGCTGCTAGCTTTAGCAAATAAAAATGCATGGAACATTGGTACATATTGATAACCAAAAACTTCTTGTTTAATGGAAATTCAGATTTAACTGGGAATTCTGTATTTAATCTGGGAAACCTACTTAGATGGTTGGATAAATGTTGGGTCATTTATCAATCTGAGGATCAAAGGAGAAAAACAGATATACCTAGGAGAGGGGGCCACGAGGATGACGCACGCGTGCTTGTCACTCAGTCGTACCCAACTCTTTTGCTACCCCATGTGCTATAGCCCAGCAGGCTCTTCTGTCTGTGGGATTTCCCAGGGAAGAATACTGGAGTGGGTTGCCATTTCCTTCTCCAGGGCATCTTCCAGACCCAGGGGTCAAACCCACATCTCTTGTGTCTCCTGCATTGGCAGATAGGTTCTTTACCACTGAGCCACGTGGGAAGCCCCAAGAAGCTGAGAAGCTGACTTCTATTTATATTTGGTTTGATTATCCCCTGATATCTTTCTTTCTTCTGCAAGGATTAGTGTTAGCTGGACATGGCCACTCAGCTAGAGACTTTACTTGCTAGCTTCCCTTGCAGAAAGCAGTCACACTTTGACCAATAGGATGTGAGAAGTGATGTGTGTCTTGCTCTTAGAAGGACTGGGCATGAACACTCTTGACTCCTTTCTCATTTCCACTGGCTGAAAGATACCAGGTGAAATAGCCACCTTGGGCAGAGATATGTTGGAGATGGCAGAGCCATCTGACTTGCTCTGGGCCATCCACCTCTGAATTATCATATGAGAGAGAAATAAACTTAGCCTGTACCTTAATTTTCAAGAAGCACTGTTCAATGAGCAGTTGGAAATACAGGTCTGACGCTTAGAGAGAGGAGTGAGCTAGAGGGAGAATTGGGAGTGGTTAGTATACAGGTACTGAATGAGGCTTTGGGTTAGATTTCCCAGAAGAAATGTGTGATGTGAGAAGAATGAAGCATAGGAAAGTCAAGCGCTGTCTTTTTTCTTTTGACATTTCCTTTTTTTTTTTGGAGATACAACTTTAAACTTACCCTCAAGTTAAAAAAGATCTTCCAGGAGTACTAAGGTGTCAGAGTTTTGTTTTCATTTCCAAAGATTTTCCTCTCTATCCAGCCATGCATTAATATTCAGTACTATTAAATGTGTTTGTTTGGATTTGAATTTATATTTCAGCACTGTGTGGGAGGCAGTATGTTCTCGTGTCCTGTGAGTATCTGGACATTTACACACGTCCGGGTGGCTAGACTCTGTGGTAGGGTCAGTATACGTGTGTGTACTTTGTGCCTGGGGTGTGTCAGCACATATGTTTGTGTGGTCCCCTGTGTTCTGGCTTGTTGATGTGCCCTGTAGACATCTTTGCATGTTTGTCTGTAGGAGACACCGGTTATTTTGTTTACCTTAGTAGCCAGTCCCCAGAATTGCCAAGAAATTGAGGTTTAGATTCTTCTTACATAGAAATTTTCTGTCCATTGTGGAGACTATAGAATATTTTTTAAAAGATCATTTCAATTGTCTTTTTTTTTTTTAATAGACTTTATACTTTAGAGCAGTTTTAAGTTCACAGCAAGGTTGAGCGAAAGGTGCAGGCATTTCCTGTATGTCACCTTCTCTCACACATGCATAAGGTTCCCGTTATCAACATCCCTCACCATGGTGGTACATTGGTTGCAGTTGAGTCATCTACACTGACACATCACTATTACCCCAAGGCCACAGCGTACATTAGGGTTCACTCCTGGTGTCATATATTCTGTGGGTTTGGGCTAATGTATAGTGACTTGTATGCATCATTATAGTATCATACAGTGTGGCTATACCATTTGGTATCCCCACCAGCAATGAATGAGTGTTTCTGTTGTTCCACATCCTTGCCAGCATTTGAGGATGTCAATGCTTTGGGTTTTGGCCATTCTAATAGGCGTGCAGTGCCGTCGTGTTGTTTTAAGTCATATTTGCAAATCCAAATGTTTGAAGGAAGAGCCTCACAGAATTCTCTATGGGTATTCCTTATCTATTTTGTCTAAGTCTGTTCTTCTCAGACCCCAAGCTGCAGCTGAATTTTACATAATACAGTATGAACTGAGATCTGCTTGGGGGTTAAGGGCACCACAGTTTGTGTGTGTGTGCATTTACTATGGAAGTTTCTAAACATACTCAAAAGTAGAATAAAAGGAACCTCCATCACTCTACTTCAATAATTATCAACATTTTTATAATCTTGTTTCACCTACCCCTCCCATTTTTTCCTGCTAGAGTGCTTCAAAGCAAGTCTTAGATAGCTTGTCATTTCACCTGAAATATTTCAGTTTGTATCTCCAATTATAAGAGTTTTCCTATTCCACCGTGTCGTAATTACCTAACAAAATTAACAATAGTTCTCACTCTCATCTAAACCCAGTCCATATTCAAATTTCTTGCTTACCTCAGACATCCTTTTAGAGCTGGCTTTTTCAAATTCCAGATATTGCACATGACCATGTCTTTTTGGTTTCTTTTATTCTAAAGCAGTCCACCTTCACACTGATTTGAGGAGGAACCAGGTAATTTGTCTTGTGTTCTGTATTCATCTGATTGCTTTCTTGTGGGATCAAGTAATATGTTCCTCTATCCTCCATATTTCCTATAAGCTGGTAGTTATCTCCAGGTCCTAAATTAGATTCAATATCAATATTTTTAGGCACAAATACTTTATCAGTTCAGTTCAGTTCAGTCACTCAGTTGTGTCCGACTCTTTGCGACCCCATGAATCACAGCACACCAGGCCTCCCTGTCCATCACCAACTCCCGGAGTTCACTCAGACTCACGTCCATCGAGTCAGTGATGCCATCCAGCCGTCTCATCCTCTGTCATCCCCTTCTCCTCCTGCCCCCAATCCCTCCCAGCATCAGAGTCTTTTCCAATGAGTCAACTCTTTGCATGAGGTGGCCAAAGTACTGGAGTTTCAGCTTCATAATCTGGTGCTAATACTATGAGGCATATAGAATCTGGTTGTTTCAACTTTTAATGATACCAAGATTGATCAGTGGGTTTAGGTAGTATCAGTCCACAAAGTTTCCATCATCCTTTCACTTGATGGTCTTAGCATCCACTGATGATTGCTACCTAGACCCATTATTTCATTTGGAGTATTAGTGATTTTTTAAAATTATTTGTTCCTTTTATTAGCTGGGACTCTTCTAGCTCCAGAATATAGCTGACCAAAAGCAGTAATGGAATTGCCAAGTGCTCAGGGCCAAGCGAGGGTCCTATTTTCCTGGCCTTGTTTCACATAGAAAAAGGTCAGTTAACTCTTCTGACTCTCTGGTGCTCGGGGCTGAATTCCAACCTCATTCCCACCGAAGGGACCCTTTGAGCTCAGATAATGTTGAAGTCAGCAAGTATCCAAGGACATGGGTTCACCTTGTACTCCAGGGAAAGGGGGCTCTAGGAATTGCAGGGGGGCCTTTACCCAGGACACAGGAAGTTCAAGGACTTTCAAAACCCAAGACCTGACCACCAGGGATTGGCCTTGCTGGTTTGGGGAGGGCTCTCTTTAGCATCTCCCACCCCAGCCAGGCTCAGGCTGGGGCTCTGGCTCTCCTGCTCCTCGAGGGAGCAGTAGCGTTCAGTCACCGGCCCCAGGGACCAGATGTCTGAGTCTCTGATACTTAATTTTCTGTTTCTCGCTCTGTGGCCTCAGACAGACTCTGGGCCCTCTTCCTCACCTGATACAGACACTGGGCTCCACATCTTCTTTGAGAAATAGGAACAGAGCTGATCTCCTGCCTCACGTCCCTCCATTAGCCCTTTCCCTCATCAGAAGTCTTCTGAAGAAAACTCCAGAATGAATGGTCCTGGAGGCAGAACCCAATTCTGGGTTTAATACTTAGCTCTGAGAGGGCAGGATATAAGGGGCGCCTGGGATCCATCAAGTTGTGTAGACAGCTCCCTCCTCAGCTGTTAAATAAAACAAACGGACTATTCTTTTCTTTTAGAAGTTGAGCCTGCACGGAAAAAAAATGGCACCAACATTCGTCCCTAGGGGATGTACTTTAAATTCTATATAAAAACATACCCAAGGAGGAGTTTGTGGTATACATTGTTGGGTGTTTTAAATGGAGAATTTTAATTCTCTTAAGATACTAATTAAATATATATATATTCTTACATATAAAAATATATTTTATCTTATATATGCATGTTCATAATAGTCACTTGCCTTTAGATGGTTACAAACCACAGAGAAAAATCTGTGTTATTGTTTGTATTCCCACCAATAACCATTTGGCTTAGTGTGACTTTCAGTTGTTTCTAAAAAATCAAATCCACTCTGAAAGCAGAGTGGTGTGCCCTCTTGGAGGGCAGCCAAAGAATATGCTTCTGGCTAGATCTCTTCAAGAAAATTAGAGATACTAAAAAAAAGAAAAGAAAATTAGAGATACTAAGGGAACATTTCATGCAACTATGGGCTCGATAAAGGACAGAAATGGTATGTATCTAACAGAGCAGAAGATATTAAGAAGAGGTGGCAAGAATACACAAAGGAATTATACAAAAAAGATGCTTCATGATCCAGACTACCATGATGGTGTGATCAACTCACCTAGAGCCAGACATCCTGGAGTGCAAAGTCAAGTGGGCCTTAGGAAGCAACACTACGAACAAAGCTAGTGGAGGTGATCAAATTTGGAAAACTCAGCAGCGGCCACAGGACTGCAAAAGGTCGGTTTTCATTCCAATCCCAAAAAAAGGCAATGCCAAAGAATGTTCAAACTACTACACAATTGCACTCATCTCACACACTAGCAAAGTAAAGCTCAAAATTCTCCAAACCAGGCTTCAACAGTATGTGAACCATGAGCTTCCAGACATTCAAGCTGGATTTAGAAAAGGCAGAGGAACCAGAGATCAAATTGCCAACATCCGTTGGATCATCCAAAAAGCAAGAGATTTCCAGAAAAACATCTACTTCTGCTTTATTGACTATGCCAAAGCATTTGACTGTGTGGATTACAACAAAGTGTGGAAAATTCTTAAAGAGATGAAAATACCAGACCATCTGACCTGCATCCTGAGAAATCTGTATGCAGGTCAAGATGCAACAGTTAGAATTGGACATGGAACAACAGACTGGTTCCAAATCAGGAAAGGAGTACGTCAAGGCTGTATATTGTCACCCTGCTTATTTAACTTATATGCAGAGTACATCATGAGAAATGCTGGGCTGGAATCAGAGTATATCATGTGAAATGCACAAGCTGGAATCAAGATTGCAGGGAGAAATATCAATAACCTCAGACATACAGATGACACCACCCTTATGGCAGAAAGCAAAGAACAACTAAAGAGCCTCTTGATGAAAGTGAAAGAGGAGAGTGAAAAAGTTGGCTTAAAACTCAACATTCTGAAAACTAAGATCATGGCATCTGGTCCCATCACTTCATGGCAAATAGATGGGGAAACAATGGAAACAGTGACAGACTTTATTTTTCAGGGCTCCAAAATCACTGCAGATGGTGACTGCATCCATGAAATTAAAAGACACTTGCTCCTTGGAAGAAAAGCTATAATCAACCTAGATAGTATATTCAAAAGCAGAGACACTACTTAGGCAACAAAGGTCCATCTAGTCAAAGCTATGGTTTTTCTAGTAGTCATGTACGGATGTGAGACTTGGACTATAAAGAAATCTGAGTGCCAAAGAATTGATGCTTTTGAACTGTGGTGTTGGAGAAGACTCTTGAGAGTCCCTTGGACTGCAAGGAGATCCAACCAGTCAATCCTAAAGGAAATCAGTCCTGAATATTCATTGGAAGGACTGATGTTGAAGCTCCAATATTTTGGCCACCTGATGGAAAGAACTAACTCATTTGAAAAGACCCTGATGCTGGGAAAGATTGAAGGTGGGAGGAGAAGGGGACGACAGAGGATGAGATGGTTGGATGGCATCACTGACTCAATGGACATGAGTTTGAGTAAGCTCTGGGAGTTGGTGATGGACAGGGAAGCCTGGCGTGCTGCAATCTATGGGGTCGCAAAGAGTCGGACACGACTGAGCGACTGAACTGAGGTGAACTGAGTGCATGCAGCTCAGAGCGCGAAGAAAGCACATCTGCCCCTGCACTACCCAAGCATGAACACTAGATGGCAGGCTTACCTACTAGATAGAAATATCTGCCTCGCAGGTCTGCTTCCAGCAGCCACACACTCTGAACAGATTTCAAGCAGATCTAGTGGGCCCCACGGGGAAGATGTGACCAACCCTCCGTATGAGGTGAGGGGAAGAGGTGTCTGATTGGGGAATACTCACCTGCTTGTCTGCAGTTGCCCTGAGATCAGGATCAGGGTCTACTGGATCCCAGACCTCATGATTTGTGGCCATTGCAACACCCCTGCAGTGCAGTGCCTAGGTGCATTGCACCTCTTTGTCCCAGTATGGGAGTCAGAAACGTCTCCAGCTTCCCTTGGACTGGCTCACGTTGTAAGGTCTTTCAGATGTCCCAAAACTGGGACGTTATGCTTTATGCAAGCTTCTATCAAACATAAGCTCCTGCTCTGAGTGTAAGGACTGCTGAGGGCCAGGAAGCAAATGCTCAGGCCTGTGCTGACCCTGCTTTCAGGTCTGTGGTTTCACTAACATTCAAGACTTATGGCATTCTTTTTTTATTTTTAATTTGATAGATAAGTCTAGTTTCCATCGGTTACCATACAAAGTTATTACAGTGTTATTAGCTATAGGCTGTACATTACATCCCTGTGACATTTTTATTGAAGTATAGTTGATTTACAATAGTGTGTTAGTTGCAGGTGTACAGCAAAGTGATTTGGTTAGATATGTGTATATATATTGGAGAAGGGTATAGCAACCCACCCCAGTGTTCTTGCCTGGAGAACCCCTTGGACAGAGGAGCCTGGCGGGCTATCTGTGTATATATGTCTATATAGAACAGTGTATCTATATACACATATATATGTGAATATACATGTATATATACATACAGGCTTCCCAGATGGCACTAGTGGTAACTCGCCTGCCAATGCAGGAGACATAAGAGAGGAAGGTTTGATGCCTGGGTCGTGACGATCCCCTGGAGGAGGGCCTGGCAACCCACCCCAGTATTCTTGCCTGGAGAAGCCCATGGACAGAGGAGCCTGGCGGACTGCAGGCCATGGGATCACAAAGAGTCAGAGACAACTCAAGTGATTTGGCATGCACGCATATATATATTTATATATGTATATATATATATATTTATATAGACACATACATGTATATGTATTTATTCTTTTTTCAATTCTTTCCCATTATAGTTTATTACAAGATATTGAATGTAGTACCCTGTGCTCTACAGTAGATCCCTGTTATTTATCTATTTTGTATGTGGTAGTGTGCATCTGTTAATCTCCTAATCCCAATTTATCCCCCCCACTGCCCTTCCCCTTCGGGAACTGTAAGTTTGTTTTCTGTGTCTGTGAATCTGCTTCATAAATAAGTTCACTGAATCATATTTTAGATTCCACATATAAATGACATATAATATTTGTCTCTGTCTGATTTACTTAATATGATAATCTAGGTTCATCCAAGTTGCTGCAAATGGCGTTATTTCATTCTGCTTTATGGCTGAGTAGTATTTCATTGTTGGAGAAGGCAATGGCAACCCACTCCAGTACTCATGCCTGGAAGATCCCACGGGTGGAGGTCGCGAAGAGTCGGACCCGACTGAGTGACTTCACTTGCACTTTTCATTTTCGTACATTGGAGAAGGAAATAGCAACCAACTCCAGTGTTCTTGCCTGGAGCATCCCAGGGATGGGGGAGCCTGGTGGGCTGCCATCTATGGGGTCACACCGAGTTGGACGCGACTGAAGCAACTTAGCAGCAGCAGCAGCAGCAGCAGTATTTCATTGTATATATTAATATATGTATCACATCTTCTTTACGCATTCATCTGCTAATGACACTTAGGTTGCTTCCATGTCTTGGTTATTGTAAATAGTGCCACTGTGAGCATTGGGGTGCATGTATCTTATAGAATTAGAGTTTTCATCTTTTCTGAATATATGCCCAGAAGTGGGGTTGCTGGATCCTATGCTAGTTCTATTTTTAGCTATTCAAGGAACCTCCATACTGTTCTCCATAGTGGCTGCACCGATTTCCATTCCCATCAACAGTGTAGGAGGGTTCCCTTTTCCCCACTCCTTCTCCGGCATTTATTATTCATAGACCTTTTGATGATGGCCATTCTGACTGGTGTGAGGTGACACCTCATTGTAGTTTTGATTTGTTTTTCTCTAATAATCAGCAATGTTGAGCGTCTTTTCATTGCCTATTGGCCATCTCTATGTCTTCTCTGGAGAAATCTCTCTTAGGTCTGCTGCCCATTTGCTGTCTGTTTTTTGTTACTGAGTTGTATGAGCTGTTTGTATATTTTGGAAATCAGTCCCCTTGGTTGCATCACAAATGTTTTCTCCCAGTCCATAGGTTGTTTCTTCACTTTGTTTATATTTTCCTTTGCTATGCAAGAGCTTATAAGTTTGGTTAGGTCCCATTTGTTTACATATTTATTTTATAACTGGAAATTTGTGCCTCATAATCATCTCCCTCACTTGCCTCATAGGATTCTCTTTTTTTGTTTTTGTCCATGTGGCTTGCGGGATCTTAGTTCCCCGACCAGGAACCGAACTCAGGCTCTCGACAGTGAAATCCCAGAGTCCTAACCACTAGACCACCAGGGAATTCTCCCTTACAACATTCTTAACACTCTTTCTTTTGGTTGCTCCTGCCCTCCTTCCATCCAACCTAACCCTAAACCCAGGGTTTAGACATCATTACAAGTGCTCAGTGAGGGTAAGAACCTTCGCTGGTTTACTTTTGGATTCCCCATGTCTGGTACAAGATGAGGGCTCAGTGGATGGTTTCTAAATGAATGGTTGATCGGATGAATTAATGTTGAAACTGAATAATCATTTAGTTTAAATTAACCTCCTGATCTGGACACCACATCCCAAATGAGTGGAAATGTATTATATTTTCTAGGTTGTCTGCCTTCTTCTTTTCTCCTTCTTCCTCACCCCCAGTTGAGATCCCACCCCAGGATCAGAACTTGGGATATACCTGAACTTTTTCTTAAATCCAGCTAAAATCTCTCATGCTGCAACTTGAGACACTTCTTTTTGCTGTGACCTCAAAGCAAACTGACAATGGGATTGGGGAAAGATATTGCTATGGGCTGAATTGGCTGACTCGTGTCCCCCTAGAATTCATATGTTGCTCTAGCTCCCAGAACCTCCGAATGTGGAAATACGACTTTTAATGAGGTGATTGCAGGAGAATGAAACTGTTAGGGTGGGCCCTGATCCAATCTGACTGGTATCCTTTCAAAGAGGAGGCTGGCTGGACACACAGAGGGGCGCCAGAGGTGACTGCGCAGAGCATAGGCTGTGTCAAGAGGCAGGAAAAAGGCAACTTAGCTGTCTGCATACCGAGGTGAAGCTGCAGAAGAAACCTGAGATGCCGACACCTCAGTCTTGGACTTCCTGCCTCCAGAACTGTGAACAAGTCAATGTTTGCTGTGTAAACCACCCAGTCAGGGTATTTCATTATGGCAGCCCTAGAAAACTAATATAGAACTTCCCTGGTGGCTCAGATGATAAAGAATCTGCCTGCAATGCGGGAGACCTGGGGTCAATCCCTGAGTTGGGGAGATCCCCTGGAGGAGGGCATGGCAACCCACTTCAGTATTCCTGCCTGGAGAATCCCCATGGACAGAGGAGCCTGGCGGGCTACAGTCCATGGGGTCTCAAAGAATCAGACACGACTGAGGAACTAAGCGCAGCGGCTGTAACAAACATGATATGATACATGTTTGGCCCCTTTTGTCAGCATGTCTGGTGTCTAAATGTCTGTCATCTCACTGCTATTGCATGACATCAGGCGGTTGCGGTTTTCACCCTACCTCTGGCCCCCGGCTCTTACCTGGCAGGCAGGAGGGCTGAAAGACACTCTGAGAAAGGAGAGGTGTTCACAGCTCTCATCACACCATGGGCTGCCCCTGCAAGTCTTTTTTAGAAAAAAAAATGGGTGGGCTCATATGTGATGCAAAATCGGCTGATACAGTCCTCAGGAGAGGTGGTTCCCAGGCGTCACAAAAGCCAAGCTCCCCAGAGAGGTCAGCACGGCCTCAGCGGCCCAGAAGTCAACACCTCAGGAGAAATCAGGTTTGCCAGAGAGAAAAAGCAGCCAAAGAGGCTGCTTGTTGGAGATTAGACCAGATCAGACGTTTCTTAACGGCTGCACATCCTGGGAACTGAAGCCTTGGCGGGGCTAGGGGAGGGGTGGTTAGGAGGGAGGGCGCCGCACTGGCCAAGAATGCAGCAGAGACCTGGAGGCTCTGGACAGGAATCAGCTCAGAGAACAGGGAAGAGCCCGGGTCAGAGACCACTGCCAAGAAACACAAGGCAGTGCCCTCTCCTCCTGGACTCACCTTTCAGGGGTAGGATTGGATCTTGTGAGCAGTGACTGATGGTAACACACTCACCCTGAAGTGGCAGTTCTGGGTCATGCTGGGGTGGAGGGGCCAGGATGGATGCAGGAGCTAAAAGGGAGCTGCAGCTCTCCTAGGACGTCTCTGGAGCACTTCAGCCCCCTTTCTTTCCACTGATGGAGACCCTCTCTCTCTCCTCTCAGAGATGCCATGCTGAGCAGATAACCACTGGGGAGGCAGATAGACACCCCGGGAGGAGCACACACAGAAGGAAGATCCTCATCCATAAAGAGTTTCTGCTACCTTGGCAAGGACACGCAAGAAGGCGAGTCGGAAAGAGACCATTTTCTTCTGCCCCTAGTTTCCACGTTCGCCTGCCTCAGATGTAGGAACTGAGACTGGACTTGGTCCTGCCTACATTAGTGCCCCTGGTCTCTTGGTCCTGGACTCCAGGAAGAGCCTCCCTCCTCGCACCTGTCTGTCTCACCGCGTTTCTCCAGGCAGAGACGGAGGAGAGCCCTTGCCTGCAACTCCAGCCGTGTGTCTGAGGGTCACAGAGCTGGGTGGGTGCACTTCAGTATCGGGTAACACCGGGCCCTGAAGAAAGAAGAACGTATCACGAAGAGCTTCAATATCATCAAATTAACACTCCCATTCTTCTGATGAGGTTGTTGAGACCCAAAATGGAGAAAAAATCTGCTGAAGGTCACGTAGGGTTGATCGAATCTAATAGACGTTACCAGAGACATATATCAAAGTCACCTGAGTCATTGCAAAACATAAAGTAATAGCTCAATTCCAGTCTTTTTTTTTTTCTGCCTAAGCATGCCAATCCAGTCTATATTTAAAAAGTCAGTCCTTGAAGCACTGTACTATCCCCCTAAGTACCCTATGTCAAATAAAATTCTCACATGAAAATAGACGCAGAGTCTCCTCCCATGAAACCACATCAGAGCGAGTGGTCACTTCTGGGTCCCAGGCTGTGTAAGAAATGCCAACATGGTAGGTGGGGGACAGGCTGACTCTGGTGGTGAAGCATCTGGAAACCAGACTATTCAGAGGGGGAGCTAGGGCAGCTCAACTTGCTGAAGAAAATACTGAAGAGAATGGAGCAGTGGGCTTCGGCTGCTGAAGAAGGTTGACGGTGGGAAAAGCAGGAGGCAGTCACCTATGTCTTGTTAGAGCAAAATTAGGACCTCCACCTCCTAGGAGTCAGATTTAAGTCAAGAGAAGAAAGAACCTTCCAGGCTAGAAGGGAAGTTTTCTTTCTCTTCAGTCCTCTTGGGAAAGGATTGCCTTAGCTTGAGCTCCTATAACAAAATACCACAAGTTGAATGGCTTACACAACAAACCTTTATTTCTCACAGTTCTGCAGGCTGGAAACTTGAGGTCACGGTGCCAGCATGGTTGAGTTCTTGGTAACAGCCTACTTGTTGGTTTATAGACGGCTGCCTTCTCCCTGTATCCTCACATGGCAGGGAGAGAGAGATGGGTCTTGTGTTTCTTCCTTTTTTTATAAGGGCATTAACCCCGTGAAGAGTCCGCCCTCATGACCTCACCTAACCCTAATTACCTCCCAAAGGCTCCACTTCCAAATACCATCATGTTGGGGATTAGGGTTTCAACAAAGGAATTTGTAAGAGACACATTCAGTCCACAACAAGGGTCTTTGGTAAGATCTAATTGATATTAATAAAAGAAAAGTTATTTCTTGCAGATGTTTCCCTCCAAGAGACCAAAAACCTCCTCAGAGATCTCAAGGAACTGAGTATTCTCCATGGTAGGGCTAGCA
Organism: Ovis aries; assembly: GCF_016772045.2. Taxonomy (NCBI): domain Eukaryota; kingdom Metazoa; phylum Chordata; class Mammalia; order Artiodactyla; family Bovidae; genus Ovis; species Ovis aries. The sequence continues at coordinate 80,258,571 of NC_056056.1, read as the reverse complement.
TTCTACAGAGAGGGCAGAATTATAGGAAAAATCCTAGGGGGCTGTAAGGGAGGAAAGGTGGGAGAAGGGACTCCCGAATCCTGGGCGTGGTGGTACTTCTCAAGAAACGGGAGCTGGCATTTGAGCCTCAGCTGGGGGTAGGCAGGACCTGGGTTCTCTGGCTATCACATGGTTCTCTGGTGCTTCCTGTGTGGAAATCTGGGAGTCATTTTTCTGAGCACACAGGAGTGGAGCAAGCCCACAGTCATGCTGTGGTTTCCTTTGTACATGATGGTTGCAAACCCACAGTGAACATCACACATGGGATATTTTTGAACAGCGTTTGATGACAGTGACACGTTGGCCCCAGTCCTCTCCACTGGAATGGAGCAGAGAGGGCTGCAGTGGCAGAGGCAGCACCGTTGCTGGAGAAGAAACTCCATGTATTTGCACCCTGTCATTCTCTTCTTCCACCCACGGTAGCTCTCTGAAGCAGAGCTGCAGCGTATAGCTGCATAGGTCGTGCACTGCACAACTCCAGAAGGTGTTATTCACCACCTGTGCGAATAAACAAATTTTTAAACAAATTTTTATTGGAGTATAGTTGCTTTACAGCGTTCTGTTATTTTCTACTATAGAGCAAAGGGAGTCAGCTATGTATACACATATGTCCCCTCCTTTTTGGATTTCCTTTTCATTTAGGTCACCGCAGAGCATTGAGTGGAGTTCAGTACAGTAGTTTCTCATTAGTTATCTATTTTTTACATAGTATCAATAGTGTATATATGTCAGTTACAATCTCCCCATTCATCCCACCCCTACCCTTTCCACCCCCCACTTGGTGTCCCTACATTTTTTCTCTTGCCTACGTCTCTATTCCTGTTTTGCTAATAAGACCATCTATACCATTTTTCTAGATTCCACATATATACATTAATATACGATATTGGTCTTTCTCTTTCGGACTTGCTTCGCTCTGTATGACAGTCTCTAAGTTCATCCACGTCTCTAATTTGTGCAACTCTAACTGGCAGCTCTCTGTGAAGTCAGAGACCACAGGAAACCCAGGAGCCACCCCCAACTGCCATTGCAGAAAGATTCATCACCTTGACCCCAGTTATCTCCCTACCAGTGGTGACCTTCAGGAAAATTACAAGCTTTTCGCACTAAGTTTGATATCCTTTCTTTTTGCTGACATCACTCAGACGCAACTTAACCAGTGGAAGACATTGACAGAAAATACTGCACATTTACATCCCAAAGTATAAGTTATGGGCTTAATTTTAGCCCAATGTGATTTGAAATGGGAAACCATAGTTGCAAAGAGCCCTGAAAGTGATTAAACTCCAGTGGGGGTTGGGAATAACGGTGACATGACAGACCCTTACAATAGCTCGCGCCACACAACAGGCTAATGAAATCACTTACTGACACACAGTGTACTTTCTGAAAACTGAAAATGCATTTAACATCTCTGCAGCTTATATGCCACAGACTTTTTTCCTATGGAGAAGAACATTACATTTTAAATTATTTGTTATATCTTTTTAAGTTGCCAGGAAAATCTCTGTGATTTGCCAGTACAACTTCCTTAACTTGTACTGGGGGAAGAAAAGTCTCTTAAAACAACAACAACAACAACAACAACAAATTCTTTCTTGGTTTTAGAAGAGAAATTTGGAAAGAAGAATGATAAATTGGTCAGGAGAAAGGTTGATGTGACCAGAGCCACAGGAACGAGTTTAAAATAAGAGTTATCCTGGTTTCCAGTGAAACTTGGGATGGGGAATCCTTCAATCACTGAGAGCTGAACTTAATTTGGCTTTATTTTGTGTGAAACCTGAAACATTCTCTATCTTTGGATAAGAGGAATAGAATGGAGTAGCAGGTAGATGGTAAATGTGTTTTGAAGACAGTACTTTTTTCCATGAAAAAATTCTTGATCCCACTACCCCACCTCATTGATCTGCTACCCTTTATGGCAAAACTTCTCAAAAGTTCACTGTTCCCTCCTGAAACCACTCCACTTCAAGCTTTTGCCTCCACTACTTAATAAAACCAGGCTTCCCTGGTGGCACAGTTGGTAAAGAATCTGCCTACAATGCAGGAGACCTGGGTTCAGTTCCTGAGTGGGGGAGATTTCCTGGAGAAGGGAATGGCAACCCACATCAGTATTCTTGCCTGGGAAGTCCCATGGAGAGAGGAGCCTGGCGGGCTACAGTCCATGGGGTCGCAAAGAGTCAGGCACGACTGAGCGACTACCATACTTAATAAAACCACAGGATTCCCCGGTGGCTCAGACAGTAAAGAATCTGCCTGCAATGCAGGAGATACCAGGGTCGGAAAGATTCCCTGGAGAAGAGAATGGCTATCCACTCGAGTACTCTTGCCTGGAGAATTCCATGGACAGAAGAGCCTGGTGGGTTAGATTCCATGGCATTGCAAAAGAGTCAGACACAACTGAATGACTAACACACACACTCAATAAAAACCGCACTTGTCACTTGTTATCAAAGGCCTCTACATAACTCCATGCAATGGTCAGCTCCTAGTTCTCCTCTTACTAGGCCTATTGGCTGTTCGTTTTCATATATATATATATTTTTTTTTTTTGACTGCATTGAGTCTTAGTTGCTCCACTTGGGATCTTTAGTTTCAGTATTTAGGATCTGGTTCCCAGTGTATAGTTGCGTGCCCACTCAGTGGTATCCATCTCTTTGTGACTCCATGGACTGTAACCCACCAGATTCCTTTATTCAGGGATCAAACCCAGGCTCCCTGCATTGGGAGCATGGAGTCTTAGCCACTGGGCCACCAGGGAAGTCCTTGGCTGTTTTTAACAAGGCTGATTGTGCTTTTCTCCTTAAAACACTATCTTTCAGGATCCTGCTGCCTCTTTTTTTTTTTTCCTCAGCCTTTCTCTCTCTACTTGGATACCTAAAGGCACTTTCAGTTCAGTTCAGTCACTCAGTCATGTCCGACTCTTTTTTACATACATCCAAAACAATATCCATCCTCAATATCCATCCTCAAAATTTGTGTTTCTGCATACGTATCTGTTAACAGAATCCGCCTGCAATGTGGGAGACCTGGGTTTGATCCCTGGGTTGGGAAGATCCCCTGGAGGAAGGGATACGTGGCAACCCACTCCAGCATTTTTGCCTGGAGAATCCGATGGACAGAGGAGCCTGGCAGGCTGCAGTCCATAGGATCGCAAAGAATCGGGCACGACTAAACGACTCAGCACACACACACACACACACACACACACACACACACACACACACACACGGCCTTTCTTCACCACTTCCGCTGCTACCCCCTTGGTTCAAGTCATCGGCCTTCCTCCCCTGGGTGATGGCAACAGTCTCCAAACTGCATTCTGTTTCTGCTCCCCTGCCCTACCTCACAACCTATCCTCAACACACCAGCCCAGAGAGCTTGCTAGCATCACATCAGATCCCAGGATCCAGACTCGGGTTCTTCATCTGTTATCCTGCTGTCTTCCTCCTTCCAGCAAGGGCCATGGTCACTTCTAGGGGAGGGAAAAAGGCAAGGATTGGTGCAGTTAGGATCTGAGTCGAGCCTGAATAAAAAAAAGAATTTGAATGGGTTAGGGAAGACAGGGCACTCTGAGAAATGCCCTGGGCAAGATCCTTAATGCATCTAGTCTCCCGATGCAGTCAAACACTGGAGAAGGGCCTAGTGGTGTAGACTTCCCTCCTTCAGATTGGGAAGTGTCTGGTAAGATCAATTCGGGACAGCTGGGAGGGCCTTGAATGCCGTGTTCAGGAGTTTGGTCCTTCCTCTGCACTTAGCCATAGGCTTGGGCAGCCGGGCAGTGAGAGCAACTCTGAAATTCACTTAGCATAGTTATCTCAGCTGCCTGCCAAGTAGTCTATTTAGTCCAATTCACAGGCAGAGCTTTGTTGAGCATTGAGAAGTCACTTGCTCCATGTGAATCCAATCACCACGGCAGGCACACCTCAAAGAGGGAACACACAGCCACCTCTGAAAAAGCCTGCCCCAGACTCTGGCAACTCAACGCGTGAATATGCTTTTCAAACGTCTGACACTGCTGCTTAGAAAAGATATTATGGAACCAATCCTTGATTTGACCTTTTGTATCTCTATCCATCCCACTGTGCTGAAAGCAATTATGTGCATCTTGTGTGTGGCTGCTGGAATGGGGAGTCACTTAGCTGGGGTCCTTTTCACACTCCAACTGTCCCCTCATTCATTCCTTCCTCCCTGTCTCACCCGGGCCGCACAGCAGGCCTCCTCCCGCTGCTCGGCTGAGTCTGAGATGGCATCTGGGGGAGGCGAGCAGGGGTGCGAACAGGTGGAAACAGTTCTGTCACGGTGATTAGCGTTCCCTCGACCAGGCACAGCTCCAGGTGGAAAGAGGGGACAATAGTGGGGTAGGAAGGAGGGAAGAGGCAATGGGGCAGGAGGCAGAGGAGGGCGGAACCCTTTGTCAAAGGCCAGCCAACATCCTACATGAACTTCCTATGGAACAAAGCAAGCCTGGTGTCAGGGTGGGTGGTCATGGTCTCTGTCTAGAGATGGGTGACCTGTCAGCTGTGTGTGCTGACCTCTGTGTGCTCATGCCTATGTGTTAAGTGTGTACAGGTGTCCACATCTGTGTGTGTGAGAATGCACAAGAGTCTGTGGGTGTCTGCATGTCATTGTGTAATTTCCAGGCGCCTGTGCGTTATGTTTGTGTATATACAGTCAGGTCTGGATGCCTAAGGGAATGCGTGCTGGTATCTGTGTATGTTCGGCTGAGGGTGCGTGTATTCATGATGTATTCATGTATTCACCCGGGTCTCCTGCATTGCAGGCAGATGCTTTACCATCTGAGCCACCAGGGAAGCCCCATTCATGATGGCAGGCATAGCATTTCTGCATACAGTATATTTGTGCGCATACAGTCTGTGTATGGGGTACTTGTCGGCCTGTGTGAGAAAGGGGCTGGGTGGGGCAGAGCTCCTCAATCTTTGGAGGGAGCAATTCAGCATGACCATGGAAGGCACCCCAATCCTAACCTTTGCTAAACAGCCTAAGTGTCTGGTCCTTTGGGAACTGCTGCCCCTGACTCTGTTCCTCACTTGCCCCAAACCTGACCTCTAAATATAATTGAAAGACAGACTCAGAGCCAAGAAAGAGGTCCAGAAAGACAGCAGTGGGAGAGGGTTAACTGTTGCAGGCAAGACCCTGGAGAGAACGGGAGGGGAAGATCGAGGATCTTTTCTGAGCTTCTGTATATAAATAATTGACGGTGGAAAAGTGAGCTGGCCTCTTGGGCAGGAGGTAAATGCAGACAATGAAATAATGGTGAGGAAAGTGATCCCCTCCCAGCCCAGGCTCACCCCTGATTGAGTTGAGACTAAACTGGAGAAGGAAAGGAAACTAAACTGGCAGGTCGGGGAAGCTCATTAGAGCTGACCTGGACCACTTCCAGGCTCTCCACCCCCAGCCCCAGGTTCAGTCGCTTGATGTTGCCACCATTGACTCTGGAGATGAGGGCAGAGAGGAGAAAATTAGCAATGCCTGCAATCAGAACCACATATTGTTATCCAAAAAGACCTCCTGAACGCAGTAGATTTTGCAGCAACTGGCAATTTCCTGCCACTCCAACTTGCAATCAGCAACATGTGACCCTGCGTGACCTTTTCACCCATTCCAGGTCACCTTTGGGCCTCTCAGATTATTCTCAAGGTAGGGAGGGGTTGATGAAACCCCAGGGTCACGTTGTCTGTTTTTAAAATCATCAAAGATTCTCACTCAGACCGACCTTTTATGATCACTCATTGATTGCTCATTGTATGCAAGTTAAGAATAGACATAAAAAACAAAATAAAAATTATTCATGAAGATATAACCTGGAAATAACCAACATTTAGATTTAGTATTTGATGCATATCTTCCTAGGCTTTTCTCCCCCTCTGTATGTCACTGTATCCATGTATATCTACAAGCTGTTTTATAACTAATTTTTTCACTTAATATGTCTTAAATGTAATTTCGTGTCAATAAAAATCTACACCATTGTTTCTAATGGCTGCTAAACGTCTCATTGCTTGGGCATACCATGATTTATTTAACCAATCTTTGTTAGATATTTAGGTTTTTCTTTTTCGTCCAGATTTTGAATTTTGGAATCATAATGCTCAATGAGGTTTTTTTTTTTTTTTTTTTTTTAAGTCTTTCATGGTCCCTTTGGTGAAGTGGTGGCAAAGGTGACATTAAAAACAGAGAGCTGGTGTCAAAGGTAATAAGAAAAGCAGAGAACTTGACCCTGGGTTTCATCACCCCCTTCCCACCTTGAGAATAATCTGAGGATCCCCAAAGGTGATGCGGTATGGGTGATGAAATCATGCAGGTCCCACCCTGGGGGCTGGAAGCTGGAGTTGTAGGAAGCTGCCAGTTATCATGACATCTAGTGTTGGGAGGGCTTTCCAGAGCTATGTGTGTGTTACCTGACTGCAGGCACTTCTATCTTTCTCTTGGAAGCAGCCTTTCTGACCAAGCTCCAGACACAATGGCGGCACCATCAGGGCCCCTACAGGGAACAACCACTCTCTGCCCTCAGTCCTTCCAGACAGCAGAGAGAACCAGGACAGAGAGCAGAGACTTCCAGCAGATGTGCTCAGGCTCAGCAAAGGGCTTCTTCCTATTGTGTAGCACTCACTCCGGGTTTCATTTCTACCTGACTCTGCTCAATGTTTGTTTTGCCTGCTTCTGTTCCCAGATTGGAGTTCCTCACAATCAATTCTGCTCAATCAGTTTCCTCTTTCATGTCAGTCATACACATTTATTAAACATCTTTTATGTGCCATTCCATTGTAACGGCACTTCGGAAGACGAAGATAAGTAAAGCACGGTGGTCATGGTGGAGAGGTCTGACAGAATGTGGTCCACTGGAGAAGGGAATGGCAAACCACTTCACTATTCTTGCCTTGAGAACCCCATGAACAGTATGAGAAGGCAAAATGGTAGGATACTGAAAGAGGAACTCCCCAGGTCAGTAGGTGCCCAATATGCTACTGGAGATCAGTGGAGAAATAACTCCAGAAAGAATGAAGGGATGAAGCCAAAGCAAAAACAATACTCAGCTGTGGATGTGACTGGTGATAGAAGCAAGGTCCAAAGCTGTAAAGAGCCATATTGCATAGGAACCTGGAATGTCAGGTCCATGAATCAAGGCAAATTGGAAGTGGTCAAACAAGAGATGGCAAGAGTGAACATCAACATTCTAGGAATCAGCAAACTAAAATGGACTGGAATGGGTGAATTTAACTCAGTTGACCATTATATCTACTACTGCGTGCAGGAATCCCTCAGAAGAAATGGAGTAGCCATCATGGTCAACAAAAGAGTCCAAAATGCAGTACTTGGATGCAATCTCAAAAACGACAGAATGATCTCTGTTCGTCTCCAAGGCAAACCATTCAATATCACAGCTATCGAAGTCTATGCCCCAACCAGTAACGCTGAAGAAGCTGAAGTTGAACGGTTTTATGAAGACCTACAAGACTTTTAGAACTAACACCCAAAAGAGATGTCCTTTTCATTATGGGGGACTGGAATGCAAAAGTAGGAAGTCAAGAAACACCTGGAGTAACAGGCAAATTTGGCCTTGGAATGTAGAATGAAGCAGGGCAAAGACTAATAGAGTTTTGCCAAGAAAATGCACTGGTCATAGCAAACACCCTCTTCCAACAACACAAGAGAAGACTCTACACAGGGACATCACCAGATGGTCAACACCGAAATCAGATTGATTATATTCTATGCAGCCAAAGATGGAGAAGCTCTATACAGTCAACAAAAACAAGACCAGGAGCTGACTGTGGCTCAGATCATGAACTCCTTATTACCAAATTCAGACTCAAATTGAAGAAAGTAGGGAAAACCGCTAGACCCTTCAGGTATGACCTAAATCAAATCCCTTATGATTATACAGTGGAAGTGAGAAATAGATTTAAGGGCCTAGATCTGATAGATAGAGTGCCTGATGAACTATAGAATGAGGTTGGTGACATTGTACAGGAGACAGGGGTCAAGACCATCCCCATGGAAAAGAAATGCAAAAAAGCAAAATGGCTGTCTGGGGAGGCCTTACAAAAGCTGTGAAAAGAAGAGAGGAGAAAAGCAAAGGAGAAAAGGAAAGATATAAGCATCTGAATGCAGAGTTCCAGAGAATAGCAAGAAGAGATAAGAAAGCCTTCTTCAGGGATCAATGCAAAGAAATAGAGGAAAACAACAGAATGGGAAAGACTAGAGATCTCTTCAAGAAAATCAGAGATACCAAGGGAACATTTCATACAAAGATGGGCTCAATAAAAGACAGAAATGGTATGGACCTAACAGAACCAGAAGATACTAAGAAGAGGTGGCAAGAATACACAGAAGAACTGTACAAAAAAGATCTTCACGACCCAGATAATCATGATGGTGTGATCACTAATCTAGAGCCAAGACATCCTGGAATGTGAAGTCAAGTGGGCTTTGGAAAGCATTGCTATGAGCAAAGCTAGTGGAGGTGATGGAATTCCAGTTGAGCTATTTCAAATCTTGAAAGATGATGCTGTGAAAGTGCTGCACTCAATATGCCAGCAAATTTGGAAAACTCAGCAATGGCCACAGGACTGGAAAAGGTCAGTTTTTATTCCAATTCCAAAGAAAGGCAATGCCAAAGAATGCTCAAACTACCGCACAATTGCACTCATCTCACATGCTAGTAAAGTAATGCTCAAAATTCTCCAAGCCAGGCTTCAGCAATACGTGAACCGTGAACTTCCAGATGTTCAAGCTGGTATTAGAAAAGGCAGAGGACCCAGAGATCAAATGGCCAACATCTTCTGGATCATGGAAAAAGCAAGAGAGTTCCAGAAAAACATCTATTTCTGCTTTATTGACTATGCCAAAGCCTTTGACTGTGTGGATCACAATAAACTGCGGAAAATTCTGCAGGACATGGGAATACCAGACCACCTGACCTGCCTCTTGAGAAATCTGTATGCAGGTCAGGAAGCAGCAGTTAGAACTGGACATGGAACAACAGACTGGTTCTAAACAGGTAAAAGGAGTACATCAAGGCTGTATATTGTCACCCTGCTTATTTAACTTATATGCAGAGTACATCATGAGAAATGCTGGACTGGAAGAAACACAAGCTGGAATCAAGATTGCCAGGAGAAATATCAATAACGTCAGATATGCCGATGACACCACCCTTATGGCAGAAAGTGAAGAGGAACTAAAAAGCCCCTTGATGAAAGTAAAAGAGGAGAGTGAAAAAGTTGGCTTAAAGCTCAACATTCAGAAAACGAAGATCATGGCATCTGGTCCCATCACTTCATGGGAAATAGATGGGAAACAGTGGAAACAGTGGCTGGCTTTACATTTTTGGGTTTCCAAAATCACTGCAGATGGTGATTGCAGCCATGAAATTAAAAGACGCTTACTCCTTGGAAGAAAAGTTATGACCAACCTAGATAGTATATTCAAAAGCAGAGACATTACTTTGCTGAGTAAGGTCCGCCTAGTCAAGGCCATGGTTATTCCTGTGGTCATGTATGGATGTGAGAGTTGGACTGTGGAGAAGGCAGAGCACCGAAGAATTGATGCGTTTGAACTGTGGTGTTGGAGAAGACTCTTGAGAGTCCCTTGGACTGCAAGGAGATCCAACCAGTCCATTCTGAAGGAGATCAGCCCTGGGATTTCTTTGGAAGGACTGCTGCTAAAGCTGAAACTCCAGTACTTTGGCCACCTCATGCGAAGAGGTGACTCATTGGACAAGACTCTGATGCTGGGAGAGATCAGGGGCAGGAGGAGAAGGGGACGACAGAGGATGAGATGGCTGGATGGCATCACGGACTCAATGGACGTGAGTCTAAGTGAACTCCGGGAGTTGGTGATGGACAGGGAGGCCTGGCGTGCTGCTATTCATGGGGTCGCAAAGAGTCGGACACGACTGAGCGACTGAACTGAACTGAACTGGCCTTCAGGTATTTCCCCTGAACAGATGCAGGAAACAAAGACACAAAGCCCAAATCACAGTTCTCATCTTCCAGCCCCAGGTGAATGCCTCCCTACTCCATAAATCCTCTCCAGGCAGGGGTCAAGGTTTGCCTATCATGACTCCCACATCTCCGCGGCACAGCCCTGACCACAGGACTATCCACACTTGAGACCAAGAGCCTCTCAAGGCCAAAGACTGGCTTTTACTCACCCACTGTGCGCAGTGCCTGACCAGTGTCGGACACAGAGAGAAAATGCTTAGTGAGTACTGCTGCATGCAGTGTGGTCCTGACCACCCTCCAGCCTTAGCCCCACTGGATCGTCATTCTGTTGTTTGCATGGATGACCAGTTCCCTCCACTCTCATCAAGGATCTCAGCTAAGCTCTGAAGCCAAAACGGTGGGTTCAGGTGCTTCTTTTTATATTTACCCTGTGATCCTGGATCAGTCACCTAGGATGCCTGTGCCTCAGTGCCCTCATCTATGAAGTGGCGATGAGAATAGGATCTACCTTGTCACCCGGTGCGGTTAGGATCACTTGGTTAATATTTGTAAAGCATTGAGAACCGAGTGGGCATGTTTCTAGCTCTTAATAATGGCCAGCTGTAACCATGACTGTGATTCATGTTTCAGTCAAACTTGCAAAGTTTGGCTTCTTATGATTATCTTTTTTGACTCCTTTTCTTAAAAAAACAATAATAATTATTTATTTGACTGCAGCAGGTCTTAGTTGCGGCAGGTAGTGTCTAGCTCCCTGACCAAGGATGGAACTCGGGCCCCTACACTGGGAGGTGGAATTAGAGCCACTGGACCACCAGGGAAGTCCCTCTTTTGACTCTTTAAAAGTAGCTCTGCTCTCTCAGGTTGTCCTCCCCAGAGACCTGGACCAAGCCTCTTGCAAGCTATTAAGCATAGCGTGAACTGTGCTGTCCGCATTACCCAAAGCAGAGATCCTACCCTGCATTTCTCTTCTGCATCTGGCAGTTATTGGCCTCTTTCCAGCTCATGTCTCAGGGATTAAAGGCATCTTCAGCCCACCACATTTATACAATGGAAATCTGACCTTTGGTTCCAAGATGGCCTTTATAACTTTATCCAGGATCTCAGGAGCCCCACTTATGCTATTACAGTGTTGGTAGTTTGTGGTGATGTCTCAGCTTCTGAGGTGGGCACATACACTCCCAGGCATATTGGCACATTGGTGGTGGTGGTTTAGTTGCTCACTTGTATGTGACTCTTTGCAACCCCATGCACTGTAGCCCACCAGGCTCCTCTGTCCATGGGGATTTCCAGGCAAGAACACTGCAGCGGGTTGCCATTTCCTTCTCCAAGGGCTCTTTACAACCCAGGGACCAAACCCATGTCTCCTGGGTCTCCTGCATTGCAGGTGGATTCTTTACCCACTGATTTATTGGGGAAGCCTCATTGGTACAGTGTCTCCCTTCAAAAGAAAATGACACATGCTCCAGGTTGTACAACTAGGCTTGGGAATGAGTTGAATGGAATTATACACATCCTCAGTGTCCTTTGTGATCCATCTATAGTACACGTTTTAGCAGGGTCTTGTCTGGAGCCAGAAAAACTACATGGGGCTGGAGCAAAGCAATTCCTTGATGTGAAGGAGGCAAAGTCTGTCCCTAGAACGCTCATCTATCCATTCAGGCCCAGCTTATTGATTCCTGTCGTGAATATTCTTTGAATAGCTACTATGTGCCAGGCAGTGTCTGGTGTTGGGATAGTACCAAGTCCAACATGGAACCTGTCCTCTTGGAACTCACAGTCAGCGGTGCATTATGTGCTACGATTCAGGAAGCACAAGGAGCGATGGGATATGTGGCAGGGGCATCAAACCCAGACTGAGATGAGTAGGGAAAGCTTCCTGGAGGAAGTAAGGTCTGAACTTGAAAGATGGTTAGGAGTTAAGGCAGCCAAAGAAGTGAGCACAGTATGTCTAAAGTCAGGAAAGTGAAAGAGAGCAGGGAATGATCAAGTGTATAAAATCAGATGCTACAGAATTAAACTCTTACAAAGGCAAGAGTGAAGGGAGAGAAAGCTGGGGAAGTAGGCAGGGGCCAGATCCTGACGGGTGTTCTGAGCCTTGTTAAGGTGTTGGACTGTGGTCCCTGTTCCCAAACACTCTACCCATGTCCGATTCCTCTTGATTCCCAGTTATGATGTCTGCTGATAAGGCTTAATATCCGTGAGGAAGGTGGAGGGGGCTGCATTTTAGAAGTAACCTCAGAGGAAGAACAAAAAAATTTCATCTGAGAGAAGGAAGCTATCATGACACCCAGTGGAACGGACACTTTGGAAGTGAGGAGCTCTGCCTAAATCCTCTTAAAGCTACAACTTGTAAGTAGCTGCTTGCTTTTAGACTCAGGGAACAATTTACTTTATTCCTGGTTTTCAGAAGAATCGGATAAGCCAACTTTTGCCTCATAAGGACACACAACAGTGTGAGACTAGAAGCCAGTAAGCATGCAGGAGGGCTTCCCTGGTGGCTCAGAGGTTAGAGCGTCTGCCTGCAATGCAGGAGACCTGGGTTCGATCCCTGGGTCAGGAAGATCCCCTGGAGAAGGAAATGGCAACCCACTCCAGTATTCTTGCCTGGAGAATCCCATGGATGGAGGAGCCTGGGGGGCCTACAGTCCATGGGGTGGCAGAGTCGGACACGACTGAGCGACTTCACTTTCACTTTCAAGCAGGCAGGAGCAGTTTAAATAGACTTAAGGGGGTGGCCTGTGTGACAGGGTCTTGGAGACAGACAGCACATAATGGACATTAAATAAATACCTGCTGAACTTGCTGGCAGCATTTCTACTAACCATTTGCAGATGCTCATCCTTCCTGAGTGCCAGGCACAGGGTGCAGTGAGAGGGGCAAAGAAGTGCAGGACTGGGGAGCTCATGGTCCAGCGCAGCAGCTCAGGCATCTCCACTGCCAGTGCTCACAACAGATAGTGTAAATGCACACAGCGGCGCACGGTGGATGGTGAGACAAGAGCTTTTGGAGCTCTCTTCTGGACAGTTTCCTGGAGGAGATAGGACTCGAGGCGGACCAGAGAGTATTACCCAGGCAGAGACGATAGGAGCCAAGGATGGGAAGGTGGGATGTGTTTTGCTAAGAGCTGAGAGGCCTGGGGGGAGGATGGGAGAGGGAATGGGACCACAGTAAGCAAAGACCTGAGCAGAAAATGCAGCCCCAGTCAACCATGGTTCTGCAGTCAGCTAGGCTGGAGGTGGAACCCAAGGGTCATCTCCTATAAGCTGCATGAATCTAGATAAATTACTTACCTTCTGTGAGTCTCAGTTTTCCTCATCTTTACACTAATAAGAACTCAACTAACATGAAGAGCAACATGGCATAATCCCTCAGCTGCAGAGCCTAAGAGCAAGGATTTAGGGGGTCGGATAGAACTGGTTTCAAAGGACTGGAAAAAAAAATAACCAACCAGCTAGCAAGGGCTGAATGTGAATGCAGATGTATGGTGTGGCAGGCAGTGTTGAGTGAAAGGAGTGGAGAAAAAGGGGGTGACATCAAGATTCCTTAAGTTCTATTGACCTGGAGGTGGTGAGACTTCCATACCGGTTTCTAGTGGAAAGTTTTGCTGTGGATCAAAATCCAAAGAGCAAAAGTGTATGATACTTTCCATCACAGGCAGATCAAGGCTATGGAGGTTTAGCTGTCATTTTGTTTTTCCTCCCGAGGCAAGTAAATTTGAAAGCAGAGGCATAGTCTCCACACACACCCCCCCCCTCCCCCACTCCCACCCCTCCCCCACAGCTCCAGAGTTGCACCAGGTCTTGCTAGGTTAGAGGGGGGGTCTTTCTCACAGGAAATGGAACACAGGGCAACCAGGGCCCCAGCCTCTGCCTTCCTCTGCCCTGCCTGGCTCTGAACTGTACCCATTCTGGCTGCCTTTAATTCCTTAGCTGCCATTTCTACCTCATATCTAGAAAAGATTCCTTTCATAAACATACTTGTTTACGTTTTTTTTTTTACACTAAATTGTCGAGTGCCTTTTAATGTGTTGGAGTTGCATCAAGTTTTCACACTCTGCTGGGAAAGGCAGACACATACAGGTAACGTTTATTGCGAGTGATAATTACTTTCATAGGGGAATGAGCAGGTACTATAGTTGCTTAGAGGTGAGGATGTAATTTACACTCCAAAGTGCAGTGCCACCGCCCATTGACTCTCTCTGTCCCCAGTCCCTAGCTGGAGGGCAGTTCAGTACAGTTCAGTTCATTTCAGTCGCTCAGTTGCGGACATGAACTGCATGAACTCCCCCATGAACTGCAGCACTCCAGGCCTCCCTGTCCATCACCAACTCCCGGAGTCCACCCAAACCCATGTCCATCGAGTTGGTGATGCTATCCAACCATCTCATCCTCTGTCGTCCCCTTCTCCTCCTGCCCTCAATCTTTCCTAGCATCAGGGTCTTTTCCAATGAGTTGGCTCTTCCCATCAGGTGACCAAAGCATTGGAGTTTCAGCTTCAACATCAGTCCTTCCAATGAATACCCAGGATTGATCTCCTTTAGGATGGACTTGTTGGATCCCGAGCCAGGGTCAATATGGAGAGAACACACCCTCCAAGGGGACCTGGATATACGGACACCCTCGGGCTCAGTGACCAAGCCTGGGCTGAATGTTTCTATCAGTTGTTTATCCGAAAATCTTGGCTGCATGTCTTCTGTGTACATAGCTGCATACTTGATGTTTTCTTGTTACGAGCATGAGATGTGGACTGTCTCCAAGGACTTTACAGTCTAACTGGAGAGTTTAAAAACTAAGATAGCAAATGGATGTAACAGGGAAGAGATTTTTTTCTCCTTCCCCTTTGTTTTTGGATCCGGGTGCCTAGCAGGGTGAGATAACGGTATAAGAGAGACACTTTTTAAGCCTTTATCTAAGTTGGCCCATACAGAGTTCACTAACGATGTGTGCCTACTAGGCGTTTTAAATGTTGCTAGTATGCCTGAAAAACTAAATTTTTAATATAGATCAATTAAAAAAATATTTATATATTTGGCTGTGCCAAGTCTTAGTTGTGGCGCGTGGGATCTAGTTTTCTGACCAGTGATCAAACCCTGGCCCCCTGCATTGAGAACACGGAGTCTTAGCCACTAGACCACCAGGGAAGTTCCAAGCGTTGTTTAATTTTAGTTAATAATCTATATTGCTCCATATGGCCTGTGGCTAGCATTTGGATGGCACTGCTCTAGCATGAAGGGTAGATAGCCTAACAAGATGTAAGACCCTGGAGATGAGCACAAAGAGATAAAAGGACTCATGGGCTGTTTGAGAAGGAAGAAGACGTGGACAGTCCAAAGGTGAAAAAGTTTCCTCTGCCAATCACGAGGAAGCAGACATTTAGAAAAGCGCTAATACCAGTGCAAAAAAACTAAGTGGTAGGCCACACAGGTATGAGTTCACTTACATGAAATATTCAGAATGGCTAAATTCATAGAGTCAAAAAGTCAGTGAGTGGTTGTCAGTGGCTGGATTCAGATTTTCATAGATTCCTCATTGGTTGGTGAGTCTGTGCTGCTGTCCCTCTATAGAGATGGAGACTTGATTGTATTCTGCCCTCAGAGGTAAAACGTGTTCCCAGCTTTGGGAGAACGAGGACCCATGGCTTCAAGCTGCCCCTAAAGACTCTTCTCATTCTGGGCCTACACTAAGCCTTCCCTGGGGGGCTGAGGACCTTTTTTCCTTCAAGGCCTTAAGACAAGTTGAAAGAGTGTGGAGGAGAGAGAGATCTTTCTGGAAATCAGATTTCCTTTCTATGCAGCAACTTCTGGCAGGCCTAGGAGAGCAGAACATCTCAAAATTCACCTGCAGAAAGGGAAGAAAGGAAAGTCCATTTACACTGGGAAAAATACCACACTTACCACTGACCGGAAAAGCTCTGTCTAAGTTAGGAGTGTAAAATTAGACCCTTTGGCTTGACCACTGACTGAAATTGCTGTAGGCTGATCTCTTAGTAAAGACACACACACACAGACGTGCCTTCTGACCCTCTCCTCCCCCTTCCATCTAGGGGAGGAGATGATTGCATCATGGTTCTCCCTGGCGCGCACAGCACACCAAGTGTTCATCTATATTTAGCTAACATGAAGTCACTGAAACCCTATGCCCGCTAAATGCAATTGCTGCTTTGTTATTTGTTGCTCACATGGCTTCTATCCTGACTGCTCCACATAGTTTTCATCCTGAGATGAATTTAAAAGGACCGAACAACTTCTTGTGGCTGGGAAAACTGCTCGGGGAGTAAGAACTGAAATCCCAAGTCAATGAGCCCCCCTGGAAGGGACCCTGAGATGAACACTTGATATCTCCTGTGAGCCAGGGAGACCTCAGTTATCCTCATTCTTTTTTTTTTTTTTTTATCCTCATTCTTGAATGCAGGGTGGGGAGGGGGGATAGTCTGCAGTTCTACTTAACTGGTAAAAGCAGCTGCTTGGATCACTGGCTCCCAATAATGGTCCCAACTCCACTCTCCTAGCAGTCAGGAACGTGACAGTGAACACGGAGCAGCAGAGCTGATATTACAAGTGGATGAGGGATAGGGGCTGCCCACAGGGTGTGAGTCCAGAGCTTCAGCCTGCTGTTGGCTATTGCCTTAGTCTTATGCTTGGGGCCTCCGTCCTCTGGCTTAAGGCTCTGAACTCGGTGTGTGTGTGTGTGTGTGTGTGTGTGTGTGTGTGTGAGAGAGAGAGAGAGAGAGAGAGAGAGAGAGCCCCACTTTTCAAATTTTTGTTTCTTACACTTTTCCCTCACTTTGGATGACAAAGATGCCTATCAGGGAACCCAGTTTTGTTTTAAAAAAGGTAATAGCTTCAGGGGAGCAGGCAAAGAAATAAGGCAAATATCATTGAAAATATTTCTAAAGTAGATAAGGTTTCATAGAAGTATTTTTCATAGCAAAGTAAGATATTCCTGAGGCTAGGGATTCTGTACAAAATTTAGAAACCAGTTGTCACTTCTTTATACTCTCAGATGTTACTGTGCTCCTGTTCTCTGTTTCATCAATTAGGACTTTTGTTTTTCTCCTAAAACTTGATATTTTTATGATGAAAAATATATAAGATGACATTCAAAAAATTTCAAAAAGCACTCTCTGAAAGTAATGTTTTGTTTTGTTTGTTTGTTTTGGTTGTGCTGTGCAGCTTTCGGGATCTCGGTTCCTCCAACCAGGAATTGAACCCGCACCCTTGGCAGTGAGAATGCAGAGCCCTAGCCGCTGGATCCCCAGGGGATTCCCTGAAAGTGCTGTTTTTATACCACAGATTTGATTAAAAGTGAGTAAATATTCCAGAAAAGCATCAACAGAACTCTATATTATATATTAACTATATAAACATAGATTTCAGTAAGTTTAAAATATTTATTCATTCATTCAACTAATATTTATTGAGTGTGAATAAATACCAGTGTGAATAAAAGTAGCATACATTCATCTGTGTCATCACTTTATGTCTTTCATTAGTAATTACAATTTTTGTAGTTTTAGTAGCACATATGTTTCCAGCCCTGGAGGAGGGCATGGCAACCCACTCCAGTATTCTTGCCTGGAGAAGCTCATGGACAGAGGAGCCTGGAGGGTGCAATCCAGTGGGTCACAAAGAGTTGGACACGACTGAAGTGATTTAGCACCCACGCACACGTGTTCCCAGCATCCTACTGCCTCATTTGCAATAGAGATTTGGTAAACTTATTAAAAATTTATCCTTGGACAACACCAAAAAGAAAATGAAGCCAACCATATAAGCTGAACTTACCTCATATGGCAATTGGAAGTGGCCTCAGCTATTAATGGCACTTAATTATATTCCAGTGGATTGGGATGAAGAGATTCCAGACAATTACCAACACCTTTTTCTCTGTCACGAAAGAAGTATGCAGACAAGATCAGGTGCACTCATTTCTGTGGGGATATCAAATCAACTTAGATTTATTAGAAAATCAAGAGTCCAGGACAGGGAAGTCTGGTGTGCTACAACTCATGGGGTCTCATCAGATGCGACTTAACAACTGAACAACAAAAAGGGTCTCAGGGGCTTCCCCGGTGGCTCAGTGGTAAAGAATTCGCCTGCCAAGTAGGAGACGTGGGTTTGCTCCCTCGGTCGAGATGATCCCCTAGAGGAGAAACTGGCAACTCGCTCCAGCATTCTTGCCTGGGAAATCCCATGGTCAGAGGAGTCTGGCAAGCTACAGTCCACGGGGGGTCGTAAAAGAGTCAACACAAAAAGTGTCTCAAACTTAAGCACTCTTTTATTGGTCACAAGTTAATTTCCACATGTCTCACACTCTAGTGAGAATAGCTGTGTTGGCTAGCAGCCAGTCATCAACACTTCAGTGTGAATGAAAACCTGAGAGGCAAATCTGAGAGATAAAGTGAGGTAGAGAGAAGGCAAGAACAGTGGTACTTGGGGTGGGGAGGAGGCACCCTGGGAAGAAAGTGTCTCAAACTTTCTAATTTTGCACATAAACCTTGATCCCTGGGATAACCTCCACAGGTCCTAGTCCTCAGTTCAGTTCAGTTCAGTTCATTCGCTCAGTCGTGTCCGACTCTTTGCGACCCCATGAATCGCAGCATGCCAGGCCTCCCTGTCCATCACCAACTCCCGGAGTTCACTCAGACTCACGTCCATCGAGTCAGTGATGCCATCCAGCCATCTCATCCTGGGTCGTCCCCTTCTCCTCCTGCCCCCAATCCCTCCCAGCATCAAAGTCTTTTCCAATGAGTCAACTCTTCGCATGAGGTGGCCAAAGTACTGGAGTTTCAGCTTTAGCATCATTCCTTCCAAAGAACACCCAGGGCTGATCTCCTTTAGAATGGACTGGTTGGATCTCCTTGCAGTCCAAGGAACTCTCAAGAGTCTTCTCCAACACCAAGTTCAAAAGTATCAAGTCTTCGGCACTCAGCCTTCTTCACAGTCCAACTCTCACATCCATACATGACTACTGGAAAAACCATAGCCTTGACTAGACGGACTTTAGTCAGCAAAGTAATGCCTCTGCTTTTGAATACTTTCTCCTAAATCTTAGAACCTGAGTTCCTTGCAATTGTAATTCCTATTTTACTTCTCCTAATTGCTATGATCACCACTAGTAATTACCATGATAGAAAAGGGAAGTCTGCTACTTTGAGAGTTTTTATATGTTGATAATCATTCAAGTGACCATTTGTGCTTAAGGTTTTAAATGCCTTAAGATGGCTACAGTGAGGTCAGACTAAATATTTTTGCTATAGTTTTAAAATATAAATAAATAAAAATAATAATTCTACTAGTTCAAGGGTTAAAATTTGCCATAGAAGAATTGACAATAGCTTTTAATTAGTACATAACCAATAGCTTTTATAAATTTATACAGTATACTTGAAATTTTGTTTAAATTGCATAAAGATTATATATTTCAAATCTGTGTGAAAAGGATAGATTATTCAGTAAATGAGGTACTTATTTGAAAAGAGAATAAAGGTGGATCTCCCTCTCACCTCTTATGTGAAATATATGTAAAAGATCTACAATTAAAAATAAATAAATGAACCATTAAAATTCCAGAAGATAAACTGAGTATGTATTTTTGTAATCTTGGAGTAAGGAAGATCTTTTGAAGTAGAAATCCTCAGGAAAAGATTGTCAGTTGGGACTTTTTTTTCCAAGTCAAAATGTCTCCAAATGTCTCCATGGAGAGGAGAAAAAGTCTATTCTACAGAAGCAAGGATGAAGCAGTAAAATGAGCTACACATACAACATTTACATACAATGGCTATAATAAGTTTTACATATTTAGAACAAATGTGTGTGTTTGCTCAGTCCTGTCCAACTCTTTCTGACCCCACGGATTATAGCCCGCCATGTCCATGGAGTTTTCCAGGCAAGAATACTGGAGGGGGTTGCCATTTCCTTCTCCAGGGCATCCTCCTGACCCAGGGATGGAACCCAAGTCTCGTGCATTTCCTGCCTTGGCAGGTGAAATCTTTACTACTGTGCCACCTGGGAAGCCCTCATTAGCTTGAATAGTCCTTTTTTTTTTTAAGGTCGGGGGAGGGGCAAGGACTCGAACATAACTATCCTTGAACTGTTGAACACAGTAAGATGTTAGCAGAAGACACTTTTGAGGTCACCAACCCAACCCCCACATTTTACACAGGAGGAAGTGGGCTCAGAGAGGCACAGGGACGTGCCTCATGTCATCCAACCCTTTAGTGCAGAATTCATTCAACTTTATCTTGACAACCTTCTACAGAGATGTTTATACATCAAATTCGAGCAAAAGAAGACCACGTTGCAGCCCTCTCCATTCAGATCTGTGTGTGTGGCCCCTAGAAAGTCATCACCAAGAGCGCTGGAGAAGCAAAGGGACCTCAGAAGGTCTCATCTGCCCTCTTGGCTGTAGAATACCGGGGACCCAGCTCATCTGGCTTTGCTGCTCTTATAGCAGCCTTCAGGAGCTTGGAAAGTGAGGCACTGAGTTAAAACGACATTCCAGGTCAGCTTCCATCTGTCTGGATAACACTCTCCAGCTCAGATCCCTTAAAGGCTACTGCTTGCAGAGCCAGGCCTTACCAACAATGGATGCAAAGACCAGACCTGCCATCCAGGAATGGACACTGATACAATCTGAATGGGAGTGAAGAGGAGGGCAAAGAAAGCAAAATATGTGTAATCTTAATGGCTTCTGTTCTCACCTAAGGTAAGGGTCCCCTAAATCTAGCCTGCATACAACTGATGGCAAGGGAAATAAGAAAATTAGGTGGTATATAGATAGATCAAAGTTTTCTAAAGGCGGGAATTCCCTGACAGCCCAGTAGTTAGGACTCTATGCTCTCACTACCAACGGCCTGGGTTCAGTCCCTGGCCTGGGAACTAAGATCCTGCAAGCCTCACAGAATGGCCAAAAAAAATTTTTTTCTAATGGCTTTGTATTTATTATTGAAACAAATGTATACAAAATATAACTGAAAAATCAAACTCATGATTTCACTTATATATTTTTAAGGACGAGCCCAGTAAATGTGTTAAAAAGTGACTTCATTTAAAGAATAATAGTAAGCAATTAATGATGCAGGTATTGTTTGAATATGGCAAAAGTTCTGAATGAGGTATGTGAGTGACTTAAGTTTGAGAATCACTGATATACTCCATTTTTTATAACTTTTTCACTAGCCCTGGGAAGAATAAGTTCTACAAAACCTACCAATGCACACATACATATTATGCATGTATGTGACAAGGATTTTGAGAAACCGTATTTAACTCTTTGTGAGATATACTCTGGACCCTGGATCCACCTTTGACTTCCCTTTTCTCCTTCCATGTAATTGCCTTGAAGTCCTTCCTGTCAGTTCTGCTTCTAAAACCTCTTTCTTCATCCCCTTTTTCCATCTTCGGGGCCTCATTCCTGGTCAGTGTACTCATTACGTTTCAACTGGACTGTATCCTAACTCATCTCTTCGGCTTCAATCCAATTTTTCTCCTTTAATCCGTCCTTTGCCAAATTCCACACTGCTGGCCAAAGATTTTTCAAAAACTCTGATCTAACCCTATCAGGCACTGCACACAGGATTCAAAGTCCAAGCTGCTCAGTAATTTAAAGGCATCTGGTTGTTGGTTCCTGCTGACCTTCCAAATCCCAATACTGACCAAATCAGGACTAGAAACCCAGCTTCTTCTCCACCTATCATGCTGCCTTCTCCAAGAATCTCTTCTTGTTTTCATTCCATAGGTCATAATTTAAACAAACAAACAAACAAACAAACAAACCATTTTATTCTGAATTGGAAACTTTTTCTATTTAATGTCAACCACCCAGAGAATGGGAATAAGATTTCCATTTTAAATATAGCAGTGCTCATGCCCAGTCACATCTGACTCTTTGCGACCCCATGGGCTGTAGCCAGACTCCTCTGTCCTTGGGATTTTCCAGGCAAGAATAGTGGAGTGGGTTGCCATGCCCTCCTCCAGGGGAACATCCCGACCCAGAGATGGAACCTGAGTCTCCTGCCTCTCCTGCACTACAGGCAGATTCTTTACTGCTGAGCCACTGGGGAAGCCCAAACACAGCAGTAACTGGGGCCTTGATAAAAAAAAAAAATGGTATCTGAGAAAAGTCTGATAAAAGTGAGTATATAAGCCATATGAAATGCAGAGGAAAGTTTTTTTTTTTATTAGAGTATAGTTGCTGTACAATGTTCTGTTAGTTTCTTCTGTACAGCAAAGTGAGTCAGCCACACGCATACATACAATCCCCTCTTCCTTGGATTTCCTTTCCATTAAGGTCACCACAGAGCATTGAGTCGAGTTCCCTGTGCTATACAGTAGGTTCTCACTGGTTATCCATTTTATACACTATTATGTATATAACAGTCTCTCAGTCCATCCCACCCACCCCCTTGGTAGCCAGATGTCTGTTTTCTACGTCCAGAAGGTGATACTTGCGCAGGTTAAGTCCTTGCCTTCTGGCACAGGGAGTTTTATGGAAAGCCCACCATGAGACAGACAAAACAACATAACGTCACAAGTAGACAAGACGTGCACAAGGGGATTGTGTCCCTTGTCCATCATGAACACCTAATGTAGCAAATGAAAGGCAAAGAGCTAGTTACAGAAGTGAATGAAAAGGAAATTAAGCTATTAGAATATACTGAATTCATGCTGGAAACCACCACTACTGCGTAAGGATGATTTTGGTCATCCTCACTTTGTAATTCTCCCAGGATAAGAGTGTGTCTCCAGTGAACAGACAATGACTCACTGGTTAAATTCTGGTGCGGATCAGTTTACGAGAGCAGAGTTTATCCCCCTCCCCCTCCCCCAGGTGATGTTGGACTTGCCTTATAGTGAAATATTAGCTGGCAGGACACAGAGGCGCAAGTGTGTTTGTCTGTTCTGACTTGGCCTCCTGAACTGGCCACCCTATGCCAGGAGAGGAGCCTGCCTCAAGTAGATGTTGTCCTTTCATCCTGGGTCCAGATATTCCATCAAGTGGAGCAGACCTGCCTTAGACCCTGAGGCTGGAGTCCAGCCTAGCTCAGCCAGCCCAGATGAGCCCACCTGGGATCAGACCAAGGCTGACCTGCAGACCTATGAACAAGAAAAATAAATGTATGTTGGTTCTACACACATTTGAGGTGGTTTGGTGGTGGTGGTGTAGTTGCCAAGTTGTGTCTGACTCTTGCGACCTCATGGACTGTAACCTGCCAGGCTCCTCTGTCCATGGGATTTACCAGGCAAGAATACTGGAGTGGGTTATCATTTCCTTCTCCAGGGGATCTTCCCCACCCAGGGATCAAACTGACGTCTCCGGAACTGCAAATGAATTTTTACCGCTGAACCACCAAGGAAGCCCACAGCATAGCAAAACCCAAGTAGGCCAAAAGCAAAGCGGGTTTGGTTTTGTTTTTGTATCAAGTTAAAAATCAACCCTGGAACTTCTCTGTCGATCCAAGGAAGACTTCGCCTCCCAATGCAGTGGTGTGCAGGTTCGATCCCTGGTAGGGGAGCTAAGATCCCAACATGCTTTGCCTAGCTGAAAAGGCAAAATACAAAACAGAAGCAATGTTGTAACAGATTCAACAAAGAATTTGAAACCAACCAACTCTTCGTTTTCCTTTTGTGGATCATCCACAGAAGGCAAATAATAAGGCCACGGCTGACCTCCTCCTAGCCCCCAGCACATTTCTAGGGCATCTCCCAGCATGCGAGTTGCATAATGTGAAAGCGCGGCAGCCTCATTCTCACATTAGCCTCAGAGAAAGTAAATTAGGACTGTTACCCTGCTCCTGCATCCCTCCCCCACTTAAGTCGCGGTGATGCTCAAACTAAACCAGAAAATCCAGCCCTTTGTTATCAGAAGGCACAGGCCTCTGCCTCTCCTTTCAGAAACGAGGGTGTGTGTGGCGGGGGTGGGGGGGGGGGGTGGTGTGTGGGGGGTGGTGTTTTCAAGGGTCTCCAGCGTTGGAGATCCTGTCCCCAACAGCTCTTAGCCATAATTTTCCGAGTTCATGATGCCTGCGTCCTTTTATGAAAGGAATGTTCCCAGGAGGAAGCCAGCAGGGTCAACGCCACAACGTCCTACGGCCTGGATTACACAGACCTCGTTTTCCTTCACCTGAAGTTACGGAGAAGTTTCTTTCCGGTCTTTTTTTAGGCCTCTCTGTGTTTTCCCTCCCCTGCCCGCGTCTCCCTTGCTCGCTCGGCTTTTCTTCGGTTTCTTCCCCAGCGCCCGAGGACCTCGTCACCGCAGCTCAGAACCTCCGCGCCATTTCGGACGCTGTCCTCCAGGTGGCAGTAGAGAGCCGCTCACTGCCCAGCAGCTTACGTCACCTTGTTTACTCGGCTCCCGGTCATTTTTAGATCTAAGATCACAGGACGTTAATTGGGCCAATGATTTCCCATTCGTTTTGGCAAAAGGCCCTTCTTGTGGGCGTAGGGACAAGGATGATGTCCTTCTTGACAGTGAGATTTTTGCTGCGGGGAGTATTTATTTGTAAACACTCGGCACTTCATCTTTAGAACATAGGAAAGCAGCGCAGCACGTGGGTCTGTGCTATGGGCTTGTTTCTGGGTCACTGTAGTTTTGGAGCCGAACAAGGGTGATGTTAACTAGGGACAGAGTCGAGGCATCGCCAGAGCCAGCTGAGAGCCCTCAGAGTCTGCCTTTTTACTTCCCTTTCCTCCTTATAAAATAACTCAGCAGGAAAGCATTTGGACTTTGGAACTTGGAGAAATAAGGAAAACGGCTGATTTGGGCAGTCTGGATCCTGATACATAGTGGGGAGACGCCTTGAAGCTCAGGGAGGGGTTGGGAGGGTCCTACTCCAGTGGCCCTCACCCTGAAATTGCATCTGAATGTCTCATCGTTATAAATCACACATTTCACAGCCTGAAATTTTTCATCCCATAAAAAGCACCATTTATTATTCCTTGTTTATGATTCTGCTACCCAGGTACTGGTCAGGAAGGGTGAAGAACAGGGGAGCTGAATGGCCTAGCTCACTCTCCTGTCCGAGTTCTGTGCAGGTTTTGCTTCAGAAGCCCTAGGATTTCTGCTCTTTTGTTACCAGCTTTGGTGGGTAGAGGATGGAAGGAGCTGAGAGTTTGTGACTGTTTAAGAAGTAAAATAAACAGAATTCCTTAATCCCTTACAAGAGGAGGGTGGACACATTTTATGCTAAGGGAAAGAAAGCAAATCTATAGATTAATGTTAAAAATAAATGAGCCTCCAAATTTAAGTGTCTTTTTTTCCCAGTCCACCTCCCATCTGACCCTTTTACATGCTCCTGCTGCGGCTACATAAGAACCAGCTGCCAGAGAGGGCAAAGTCCCTCTCCCTCAAGCAATGTGCAATCCAGCAGAGTAATCACGCTGGCCTGGAGAAATAGATGGCTTTCATGAAGGCAGGAAGGGAAGGAAAATACACTTCGATTCCAGTCAATGACCGTTTCTTGAGCTGTGTCAACAACTCAGGCAACATAGGTTATAAAGACGTGAAAAGATATGGTTCCTGCCACTGTAGAAAACTTTTGTCTAGTAAAGTTTACAGTCATCGGGAGTTTTTGTTTGTTTCTTTCTTTTTGAAAGCACATAATGAAAGAAGGGTTGAAAGAGACTGAACAACAGAAAGGGAGAATGCCAGGTAAATGACTTGGAAAAGCATTCCTCCACTTTGGCATCTCCTTAAGAGTGGTGCTTCCCTCGTGGCTCAGACAGTAAAGAATCTGCCTGCAATGCAGGAGATTTGCGTTCTATCCCTAGTTTGGGAAGATCCCTTGGAGAAGGGAATGACCAGCCACTCCAGTATCCTTGCCCAGAGAATTCCATGGACAGAGGAACCTGCAGTCCATGGAATTGCAAAGAGTCAGACCTGACTTACCAACTGAACAACAACAACAACATCTTGAGGATACTAATGCATAGAGAGATAAAGTACTGAGTTGGCCAAAAAGGTCATTTGGGTTTTTCCATTAGATGGTACAGGAAAACCCAAAAGAACTTTTTGGCCAATGCAACAATTTGCCCAGAGTCATGAAGTCAGTCAGCTGGCCCTTGAACCCAGGCAGCATTACTCCAGATCCATTTTCTCTACCATCTCCCTAGTGTGCTAGAAACTTGTTTGCCCTTTTAGGTCACCTTCCACCGTTCTCCACCCTGCTCGGTGCTGCAGACCCTATCAATTAGCTCCCTTACCCTTAGGATTCTGGTTGGGATGAGCCAGTGGGTATCCCAGCATGAGAGCAGAGGGAGGGGGAAGCACCACCAGTGGCTGTGTCCTCCGATGATTGGTCAGAGCTCTGGTCAGGTGGCTGTGTCCTCCGATGATTGGTCAGAGCTCTGGTCAGGTGGCTGTGTCCTCCGATGATTGGTCAGAGCTCTAGTCAGGTGGCTGTGTCCTCCAATGATTGGTCAGAGCTCTAGTCAGGTGGCTGTGTCCTCCGATGATTGGTCAGAGCTCTGGTCATGTGGCTGTGTCCTCCGATGATTGGTCAGAGCTCTGGTCAGGTGGCTCCAAGCACAGGGGGCACTTTCTCCAGCTTCTGGTGACGGTACCTCTCCTCCCCACTTCAGGCCTAGGGGTAGTCAAGTGGCTGTTACTTTTTGCGCTACCACTGTGGTTTCCCTACATCCTGCCCACACCTTTGTAAATAGTCCCTTTATTCAGCTCTCCTCAAATTACCCGATTTGAGTTGCCATCTGTTTCCTGCCCAGGTCTGGCCTGATATAAATAGGAAGGCAGGAAAGCAACCACTCAGAGGACCCCATTCTTTGGTGCGCAGCATTCCTCAGGGTATAGGATAGTTGCAGATGAATCAAGATGACCTGTCGTTATTTTTTTAAGATGAGCTGTCTTTTGAAGGACTTAAATGTTTGAGTATGTGTGTGTGTATGTCCAAACACTGCAGAGGGAGGTTACCCCCCAAAAGTTAGGGTCTCTTGAGTCAAAACAGGTCACAGGTGGTTATTTTGGTTTAAGGAATTCTAGGCCTTCTGGGAGAAGAGCTAAAGGGAGGAAGGAGAATGGGGGGAAAGTTAAGGGGGAGGGCTCCCATTGCCACATTGCTTGGGTTCAAGTCCCAGCTCCTCCTCTTACCAGATGTGTGACCTCTGGCAGATCATTTAACATTTCCATACCTCAGTTTCCCTGTGTATAAGTTGGATTGGTAATATTAAGGAACTGGATAATTGTAGTATCTGGCCCACTTTAAGGGTTATATTGGTGTGTGTGTGTGTGTGTGTGTGTGTGTGTGTGTGTGTGTGTGCGCGCATGCGCTAAGTCGCTTCAGTTGTGTCTGACTCTATGCGACCCTATGGACTGTAGCCCACCAGGCTCCTCTGTCCATAGACTTTTCTAGGCAAGAATACTGGAGTGGGTTGCATTTCCTCCTCCAGGGGATCTTTCTGACCCAGGGATCATACCCATGTTTCTCACATCTCCTGCACGGGCAAGCAGGTTCTTTACCACTAGCACCACCTGGGCAGCCCATATATTTAACTGTTAGTTGCTCAGTCATGTTCAACACTTTGTGACTCCATGGACTGTAGCCAGCCAGGGTCCTCTATCTATGAGATTTCCCAGGCAAGCGTACTGGAGTGGGTAGCCATTCCCTTCTCTAGGAGATCTTTCCAACCCAAGGATCAAACCCAGGTCTCCTGCATCACAGGCAGAGTTCTTTACTATCTGAGCCACCAGGAAGCTCAAAAATAACATTTTTGACCTTTGAGAAATGCGGGGCAAATTCATCTGCCCCAGCCCTTGAGGATGCTGCCCTGGGAAATCAGGAAGTGAGCTGTGAAGCAATTGCCACGGTTTGGATCCTGGGAGCAGTATGGAATGCAAAAGGAGGCAAAGAGCATGGAATCCTTTCAGTCTCTTGGCTCTGTCCAGGATTCGGCTGCTACTTAAGGGCACATGCAGCAGATGGCCATCAGAAGACCCGAGTAAATAAAGTGACTAGAAAGATCTCACTCTGAGAGAATGAAAGACTGCTTTCTTCTCTCCTTCCTTCCTAGAGTCTTCCCTTCTGTAAATATCACTTCTTTCTCCTGCATCACCAATTTCTCTGTCTCTAAAGGACTGCTCCCATCAACATGTAAAGATGCTCTAATATCTCCTATCTGAAACTCTCCTTTGATTTCATATCTGATTCCATTTCTCTGATCCCATTTACAGCAAAACTTCAAAGAGTTGTCTGTTGATACTGCTTCCCCTCCTCTTCTGTCTTCAGCACAATCCATTGGCATTTCTCTCTCCCTCCCACTTCTCCCAGACTCCTCTCATGGGCATCCAGTTAGCTCCACTTCAGATAATGGCCACCTTTCTGTTGCTCTTGGCCCCTAAGCCACATTTGGCCCAGTGGGATGACACGCTTCATGTCAACATATCTTCCTGCCTTGGCTTTCACAGGTCTCCCCTGGATCTCCTCTTTCCTCTTCAAACTTGTTAGCATGCCATGGTTGCAAGAGTGCTGCCTGAGAGCCCTCAAGGTGTGTGGTATACAGGGATTAACTCATTTATTGGCTCTTCACAATGCCTCGGGTGAAGAAACATCCATCTTCAGTAACCATTAGATCAATCCAATCACCACAGTTGGTTGTTTCAGGCAGATTTTATTCCTAAAGCTGGAAGGATGGTTGTTGGCTAGACAATCAGCCAATTACCTGCTTCACTGTTTGTTTAGCAACATCCAAAAAAAAAAAATTGTCCACATTCTATTATGAGCAGGCTGTGGAGGTACTCATAGCATGGTTTTATGTCAACCACCATGAACTTAGAACCTAAATCCTAGAGCCCTTGACTCACAGAAAGGAGGTGTTCAGGAAAAGGCAAGGCTGAGGTGCCTGGGCCAGGTTCATTCACGGCCAGGAAGCAGCAGTCTTGGAAGTAGAGCTTGCCAAGGAGGTGAGGGAGCTCCCCGAGCTTCAAGCTGGCACTCAGCTCCCAATTACAATTCCAGAATTATTAGCTTTGATTCTGTGAGAAAGGAGCACTTCAAAGCCAGAATCCTATGAATTAAAATGTTGACTAATCGAGCTAATTATAGTTCAGTCATCTGAATTTTCACACAATGAGCCCAGAGTTCTCATGAAAGCCTTCTCTTGGGCAGGAGGCTTTGATGATGAAGCGGGTATTTATGTCCCAGATTCAGTCCTCCTCATTCTGGCCAGGGAATCCTCACTGGAGTGCCTTTTGCCCACAGAAAACCTTTCTGAGTTCTCCCCCAGGTTTCTTGAAAGCTGAAGCAAACTCAGTTAAAGCAGAGATTCTGAAGATGTTGGGAGCAAGATGCCCTTCCCAAGGTGAGAGGAAGTTCTGACCTGTGTATCAGGGTGTCCTAATGGGACTCTTTTCATTTTCAGTATTATTCTAGATTTTAAAATACTTAGGTACTTTACATAGCCTAATTATACTTCAGGGAGAAACTTCTCAATTCACATGTCTCGGTTATCAGATGCAGAGTGGTATAATAAATTTTAATCACTGTTTAGATGTTCTTTGCTGCAGAGTTAATAATACAGACTAAGCCTGAATCTTTGATGAGCTACAGAAGACACTTCTTGGTTGTCATGACCAGAAGGGTGGGATGCACACACGTCTAGTGTGTGAGGCCAGGGATACTGCTAAACACCCCGCAGTGCACAGTTTAGACCCCTCCAACAAAGAACAAGCAGGCCCAACATGTTAATAGGGCTGAATTTGACCCCCTGTGTTAAAGGGTATAGGTTCACTCCACACTGATTATCCATTCAAGGTGACAGCATCTTTACTTGAATGGCGTTAACCTGCCACTAAGATATATTTGGGCAGATTCATTTACATTTAGCACTTATGAACAAGTACTAGGAATAAAGAGACAGATTAAATCCATGACAATCACCCTCTCAAGTCTTGGGGACAATGATTAATTCCTCCTAGTCAATATCTTGCTCTTCAGGTAGCTGGTACTTGATGAATAACAATGATGTTTATAGATGCACAGGCCAACTGGTTAGGCATTTTTTATGTGTGAATAGTTAAGGAAGTAGGTATACAGAGCATGATCCGTTTGGTATGTTCCTGTCCCTGTGACCTGTTTTTAAAGGAAGTTTTAATTAATTCTATCATAAATATAATGTATAAACAATAACAAGGTTTAAAATTATGCAAGATCTAGGAGCAAATTAAGTCCTCTTATTATTAAACTTGGGCTTCCCGGGTGGTTCAGCGGTGAAGAATCCACTCGTAATGCAGAAGACACAGGTTCGATCCTTGGGTCGGGAAGATCCTCTGGAGAAGAAATGGCAACCCTCTCCAGTATTCTTGCCTGGGAAATCCCATGGACAGAGGAACCAGGCAGACTACAGTCCATGAGGTCACAGAATCAGGCATGACTTAGTGACTAAACCACCACCACCATTATTAAACTTAACTGTTATCAAACTGTGAAGAGTGCCGTAGCCCTGACTCTTACTTCCTAACTCTTTTCTATTTTATCCACTGCATTTGGAGCTGGAGGTTAATTTGCTTTTACAACATATTTTTGACTATAAAGATGCTCTGTTCTGTCTTGTCCTTCTGGAGAAAGACCACTTAAAAATTGTTTTAAAGAGCACATCCACATAATTTAAAAAATCAAATTGACTTAAAAGACCAGTGAAAGTCAGTAGTTTCTTTTCTCATTCCTTCCCGCTCTTCCTTGTCTTATTTCTTCTGGCATTCACATGTTGCTATATTTTAAATAATATACATGTGCTGTTCTCTTTTGGCTCAACAATTTTAAATGTATTAACTCCCAGTTATGGTAAATGAGGATACAGCATTCTTTTCAGCTATTCCCCTCTGTTTTACCTCCTTAGCTCTCCCCACATAATTATATTACAATTTTTTGTTTAATTAGTATTTGACATTTACATCATTATACACAGGCAAGGAAAGCAGAGCATTGTAGTCCACTGTTAGTTTTCTTTATTACTTTTTGCTTTTCCTGCTGTTAATAATGACCTCCTTTTTTTTTTTTTTTTTTTTTTTTTTACTATTGACACTTTAAATCTCTTCTTTTATAGTACCTTTGGTCAAAAGTGTTGCACTTATGACCAAATTTCTCTGTAAAGGCCAAATTATTTAGCTGACATTCTGAGGTTTTAGCCCCAGAATGCCCTCAACCTCATGATTCATAGAAAGAGACTCCAACCTGCAGGCACAACCCTTTTCCCATCATCACGTTTATTTTCCCAAAACAAGTTGTTCCTCCATCAGGTTTTTTATCGCCATTTAAAAGCCTAGGTCCTGGAGAAGGCAATGGCAACCCATTCCAGTGTTCTTGCCTGGAGAATCTCAGGGACGGGGGAGCCTGGTGGGCTGCCGTCTATGGGGTTGCACAGAGTTGGACACGACTGAAGCGACTTAGCGGCAGCAGCAGCAGAAGCCTAGCTCCAGCTCATCTTTGATGGCTTCTTGCCAGGAGCCATGTAAAAGTGAATATTTGAACCCTCATCACTGCAGTTTCCTGAGTCACATATCTTAGATTAGTTATTAAACAGCCAACACTGGTTTCTTCAGAATGTCCCGGGGCATTACTGGTTCCAACATAGGTGAGCACAAGTTTAGCAGCTTTTAAAATGACTAGTGGGCAGCATTCACAGATGATGGTCTCTAGGACCTGTTTTCTCATTTTTTAAACTTTTTGTTGTTGCTACCTGCCCTTTGGATCCAGTTAGGATGCCTAACTCAAATAATCCTGGACTCTGGAGAACCCAGGTGATTATTTAGAATGGCATGGAACAAGCAGCAACCATCTTTTGGCTTCTGCTTTCACTAAACCTGGTCTATCGTATCCCTGGGATCCGTTGCCCCATTCCGAGTTCTCTCTACAAGGGTCTGTGCTGTTTCCAGTGCATGGAACCCTGGAATTCCTGTTCCCAGGGTTGAGTGGGTCTGCCCCTGAAAATGAAAACTCCAGCGTTGATGAGAGCAAACCTCGCTAAAAATATGCATGGTTCAGTTCATCCAGAAGTGATCTCATAAAGCAGTCTCCATCAGAAAAGCTCCTTTCTTGAAGGATGCTGACCTCTCAAGATGCTGATAGCAGCTTCCTGACTTAGCTAATTCAGTCCTGGTCTGCCTACTCTCAGAGGATGCTTGATCATGTCAGCTTCCTGGGGATAACTGGCCTGAGTCTACCACGCCTGTGTCTATTCCTATACCCTTTACTGTGGACTTTCTGTATATCTAAAACTGAGCAGTTGTGGAGGGAATTTAGGCAGTATATGCTGTAAAACCTTGAAGCACCCAGATCTCTCCCTGAATATGGTGACCCCTACTTTTTAATTTAAACTTTTAAATTTATATTGGAGTACAGCCAATTAACAATGTTCTGATAGTTTCAAATGCACAGCAAAGTGAACCAGCCATACATATATATGTATCCGTTCTCCCCCAAACTCTCCTCCCATGCGAGCTGCCACATGACACTGAGCGAGAGTTCCCTCTGATATACATTAGGACTTTGCTGCTTATCCATTTTTAATATAGCAGCGTGTACATGTCAATCCCTAACTCCCTCAGTATCCCTTCCTTTCCCCCTCCCCTCTCCCACCATAAGTTCTTTCTCTAAGGCTGAGTCCCTTTCCGTTTTGTAAATAAGTTCATTTGTCAGTCAGTTCAATTGCTCAGTTGTGTCCGACTCTTTGCGACCCCATGGACTGCAGCATGCCAGGCTTCCCTGTCCATCACCAACTCCCGGAGCCTACTCAAACTCAGGTCCATCGAATCGATGATGCCATCCGACCATCTCATCCTCTGTCATCCCCTTCTCTTCCTGCCTTCAATCTTTCCCAGCCTCAGGGTCTTTTCAAATGAGTCAGTTCTTTGCATCAGGTGGCCAAAGTATTGCAGTTTCAGCTTCAGCATCAGTCCTTCCAAAGAATATTCAGGACTGATTTCCTTTAGGATTGACTGGTTTGGTCTCCTTGCACTCCAAGGGACTCTCAAGAGTCTTCTCCAACACCACAATTCAAAAGCATCAATTCTTTAGTATTCAGCTTTCTTTATAGCCCAACTCTTACATCCATACATGACTACAGAAAAAAACTATAGCTTTGACTAGACAGATCTTTCTGGGCAAAGTAATGTCTCTGCATTTTAATATGCTGTTTAGGTTGGTCATAGCTTTCTTCCAAGAAGCAAGCATCTTTTAATTTCACAATCTGCAGTGATTTTGGAGCCCAAAACTATAAAGTCTGTCACTGTTTCCATTGTTTCCCCATCTATTTGTCATGAAGTGATGGGGCCAGATGCCATAATCTTAGTTTTCTGAATGTTGAATTTTAATCCAACTTTTTCACTCTCCTCTTTCACTTTCATATCAAGAGGCTCTTTAGTTCTTCGCTTTCTGCCATAAGGGTGGTGTCATCTGCATATCTGAGGTTACTAATATTTCTCCCAGCAATCTTGATTCCAGCTTGTGCTTCATCCAGCCCAGCATTTCTCATGATGTACTCTGCATATAAGTTAAATAAGCAGGGTGACAATATACAGCCTTGATGTACTCCTTTCCTGATTTGACCAGTCTGTTGTTTGATGTCCAGATCTAACTTTTGCTTCTTGACCTGCATACAGATTTCTCAGGAGGCAGGTCAGGTGGTCTGGTATTCCCGTCTCTTTAAGAATTTTCCACAGTTTGTTCTGATCCACACAGTCAAATGCTTTGGCATAGTCAATTATGCAGAAATAGATGTTTTTCTGGAACTCTCTTGCTTTTTCCATGATCCAGCGGATGTTGGCAATTTGATCTCTGGTTCCTCTGCCTTTTCTAAAACCAGCTTGAACATCTGGAAGTTCATGGTCCACATACTGTTGAAGCCTGATTTGGAGAATTTTGATCATTACTTTACTGGTGTGTGAGATGAGTGCAATTGTGCGGTAGTTTGAACATTTTTTGGCATTGCCTTTCTTAGGAATTGGAATGAAAAATGACCTTTTTCATTCCCGTGGTCACTGCTCAGTTTTCCAGATTTGCTGGCATATTGAGTACAGCACTTTCACAGCATCATCTTTTAGAATTTGAAATACCGCAACTGGAATTCTATCACCTCCACTAGCTTTGTTCATAGTGATGCTTCCTAAGGCCCACTTGACTTCACATTCCAGGATGTCTGGCTCTAGGTGAATGATCATACCATCGTGGTTATCTGGGTCATAAAGATCTTTTTTGTATAGTTCTTCTGTGTAATCTTGCCATCTCTTCTTAATATCTTCTGCTTCTGTTAGGTCCATACCATTTCTGTCCTTTATTGTGCTCATCTTTGAATGAAGTGTTCCCTCGGTATCTCTAATTTTCTTGAAGAGCTCTCTAGTCTTTCCCATTCTGTTGTTTTCATCTCTTTCTTTGCATTGATTGCTGAGGAAGGCTTTCATATCTCTCCTTGTTATTCTTTGGAACTCTGCATTCAAATGGATATATCTTTTGTTTTCTCCTTTGCCTTTAGCTTTTCTTCTTTTCTCAGCTATTTCAAGGCCTGTCAGACAACCATTTTGCCTTTTTGCATTTCTTTTTCTTGGGGATGGTCTTGATTCCTGTCTCCTATACAATGTCATGAACTTCCATCCAGAGTTCTTCAGGCACTCTGTCTGTCAGATCTATCTAATCCCTTGAATCTATTTGTCACTTCCACTGTATAGGGATTTGATTTAGGTCATACCTAAATGGTCTAGTGGTTTTCCCTACTTTCTTCAGTTTAAGTCTGAATTTGGCAATAAGGAGTTCATGATCTGAGCCAGAGTCAGCTCCTGGGCTCTCTGCGGTGACTGTATAGAGCTTCTCCATCTTTGGCTGCAAAGAATATAATCAATCTGATTTTGTTATTGATCACCTGGTGATGTCCATATGTAGAATCTTCTCTTGGGTTGTTGGAAGAGGGTGTTTGCAATGACCAGTACATTCTCTTGGCAAAACTCTGTTAGCCTTTGACCTGTTTTGTTTTGTACTCCAAGGCCAAATTTGACTGTTACTCCAGGTGTTTCTTGACTTCCAACTTTTGCAGATGCAAAAGTCCTTACACAGGACTGGGGAAACAGACTCTGGGAGGGCACAAACAGAACCCTGTGTCCACAAGGACCCAAGAGAAACAAGCAGGGACCACACAAGAGACTGACCCAGACTTGCCTGTGAGTGTCCAGGAGTCTCTGGCGCAGGCGTGGGTCAGCAGTGGCCTGCTGCAGAGTTGGGGGCACTGAGTATAGCAGTGCGTGCATGGGACCTTTTGAAGGAGGTTGCCCTTACCTTCATCACCTCCACCATAGTTTGGCCTCAGGTCAAACAACAGGGAGGGAATATAGCCCCACCCATCAACAGAAAATTGGATTAAAGATTTACTGAGCACGGCCGGATCAGAACAAGACCTAGTTTCCCCCTCAGTCTCTCCCATCAAGAAACTTTCATAAGCCTCTTATCCTTCTCCATCAGAGGGAAGACAGACTGAAAACCATAATCATCACATGGACTATGCTTTGTCTGATTCATGAAGCTGTGAGCCGTGCCACGTAGGGCCGCCCAAGACAGACGGGCCACGGTGGAGAGTTCTGACAAAACGTGGTCCACTGGAGAAGGGAATGGCAAACCACTTCAGTATTCTTGCCTTGAGAGCCCCATGAACAGTATGAAAAGGCAAAAAGATAGGACACTGAAAGATGAAGTCCCCAGGTTGGTAGGTGCCCAATATGCTACTGGAGATCAGTGGAGAAATAACTCCAGAATGAAGAGATGGAGCCAAAGCAAAAACAACACCCAGTTGTGGATGTGGCTGGAAGTAAAGTCTGATGCTGTAAAGAGCAATATTGCATAGGAACCTGGAATGTTAGTTCCATGAATCAAGGCTAATTGGAAGTGGTCAAACAGGAGATGGCAAGAGTCAATGTCGACATTTTAGGAATCAGTGAACTAAAATGGACTGGAATGGGTGAATTTAACTCAGATGACCTTTACATCTACTTCTATGAGCAAGAATCCCTTAGAAGAAATAGGAGTAGCCATCATAGTCAATAAAAGAGTCCAAAATGCAGTTCTTGGATGCAATTTCAAAAATGACAGAATGATCTCTGTTCATTTCCAAGGCAAACCATTCAATATCACAGTAATCCAAGTCTATGCCCCGACCAGTCATGCTGAATAAGCTGAAGTTGAACACTTCTATGAAGACCTGCAAGACCTTCTAGAACCAACACCCCAAAAAAGTTCATTTGTATCATTTCTTTTTAGATTCAGCATGGTGACCCCTACTTCTAACAGAAAGATGCTCTTGCAGATACTGAAACATTGATGCAGTATCTTTTCCTCAAAGTCAACCTCGACTTTCTACTTCTGTATTTATTTTTAACCAGAACTACATTTAGAAGTACATAAGCACTAGACCCAAGTTTGATCCCTGTGTCAGGAAGATCCCCTGGAGAAAGAAATGGCTACCCACTGCAGTATCCTTGCCTGGAGAATTCCATGGATAGAGAAGACTGGTGAGCTAAAGTCCTTGGGGTGTGTCACAAAGAATCAGACACAACTGCGTGACTAACACTTTCACTTTCATACTAGTAATAACGGTGGAAGAAGAGAAGACGTGTATGGATTCATCTTCCTCTGTGTGTGTGTGTGTGTGTGTCTGCATGCTCAATAGTGTCCAGCTCTTTTCTCTGTCCATGGAATTTCCCAGGCAAGAATACTAGAGTGGGTTGCTATTTCCTCCTCCAGGGGAATCTTCCCAACCCGGGGATTGAACCCACATCTCTTGTGTCTCCTCCATTAACAGGTGGATTCTTTACCGCTGTGCCACCTGGGAAGACCTGTGGGTCCAATTAATATTTTAAATGGTCTCTAGTTCTCTGAGCACACATTGATGTTTAATGGGAGAGGAGATGAAGAGAGAGACAGGTGGCAGTGCGAAAGGTGACCTAAGATTAACAATTAATTGTACTCAATTTTCAAATTAGATCATTGTCAGCAGATGGCTGTGAATTTTCATATGATTTTGTACTTGACTTTTTTGGAGGATATTTAAATTCTTTTATTCACCAACTAGGCAATTTATGAACTCACATTTCAGCTTTAATTCTACCTCATCACAAGGAGAATTACAGGGCTAGAAAAACTCCACCGGGCATCTTCCACTAGAAAAGACCACACCCGAAGCCAGCCAGGGCAGCAGGGATCCCTAATACGTGTTTTTGAGACTTCTAATTTGAGGTGTTCTACAGCCAGTTTCCGTTGGGACCAGAAGGTAGTGTGCCCTTTTCCGTTCTGTTTGCCTTTGCTATGCTTCCTCTTCCTATGTCCTGCACAGCTGGCTGTCGTTCAGTCACTCAGCCGTGTCCAACTCTTTGCGACCCCATGGACTGCAGCACGCCAGGCTTACCTGTTCCTCACCATCTCCTGGAGCTTGCTCAAACTCATGTGCGTTGAGTCGGTGATGCCATCCAGCCATCTCATCCTCTGTCATCCCCTTCTCCTCCTGCCTTCAATCTTTCCCAGCATCAGGGTCTTTTCCAATGAATCAGCTCTTTGTATCAGGTGGCCAAAGTATTGGAGCTTCAGCTTCAGCATCAGTCCTTCCAATGAGTATTCAGGACTGATTTCCTTGAGGATTGGTTTGATCTTCTTGCAGTCCAAGGGACTCTCAAGAGTCTTCAACACCACAGCTGAGCTGGATAGACTGAGAAACCCCCACCCCCACCTCAGGCTCCGTCAGGACTCCCCAGTTGTAGCTTGCAGGTTTCGTTGCTCCTTGGCAGGTGGGATCTTAGTTTCCTGACCAGGGATTGAACCCATATACCCTACACAGAAAGGCAAATTCTTAGCCACTGGACCACCAGAGAAGTCCCTAAATGCAACTTAGATTTTTATCTTTCTTCTGCATAAAATCCTTCACCCATTGTCATCAGGATAAGGTCCAGAATTTACTAGCATGACTTAAAGGCTCATGACCTGCCCTGCCTGCTTGTCCATCTTCATCTCCTGCCCTTTCCTCCGCATCATCCTCCAGCTGTATTGAATTTCTTGCCAGTCCTTGAGGAAGCCTTGATTTCTCTGGACTCCACAGCTGTGTAAGAGGGGTTCTCACCCTCCTCATCTAAATAACTTTTACTCATCTTTTAGGGCTCAATTCGAAGTATCATCTTCTCGAGGACGCCTTCTTTGGGTCAGTGCACCACCCACATGTACCCATAGCCCAAGTCTCTTTCTACTTTCCTGCTTGTCTCCTCTGTATGTCTTCCTGATGAGACTATGAACTCTTCCAGACAGAAAGCAGGTCTTTATCAGTGAGGATCATAACAGCAATGTGGAGACCATGGGTTTTGGAGTCAGTCAGACTTGTATTTGAAAAGCAAGCCTAGAGTAAGACACCCTGAGCAAGACTTTTTTTAAAATTATTTATCTATTTAGTTATTTGGGACTGTGCTGGGTCTTTGTTGCTGCTGATGGTCTTTCTCTGGTTGTGACGAGCAGGAGCTGCTTTTCATTGTGGCGCTGGGTCTTCTCATCGTGGTGGCTTCTCTTCTTGTGGAGCAGGGGCTCTGGGCATACCGGCTTAAGCAGTTGTGGCACACGGGCTTAGCTGCTCCTCAACACGTGGGATCTTTTCAGACCAGGGATCAAGTCCATGCCCCCTGCATGGGCAGGTGGATTCTTATCCACTGTACCACCAGAGAAGTTCTGGGCAAGAATTTTATCATCTCAAGTTCTCTGTGTCATTACCTGCAAAAATAAGGATACTGCCTCATACACTGTTGTGAGGATTAAATGTGGTAATAATATAAAGCACCTGGCATTGAGCCTGACACGTCATGGATGCTCAATAAATGTTAGGTGAAGAAAGTGCAGGAACAGAAGCTCCAAATAAAGCTTGTGGTGAGCTGTGAGAGAGACTTTGTGGGTCACTATGGCCTTAGCCATCTTGGCAGAGATAGGGCAATTGAATGGAATTAAGGCCAGACTCTGTCTCGAGAGGAAGTGCTAACTGAGCCGGAGGGAGGTGACATCCAGGCCTGGTACAGAGCAAGACAAAAACTGGAAGTGGACAAGGGAGGCCTCAGATTGCCAGCTAGCATTTGACTGTGACACAGCCATTATTCAAGGCCTGGCTCAAAGGTGCAGACTTGACAAGTGCCTGAAGCTGGCATTAGACAGTAGGAAACACATCCTCACTCTTGCTGGAGCTTTAGGAGTACACTTGCCTGGTCCCCACCTCCAGAGATTTGGTTTCAAGTGCTCTAAAGTAGACCCAGGACTGACTGAGCATTTTAAAAAATTTATTACTAAAAAAAAAATTTTTTTTTGGCTGCTCCAAGTCTTAGTTGCAGCCTGTGGGATATGTAGTTGCAGCATGCAAACTCTTAGCTATGTCATGTGGGATCTATGCCCTGACCAAGGACTGAACTGGGGCCCCTTATCTTGGGAGCGTAGAGTCTTCACCACTAGATCACCAGGGAAGTACAGGTGTGAGCAATTTTTAAAGCCCTTCAGAGAATTCTGAAGCAGGGAAAGCTGAGAATCACACTGCAGAAAGGAGGTACCAAACTTCAGAGGCCACTTAGGGACTAAGTTTGCTCCTAGTCCTCCACACTGCTGCTGAGCATCACTGAGGGCACGAGTCGTGGCGGGAGGTGGCTGCTCCTTCCTTACCTGCTCTGGTGAGGACCAGCTCAGCACCAGAGAGGACCCATCACAGACCAAGTAGCAGGGAGCAGGGAAAGACAAGGGTAGAAAAAAGTGCAGTTGATGGACATACTCTTCCTGATCTCAAAACCCCAGCCTGCTTCTCCAGCCCCTCTCTAGAGGAGACCAGTTGCTCACTGGGAGAGGATGGTCCTTTGGGAGGAGAAGGGGTAGAGGACCACCCTCTCTGCCTTCATATCCACTGTGGTACCCTGGGAGGTGATGGGGTGGAGGACCACCTTCTCTGCCTTGTTATCCACTCTGATAGCACAGGGGAAGCCTGAGGGGAGCTGCTGTTCACTTTTCCAGGGAAAAGCTCAGGGATGGCAGCTCAGAACTCATGGCCATACTAGGAATGTAAGGAATTTTTTTTAAGATAAGAAATCCCCAGCCAGATGCAGAGCATTGTTAGTTTGAAGAGATCATAAACAAGGAGGAGAGAAAAGGAAGGGAGGAACGCTTATGAAACATTAGAATCAGCTGACATTTATTTGAAAACTGCCTAGTTCTCTGCTCTATGGATTTCTACAATCTGTATGTAAAAGGTAATCGGGGTGGAGATACCTATTATGGTTCCCAAGGAATAGACGCACCAAAAAGAAGCATCATGAAGTTCTAGTAAAAGCCCCTTTATTTTATTGCCCCGGTCCTCACTAGGCCCTGCAAATATTTGATCATGCAAACCTGGTCAAAAGTTATTGATCATGAGTATGGCTGAATCCCTTTGCTGTTCATCTGGAACTATCACAATATTGTTAATCAGCTATACCCCAATACAAAATAAAAAGTTAAAAAACATTAAGAAGGTGCATAGTTTAAAAGGTTACTGATCATGATAAAAGAATATATATTCATATATATATGAGAATATATGTGTGTATAATTGAATCATTTTGCTGTCCACCTAAAACTAACACAACATTGTAAATCAATTATATTTCAATAGTTTTTTTTACAGTTATTGATCATGAGTTTATATAATGGAAGCACTCTCTTTCTTAGCTTCTTCCTGGAAGGGAATGAAAAAAGATGGCCATAGATCTGTAAGAAGTGAAAGTGGCATCTCCTCTCCTCAACTCTGAGTGCAGAGACACAGCCCAGGGAAGGAGAGCAGTTGGAATAAAAAGTAACAAAGGGTGAGAGGTTTACCTGTTCCCGACCTTGTTGTGCTTCCATCTCCCTAGCCCCAACCCACCCTCATCACCCTTCACCTACAGACACCTGTATATACACCTGTACTTTGCATCACCTTACCATAAATTCAGTGCTGTACAAAACTTGAGCTTTTGTGTCAACAAAGTAGTCCCTCTTTCCCCCACCAAAAAGCAGGAAATTTTGAAAAGTGGTTCATGAACTTCCTGGAACTTACCTAATTGTAGAAAGACCTGGAATTAAAGGGGTTTCCATTCCCTATGGGCAGACTTGACATAGACTATTTTAGTTCAAGCATCTCTTCCTTTTTGGAAATTAACAGCACAAGTCTCTATTGATTTAACATGCTGTCCCTGTGATGCAGCTGGGGATTTCACACAAGTAATGAGGACAGGCTGTTTTGTGATTACTTAACCCTGCTGGTCCTTTGTTTTTCGAATTTTCTTTACAATGAAAACAACTTAAATATGTGCATCTCTGTGAGGGAATGAGACAGAACTCTGCATTTCCTCTTGTATTTTAAGTTGAAACATACTGTTTAAAAAAGAGACTTTTAATCTGTGTCTCTGCAGTTCCTTTTGGAACCACACATATTTTCATAAAAGAGCAGACTCCCTGATCCGTTAGGACAAGAAGGAAGTGACTGGGCAGGGAAGGGAGGAAGGAATGAATATGAGCCTTCATTTTCTTTCTTGAGTCTCCATCTCTCTGCCTTAGAGTAAGTCTGGGGCTGTGCTTGCTTACGATGATATCAGCTTGCTGTGGGTAGAAATTATGATGGTGGACTAAATTAGGCATCATGACCTCAGTGTAGAAGAAGGAGGAGGAGAAAGGAAGAGAGGCTGGAGCCACTGTTTACAGTTCAGTTAATGAAATAGCTGTCAGGATACATCAGGTGCTTTATACAAAATTGAATTGTCAGGAAAGATTCTCCCCACTCCCCACTCTTTCTTTTTTTTTTTTTGAGGAAGAGGCAGAGTCCTTTATACCTCATGATTTTAAGGACAAGGAAAGTCTTCCAAATTATGGGAGTGGGGGAGAGATAAAAAAGAAGTCTTATTACTCAGGCCACTTAGCAAATGTTTAATGAACACCTGATAAGAGCAGAAGCCCGAGCTGGGCTGAAGAGCAACCCCATCCCCTTGTCTTTCGTTTGCCTTGTTTGTCTTCTGAGTGGGATGGTGGAAAGAGCCCCGGGATGAATTTTGGTGAGTCATTTCATTTCTTAGAGTCTCAACATTTTCTGTAAATAAGAGTAGTAGAAACGCTAGCCTTGTGAAGATTAAATGAAATAATGAATGTGAATTAAACACAGCTGATTTTTATGTTCTGTGTACAACATCCCATTTTATCCTTCCAACAGCCAGAAATGCAGGCATTCTCATTTGCCTTATAGGCGAGGAAACAGGCTTAGAGAGATTAAGTAACTTGCCCAAGTCACACTGCTAGTTCCTGGAAATGTTAGGATTTGAATTCAGTTCTGCCTTACTCCAAAGTCCATGCTGATAAGGACAGCGCCCCACTGCCTCTATAAATATCCCTGTAAAATGTTATGTCACTACAAGATAATTTTATTAGATACAGCTAATACACAATACTATTTATTATTTGACAGATTTGAAGGTACCAAAGATCGCATCATTTGCATATAACAATTTACATAAAACTGCAGGCTTTTACAGGTGAAAGGGAATTTTGAGATGATCTAGGCTGTGTTGCTCAAACTGCTTCTCAGAGGCTCCTTACTGAGCTATGATTTTATCTGTTTTAAAATTTATTATGATTTCTAGATATAGCATTTTGTCTGAGGAATGGGTCTAAGACCTACTTTTATCTAATTCACTCACTATCATTTTACAGTGGATTTTTGGTGGGGTATTAAGAAATAAAGAGATAAAGGCGCTTCCCTGGTGGCTCAGCTGGTAAAGAATCTGCCTGCAATGCAGGAGACCTGGGTTCAGTCCCTGGGTTGGGAAGATCCCCTGGAGAAAGGGAAAGGCTACCCACTCCATATTCTGCAGCATGTGGAATCCAGTATCTCTATTAACAGATAGAGAGACTCAAGAGCTCCTCAATTCTGTGCAGGTCTCTCTTTACTCCTCACTACTCTCTCTCTTTTAAATGTTTATTTATTTATTTGGTTGCACCAGCTCTTAGTTATAGCATGCAAGATCTTTGGTTGCAGCAGGTGAGATCTAGTTCCCTGACCATGAATCGAATCTGGGCCCCCTGCACTGGGGGCGCAGAATCTTAGCCCCTGGACCACCAGGGAAGTCCCCTCACTACTAACTTTTTTATTTTATATTTTTAAAAATTAATTTATTTTTTATTGAAGGATTATTGCTTTACATACTAACTCTTGACACTCTAATGTAGTAAAGAACTGAGAATATAAAAAATTATAATTAAGAGAGGCTTTTTCAAGAGAATATCTTAAGGCACATAAATCTGACTGATCTAAGCAAAGGCAGTGAAAGTTTCAACAAGTAAAAGTAATTATGAAAGTCACTCGTTCATGTCTGACTCTTTGCAACCCCATGGACTATACAGTCCATGGAATTCTCCAGGCCAGAATATTGGAGTGGGTAGCCTTTTCCTTCTCCAGGGCATCTTCCCAAGCCAGGGATCGAACCCAGGTCTCCCACATTGCAGGCAGCTTCTTTACCAGCTGAGCCACCAGGGAAGCCCAGAAAGTAATTAGGCATGGTAACAAAAATGAGAAAAAAAGATTTCAAGGGGGACTTGGAAACTATCTATTATGACGTTGATACCTATGGGAATAAGCAGAGAGACAGCATCTGGTGAGCCCCTTACATGCATTCATTCGTTCAACTGTCATTTATGAAGCATCTACTGTTTGTCAGGCCCTGTACTAGGCAGAGGGAACACTCAAGGGACTGAATAAACTGGAGCTGGAGGTGAGGAGGCAGAGGCACTAGCATGATGAGAGATTTGTTAAGACTCCTGGGGATACTTTGAGAAAAGATATCTTACCCTGGCATCAGGTGTGGAGAGGATGGTGGTCAGGAAACCCTTCACAGAGGATGCAATACCAGAGAATTTAAATTAGAGGAAATTGACACTGAAGGACATTGCTCTGGCTTTAGATAGAAAAGAATTTAGGTTTTTTCCCTACTTTTTCAATGAAACAGAGATGGGCCATCCAGCAAGCCTCCTTGACCATATGCCACAGACTGATCAAAACCCAAACCACGTTGCCTCAGGACTACTGCTAACTAGACGTTCTGCTTTCAGTTACTGTGAATAAGTTTCTTTTCACAAAGATGAAAACAACTATTCTTTAGTATCAGAGCTGGGTGGCGTTTTTCTCAGTGATCACTTGAGTCTCATCTCCTTCAGATGATTTCTATATAAAAAAGCGTATCCTATGGGAGCCACATTACATATCT
Organism: Ovis aries; assembly: GCF_016772045.2. Classification (NCBI taxonomy): domain Eukaryota; kingdom Metazoa; phylum Chordata; class Mammalia; order Artiodactyla; family Bovidae; genus Ovis; species Ovis aries. The sequence continues at coordinate 80,214,311 of NC_056056.1, read as the reverse complement.
ATTGGATACTTGTGAAAATACAGAAATGAAGTGTGCTAGTTATGGAAGGCTAAACTGTTGAAACAGATGGACCCCAAGATACAGTGGCTGAGATACAGCAGAATTTTATCACTCATGAGATGAAGAATAGTCTATATCAGCAGCAGACCTCTTGGACATGAAAAATCGTGGCCCCAAGCTCCTCCATGTGAGATCCTGCTTCCCTGGGGCCTTGATGTCTATTTTCATTAAAGGATGGGGAAATAATAAGTAAACACTTTCTAAAAGAGCTACATCCATGATGGCACATATCATTTCTTCTCCTATTTTTATTGGCAAAAAATTAGTCACATGACCACATGTAGTTGTAGGAGCTGCTAGGAAATGTGTTTCCAGACCGAGCAGCTGATATCAGGCACAGATGTTGCAAAGGAAGAGGATTTTTGATGAGCAGCTACTGTTTTCTTCATATAAACTGAGAGAAATAAAACCGATAATCACAGAAAATCTAAGCTGGCAAGTTATTAATAAGAATGGCTCTCACATATCAGGTTGTACACCTTAAAGTTATACAATGTTATCTGTCAATTATATCTTGGTAGAGTTGGGAAAGAAGAAAAGAATGCTTCTTAGCTCCAGAATATTTTACAGTCATTTGCTTGGTGATATGACCAACCTAGATAGTAAATTCAAAAGCAGAGACATTACTTTGCCAACTAAGGTCCGTCTAGTCAAGGCTATGGTTTTTCCTGTGATCATGTATGGATGTGAGAGTTGGACTGTGAAGAAGGCAGAACACTGAAGAATTGATGCTTTTGAACTGTGATGTCGGAGAAGACTCTTGAGAGTCCCTTGGACTGCAAGGAGATCCAACCAGTCCATTCTGAAGGAGATCAACCCTGGGATTTCTTTGGAAGGACTGCTGCTAAAGCTGAAACTCCAGTACTTTGGCCACCTCATGCGAAGAGTTGACTCATTGGAAAAGACTCTGATGCTAGGAGGGATTGGGGGCAGGAGGAGAAGGGGGCGACAGAGGATGAGATGGCTGGATGGCATCACGGACTCGATGGACGTGAGTCTGAGTGAACTCCGGGATATGGTGATGGATAGGGAGGCCTGGTGTGCTGTGATCCATGGGGTCACAAAGAGTTGGACACGACTGAGCGACTGAACTGATGAAAGGATTTATTGACGCTTTCGAGTGGGATCCTCCTGCCCCATGTCATCTGAGCCAGTAGAACGAGGCTGAGTTTGGTTCAAAGCAAAGTCGTACTCTTTGATCAAAAAATGGAGAGATGCAAGCTTGGCCCCTAGAGCAACCTATGAGTAGGGCTGCTTCATAGGGATCTTGGCAGTGGGGCAATGGAAGTGAGTGGAGTTCTCGTGAGAGGAAGGCAGGGTGTGATTGAGCAAGGCACGGTACCCGGTGCTGCATCTCTGCCTATGGCCCACCACCACCATCTGGAATGAGCCTCGTTCACAGCTTCTGCACATGGTCCCCAAAGCTGACATGCAGCCACACCGCACCAGGAACTCTGGTCTGCTGTTCCTCTATCAGGGTCTCTGTACACAGCACCCTGTGAGCAAGTGAAGCCAGACTAAGCACAAAGAAAAGGGGGAAAAAAAGGTTAGACTTTATTTTATTACCTAGATTCTATTTTAATTTCTCGGGTATTGTGAATGAGTTTTGCCAGCGATATCTGTTCATGCCTTACAAGCTTTAGACAAAAGCCTCTTCATAAATGAAAAATGTAGGGCCACAACCAGGTGGTTGCTTGTTGGTTTAACTATGTTTTAGTTTAAAAATATTTGAGGAATCTAACAACTAGATGGCTTCCCTGGTAGTTCAGAGGTTAAAGCGTCTGCCTGCAGTGCGGGAGACCCGGAAACCCGGGTTCAATCCCTGGGTTGGGAAGATCCCCTGGAGAAGGAAATAGCAACCCACTCCAGTATTCTTGCCTGGAGAATCCCACGGACGGAGGAGCCTGGTGGGCTACAGTCCACGGGGTCGCAAAGAGTCAGACACAACTGAGCGACTTCACAACTAGATGGATAATGTCAATAGGAATAAATAATGAGAAACTGTCAGATTTTTCCCATCAAAACAATTTAGTAACATCTACAAATATTTTTTAGTGCCTTTCCTGCACCGAATACTTTGGAGTAATATAAAAATAACATTGTCATTTAAAAAAATTTTTTAAACCTATCTGTATATCTATAAATTAAGATTGAAATAGAAGTGATATAGCCCAATGATACTACTGATTGGCGAGTTGGATTTCAGGAAAATATGTCAGTATGGAGAAAGCAGGATTTGAGCAAAGTTTTGAAGTATATATGAGATGCTAATAGGTATAATGCATGGGAAGGCATTACGTTTGTAACAGTTCTAGAAATAAAAGAGAACAAAGCATGTATGGGGAACAGAGACGAGATTGTGGATTAAGAAATGGATGACGTTGACTCATTACAGGGGTGATTCTCTACAAATGGCACGAGAGTGGGAAGGAAGCAACTTTCTGCTCTCTATGGAGCAAAATTGAGGCAGAAAGTATGTGCTGCTTTAAAAGCTCCCTGAATAATGCTTTTACACGTCTTCATTAAAACATTTTGATATTCTATTTAAATATATTTTTTATTGAAACTGTTGTGCTTTTGAAAAAACTGGAACAGACTTCAAGTTTTGAAGCACCTGAAAAATCTTTCAAACTAAAATAAATTCCACTTTGTGTGAGCATAACTGGTACAATGCACTTAATTAAGTGGCCAGTTGATTAGTGAATTGATAGACACTTTAAGGTAAATTTACAGAATACTATGTGATAGAATTCTCAAGGTAGCCCTCAAGATTCTTGTCCCTGGTTATTCAATCAAAACTAACACAGTAGAAGATGTGTTGTGAAGTAGTGATAATTATAGTCTTAAATTAGTTGCCCTTAAGATACAGAGAGCCCTCTAAAGGCAGAGCTTTTTCTCTGCTGGGTTGCAGAAGCAGCAGACTGGACGTGTGGACCGATGTGTCATCACTGGCTTATGGACTATGGAGGAGACCATGTGAGAAGCAATGTGGGTGCTCTAAGAGCAGACAGTGGCCCCTGGATCACAACCATCCTCCAGACACTAGATTCTACCAACAAGCCAAATAGAGTTGGAAGCAGATTCTTCCTGAAAGCCTTCAGAAAAGAGCCCCACCTGGCCAACATTTTTATTTTGATCTTGTGATATGCTAAGCAGAGAGCCCAGTTGAGCTTGCCCAGAACTAAGAGCTAGTAAATAAATATTGTTTTGAGCTGCTAAGTTTGCATCGATTTATTACAAAGCCATAGAAAACTAACATAAGCAGACACCTGAATTCAATTTAAGCAGAATTTGTATACTTCAAGACTCAGATCCTATCCTCAATGAAAACTTACCTGATCGCCCCAGAGTAATCCTTTTCTCCTCTCTAGTCCTACTTGACTTTGTTTTTGTTTTTACCATTTTGGAGTTAAATATTACAGTCTTGCCAGGTACTTTGTGTACTTGAGCTTTTTGTGTCCCTAGTTGATAAGCTCCTTGATGGCAAGAATCAAATCTTTAAGGTTTTAGTTCTAAGAAGGAGATGGTGGGCAAGCCTGATTTTCAAGAAGTTTCTATCAACAAAAGCAAATGAAATGTTCTTGAGAAAAGAGCAAGTAGCTATCATTTTCTCTCAATAAATAAGAACCTGAGACAACATTCAGTTGCTAAGATCAAGGTTACGGATCTCCTGTGACTGCCAGCCTGACTAGGTCTATCACTACATAATGGGCAAACCAGAATGACTAGTCTGACTCATAAAGGTATAATTGAGACTCTTCTAGTTATGAGTCTGTTTTATTCTTAGTGCCAGTTATTACTCCATAAATATCGCTTTGTTCAGTCCCTGTCTGCTGCTGAGGCTGTGACCGTGGCAGGGTGTTAAGCCCTGACTTAGAAATGACAACGTTCTTTTATTAGGTAATCATGTGAAAGCAGTCTTAACAGCTTCCAGATGCACTATACTTTATTTCTGAGAAGCTCTTTCATGCCTATGTATTTCTAATATGAGTGGATTTTGTCCTTTTACCTTTATGTGTGACCCACTAATGTAAATAAGTTAAATTTCAGAAGGGCCCAGCCCATTTTATACACCTGGAGACTGATTCTGAAACAAGTTAGCAACATTCTTACATAGTTCAGGAGGAAAACATCTGCTCCAAAACAGTGATCTAATTTCTCCTTCTTTCCCTCCTGGGTAGGAAAGAAAGAATGATCCTCTTTGAAGGCACCCTACAAGTGCCAGAGGGATTACAGGTGGCTCAGTGGTAAAGAATCTGCTTGTCAATGCAGGAAACACAGGAGAGGCGGGTTTGATCCTTGGGTCAGGAAGATCCTCTGGAGGAGGGAATGGAAACTCACTCCAGTATTCTTGCCTGGGAAACCCCATGGACAGAGGAGCCTGGTGGGCTACAGTCCACGGGGTCACAAAGAGTCAGACATGACTCAGCAACTTAGCATGCACAAATGCCAGAAGGAATGATCAGACTATGCCTGAAATAGAGGAGTTTTGCTTGGGATCAGTGTTTAATGAAATTAGAATGCCTAGATATAGGAAATCTCATGACATTCAATGGTAATTTATTTAAGATTCAGAAACTAAATCAAATACAGGTTTAAACTTTTTTTTTTTTCCAGATAAAAAAAGACAACATTTTACTAGCAATACTTTTACTGGATTTTTCTCAGCCTCATGCTGAAATTGTCTTTTTTTAAGACTGATCTGTCTACCCATTTTCCAGTTTTGCCATTAATTCAGAAAGTATTCTAAGTTCCTCCTACTTAGAGGAACCCCCACAAACACACACCACATTCAAGTTGAAATCTAGGATGTTCTACCTCCAAAATATGTTTTAAAAACATTTTCACTTCTCCATCTTTATCCCCACACACACCACATTCAAGTTGAAATCTAGGATGTTCTGCCTCCAAAATATGTTTTTAAAACATTTTCACTTCTCCGTCTTTATCCCCACTGCCTTGGTTAAAGTCCCGTCTCCCAGCCTGTCTTTCCTGCAAACTAGACCTGAAGTGATTTTTCTAAATTATAGATCAAGTCACATCCTTCCCTGTTTTGCTTAGAAATTTCTGTCCCCTTGCCAGATTATACTTCAAACTCCTGAGCCAGACTGCCTGTATCTTTTTGCCTGCTTCACCAGCCTTACCCCCTGCCTTCACCCTCTTCCTTTACTTCTTGAGTGTTTCTCAAATTGCAGTCCTCATACCATCCTCAAGAAAATCACCACTTACTGGGAATTCCCTGGTACTCTAGTGGTTGAAATGCCACACTTTCACTGCTGAAATAGTAGATTCCATCCCTGGTCAGGAACTAAGATCCTGCAAACCTTGCAGTGTGGCCCCCCCAAAAATTCTGGGTCCTGTCTGAGATCTGTAGAATCAGAAACTGTGAGATATGGGGCCAGAAATATGGTTAATAATGGTTAAGCTCTGTGTTGATTCTCAGGCGACACGAAGTTTGGTATCTGCCAGGAGCATTTGCAATGCTTCAGATTCTCTCCCTTTTCATGTCTTTACCCTCATGCCACACACACATACATACACACATTACTTTGCCTGGCCGAGTTTGGACTCTGCATCCAAATTAGTTCTAAATCTTCCTTAAGCATCATCTACGGCAAGCCCTCCCTGACTCCCCTAGGCTGGCCTCTGTATTGCCTTAAAGGCATAGAATTGCAATTTTTTATTGTTGCTACTGTTTACTTATCTATTTCACTGACTGTTTCTTTCACCTTGGTCCCCAGAGCCAGAGTGCTGGGAATGTAGTGAGTGGTCTCTAATAAGTGTTTACGAATGTGTGAAAAAACAAATGCACAATTTCCAGATCTTATTAAGAAAACATAAAGACCATTAAAAAGATTAAAAAAATTTTTTTTTAATTGGAAGTGTGATTAATTCAGACTCTGAGGTCTAGGAAAATTGATTTTAAAAAGATAAAGAAAACCTAATCTAATACAGAAGAAAAAATTGAAAGAGCTTTTCAAACTCAAGGAATTTTGCTTTTCTCTAGTAGTCATTGGTTGTGACTCATAGCATCAGTGGTTCCAATAGCTATCAATGATAGATTGCCTGTTATAGATAAAAATTTCTGCTTCTCTGAACTATTTATTTCTTCCTGATGATGTTCTGAGCTCAGATGCACTGTGCTGTCGAAAACATTGATAAATCTGGGCACCGTACAGTCCTGGGTTCAAATCTCAACTCTGCTAAGTACTAGCTGTATAACTTCCAGCAAGTTGTTTAATTTCTCTTGAGTCTGCTCCCTTATTATATCAGAGAAGACTTTCTACAGAGGCCCAGAGGCAATAATATGTGTACTCACAGAGGGAAGATGGGATGTAATGAAATAAAGTGTGTAAGACATGGCAGATAGTGAAGAAAATATTCTTTTTGTAGTAAGAAAGAAAATCTTGATTATAACTGAGTTTCTATTGTATGTTAAATATTTTATTAGATATTGAGGAGGGAAGAGGAATGCAAAAAATATAGAGTGCATATACCTTCTAATTCAAGAGAGAGTGTTTTGAAAGGGCTTATAATTTATTGAGGGTTATAAATAAACTTTAAAAATCAACTTTATTGGAAACATATACATTACCATATGTGAAATAGACAGCCAGTGGGAATTTGCTGTATGACTCAGGGAACTCAAACAGGAGCTCTGTGGCAACCTAGAGGAGTGGGATGGGCTGGGAGGTGGGAAGGAGGTTCAAGAGGGAGGGGACATATATATACCTATGACTGATTCATGTTGATGTATGGCAGAAACCAAAACAGTATCGTAAAGCAATTATCCTTCAATTAAAAGTAAATTTTTAAAAATCAACTTTATTAATTTTTACAGAAAGAAAAAAGAACTCAGCTACAAAGAGATTGCTAGTTGTTCTCCAGAATCCCTTCTCTCCTTATTCTACAGTGGTAGATCCCATAATTTTAAACCAAGTCTGTTGCTACCTGAAAAAAGGATTGCATTTCCCAGCCTCCCTCACTGTTGACGCGACCATGTACCTGAATTCTGGCTAATAGTATATGCATAAGTATAGTGTGAGAAAATTCCAAGAAGTATTCTTAAAAAAGAGGTCACCTTCTAGTTCCTTCTGTTTTCTCTTTTCTGCTGATGGACTGAGACTTAGACATGAGCTTGAGCAGGCTCCGGGAGATGGTAAAGGATAGGGAAGCCTGGCATGCTACAGTCCATGGGGTCGCAGAGCCGGACTGAGCAACTGACCAGCAAGACTTCTTGGATCATAGTGTAGAAGCTGCATATTGAGGATGGAGGAGAAAAAAATTTAAGGAGTTTGCTTCCTGGTGGTCCATGATACCATCATGCCAACTCTAAACTGCCTATGTTTATTTAAAGTACAAATAAACTTTATACACTGTTGTTTGTGGGCTTTCCTTCATTCATAGCTGAAGTTAATCCTAGCTAATACAAACTAATGCTTACTTGTAAAACTTTAAGCTGCTTTTAAGTTTTTTAATGGAGAAAAGTTTATGTTATAGTAAGTGAAAAGTGTAGAAGACAAAATTATATATGTGTACAAATAGAAGATATATAGGAAGGAAGTATGCCAAATTATGAATGTGTTGGTTTAGGATGGTAAAATAATGGGTAGGGTTTTCCCTGTTTCATTTTTTCTGTACTTCCCCAATTTTTTTATCTGAACAATTTTAATTTTTATTTGTTATTATATATTGGAGTATAATTGACATAACATTGTGTTAGTTTCAGATGTAGAGCAAAGTGATTCAGCTATACATATATCCATTATTTTTCAGATTCTTTTCCCACATAGGTTATTATAGAATATTGAGTAGAGTTCCCTGTGTTATACATTAGGTCTTGTACTTCCCCAATTTTTTTATTAAAAAAATCATATTTTTCACTGGGTATACCTTTGAGCTGAATTGGCAGCAGCTACTATACTTATCTAGTGTTTCTTTATCATTTAGTTTCTAAAATGTTACCTTATTCTTTAGAAGAGAATAGCATTGTGATTGAGTCAGTTCTGGGTTCAGTATTCTTTCCTGGCTATTTGAATTTGGCAGATTACCTCCTTGAGACTCAGTGTCTCCATCTGTTGACTGGGCATGATAATTTTTACCTATTTCATAGGATTCCATCTGAATTAAACATGGTAGTGGATATAAAATCACAGAACACCATGCATGTAGTAAGGCAGTCGATAAACCCTATATAACATTGCAATTATATCTATTTACGTATGTCAGTGAGTCCACTTGCTGTCATTTTCATTAGCCACATAATCTTAGTGAGCTATAGCTTGCTTAGCTATCTATGACCTTATTACTAGAAATATATGTTGTCCTCAATTTTTCATTAGTAGATGAGATCCGAAAGGGGAGGCTCTCCCAGGCAGGATTATCATGGATAAAAGCTAAGATGACAATGTCTGATTTGATAATAGAAATTTATAGCATTTAAAATCATTACTATTACAGAGAACCTGGAACATTATTATTGCTAACAATTTATCAAGTAGTTGACAAAAAAAGGTACAGTGTGTCAATAAATGAATATTAATTTGTTTTGAACTGAAATTAGTTTTGTTGGAAGCAACAAAGACAGCAAGTTAAAGAAGCATGTGTTTGTGTATATGTGTGTATTTTGGAAGGAGTGGGGTGATTCTTGAGGGAAGGTCTTGAAGAGCTGGGATTTGATACCAAAGTGTTCTTGAATAAATATGAATTCAAGTAGTGAGTTTTTCAGTTTTCTTTAATATTCCCCTAAGGTTGGTCAAGAGATTATTTTCATTTGAAATTCTATTTTAACAGAAGTATAAAGTAATACATGCTCAATGATGAAAGCAAAACTATAGAAGAAATCTCAAGAGGGCTAAAAATAACACAAGGAAACAAATCAGCATGTATTTTTTTAAACAATGGAAAGAATTCCCATTTGCTTGTAATTAAACACTAATAAAACCCTGTGTTCCACAGGGGATAAATAGATGTTGCTACTCTGAGTAAGAGACAATCTGGGGAATTCCCTGGTGGTCTAGGGGTTAGGACTCAGCACTTTCACTGCCATGGCCTGGGTTCAATCCCTGGTTGAGGATCCCGCAAACCGCTTGGTGCCTCCAAAAATAAAAAAGAGAGACAATCTGGATATTTGGGGAACTACATTCTTTGTTTTAACCAGATCCCAAAATGAACCCATTTTGTGGAAGAGAAAATACTGCTCACCCTATATGCCATATGCTTCCTGTATTTCCCAGCTTCCTGTCGTGTCAGGTTATGGCCATGTGATCAGTCCGTCCCAGGAGACTGTGAGTGCAGGAGATACGTATGGGCTCCTTCTGGCCTGCGACTGGGGGTAGTAGGGCTGGAACCAAATAAAATACTGAGATGGTAATCACAAAAGATGGAGCCTGGTTTCCCAAGTCGCCAAGTGCAGGAGAGCTTCGCCTACCTTCTTTGGACTTTCAGTGAGTAAGAAATACATTTTTATTAAGTCACTGTATCAGTTTACTAGAGTTCCCTGGTGACTCGGACAGAAAAGAATCCACCTGCCAATGCAGGAGACTTGGGTTCAATCCCTGGGTTGGGAAGATCCCCTGGAGAAGAAAATGGCTACCGACTTGCCTGGAAAAGTCCATGGGCAGAGGAGCCTGGCGGGCTACAGTCCATGGGGGTCACAGAAGAGTCAGACATGACTTAGTGATAAACAACAACAGCATCAGTTTGCTAAGACTGCCATAACAAAATACCATAGATTGGGTGGCTCATACTACAGAAACTTATTGTCTCATAGTTCTGGAGGGTGGAAGTCTAAGCTAAGGTGCCTGGCAGGTTTGGTGTCTTCTGGGGCCTCTCTCCCTGGCTTGCAGATGGCCACCTTCTTGCTGAGTTTTCACATAACGTTTTCTCTGTCTGGGAACATCCCTGCTGTCTCTTCACTTTCTAAGGAAACCAGTCATACTACGTTAGGGCCCTATCCTTAATAGTCCAGTTTTAACTAAATCACCTCTTTAAAGACCTTATCTCCAAGGTTGGGGCTTGGGACTTCAAATAATGGATTTAGGAGGAAGGCACAATTCAGCCTTTAACAGTCACTGAGATATGGGGATTTATTTTGCCATGACAGCATGGCATAGCATATTCTGATCAAAACACTTTTCCTGGGAACACAAACAAAGATGAGTTTGTTTTGAACATACACATCTATGTTTATATATGAGGATCTAGGGGGTATAAATGGGTGTGTGTAAATGTGATGTGCAGATTGTTACAGCCTGTGAATGAGTTACATGATATGAAGATATTGTTCGCTCATCCTCAGGATAGCTAGGTAGGTCCCGGGAGGCAAGTGTCTCTAGACTATTCTACTTAGATCATGAGCAGCCCCTTCTGTTCACCCACTGTACCATATAAATATTATCTCCTATGTGTGTAATGGTTTTTAAAAGATTCCAAAGTACGTTTACTAATATTCACTGTAAATAATTATATACCATGTCATAAATATTTCATGAATTTTTCCTATTTTATGGAATCTAGGGAAAATTTATTGATAACCTAAATGTCAAGCACTCTTTTAAATTCACTATTCTAATACATAAAACTCAGAGTTATATATATTAAATCATTATATTCTCAAAATAACCCTACCAAAAAATAGTTCTACAAAACTAATAATATCCCATTGTACAGATGAGAAGACTGTGGCACAGATGGGTTAAAGACTTGCCCATTTACAAAGGTGATTAATAGTAGAGCCAGAATTTTAACATAGGCACTGACTCCAGTCTTTCTGGAGCAACACTTAAAACCATTGACAATTTTAAACCAAAAAAAAAAAAACCACCTAGTGAATGAATTTCACAGTTGGATTTTGAAATTTGCTTACCTCTTATGTACAATAAGCAGTAGTTAAGTCAAATTTACCTCTTTGATGCCTTTTAAGAGTAGCTATTTTGCTCTGTAACAAGATTAAATCTTTGCTTTGAAAAACGATGTACTCCAAAACACGAAAGAACACAGTGTGAGCTGAGGATCAGTGCCGTAATTACAATCAATTCAATTCAGCAAAGTATTTGTTGAGTAACTACTATGTGCTAGGCTTTGTGTTGTATGCCCAGAATACAGTAAAGACTACAATGACACTTTTCCTTCCATAGTGGTAGCCACCATTATGCAGGGGTTTATGGTATTTTCTTCAAATGCGTTACTGAGGAAAAAGTTAAGCACCATGGTGGTTTAGATGTCTACTGAGCCACTTCAGAGAACTAAGAAATTAAAATGGAGATTTAAAAAACTTCATTCATTCATTCATTTAAAATAGTAACAAACCCATTATTATGTTGACAAACATATTTTATGAAAAATAGTTATTTTTAAAACAAAAAAAAATCTGTTGAGAAACATGACATTTGATTTGTTAGGCCAATTTCCATTATATCATGTTTAATAATGGGGAAGGCAATGGCACCCCACTCCAGTACTCTTGTCTGGAAAATCCAATTGCCTGAGGAGCCTGATGGGCTGCAGTCCATGGGGTCGCTAAGAGTCGGACAGGACTGAGCGACTTCACTTTCACTTTTCACTTTCCACTTCCATGCATTGGAGAAGGAAATGACAACCCACTCCAGTGTTCTTGCCTGGAGAATCCCAGGGACGGGGAGCCTGGTGGGCTGCCGTCTATGGGGTCGCAGAGAGTCGGACAAGACTGAAGCGTCTTAGCAGCAGCAGCAGCAGCATGCTTAATAAAAAACAAATGATCATAGTATTTCTCATATTTGCATTCAGTTTGTTGAAATATGTTGTTTGGGTTGAAACACATGAAGAAAATCTAGCTTTAAATAGGTAACTGGAAACAGAAGAGGATTTTAAACAGCCTTTTCAGGTAATTATGGATATTCTTTGATATTACACCAAAGCTTGACAAGCTGTAGTGTCTTAAAGATTTATAGAGATTACACAGTGGAAGTTTCAAATAGATTCAGTGGATTAGATCTGATAGACAGAGTGCCTAAAGAACTATGGACTGAGATTCATAATATTGTATAGAAGGTGGTGACCAAAACCATCCCCAAGGAAAAGAAATACAAGGCAAAATGGTTGTCTGAGGAGGCCTTACAAATAGCTGAGAAAAGAAGAGAAATGAAACGCAAAGGAGAAAAGGAAAGATATACCCATCTGAATGCAGAGTTCCAAAGAATAGCAAGGAGAGACAAAAAAGCCTTCTTAAGTGAACAATGCAAAGAAATAGAGGGAAACAGTAGAATGAGAAAGACTAGACATGTCTTCAAGAAAATTAGAGATACCAAGGGAATGTTTCATGCAAGTTCAGTTTAGTTCAGTTGCTCAGTTGTGTCTGACTCTTTGTGACCCCATGGACTGCAACACACCAGGCCTCCCTGTTCATCACCAACTCCCAGAGTTTACCCAAATTCATGTCCATTGAGTTGGTGATGCCATCCAGCTTTCTCATCCTCTATCGTCCCCTTCTCCTCCCTCCTTCAATCTTTCCCAGCATCAGGGTATTTTCAAATGAGTCAGTTCTTTGGATCAGGTGGCCAAAGTATTGGAGTTTCAGCTTCAACATCAGTCCTTCCAGTGAACACTCAGGACTGGTCTCCTTTAGGATGGACTGGTTGGATCTCCTTGCAGTCCAAGGGACTCTCAAGAGTCTTCTGCAACACCACAGTTCAAAAGCATCAATTCTTTGGTGCCCAGCTTTCTTTATAGTCCAACTCTCAAAACCATACATGACTACTGGAAAAACCATAGCCTTGACTAGACAGACCTTTGTTGAAAAGTAATGTCTCTGCTTTTTAATATGCTGTCTAGGTTGGTCATAGCTTTTCTTCCAAGGAATAAGTGTCTTTTAATTTCATGGTTGCAATCACCATCTGCGGTGATTTTGGAAACCCAAAAATGTAAAGCCAGCTGCTGTTTCCCCATCTATTTCCCATGAAGTGATGGGACCTGATACCATGATCTTAGTTTTCTGAATGTTGAGCTTTAGGCCAACTTTTTCACTCTTCTCTTTCACTTTCATTAAGAGGCTTTTAGTTCCTCTTCACTTTCTCCATAAGGGTGGTGTTATCTGCATATCCGAGGTTATTGATATTTCTCCCGGCAATCTTGATTCCAGCTTGTGCTTCTTCCAGCCCAGCGTTTCTCATGATGTACTCTGCATATAAGTTAAATAAGCAGGGTGACAATATACAGCCTTGATGTACTCCTTTTCCTATTTAGAACAAGTCTGTTGTTCCATGTCCAGTTCTAACCGTTTCTTCCTGACCTGCATACAGATTTCTCAAGAGGCAGGTAAGGTGGTCTGATATTCCTATCTCTTTTTAAGAATTTTCCACAGTTTGTTGTGATCCACACAGTCAAAGGCTTTGGTGTAGTCAATAAAGTAGAAATAGACGTTTTCCTAGAACTCTCTTGCTTTTTCGATGATCCAACGGATGTTGGCAATTTGATCTCTGGTTCCTCTGCCTTTTCTAAAACCAGCTTGAACATCTGGAAGTTCATGGTTCACGTATTGTTGAAGCCTGGCTTGGAGAATTTTGAGCAATACTTTACTAGCGTGTAAGATGAATGTGGTAGTTTGAGCATTCTTCGGCATTACCTTTCTTAGGGATTTGAATGAAAACTGACCTTTTCCAGTCCTGTGGCAAGATGGGCACAATAAAGGATAGAAATGGTATGGACCTAACAGAAGCAGAAGAGATTAATTAGAGGTGGCAAAGATATACAAAAGAACTGTAGAAAAAAGGTATTAATGACTGGGATAATTACGGTGGTGTGGTCACTCACCCAGAGCCAGATTTTCTAATCAGTTCAGTTCAGTTCAGTCACTCAATCGGGTCCAGCTCTTTGCGACCCCATGAATTACAGCACGCCAGGCCTCCCAGTCCATCACCAACTCCTGGAGTTCACCCAAACTCATGTCCATCGAGTCGGTGATGCCATCCAGCCATCTCATCCTCTGTCATCCCCTTCTCCTCCTGCCCTCAATCCCTCCCAGCATCAGAGTCTTTTCCAATGAGTCAACTCTTCGCATGATGTGGCCAAAGTACTGGAGTTTCTAATAAATGTGCTTAAAAACAAACTTAGGGTCAAAAGTTTAGAGACTTTAAAGTTAGCTTAGTTGATTATATTTTTGTTTTCAAACATTAAAAGATCTATCAATGAAATAGCTTTCTCTCTCCTGTTTATTCTCTAAAAGTAATTATATTAATTGGAATTATCTGAAAAGACATTTCTCCAAAAGGCCAATAAGAATATGAAAAGATACTCAGCATCATTAGTTATCAGGGATATGTAAGTCAAAACCACAGTGAGATACCACTGCACACCCACTAAGATGGCTAGAAATCAAAAAGCCATTAATAACAAGTATTGGTGAAGATGATGAGAAAGTAGAATCCTCATAAACTTTCATGGGAATGTAAAATGGCTCATCTACTTTGGAAAACAGTCTAGCAGTTACTCAAACAATTAAACATAGAGTTAATGTATGATCCAGCAATTCCACCCAAAAGTAACAAAAACATTCCTATATAGAAACTTGTATATAAGTTATGACAGCTTTCACCAAAAGGTAAAAACAACCTAAATGTCCATCAACAGACAAATGAATAAATAAATGGTTTATCTGTACAATGAAATATTATTCATACATTCAATATATTCAAATATTATTCATATATCTGTACAATGAAATATTATTGCATAAAAAAGGAATGAGGTACTGATATATTAGACAATATAGATGAACCTTGAAAACATTGTGCTACCTGAAAGAAAAAAGACCAGTCACAAAAGACCACATATTATGTGATTCCACTTACATGAAAGTTCAGAATAGGGAAATCTATGGAGACAGAATGTTGATTAGTGGTTATGTGAATCAGATCTCAATTAAGCTATTCCCCCCCGCCAAATCAGTTACATCCTAGACAAAAAATTAACCATATGAAAATTTTTTAGAGAGATGATTTTACAGAGGGGGAAACTAAAGCCCCAGAGAGAGGGGTGTTGACCTAAACTCACTCAAAACCTGGGACAAGAACCTGGGTTTCTGGTTCCTGCAGTAGAGTGCATTTCATCCCCCGGAATAGTATTACAATATCCCTCTCACTTCTGGGAAGACAACTGCAATGATCATACCAAATGCATTCAAACTGGAGTCGGCCTGAGAGGTAAAAGAAAGTATCTACAAGAAAAGTACTCTACCTGCAATTCTGCTGTGAACAATGTCACCCTTTGTGGAAAGAAATAGGAAACTGAGCAGAATAAGAGAGGAGAAATAGAATTCACTCTCTTGGTTTAAACACTAGACTATTTATGGGCAGTCCTATAAGTAGTCACTCTAGTTGCGTAGACTTTTGCCAACTCCTTTAAAAATAGCTATTCATAAAAACAGTAAACACAAAATGTAGCACAAAGGTTTTTGTAGGTCCATAGACTAGTAAATATCATACCCCTTCATGGCCAAACATATTGTAATGGACAGCTTGGTGCTTGTCTCACAAATTATTTGGTTCCAGTGGTAAGCAGAGCAATAGAGATGTCTCTGATTTGTGTAATACTTTTTTGGGTTTTCGTTGTTGTTTTTGGCTATGCCACTCAAGCTTGTTAGTTCTCCCAACCAGGGATTGAACCTCAACCCCCAGCAGTGGAAGTGCAGATCTTAACTATTGGACAACCAGGGAATTTCCCTGATTTGTAGAATACTTTGAATTTCAGCCTGCTTTTACATAGTATCATGTCTGATGCTCAGCACAACCCTGTGGAATCAATAGGGTAGATATTATTAGCCCCATTTTGCAGATAGGAAACTATTTTTAGGTAAGTAGGACAAGGTTGTGTTATCATCCTATTTTATGAATGAGGAGTCTTATTTTACACACAAGCAGCATGATATAAATAGCTGCAAGAGGGAACTTAAACTTGTGGCTGGTACATGAAAATTTGGGAACTATTTAAAGCTAGAGAACCAGGGAACAGAGTGTACCAGCTGGAAATCTCATGGAAACAACAAATTTATTGCTGCTTTATATTTATTACTTCCATAAACTGCTTTTAGACAGATCAGACCCTGAATCTGCAAACCCTGCTATGTTATAGAATGACTGACAGTGCTGCCTCCTTGTCCGGCTCCAGGGGACACCATTCACACGGAGGCGACACCATCCCCATAGCATTAGACACAAGTGGTAGGTATCCCATGGAATTAAAACAGATTCCTGGCCCCGAATCAGAGATGCTATATAGATATCACAGACATGAATCAGGCAAATCTCAAGGTCCAGCAGAAACCCCCATTCTTCCATGAAATCTGCCCCAAAGTCTTCTGTCCTAACAGTCTATTATATGCACTGTATATTTTGGAATTTCTTTATACTTAATTTTATTAATTTTTTCATTTTTAATGACATTTATTGTTTTTCTAATTTTACAAGCAATACATGTTGATTGCAGACAATTAGGAATGCAGAAAGGGATAAGGTAAGTAATAATTATCTTCCATTATCTCCATCCCCTAGAAATAACCACCAGTTTCCCATTTCCCCTCATTTTAACTATAATTTATCTTTGTATGTTACTCTTCCAAGTTTCATCTTCAAGGATTTAACTCCTATAAGTTTTATCTCTTTCAAAATACGGTGTAACTGAAGATAGAGACCGTATTATTTTCTACTTCTCTAGGCTCTAAGTTTTCTTAAACATAGTATAAATACAGTAGTCAATAATTCAATTGAATAAGTCAGTTTATCTTTAATAGTTTGCATCATGCGGTATTATAAATACAATAAAGAATGTAAGTAAATCTACAAACATATCAGTTGTGCTGTGAATAATAGTTTCCTTTCAATTTACTAAGTTACTTATGTTTTATGTATGTGATTTTTTGATTGTTTGCTAGTTAGTTTTGGTTAAATTTGGGAAATCTGTATTCACTTCCCCACCAGTCATAGGCTGGATAAGGCTTTTGTCTCCTCAGGAAAACACAGCACAGTTGAACCACTATCACATTCTTTGGAGAACTTCACTCTTTGGCCACAGCATTAAGCCCCTGGTGGTGATCCCACAAGTGACCCACATATGTTGTATTCTGATGGTGGGATTATTATCTCAAATCTTTTTGCTTCTATTTGATGAGTCATGTGGATAACACATTTGAATTCTGTTTATTAATACTAGTAGGTTTCAAGTGTCAACTGGTGGTAGAACAAATAGCCAACCATTTGAACTGCTAAAAGAGAAACTGAAGCATATTAAAAATTTTGAGTTTATCTGAGCAAAAATCAGTTTAAATCAAAGCACCAAACTGAAAAGGGCTCCAACAGGAGCTAGGAGAAAGCTTTTATGGAGAAGAAGGAAGCAAAGCAAGGAGATTATTTGATGGGCTATAGCTTAAGCGTTTGCCTTATTTGGGAAAAAATCTTATTGGCTGTTTGTGATCAGTATTCTTAGGTTTTAATTTCTTAACCATGAAGCATTTACAGGATTGGATTTGGTTTGCTTAGGTAATGCCAGTAAGGCATTAGAACCATCTCAGTTTAATGACTTCCTTTTAAATTAATTTAACAATTGCTATATTTGGATTGTATTTTCAAAGAAAGAAGATATTCTATAGCTCATAATTCCAAATAGTTAATCTAAAAATCAGGGCTTTAAGGAAAATTCTGCGTGCATATGTGCTAAGTCATTTCAGTCATGTCTGACTCTTTGAGATGCTGTGGACTGTAGCCTGTCAGGCTCCTCTGTCCATGGGATTCTCTAGGCAAGAATACTGGAGTGGGTTACCAGGACCTCCTCTAGGGAATCTTCTCAACCCAGGGATCGAACCCTCATCTCTCATGTCTCTGGCATTGGCAGGCAGGTTCTTTACTATTAGCGCCACCTGGGAAGCCCAAGGAAAAGTTTAAATTAGTTTAAAACAAATAAGTATTTTTTAAAAATATTAGTGTTAGTATCTCATGGGTCAACTGTAACTGGGCAACATGCATTTTATTTGGCAGTCACAGAAGCAGGCCGTCTAGGGCTGGGGCAGCCGCTCAAGGCTGATAGCAACTCCTTCTAACATTCTCCTCTACTATCCTTTCTTCATGGCTTTTGTCCTCATGGTTGCAGGATGGATGCTCTACCTCCAGGCATCTAACCCATGTTCTAGGCAGGAAGACTGAGGGAAAGGAAAATGGAGAATACAATAGCTTTAAATCAATTGAGTCTGGTCTTTTGAATCAGGGAAACAACAGCTTTTCTGGAAATGCCATCTCACAGACTTTCTTATGTTTTATCTGCCAGAACTGGGTTGCCTGCAGAGATGGGGAGTAAATATTTTTAACTGGGTACTCTGCCACTGTAAACAAATTGGATTCCATTAGGAAGGAAGAAGAGAAGGGTAGACATGAGATAAGGAACATGGGATATCTGCGGTGGAAGGTAAAAGTAAGTTTCAATGTCTACTTTGAATTTTATTTAGACCAGACAAATATGCATAGTGAATTTGGAAGGTGAAAGAAACTCTGAAGATAGAATTTCCCATTGATAGTGTTAACTAGTCTTAGAGTCCTCTACCTTCCTGAGAAAGTATTGCCCATAAATTTAAGAATAGCCTTAACTCTAGAAAATTACTGGGGAAAGCTAAAGAGACTGTTGGTAGGTTTGCCTCAAAAATGGAAATGGGGTCCCTGGAGCCACACCCCAAATACTATAGCAAAGAAAGTGGGTCTCTTGCTATAAGATCCATACAGATTACGCATACTGACTTACCAAAGTCCGTTAAAAGAAATTCATCTAAAATATTAGCAATAGTGAATTCTGTCTCCATAGGCCAAAAACTCTTAAATCACAATTTTACAGTAAGGTTTTCTCCCTAACGTATTGTGTGTGTGATTTTCTTACCAAGAGACAATTAACTAACACCAGACATTAACACTTCTCTCAACCTCTTCAAGCAATCAGCATCCAATTATTTCTTGAGAAAACTGAAAAGAAAATCATTAATAAATGGTACCAAATGCTATGAGACTTTTTTTCTACTTAGTATTTCTATTTTGCAGTGGTTTTACAAACACTACTGGTTCTTTTTTTCAGCAGGAGTTTCACAATTGTGATGAGACATTTTCTGCCAATATCAAAACCAGTGGCTCATCTAATTTGGGACTATCAAAAGCTGTATCATGTGATGTCTGTAGCCAGTTTCATTTTTCTGTACCAGTAGAGAAGTATATGTGAAAGTAGAATATAATTTTCACCATGACTAATGCATTTCCAGTAATTATTACTATGAAGATAAATTCTCAAAGGAAAATAGACATTTAATTGTACTACACTTTTTTCATTTTGTTTGTTTTTACAGCATGGTGACTGTCTGTCTTTATTAAGGTAATACTCACTTGATTTCTAGTTAAAATAAAAGATTTTTATCCAGCTGAATAAGCCAGCATAATTATCTTGTCAGGGAATAATGAAAATGAATATTTCCTCCATTTTTTGGACTGGTATAGTTTTTACAAGCTCTACAGAAGATATCATTCAGATAAGGTCACACCAAATAGAAGTTTTGCTCACTGGATTAAAAATAGATCAGCTCAATGACTCAGCAGGTAGCTTATTGCAGTTGCCTGCTAAGAACACCCTAATTCTTCCTTGTACTACATTGCAGTCAAGTACTCATGTGGCTTTGTCAGGATTAGCGTATTCAGCTATTAGAAATAAGATCACAGTATATCTAGGACATTCTGTGAGATGCAATAGCACTGAGAGTATTATGGGTCAAATTCTGATTAGGTATAAGCAAGCGCATATTCAAAGATTTAAGTTCCTTTTAATCATTTACAGTAATGTGACTAAATTGAAAGTGAATGGTGGAATCAGATTACAGAGAGCACATGATTGTGCTTAGATTTTTAGAGCAGCACCTGTTTCATTATTCCGTGAATCTTCCTACCTGACTTCCCCTACCCCTGACATATGGGAAACCTCAGGGGGCCCTTTAATGGTTCCCTTTTTTATTACTCACATTCAGGCAGCGGCCAAGTCACTACCTTCAGTCCCTGAACATTTGAGGATGGTCTAACAAATAGAGTTGATATTTCTCTTGAAAAGAGACACAGATAGGACTACCTTCCTCAAAAATATCTCCCTCCAAATTATTGGCTATTTATTGGGAAACACTTTCAGCCAGTATTATCCATTAACATATAATAATATATCCAGAAACTACTTGAAAATATCCTTGTACAGCCTCCAGATATTAGGTGCCTGAGTAACAGATGTATAAAATTAGACCTTGACCCCTACAGGCTCCATTTAGCTCTTGATTTATCAGACCCCTGAGTAAATAGATAGGTAAGTTACAATGTGAGGAAAGAGAAAGTAGGAAGGTGGGAGAGTCAGATTTTGCAAGGCGCTGTACTAAGGCAGCAGGCCAATGAGAAGGAGCACAGTGAGGACTTGTAGGGGTGTTGAAGGGAGGAGAAAAAATCAATGTAGAGGCTCTGAGAAGTACGAAAACAAGTCACATTATCATAAAAATTAGACCTTAGTCTCACCTTGGAAACACTGCCTACTTCACCCCATTCCTTTCTTAGGTCTGGCCCTCAACAAAACAGGTAGCTGCAATTTGTCTTTGGCAAACAGTCCATTTTCCTTACAGGTGGCTATCTTTCTTCCGGAATCACTAGATTAACTGCCATCTCCCTACACTCCCGTGTGGAGACCTATTCTAAAGCTACTGATTGATAAGAAAAAGTTAAGGAAGACAATGATAAAGGTTAAAAGTGAGATCCCTCCTGGTAATGTTTTCATTTTTACATAGGAGTTTGGGAAGCTCTTAATATTATTCAAATCAGACTGCTAATCTCCAATTTAATGCCAACTTATAAAGTTAACTTAAAAGCTGTTATATTAATTCAACAAGGAGGGCATTAGACTGAAGCGGCTCTGATGCCCTGGCAGCCTGTGTAAGCAAAACAAAATCTAAGCTTGCAAATGCTGAAAAGTTAGGAAATTGAAACTTAAGGACAACCAATCACAAACTGCCATCTAGGCTTTAGCTATAGATAATCTATAACCTATAATCAACTTATGCGTGCTTAGTCACTCAGCTGTGTCCAACTTTTTGCGACTCCATGGACTGTAGCCCGCCAGGCTCTTCTGTCCATGGGGATTCTCCAGGCAAGAACACTGGAGCGCGTTGCCATGCTCTCCTCTAGGGGACTTTCCCATCCCAGGGATCGAACCCAGGTCTCCTGCATTGCAGGCAGATTTTTTACTGTCTGAGCCACCAGGGAAACCCAGTGTTTCATATGCCTCAGCTTATCTTTGAACAGTATCCCAAGTCTCTGTCCTAGACCTTATAGTTTTACTTATTTTCATTGTGCGTTAGTTGTCCTTGTAAATGGCTTTCCCCTCATTTGTTCACAGTGAATGCTATTTTTGTTGTCAATTATTAACCCCAATGAGAACATTAAATAAAAAAATTATACTTCCTTTAAGAGTAAACTTGATTGTAAAAATAGATAGATAGATAGATAGATGAATAGATAGGTGGACTGATGATTTACTAAGCATTATTTCAAGGTTCATTGATCTGGCTTGCTCGGGAGTCAGTAAAAAGGCAAACGAATATATCCTTTACTCATGTATTTCTTAGAAACCTGATTATTTATAACCTCCAAGAGGGCAGAGTCTCATCTATTGTCCTTGGTTCCCCAGCACATGGTTCTTGCCTGACACTGGTCTGGAATCAATGGATTGAATTACAACAACTTCACAGTTGCTCCCAGGTTCTTGGAGCTGAAAACTGTCACATGACTTAGTGTATCTTTTTCTTGGTGAGTTTATATAAAGAGAGTTTACATCAGTCTAAGAAAATGACTTGAAAAAAATGTACAAAGCAATATAAAATTGAGTATAAATAAATGGAGTGAAAATACAGTGTTTAAAGTTAATCTCTGAGAATATTGTGTGTTAGTCATTCAGTTGTGTCCGACTCTTTGTGACCCCATTGACTGCAGCCTGCCAGGCTCCTATGTCCATAGGATTTTCCAGGCAAGAATACTGGAGTGGATTGCCATCTCTTCTCCAGGGGATCTTCCCGACCCAGGGATTGAATCTGGGTATCCTGCATTGCAGGCAAACTCTTTACTATCTGAGCCACAGGGAAGCCCTTGTTCATTCTTAAGTATTGGAACAAACGTCAGGGCAAATACAAATTTTCTCCCCTCTGAAAACAAGCAGAAAGATTTTCCCCTCCTCCTTTTTTCTCTGAATTTCTTTCTCTGTCCTTTTCAAATGTATGTAAATCTTTATGGTAGCTAAATAAGCCTCTGGCCTGTCTCATAACTCAGGAATGTTTCCTCAAGGACCTGGGAGCCATCTCTTTGAAGTACAATCATCAAGGAAAGTAATTCCAATTTCCCAGTTTCCTGGGAAGAGATGGGTATAATTTGTCACCTGACTGCAAATTATAAAACCTATCTAAGTATTGAATGGTTTGTCCATTTAGCTGTGTAAAAGGAGATTGATTCCCTTCTGTCTTTGTAATTCCTCTAACAGATGATGTGTGTGGCATATCACGTTCTGGTTTAATCTTATGCAAAGTAAAACTTTTCATTTTTTTTCTACTTTTGTGGAGAGTTTTTTTCCGGGCTTCAGTAGTTGTGACTCATGAGCTCTAGGGCACTCAGGCTCAGTAGTTGCAGCAAATGGGCTTTGTTACCCTGAAGCATGTGAAATCTTCCCGAACCGGGAACGGAACCTCTGTTCCCGGCATTGGCAGGCAGATTCCTAACCACTGGACCACCAGGGAAATCCAAGGTTTTGTTTTGATTATATTTCTCCAACACAAACATGAGCTGAGCTTCCTGGCAGCTGAGATATTGATGTTTGGTAGATTTCAATCATGACACTAATTTTATTTTCTTAAGTAATAGAGAATCCATGCAGTGAGCATGGTGGTCAAAAATGTGAACTCTTGGAGTTAAAATGCTTGCCTTTTAAATCCTGGCTCAGTGATTCACCAGAAGAGTGACCTTGTATAAATTAATCGGAAATCATACTGATTTCTCTCCAAGTCTAAATTTCCTCATCCTCATCTAAATTTCCTTAATAAAGCCTCAGTTTCCTCATCTTAAATGGTGAATGATGAATCAGTGCTGCCTGAAGCTCATGGGAAGCGTCCCCCACAACAAAGAGAGGCTCTATTGTTGATGTGAGCACAATTCATGTGCCCAATGCAGAGTGAAGTCAAACCCACCAAAACGTCGAAGTTTGGAGCAGACAGAGGTTTATTGCAGGGCCATGTGAGGAGACAGGTGGGTCAAGCCTTGAAAGCCCTGAGTTCCCCGAGGGTTTCAGTGAAGCCAGGTGAGAGAGGAGGGTGCAGGGTAAGCGATCAGTTTGTGCATAACTCTCTGATTGGCTGATGGTGAAGGAACAGGGTGGTGTCACAGGGGTGAACATTATCAGTCCTTAGACTCCAGAAGGCTTGGGGCTATGTGCACATGGTCATCAAGTAGTTAACATCTTCCATTTGGTGGTGGGTTTTTCACATCTATAAAATAACTCAGGGGAAAAAAGTGAAAGTCGCTCAGTTGTGTCCGACTCTTTGCGACCCCATGAACTGTATAGTCCATGGAATTCTCCAGGCCAGAATACTGGACTGGGTAGTCTTTCCTTTCTCCAGGGGATCTTCCCAACCCAGGGATCAAACCCAGGTCTCCCGCATTGCAAGTGAATTCTTTACCAGCTGAGCCACCAAGGGAAGCCCAGGGTTTTCACATCTGTAAAACAACTCAGATTGGAATGTGCACCAAATACTGTTTTTTAGGTACTTCAGAGAAGAGCTAAAGCAGATGATATTGGGGGAAGGCCTGTCCCAGGAAGGCCCCATAGTGTCCTGCTCAGTTACACTGGGAGAAGTGGAAGGGAAAGCTAGGCTGGCCATGAGCACTGCTGTGCAGCCAACAGCTAATCTACTGATTGATGCTAAGGCTCTATGAGGGATGGGGCTATGTCTCACTTTAGAGCTACATACCCCTATATAGCTGTGGGCTGTGTCTAGTACCTTGAAAAGTACAGTAGTACCATCTACATCACCCCGGCTTTTATGCTTGTACCTTGAAAAGTATAGTAGTACCAGCTACATCACCCCTGCTTTTATGTTTGCTTCTGGACATCCTGGGCATATGGACATCCATATACTGTACCACTGTACTCTGTACAGTACTGTACAATAAAGTACGCAAAAGCGCAACCACTTGTAGGGGATGCATGCATGTGACAGTGTATGCCAGACATGTGAACTGACTTGTGTGTTGGGGCATGCAAACACCCATTCACATATTTGAAAGTTCACGACTTGAAGGTTTCTGTGTAGGCGACTTACGGTAGTAGGGAGACTTAAATGCTAAGCTGAGGTTTTTGTGCATGCTTTCCTGGTGGCTCAGTCGGTGAAGAGTCTGCCTGCAATGCAGGAGACCTGGATTCATTCCCTGGGTCAGAAAGATCCCCTGGAGAAGGAAATGGCAACCCACTCCAATATTCTCGCCCGGAGAATTCCATGGACAGAGGAGACTGGTGGGCTACAGTCCATGGGATCACAAAGAGTAGGACACGATTGAAAGACGAACACTTTCACTTTCACTTCATACTGTAGGCAGTGGGGAACCACTAAAAGTCTTTGGGCAGGAAAATTATATGATCATACCTTATGAAGTGTGAACCAGTAGCAACGTCTAGAATGAATGGGTGGTGGGACTGCTAGTAGACGGGAAGGTGTTACTAATTAAAAGCAATCATTCAAGCTAGAGCAGTGGTTCTCAATCAGAGTGATTTTGCCTCTCAGGGGACATTGGGCACTGTCTGGAGACATATTTGACTTTCATAAATAAGGAGGATACTATAGGCATCTAGTGGGTAGAGGCCAGGGATGTTGCTAAATATCCTATAGTACATCCTGTTCAAAATGTGAATTTTATCCCATTTAAGGAACTCTGGGCTAGACATTGTTAGAATGGATAACGAGAAGGGAACAAATGGGACAGACATGAGTGGCCCTGTGGAAGTGGATTGTACAGAATTTTGCAAATGACTGTATCTGTAGATCAGAGGAGAATTCAGGATTTAAAAAAGAAAAAAAAATTCCAAGATTTAAAACATAACTGAGAAGACAATATCAAGAACAGAAACAGAGAAGTCAGAAGGAGGGCCAGATTTTAAAGGGGAATGATGAATTTGTTTTGAGTTTGAGATTTAACTGGATCAGTTTAGCTCAGTTCAGTCACTCAGTCATGTCCGACTCTTTGCAATCCCATGAATCGCAGCATGCCAGGCCTCTCTGTCCATCACCAACTCCTGGAGTTCACTCGAACTCACGTCCATCGAGTCAGTGATGCCATCCAGCCATCTCATCCTCTGTCGTCCCCTTCTCCTCCTGCCCCCAATCCCTCCCAGCATCAGAGTTTTTTCCAATGAGTCAACTCTTCGCATGAGGTGGCCAAAGTACTGGAGTTTCAGCTTTAGCCTCATTCCTTCCAAAGAAATCCCAGGACTGATCTCCTTTAGAATGGACTGGTTGGATCTCCTTGCAGTCCAAGGGACTCTCAAGAGTCTTCTCCAACACCACAGTTCAAAGACTTCAATTCTTTGGCACTCAGCTTTCTTGACAGTCCAACTCTCACATCCATACATGACCACAGGAAAAACCATAGCCTTGACTAGATGGACTTTGTTGGCAAAGTAATATTTCTGCTTTTCAATATGCTATCTAGGTTGGTCATAACTTTCCTGGATACCTTAGCACAATTCTGGAGGCAACTAAAAATGTACTTGTGGAAACTAGTAAGAGGCTAAGACCAGGGCTGTAGATTTTAGGAGATGTTTGCAGTGAGTTGTTGGTTAAAGGAAGGGGAGCAGATAAGGGTACTGAAAAAGGACAAAGAGGAGATGAAGTCTGAGAACAGAATTTTGAAAGACTATGAGAAAACACAAAGGTCATATTACTATAAGACCGTGATGTTTATTAAATCATGTTATTTTTCAGAATATTTCTCTATTTTTGCGATTTCCTCCCACAAATCCAACATATTAATTAGACTACTGGGAAGTGAGTTGTTCCTAACTGTTCCTAAACTTTTGTTAAACCTGTATCAAAGAACCTCTTGTTCTCTTGTTTTTAAATAATAGTTTTATTAAATTCCTCAAATCCTCTTATAAATCCCAAACATATTCTCAAGCTTGGCTCAATAGAATAGCATTTTTAAAACATTCTTTTCCTTTTATTCTGTGACTGTCTTTTGCATTTAAGATTTATTTAGAAATTATTTTCAAGACTGGCCTTCTGCAAAATTGAGATGTTATTTGATTTCAGATCATAGCAAGCCTCTGGCTTATCTGCTGTCCATAGAGGAATAAAGTGTGAGCATAAGTTTATATCTCAACTCTGCCACAAATAAGCTATGTGATCCTTGGTAATATTCTTTCTCTCATTCATTTAGAAAATTTAATTATATCTATAAAAAGTTACATGAGTTTTGTTAAAGACTAGTGTAATGTTTAATGTGGTAGTTACCCATAGACGCATCCCAGTATAATGTATAATATTACCCATACCTTCAGTGTAAATTCCTAGGCACAATTCAGAGGTATTACAGATTTTTTAAAACTTCCCAAAGTTTTTATTTTGAAAAAATATCAAACCTACAAAAAGTTGAAAAAATATTACAATAAGCAGCCATATACCCTTCACCTAGATTTACCTATCTTTAACTTCTGTGACATTGCTTGCTCTGTCTGTCTGTGTCTGTTATCTACCTACCTACCTATGTTTATTTTTTTGCTAAATGACTTGAAAGTAAGTTATAGATATCATGAAACTGTATCCATAAATATTTAGTAGACATCTGCTACAAACAAGGACATTTAGCTGTAAAACCACAACCAAAATATCACTCTAAAAATTTAACTTTGATACAGTGTACTATCTAATATGGGCTTCCCTGGTAGCTCAAACAGTGGAACTTCCATCTGCAGTGCAGGAGACCTGCGTTCAGTCCCTGGGTAGAGATCTTTGGAGAAGGGAATGGCAACCCACTCTAGTACTCTTGCCTGGAGAATCCCAAGGACAGAGGAGCCAGGTGGGCTACAGTCCAGGGGGTTGAAAAGAGTCGGATATGTCTGAGCGGCTAACACTTTGTACTTTGTACTATCTAATATATATTCAAATTTTAAGATAGTTCCCCAAATGCCTTTGAAACAGTTTTTTGTTTGTTTTTTCAAGATAGGATTTAATCAAGGTTCATGTTTTTCTAATCTGCTTTAATTTAGAAAGGTCTTTTTGCATTCTTTGGTCTTTTATGACACTAATGATTTTGAAGATTACAAGCAAGCAGTCCCGCAGTCTGGAAATGTCTGACTTTCTCCCCTGATTAGTTTCAGGTTGTGCATTTCTATAAGTACACTACAGAGATGATGCGGTACCCTCTCATTGTATCACTTCAGGAGACATGTCAATCAGTTCGTCCCAGTTTTAGCAATATTAAGTTAGACCACTAAATTAAGTCTGTCAGTTCCCTGCTTTGTAAAAGTGGCTGTTCCCTATTTTAGTTAATAAGTAATCCACGGGGTGATATTTTAAGACATGTCACTAGCCTATGTTGTGGTCTTGGGGTTCTCATTCTTAGTAGTTTTTGCCAGTTTGTTCAGTATGGTTCTTCAGAAAACACTTTTTTTAGTATGTAAACTATCCTATATAATTTGTTTTCACTTGAGTTAGCCAGAATTGGCTTCTGTTATTTTCCACCAAATACCCTGAACCCTACAAAAATTGTGTAAAATGCCTCCTGCAGTAGGGGAAAGATCAACTTTATCTTCAGGGTTTCAAATGTGGTTATGATACCACACACAGGCCAATTCATATGGGACCTCCAGATTTATTCAGGTTACATGTAGAAAAACTTTTTTTAAAATCTGATTTGTAACTGACGGGCCTGACCAGACTTGCTTAGACCAGTCCCTGCTAGGCCTCAGATAAATGACACACAAGCCCATGGACTGCTCATTGTTACCTAGCTGCAATGAGACTGTGCTGTTCCTGATGCTTAGTCATTGTCATAAGTCTGGACAATGTAGCATGATGAATCTAGTGACAGACATTATACCCAAATCCTAGTTGCTAAATACAGATGACCTGACTTGCTCAAGGCAGAGTTTATAACCATACTAGGTAATTTCACTGGAATTTCAGGGTGACATGGGTTGTATTCGTTAATATAATAGCCATAGTCATAGAAAAACTAAAAATCTCAATAATAATTTAATAGAAATTTAATTTCTTTCTTAATCAAAGTCCAATTGGTGTTTGGCAAATTATCTTCTACATAACAATTCGGACTCTCTGATTTCTTCCATCTCATTTCTTCCATCTACTGTCTCCTGGAGCCTTGGAGTCTTTTGCTTCCAGCAGCAGACAAGAAAGATCCTGTAGATTTTTGTTTGGGTCTTGAAAGTGTGTGGCTTACAGAATCAATTTTAAACATAGAACAAGAGTAAAGAGAAGGAGATAAATAACCAAAATTAAAATAAGGTACCAGGAGGGTAGAAGGATCATGGAACTCTGTGTGATGCAGTGTTCACAAATGGTTGAGGGAAGAGCTTCAACGTATGGAAAGAGTCAACACAGGCTGCTTCCACTGGGGAAAAGCAAGGGCAAGGACACCTAGCCAAAAGCTATAGTTCACCAACCACTATGCAGGAGGGTTTAACAGGCCAGGCTGAAAGTGCTACATATCACTTCTGCCCACATTGACCTTCTATCAGCCAAAACTCAGACCATATTCATTATAAGGAAGGCTAGGAAATATGGTCTAGGAGCAAAATGATAACAGCTTTGGAAAGGGCCAATCATTTTGTGCCACAGAAGCTGGAGGCCTTGGGTGACCTGTGAAGCTGAGAGAGACTATGGATGCTAGAGAAGTTGCAGTCACTAAACATCCCAAGCCTGATCGTCTCTGTTGGTTTTGGCTGGTTTGACCTCACTACTGCAAACATTTACTTGTATTAAATATTTGTCAGTGAGTGCTACATTTCACTAAGGCCTCAAATGCACTGCTCTGCAGGATTTCTTCAGTTGCTGAGAAGCACTCCTACTACTTTCTTAATGTTTTTTTAGAAAAATTAAAAGCACCTCTAGCTAGTCACCTAATTGCAAAGAGTTGTGTGATCAGTTTTAGATAGAAGCTGAGTTCAGCAACGTGCAAGTATGAAAATTGCCCTATTCATCACCACTAGTTTTCGTTAAACATCCCTGCCTGGGGGGAAAACTCAGACATACATCCAGTTACTCTCCAGATAACAAGTCCTTTGGTCTTTTTCAAACATAAGGGGGTTTTGTCTAGATTTCCAGAAGTATGTGCGTCCAGGAGGAATGTGACACAGATTTAATAAGCAGCCAAAAGGCTATAAAAGATTTGGTAAACCTAACTTGTGCTTTACCTGGAATACGTTATTGAAAAAAATATTTAAAAGATGTGTTGATGACTGTTGTTGGAGAAGGCAATGGCACCCCACTCCAGTACTCTTGCCTGGAAACTCCCATGGACAGAGGAGCCTGGAAGGCTGCAGTCCATGGGGTCGCTGAGGGTCAGACATGACTGAGCGACTTCACTTTCACTTTTCACTTTCATGCATCGGAGAAGGAAATGGCAACCCATTCCAGTGTTCTTGCCTGGAGAATCAATCCCAGGGACGGGGGAGTCTGGTGGGGGGCCGTCTCTGGGGTCACACAGAGTCGGACATGACTGAAGCGACTTAGCAGATGACTGTTGTGATACAGTGAGACCTACCACGGCCTAAAATGAAGTTAAAGCAGGAATTCGAAGACATAAAGTGAGCACCAAAGTTTCTAAGGAACTCAGGTGACCTTGGGATTCCACTGCACAGAATTTGGGGGACCAGAGACCAAGGTTAGGACCTACTCAAGTAGAGAGATCTGCATAAAACCAGAATCCCAAAGCTCCCAAAGAAAATTTAACTTATTGCTCAGGGGTAGGCAAGAAACTTGCATCTTGAACTCAATCCTGGTTGAAGACAATAAGATGGAAAATTTTCCCTGTGCATTTATAACACAAGCTGACCTCCAAGTAGATTCTCATTCCCAAAACTTGCTCCCTATGAGGTTTGAAAACCTTGAATGATCATTGAACTTAACGTGGTCTCAGGTTGGTAGTCCCCTCAGGCAATAGGCAGGACTGCAATTTCAACCTGGACCTCAAAGAAATTCCACAGATGAAATGCCAAGGCCAATCATTCAGCTCACAGTAAAAAAAAGAAAAAAAAAAAAAATCTCAGAACATAAATAAGGCACTCCAGGCTAGGACTAGCAGAAACAAAACAGAAGAATCAGATCTGCAAAGACTTCAGAAATTGCAATCATCAGGCCCAACATAAAAGTACTAGGTTTTCCCTCTTTCCCCGCTGGAACCATGGAGGTTGCAGAAGAGAAGAAAAAGAAGGTTCCTGCTGTGCCAGAAACCCTTAAGAAAAAGCGGAAGAATTTTGCAGAGCTTAAGATCAAGAGACTGAGAAAGAAGTTTGCCCAAAAGATGCTTCGAAAGGCAAGGAGGAAGCTTATCTATGAAAAAGCTAAGCATTACCACAAGGAATACAGGCAGATGTACAGAACTGAAATTCGAATGGCTAGGATAGCACGAAAAGCCAGCAACTTCTATGTACCCGCGGAACCCAAATTGGCGTTTGTCATCAGGATCAGAGGTATCAACGGTGTGAGCCCAAAGGTTCGAAAGGTGCTGCAGCTCCTTCGCTTCCGGCAGATCTTCAATGGCACCTTTGTGAAGTTCAACAAGGCATCAATTAATATGCTGAGAATTGTGGAGCCATACATTGCATGGGGGTACCCAAATCTGAAGTCTGTAAATGAATTGATCTACAAGCGTGGTTATGGCAAAATCAACAAAAAGCGAATTGCCCTGACAGACAATGCATTGATTGCTCGATCTCTTGGGAAATATGGAATCATCTGCATGGAGGATCTGATTCATGAGATCTATACCGTTGGAAAACGCTTCAAAGAAGCAAACAACTTCCTGTGGCCCTTTAAATTGTCTTCTCCAGGAGGTGGAATGAAGAAAAAGACCACCCATTTTGTAGAAGGTGGAGATGCTGGCAACAGGGAAGACCAGATCAACAGGCTTATTAGAAGGATGAACTAAGGTATCTACCAGGATTATTTTTGCGTTCTGGTTAATAAACAATTGAAACAAATTGAAAAAAAAAAAAAGTACTAGGTTTAAAGAAATAAGAGTGGCTTGAAAATACAAGCAAAGAACAAAATACTATAAAAATGGTTGAGCATATATGACAAAGAGCTAAGCAGAATTTCTGGAGATGAAAGTTTTAATAAATAAAGATGAAAACTCAATAGTCAAATTAAGCATCAGAGTACTCTACCTAGCAAAGTTATCATTCAGAACTGAAGGAGAGAGAAAGAGTTCTCCAGACAAGCAAAAGCTAAATAGAGTTTACCACCACTAAACTGGTCTAACAAGAAATGTTAAAAGGTCTTTTTTAAGATGAAAGGAAGAGTGCCACTTAGTAATAAGAACACATATGAAAGAGTAAAGCTTACTGGAATAGTAAATATATAATCAGGGTAGTGTGTTAATTACTTATAAATCTAATAGAAAGGCTAAAAGACAGAAGTAGTTAAAACAAGTATGATAATAATAATTAGTTAAGGGATATACAAGATGTGCATGTGAGCACATCTTGTATGTGTGTTGTGTAGTATGTAGTGCAGTGTCCGACTCATTGCAACCCTGTGGACCATAGCCCACCACGCCCTGCTGTCCATGGAATTTTCCAGGCAGGAGTACTGGAACAGGTTGTCATTTCCTTCCCCAGGGGATCTTCCTGACCCAGGGTTGAATCTGCCTGTCTTACGCCTCCTGCATTGGTAGGTGGGTCCTTTACCAGCTGAGCCATCAGGGAAATCCATGTACCCAACATAGGAGTACCTAAATATTAAAATAAATATTAACAGGCCTAAAGGGAGAAACAGACAGCAGTGCAATAATAGTATGGGGACTTTAATATATCACTTATATCAGTAGATAGATCATTTAGACAGAAGATCAATAAGGAAGCATCAGCCCTAAGAAACATGTTGGAACAGATTGACTTAACAAATATTTACCAAACATTCCATCCAAAAGCAACAGAATACACATTGTTCTCAAGTGCATATGGAATATTTTCCAAGATAGATTATATATTAGATCATAAAACTAGTCAATAAATACAAGAGAACTGAAATCATATCAAGAATCTTTTCCAACCACAATGGTATGAAACTAGAAACTAATTACACAAACAAGACAGGAAAATTCACAGATATGCAGAGCTTAAACAACATGCTACTGAATAACCAATGGGTCAAAGAAGAGAAAAAAAATACCTTGAGACAACTGAAAATGGAAATGAAACATATCAAAATGTATGGAATGCCCCAAAAGCACCTTATAAGACAGAAGTTCTGAGTGATAAATGCATACCTCAAGAAACAAAAAAGTCTCAAGTAAATAACACAACTTTACACCTTAAAGACCTAGAAAAATAAGAACAAATGTAGCCCAAAGTTAGTAGAAGGAATGACGTAAAGATTACAGAATTAAATGAAGCAGAAGATAAAAAGAAAATTAAACGGATAATGAAACTAATAGCTGGTTCTTTTAAATGACAAACAATATTGCTAAACCTTCAGCTTGAATCACCAAGAAAAAAAGAAAGAGGATTGAAATAAATAAAATCAGAAATGAAAGAGGAGATATTACAACTAATAACAGAAATATAGAGGATCGTAATAGAAAAAGTATTTGCTGACAAATTGGACAACCTAGAAGAAACGTATAAATTTCTAGATACACACAGTCTACCAAGATAGAATCATTATGAAATATAAAATTTGAACAGATCAATTACTGGCAAGGAGTTCGAATCAGTAATCAAAAGCCTTCCAACAAACAAAAGTCCATGACCAGAGAACTTCGCTGGTGAATTCTACCAAACATTCAAAGGACTAATACCAATTCTCAAACTCTTTCAAAAAATAGAAGAGGGGGATATCCTCCAAATACATTTTATGAGGCCAGAATTTCCTTGATACCAAAGGCAGGCAAGGATACTATTTAAAAAGAAAATTATAGGCCAATATCCCTGATGAACATAGATACAAAAATCCTCAACAGTATTAGCAAACCACATTAAACAATATATTAAAATGATAATACATCATGATCATGTGGGATTTATTCCAGAGGTGCTAGGCAAAAAAACATACACACAGATCAGTGGAACAGAATGGAGAGCCCAGAATTAAACCCACACATTTGTGGTCAATTAATTTATGACAAATGAGCTAACAATATACAATGATGAAAGGATAATGCCTTCAATAAATGCTATTGGGAAGACTGGACTGCCAAATGCAAAAATTAAACTGGGCCACTACATTACACTATATACAAAAATTAAGTCAAAATAGATTAAAATTTTGAAAGTAAGAACCTGAAGCCATAAAACTAGAGGCAAACATAGGCAGCAAACTCCTTGACATAGGTCTTGGCAGTGATTATTAAAGTCTTACACTAAGAGCGAAAGCAAAAAAGCAAAAATAGCAAGTTGGGACTACATTAAAATAAAAAGCTTTTGCATAGCAGAAGAAACCAACAGCAAAATGAGAAGGTAACCTACTGAATGGGAGAAAATAATTATAAATCATATATATGGTAAGGGGCTAATATCCAAAACACACAATGAATTCACACAAATCAATAGTGAAAAAAAATCTAATTAAAAATAAACAAAACATCTGAACAGATATTTTGCCAAAGAAGACCTACAAATGACCAACAGGTACATGAAAAGGTGTTCCACATCATTAATCATCAGGGAAATGCAAATAAAAGCCACAATGAGATACCACATCTGTTAAAATGGCTGTTATCAAAAAGACAAGAAATAACAAGTGTTGGCACAGATATGGAGAGGAAAAAAAAAAACCTTCTGGACCATTGCTAGGAATGTAAATTGGCACAATCACTACAGAAAACAGTATGGAAGTTCCTCAGAAAAATTAAATATGATCCAACTATCCCACTTGTGGCTATTTATCTGAGAAAAACAAAAACACTAATTCGAAAAGATATATATTTTTCATGTTCATTGAGGTATTGTATACAATAGCCAAGACATGGAGACAACCTAAGTGTCCATTAATGGATGAATGAATCAAGAAATTGGGTATACAAATGCAATGGAATATTATTCAGCTATAAGAAAGAATGAAAACTTGCCATTTCCTATAACATGGATGGACCTCAAGGGCATTATGCTAAACGAAGTATGTTAGACAAAGACAAATGCTTCATACTTCTCTTGTATGTGGAATATAAAAACAAAATAAGCTCATCTCTACTGAGAACAGATTGGCAGTTGCAAGAGGTAAAGGCTGGGGAGTGGAAGACATGGGAGAACATTTTTTTTTTTTAGTTTAAATTAATTGAATAAAATTTATAAAAAATAATTTAAGTTGGAAACTCAGTAGATGAACTAAGCTTTAGAGTAGAAACAGCTGAGAAGAGAATTTGTAGAAGAGTCCAGTTCAAGCTTTTAATCTTGGAACTTCAGTTTGGTTGAGGGCAGTTTCAAAATTCCAAATTTGTTCAAAGCTGAATCTTCTCTGCTTCTTCAGCTCAGACCTGCTTCAGGCCTCTGGGCCTGAGGTAGGGAAAGTGGCCTTATTAGCTGCTTCTTTTCTCCCAAAATACCTCCCACTCTTCCAAGGGCCATTTCTGACCTCGCCATTCCAGTGTCAGAAGAAAAAGAGGATTAGGGAGAAAGGGAAGAAGTTTCATTTGCCTTGTACTGTGTCATCTGCTGTCTTTGCCCTGTGGGAATGAAGACTACCCAAAGATGACACTTTTCTCCAAAGATGACACTTTCTCTCCAGATTGTTTCTCAGAATTACACCTGCTTCCTGTACCATGGTTGCAGCTCCTTGTTACAGACAACACTTCTCTGACTGTGAGCTTTTAATAACTCCCTCCAAACTGGGCTTTGGGCACTTCTTAGGGAGCAAGAAGGCAAGATTCCTTTTCAGATGATCAGAGGCCATTGCTTTTTGTAGATTCCTCTTTGTTCCCTGAAACATACTACCCTTTGCCTCCTACATGTGAAAGGCCATTTTATACCCACTATGGTCCTGCAGGGATTCCCTAGTGGCTCAGACAGTAAGGAATCTGCCTGTAATGCAGGAGACATAGGTTTGATCCCTGGGTCAGGAAGGTCCCCTGGAGAAGGGAATGGCTCCCCACTCCAGTATTCTTGCCTGGAAAATCCCATGGACAGAGGAGCCTGGTGGGCTACACTCCATGGGCTTGCAAAGAGTTCAACACAACCTAGCGACTAACACTTTCACTTTCACAACCCTGCAAACAGGTGAAGCTTCAGCTATGTCCCCAGCCTTCATGCTTGGCAAGGATCAGACCCAAGTCTTTCTTGCTGAAACTCCTGGGGACAGTTCTGGGAGGTCTCCTTGAGGTATTTCCCATTTGTCTTGAAGTGACAGTGGGGTAGGCACACTCCTCCCTGACCGCATGTGAAGGTAAAGGGAGAAGGGAGCCCTTCCAAAGAAATCATCACCTTTCCACCTTCCCTACCTCCATCTCTTAACTCTGTCAAGGTCAATGGTGGGTTCATGAAAGGCAGAGTATTTACACACTTAGCAGGTCCAGAATGACTTGGGAATACTCCTCACCCATTGTATTGATTTCAGCTTTGGAAGCCTGGCCAAAAGGAAGAGAGACGTGTCATTTGAATATTTTGTTCCATTCGATTTTAGTTAATAATTAAAATCCAAATAATTAAAATCATTACATTTTTAATGAAGCAAGAAAATGCAAATAAGATGCTATAATTTCTTTGATGTCAAAAATTCAAGACTGAATGCAAACCACATAGGGGCAGAAGATATTTACAATGCATATTACAAAGGTTAATACGTATTACTTAGACTACATAAAAAATTTGTACAAAGTAACAGAAAAATTGGCAAAAATTTGAACAGGCCCTTTACAAAAGAAGATATCCAAATAACCAGTGAACAAAAAAATGTACTCAAGCTCAGCAGTTATCAGAGAAAAGCAAATCTAAAATATAATAATATATACCATCATATACTCACTAGAACAGTACTCATAAGAAACAAAATACCAATGCTAATGAGAATAAGGAGCCACTAAATTAATCCTTTACCAGTGGAGTGGGAGTATAAATTAATACACCCACATTGCAAAACTGCCTATTGCTAGCTATTAAATCTGAACCTTTGACCCAGCAATTTCATTCCTTGGTTATTTACTCAACAAAGCATATATGTGCTATTAGAGCACATATTAGAGATAATAGCACATATATATGCCACCAAAAGACATTCTCATGAATGCTCATGACAGCATCACTCATGATAGCCCCAAACTGAAAACAATTCAAGTGTCTATAGATAATATAATGGATACATAAATTGTGATATATTCATAAAATGGAATATCATGCAGGAAAGAACTACTGTTACACACAATGAAGTATATGAATCTCATTTTTGTGAAAGAGGTTAAGCACAAAAGTATTCATACTGTACAACTTCATTTATATAAAGGTTTGAAAAAATGGCAAATCTATAATATTGAGTCAGGAAAGTGATTTCCTTTTGGGAAGAAGGAGGGAATAGTGATTGGGAGAAAATAGAAATGACATATCCAATTTCACACCCTATTGGTTATTACATGGTGTATTCACTTTGTGATGATTCATTGAACTGTACACTTAATGATTTTTATACTTTTCTGTACCCATTTTATACTTCAGAAGAAAAGCAAGTTTTTAAGTGGGGGTGGGAGGAAACGTGCTCTAAGAAAACAAAGATCAGGAACTTCCCTGGTGGTCCAATAGCTAAGACTCCACACTCCAATGCAGGGGACCTGGGTTTGATACATCTTGAGGGAAATAGATCCTACAAGCCACGATTAAAGATCTTGAATGCCTCAAGAAGATTAAAAAAAAAAAAAAAAAAGCCCCATGTGCTGCCACTGAGACCTGGTGCAACCAAAGAATTAAATATTTTTTTTTAAAAGATAAAAAACACTGATTTTGATTTTTTGTTATTTCCTTCCTAGATTAATGATACCAAAGAAATCCCGTGATCTCTTTGAGCCTCAGTTTCTTCATTTATGAAATAGGAATGATGTAGTTAATCCTTCCGTGGAGGATTGTTGTGAATGTCAAATAAGAGGATATGTAGAAACGTGCTTTGAAAACTGTAACAAGCATCAGATATAATAGCAGATATATCTATAAATGACAAAAAATTTCAAGGCCAATTTTTTTTCACAAAATCTTCTCTTTCCAAAAAATCATATAATACCCAGCTCAGGTAACGGAGCCCTCCCATACTGTTTAATTCTCATGACTCATGAATAGAGGTACTATATAGCCACATAGATATGTGAGTCTACAAAATAAATTTAGAAGTTTTCATGGTAGCAAAATATTGGCATCGTAACACAACTGACATTTCAATGGACAAGTGTAGGGAAAACTCTTAATCTGGATATCTCAACTATTTGGTTGCAAATAACAGAAACCATCTCAAGCTAACTTGAGGAAAAAAGAGTGTGGAGATGTCTCAAAGAACTTAAGGGCAGTAAAGCAGTTGGGCTTCCGGAATCAGAAACTATTCAGCCTTGGAGAAAGTGGCAGAACTTGCTTTCTATCTCAGCGGTGTGTCTTTAAGGATGCCTGCTTCATTCTTCTCTCACCACTGGATCTCTTTCCTTCCCTGCGCACAGAATGGGGAAGGATGGTCCAAAAACAGTTCTGAGCTAACAGCCTTTCCTCTTAAAAGACCAGTCGAGTTTGAGGGCAAATTTCTTGGCCTTGAAGAAAATTTCCTGGGAGAAAATCAGTTTAATCTGGTTTGGGATGAATGATCACTCTGGTTTGGTCAGCTGGCCAGAAGTCCAGGGTCATTTAGTACAAATAGGCAGAGTGAGTGAGTGAAGTCGTTCAGTCGTGTCCGACTCTTTGCGACCCCGTGAACTGTAGCCCACCAGGCTCCTCCATCCTTGGGATTCTCCAGGCAAGAATCCTGGAGTGGGTTGCCATTTCCTTCTCCAGGGGAACTTCCCGACCCAGAGATCGAACCCAGGTCTCCCGCATTGCAGGCAGACGCTTTAACCTCTGAGCCACCAGGGATAGGCAAGGCATACATTTTCAGAAAAGGGTGATAATGAGCTGGAAAGACACCCATAAAAACTTCTGTTGTAATTTCCTACAGATTTTAACTGTAGTAGTTGCATCACGCAAATTGCCTGCTTTCTATCTTTTCTCTTCTTTGAGAGTTGTTCCCACAACCTTGCTGACAATGGATATCAAACCACTTGTCACTTGCTATCCAGGTAACAGCTAATTGGGCCAGGGATTAAGATCTGATACATTACAGGCCACTCATAGTTTTTCTGTATGAAATTTGGAAATGGGATGTGAAAGCTGTGTCAGTTACTCATGGATCCTGTACTTGTAAAACCATGGAAGGTTAATGTTGGAGTAGCCATGCTAAAACACATTCAGGTAAAGGAAACTGACCTACAGATACACGGTACAGTGAGACAGAAGCAGCTGGCTGGAGAAATGGAAGAAAGATCATGCTGGCTTTTAGAAAAGACACTGACTTGTTTCTGACCTTCTGATTCCCAGGTTCAGTCTTGGTGCAGTTTTAACCACCAATGCGCCCTACGGTTTCATGAAATTATCTTATCTGTTTTTTATAGACACCTAACTCCCTCGATCAACTGGAGTAGATTTATGTTGACTGTAAGCAGATGAGTCTGAATAAATTTGAAAACATCAGGGCTCAGTCAGTGTCCTTTCTACCCTACACAGGTGTGAGATTTTTTTTTTTTTTTGCTTTGAACTCTGGCCACAGTTGTACAAAATCAATGACTATTTTTAGATTTTCTAACAAGATGTTACTTCATGCCTACTGTGTTTAGCATAAAAAGCAT
Source organism: Ovis aries (assembly GCF_016772045.2). Taxonomy (NCBI): domain Eukaryota; kingdom Metazoa; phylum Chordata; class Mammalia; order Artiodactyla; family Bovidae; genus Ovis; species Ovis aries. The sequence goes on along the minus strand of NC_056056.1, from coordinate 80,175,123 downwards.
TAACAAAGAAATAAGACACATGGTCCTAGCCTCAGGGGTTGCAATCTAGTTGAGAAGAGAATACAAAACACACCTAAAACAATTAGAAACTAGCACACAACAGTTTATAATTAAGTATTAAATTGCAGGCCACAGAAACAGCACTACAATACCATACAGGAGACAGAGCAAGATCCTTGTGGTTGGAACCGGCTGAGCTGAGAGAGGAGGGGGCAGGGTTCCACAGTGAGCAAACCAGCAGGACTGGAGAAAAGTGTTCACGTGGCTAATTGGTAGGAAATTTGCTTAAAAATAGTTCTCGTATTTTTGATTACTAGCTTCTAGTTGTTGGAGAGTTCTCTTGTAACGTTGGGAAATTATAAAAGCACACTGCTTTAATTGAACTTATTCTTCTCTATAATCTTATAGCATTTTCAACACACAATCTGCTTTCACTCACTTCAGCTTAATATAAGGAAATTAAATTTCCTGGGGCTAGTTAGTTCTTTTTCCTACTCAATGAAGTATTTTGCAACAAACATTAACAATTGTGTCTAAAACCTCACTTTTTTTATTGTATGTTGTCCTGTGTGATGGTGATTAATAGTAAATAAATCATAGTACAGTTACTACATATGAATAAACATGTGCATATTCATATAGTAATTGAAATTCGCAAAGCACTTTACCTTATAATATAATCACCCTACAGTGAGTATATAGAACTAATACAAAGAAGTTATAATAAAAGAAAATTGTTATAGTCATTATATATAATCCACTAGGACACATGAAAATATATCCTGGAGAATGAAACAAAAATATATGTACATTCTTTAATGACTTACTATTACAAAATTATTATTAGAATTCCAGAATTGACCTATATAATTAATGAACAATGACCTTTATTTGGTGTTAAACTTGCCATAGATTGCATGAACCCTGTGTTAATAAAACTACCAAAATAGTTGTCCTAGTGGTTAGATGACCACTATGATACAGTTTGAAAATTATATTTACTTTGTTGTTAAGGATGAATCATGTTCCAAAATAATACAATGAAAACTTTGTTTTAAAAGATGGTTCATTTTTTTTCTCTATATAGCTATTTCCAGTGTCAAATTTAACTTTATAGTGATGAACACAAAAGAATTCTGAATAGAGAATTTTCACAATCCTTCTGTCCTTTCTATATCTTTGTTTAAAATGATTTTCTGAAAAGGATAATTTCCATTTAATCTTTAATGATTTATTTGATCTTTGTACTTCATAATTAGTTAGCATTTATTTTAATTATTTTATAGAAAATTACAATTTTGTGAATTATGTATCTCTTGAATTTTATTTGGAATCAATACCTATAAAAAACTTGATTCATTAGTAAGAGAATCAGCAAGATGGTAAAACTTGTCTGAAATAGATCTCTTTAATTTTAAAAGTAGTTCTATTAGAACTGGGTACATACATTTATGTGAGTAATTGGAAATTATATTTTGTTACTTTTTGAATGTCCTGTTTTAAAGAAATAATATCTAAATAAAACGAAAAAATATTTACATTAAAATGTTAATTTATAATAGTAATGATTTTGTCTTAAATTGTTTTTAGAAGTATTTTTTAGAAACCATTTTACATAATAAACTCAAAATGAAGGTGCACAGATATTACCTCCAAAACATAACCCCAAAGCAAGCAAGGTAAAATGTAGTGTAAAACTCCAATCTGGACTTTTTTTTCCAATTGACTTGACAACAAAATGTTCAAAGAAACAATCATACTCAAGAAGTTTGCCAATCTGGAATTACCCTATTAGACAAAAAAACAGGGAACTTAGGTGAAAGAAACCAGCATTCAGTAAGCCACTATGCTATGCTAGGCATTCACATAATTATCTCATAGTAATTCTTACTTTACAGTGCAGATATGATCTCTCTTTTATGCAGCAGAAAATGAACCTCATAGCAGCTAAATAACTTCCTCAAGGAGTCCTGGCTAGTGATTGCTTAGAACTCAGTTATTATCTTGTAAAGTCATTGTTTTCTCTTCTGTATTCAGTGGCTATTTTATCTGAAACCATATCAGCCAATGATCAGGTTAAATTTCAAAATCCCAGAAACTCAGAACAGCAACTTTTTTTGAAAAGGTGAAACTAAAAAATGTCTTTCTTATAGAATTAGTTGACATTATTAAAACTGTTTCTGCCTATCTCTTTTCAAAGTAAAAAAGAAAGAGGGAGAACTCTTTTGGATTAAAGCAGGTAAAGAAATTGATGGGGTCCACGCAGACAGAGGAGCATGGCGGGCTACAGTCTGTGGAGTTGCAAAGAGTCAGACACAACTTAGTGACTAGACCACCACCAGGGCACACTACCCTCAAAATATGGAACATTTTTTTCTTCCTCTACAAAATGTAACAACCAAATGTGATGTATAAAACTTTACTAGATCCCATTTAGGAAAAATAAAAAAAAAAACAAAAACAGATATAAGACATATTCCTGGGATAGTTGGAGGAAAACTGAATAAGAGCTGGATTTTGAAAGGTATTATTAAATTGATTATTAGTTTTGCTGGGTGTGAGAATGTTATAGTCATGTAGGAGAAATTTCCTTTTCTCAGGGATATGTACTGAAATATTTGAGAGTTAAGTGTTATGATACCTGCAACTTATTTTTAAATCATTCAGCAATAATATGAAATATTTATAGATAGATCATTGCAAAGTGATGAAATATGGTAAAATGATAAAAATTGTTGAATCTAGGTAGAGATATACAGATATTCATTATAATTTTCTCTAAATTTCTCTTCAGGTATGAATATGTACGTAATGAAAAGGTTGGAGTGATAAAAATCTAGCCTGTAAATTTCTGCTTAACCTCAGGTTTTTTTTTTTTCTTTCTTTTTTCCAAGGACACCACAAATTACATAAATTAAACAGATGAACTTCAATCAACTGTCCTACAAATTCAAATCAGTTTCATTCAAAAAGTGTTTTGTTCATTTGTTGAATGTCTACCCAACTGAAAACATTCCATTTGTGAAATGCTGATTCAAAAGTGATGGAGAAGACAAGAACACAGCGTTTGAGTTTAGGATTAGTACATGTTAGGAAATTAAAATAATCAAGAGTGCTGGAGAGTTTAAGAGTAATGGGGAGTCTCAGAGGACTGCACTAATGGGATCTTCAGCCTAATTCTTTAGAAATGTGGAAGGTTTGAATACAAATAATTAGAAGATTACAGTTAAATGAATCAAAATGAGCAAAAACATAGAAGTGAGGAAGAGTTTACATGTCTTATAAATCAAAGATATAAAATTGCTATTCTAAACTTCAGATCACTTGAAGGTGAAGGTGAAGTTGCTCAGTCGTGTCCGACCCTTTGTGACCCCGTGGACTGTAAACTACTAGGCTTCTCCGTCCATGGGATTCTCCAGGCAAGAATACTGGAGTGGATTGCCATTTCCTTCTCCATCAGATCACTTGAAGATAACTGGTATTTCTTCACTGAGTTGACATAGTTCCAGACTGAAAGTAAGAAACATGGCCAATTCAGCCATATTACAAGTATATCCGTGATTTCCTTTAGGTTTTTTGAAATATTGAAAATAGCCATGTTAACCAAAATTTTAGCAATGGAAACCTAATTGAAATTGAAAGCTTACTTGTTTGGGGTTTGTTAGGACTGCAGCCTAGGAGACACAGATTCAAAAAAAAGCACTTGAACTGTGTTCCACCAGCTACCTACAAAGTGGGGGAGGCTTATAAAGGTGAAAAGACCAACAGTACATTAGTTACATGAGTTGTTTATCAAGAATTATAATTGGAGCTGGCAAGAAGTAAACGTGCTTGTTAAGTAAGGATTGGTTGGGGTCCAAAATGGCTGCAGTGTTATAAGGGGAGACTTTGAGTCCCATGAGGTTGCAGTTGGCAAGTGCTGTTCAGAATATGGCTGGTGGTGTCCTTGGGACTGTTATAGTTCAAAGAAAGGTCAAGTCCTCAGTGGTGCAGAGATGTACCTCAGACCAAATCCTCAATGGCAGCCCAGTGCATTTTTGTGTGCCTGAACTGTGAGGTCTTAGGTTCCTCTGACTTTGTGCATCCATTCCCTGGTGGCTCAGACAGTAAAGTGTCTGTCTACAATGCGGGAGACCTGGGTTCGATCTCTGGGTCGGGAAGATCCCCTGGAGAAGGAAATGGCAATCTACTCCAGTACTATTGCCTGGAAAATCCCATGGACAGAGGAGCCTGGAAGGCTACAGTCCATGGGATCGCAAAGAGTCGGACATGACTGAGCGACTTCACGTCACTTATGAACAAAGCTAGTGGAGGTGAAGGAATTCCAGTTGAGTTATTTCAAATCCTAAAAGATGATGCTGTGAAAGGGCTGCACTCCATATGCCAGCAAGTTTGGAAAACTCAGCAGTGGCCACAGGACTGGAAAAGGTCAGTTTTCATTCCAATTCCAAAGAAAGGCAATGCAAATGAATGTTCAAACTACCACACAATTGCACTCATCTCACATACCAGTAAAGTAATGTAAAGTAAAGTAAATTCTCCAAGCCAGGCTTCAGCAATACGTGAACCGTGAACTCCCTGATGTTCAAGCTGGTTTTCGAAAAGGCAGAGGAGCCAGAGATCAAATTGCCAACATCCGCTGGATCATTGAAAAAGCAAGAGAGTTCTAGGAAAACATCTATTTCTGTTTCATTGACTATGCCAAAGCCTTTGACTGTGTGGATCACAATAAACTGTGGAAAATTCTGCAAGACATGGGAATACCAGACCACCTGACCTGCCTCTTGAGAAATCTGTATGCAGGTCAGGAAGCAACAGTTAGAACTGGACATGGAACAACAGACTGGTTCCAAATAGGAAAAGGAGTACATCAAGGCTGTATATTGTCACCCTGCTTATTTAACTTATATGCAGAGTACATCATGAGAAACGCTGGACTGGAAGAAACGCAAGCTGGAACCAAGATTGCCAGGAGAAATATCAATAACCTCAGATATGCAGATGACACCACCCTTATGGCAGAAAGTGAAGAGGAGCTAAAAAGCCTCTTGATGAAAGTGAAAGAGGAGAGTGAAAAAGTTGGCTTAAAGCTCAACATTCAGAAAACGAAGATCATGGCATCCGGTCCCATTACTTCATGGGAAATAGATGGGGAAACAATAGAAACAGTGTCAGACTATTTTTTGGGGCTCCAAAATCACTGCAGATGGTGACTGCAGCCATGAAATTAAAAGACGCTTACTCCTTGGAAGAAAAGTTATGACCGACCTAGATAGTATATTCAAAAGCAGAGACATTCCTTTGCCGACTAAGGTCTGCCTAGTCAAGGCTATGGTTTTTCCTGTGGTCATGTATGGATGTGAGAGTTGGACTGTGAAGAAGGCTGAGCCCCGAAGAATTGATGCGTTTGAACTGTGGTGTTGGAGAAGACTCTTGAGGGTCCCTTGGACTGCAAGGAGATCCAACCAGTCCATTCTGAAGGAGATCAGCCCTGGGATTTCTTTGGAAGGAATGATGCTAAAGCTGAAACTCCAGTACTTTGGCCACCTCAGGCGAAGAGTTGACTCACTGGAAAAGACTCTGATGCTGGGAGAGATTGGGGGCAGGAGGAGAAGGGGATGACCCAGGATGAGATGGCTGGATGGCATCATGGACTCGATGGACGTGAGTCTGAGTGAACTCCGGGAGATGGTGATGGACAGGGAGGCCTGGCGTGCTGCGATTCATGGGGTCGCAAAGAGTCGGACATGACTGAGCGAATGAACTGAACTGAACTGAACTGAACTGAACTTTCACTGCCAGTAGCTGTTAGGCTCTTTAGATGTAATGAAATGATTGTTTGGACTACAATGGTAGGTGATAACTAGTGGCAGCTAGTAAAATAGACCCCATGTAAAACCTCATCTGAGTTCCCCACTCCCCCGAAAAAGGGGCTCCAAGATATGAGGGAGATGAACATTTAATCTCTCTGCACATTGTATACTTTTAGGTAGGCCAAGAAGTCATATTCAAAAATATAGTCCCTGGTTCTTATAAGCATTATCTCAGCCAATTCTAAGAACATTCATTTTTGCATAAAACCAAGGCCTGCTTGAAACCTACTGAGTTATGGAGGGTTATGAGTTTCTGATATTCATAAACCCAAATTAGTGATTTGTTAGAATTTAGTGAGGACTAATGCAGTGTTCTAGGAAGATAGGATGCATGCAAAGCTATCAGTTTAGTTCAGTTCAGTCTCTCAGTCGTGTGTGACTCTCTGTGACCCCATGGACTGCTGCACGCCAGGCCTCCCTGGCCATCACCAACTCCTGGAGCCTACTCAAACTCACATCCATCGCGATGGTGATGCCATCCAAACATTTCATCCTCTGTCGTCTCCTTCTCCTCCTGCCTTCAATCTTTCCTAGCATCAGGGTCTTTTCCAATGAGTCAGTTCTTCGCATCACGTGGCCAAAGTATTGTAGTTTCAGCTTCAGCATCAGTCCTTCCAATGAATATTCAGGCCTGATTTCCTTTAGGATGAACTGGTTGGATCTCCTTGCAGTCCAAGGGACTCTCAAGATACTTCTCCAATACCACAGTACAAAAGCATCAATTCTTTGGCACTCAGCTTTCTTTATAGTCCAACTCTCACATCCATACATGACTACTGGAAAAACCATAGCTTTGACTAGATGGACCTTTGTTGGTAAAGTAATGTCTCTGCTTTTTAATAAGCTGTCGAGGTTGGTCATAGCTTTTCTTCCAAAGAACAAGTGTCTTTTAATTTCATGGCTGCAGTCACCATCTGCAATGATTTTGGAGCCCCAAAATATAAAGTCTGTCACTGTTTCCTTTGTTTCCCCGTCTATTTGCTATAGCATTTGTCTATATATGGTTGGCAGAAATTCCCATGATTTTCAGAAAGGATGCTCTTGTTATTAGTACTTTATCAGTATTGTTTTATGTTGCTTATGGTTTTTAAAAGTTGCTATTCTTCCATTCCACGTTTGGTTTAGCTTCATCAGGGGTTTTGATTAACTGACAGCATGCAGTAGTGTATGTTTACCTCAACAGTGTTTTAGCATGGAATTTTACAATATTAGACTTCAGGATATGTACACATTGTTCAAATAATAGATAAGTCAAAATAGAATTACAAAAGTAGGTGTATACCTAGTATTCCCCAGTTTCCCATAGAGTGGCACTTCACTGTTATCCCCACTGGGAAATGAGAATGAGTATGTAGGAAAGCAAATATAGGGTATAGATTGTTCTAGAGTTTTCTCTACAGCCTAAAGCTGTCATTGGCAGAAACTGTTTGAGATCAACAATTCTATTCCTATTACCTGCTATTAAGTGCTGGAGCTTTCTCTTTTTTTGAACAAAACAGTAGTCTAAACCATATAGGGTAAATTTGACAAATACTGTGATCTTTTAAGCAGCTTCCCTGATAACTAGTTGGTAAAGAATCTGCCTGCAATGCAGGAGACCTGGGTTCGATTCCTGGGTGGGTAAGATCCCCTGGAGAAAGGATAGGCTACCTACTCCGGTATTCTTGGGCTTCCCTTGTGGCTCAGTTGGTAAAGAATCCTCCTGTAATGCGAGAGACCTGGGTTTGGTCCCTGGGTTGAGAAGACCCCCTGAAGAAGGGAAAGGCTACCCACTCCAGTATTCTGGCCTGGAGAATTCCATGGACTATCCAGTCCATGGGTTGCAAAGAGTCAGACACGACTGAGTGACTTTCACTTATGATCTTTTAAAATATCTGTCTGTTTACATTTCTTCACTAGAGCATAAAATTGCTAATCTGAGAAGCAAGCCACTGATGGCATTCAGACAAACAGAATTTTTCTAAAAAGATTGTTTTAATGTTCAACCATTTAAAAAAAATCAACCCAATGAAGTAATGTAAGAATTATTTGCTGTAATAGTAGTTAGAAGTGACAGTATAATCTACTTAGATACAAATGATAGTTTAATTTTTCTGAGTAACAACTGTTTCAAAGTATTAAATTGCAATTTTATTTCTGCACATATGTTACATGAATATATAAAATGTATACGAATATTAGCTTATAATGGATAAAATGGTCAAATGTGTTTTTTTTTCTTTTTCTTTTTTAGGTGTATTTTAAGACAACTAAACTACAAAAAATTCTTTGCCCTGGAAAAGGTTAGGCCACAGAAATTCAGCATGAGTGATTGCTCACTCTTCTGTGTAATCTGAGTTTATAGGTATTTATCTAGTTGTGAGCTTGGACCTTAAAAGATGTTGTTGATAGATTGATTGGTCTAAAGCTGGCAGAGGTGTGTTTGGCCCATGCAATTTTTAAAAATGTAATTTAATCAATTTTTAATATTGAAAAGCAGGGAAGTTTACATAAAAATCCAGATGTGAGGTTTCTCTTGGAAAAAGAAGAAAGAGAAATGCTTCAGCCACTGGGCTTTTATTCAGTACTCAGCCAGAGTGGTGAATTGGCTGGCTCTTTAGCTCAGTATCTGTTATTCCCTGACATTAATACTTGAGGACCAGCTGCCATTTAATATCATCCTAGTGTTGCTCAGTTGTGACCAGCTCTTTGCAGCCCCATGGATAGTAGCCTGGCTGGCTCTTCTGTCCATGGAATTCTCCAGGCAACAATACTGGAGTGGGTTGCCATTCCCTTCTCCAGGGGATCTTCCCAACCCAGGGATCGAACCCAGGTGTCTCCTGCATTGCAGGCAGATTCTTTACCGTCTGAGCCACCAGGGAAACCCAACTTAAATAACTTAACTTAGCTGAGTACCTGTTATTCCTCACACTGATACTGAGAACCAACTGCCATTTAATAGCATGCTAGTGTTATATGGTTTTTTATACTCACCTGCTTCACTCATTTACTTCCTGGCCTCTGTAGAGATTTGAGTGTAAGATATCTGAGTTAACTTACAGAGGCCTTGGGATGTTTATGGAATTTCACCTACTGTATTATTCTATAGGCTCAGTCCCATTAAAGTGGGAGGGGGTTCCAATTTCAGCATGCTGCCCATATATTTTTAAGAAAAATACAAACTAGTTGATTTCTATTCAGGTATGATTTCATTTGTTAGTTAATGATATCGTGTTCTTTTAAAAATGCACTGCCTTAACATTTCCAATTATGTTCTGTGGGATTCCAGAAAATGGTGACTGGAAAACAAATGCCTGTCTAGTCAATTAAGTTAGAGAAGCACTGAACAGTCATGTCCCTTCTTGATTCATAATGCATGGAAATTTACAGAAGGCTCTGAGAAGTCCTGGAGCAACTTAATGAATGGTTAATCAAATAAACGTATTTGGCAGAGGAAGATTTCTCTGAAAAAGTATTCCTTAAAAAATCTTCACTTGGAAAATGTCTCATCCATCCATCCAGTCCCCCGTTCACTTATTCAACAAATAGATATTGAGTACCCACTACACTAGAGTCTGTGAAGAAGACAGAGATGGCCATGACTGGTACTTTTACTTTATGTGAGCCCCTCGTTTCTCATGAAGGCTACTTCAGGCATTAACCACATGAAGTTTTGTTTTGCCACTAACGGTAACTTTGTCAACAGAGAGAAAGAAAAAGTTGTAAAGAAGTATTGACAAATCTGGCTGCTGCTACTGCTGCTGCTGCTAAGTTGCTTCAGTTGTGTCCGACTCTGCGACCCCATAGACGGCAGCCCACCAGGCTCCCCCATCCCTGGGATTCTCCAGGCAAGAACATGGGAGTGGGTTGCCATTTTCTTCTCCAACAAATCTGGCAAGATATGGGGTATTATAAAGAAGACTGAATGGGGAAATTGCAATGCCTTGACAGATGCAAAAAATTTGAGCAAGCTTTGGGAGAAAGGAAACTTATCTGAGGCATATGTATCAATTAGGATGCTTGGGGCTATGAATAGTAAAAAATTCAACCAAAGAGACACATTTAGTAAGGAAAATTGTCTTCCTTATTGAGAAATTCAGGGGTAGAGTAATTCCAAGCTTGCTTAATTCAGTAGCTTGACATCAATGATTAAGCTTCTTTCCACATTTTCTCTCATGCACAGTGGGCTGTTCTTTCTCCTCAAGCTTGCCTCTCCATGGGCATAAGATAGCTGCCACAGCTCCAAGCATCACATCCTTACAAAATAATAATCATAGCTAAAATTTAATTTGTACTTTTGATAGACCAGATACTGTTCTAAGAACTTTACATATATTAATTCCTTTGTTCCTTACAACAACCCCATGAGTTGGTTCTATCATCCTATTTCACAGATAAGAACATTGAGGTACAGTAAAGTTACGTAACTTGTTCAGAGTCACCTAGCTAGTGAGTGCCATCACTGAGATGCAACTGTAGGAAGACTGGCTCCAACAGATGAAGAGGGTACTTTTTCCTGTTCCCTTATAACAGCAAGGAAAATTCTTTAGAACCTCCTAGTGAAGTCGCTCAGTCATGTCCAACTCTTTGTGATCCCATGGACTGTAGCCTACCAGGCTCCTCTGTCCATGGGATTTTCCAGGCAATAGTACTGGAGTGGGTTGCCACTTCCTTCTCCAAGAAAGTGAAAGTCGCTCAGCTGTGTTTGACCCTTTACTACCCCATTCCATACAGTCCATGGAATTCTCCTGGTCAGAATACTGGAGTGGGTAGCCTTTCCCTTCTCCAGGGGATCTTCCTAACCCAGGGATAGAACCCAGATATCCCGCATTGCAGGCGGAGTCTTTACCAGCTAAGCCACCAGGGAAGCCCTTAGAACCTCCCCCTTCTTGCCTATTTCCCCTCAAGTGTTGCTAGCCAAATCTGCATCACATGTACATTCCTAAACCAATCACCCTAAAGGGAAATGAAATTATCAAGGATAGTTTAGAATAACCAAGATGAATTTCTGGGACTGGAAAGAAACATACACCAACTAAATGTGGTTTATTAAAGGATGGGGCTGGTGTTCCACACTTGGAGCTCAGATTCACTGAGGCAGTAGTGGGAGTCATGAGAGAAGGAAGCATATTTCCAAGGAAGATGGTATAAAAACCAGAGGGCTAAAAACCAAACCTTAAAAAAGCTGAGGGCAAGGATAGTTGAAGCAATGTAGTCCAAATGTTGAGAACTGTACAAGCTATGTGACTGGTACATGGGGTTCATTATTTAATATCACTGTCTATTTTCACGTGTGACTGAAAATTGCCCTAATGAAAATTTTCTGAAAAACAAAACAAAAACCAACCATGGAGACTTTGGAAACTCTCTCTCACTAGGAAGGAACGTCCTATAGTTGCTTTCCCAACCCTTCTGCAGCTTTGTACTTTCCTTATCCCTTGTCTAAGGTTTGAACCCACTCTTGTGCTTTGAGACAATTTCAGGTCCCAGGCTGGGAGAATATAAGAAGCCCTAGGACTTCCCAGGTGGCCCACGGTTAAGAATCTGCCCGCCAATGCAGGGGAAACGGGTTTGATCCCTGGTCCAGGAGGATTCCACATGCCATGGGGCAACTCAACCCCTGAGCCACCACTACTGAGCCCATGCACTGCAACAGCTGAGTGCCTGGAGCCCATGCTCCAGAGGACAGCCCCCACTCGCCGCAACTGGAGGGGCCTCCCAGGCGGTGCTAGTGGTAAAGAAGCTGCCTGCTAATGCAGGAGATGGAAGGGATTCACGGTTCAATCCCTGGATCAGGAAGATCCCCTACAGGAGGAAATGGCAAATCCACTCCAGTATTCTTGTCTGGAGAATCCCCATGGACAGAGGAGCCCGGTAGGCTACAGTCCACAGGGTCGTAAAGAGTCGGACCCAACTGAAGCGACTTAGCATCCACATATGCAGCAATGAAGACCCAGCGTGGCCAAAAATAAATAAAACTAAAAACTACAAAATAAAAAAAGAAGCTCTAGTTTGGTCTTTAAATGTTCAGTTTCTAGTCATTTCTGCCACTGATCTCTAGCTAGTCTCTGACTTCCTCTCCTATCACCATTTCTCAGAACCTAAATTTCTCAACCCTGATCTTCAATTTTTCTATGGCCTGGTCCTGGTAAGATACCTGCCTCTAGACAAGTCATCTAACTGCTGGGGCCTGTTATTTTCCAGAAACATAAGGCTTTTATTAAAGGACAGTAATTGTAGGCCTTATTATGAAACCTTTTAAACTAATAGCATTCAAGTCTGGCGTGTCCCTTTCACCATGAATATTTCATCTGAGAGTTTTCTTACAACTACATTCCTGCATGCTTATTGATAATATAACCAACCTGTGACTTGACTCCCGTGCTCATCTCCTTGATATTTGCTTGATTCTGAAATTCTGCGTAGATTCTCAAGATCACTATTCATATCCAGCTTTTTTTTTTTTTTTTTTAATGCAGTTCCTGATATGTTTTTAGGTCTTCCTTTGTGGCTCAGCTGGTAAAGAATCTGCCTGCAATGCAGGAGACCTGGGTTTGATCCCTGGGCTGGGTAGATCCCATGGAGAAAGGAACTGCTACTCACTCCAGTATTCTGGCCTGGAGAATTCCTTGGGGTCGAAAAGAGTCAGACATGACTGAGCAACTTTCACTTTCACATGTTTTTATTTACTTATCACTGCATTGGGTCTCAGTTGCAGCTCCTGGGCTTCTCTCTACCTGTGGCATTCAGGCTTTGTTGCCCTGAGGCATGCGAGATTTTAGTTCTCCAACAAAGGATCCAACCAGATCAAACCCACATCCCCTGCCTTGGAAGGTGAATTTTTAACCACTGGACTGCTAGGGAAGTCCCCATGTACAGCTTTAGTAGCAGGAAATAAAGAGCTTTCAGAGAAGGTAAACTGGAAAGGAGTCCTTGCAGATGTGGAAGAAAAATAAGGGAAAAGTAGCACAATGTTTCCATTTAGGTTTTTGAAACATGAGGACCCTACCATATTGCACAAGCAAATGACAGTGCTAGCAAGAAGCAAAAGATGAAGTTGGCAGAAATGTATAGTTTATTGTAAAAAGAAAGCAAAACATAACAAAGCAAATGAATAATGTAAATGAATTTGGGCATAAATGCTCAACTGCTTACATAAATGGCTGATATTAGCGTTTTCCACAGCCAAGCATGTTTAAACATTTTGTAGTTTTGCAGAATTTATATCACTGGGCTCCAAATAAAAAGTGTTTCTGATACCACCCACTGTGTTGTAACCATAATCTCAATCATCTCTTGTGCATGACACTCACTTTAAAACACAAAAGTGCATCTGGCTCTGAGGCAGCCAGCTTTGGCCTCCAAGGCTGTGGGGATTGCATGCAGGATGGTGATAGCTTGATCAACTTCCTCTCTTAAGAGGAAGTGGGGCAGGGGGTTGGGGAGAGGGGACCTGGGCCAACCTCTGCTGAGTGGTGCCAAGGAAAGGGAAAATATCCAGTGAACTACTTGAGATGCCCCAAATTTAATTCATTAAGTAATTATTGAGTATCTATGGTGTACAATGTACAACCAAAGAAATAACATCCTTGCTGAACTCAAGATTATAGCAGGGATTATTATTCCCTATACCTTTTTTTTTTTTTTTTTTGACAAAGCATTCCTTTGGTGAATCCTGTGGGATCCCTTCCCAGAACGATGTTCTAAAATACGTAAAACAAAGTTCATAAGATTTCAAAGGAAACAATTATATTGAAATAGTCATCAAAGTATTAAAGAAACTAAATTTGTAATACAGTAATGTGTATGCTTTTACTTTAACAAGATCTAATGGTGAGTCTAATAATTCCAATAATTTTAAAATAACATTGACTGTATATGATGAGAGCTTTGTAACAACTCTAATGTGATATTACAATATCAGCAATCTCTGATGACTACAAAGTCACAGGTATTATTGCTGCTCCTGTGGTTTGTTGTCTACATTCATAAGAAAGAAATGATAAATTTCAGTTAGAGGTTAATAAAAATAACTAATTTTTCTCCCTCCAGGTTCATAAACTTGTGAATTCAATCTCCTTGGACTTTGAGGACCTCAGGTTGAGAATTTCTCATTGGGTGTGTGTGTGTGTGTGTGTGTGTGTGTGTGTGTGTGTGTGTGTGTGTGTGTACATGTGCACATGTGCTCAAACACGTCCTTCAGACAGAGTAGCATGTTGGAACAATAAATTACCTAAATAATTAAAATATGAGATAGAATACGATAAGTAGTCTAGGATTGCAGTAGCAAAGTACTACAGGGAATCAATAGGGAGAGGAAATCTGAAAAGGCCTTAAAATAGGTGAAGGGGAAGAAAAGAGAGGGGAGATAAGGAAGGAAGGCATTTTACTTTCTCGGTCATCTTTTTCTTCTTCCCATCCTCCTCCTTAGCTTATTATACTGACTAAAGGTGACTGGCTTTTGGAGCTAGCCCTAGGTGGAATATGATTTAAAGTAGCTCTCAGTTTGGTCTCACTATCTCTTGGCCCTCATAAATTATGGAGTACCCAAAGAGCTTTGTCTCTGTGGGTTATATCTGTGAACATTTATTGTACAGAAATTAAAATTGAGAAATTTAAAAATATTTATCAATTTATATGTTCACATAAATAGCACTTTCGGTGACACATCACTTTTATTTTCACTGTTATTATTCTTATAATAACAAAAATGTTAGTGAGGAAGGAGACATTGTCTTATATTTTTGCAGATCTTTTTCAAATCTGGCTTAATAAAAGCGGGCTGGAGTCTGCTTTTGCTTTTGCACTCACTGTGTTGCAATAGCACCTGTTATATAGCCCCTGGAAAGCGCCACTGTATTCTCGTGAAAGAATTGGAATAAAACAGGCAGATAATATCTTAATATCATTGTGAAAATGGTTTTGACCTTGTTGATCCTCAGGGGCCTGAGACCTTACTTTGAGATCTTTGAGTTAAGGATGTCTTCTGACATTTTTCTTCTTTGTTTTACGATTTGAATTTTCTTCAACTATGGAAAAAGACGAGTTATATAACTAGAAATAAATGATATGCATGTGCTTGTTGTCTTTAAATATATGTGTTGGATATCTCTTGTTGCCCCTCCAGATGTCCAGCTGTCCCTCCATTTCTCCATCTTGTTCTGTGACCTACATGGATAATGTCAACAGGCTCCAGTTGGGCTTGGCCCATGGGTAGAATCTGTGGGAGATCAAAGGGTGGGAGGAGAATGAGGTTGGGATCCTTGAAGAGGGCTCACTTGGTCCTTCACCACAGGTCAGACCCTCTGCATATAACGCTTTCTGGGTTCAGGTTTCTGCAAGCCCTGCCTACTCTTATCCCTTCAGGCACAGAGGTTCTGTTTCTGTTTCTGTTTCCCTATTACTAGCCTGAGGGGATTAGATTTTATGATTTATCTCTACCCTGCCTGCCCCTTTGAAAACATTTCCTTTATTACACTCTCCTCAAAATTCCTAATTTGGGTGCACCATCTGTTTCTTGCCAGACTCTGACTAATGCAAGCTATGAGAGTTACATGACCTTAAGGATAAACTTCAGTTAAAGTATTACCCATGGCATCCAACCCACCTGATTTTTAAGGGAAATTAGAAAGCTCTGAAGCCCTGGTGTCTCAGAGCCTAAGGTCTTTAATGGCTTGAAAAAGAGAGGGCTGGGTGCCTTGACAACCTACTGACGTCTGCAGAGATTTCTTGGTTTTGTCTCTGCTTGATTTTACTTTCATCTGTGCATAGATAAAACAGAAACATAGCTGCGAAACTATAAATGCTCTGGGCAGCAGTGTGACCATGCCAGGCAATAGATCATGATTAGCCTGAATCAGTGGTTCTCAAAAATGTGGTCCCTGGACTGGCAGCAGTGGCATCTCGGGAGCTCTTGTTAGGCAAATTCTGAGGCCCTACCTGAGAGCTACTGTGTCAGAAACTCTAGGGGTCAGGCCTAACAATCTATATTTTAACAAGTCCTCCAGGGGATTTAGATACTTGTAAAGTGTAAGAACCTCTACTCTAATCAACTCTGACATCACAGTTCTCTAATTTCCTGGCCTCCCTTGCACTTGGGGGTGGTCATGTAACTCCCTCACACCCTACTGCCTTCAACTTGGGCATCTTACTCTGAAGACACGCAAACCATCTTGTGATCTTGGGGCAATAAGATCATTGTAGAAAAGCTGACCCTGACATCACTGTTCACCTCCAAAGTTCTTGTGCGAAAAAAATGCCACCCCACACTCTCCAGTTATTTAAGCCTCTGTTTCAGTTTTCTGCTAGTTGTAGTCAAACATTTCTAACCAACAAAATATGGTTTTTGGAAAAGACTTTTCCCCCTCATGATGATAAGAATTGTAAACAATATTTTAATATGAAAATAAGTGTTAAGTATGGGGTAGAGGGCAAAATTCTCTGGATTTTGAAGATAATTTTTAGCACATGTAGCCCAATTCTTGCTAAATTCCCAGATACCTTAGGATAAAAGAGCCTCAGTACTAAGAAGTCCTTTCTCTAGAAACACTTTCAACAGAAACAACATTGCGGATTCATGAAAGTCAGGGTTGAACATTTCTAAGAAAGTGGCAGTGGTCAAGAAAAGGGAAAACTTGTTTTCCTACTCTTACTCACCACACTTCTGACACCAAATGTGTGGGTTGTTTTCCTCATGTTATACAATTCTGGCACTAACTACCTGGAGTTAGCACAAATCCCACAGGTTTCAAAGTTTAGTCCCACAAGACCAACCCTGACTTCAGGGGCTAGTCATCAGTTCCAGGTTGTGACCTGTACTTCTAACCGATTAGGTATAAATCAGGAGTTCCTACAACCCCCTCCATGGGTTTGATACTTTAGACGAGCTCACAGAACTCAGCTCACAGGGAAACACTATCACCTGCTTTTGATAAAGGATAAAACTCTGCGATTCATGGGGTCGCAAAGAATCGGACATGAATGAGCGACTGAACTGAACTGAACTGAACTGAAAACTCAGAAACAGCCAGAGGCTTCCCTGGTGGTCCAGTGGTTCAGATTCTGTGCTTCCAATGCAGGGTGCATGGATTCTGTTCCTGGTGAGGGAACTAAGATACCACATGCTTCTTGGCTAGGCTAGAAAAAAAAAAAAGAAACAAAACTCAGGAAGCTGAATGAAAGAGATTCATACGGCAAGCTACGTGAGAAGGGTGTGAACTTCCATGCCCTCTTGGGGCTCACCACCCTCCTAGCACCTTGATGTGTTCACCAACCCAGAAGTTCGCCAAAACTTGTCATTGAGGGTTTTTATGGGGGCTTCATTATGTAGGCAGGATTGATTAATTCATTAGCCACTGGTGATTAAGCCCATTTCCAGCTCCTCTTCCCTCACCAGAGGTCAAGTTGAAAGTTCTAACCTTCTCATTACATGGTTGATTCCTCCAGCAACCAGCCTCCATTCTCCAGGAACCACCTCATTAGCTTAAATTCAGGTAGGGTTCAAAGGGGCTTATTATGAATCACAAAAAATTCTCCTGACACCCCTGTCAAGAAACTACAAAAGTTTTAGAAGCGCTGTGCCAGAAACCAGGGATAAAGACTGAATATATAATTATTATAACTACCATATCAGTTAATACATTCCATAAGCAGCAATACGCATCATCTACCATAGCACGTGATTCACAGTGAATGCTTAGTAAATATTTGTAGAGTGGAGCTGGTGAATTTTTTCTTAAGTGAAGAAAACAGGTTTATTAGTGGAACATTAATTTTCAGTGGCTAAGAAGGGAGTGGATCAGATGAGACTACTTGAAGTATGACACTGAAGCTCGTTGTCAGAAACTACAGTATCTGCATATAAGAGGCACATAAATATGCTGAGTGAATAAATGAAATTTCTTCTAAATTTCTCCTAAAAAATTCTTTATAGAGAATTTCTTTCTCTATAAAGATTCTGATTCAACTGTGACAAGCATTACATTAGGTGTTATTATGTACCATATTCCATTTAATCTTTAAAAGTCATGTGAAGTAGGCAGCATTGGATTACCAAGGGTGGGCTTAGTGTACCAGCAAAAGTGGGGCATCCAATTTGTTTGGAGAAAATTGATACCTGATGTCTTACTTAAAAAAGAACTTAAGAGTACTACAGTCAACATTGGAAAAATCGGGACCTTTTCTACATTACGTTTAGCATTATTTCTATTTAAAATTATGTATTAGGGAGTGCTTTGTATTACTAAGAGTGCCCAAAGCTCTTCATCTGACTCTGGAAGAAGATGTTATGATTCCTATTTTACAGAATAATAAACTGAGGCTTGTTTACCAGCTGAAGAGCTCAGTTACTAGCTGAAGCCACACAGCTAGTTTTTAACAGAGCCCACTGTGATGATACTCAATGACACATTATATGTTAACGATAAAGTGAAGTCGCTCAGTTGTGTCTGACTCTGCGACCCCATGGACTGTAGCCTACCAGGCTCCTCTGTCCATGGGACTTTCCAGGCAAGAATACTGGAGTGGGGTGCCATTTCCTTCTCCAATGATACACACTAATTTTGTGAATCTTCTTGGACCTTCCCTATTGGTTTAGTTTTTTAATTAAATAAAGTATATAACAAAATTAACTTAAAATCTTTTTGATCCTTGTATTCTCAGCACCTAGAAGAGTATTCAGTACATCTTTACAGTACATCCTTATTCCTGATTGAAAGAAGGAATGATGGACAATCTTCAGCCCACCTAAATGATTTTGCTTTGTATTAATTTTGAGGCTAACCAAGGGAAAGTGAGAAGGAAATCAAGCAGACCCAGAGAATTCTCTGATGACCTTGCTTGGATTCTCAAGACAAGGGTCCTGAGATGTCGCCACTTGTAGGATCTTTAGCATGATTCCTATTTTGGAACCTGGGATCCTAGATTCCCTTACCCCTATATAAGGCATGTCAGGCAAAGGAGTATGATCTAAAGAAATAGATTCTGTGAATCATTTAAGAAATATTTCCTGAGAACTGTATGATCCCATACTGATAATGAGGGGGACAAGAGAAAGGCAAAATCTAAATGGGCTATTTCGTTTCTTATTATTTTTCTTCCCAACATGCAAAAGTAGGGAAACTGAATTTTAACTCACAGTGTTTCCATTATGCTACCTCAATCACTGGAGTGCATAAAAACTACGTGTGAGAATTGTTTAAAAATTCACTTGTCTTATCCCCTGGGTCCTTGCTATTAGAGATGTGAGTGGACCCAGGAATCTGCTTCCCAGGTGATTCTGATGCTGGTGGTCTAGCCATCATGCTGTAAGAAACACTATCCTTACACAAACTTGAGTAGATTAAGAAATCTGAATGGCAGTCAAGCCTTTATTTCTGCTATCCTCACAAAGGCCAGGACAATCACCCTATTTTTAAATCTGCCCTTCTCCCCAAAACACTGACAGCACCTAAGTTGAGTAACATTGTTTTGGGTCTTAGCTTAACTGTCCGCCCAAACCAATTTACACCAAAGTATGAACAAAGGTTAAATTCTCTTTCAGGGCATTTTCATTGGAAAAAATGAAAAATTTCATTACATTTTAATTTTCTTTTTGTTGGGGGTGGGGAAGGAGCAGAGAATCCCATGGACAGAATCCCATAGACAGGCGGGGAAGGGACCTGGAGAATCCCATGGACAGAGGAGCCTGGGTGGGCTATGGTTCATAGTGTCATAAAGAGTCAGACACTAGTGAAGTGACTTAGCATGCATGAATGCACCTTTTAGTCTAATTCAGTTGCTGGAAGAATTATGTCCACTTCTTTCATCCTCTTATTGAATCATTTATTCTAGATTAATCCTGCATTAAGCCTTCCTCTGTAAATTTACAGGAAAGATCCTTTGGGTCATCACCGTCTCTATCATGTTTCAGTTACAGCAAGCATCATCTTATAATTTATTTTTGTACTTCAGCTCTACGTACAGGGCCTGACAAATAGCAGGCGTTCAATAACCGTGGAGCGAACGAATGTCAAAGCCTAGGCCAAGAGTTTCTAAAATCAATGTTGACTAAGAAACAAAACACGGAAATGCTAAGGGCTGAATGCCAGGTAGTGCGGGCCTAGAAGAAATAAAAATAACCCCTAACAGCACAGAGGGAGAAGGCGACGGCACCCCACTCCAGTACTCTTGCCTGAAAAATCCCATGGACGGAAGAGCCAAGTAGGCTGCAGTCCATGGGGTCGCTAAGAGTCGGACACGACTGAGCGATTTCACTTTTACGCATTGTAGAAGGAAATGGCAACCCCACTCCAGTGTTCTTGCCTGGAGAATCCCAGGGACGCGGGAGCCTGGTGGGCTGCCGTCAATGGGGTCGCACAGAGTCGTACACGACTGAAGCGACTTAGCACCAGCAGCAGCAACAGCACAGAATCCTTCCGAAGGAATCACCTGTCTTATTTTCTTACATCGCTTTTTGGCCTCTCCACACACCCCAATTTCCCGCTCTCTAACTCCTTTTCTTCCCTTACGGGGACAGGTCAGGCAGGTAGTCCAGTGCAGCTGCTCTGATTGGTCGGCGATGATTTCATTGTTAGGGAACATCCGGGCCTTTCTCCTCCCCGCACCACCTCCCCCAGAGCCCTGCCTTCTGAGTTTCCCTCTCCCGCGTGCGCCCCACCCGCTGGCTAAAGCAAAACAACCGCCTCTCCTTGGATCGCTTCTTGCCCTCGCCTGCGCCATCCTTCTCGTCTCTACGTCTAAGAGAGGCGTTTATATCTTCCAATGAGGGCCTAGTAGGACTTTGTTTGCCAATCAGCAGCGAACCCCCTGCAATTCCGGGTGGGACTAGGCCTCCACACCTATAATTGGACAGCCCATTGGCTCCTTTATGGCGTTTGGTTTTACGCAAGGCTTAGAGGTCAAAAATAAAGGGGCACGGTCTTCACAGAACGAAAAGGCTCCTCACAGACTCTCTAGGTTTGACCGTTTTGGAGGACTAGCCAATCGCTTTTCGAATACTTCCCCGCCTTTTGCGCGTTTATTTAAAAAAAGCCGGTGTGACGGACTTGGAAATTGGTTCCGTGACAGACATGTAAAGAAAGCCAATGATTGAAAGTTCGGGCCACCATTTGGACCAATAACAAAAGAGAATCGCTAGGGTCTGGGCTCTGAGAGGCAGAGCGCAGGTGGGCGTTACTTGATTGACGACGGTCTCTACTTATGTCTGTTAGGGTGGGTTGGTCCCTGATATCTGCGCGGCATAGCAGAGGCGGGGCTGAATGAAGTAAAGGGTAATGATGGGTTGGGTCTCACTCAGTGGGCGGTGTTTGATGGATAGCTGACCTTGCCAATTGAAAATGGTCACTTGTGTCCAATGGGAAACTAAGAGCCCAAGGGCGGGGCCTTGTGGGCGGGGAAAACTAAGGACGGAGCTACTGGGGCTGCCGGACTGGGAGGGCGGTGATTGACGGGCCGGCCAACCAACCGGCTTCAGTGAGAGGCCGCGTGGCGTCCCAATGGGTGGGAATGGGGGCGGGGCTCTCCGAGGGGCGGGGAAGGACAGGGTGCGGGGAGGGCGTTGCAGAAGGAGCGGAGCGGCTGCTGCTCAATGGCGGAAAAGCCGCCGGTGCTCTGACCGCCTCGTCCCCCTAGCAGTTGCGGGGGAGTTTCCTGCCGGCGCGGCTGGAGTCTCTGTTTCTCAGGGTTAGGTGGCTGGAAGATGCTCCAGAGAGACGAGGCTGCGGCGGAGGAGGTGGCGGCGGCCGAATCGGCAGCGGCGCTAGGGTGGAAAGAAGGCGGCAGCGGCGGCGGCGGCGGCGTGCGGGGCCCGAGGGTGTAAACAGCCCCGGAGGCGGCGGAGGCGGTGGCCAAGACCCCGAGCGGGAAGCGGCGGCTGAGGCAGGGTCGCGCCTCCGTTGGAAGCCTGGGCTGAGTGCAGCAGGGGGGCTCTGCGGCGGTCGCGAGCGGACGCCCTAGACCTCGCCTCCCTCCCTCGCCCCAGGTAAGGCCGCTGGGCGACCCGGCGAAGGGGAAGCGGCTCGCGGGCACCGCGGAGGCCCCGGACCGTTTTCGGGGTGCCGCCGAGCCTCGGCTGGGATCTCTGCCCTCTAATCCTCGCCTCTTTTCTTGGGCCGCGGAGCCCGGAGGAGCGGTACGCCGGGCCTGGCTCCTGGCTAGGCCCCTTCCCCGCCGCCTCCGCGCTCGGCCGAGGTTGGGAGAGGCTCGGGGCCGGGAATTTTAGTTTGCTTCAACGTCTGAAAGTAAACTGCTTGTTCTTGTTCTCTGCGAGCATCTCTATCATCTGAAAGCACTGGGGCTACTCCAGGCCTTAACTCGTTCCGTCCTGGTGCATGCCTATATGAAAACACTACCTTTTCCCATTTGTTTCCTTATTAGCTTCTGCCCTCTGCGCTCCACTTCACTTCCTTGTTAAATCTTCTTTCTCGCTCTTCTATTTCTGCGTCTCATCACCTTCTTTTTCCTTAGTGACTTTAAATCGTTTCTCTTTCTCTTCTCAGCCGACTCCGGGCTTCCTTCCTTGCCCTTCCGAGCAGTCCTTTTCGGATGTCTGTCTTTTTACAGTGAAGCTACTATCGTCAGTATTCCAAATCCACCAGAGGCCCATTAAGAATAGACTCACCAGTTTGAAGCGGCAGATCAGTTTTTTGATTAACTGAGCCTGTCCGTTTTAAAAAATTGTGTTATTAAATGCAGAGTGTGGAAATAGCCCTGAAGTTATTTTAAAAATGAAGAGCTCAGTGAGTGTTGTAAGAGTTATTTCATTTTTCAAGTTGCATGACCTCCAATGTCAGATTGACTAGCTCTAGAACATTTGCCCATTTTAAGCGTTTAATAGCGACCCACATTCATCAGTATTCAAGTTGGCTTAAAAACAACTTGGAAACTTTAGAAAGAAGACATAACAACAACTAGGAAGCTGTTTTGATGAAGGCACTGCTAACTACCTTTTAAAACAGGCTCCACATGTTTAATGTATCAAAATAAAGTTGGCGGGAGTCTTGTAAAAAGGATTATTTAGGAATTTGAGTAGTCTCAGTGTTATGTAGCTATTTTAGGAGAAACATTCTTTTTCGGTTAACAATCGTTTACAACTCCTGTGATGTGAGAATTACCGAGGTTTATTGCGGGATTAACACAGGAACTCATTTTATTTGCGCTACTGCGTGGATGCAGAAGTGGTAAATTGTTCAGGGTAGATAGTGCAAGCCAGTATGTTCCAGTGGATGGAAAAGTATGCCACCAACACTGAATGCTAATAGACATTATTTCATTTACTTTTTCTGTTGTGCAATAGCAAAGTTATTATTGTTGGCCTACTTTTAAATAGTGCATTTCTAAATAAATAGTGAGGCAGGTTATTCTAATTATTATTATAGTATTTTCCAAGTGTACAGCCTTTTAAAAATATAGCTAAAATTACACTATTGAATAATGGTAATTTATTAAAGGAATAATTTTGTAGGCTTCTTGAACAGACAGTGGTTTCAATAACACTTTTATTTAGTATTTGAACAGATTTTGTTAGTCAACAGATTTTCAGGGATAATCCTGATTTTTACTGTGCTGCTTTCTCTCAGTTGCTTCTTTGTCTATTTTTTTTTAATGGTCGTTTGTGTTTTCTCATCATTTATTTTTGCTCTCATAAAGTCTTACCACAGTTTCTGCAGTGTTTCTTTATGTTGCATTGTCAATATGGAATAGTATTTTTATTATATCTTTCATAACCATTAAGTTTTCCCCAGTTTCTTCGACATTATCCTTTAGATTTATGTTGTGATTCTTCTCTTAGATGTGACCAACAGAGCTTTAAACACCTGTTTTCTTATAGTGGGTGTCTGATTTTCTGTAAAGACTTGAGGAATAAGTGAAAGCCTTTTCAGTTTGTCTGCTAGGTCAGTAAATACTATTTTATGTTAGTAATTCACATGTAATTATCAAACCCCTTAAGAATACATCATTTGAAGAAGTGGGATAGTCTCTAAAATAAGAACACCTCGTTCACAATTTGACAAGGTCAGAAAAAGTGGCTCTCATTGACAGTTTATTTTCTTACATAATTTTCTTATGGAGTCCTTTGAATTAAAATGTGTGGATAGACTTTCGCTTGGCATTTGTGGAAGAGTAGCATTTGCCATTGGATTGTTTAGCAATCATAGTGTTTCATTAAAAATT
Organism: Ovis aries; assembly: GCF_016772045.2. NCBI lineage: Eukaryota > Metazoa > Chordata > Mammalia > Artiodactyla > Bovidae > Ovis > Ovis aries. Next base: position 80,151,100 of record NC_056056.1, on the reverse strand, counting down.
GGCTGAGCCTGTAATGGAAGAATTTGCACACATGTCCTTGTAGGTGGATTGGTAAACATTTACTACACATGATACTGGGAGTGAATGTTCCCCCTTCACACAGACACAGACACACACTCATTGGTGTTAGTTACACATTTTGTCTACATTATATGAATGTTTGTATACTATGTGTAATTATTTAGAAATATTTTTTGACATCTAACGTAGAAAGTAATAAAATAGTATGATCCTAACTCTACAGTAGTCCTTCATAAGATATTAATAGCATGAATAAAATTAATTTATTAAAATAAAACTCAGTATTTTACTTTTTTGTGAAATATGACTTTCACAGTTCACTGATTTAAGAAGAAGTTAGTTGACAAAAACTGACAGTTTCAGTGTTCTAAGAGTTGTAAGTTTTTCAAATTACAAAATTTTCAGGTAATCCTTGGTTAAAATTATAGGGAGCAGTAAGGATTTGGGGGAATATGGATTTCAATGATTTTTTTCACACTGTAACTGATTCTTTTAATTTTTCCTTAGCTAATTTCAGAATTTGGATTGAAACTGAATACTGAATTTATTTTAGCAACTTTAAAGTTTTATTTTAGAATGTATCATATATTATATCAGAATTGTGAATTAGGAGGATTGATTAATTGGGGATTTGAGATAAGATTCCTGGAAATTGAGAAAACCCCAGAAGTGTAATCTAGATTGCCGTCCACCTTGCTGTCCTGTACTCAAACTTAACAGTCAAGGTAAAATATTGTAGATTGGGACGTATTGATTTTTATACTTTTTGCTTTATCATAAAATTTATAGAATGATAGAGCTTGTCATCAGCTTTTAGCAGCTGACCTCACAAATATAGGTGAAAAAAAAGATACATGGAGTTCAATATCCCTTTCATTTTATTCCTGTTTTAGGTGGTGGTACTTCTTTACATGAAAACATTGATTTAAAATAAAGTAACTTTCAGTGTTTTAAACTAAGTATGCTAATATCTGTGATTAGCCATTTTGAAATCTTTTTTTCAAGTGAAATATTTCTAAGGTGATTTAATCTCCTTGTGTATATTTGACTTGAGTTATACTTTTCAGCGTTTTCTCTGGTTTGTCCCCAAACCACCACCATTTAGAATGATTTGATCAAGTAGTCGAATCAGTGTTATAAAAATAAGTCTTCACTGAATTCTTGCTAAAGTTACAAAACTTTCAAAAGTGTAGTCTGTCTACAGTAGTTTCATTTATCAAATTTTATGATGATTTTGAGATTGAGTTTTTAATATCAACTAGCAACCTAGGAAACAAGTACATATGGTTGCTTATACTTTTTTTTTTTTCAAGTTTTCAGAGTGTTTTACTTGTACCCTTAATAATAGATATAAACATTTTGCTCTGAATTATGGTTAAGTCATGATACAGAGTTTCTCAAGTTTTTTTCTTTTTCTGTAGCTAGCTTCTGACCACACCTTCTATACCGTAACAGATGTACACTTCATAATAACTTATTTAACTTTGGAACCCAGTAGTTTAACAGTCAAGTGTAGCGTTTAACTTCTAATAATTAAACATTTAATTGGTTTGTAACATTTAAAGCATAGTTTGCTAATTTAAAGCTTTTATGACTTAATAAGTGTAATGGTAAACTTATGTGAAAATGGATTCAGAGTTTTCTTTTGGAGTATGTTGAATTATCAAGATTATGTTTATTGGCTTTAAATTGATTTCTTGAAAATTAAAGATCTTAAAGTTTAGAGACATAACACTAGTTGGAATATGTGCTTTGCATCCTTTTGAACAAAAGATCTATTAAAACATGGTCTGAGGTATAGAAGAGAGAGAAACATTGGAAGACTTCTATTTAATATTAAGGAACTTGTCTCACTTTGAGAGATGGGACCGATCACCGGTAGTCATTTAGGAACGGTCAGACCTCTGTCTATCTGGCTCTGTTTTTAATCTCTGTAGAAGGACCTTCACTTCAAAATAGGTGGTAAATGAAAGTGCATTTGTATGAAAAACCTTTTCATGGAAAACTTGTCAAATGTGGTTATGTCATTAGGTATAACTGAATTTGTTATATAAGAAAAAAGCCAGGTGTATAGATTTTGTTTGATAAGTAGTACATACCTGAGAAGTAGATTTGATAAATTTGTGAAGTTCTGAAGGATTTCAAAGCACTTTTGAAAGCTTGAGAGTAATGTGACTGATGATTAAGTATAATGGCATTTTCTTGATGTAGGTATGTATAAGTGTACTCCTAACCTTGAAAAGGGATGGTTATAATAGATATTCTTATAAGTAGGAAAATCTGATAGTGTTCATATAACTCGTGGGTGCTTAAACTTGTCTTGGCAGAGTTTTTCCTTCTTCAGATTAAAACAATACTTGAGTTAACGAACTGGTGTTATCTGTTGAACACAGGTGGCCCTTCTTAGTCTCTTACAAAGAGGAAATAAACTCAAAGCGACTCTAAAAAGATAGAATGTAAGGGAGATAAAATTTAGATATGAGGAGCTTCCTGTTACTTTTGCTTACTTTAGGTTACCAACCCAGTGAGAAGTAAAAAAATTGGCAGAACTTAATAGTATTTAGTCCGTAGGCTGCCCTGCTCTTACGTGTGTGCTCAGTGCTGTCTGACTCTATGCGGCCCCGCGGTCTGCAGCCTGCCAGACTGCTCAGTCCATGGAGTTTTCCAGGCAAGAATACTGGAGTGGGTTGCCATTTTCTACTTTCCAGGCAAGAGGCCCAACAAAATAACAAAATCCTTGCCCGCAGAGATCTTATGTTCTGATAACAAACTCTTCCTTAGTTTACAACTGTGCTCCCTTCATGGGTGACTTGAATTGAGTGGGATTTGGCATGTGTGATGTTTTCTACACTTTGCTTAGAAGCTGTGATTAGAGCTTTACTATTTTTAACAAGAGAGAAGGAAGAGGAGGTTTTCTATAACTGGACGAAAACTGGAATATGAAAAGAGGAAGTAGGAAGGGGGAAATAGTGTTGTACCTAAGATTAAAATGTGAGCCAAAGATTAAAAAAAAAAGATTCCTGCATTAGGCATGTGGGAAGCTGGGGAAAACACCATTTACTGTCCAATCTTGGATAGAGGAGTTCTTGGACAGGAGAATGGGAGAAAAGATGACATTGTGGGAGAAGGATAAAGAGGGCTTTTAACAAGTCTGGTTTAAGTAACTTGGGATGTTCCTATAAAATATATGTTATTTGTGTTGGAAAAGACCCTTTTCCTTTTCTTTTGTGAACATAGTTGAAAGATTAGTGGTTGGCTAGTAGTGTCTGAAATACTGTCGCTGATCTGTGACCGCTAATCTGTCTCCGGTTAGTTGACAGTTCTGTTGAGGTTAGCTGATGGAGTCAGTCCATCTCTTCGTTTATTGTCCTCCAGTTGCCCTGTATACCGAACTGCATCCCTTAATTCCATAGCTGTTTATGTATTACTTGATGCTGTGCCTTTGTTTTCCTGCCTTGTAGGTTTCTGCATGACGATGTCCTGTTGTACTTAGGAGACAAAGCAAGTGCTTAGTTTTCTACTTTCTGTTTATAGCTTTTTTTAGTGATGATCCAGTTTGGTAAAGAAGTCTCTTCTTGAGTTTACACAAAACATTGCACACTTTTAAAGATAAGCATGAGAGATCTTTGGTGTTTGTTTTTGTTCTAATGCATAATTGTTTTTTGCTTTCATTTATGAGTCATTCCGTCAGAGTCTCATGTGATCTTGCTTGCTGCAGTGAATTGAGATTGATTTTTTTATTTTAAAGCAAACCAACCTCTGTTTATTTCAGTGCTCCAATATGAAAATGAACACTAGTTCCCATTCATGACCTAAGAGACTCCCTTTATAACACGAGAATAAGCCTTCAGAGTACTGGTTTCACTTAATGTAATTTTGTAACTGTATTTATCACTTTTATCAGATAAAACTCCAATGTGCAGAACTTGAACTTTTGAATATATTAAATATAAGACTGTAATTCAGACAAGGTTCATTAAGCTGTTCAAAATCTGGACATCTTTGAGTGCGTATATTTTAGACCGAAAAATGAAGCAAAAATAACCTTACTTGATTTCTAAAGTTATCTTTTATAAAGTGTTGGTGATTATAGGTCCTAAATATAAGGAAGTTGAGTTTAGCTTCTTTCTATTCAACTGTTTTGGAGTGTTTTGAATCAGAATGTGAAAGTGAAATAGTAACTTTTAGCTTAAGACATAATAGATTCAGTTATACTTTCATTTTGTTTTTGTTTTATAAAATCTGACTCTAGTTTGTAAGGGAAGTAGAGGCTTCTAAGGATTAGTGATGATTTAGGATGTTATTGCTCTTAACATCTTGAGTCTTTTTCTCAGTGATAGGTTTGTATTTTAGTTCAGTTTATTTGCTGTTGGGCTTTTGGTTTATGTTGCTCTTTCTGCCTCTGTCTTTGCTTACTTGCTTTTTTTAAGTATAGGGTGGCCACCAAATCTGGAAACAACAACAACAAAAAACCATACACGATGAATGGTTTATTGATGTTATAGAATATGTTAACATAATACCTATGTTTTCAGACTTTATGACCATCCTGTAGAGTGGAATTCATGTAAGTAGGTCTTCTGTTTTTGTTTGGATATATATTAATTACATGGTTATTATGGAGTTGAGGTATAAGGTATTGAATATAAAGGAGTAGAGATGCATAGTTAACGATAGAGAGCTGGCTAGAATAACGTTGATCCTGCGATTTAAGGGGACTGAAAACTAACAAGGTAAAAATAAGTGTGATGGGTAGTTGGTTTGTAATATTTGACTAGCAAAGTTTGGGAGATGCTGGATAAGCAGTAGCTTCAGGACTATATTTGAGAGATGGTCTCAGGAAGAGTCGGACACGACTGAGTGACTTCACTTTCTCTTTTCACTTTCATGCATTGGAGAAGGCAATGGCACCCCACTCCAGTACTCTCGCCTAGAAAATCCCATGGACAGAGGAGCCTGGTAGGCCATAGTCCATGGGGTCGCGAAGAGTCGGACACGACTGAATGACTTCACTTTCACTTTTCCCTTGCATGCATTGGAGAAGGAAATGGCAACCCACTCCAGTGTTCTTGCCTGGAGGATCCCAGGGACGGGGGAGCCTGGTGGGCTGCCGTCTGTGGGGTCGCACAGAGTCGGACACGACTGAAGTGACTTAGCAGCAGCAGAGGTGCTGACCAAACAGTGATGCAGTTAAGAGTGTTTTTAGGCCTTAGCTCTGTTATTTGAGAGTAATGCCTTTGATAATAGTAAAATTCTTAACGTCACTTAAGAATGAAAACTGGTCTACATCCACAGAGCTAGATGAGAATGACTTTCACAAATGTGTGTGAAGCATCTTTGCAAAAGATTTAGTGTTTTTGCTACTCTGTGCTTTTAGGTGATGCTGTCAGATGCTTGACACTGTTAACTTGTGTATGTTTGTAGGTGTATATTAAGTGTAAGAAACCTTTGTATTACTAGGGGTTATGTTTCTTGGAAACTTTTCCAAAGGAAGGAAGGTGATAGGAAGCATAGAGCCTATAGTCAGAATGCTTCTGAGTCCCTCTTTCCCCATTCTGTAGATTGGATAACTTAAAGCAATTACTTAATGTTTCTAAGCCTCAGTTTTCTCTTTTGTACAGTGAGGCTATTTCATAAAATTGTTTAGTTGGACTATTCCATGTGAAGTCGTTACCATGGAGCCTTGGAATGTTATAATTTGAGTGCTTTCTCTTATTGCTATAACTGCTGTTACTACAGCTTCTAAATGATACTGGTACATTAGAAGGCGGAAGGCCCTGTTTGAGATTCCCACTGAACCTTTTAATGGTTATGTGACTTTGTGAGTTATATATTCTTTCTTGGATTTAGTGGCCTTAATCTGTAATGTAATGTTTTTGAGTTAAGGCAGAGAGGTGGACCATATGATGTCTTGAGGTCCTTTTGATCTTAAATTTAGAGCTCAGTTTTAAGATTGTCATTTCCTTCCAAAGTGTAAGCTACATAAGGATGACAACTATGTTCTGTGTGGAGATTTATCCATTTATCTCTGTTATATAAACATTTGTTGAATACATTTTCCCATAAAAAACAATATCTTTTAGGGGGAGGAGAATAGAGAGTAATAAGAGGGAAGGAAGGTTTGCATTCCTTCTCAAGAACTTGATGCTTATTGTGTTAAAGGTATGAACACGGATTCCTGCTGCTTAGTTTTATTTAGTACATAAATAGTGTCTGCTAGCATTAGATACTTTGGGGGACAAAGATTATCAGTCTGCCATGTGTGGGATGAGGAAGGGAGTATGTGAATTGTCATACATGGTGAAAAGTAAAGATGCTATAAAGGAACTGTAAGTGTATTTTATTGGAAGGATTGATTCTGAAGCTGAAACTCCAATACTTTGGCCACTTGATGCGAAGAAGTGACTCACTGGAAAAGACCCTGATGCTGGGAAAGATTGAAGGCAGGGGGAGAAGGGGATGACAGAGGATGAGATGGTTGGATGGCATCACTGACTCAGTGGACGTGAGTTTAAGTAAACTCCAGGAGTTGGTGATGGCCAGGGAGGCCTGGCGTGCTGCAGTCCATGGGGTCGCAAAGAGTCGGACACGACTGAGCGACTGAACTGAACTGAGGTGTATTTTATATATTAAGAATCCTTATAAAATGTATAAAAAATCAAATGGCAGTATAATTAGATTGTCTTACCTTGTAATTTGCTTTGTTCTCACTTTTAGAAATCAGATGCTTAAAAGGAAAAGCATCAGGGCTGTGAACTTTAGGAAAGTTTACGACCTTAAGAACTTTTACTGAAACTTAAGACTAATATTTATGGAGGAGATCAATGAAAAAATTTAATAAATATATAATCCCATTGCATTTTTGCCTTTGTATTATGAAAATTTTTAATCCTATGGAATATTGTAACAGTACACTGAGTTCCCATGTGAAAGTGAAAGTTGTCAGTCGTGTCTGACGCTTCGACCCCATGGGACAGTAACCTGGCCAGGCTCCTCTGTCCATGGAATTCTCCAGGCAGAAATACTGGAATGGGTAGCCATTCCCTTTTCCAGGGGATCTTCCCAACCCAGGGATCAAACCCAGGTCTCCCTCACTGCAGGTGGTTTCTTTACTGTCTGAGTCATCAGGGAATCCCGCTTATGTATACCACCACCTAAATTCAGTGGTATTTTATATTTTTGCCGTATTTGCTTCATCCATAATCTTGCTGAACCATTTGAAAATATATTAGAAACATCATGTCATTTCACCCCTAAATACTTAAGTATGAATCTCCCAAAAATGACGTTTCCTTTATACTTAAAATACTTATATCATGCATAGTATAGTTATCTAATTCCTAGAAGTCATGTAATTCTCAATCAAAATGTCTTCTATAGGTTTTTTCCTCTCCGTACCAAGGTTTAGTGAAGGATCTTGCATTGTATTGCATTTGCTGTTGTATCTCAGTTCTCTTGTAAATTTAAGCACTAGTTTTAAAAGAGTTTCTGAAGGGACCAGTTATTTTGTAAAATGTCCTGTATTCAGAATTTCTCTGATTGGTTCTTTGAAAATTGTTTAAAACTTCACTGAAGACTGTGTTAAATTCAGTTTAAACATTTGGCCATGATGCCTCATAGGTGATGCTGCTTCGTGTTACGCCACATCAGGAGGTGTTACAGAATGATTGGTTGCACTACTAGCGGTGCTGAGTCTGATGAGTGGGTTAAGGCGGTGATTGTTCAGTGTCTCCCTGGACAAGAAACATTTTCTCTTTTGAGATTACCAGGTAATTCATGGCATATTTTGTTACTGTAAAAATCTTTCTCCTTCAGACTTTGACTTAATGGGTTTATTGATATCTTTTTAAAAGATAGATCTGGACAGGCGTTACCAAACCATAGCTTACTGGCCAAATTTGGTCTGCTGCCTGAGTCCATAAATAAAGTTTTATTGGAATACAGCCATGCTCATTTGTTTACATACTGTTTCACTACTTTTTCCACTACAGTGGCAGAGTTAAGTAGCTGTGACACAAACCATATGGCCCTGCAGAGCTCCAGATATTTACTGTTTGGTGCTTTATAGAATAAGTTTGCTGACCCCTCCGGTTTGTATTCTCCTTTTTCTCATCATGTTGTTAGTGGTATAAAATCGGTGTTTATATGTTGCCTCTCCTGCGTCCTGATGTATTATTCAAGGTATAATTGCTTTTCACATGGTTGAAATTGTGAAGTTTTTGCTTATGTCCCCCCAAAGCATAAATACATAGTATATAAAATCATGTTAAAAAACGAAAATTTCAGACATAAAAAGAATAAAGAACCCCAAAGTACCCACTGTGCAGCTTTAGTTTAGGGTGTAGAACATTACTGATACAGTTGAAGCCGTTCTGTAGTCTTCCTGGATACCATCCTTCCTTTCCCACTGTCTTGAATGCTGTGCCTTCTGTTGCATATACAGTCTCCATGTATATATGTGTATCTGTGTGTAACATATAGAACTGTCCTAAGAGATTTTGTAGTTTCTGTACATAACTATATATGGAATGTCTTTTTATACAATTAGCATTTCTGCAGAGTTCTTCCTTGTTGATCTATTCCTCTTTTTAATAGTGTTGCATTGTATCCCGTTGTGTGATTATAACACATTTGTCTAATGTCTTTGGATGAACATTTGGGATTACTTTGCATATATATACAATTGTGCCGAAACATAAATTACATCTTTTTATATATGTGTTAAAGTTTCTCTAGAACACAAGGTTAGAAGTATAATTGCTAAATTGTAGGTTATTCTTATAATCTACCTAGATATTTCCAAAATTCTCTCCAAAGTGGCTGTACCAATTTATCCTCTGGCCAGTGGTGTAGACAACTTTTGTTTCTGTTATTCTAGGGCTTCCCTGGTGGCTCAGCTGGTAAAGAATCCGCCTGCAATGCAGGAGACCTGGGTTCGATCCCTGGGTTGGGAAGATCCCCTGGAGAAGGGAAATGCTACCCACTCCAGTATTCTGGCCTGGAGAATTCCATGGACTGTATAGTCCATGGGGTCACAAAGAGTCGGACATGACTGAGTGACTTTCACTTCACTTCATGTCAATATCAGTGCTGTCTTATATAAATATGTTGGTCATACATGTGACTTAAAATTTTCTAGTCATTAACAAAAAAGGTGAAGTCAATTTTAGTGATGTATTTTATTTAATCATTATATAAAAAATACCATTTCAGTATATAAACAATAAAATCAGTGAGATTTTTGTATTCTCTTTTCTATTAAATCATCAAAATGTGGTATGTATTTTATATTTAACAGCAAGTCTCAATTTGGGTTAGCCACACTTCAGATTCTTACTAGTCATCAGTGGTTAGTAGCTGTTAGCAGAGCTCTATATCGTTGTCTCCATTCAGTACTAAGAATTCCTTCCCCCGCCCCATATTTCATTATAACGTTAATTTTGTATTTCGTGTGATTTGTGAGGGTGAACATTCTCATATGTTTATTGGCCATTTAAATTTCCCCTTTTGTGTATTTACTGTTTTCATTTGCCCTACTTTCTTGTTTTCCTGGTTTCTTTCTTAATGACAAAATATTATAGATGTAAATATGGGTATACTTTGCCACTAGCATGCTGGTGATTTTGTCAATTGTGTTTTAAGAGTTTTTACAGAAGTGTCTCTATAAAATGACACATTAAACATTTTAACCTAAAGCTAGTTTTAAAATGACTTGGATTGAAGTGAAGTATTTGAACGTTTATCAGGTGGTGCTAGTGTTAAAGAACCCACCTGCCAATGTGCGAAAAGATGCAAGTTTGATCCTTGGATTGGGAAGATCCTCTGGAGGAGGGCATGGCTACCCACTCCAGTATTCTTGCCTGGAGAATCCCATGGATGGAGGAGCCTGGTGCAGTCGACAGTCAATAGTAGGGTCGCAAAGAGTTGAATGCGACTGGAGTGACTTAGCATGCATGCATACACTTGAGGGAGAAAAGGGGGATGGGATGATTGCTTTACACTTAAATAATCCTTTCTGTGTATTTCTTTTCCTTCCCTTTGTTCAGCTTAATCTTTTACTCTTGCTTCTTTACTTAACTGTAACCTCAAGGACTCTAGGAAGAACTACCCTGAATGGATTCTGGCCTAGAGTTAAAAATGTTCTCAAAAAAGGCTATAGGGCTCCACTGAGGTAGGGATTTGGGGCTTCTTTATATGCTGCATCTGAAAAAAACCCAGGTGACAAATTCATTAGCATGCCCTCTGTCTGCAGTTAAGTGGGTGTAATTGATTGGGTGCTTTAAATGCGAAGATCCTCTGGAGAAGGAAATGGCAAACCACACCAGTATTCTTGCCTGGAGAATCCCAGAGACAGTGGAGTCTAACCGACTACATACAGTCCCTGGGGTCGCAAAGAGTCGGACATGACTGAGCGACTAACACCTTATATGTGAAACACCAAAAATAAATTTGCTGAAAATCCAGAACTGCTTTTACTTAATAAATGCTCCAGTAGATGACAGGGGTTAGTCTTTTGATATAATATTTTTATGAATGTTAGAATTAGAATGGCTGCCTTGGAATCTTTTCTTACAGGAGTATCTTTTAACTTAATGCATTTTTTACTCAAACCCTGTTAGTTGCCAGGGTCACAAGTTAGGATATGAGAGGAGGTAAGAAATGCAAAATGTTAAAAGGAATATGGATGATTTTATAAGAATGGTGAGACGGTGGGATAAGGGTTGGAGAAGGCATCAAGGAAGTATTATTTCATAGTTACCTGAATATCTGGTTATCTTAGTTAAAGAAGGTAGGCAAATTGCCCATGAGGAAGGAGTAAGCATGGTGTACTTGGTCTGTGTAAGTCCTCAGCAGGCAGATTAGAGAAGAAGGTTCCAGACTGGATATTTCATACTTAATTTTAGTTGGGGAGTGGGAAGAAGCTGTATTTTTTTGAGACAGTTAAGGTATGTTTTAAGGAAATCAAATTGGTAGTAATATGGAAAGTGGATGGAAGGAAGGGGAAATTGAAGTCAGGGAGACCAATCAGGAAGCTGTGAGATAATCCAGAGGATAGGTTATATTAAAGGCTTAAGATTGGAGGGTAAGTGATACACTTAAATGGAAAATGTGGTGGAATGTGGTGTTGAAGTAGTTGGATTTATATAAATGGTTTATAGTTTCTAGCCCCAGTTAAAAGGATTACAAATACGTAGATTCAGTTCATTTCAGTCGCTCAGTCGTGTCCGACTCTTCGCAGCCCCGTGAATTGCAGCATGTCAGGCCTGCCTGTCCATCACCAACTCCCGGAGTTCACTCAAACTCACGTCCATCGAGTCTGTGATGCCATCCAGCCATCTCATCCTCTGTCGTCCCCTTCTCCTCCTGCCCTCAATCCCTCCCAGCGTCAGAGTCCTTTCCAATGAGTCAACTCACATGAGGTGGCCAAAGTACTGGAGTTTCAGTCTTAGCATCAGTCCTTCCAAAGAACACCCAGGACTGATCTCCTTTAGAATGGACTAGTTGGATCTCCTTGCAGTCCATGGGACTCTCAAGAGTCTTCTCCAACACCACAGTTCAAAAGCATCAATTCTTCAGCGCTCAGCTTTCTTCACAGTCCAACTCTCACATCCATACATGACTACTGGAAAAACCATAGCCTTGACTAGACGGACCTTTGTAGGCAAAGTAATGTCTCTGTTTTTTACTATGCTATCTAGGTTGGTTATAACTTTCCTTCCAAGGAGTAAGTGTCTTTTATTTTCATGGCTGCAATCACCATCTATCTGCAGCACAGGTAGTTAATACAGATAGTAGTTAGTTTGGAATATGAGGGTGTTTTGGTGGCAGAGATGAAGATTTTGGTTATGTTTGAAGAAATATGTACAAACATTTTAATGATTAAAATCTGCACTAAAATTCACCTGAAAATCTACCAGTGATAGCTGAAGCAATGAGATTGGATCAGAGGACAGACACTGTGTTTTGGGTTGAAGGCTACGTAATGTTTTGGAGGGCCCAATTCTCTTTTGAATTTAGGAAGCTGAAGGAAAAAGAATGAACATGAATGGTTGTGTTTAGAACTTGAGTGTTTTCAGAGTCAGCAGAAGTGTCAAGAGTTTCAGGAAGGGTGGCATTTTCAGTAGCGTGATGTGTCACAAAGTAGCTTATCTTGCGAAGCCTCCTTTTTAGGACCAGTTGTTGTTCAGTCACCCAGTCGTGTCCAACTCTTTGCCATCCCATTAACTTCTGTATGCCAAGCCTCCCTGTCCCTCCTCATCTAAAGTTTGCCCAAGTTCACATCCATTGCATCAGTGATGCCATCCAACCATCTCAACTTCTGATGCCTTCTTCTCCCTCTGCCTTCAGTCTTTCCCAGCATCAGGGACATTTTCAGTTTGTCCGCTGTTCACATCAGATGACCAAAATACTGGAGTTTCAGCTTCAGCATAAGTCCTTCCTATGAGTATTCAGCCTTGATTTCCCTTAAGATTGACTGGTTTGATTTCCTTGCTGTCCAAGGGACTCTCAGGAGTCCTCTCCAGTACCACAGTTTGAAGGCATCAATTCTTTGGCACTCTCCCTTCTTTACAGTCCAGCTCTCACGACCTTACATGACCACTGGGAAGACCATAGCCTTGACTTACACAGACCTTTGTCGGCAGAGTAGTGTCTGCTTTTCAACACACTGTCTAGGTTTGTCATAGTTTTCCTGCCAAGAGGCAAACGTCCTCTGATTTCATAGTTGTAGTCACCATCCACAGTGACTTTAGAGCCCAAGAAAAGGAAATCTGTCACTACTTCTCTTTCCCCCCTTTATTTGCCATGAAGTAATGGGGCCGGATGCCATGATCTTACTTTTCTCCTTTTTTTTTAGTATTTAGTATTAAGCCAGCTCTTTCAGTCTCTTCCTTCACCTTCATCAAGAGGCTCTTTAGTTCCTCTTGGTTTTCTGCCTTTAGAGTGGTATCCACATATCTGAGGTAGTTGATGTTTCTCCTTCCTGTCTTGATTCCAGCTTGTAACTCATCCAGCCTTGCATTTCTCATGCGCTCAATGTATAGATTAAACAGACCAGGTGACAGCAGACAGCTCTGTCGTACTCCTTTCTCAATCTGGAACCTCTATACAGGGTTCTTAGGAGACAAGCAAGATGGTTTGGTATTCCCATCTCTTTAAGAGCTTTCCAGTTTATTAGGACCAGACTGTTGTATGTATGAACTAATAAGTCTTTTAAGCGGGAGTTGATTCTACCAAGCAAAACATCAGTGTTTGAGTTGTTTTTGCCAGGAATATTATGTGAAACATTCTAGATAAGTTATTCATAATCTAACCATGCTCCAGGGTAAAGTAAATTCACTTTGGTGGATATTAGGACTATGACTGTACTTTAGAGTCTTTATCTATTCCACCTCAATAACTTATCATAAATCGATCACTAAAAGGATTATATAATCAAACCTACAAATGAAAATTTCTCCAAAAACTTATTGAAACCTTTGCTGTCTGAATTTTTTTCTTCTACTTTTATAGCCTGAAGTCATTTATTTAGGATAGAGGAGAGAACAGAGAACAGCTGGAAGTTAAATCACGTAGCCCTGAACTTACTTTATTGTAATTGCTAATTGAAAAACCTTTGGAATTAAGAGCAGTTATGTTATTCCTGAGTTGCTTTGCTGAAGTTAAGAAAGGTCATTTCTGTCAGTATGTTTGAAGTCAGTCATGGAGTAAAATGAACAAGTATAAAATCATGACAAAATCCAAGCTACCGTTAGCCCTTGTTTCATTATTCAGGTAGTCAAATACAGGTAGGACATGAGCTACTTCTGATTTTAGCAACATGAGCTGAAAATTATAGTCTTAGGGTCCAAAGGGAAAATGCTTTTACCTTATAATATCAAGCTTTTAATGGACATAGGCAGGTATCTGGTAGTGTGTTCTTTATACTGGCCTAAACTTTCTTTGGGCTTTGCCTCAGCCTGTTTCAAGTCTGTTAGGGCTGAAAATTTTCAAAAGCCGAGGAAGCAATAAAAAGAAACAAACTAATGATAACCACAACATGGATGGATCTCTGAAACATGCTAAGTGAAAGAGGGCAGATGCAAAGGAGTATGTACTATGATTCTGTGTACATGAAATTTTAGAAAAGGCAAAAGTACGCTGAGAGCAGATGAGTGCCTAAGTCTAGAGGTGATGGGGAGATTATCCTCAAAGGGGCACAGAGGAACTTTTTGGCGAGATAAAAGTGTTCTGTATCTTTACTGTGTGTAGTGGTGGTCACTCAAGTGTATGCGTTTGTTCACAGCTCATCAAACTGTGTACATAACATGGGTGCGTTTCATTACACATGAGACAGCAGCAGCCAGAGGGCTCCAGCAACAAGAGTAAGTTGGGCAACAGAATGGAACCTTATGGACTGGACTCTGAGCCCAGGTTTTCATAGTGGAGTGGCCTTGACCTGCTTTTTGACAGTAAAGCTGACACTGATGTTACCTCTTCATGTGTGCTGACAGGGAGTTATCCATATGAGAAGGTAATTCAGGTAAATGCGGTGGTTGTTGCTACATCAGAAATATAAGTAAACGTGTGTGTATATATATCAACTGAAATGTTCTGATAATATCTAGTTTATTAATTTTTTTTTTCCGGTTTGCTGGTTTTAGAAGTCATTGAAAGGATTTCAGGAATGAAAAAAGCATTAAAAAATATTTAAATAGTATAGTTCAGCCTAGTTGGGAAAACTTGAGACTTCAGTATATTAGGGCAATCAGTCTCTTATATCAAATAGTTTGTCATGTCAATTTATATATTATTGATCTTGAATATAAACTATAGTTTTTTTATTTGAATATATCTGATTTTATTTATGTGTTAGACTGCTTATGATAGAGTAAAGTATGATTTGTGGATTATAATGGTAATACTAGCTAATACTTCTGAAGCACTTACTTCTTGCCAGGACCTTCATGCAGTTAACCTGCACTGTCTCATTCAGTTACTACAGCTGCTCTGTGACACAGGTGCTATTATTACTCTTCATCTGTTAGATGAATACATCACGGCTCTGAGGAAATTAAATAATTAGGTCAGAGTGGCACAGAAAGTGGTTGAGCTGGCACAGAAAGTGTTTACTTTGTGTTAACGTCCATACTGATTTTTTTTTTTTAATGTAAACTCTTGAGAGGGAGAGTGGTGATTTAACAGAGAGGGCATAGCTGCAGATGCTCTGGCCCATAATTGTACCTTTGACACCAAAGAGTCTGGCGTTCCTGGCTTTTGGCAGCCTGTCATGGCAGGCAGTACTTCGTGGATCTGGTCGTGACGGCCATTGGGAAGGAGGTTTCTGTCATTCCTGAGGACTTTGATGCAACACTCTGGCTCTTTGCCTTCAGGAAACCTTTTCACCTCTTACTCTTCCTCATCCTCACATGCTTATGTCATTGTCTCAAATCAGGTCTCCCTGGAAGGCCTCATGGGAACAATATTTCGTGCGTTCCTGTGTGTTCATGCAGGTTTGTCCATACTCTTCTGTACTTGAAAGTTAGTTTTGCTGTATATAAAATTCATGAGAAACATTTTCTTTCTTTGCGTATCGTAACATATCACTGTTTTCTGGCATAGAGCGCTGCTATCAAAGTTTGATGCCAGTCTGACATAGCAGACTGTATATTCTTCACAGTTCAGATACATGTGGGGTCTGATTTTTAGAGGACACTGTACGTATCCAGAGGATTGGGAAAGTCCCCTGGAGGAGAGCATGGCAGCCCACTCCAGTATTCTTGCCTGAGTATTCTTGTTCCTGATTGACAGAGCAGCCTGGCAGGCTATAGTCTGTAGGGTTGCTTAGAGTTGGACATGACTGAAGCGACTTAGCACAGCAGCACATATGTATCCAAACAGAGATGGATTTTTGTTTTCTCATTAAATTGGCAGCTAAAGTGAAATGCCACTGTCAACAAAGCTGTTTCCATTTTTTAAACTATTTTTTCTTTATTGAAGGGCGATGGAAAGGATTAAGAACTGGTACTGTTGCCCTAAATTTGACATCTCTAACTATGCTTTTGAGTTTGAACAAGAAAATACGTTATTCTCATATATGATGAACTTCACTTATAAATTAATTTCACAAAATCTGACTTACTGAATTATTTTCATAATCTAATCTAAAGCTGTAGTTTCCAAATTTGGGGGAATTCTTAAAACTGCCCAGCATGGTCTCATCATGACATCTCTTTATTACTGGAGCTGGGTGTGGTCAAGGCTAGGTGGTCCTTAGTCATGTCCAACTCTTTGTTATCCCATGATGGACTGTAGCCCGCCAGGCTCCTCTGTCTATGGGATTTCCCAACAAGAATAGTGGAGTGGGTTGCCGTTACCTATTCTGAGGGATCTTCCCGACCCACGGATTGAACCCGTGTCTCCTTCATTGGTAGGTGGATTCTTTACCACTGAGCCACCTGGGAAGCCCCAATGCCTAGTTACCCAGCTGTTATTATAAAACTGTTAAAAGTATCAATTTAACAGCTACTCAGACCCTTTTGAACTTTCCATTTCAGTTTTTATAAAAATCTTAAACAAATGCCATCCATGTAACAATTCACCAAAGTTGATTTGGAGGCAGGGACAACTTTGAATTTAGTTATAAAAGTATTAAAAATTGGAAGGATGGTTAAGGGATAAGAACCAAATGTTGTCTTTAGTGAATGAGAAAAGTGTTCTTTCTTTGCTTCTTATTCAGACACTAGTATTTAGGATTTGATGCTGATATTTCTGAAAAATAATGCTTTTTAAGACTCTGGATTGGTATTAGTACTGTGTGACTCTTCATGCCTCATTTCAAGCATGAGGGATTTTATTACTCTTGTCATTAACTTTAGTGACATATTCTAGTAAAAAGTTGTCGTAGTGTCTAGCAATAGGCTGGTAGTGAAGAATATTTGGCTATATCTTAGAAACATTTCTTGATAACCCATAGGAGAATACTAAATATAGAAAGAGACACTGTTCAATGTATTTCATGTGCTTGATAACTTCTGTTACACTCTGAGGGTAGGTGTTATTCCCTGCGTTTTACAGAAACTGAGGCAGAGTTGAGGTTAAGTAACTTGACCAAGATTACTTGTTTTGTGGGAAATCAATGGAAATCCAGACAGCTTGGCTCTAGGTCCTTGCTTTTAACTGCAGGTAAATAGAACCATGAATTATATTGGGAAAGAATGCATATATTAAGAGGTAGTAGCTGAGAATTTTCCACACTTGATGGAACTGGATTATCTCATTCAGAAAGGTTATCAATTCTCAATCTTAAAAGTACTACTTAAAAGTTTAGAGTGCTTAGTCAGTGATCTAGGTCTATAGTCTACAGCATAAAGTTAATCAACTTGTATGCTCTTTCTGCTTCGTTTTGTCCTGCTATTGAATTACAGATTTTTAGTCTTGTGGCTGCTGTGGCTAAGTCACATCAGTCGTGTCCAACTCTGTGTGACCCCACAGACGGCAGCCCAACAGGCTCCTCTGTCCATGGGATTCTCCAGGCAAGAATACTGGAGTGGCTAGTTTAAACATAACTTCAGTTAGTCAGTTCAGTTGCTCAGTTGTGACTCTTTGAGACTCCATGGACTATAGCATGCCAGGCTTCCCTGTCCATCCCCAACTCCTGGAGCTTGCTCAGACTTGTGACTATCGAGTCGGTGATGCCATCCAACCATGTCCTCCTCTGTTGGCCCCTTCTCCTCCCACCTTCAATCTTGCCCAGCATCAGGGTCTTTTCCAGTGAATCAGTTCTTCGCATCAGGTGGCCAGAGTATTGGAGCTTTAGCATCAGTCCTCTCAATGAATAGTCAAGACTGATTTCCTTTAGAATTGACTGGATTGATCTCCTTGCAGTCCAAGAGTCTTCTCCAACACCACCATTCAAAAACTTCAACTTTCTTTATAGTCCAACTCTCACATCCATACATGCCTACTGGAAAAACCATAGCTTTGACTGCTGCTGCTGCTAAGTTGCTTCAGTCGTGTCCGACTCTGTGCGACCCCATAGATGGCAGACCATCAGGCTCCCCCGTCCCTGGGATTCTCTAGGCAAGAACACTGGAGTGGGTTGCCATTTCCTTCTCCAGTGCATGAAAGTGAAAGTGAAGTTGCTCAGTTGTGTCCGGCTCTTAGCAACCCCATGGACTGCAGCCTACCAGGCTCCTCCGTCCATGGGATTTTCCAGGCAAGAGTACTGGAGTGGGGTGCCATTGCCTTCTCCAGTTTTGACTAGATGGACCTTTGTTGGCAAAGTAATGTTTCTGCTTTTTAATATGCTGTCTAGGGTGGTCATAACTTTTCTTCCAAGGAGCAAGTGTCTTAATTTCATGGCTTCAGTCACCACCTGCAGTGATATTGGAGCCCATAAAAATAAAGTCTCTCACGGTTTCCATTGTTACCCCACCTATTTGCCATGAAGACCAGATGGGACCAGATGCCATGGGACCAGATACCATGACTTAGTTTTCTGAATGTTGACCCTTAAGCCAACTTTTTCCCTCTCCTCTTTCACTTTCATCAAGAGGCTCTTTAGTTCTTCTTCACTTTCTGCCATAGAGGTGGTATCATTTGCATATCTGAGGTTATTGATATTTCTCCCAGCAGTCTTGATTCCAGCTTGTGCTTCGTCCAGCCCAGCATTTCGCATGATGTTTTCTGCATATAAGTTAAATAAGCAGGGTGACAGTATACAGCCTTGACGTACTCCTTTCCCAATTTGGAAGCAGTCAGTTGTTACATGTCTGGTTCTATCTTGCTTCTTGACTTGCATACAGGTTTCTCAGAAGGCAAATAAGGTGGTCTGCTATTCCCATCTCTTTTTAAGAATTTTCCACAGTTTGTTGTGATCCACACAGGCAAAGGCTTTAGTATAGTCAATAAAGCAGAAGTAGATGTTTTTCTGGAACTCTCTTGCTTTTTTGATGATTCAGCGCATGTTGGCAATTTGATCTTTGGTTCCTCTGCCTTTCCTGAATCCAGCTTGAACATCTGGAAATTCACAGTTATGTACTGTTGAAACCTGGCTTGGAGAATTTTGAGCATTACTTTGCTAGCGTGTGAAATGAGTACAATTGTGCCGTAGTTTGAGCATTCTTTGGCATTGCCTTTCTTTGGGATTGGAATGAAAACTGACCTTTTCCAGTTCTGTGGCCACTGCTGAGTTTTCCAAATTTGCTGACATATGGAGAGCAGCACTTTCACAGCATCATCTTTTAAGATTTGAAGTAGCTCAACTGGAATGCCATCACCTCCACTAGCTTTGTTCCTAGAGATGCTTCCTAAGGCCCACTCGATTTCCGCACTCCAGGATGTCTGGCTCCAGCAGAGTGATCACACTGTTGTGGTTATCTGGGTCATGAAGATCTTTTTGTACAGTTCTTCTGTGTATTCTTGGCACCTCTTCTTAATTATCTTCTGCTTCTGTTAGGTTCATACCATTTCTGTCCTTTATTGTGCCCATCTTTGCATGAAATGTTCCTTGGTATCTCTAATTTTCTTAACTTAAACATAACTTGCCTGTATGCTATTATGAATGCTATAATTAGAATTACTACTTGTTATAAGCAAGTATGTTTCCATTAAGTTTTTTTTGCCTTAGATTTCTTCATTTTTAAATGTCATTGTTACCTTATAACTAACTATTTAAATTCAGAGAAATATGTTTCACATTTTATAGTGGAAAGCAAAAAGAAAAGGTAAATTTCAGTTTATTTTGGTGATCTATTAAGTGAGCAGTCTATTGGCTCAGTAAGGGTACTTTTATATTTAACAGTTTAAAAAAATCAAAGTAGTACGTGCACAGTTAAAAAAAAATTATATAGAAGGCTTGTAACAAAGAAAATCCTTTCCTACAGAAACAGCATTTTTGATACTGTCTGTGGCTTCTTCTGGTAATTACTTCCATTATCTTTAACTAAAATGTTTATACATCTATTTAGTGATTTATGTTTTAGTTAGATAGTATTATTTGATTTTTGCTGTAGAACTTGAAAGGAATTTTCTGTCATGTAGTTATGATGATGAAATGTCCCATGCCATCTGGATTCTTATTTTTATGTAAATGACTTACTTGCCCAATTTTTAACCCCAAAAGCTTAAAAAAACAAAAAAAAATTTTTTTTAATCGTGGTTAAAAAACAAAAGTTACCATTTAAACCATTTAAAAATGCACAGTAATGACAAGTATATTTATATTATTTTGAAATAGATCTCTAGAACTTTTTCATCTTGCAAAGCTGAAATTATTCCCATTGAACAACTTCCCTCTATCCCTTCCCCCGATTCCTTGGTAACCACCATTCTACTTTCTGTTTCTGTTGTGACTGCTTATTTCACTTAGCATAGTGTTGTCAAGGTACATCCATATTGTAACATATGACAGAATTTCCTTTGTAAAGCTGAATAATTATTCATTGTATGTATATACCACATTTAAAAAAATCCATCTGTCTTTGAATACTTGGGTTGCTCCTTCCTCTGGACTATTATTATGAGTTACGCTGCCATGAACACTGAAGGGTGTGCAAATATCTGTTTGAGATTCAGCTTCCAGATCTTTCGGATTATATATACTGAAGTGGGATTGCTGGATCCCTTAGTAGTTCCATTCTTAATTTTCTGAGAACCACCATATTGTTCCCAAAAGGTTTAAAGACATCTTAATTTTTGGCCACGTGAAAGTTCACAAGAATCTGTTTAAACATGAGTCTTTCCCCATACTCCACTTCTCCCTCAAGCAATACACTGAGTATTTGTATCTTCCCTCAGCCTTGAGAGATTGTTTTTCTTTTATTCTTTCTTTGATAATTAATTCTCTTGTTCTGTTTCTGGAATACTTATTTTGTCCTTTGTTGCACTTCCAAAATTGAACCACTGTGATGTTCAGTTTTTGTGTGTGTATTTGTTTTACAATCTGGGAATTTGCTGTGACTTACTTAAACTCCCAAAAACTCTCCAGTGAGAGTTTTTTGGGGGGTGGGAATGAGAGTGGTAGAGTAGTTAGTCATATATTTAAATCTAAAGATCTGTTTCTCATCCTGTGTTCGATTTTCATAGCATCCTGTTCTTGTTTTATGGAAGCAAGAGCCAGTATTTTTTTCAGTTTCTAAGGATTTGGATTTCTGATTTTTTTAAAGATCCCCTTTTCTTGTTGAAATTCCCTTTACAGTGATAGCTTTGTCCCGTTTCCCTCTATTTTTCATGGTCTTTGCATTTGATGCTGCTGGGTGTCCTTATATATGTGAATATCCTAGGCTGTCTTTCCACTCTTACTCTTAAATATGAGTAGAAAATCCATCTTAAGTTTCTTGAGAAAAAAGTACTTCTGATTTTTGTTTGAAAGTAATTCTGATAGAAGCTGTGTTGGATATGGACTTAAGTATGAGGAGAGGGTGAGGTTAGTGGTTCTCTGTTACTTCTCCCAGCTCCCTGTATTTTCATTTGTGTGTAGTCTCCCATTTTACTGTGTCCACACACAAGCGGTGTCTGAATTCTGTCTAGGAGTCTCTCATCACTTCTGATTTGTTACTTGCATATTCTAAACTGCCAGTCCTTTCATTCTGTTTTGTTAATTACCATACTTCCATCTGCTAACACCTTCCAAGGATTTTTAATATCTCTACCTGTGGTTGGAGGGGGCTTCACAGGTGGTACGGTGGTGAATACTCCACCTGCCCATTCAAGAGACACAAGAGACGCAGGTTCGATCCCTGCATCGGGAAGATCCCCTGGAGTGGGAAATGGCAACTCACTCCAGTGTTCTTGGCTGGAAAATTCCATAGACAGAGGAGCCTGATAGGCTACAGTCCACGAGGTGGCAGAGAGTCAGACACAGCTGAGCACACATACCACCACCACCCTCCTCCATGGATGGCGCACACCTTACTTCTTTCTCCCTTCTAAGTTGTCATCGTTTATTATGTACTTTAAAAAATTCCTTGTACTAACATTTTGATGGTGTATTGGGAGGGATTAGAGATAATGATTTTGTTTTATGTCCTGAACTAGAAAATCCTTTATCGCGTAGGTTAGTATATCAATATGAGTCATTCTTTTTGTTAAAACAATATTTTGCTGAAGATTAAGCTACCATGGGGCATTTGTTTGTGCACAGATCATTATTTGATAATAGTATAGAGAAATTTAAAAACAACAGGATTTTGAAAAAATATTGGAACTTTAAGTTGCATGTCTTCTTTCCTATAGCATGCTGAAGCTTTAATTCCATTTCCTTGTTCCCATTAAAAAAAATTTTTTTTTTCTCTTCTTTTGACAGTGCTTTTAAAGAACACTCAAAATTTAGTAGGCTGATTAAGTGAGTTGATGTTTTCTTTGCAAGTGTTAGACGAGACGTCTGATAAAACAGAAGTGACATTTAGTTTGGCTAAACAGTTTCTGTTTCGCACATGTGTCTATGCACCTTTTTCACACTCCATAAACTGAACAAAGCAGTATTGATGACCAGTTAATAATAACAGGAATTGTTGCAGAATTATTGTGTTTCAGTGAAGCTATACTGAGACGTGAATTTATGACATCAAAATATGCAGCTTTTTGAACTGTACTACAATTTTCTTGCAGGGTGAAAATTTGATTCTTGACATAATTCACGTGCCCATCATCAAGATTTCATGGACATTAAATTTTGCTATTTGCTTCAAACTGCTCTCATAAGGAAAATGTGACCAGCTTTGAATATTATCTCATTCCATCTCCTCTTTCTTAGAAGTTGAGTATTATCAAGTTAGTCTTGATAGTAATTTTAGTTTTTATACTACTTTAGTGTGTTTTTAATACCTTTGCTGTATATTCATGCATCTAAACTAATCTATTTATTGGTTTGTAAATTTTATAATTTTACATAAATAGCATCATGCTGTATGTATGTTACGCCAGCTACCTTTCTTTTTGAGATTGGTTCATGGTGGTACATGTGGTATGATCCATACATTTAACTAATGCAGAATGTTATTAATACGTTGCATCAGCACATGTTTCCCTCTAGGGTGAGTATTCTGTAACCCATCAATTCCATGGGAAGTTACGTGCTTCTTTACTTTATCAGATACTACTCTGAGATTTCTGGTGCTGCCTGGTTCCTCATTCTCTGTGTGACCTGTTTTTTTCCCACTGGGAATTTTCAGGGTTTTTATCTTACCAGTGTTTTGAATTTCAGTTACCTTTTTTGTTGTGGTGGTGGTTGTGCTTTCATCAGTTATTAGGCACTTTCAGTCCTGACATTTATACTTTTTAGTGTTGGGAAACTTTCCTGAATCATTTCTTTGGTAAGTTTCTTCTCTTTGTTTTTCTTGTTCTTTCTAGAATATTTGTTAGTTGGACAGATCCCAACAGTTTCTTAGTTTTATTCTGTCCTATTTTAAGTCTTTGTTGTTGGTTTTGACTGGGGATGGCGGTGAGGTGCAGAGACATCCTTTTTAGGTTGTTTTTCCTACTTGATTTTGTGATCATTTTATTATTATCATTATATACTTTCTGGCTGTACACCTTGGCAAGTTGGAGCTTAGTTCCCCAACCAATGATGGGACATGCACCCCTCTGCATTCCAAGGCGGAATCTTAACCACTGGACTGCTGGGAAAGTCCCTGTGACCTTTTATTGAAAAACATCTGTCCTCATTTTAGTTTCTAGGAGTACTTTCTTTTTCTCTGGAAAAAAATTTTTTTTTACTCTTGGTAGCATCTCATTCTTGTTTCATGAATACAACACACTATTTCTCTTGATTTTTTTTCTCTCTCTTTTCTGATTTGTTTATGTTCTTGCTTTGATTCTGTTTTGCATATTGTATGTTTTTCTTCAGTGTCTGGTTATCTTTGAATGCCTATTGATATTTAAGTTTGTAAATCTTGTGTGAATGGACAGGGACTGTCTTAGATAGTTAGTAGGATGACTTGATGATTTTGTTGAGTATTCCTTAAGTAGTCTGTAAGGGACTACTAAATTTTCAGTTTTACTGTTGTCTTCCTGAGGTTTGTAACATTTCTGGAAGTTGAGTTGGGAAAGAATGAGGATTTCAGTAATGCTTTTTACTTGACTCAACTTGAGTTCAGTCGTTCAGTCGTGTCCCATTCTTTGCTAATCCATGGACTGCAGCATGCTAGGCTTCCGTGTCCATCACCAACTCCGGGAGCCTGCTCAAACTCATGCCCATCGAGTCTGTGATGCCATCCAACCATCTTGTCCTCTGTTGGCCTCTTCTCCTCCTGCCTTCAGTCTTCCCCAGCATCAGGGTCTTTTCCAGTGAGTCAGTTCTTCGCATTAGGTGGCCAAAGTATTAGAGCTTCAGCTTCATCATCAGTCCTTCCAATGAATATTCAGGACTGATTTCTTTTAGGTTGGACTGGTTTGATCTCCTTGCAGTCCATGAGACTCAAAAGTGTTCTCCAACACCACAGTTCAAAAGCATCAACTCTCAATTGAATTTGTTTCTAAATCCAGAATCTTTGTAGTTCAACCTTTTTAAAGTAAGTGTCCAGTCTTTTCCCAGGTGTAGTAGTTTTAGTACATCTGCAATTTTTTTTTTTCCAATCTGCAAGTTTTTAAATCATGCTAGGTGGGAGGTAATATATGTGTCCTTCTGAACTGGCCTTCATTACTTGCTTTTAACCTGCAGCATGTAGCAGTGGTGACACTCAGAAAAGGCCATGGAGCTTCTGCTTGGTTCTCTTGGGACATTCTCTCTGGGGAAAGCCAGGTGCCTGTAAGAAGTCTGACTACCCTGAGATAGTCAAAACTGGGGAGACTACTCACAGGCTCTCCAGGGGACAGTTCAGTTCAGCCGCTCAGTCATGTTTGACTGACTCTTTGTGACCCCATGAACTGCAGCACGCCAGGCCTCCCTGTCCATCACCAGCTCCCGGAGTCCACCCAAACCCATGTCCATCGAGTCAGTGATGCCATCCAACCATCTCACCGTTTGTCGTCCCCTTCTCCTCCTGCCCTCAATCTTTCCCAGCATCAGGGTCTTTTCCAATGAGTCAGCCGTTCGCATCAGGTGGCCGAAGTATGGAGTTTCAGCTTCAACATCAGTCCTTCCAATGAACATCCAGGACTGACCTCTTTTAGGATGGACTGGTTGGATCTGCTTGGAGTCCAAGGGACCCTCAAGAGTCTTCTCCAACATCACAGTTCAAAAGCATCAATTCTTCAGTGCAGTTGCAGCTGAATTCTAGCTAACTGCTTCTAGCAATTGCTAATTAATAAATGAGTTTTCAAGTGACTACTGTCATCCCTTGGTAATAGTTCCAGGACTCCCCACAGAAAATCAAATTCCATAATTGCTCAAATCCCTTCAATAAAATGGCAAACTATTTACATATGCACATCCTACTGTATACTTTAAATCATCTCTAGATTACTTGTAATACCTACTACAATGTAAATGCTATGTAAATAGCTGCCAGAGCAGGGCAAATTCAAGTTTTGCTTTTGGGACTTCTGGAATTTTTTTTTCCCCAAATAATTTCAATCTGTAGTTGGTTGATTGCACAGGTCCAGAATCTGTGGGCATGGAGGGCTGACTGTACCTCCCCAGGCTTTATATGTGCAGTAATATGAGAAGCCCCAAGTGGGAACTGCCCAGTTGAACCCTTATGATTAATGAGCGAGCCAGTATTGGTTATTGTTAGCTAAAGCTCCCATCTCTTTAAAAATTTTCCACCTTGCCTGCCTCCTGAGAAATCTGTATGCAGGTCAAGAAGCAACAGTTAGAACTGGACGTGGAACAACAGACTGATTTCAAATAGGGAAAGGAGTAGGTGAGGGCTGTATATTGTCACCCTGCTTATATAAGTTATATACAGAGTATATCATGCAAAATGCTGGGCTAGATGAAGGACAAGCTGGAATCTAGATTGGTGGGAGAAATGTCAATAACCACAGGTACACAGATGACACCACCCTTATGGCTGAAGGCGAGGAAGAACTAAAACACCTCTTGATGAAAGTGAAAGGAGAGTGAAAAGTTGGCTTAAAACTCAACATTCAGAAAACTTAAGATGATGGCATCTGGTCCCATCACTTCATGGGAAATAGATGGGGAAACAGTGGAAACAGTGTCAGACTTTTTTTCTTTTTGGGCTCCAGAATCACTGCAGATGGTGATTGCAGCCATGAAATTAAAAGACGCTTACTCCTTGGAAGGAAAGTTATGACCAACCTAGATAGCATATTCAAAAGCAGAGACATTACTTTGTCAACAAAGGACCGTCTAGTCAAGGCTATGGTTTTTCCAGTGGTCATGTATGGATGTGAGTGTTGGACTGTGAAGAAAGCTGAGCACTGAAGAATTGATGCTTTTAAACTGTGGTGTTGGAGAAGACTCTTGAGGGTCCCTTGGACTGCAAGGAGATCCAACCAGTCCATTCTGAAGATCAGCCCTGGGATTTCTTTGGAGGGAATGATGCTGAAGCTGAAACTCCAGTACTTTGGGCACCTCATGTGAAGAGTTGAGTTATTGGAAAAGACTCTGATGCTGGGAGGGATTGGGGGTAGGAGGAGAAGGGGACGACAGAGGATGAGATGGCTGGATGGCATCACGGACTCAATGGATGTGAGTCTGAGTGAACTCCGGGAGTTGGTGATGGACAGGGAGGCCTGGCATGCTGTGATTCATGGGGTCGCAAAGAGTCGGACATGACTGAGCAACTGAACTGAACTGAGTCAGGTATTTTGTAGAATGTCTCTGCTGAAATTTGTCTAGTTCTTTCTCATGATTAGATTGGAGTAATGGAGTTTGTGGCAGAAGACCACAGAGATCAAGTGCTATTTTTATCATATTGTTTCAGGAGAACATGCAGTGAATGTGATTATGACTATGGGTGTTGACCTTGCTCACCTGAGTAGTATATGTCAGGTTTCTTCACTGTAAAGTTACTCTTTTTACCTGCCTTTCCATGTTGTGCTCTTTGAAAAGGAAGTCCCCATGCTCAGTCTACACTTATAAGGGTGCAAAGTTTCTACTTACTTGTGTAGTTTATCTACATAAAATAGTTGAAATTTGTCTGCTCTGGAGGTTTGTCTTTCATTTTTTTCAATCACTGATTTTTATCAGTATGGACTTGAGTATTTATACTTTGTTTTATAATCTAATACCACTTTATTTTATTGCTCAGATTATTCCAGCTTTGTCCAGAAAAATAAGAAATTTGATCTACTATAGACAAAGAGTGGTGAATTAATTTTGCTCTGTTTCTGGTTCTTTTGTGTTACTAGTAGGTTTTACTTATGTGGTGTGGTGTTGTGTTATTCCACTTACAAAACAAAAGACTTTTAGGAAAGACAAATAGGTCTTTAGGAAAGTAGATGGCAGTTATGATAGTTTTGTGACTGTTGATTTCTCATTTCAGGTGATAGGAGTTAGTCTACTGTGTTATTGGATATCTCCCTTGAAAGAAGCTTTTTTTGTCCAAATAATTCTTTTAGACTCTGCTCTTTACATAGATATGGGGAATGGGGTTTAGACAAATCCTCTTTCTGCATCTGTTGATTTTCAGATGTCTCAAAATAATTTTTATGCCGCTGGGGTGAAATTTGCATCCCTTCACATGTCTGAAAGAACAACAGTTTAGTTAGAGATAAAACACTTCTGCCATGCCTGCTTCCTTGAAATCTGGCACTGTGCCACTTCCCTGTGCATTGCACTTTGGAAGACTGAAACTAGCCTGATACATCTATTCCTCTCCTGCTTCAGGTGGCTTTATTTCGAAGGGTGTGGGAGAGAGTGAAGGATTGAATTCTTATGGGATTCTTTAATTGCCTTTAAAGTCAAATAGCTTAAATATAGTGTGCTGTTTTTTCCTTAAATTGTAAATATGTTGCCCCCAAGTTCTTCGCTGAGGCGATTGTATGATACTTCATCTGACTGTATGATACTTCACCCTGTAGATGAGGACTTGTTAGCCTCAGCACCGTTGACATCTGAGCTGTTCTTTGCTGAAAGGCTTTCTGCAGCACAGGACGTTTTGCAGCCTTCCTGGCCTCTTCTAACTAGATGCCAGGGTGGTTGTTCTCCCCACATCAGTTGTGATGACCAACAGTATCTCTAGATATTGCCAGATGTCTTTCTCTCCTGGTTGAGAACCACTGCTATAGATTTGTTCCATTTCTCTGTTGTTAGATATACAGATTGTTTTTATATTCAGTATAAATAACACAATAATGAGGCTTATTATACACAAAGATTTTTCTCTTTTGATTTGTTATTTTGGAGAATTATATTATTTCCAAATACATAACTTTTTCTGTTCCTATTACAGAGGATTATTTTTTAACATACTGATAGATCCTATTTGTTAGTATTTTTAATCTTTTAAAATAATATTTTTTGTACAGTTGGGCTTATTTCTTTAAGATAACTTCTCAGAAACAGAACCACTGGGTCAGAGTTTCCAGGTTTATATACTCTTGGTATTTTTAGGATACATTTATAAGCCACCCTGGCATGATTGGCCAAATCACAGGTAGAAAGATTTTCCATAGCCAATTTATAATCCTTGCTTTATCCAACACTTTGGTTGGTAGGGGGTATTCTACTTAATTTTGGTAGAACCTGAGACTGACTTGTTACTCTTAAATTTTTTAGAAGAAATTTTAAAATTTGAAGTAATTTTAGTTTTATAGGAAAGTTCCAAAGATAGTACAGAGAGTTCCTGCATACTCTTTAACCCGTTTCCTTTCTGTCAGCTCTTATGTTACTGTGGTCTAAACTAAGAAACCAACATTGGTGCTATTGTATTAGCTAAGCTCCAGGCTTTATTTGGATTTTACCAGCTTTTCTAGTAATTCCGTTTTTCTTTGCCAGGATTCTATCTGGGTATCGCATTACATTTAGTACCCTTGCCTTTTGGGTCCCCATACAGTTATAGGACTATTGTTGATTTTTAAAACAGAAGGAAAAGTTTTTTTTAATGCGTTAAGCACTTAAGCCTTAAGTTTAAGAAGCTGATCTCTAGACTAGTCTGCTTTGGTTTGAATCCTGACTTGCCACCTAAGTTGTATTGTATGAGCATGCTAGTATCTCACTTTCCTCAATTGTAAAATAAGAATATTGATAGTGCTAAGTTTACTAGCTAGTTATTTGATTTAAATAATATAATACTGCCAGGCTCTAGAGCCTGA
Source organism: Ovis aries (assembly GCF_016772045.2). NCBI lineage: Eukaryota > Metazoa > Chordata > Mammalia > Artiodactyla > Bovidae > Ovis > Ovis aries. The sequence goes on along the minus strand of NC_056056.1, from coordinate 80,121,934 downwards.
CACAAAGAGCTCACAAAAAAATTAAGCATTTTTGTTATTGCTGTTTAGTTTTTTAGTCAGAACACCTGGAGAAGGAAATGGCAACCCACTGGAGTATTCTTGCCTAGAGAATCCCGTGGACAGAGGAGCCTGGAGGGCTGCTGTCCACAGGGTCGCACAGAGTCGGACACGACTGAGGCGACTTAGCAGCAGCAGTCAAAACACCATACTTGTCTTTAGAAACCCTGGAGGAAAATCTTGTCCGTGGGCCTGAGGCCTCCCTGACACCACATCTTCTGTTTGATAGGAAGCAGATGGGATTGACAGATAATGCTATTGTTGAATAGACTCACCAAGATCCACATGCCCCCTCTAAGAAGACTGAGCCAAATGTAGAAAGGAGAGGGGGAATTTTGCAGTATACAAATATCCTTTGTTGAAATTTTATGGCTTGCTTTCTTTAAAGATTTTTGGCTAGAGGTCTCTTTGAAAATTGTTTGCCTTTTTGATATTTGTTATTTTTGAGAGTAGAATTTCAATGAGTTAATGTTTGTGTAGCATTTGAAACACAGAATGAGTGTTATGGAAGTATTTACTTATTCTTTGGTGCCTCAAATAAGATAAAAACATTATGATTGCTTGTTATAAGAAGCCTCTGTATCTAAAGTTAACTTTATATATAATAAGCGGTGAGAGCACCATTAACCCTCTTAGTTGTCCCTGAGAGGGTTTTGTTGCTGACCAAAGAAAGCACTCTGCAGTCTGCCCCCTCAAACTGTTGAGACAGCAAAAGATTCTTACCTTTGGCCATGAGGCTGGTAAAAGTGTGAGTGATATTTAGCATTTGTAATCATGAAGGAATAAAGGCAAAATGAAATGGCTCAGGAATATTTTTTTTTTTACATGTCTTGCAATTTAAAGATCATTATGATAAAACCATATAAATTTATTTGCTCTTAATTTTGATAGAACATAGAGAGACAGCATTGTTAGTTTTAAAACATTTTGGTGATGGAAATTTTCAGACATACAGAAAAGTAGAAATAAAGTGTAAATTGAGCATCCATGTATCAGGTTGGCCAGAAAGTTTGTTCGGTTATGGGATATGTTGTTCAATAAAGTTCTTGGTGAAAATGAAAAATAGGTTTTTTATTTTTACTTAAAACTGAACAAACTTTTTGGCCAACCCAATATCTGTTATGCCCCTTTAACAAATATTGACATCAGTTCCATCTTTGCATGAAATGTTCCCTTGGTATCTCTAATTTTCTTGAAGAGATCTCTAGTCTTTCCCGTTCTGTTGTTTTCTTCTATTTCTTTGCATTGATCGCTGAAGAAGGCTTTCTTATTTCTTCTTGCTATTCTTTGGAATTCTGCATTCAGATGCTTATATCTTTCCTTTTCTCCTTTGCTTTTTGCTTCTCTTCTTTTCACAGCTATTTGTAAGGCCTCCTCAGACAGCCATTTTGCTTTTTTGCATTTCTTTTTCTTGGGGATGTTCTTGATCCCTGTCTCCTGTACAGTGTCACGAACCTCATTCCATAGTTCATCAGGCACTCTATCAGATCTAGGCCCTTAAATCTATTTCTCGCTTCCACTGTATAATCATAAGGGATTTGATTTAGGTCATACCTGAATGGTCTAGTGGTTTTCCCTACTTTCTTCAATTTAAGTCTGACATAGAGCCAATTAAATGTAGTATTTTTAGATTGCTGTGGACTGGCATAACATCATCAGTCTGACAACAACTATATTCACTTTTGGACATTTTCCTTTATATGTACAAATTTTATGCTATTCTATGAGTACAATTTTTTGTATTATTTATGTCTCTAAATAATAATCATCATTTTGGTGGGGAATTACATTTTGTCTTTTATCCCTCTCAAATTCCCCTTCTTTATTTGCTCCTGTTACCATATTCCATTTTGACTTTAGCTTAGGAAGCGCACCCAATTTTTCTGTTGCAGCAGACACCAAGATAATGATGCATCTTGGGTTTTGTGTATAAACAGTAGACATCCTCTAATACAGAGTTGTCTTTAATTTTGGTGGTGAGTAGTACATGTAAACTGTTAAATGACGGAAGGACAGCTGCACTCCAGTTTTTAATTTAATTTCATCCTTTCTTTCAGCTTCTGTAATGAATAACAATTTTTAAAGAAATACTTTAATGTTAACTAGACACCTGGTAAGTCTATCCTCAGGAATAGATAAACATGCCATTTCTTCTTTTACAAGGACTCAGGATCCACTATCAGCCCTGCTGGGAGAGTGTGCGTGCGTGCGTGCGTGTTGTGTGTCGTCCCCTTCTCCTCCTGCCCTCAATCTTTCCCAGCATCACGGTCTTTTCAAATGAGTCAGCTCTTCACATCAGGTGGCCAAAGTATTGGAGTTTCAGCCTCAATATCAGTCCTTCCAATGAACACCCAGGACTGATCTCCTTTAGGATGGACTAGTTGGATCTCCTTGCAGTCCAAGGGACTCTCAAGAGTCTTCTCCAACACCACAGTTCAGAAGCATCAATTCTTCGGTGCTCAGCTTTCTTTATAGTCCAACTCTCACATCCATGCATGACTACTGAAAAAACTATAGCCTTGACTAGATGGACCTTTGTTGACAAAGTAATGTCTTTGCTTTTTAATATGCTGTCTAGGTTGGTCATAACTTTCCTTCCAAGGAGTAAGCGTCTTTTAAGTTCAAGGCTGCAGTCACCATCTGCAGTGATTTTGGAGCCCAGAAAAATAAAGTCAGCCACTGTTTCCACTGTTTCCCCATCTATTTGCCACGAAGTGATGGGACTGGATGCCATGTTCTTAGTTTTCTGAATGTTGAGTTTTAAGCCAACTTTTTTACTCTCCTCTTTCACTTTCATCAAGAGGCTCTTTAGTTCTTCTTCGCTTTCTGCCATAAGGGTGGTGTCAACTGCATATCTGAGGTTACTGACATTTCTCCGGGCAATCTTGATTCCAGCTTGTGCTTCCTCCAGCCCAGCATTTCTCATGATGTTCTCTGCATATAAGTTAAATAAGCAGGGTGACAATATACAGCCTTGACGTCCTCCTTTTCCTATTTGGAACCAGTCTGTTGTTCCATGTCCAGTTCTAACTGTTGCTTCCTGACTTGCATATAGTCGCTGCTGCTGCTGCTAAGTCGCTTCAGTCGTGTCCGACTCTGAGACCCCATAGATGGCAGCCCACCAGGCTCCCCCGTCCCTGGGATTCTCCAGGCAAGAACACTGGAGTGGATTGCCATTTCCTTCTCCAATGCATGAAAGTGAAAAGTGAAAGGGAAGTCGCTCAGTTGCTAGTCGTGTCCAATTCTTTGTGACCCTGTGGACTCCATGTAGCCGGCCTGGCTCCTCCGTCCAAGGAATTCTCCAGGCAGGAATACTAGAGTAGGTTGTCTTTCATTCTCCAGGGTTTCTTTCCAACCCAGGGATTGAACCCAAGTCTCCCACATTGCAGGCAGATTCTTTACTGTCCGAGTCACCAGGGAAGCCCTGGGACTTAGTTCCTCCTCTCTAGTCTAAGCGGTCCCAGCTTCTTCAGATGTTTGTTACCTGATGTATTTTTCTAGTTGTCTGCTGTTTTCATTCTTTTACTTGGGATATGTTTTAATTTTGTCAGTGTTCCTCTTGAAGTGTGGTCCTTAGAATGAAATTTGTTGCTTTATATGTTTGATAAATCGCAGTGCTGAACCGTATATCAATCCAGACTATTGTATTTTTTAGCTTCACTGAGCTTGAGTTGGGAACTGTGATTCAGCCATTTTCAGTTGCAGTAGGCCTCCCATAATGTGAGCATCGTCCAGTGCAGATTATTTCTGGTAAGCCAGCTACTTCATTTGGTGCTCACTTGCTCATTCATTCATTCCATACATATTTATGGGCTTCCCTAGTGGCTCAGTTGGTAAAGAATTGGCCTGCAGTGCAGGAGGTCCGGGTTTGATCCCTGGGTTGGGAAGATCCCCTGGAGAAGGAAATGGCAACCCATTCCAGTACTCTTGCCTGGAGAATCCCATGGACAGAGTGGTGGTAGAGGCTGCAGTTCATGGAATTGCAAAGAGTTGGACACAACTTTGCAACTAACTTTCACTTTTTTTCATACATATTTATGGAGTGCTTGCTGTGTACCACATTAGTCATTTTGGCATTGTGCAAGACAGATGTGTTTCTCTTCTCTTGGATCTTACATTCTGGTTGATATCAGTAAAGAATTGGATGAAAAACCGTTTCAGCAAGCGGTGAGTAAAAGAAAACTGGAAAATGAACTGTGATAGTATTTGGGGTATACTTTAGATTGGGTAGTCAGGAAAGGTCTCTTTGAGTTGACTGCTGGGCTGAAATCTAAATGTCAAGGAGCCAGCCTTGCAAGTATGCGGGTGGAGAAATAAGGGTGATTACAGGAAGAAGAAGCAATAAAAAACAAAAGTCCAGAGATAGGGAACAAGCTTGACATGTTGAGTGAAAAGAGAAGTCCACAGTGGCTGGAGAACTTAAGTGATGGTGGAAGAGTTATAGGAACTAAGATTGAAGAACTAAACACGAGTCAGATCATAGAGGACTGTAGTAAGTTTTTCTTTAAATTTTCTTTAAATTCAGTGGGAAGAGTGAAATGATTTCATCACATTGAAGAAAGATCACTCTGGAGAATGAATTAGAGGCAACACTGGAAGGAAGAAGGACCATTGGTTATTGCAGTAGTCTACGCAGTGGACAGTGATCACCTTGCTATGGTGCAGCTACAGATGAGAGATGTGGGATGGATTCACGATACATTTGGAGATAAAATTGATAGGATTTGCTAGTGAATTAAATAGTGCGTTTGAGAGAAAGCAGAGTCAAGGTTCTGACAGACAGATTTTTTTTCTTCATGTGAGGAAGTGGAGATTTGTTTAATCTCTGGAAAAAAAACCCCTCACATACTTTAAGTATTTACTATGGTGTGTGCTGTTGATGGTTAAGAGAATGGACTCTGGAGTTAGATTGCTTGGTAACAATAGCTCTGCTACCTCTTGGACAAGTTACTCAGCCATTCTTTGACTCAGTGCTCTCATCTATAAAATAAGGACAGTAATAATCTTATATTATTATTGCAACACACTATCTTATAAGTGTGTTGCAAAGATTAAATGAGTTGATTGTTACAGGTGTAGATAATACAGGCTCCAGCACTTACTCATATAAAGAATCTATATAAATGTTAGCTTTTATTATCTTAAAGGTCTTTGCAGGGGTAATATTGAGTCTACATAACTATAGCCATATGCTGACTTTATATACTAATAGCTATATAAGATACAATTTTTCTTTTTAATTGCAGCTTTATGTATTTTGCCTTTCCCCAGGGACATCTGTAATTTTTTGTTTACTGCCATTGTGAAAATATGATAAAGATTATTTTGTGTTTTCCTGTAGCTCTGTGTTGCTAGCTAAAATCTGCTTAGGACTGCATTTATATCAAATCTCTTTCAGAGTATGCTATACTAGAGTATCTTACACTGAAGAAATAAATATCTTGCAAGAGGTACCAGAAATGCTGGGATTTTGCTAACATGCCTCATAATACAGCTTTTATATTCCTTTTTGGGAAGTATCTATTAATCCTATTTCTGTAAAATTATAAAATGCACCATGAGAATTTTTTCACCTTGTTTTTTACAGAAGTACAGTTCATTTAACTAGAATTTGATATTTTGATTTATAGCATAGTAAGTAATACTAAATATTTAGTCTTATTCTAAATTCTTTCCAGAAAGGAACTTTTCTGTTAGTGGTATATACATCTCTTTATGAATTTATGATATGCTTTGCCCTAGATTGGTGCTAAGTTTTAGAGATGATTAATTACATCCCAGTTTTTTTTAAATCTTACATCGAGTGTAGAAGTCATGCTTTTTATTTATTCTTTTTAATAGGATTTACCAGTGGGTTTACTACTTCAAAGAAGTTCCAGTATATTGAAACAAGCAGACTGTGTCTGCTGGGTGTTAATGGCTCTCACCATGTCGCTATGAGTGTTTGTTTCTTTGTTTTCAGAGAGGAAAACCTTTGGGTATCACTATATTGATATTTCTAATCAAAATTTATTTACATTTTTATAGATTATAGCTTTGATTACTAAAGGATTCGTTATAAAGGGATTTTCCTAGTTGAAATAACATTCATGAAATAGTATTAAATTTAAGTATTTAATATTCATTACATTTACATGGTTTAAAACAGAAAAGTTACAGCATGGTATATAATGGAGATTCTCTCTTTAATCCCTGTCTTCCAGCCTCTTGATTTCTCTTCCCCAAAGGTATCAGTTCTATGTATGCTTCCAGGAAATGAATATAAGCACTTATGCAGAAATATATACATCTGTGCACTTGCCCACGTGTGTATATATTCTTTTTTAAAAGTTGTAGGGTATTATGGTTTATATTTTATCTTTAAGTGTATATCATAATTCATCCCTATTAAATAAAATTTGCTGTTGTTCGGTTGCTCAGAAAATATATGTATACTCAGATGTGTAGTTTTCTAGAGTTTCTGTCACATGAGGATTTCATAGATCTTTTCAGTAAAATATGGCACATGGTTCTGATGTTGTTGTTCAGTCACTCAGTCGTGTCCAACTCTTTGTGATCTCATAGACTGCAGCATGCCAAGCTTCCCTGCCCTTCACCGTCTTCTGCAGCTTGCTCAAACTCATGTCCATTGAGTCGGTGATGCCATCCAACCATCTCATCCTCTGTTGTCCCCTTCTCCTGCCTTCAGTCTTTCCCAGCATCAGGGTCTTTTCTAATGAGTCAGCTCTTTGCATCACGTGGCCAAAGTATTGGAGCTTCAAAGTATTAGAACTGATAATAAAATTATCAGTTGCCAAATGAGTGATACTAAAATTATTTTGTCTGTTTTACAGTTGCAACTCATATGTCTGTCCGTCTGCCTACCATCCAGTTAACTATTCATCTGTCCATCCACCATCTACCATTTGTACATTTAGGAGTAAACCTGTAGGTAAATTTTTAGAATGTGGTTGAAGAGTATGTGCAACTGCAATTTTTGGTACACTTTATTAAATTGCCTTCCAGTGAGATTGTATCTCTCTTGGTACCAGCAGTGTATGTTCCTGCATCATGTCATCAAGAGAATGACTATCAAACCTTTGACCTTTGCCAGTCTGACATGTGAAAAATTATCTTAGTGTAGTCTTAATTTTCATTTCTTTTATGAATGTGAAGTTAGACATAGTTTAAGATCCATTTCTGGGGTTTTTTTTGGTCTATTTATCTATCATGGTGTTCATCCTCTTACTGATTTATGGGACCCTTTTAATATTAGGGAAATTAGTTCATGATATGTAATACAATTATTTCTTATCCATGTAGTGTGCTATTGTTTTACTTTTTTAATATAATTTTCTTTTTTAATTAAAATAACTATGTAGTTTATAGAATCAAATAGTTCTAAAAGCTCTTCTTGGAGATTCCCCAGAACCAACCATTTTGAACTCTTGTAGCTGATTCCTTTGGAATTTATCTTCAAATTTCTAAACAGCTGTGCTTCTTGATTTATTTTTTTTTTATTTTTAGAAATTATCTGTTCCATTACAGAAGAAGAGATTTAACCGCTGCACTACCCCAAACACATATTCCCTACACACCCCTCTCCCTTCACCTCCTTTTCTTCCTCATCTCTTGCAGATAGGATTTTTATTTCCAGAATAATTTCTTGTTTTCCTTGGAGTTATTAAATTTCGTTTGGTGTGCTAATCACTAACCCCCAACTTTCCACCAGTTGGGACTGATGCCATTCTACTTCTTGGGGTTTTGCATGAAAACTTCTTTCTCACGGAAAGCACATAGGCTCTGCCTACCAGTTTTGCATAGCGTGCCTTGTAAGTCTTCTATTTTCAGCCATTGTGCTTGGCACAGAGTAGACCCCTTCAGTCTTGGAAATCAAGCCACTCAGTTTGGAAATTTTCTTAGATTATTCTTTAAAACTATTTCCTCTCTCCACTTTTCTGTGTTCTCTTACTCCTGCTTTTGTCTCCTGAACCTCCTGGACTGATGCTGTACTGTTTTACCTTGTCTGCCTTGTGCTGTAATTTCTGGGAGTTTCCTTCAACATTTATCTTTCCAACTTTCTCGTTTATGATTATGTTTTTACTTTACAGGAGCTCTTTGTTCCTCTGAATGTTCTGTTTTTCCTTTTAATAACATCTTGTTATTTCATGGATTCAAAAATCTTATCTTTCTGAAAGGAGTTTGCTCACTTGTTTCCTTCCTCTCATCTTTCCTTAAATTTTCTTTTCCTAACCGCATCCCTTTTTCTTCCAAGCTGCCCTTTTCTGCTTGTTTTGCTTGCCAACCGCCTACCCTCAGCCCCAGCCCTCGCCACCCTTCTATTAGGGGACTTCTGTGTTTGGCCGTGGGCTTTCTGCTTATATTTTAAAGTGGGCATTGAATCGCTGATTGGAAGCTCTGTGCTTGTCCATGGAACTTATTGGCTGTGGGCTTCACTCCAGGGTAATCTGACTGACCTGTTTGTGTGAGTAACCTCCAATATTAGCACCTTTTGGTCTTCCTTTAGGGCTGGTGATATTCTAAAGAGTAGAAAAACTCTTCTCATCTTTTTAAGAGGGTATAAATTTGACTGCCATCATTTTGAAAATCAGGTGTCTGGAAAAGATTTTCAGTCAGTCACTCAGTTGTGTCCAACTCTTTGTGAAAAGATTATTATGTCAAATAAAACTTTCACTTAATTTTATGTTTTTAAAATCTCACTTCCAACCTTCATCTCTCTGCCTGGTTTTCTTCAGTACCAAAAGTCCTGTTTACTTTCTTCAGAAATATTTCTATTTAATATAAGTGAGGTGAAGTGAAAGTCTTCCAGTCGTGTCTGACTCTTTGCGACCCTATGAACTGTATAGTCCATGGAATTCTCCAGGCCAGAATACTGGAGTGGGTAGCCTTTCTCTTCTCCAGGGGATCTTCCCAACCCGGGGATCTTCCCAACCCAGGGATCGAACCCAGGTCCCCCGCTTTGCAGGCGAATTCTTTACCAGCTGAGCCACAAGGGAAGCCTTTAATATAAGGCTTTTCATAAAAAATATATAGTTAATTGTCTCATGTGAGAAACGCTGCTTCCAGGAGTTCAGAAGGATGATAAGTGATTTGGAGAGTTTTATAAAATTTCATCTAAGGAGATATGCTTGACTTGAAGGTTGTTTCTTTTTTAAGTTGGAGTAGACAGTGTGGTGGCTGTTACTTTGGGAGACTTGGGGAACAGGCCCGCAAAACTTGTAACTTTCATGCAGAAATCAGGTGAATCCTTTTCCTTTTCATGAATCATTTGCTGTTTATGAGATGTGAGCTTGGCTGGTGGTACTGTTCTTTTATGAACTATACTTTGATCGTACAGTGTCATATTGAATCTTTTAGCTGTTGGTAGCTGGTAATTCACTTACTAATCAGACTTCAATACCGTGGAGTTTCAGAGCAGGAGGAGATGCTCAATATTATTGTATGTAACTCTTTTCCTAAGAAAACAGGTAAGTGGTAGAGGCAGAAATCACACCCAATGTTACACATTCTTTTTCTTGTTTCTTATGGTTCATTGTCTTGGTATGTTTATTGCATGTCTATGTATCTTGAGTACAAATTCAGTTCAGTTGTGTCTGACTTTTTGCGACCCCATGGACTGCAGCATGCCAGGCCTCCCTGTCTATCACCAACTCCTGGAGTTCACTCAAACTCATGCCCATGGAGTCGGTGATGCCATCCAACTATCTCATCCTCTATCATCCCCTTCTCCTCCCGCCTTCAACCTTTCCCAGCATCAGGGTCTTCCAGTGAGTGAGTTCTTGGCAGCAGGTGGCCAAAGTATTGGAGTTTCAGCTTCAACATCAGTCCTTCCAGTGAATATTCAGGACTGATTTCCTTTAGTACAAATTAGTATGCTTTTATTTATTATCAGAAATATTTCATTTTGTAGGCACTCTAAGTTTCTTGGTTCTTTTAAAGTCTAGATTGATGTGTATACTCAGATGTGTAGTTTTCTAGAGTTTCTGTTGCATGAGGATTTCATAGATCATTTCAATAAAATGTGTCACTTGGTTCTGATGTTGTCATTCAGTCACTCAGTCACGCCCAACTTTCTGAGACCCTGTGGACTGCAGCATACCAGGCTTCCCTGTCTTTCACCATCTCCCGAAGCTTGCTCAAACCCATGTCCTTTGAGTCGGAGTCAGTGATGCCATCCAACCATCTCATCCTCTGTTGTCCCCTTCTCCTCCTGCCTACAATCTTTCCGAGCATCAGAGTCTTTTCAAATAAGTTGGTTCTTTGCATCAGGTGCCAAAATATTGGAACTTCAGCTTTGGCATCAGTCCTTCCAGTGAATATTCAGGACTGATTTCCTGTAGGATTGATTGGCTTTACCTCCTTGCAGTCCACGGGACTCTCAATAGCCTTCTCTAACACCACAGTTTGAAAGCATCAGTTCCTCGGCACTCAGCCTTCTTTCTGGTCCAACTCTCATATCCATACACGACTACTGGAAAAACCATAGTTTTGACTAGATGGACCTTTGCTGGCAAAGTAATGGCTTTTTAATACTTCATCAAGGTCCTAATAATCTCTAATAGATATTTTTGTAATTCATATGAGAAACTTTTCATGACCAAGCCCTTTAGATGATCCTGTTAAATGAAACTTAATAATTAAAATGACTGTGAGTATGTGTGAGTGAGTAAACTGTTACTTCTTAAAAAAAAAATCAAGGTCTATGCAGGTAGTGGCCAGTGCTCTCATTTGCAGTTCTTTTTTTTAAACCAAAATTCCTTTCCCCTTTGGGAGACTCTGTCCATTTTTATTATTGCCCCTCAATATTAACTTACGGGAGACAGAGATCATTCAGCTTATCTTTAATGCCCTCTATAGAACATGAGCTTGAGACTTTCCACTCTTAATTTGACATGAGATACTTGAGGTAAAACAGTCAGCAAAAACAAGACCAGAAGCTGACTGTGGCTCAGATCATGAACTCTTTATTGCCAAATGCAGACTTAAGTTGAAGTAAGTGGGGAATACCACTAGACCATTCAGGTATGACCTAAATCAAATTCCTTATGATTATACAGTGGAAGTGAGAAATAGATTTAAGGGGCTAGATCTGATAGAGTGACTGATGAACTATGGACAGAGGTTCGTGACATTGTATGGGAGACGGGGATCAAGACCATCCCCAAGAAAAAGAAATGCAAAAAAGCAAAATGGCTGTCTGAGGAGGCCTTACAAATAGCTATGAAAAGAAGAGAAGCAAAAGCAAAGGAGAAAAGGAAAGATATACCCATTTGAATACAAAGTTCCAAAGAATAGCAAGGAGGTATAAGAAAGCCTTCCTCAGGGATCAGTGCAAAGAAATAGAGGAAAACAATAGAATGGGAAAGACTAGAGATCGCTTCAAGAAAATTAGAGATACCAAGGGAACATTTCATTCAAAGATGGACTCGATAAGGATAGAAATGATATGGACGTAACAGAAGCAGCGGATATTAAGAAGAGGTGGCGAGAATACACAGAAGAACTGTACAAAAAAGATCTTCACGACCCAGATAATTACGATGGTGTGATCACTCACCTAGAGCCAGACATCCTGGAATGTGAAGTCAAGTGGGCCTTACTTAGGAAGCATCACTGCGAAGAAGCTAGTGAGGTGATAGAATTCCAGTTGAGCTGTTTCAAATCCTAAAAGATAATGCTGTGAAAGTGCTGCACTCAGTATGCCAGCAAATTTGGAAAACTCAGCAGTGGCCACAGGACTGGAAAGGGTCAGTTTTCATTCCAGTTCCAAAGAAAGGCAGTGCCAAAGAATGCTCAAACTACCGCACAATTGCGCTCATCTCACACGCTAGCAAAGTAATGCTCAAAATTCTCCAAGCCAGGCTTCAGCAATACATGAACAGTGAACTTCCAGATGTTCAAGCTGGATTTAGAAAAGGCAGAGGAACCAGAGGTCAAATTGCAAACGTCCACTGGATGATCGAAAAAGCAAGAGAGTTCCAGAAAAACATGTTTCTGCTTTATTGACTATGCCAAAGCCTTTGTGTGGATCACAATAAACTGTGGAAAATTCTGAAAGAGATGGGAATACCAGACCACCTGACCTGCCTCTTGAGAAACCTGTATGCAGGTCAAGAAGCGACAGTTAGAACTGGGCATGGAACAACAGACTGGTTCCAAATAGGAAAAGGAGGACGTCAAGGCTGTATATTGTCACCCTGCTTATATAACTTATATGCAGAGTACATCATGAGAAACGCTGGGCTGGAAGAAGCACAAGCTGGAATCAAGATTGCTGGGGGAAATGTCAATAACCTCAGATATGCAGATGACACCACCCTTATGGCAGAAAGTGAAGAAGAACTAAAGAGCCTCTTGATGAAAGTGAAAGAGGAGAGTGAAAAAGTTGGCTTAAAGCTCAACATTCAGAAAACTAAGATCAAGGCATCTGATCCCATCACTTAGTGGCAAATAGATGGGGAACAGTGGAAACAGTGGCTGACTTTATTTTTCTGGGCTCCAAAATCACTGCAGATGGTGACTGCAGCCATGAAATTAAAAGACGCTTGGGCTTCCCTTGTGGCACAGCTGGTAAAGAATCTGCCTGCAATGTGGGAGACCTGGGTTTGATCCCTGGGTTGGGAAGATCCCATGGAGAAAGGAAAGGCTACCCATGCCAGTATTATGGCCTAGAGAAATCCATGGACTATACAGTCCATGGGGTCACAAAAGAATCGGACACGATTGAGTGACTTTCTCTTTACTCCTTGGAAGGAAAGTTATGACCAATCTAGACAGCATATTAAAAAGCAGAGACATTACTTTGTTAATAAAAGTCCGTCTAGTCAAGGCTATGATTTTTCCAGTAGTCACGTATGGATGTGAGAATTGGACTCTGAAGAAAGCTGAGCACCGAAGAATTGATGCTTTTGAACTGTGGTGTTGGAGAAGACTCTTGAGAGTCCATTGGACTGCAAGGAGATCCAACCAGTCCATTCTAAAGGAGATCAGTCCTGGGTGTTCATTGGAAGGACTGATGTTGAAGCTGAAACTCCAATACTTTGGCCACCTGATGTGAAGAGCTGACTCATTTGAAAAGACCGTGATGCTGGGAAAGATTGAGGGCAGGAGGAGAAAGGGACGACAGAGAATGAGATGGTTGGATGGCATCACCATCGCGATAGATGTGTTTGAGTAGGCTCCAGGAGTTGGTGATGGACAGGGAGGCCTGGTGTGCTGTAGTCCATGGGGTTGCAAAGAGTTGGACTGAGCAACTGAACTGAATGAGGTAGGAACTTTCAAACTTTATTAAAGGTTGAGGATATCTGAATGGAAATAAACAGAGCACCGTGTGTGTGTGCACGCGCGCACGCTTGTGTGTCTGTGTGTGTGTGTGTTAGTCGCTCATTTGTGTCCGACTCTTGTGACCTCATGGACTGTAGCGTTCCAGGCTCCTCTGTTTATGGAATTCTCCAGGCAAGAATACTGGAGTGAGTTTCCATGCCCTCCTCAAGGGGATCTTCCCAACCCAGCAGTCTAACCCAGGTTTCCTGCATTGCAGGTGGATTCTTTATCATCTGAGCCAAGGAAGCTGAAGGGCTATTGATTATGCAAAGTAGCTTATGCTAAGTGCTCAGTGTATGGTAAGGAACTTAGTATTAATGAGGTTTAGTAGAGCACCATGGGGAAAGGATTTCTGGAAAAGATAGGGCTGAAATCTGAGTTTTCAGGCAGGATGGGAGGTAATTAAGGAAGGAGGGCACAATTTTAAAAATAATTCATTGTCTCTATTAAGGTGAACTAAATAGTTCTGCTTTAGAATTTAGAGTATATTAGAATGAGTTTAATAGTTTTTTTCTTCCTTTTGTATTATTAAGGTGCTTTTTATTTGGAAAAAAATGAAGCTATATTCTTTGATGACCTATTATTGTTTCTTATTGTGCTGTCACTTGTTTGTCAATATGTAATCTGGTCGGACTTGGTTGTATACTGAGGGCAGCTCCAGTGTAAGTAGGTCCCTCTCACTTTATTGATGAGAACAAGTCAGCCTCAGTCTACCAGGAAAGGCAAGGAAGCTGGAGCACTAAATTCAAAAGAATTTTTAAGACATGCTTCAGATAATTTTTCTTGTTCTTTGTCAGAGTTTATCATCAAAATAAGTTAGTAGCCAAGTGCATTATATTTACTGTTTTTAGGAGTAGTAGAGAATTTTATACAGGGAACCTTACATGGTTTATAAGTGGAAATCAACCTTTTTTCTTCAGTAGCAACTATGAATTCAGTTCTTTAGATGAAGTTATATTCCCTCGATATGTTTAGGGTGAAAGGGAGAAAAGGACCTCTGTTATATGGGTCAGTTGACTTAAGGAATAGAGATGACTTTGAGTGAGCTAAAGGGGTGTTTCGAAAACAGGAATCTAATACTCAGTTTTGAAAGTGTTTTATCTGGTGATGAGTAGTATTGGTATCTTCTTAGTATGTACTTTTGCCTGCATTTGACCTTATTTTGAACTTAATAGTAGTAATATTTTAGTGTGAGTATTTAAACAGCCCTTTAGGTTTTTTTCTGGAAAAGGAAATGGCAACCCACTCCAGTATTCTTGCCTGGAGAATCCCATGGATGGAGGAGCTTGGTGGGCTACAGTCCACAGGTCGCAAAGAGTCGGACACGACTGAGCGACTTCACTTTGACTTTTACACTTTAGGTTTCTTTCAACTGAATTTTGGCTTGTTATATATAAAGACTGCCCACCCTCTACCCTTACCTCTTTCAGTGTTGATTTGTGAGCAAATTCAAAGGTATCAGAGTTTTTTAATGTGGAGGCTTGTTCTAGAAAAGAATGTCAGCTCTCGATCTGCTTGTCTAAATTTTAGGCCTCTAGGATTTTTGTCCAGATATTTTGTTCTCAGTGGAAAGCATTTTCAGTCTGGTTTGCTGCTTGCCTAGGCAAGAAGGAGAAGGACATCCTTGAATTCCCAAATCTGTGATTCTAAGTAGACAATGGATAATCTCAGTAGGAAATAATGTTATTAGGATTTTTGTGCTTCTGCTTTACTCTGTGAAATACTCGTGTACACACACATCAATTCTGCCACATTAACTGTGCTCTTACTCTTTGTTTGGTCTTTATATATGCTTCTCGCACTTCTACCTTCTCCCACTTCTACCTTTTACGTCTCATCTTAAGCTTCTTCCTTTGGAAAATTTTTAACTACATGTGACTTTTGGTGCCTGTTCTTGACATACCTATACTTATCCCCTTAGACCCCCTGTATCAGCATGTGCCTTCATAACATGTGCATTGGCCTTTATCTTCCACCAGACTATACTTTCCTGTAGGGAAGAGGTCATCATATTCCTACTACCCAGAACAGTGCCTGGTGTGTAGTAGGCACTTAGGAAATACTTGAATGAGTGACTGTTGGGTTGGCCAAAAAGTTCACTTGACTTTTTCTGTATCCAATACTACTGTTAAAGTACTTTTAAAGTATTCCTGTGGCAAATACATACATCATGAATATGTATTATTTATTGCTGCATTTTATGCATTGACTGAATGAAACATTTTAGAATCAGTTCAGAATTGAATGCTATATAATATATATAAACACATGTGAAACCTTTTAAGTGATTTTTAAAATGTGGTTACTTACAGTGATTTAAGCAAATTACTAAAATAAAAAAGATAGCCAGTAGTTCCGTCTTTCGTGTATGAGAACTCTTTAAAATACTATTTCTCAGGTGCTTACTTTATAGTACAGTTACTCTGTACCATTGGTTAAGCAAGTAAATAATAACATTATGTTGCTTTGGGTTCAGTAGTGTATTTTTCCTCAAAGAAGGCAATGGAAAAAGACAGATGTGCAGAGAACATTGTTTATTCAGTCTTTAGACGATGCTTGCTGTACATATATTCTCAGTCTTGTAAAAACTTAGGCCCACAGAGTGGTATAGACCAAGTGATCTCTATAAGGATTATACAGGACCATCCATCAGTATTAATTTTTAAAGATTGAACCTCTATTGCCTTTCACCCTGAGAAAGGCAAATTACATTTAATATAGGGATAATATAGTGATTGACATTGGCTTCCCCACGCTGTTATGTCAGATGGGCTGGTGAGGGAACCTAAGGAATGGTAAAATTTTCACTTCCTCGGTTGTATTCGTTGCTGTACCACATTGAGGTTTACATGTGATTACATTGATATCATGGATCTAGTTTTAGCTAAACTGTCTTCCAAAAATTAGCACGTGATTGTAAAAGATTCCTCTCAAGAAATCAGATGGATTGTAATTATAATAAAGCACATGCAAGCACACAGCATAAAAAAATGTTAGAACTCTTAATCCCAATATGGGCTCTTAACATGGGGTAAAAAATACAATATCATCAGATCTCAAATATCAACCTCTCAAAATTTGAGATTGTCCAGGATTATTTTAAATAGGTGACTCTATTGTTGAAACCATAGCTTGCATAAGTGTACATACAGTGTGCTTGATAGGTGGCTAAGTGATAGCATAAAATCATAGCAAATTAGCAAGACATTTAAAAAAATATGCATTCTGAGGATAAAAACTAAGCTTTATGAAGTTTCCCCCAGAAGTGTTTGATAGAGCCATACAACTTTCAATATAGTACTATAGAATTTCTCTAAATTAAATTGTAGATGTTTACAAGGCCCTTTGAGGTTTCTTGTTCAGTAGGAAAAGAGAAAGCATGCCGTTGGGGAAACACTAGTTTTTCAGGCCTTGGTCAAAATGACTGGAATAATGCATAGAATATATGGCCATAAATTAAAATACATTCCTTTGTCATCAGATGTCTTTGAAGCATGTAGTAAACAGTGCCAAGTTGATGAAACCAGTATGAGACCAGTTATATGTGGGAGATTTACTCTTTGCTAAGTTTTGTCTTTTGGTGGGGAGTGAAGAGTTACAGCAAAGAGATGCTGGACAGAAGTATATCCTCAACAGTAAATATTTCTTTAATAAAAATTAGCCTTTTATGGAAGAAAAATCATAGGCACTTAAGGTGAAAATGGTTCACTGCATCCTTCCTAGCAAAATTACTGCAGCAAAGAAATTAAACCAGGAGTTCAGAGCTGTTAGTGTCATCAGTGTAGTTAATTTTATGAAAACAAGACCTTTAACTTTAAAATCCAGGGAGCTATTTACAGCGGTGATACCAAAATATGCAGATGCTCAAGTCCCTTATATAAAATGGTGTGGTATTTGCATATAACCTATGCACAACCTCCCCTTCCTGTATACTTTAAATCAGCTCTAGGTTACCTAATACAGTATAAATGCCATGTAAAAGTTGCTGGTGCTTGGCATATTCGAGTTTGCTTTTAGGAACTTCCTGGAATCCCCCCACCCCCCACTAGTATTTTCAACTTGTGGTTGGTTGAACCTGAAGACATGGAAGCAGCTGATACTGAGGGCTTACTGTGAATGAATGAAATGAGAAATGACCAAGAAGTTAAGAGTCTGCCACATACAGTTTTGATGATTATCTCATAGCAAAGATTTTTGCTTTTGAAGAGTTAGAGAACGTAAAATAGTAATTACTAATTGCTATGCAGATATTTTTGGATAAAAGAAAATACACACTGTTGATCATGCTATTCAGGATGAATAAGAATAAGAAAGTAAACTTATTTTTAAGAGAGAGAGTACTGTTAGCAAAAGAATAGTTAGGAAACAAATGTTTGGAGATGGTTTGTTTTGTGATTTTTGTTGAGGGGGAAGAAAGATAATATATATTAAGTGAACTTTAAGAACTTTGAAATTTAGGTATATCTTATAGGAAAACCCACATATTTGCACCATGATTTTCTTTTTTAAACAGCACTGTTTCATAACTTGTAAATGAGAAATAACTCAAATAGTCGTTGATAGTGGAAGGGGTGGTACAAGCATACAGTGGCATATCAGTTCAGTTCAGTCGCTCAGTCGTGTCCAACTCTTTGCGACCCCATGAATTACAGCACGCCAGGCCTCCCTGTCTATCACCAACTCCTGGAGTTCACTCAGACTCAGGTCCATCGAGTCAGTGACGCCATCCAGTCATCTCATCCTCTGTCGTCCCCTTCTCCTCCTGCCCCCAATCCCTCCCAGCATCAGAGTCTTTTCCAGTGAGTCAACTCTTCGCATGAGGTGGCCAAAGGATTGGAGTTTCAGCTTCAGCATCATTCCCTCCAAAGAAATCCCAGGGCTGATCTCCTTTAGAATGGACTGGTTGGATCTCCTTGCAGTCCAAGGCACTCTCAAGAGTCTTCTCCAACACCACAGTTCAAAAGCATCAATTCTTTGGCACTCAGCTTTCTTCACATGACTACTGGAAAAACCATAGCCTTGACTAGACGCACCCTTGTTGGCAAAGTAATGTCTCTGCTTTTTAATATGCTATCAAAGTTGGTCATAACTTTCCTTCCAAGGAGTAGGTGTCTTTTAATTTCATGGCTGCAGTCACCATCTGCAGTGATTTTGGAGCCCCCCAAAATAAAGTCTGCCACTGTTTCCACTGTTTTGCCATCTATTTCCCATAAAGTGATAAGACCAGATGCCATGATCTTCATTTTCTGAATGTTGAGCTTTAAGTCAACTTTTTCACTCTCCTCTTTCGCTTTCATTAAGAGGCTTTTCAGTTCCTCTTCACTTTCTGCCATAAGGATGGTATCATCTGCATATCTGTATTATTTCTCCCGGCAATCTTGATTCCAGCTTGTGCTTCTTCAAGCCCAGCGTTTCTCACGATGTACTCTGCATATAAGTTAAATAAGCAGGGTAACAATATACAGCCTTGACATACTCCTTTTCCTATTTGGAACCAGTCTGTTGGTCCATGTCCAGTTCTAAATGTTGCTTCCTGACCTGCATATAGATTTCTCAAGAGGCAGGTCAGGTGGTCTGTATTCCTATCTCTTTCAGAATTATTCACAGTTTATTGTGATCCACACAGTCAAAGGCTTTGGCATTGTCAATAAAGCAGAAACAGATGTTTTTCTGGAATTCTCTTGCCTTTTCCATGATCCAGAGTGAATGAGTCAATTTGGACACTGATAAAATCTATTTTAGAACCTCTTCAGACCCCAGAAAGCTCAGAAGGGAGTGAGGATGAAGGTGAAACCCCATTAAAGGGAAAACCTGAATATGCAAAGCCTGGGGGGGGCGCAAAAAACGCAGGAGGTTCTTAAAGCTACAGTCCCTTCTGCACCTTTGGGCAGGACGAATTTCCTTTACTTCCGCTTCTTCCTCCTGTCTTAATGGCTGGAGTGACTCAAGCTTTTCCTTCCTTGTAGGGACAAGGGTTCTGTCACCTCTCTAGAAAGGTATTTGGTGGGCTCAACAGGAGGGTGACTTGGAGGCTATGACTATGACATTTCCAAAGACAATACATGAACAAGTAGCTCCTGGGGAAGATCCTAATAATCCCAATGGGGTGTATGAGGCTGTACACAGATTCCCTTCAAAATACTAAAGGAACTTAGGCAAGCTGTTCAGAATTTTGGAGTAAATTCTCCTTTTACCTTCGGAATAGTGCAGGGACTAGCTGAGGGTCCCTGTTTGATTATGGTTGCTCATGACCAAGTCAGATAGATCCCCGTCTCTTTAGATCAATTGATAGACAGTGGAAATTGGGGGACAACTCAAGAGCAAGTGCTTATGGAAGATCAGGCTATAGAACAGGTGAGGCGCTACTGCGTAAGAGCCTGGGGGAAAACAGAGGTTAAAGGACAGGCTTTCTTTACTTCAAGAGATCTCACCTCCCCAAAGGGGCAGTCCCTACTGGGACAACATTACCCCTGTCAGCAGAGCCAATTTGAACACTGGTTTAAATTTTAGATAAGAAACTATGACTGCAAAAAGGGATCACGTTTTTGATACTGAATGGCCGTGATATTCTTTAGACTCCAGAGAAAACTGGTTTAAGCGAAATCTTTTTTGAAATTGCAAAACCTGTTCTTCTTGCATGTGGAATTTAAAAAAATGTTGGCTTGTTAAAATACTTTTTTGCAGCTCCAGTTCTGCCTGAGAAACAAAAACAGGCCTGGGAAAAAACCTAAAGTTAACTCTTATCGTGTCCTTGGGATACGCAGCCCACTCTATCTGGGACTCCAGCCATGAACAAATCGGTAGAACTCAAACCAAGAAGAAAAAGAAGGGGCAAAGATACATTTTAAATATTAAGCAGAAAACTGTGAGATCTCTGCCTATATGTCTGTCTAAATTTATGTGTGTCTCAGTGTGTGCCTTCATCCTTGGACAAAATTGCTTAAGGCTGATTGGACAATGAGCTCTATTTAATTGGCCTAAAGAGAAGTAAGTGCTTACAAATCAAACAATTACAAATTCAAAAAATTAAAATGAATTTCAGGCTTGTATGAACTGGGAAATATTCACTATTAAATTGATACCTGGTATTAATGTTTATTTATTGACTTTGTGAAGATACTTTTGCAGATGACTTAGCTTTGGGTGATTTATACTTACAGATCTACAGAATGATGATATAAAGTACAATTCGTGGTTGCTAAAGGAAAGTAAGATGTGTTTTTAATAGAAAGGTATAAGTAATGGCATTACATCTATTAAGGAAAAAGGAAGTACATTTGAACTTACAGGCGCTATTCTCTGAATGGGCAAATAGAGTGATAAATACAGAAGTATAAAAAAAGGTTTGTGATAAGTGGGAGAGAGTTTTGTACAAGATACAAGTTTCTTAAAGACATTAAACTGCCTTTGAAATCTTGTATTGTTACTTTGACTAAGTGAATAACTATTGTTTCATAATGAATATAATCTGAAATTTGATTTTCTCTTCCTGTTTAAAAAAACAAAGTCTTCTTGGAATATGACTTTTGATAACAGACTGTAAATTTCTTTGTCTTTAAGTGATTCATACTTGCCTTTAAAATATTTTGTTACTTTGATAAAATAAATGAGTGTTATATCACAATGATCTATGGAAACTATGGCACATATAGACAAAGCTTCTACAAAATTAACCCCTCATCAGAAGATTTAAAATGGATAAAAAATGGCTATAAACCAGACAGTCGGGGCTATTGGAAATCCAAGGTGGACTCCTGGATTTTCCGGGCTCCCTAACAAACCTCACTTTATTTGATAGGATAAAACCTTTCCTGGCAACAGGGTTAATACCTCACAATAAAAAAAAAAAAGATTAAAATACATTTTCTGCAATCTCCAGTGATCAGGGCACCCACTTTGCTGGACAGGTTGTACAGACACTGGCAAAAATTTCATGAGCTTCTTAGAGACTATCACATTCACTGACGTCCTTTGTCGTCAGGCAAGGACCACAAAACAAAAGGATTGGTTACATGAGATTGAACAGACTGTTAAATATGACTGCAATTTTCATGACTTTTTGTCTGACATGTTACTGGATTCTAATCTTTGTTTTCAGGTATTAAAAAACTCTTCTCCTCAAGTCACTGATGGTTTAAAACAATTCAGTGATTTACACCTGTGGGTAAAATTAAAACATTTTTCTTTTCTCTCTGTCTCGCCAGAAATTGGAGACATTTATGGGTTCTGAACAGCCTCATCAAGGTACAAAAAAGACTGTCTCCAGACATACACAAAAACCGCGGCGTATACTGGGGAGCTCAAACTCATATAGATGGGGATTTTAACAGTTTGGTGGATTTAGCAAATGAAGTGCTACTCTTAGGAAAAGAAGTATAAAATCTTAAATTACAAATATATTTAATGTGTGACTGGAACATTACTACTTTTTGTGTGACCTCCCCAGGAATATAACCAATCGAAACACTCCTGGGAAAAGGTTAGACAGCACTTGAAGGGCCATGCGCTGACAACCTTACACTAGGTATTAAAAAGCTACAAGCAAAAATCATTGGCATGCAACATACTTCTTTCAGACTATTACCAGATACAGGTACACTTCATGGACTAAGCAGAGGGCCTTAACTCATAGAGTCCTCAAAGGCATCGGAGGTGGTCTCATTGAAACACTAGCTATGTTTTGCTGTTTCACTATATAATCTTCTGTTTAGTCCTCAGATGCATGCGAAAAACCCTCCGAGAACTAATAAGAAAGAAGTTGCGAGATCAACATATCTTCTGCTACAAAAACAAAAAGGGGGATATGCAGGGGTGAATAGTCAGCTGCCTGTTGCTCTGGCTAAGCCATGAGAAAATCACCATGGGAAAAGAATAAAAGCAAAATATAGCAATACAGCATGACCCAAATAAAAGCACATTGGGCTGATCAGTTGGGGTCGTCATACCCTGCTAAGCTAAGGAGAAACATAGTGTGGGCCTTGGAACGCTGGGTCAGCGCAAGTTCAGAACACTGCTTGTGCACACAGTGAGATGTTTTCCCAAGGCACATGCAGGTCTATGACCTCCAGCTAGGTGATAGCCCTTGTACAAGAAAGTAACAGATAGTTTAAAGTAATCAATAAAATGGGAGACGTAACCAGGGACACAGGAGGCTGACTTCATCGTAGCGTAACAGATACTTTCTGCTTGCCAAGACACTAAATAAGAGTGATGTGGCTCCGAGGAACAGGGCTCTTGACCCAAGAGGTCTTGAGTCCCTGGTCCCATCTTTAAAACTTTACTTCTGTCTCTAGTTTCTTTTTCCCAAACTGTGCGTCGACCATTTTCAATCCCTACCTGCCGTGCTGGCTGCAGCAGTAATGCATATTGTATTTTACATCAGTGTAAAGTGGCAAACATAAAACTAAACAACCAATATAAATATGGTTAGACTAGAAGGAACACTAATTATAAAGTTCAGAAATAATAAGAGGCTTCAGTGGTCTTGATAATGTTGTATTTTTTAAACTATATGGAAGGTATGTGGGTATTTAGTACTCTTTAGCTGTGTGTATACTTTGTATACAATAAATATGGTATTTCATGATTAAATAATTAAATCATCATGGGACAACACTTTAAACAATAAGTTTAAAATGAGATCAGTTTTGAGCTTTAAAACAAATTACTAATTTATAAAAGAATACGATCCCGGTTACAGCCAGTGAGTGTGCCGGTGACCAGAGCTCAGTCGATTAGTTAACAGTTTCCTGAACTTTGAATCTCGAGCAAGTGACTTTCAGAAAGGAATCAAACAGAAGGTAGAAATCACTGCAGCCCCAGGCAAGGCTGTTTTCGGTATAATTTTCAAAGTGTTTGGCTGCCCAGCCTTAGGGACTCCTTTGCTTCCTGAGGGTTTTCCAAACTGTCCTTCCAGGCTCCCTTTGATTTTTAGAGTCTGCTATAGTTTCTGTTAAAGACTCCTCCTTCCTTTGCTCCTTTCTGTATTCCTAAATTAAAAACAAATTTAATGATAGAAACTTTCTAACTATTTTTAAAACTCTTCTAAATGAGGAGTTCTGGTGACTTTTGAGCCCATTTGTTGAAATTTGAAACAGCAGCACCTTAATTGAAAGAATATCAAGATAATGGCAATGATAACAAAGTTCTTTTTTTGTAATTGGTAGTTGGGACCGAAGAGTGGGTGATAAATACAGTTATCCATTCAGTTTTACTTGCATTTAGATATCTTTGTAAGGTGGTGATGATGTTTTCTCAGGTGAAATAGGCATTAAAAACAATCTAAAATATACTTAGAACTAGGCTTTCAAATCATTGTATCAGAGTATTAAACCAGTGTGTTAAAAAATAAGCATATTCTGTTATGTTGTTCTCAATACTTTTGTATTATACTTGAATGAAAGTTATTTTTAGGTGAGAGTAAAACTTTGTCTTTTGAAAATTCTTTTAATAAATATTTGTATTTGTATTAATAATTAGTACAGTATTATATATAATGAAAGGTTACAAAATCACTACAATTTACAAATATTATATATAGTGGTTCATTGGGTTTTTAGGAATAGGAATATGTAGTTTTATTGTAGTTAGATAACAGTTATAGCTGAAAAAGAGCTCTCTAAAAGATACCTAAAGCCAAATGAAAGTAAGTTGATCTAGACTAATATGTCTCAAAATGTGATTCTTAAGTCACCAGCATGCTTTTTTGAAGACCCCATACAAGGTCTGCTGGGGGCAGGGAAATGGGGGTGTGGGAATCTGCATTTTGAGCAAATAGTAACAGCAAACATTTTGTGGTGTTTACTATGTCTCGGGAACTATTCTAAGCACTATATATTAATGCTTTCTTCCCTGTCAGGTGTAGTGAGTGAGTGAAGTTGCTCAGTCATGTCTGACTCTTTGCGACCCCATGGACGTAGCCTACCAGGCTCCTCCATCCATGGGATTTTCCAGACAAGAGTATTGGAGTGGGGTGCCATTGCCTTCTCCAGGGTATCTTCCCAACTCAGGGATCGAACCTGGGTCTCCCGCATTGTAGGCAGATGCTTTACTGTCTGGGCCACCAGGGAAGTCAGGTGTAGATACTATTGTTACTATTCCCATTTGACAGAGGAGGAATTTAAGGTATAACAGACTAAGAAACTTGCTAAGGTCATACAGCTCAGGAGTCTTAGGGCCAGGCTTGTATATGGAAAACATCAAGGCATTTGCATTCCCACTGCTCTAGTCCAGGCCCTTTAAAATTGAAAAGATTTTACTCTAAAAGTGAAGTTGGGAGGATGGTGATGTGTAGTGGATTTCACAGTTCTCTCATGGGTAAAAGTAAAAGCACTTCTACTTTTTTATTAAGTAAAAGCACTGAGTAAAAGCTGTCCTAAGGCCGCTTCATGGATTGTGAAACTCTGCAATATTAAGTAGTATGCTCTTCAGCACATCATTAAAGTTATATTAGTTTTTATGGGTTAATGGATTTCCGTCAGTCCAAGTAAAGTTCTTTGTTTGATGTGCATGCAGTACAACCTAGATGGAATCACATGTTTGTTCAAACTGAGATTTTGTTTTAATTAATTTGGGGGATTGTCTGCAACATCTCTGGTGGGTGAATATACTTGATTATAACACTTACTTTTGGAAATCTTTCTAAAATGTATTAGCATACTTTGAGCAAAATGTTGCCAAGTTTTGAATATTGTCATTGTTCCATCTTACACATTGAACCCTCAAATTATAAATTGAATTTTAAAATAAAAACCAGGTTTTATTTCTTGGTTTTCATTTCTCCAACAACAGTGGTTTTCAGCTTGCTGCACATGCAGATCACCAGAGAGGCATTTTAAAAAAGATAATCATATCTGGGTCCCACCCCTGGAGACTCTAGTGTGTAAGGATTGAGAAACCAGTGTTCTAGAAGAAGGCTGTATGGAGCAGTTCTCTTGGTTTCTTTTTGTTGTGGTTCCTGTAAGTTTTGATAATAATGAAAAATACACTTGAGATTAGGAGTTAACTAGAAAATAGATGAACTATTGTTGATAAATACTCTTAATTTAAATGTGTAACATCTACATTTTTTCCCCCCCTTTCAGATCTATTACTAAACATGGGTGCATTTTTGGACAAACCCAAAACTGAGAAACATAATGCTCATGGTGCTGGGAATGGTTTACGTTATGGCCTGAGCAGCATGCAAGGATGGAGAGTGGAAATGGAAGATGCACACACAGCTGTTGTAGGTATTCCGCATGGCTTGGAAGACTGGTCGTTTTTTGCAGTTTATGATGGTCACGCCGGATCCCGAGTAGCAAATTACTGCTCAACACACTTATTAGAACACATCACTAACAACGAAGACTTCAGGGCAGCTGGAAAGTCAGGATCTGCTCTTGAGCCTTCAGTGGAAAATGTCAAGAATGGTATCAGAACTGGCTTTTTGAAAATTGATGAATACATGCGTAACTTTTCAGACCTCAGAAATGGCATGGACAGGAGCGGTTCAACTGCAGTGGGAGTTATGATTTCACCTAAGCACATCTACTTCATCAACTGTGGCGATTCACGGGCTGTTCTGTATAGGAGTGGACAAGTCTGCTTTTCTACCCAAGATCACAAACCTTGCAACCCAAGGGAGAAAGAGCGAATCCAAAATGCAGGAGGCAGCGTAATGATACAGCGTGTTAATGGTTCATTAGCAGTGTCTCGTGCTCTGGGGGACTATGATTACAAGTGTGTGGATGGCAAGGGCCCAACAGAACAACTTGTTTCTCCAGAGCCTGAGGTTTATGAAATTTTAAGAGCAGAAGAGGATGAATTTATCATCTTGGCTTGTGATGGGATCTGGGATGTTATGAGTAATGAGGAGCTCTGTGAATTTGTTAAATCTAGGCTTGAGGTATCTGATGACCTGGAAAATGTGTGCAATTGGGTAGTGGACACTTGTTTACATAAGGTATGTAAGTCTTTTTTTGTTACAATTAAATGCCCTCTTAATTTTTAAAAGGCATGGTAAGTAAGATTAAGCAAACTTTTAAGTTTTAAAGCTTTTAATATTTTCATTAGGAAAGTCCTAAGTCCTAGATATTTTAAAGTTATTCTCTTCCCAGAAATGAAAATTTTTTTTTGCCATCCTCATTTGTCTAAACCTTCTAATTTGAAAATTAAGTCTAATAAACTTCTGACATTTGTTGTCATTTAAGTGCTTTATGACTTGTTGTTGTGGCAAAGGCATCTATACACAATTGTGACTTGATTAAAATTTTCAGCATTGGCAGTACCTGTATTTTTTGGTTTGCTTTGGCCACTTGGCTTGTGGGATCTCAGTTTCCTGAGCAGGGATTGAACCCTGAGCCCAGGCATTGAAAGCCTGGAATCCTGATACTCAGCCATCTGGGAACTCCCGGCAATAGCTGTCTTATGCCTGGTTATGTAGCAGTTTCATTTAAAAAAAAAAAAAAAAGAGTGAGAGCGTGATTGTATATTAGACACACAAGAGATCAAGAGCTGCATAAAATACTGGAAGGTATAACAGAAGCCTTAAAACTAAGTAAAGTTTTGTAATTTAGCTATGAGCTTACTAGCAGCTAAGACAGAAACTGAAGTAAGAGTTGTATATTTCTTATTCTGTAGTAGTAAAAGAAGCGTTTTCTAGCCATAAAACCTAGAAGGAATTTACGTGTGACTCTGTGTAAATATGACATGGTGGATAATATCTTACTTTTATAGGAGATAATTCCGTAGAGATGCCTTTATCATCCCCAATTAGAAAACCAAAGACTAGTATAAAATACAATCTTGTTAAGAATTCCTGTGGAACACTAAAGTTTAATTTACATTTGCAATATTATGTGAATCTTATTTCGATAGAGTAATAGAGAGGAGAATCCCAACTAACAGGTAGTTAGCAACTTCCTTTAATGTCTTTAAAATATTCAGTAATTTCAAGTGGGCTTTTGACAGCATCTATATAGCAGTCAATTAAAATTTGAGTTATCTGACCAGAACCTAAAATATGTAAGTATTCTGTGACTCTGATTGAAGAAGGTTTCAGGACAAAACTAACCTTTGGTTATGTGATGTAAAGATTTTGACTGACTGACTCTGTCTAGATCAGAGCCACTCTATTTCCTCACCATGTAAGTTGCTGTGAAAGATACAAGCATAGCCAGGAAGTTTCTCTAAAGGTCCCTGGGTCTATGGAAACACTCAGGTTTTGTTGAAGTATCTATTACTTTTCCATAGGATGGGAAGAGACACCTTCAAAAAGAGAAAATAAAAGGGCTGGTGTTTCCAGCTTTTTTCTTGATGGTATCTCTAAGTACTCTGCTGTTCATTCGTTTGTTTGTTTTTAAAGCATGTTCTATCGTTTTTGCTTCTCTGGATGAGTTAAGTACAGAAATACTGATGGTTGTCAGTGATCAAGTAGTAAGTTGTTCTAAAATTGTCTATCTCCTTGGACTCTATGTGGAGAAATTGTGACGTGCGGCTTTTTGAGACAAAAGCAAGCATGTTTTTTTTTCGCCTAACTGGGAACTGAAAACAGTGTTTTCCCCGATTATTTAAAACAAAAAGTTTGTTTATTGAAAACAAGGCCAGACAATATAGGATGTACATGTATATTTTAAGGTGATACAGAAGATGTAAAGGAACACTTGAAAATTTTGCCACTGACCTAAGTGGGCTATTGTCTTAGTTGTGGTATTTATTTTTTTCATCTTTTTTGCCTGCCTTGAATGTGTATATTTTTATAAAAAGGAATTCATTATACTTGTTATTCTGCAGTCTGCTTTTTAATTCAAAGGTATATTGTAGAGAGATCTCCATGTCTGTATCTATCGATCAAAATCATTTTTCATGGTTGTGTAGCAGAATGACACGTAGTTTTGAGGGGATAGCCAGAAATCTATTATGTCTATAATTTAGAGTAAGGAGAGAAGTTTGTATTCTGGATAAACAGCACAGTCTCTTTCCTATAAAGGATATTAGTTTTCAGGAATTCGGACCCAACCATTTTGAATGGAGTTTAAATCATTCTGGTGGTGTATCTTCCTCTGATGGTTTTTATTGGTTTAAAGTGATTAAATATTTCTGTTGATGGTGTTAAACGATTCTAGGCAGAATCTCAGAATCTTAGAAATGACAAATAATAGTGAAGAGGGACAAGGGGTTGGAACGCCACATCTCTATTGAATTTAGTTGAATGAAGTTGACCATCTAGTGCCTTTGAATGAAGTTACATTTATATTGAAATCAATTTTGAGATGCCTAGCTAGCTCTTTTGTGTTGAAATGGAATAGAGGTGAATTTTTTGAATCACCACATGCGACTTATGGAATTAAAGCTCTTACCCATTCCTGTTTTTCTGACTCCATAATACTGTCCTTCCACTACTTTATATTGTAAAGCCACCAGTTAGCAATATTTAAAACACTAGGATTAAAATAGAACCTATGATTGCTTTCAATTTAGTCTGAAAGATTGAATCTAAATTTTAAAATCCATGGAAGGTGTGTTGGCCAGTGCTTGCCCTGAG
This sequence comes from Ovis aries, assembly GCF_016772045.2. Classification (NCBI taxonomy): domain Eukaryota; kingdom Metazoa; phylum Chordata; class Mammalia; order Artiodactyla; family Bovidae; genus Ovis; species Ovis aries. The sequence goes on along the minus strand of NC_056056.1, from coordinate 80,093,031 downwards.
CAAATTGCTCAGTAGGTATTAGCTGATTTTTTGTGTGTGGGTGGTGGAATAAATTTTAAAACATTTTTTAAAATTAATTTTTTATTGGAGTATAGTTGATTTACAGTGTTGTGTTAGTTTCTGTTGTACAACAAAGTGAATCTAGTGACCTGTTTTATATATAGTAGTGTGTATATAGAGAAGGCGATAGCACCCTACTCCAGTACTCTTGCCTGGAGAATCCCATGGACGGAGGAGCCTGCTGCGCTGCAGTCCATGGGGTCGAGAAGAGTCAGACATGACTGAGCGACTTCACTTTCACTTTTCACTTTCATGCATTGGAGAAGGAAATGGCAATCCACTCCAGTGTTCTTGCCTGGAGAATCCCAGGGATGGGGGAGCCTGGTGGGCTGCCGTCTATGGGGTTGCATAGAGTTGGACATGACTGAAGTGACTTAGTAGCAGCAGCAGCAGTGTGTACATGTCAATCCCAGTCTCCCAGTTTATCCCTCCCCCCTTCCTTTAACAAGCTCTAAGTTTGTTTTCTACATCTGTGGCTCAATTTCTGTTTTGTGAATAGATTCATTTGTACTTTTTTTTTTTTTTTTTTTTAGATTCCACATGTAAGCAATCATTGATATGTCTTTCTGTCTGACTGACTGCACTTAGTATGAAATAAGTATACTCTAGGTCCAGGTGTTAGCTGCTTTAGGAGAAAGTGTGAATGGAGTAGGTTGAATTTTTAACTAGATGCTTTTAAGATTTTTTTTTTCTGATACTAGATTTAAGTTAAGTGTTGGGAATTTCTTGATGATCCACTGGTTATGACTTGGTATTTTCATTGTCGGGGCCTGGGTTTGATTCCTGGTCAGGGAACTTAAGATCCTGCAAGCCTTGGGGCTCAGCTAACACGTTAAACATTTGTCATTCCCTAATAGTTTACAAGGATTTTTATATGTTAACTCACGAAATGTTGGGATATTATGATAACCATCATAATCACAATAGTATCAATAAATTTCTTTTTATGAGCCAGATGCTATTTTAAGCACTTTTTACACATTTTAATTTATTTAATTTTCACAACAACCGTAACAGGTAGCTAGAATTATTGTTGTTATTGATGGTCATTTATCAGAATTGCTATTCAGCAGTATGAAGCTACAAGAGTTGGATGATTCTGGTCAGGTATTACCCTATTCAGATAATTAACTCTAGGGGGAAATGGTCCCTAAGGAAGCAGCTTTTCCATTTTATTGCCAGTGCTAGTAGCATTTCTGGTATTTATGCTAATTTCCAGGTGCATAGAATGAAAGTGAAAGTGTCAGTCTTTCAGTTGTGTCTGACTCTTTGTGACACGTGGACTGTGGCCCACCAGGCTCCTCTGTCTATGGGATTCTCCAGGTAAAGAATACTGGAGTGGGTTGCCATTCTCTTTTCCAGGGAATCTTCCCAACCCAGGGATCAAACCCAGGTCTCCTACATTGAAGGCAGATTGTTTACTGTCTGAGCCACCAGGGAAGCCCGTGGAATAGAATATGTAATAGCTGTTTGCATGGCCTTTAAGAACTTTATAGATCACATTCATTTTATTTATCCTCATAGTAACCTTCTGAGGGGAACAAAGTAAAAATTTGTATTTCCAATTTGTAAGTAAGGAAATGGAGGTTTGTCATAAAAGACTTTTTTAAAAAAGAGAAGCTATAAGTCAGATATTTGAGTTTTGAAGCAGAGTCTAGAATTTAAGCTTTCTGAGTTAAGTTTTGCATGTATGTTACCAAAGTTTCCCACTAGATTTGATGAAAAAAATTTTTCCAAGGGAAACTTTTAAGACCTTCCTTTCCTTTTTTCAGTAATTACAAAATTAAAAAAAATTTAAACAAAATGATATTTGAAGTGAAGTTATTAATCTTTATGTCTCTTTGTCAGTCTCATTAACTTTAGGTAGCCACTGTTTACAGTTAGCTGTATATTCTTCCAAATAATTCTCTGTGTTTATTCATAAAAATAGAAGTGTGAAAAGTAGGATCATGTATACATGTTACTCTGCTAGCTCTTTGTTTTTCTTAATCATAAAAGTCAATATTTGTTCAAGTTTTTAAAAAATATAATTTTATTTCCTGTAATCAATCTATATACCACCTGTTAGAAGCTTATTTATTTTAAAGCATGAGATATAATGCCTGATAATTGGATTATGTTGAGGGGAAATTAATAACATTTTCCAAAGGCAATATCAATCTAAATCACTGATAAAACGTGGAAAAATGTACTGCTGTACCCCTTAGAATAGTTGTTTAACCCTAAACTCAGGAGCTTTTTGATTACAGTTTTCAGAAAATATAATCATAAATAATGCAAAAGTAGACATAGATAGTATTAGAGTGGAGTGTGGCTGGGTTTTTTGAAGTATGGAAGATAAGGATGTAAAAATACAGTATATGTAATGTAGAAATTGCGAAACTTTGTTGATGTCTGAATATCTCAGTAAGTTTTTTTGTAGTGCTACTTAACCATATTAATATCTAACAGTATAAGTATTAAGTGGTTAGATCCAAACTTAAATGAGTATACAAGTAATATTTAACAAAATATTACACATACATGGAAAAACATTTATTCCATTCTTTTAAAAACGATAGTTACATAGTATGATACGTGTGCACCTGGTGGACATGGCACAACTTCTCAAGCCTTGGAATCATTGGATAGTGCCACCCTTGGAGGACTTGACTTTAATCACAGTAACTCCTAGAACCTCTGCTTTGGGAAAAGAGAATGTCACTGAGAGGACTATAGCGCTATCTAATGTTAAAAGTGTGAACTACCTCAAACTAGTTTGGAGTGTTCACAGATACTGAATATTGCTATGTCCTTCCCTGCCTCATTTAGAATATCTCTGAGGACATTTGGCATCCTGGGGCTTTTTGGTACCCTGTTTAGAACCGCAGTTTCAGTATTAGAACATAGGCTCTTTGGAAACAGACAGCTTGGTTTTGAGTTGTGCTCTGCTGCTTGGTGCAAAGCATGGGTTTCTTCATTTTATAAAATAGAGATAGTAATATCTTCTTCATGGAGTTGCTGAGACTATAGCTTTTGGCAAGTGCATGAACAGTATCTGGTTTACAGTCCTCAATAAATTTTAGTTCTGTTGATGACAGTTATGAAACGAAGAGGTAAATTTGTGCAAAGGGAAATATAGTTTCAAGAGAAGGGAATGGTGGGAGAATTGAGTGTTTCAGAAAGGAAGTAATGATAGCCTTCATCTTTCATGGGTAAGTGGAAATTTGGGCTATTCCTTAAAATTGGCTGTTTTGAGCGCTGTGTAAATGTAATAACTACAGTGAGTGGCAGATTTTAAAAAATTGGTTTAAAGAATTACAACTTTGTAGTGTAAGATTCTGTTCACAGCCCATTTCATATGCTGTGTTCAGGACTTGATCCAGAAGGCTTCAGAAGCATGCAACATTCAGCTTTAAAACTAACAGCATCAGATTATTTTCTGATTAATTGTAGATACTTACGGCAGTGCCACTGGTTAGTTTGATCTGTTGTTCAGTCACTTAGTCATGTCTGTTCTTTGCAGCTCTGTGAACTGCAGCACGCCAAGCTTTTGACCCATAACTATCTATTATCTAGTTCTGATTTCTTTAAGTGCTGCTGCTGTGCTGTTGTCAAAATTAAAAAATGAGAAGATGCTGAAGTCATCAGTTTTTAAACATCTGGCTGATTGCTTTACTTGTTCAAGTTGATTTTTGCATATTTCATTTGTGGACTTTACAAAAAAATATATACTGAATATGCAAGGATGATTTATCTCTAGAAAACTAAAGAGTCATAAAGGGAACGCTCTTTTTCAATTGCTATATAAATTGTTATAAATTAATATGTAAAAATTAATGAAATACACCCATACTTTGTATTTAGGGGAAGATCATCTTTATGTATGGAGAAGGCAATGGCACCCCACTCCAGTACTCTTGCCTGAAAAATTCCATGGACGGAGGAGCCTGGCAGGCTGCAGTCCATGGGGTCGCGAAGAGTCGAACACGACTGAGTGACTTCACTTTCATTTTTCACTTTCATACATTGGAGGAAGAAATGGCAACCCACTCCAGTGTTCTTGCCTGGAGAATCCCAGGGACTGGGGAGCCTGGTGGGCTGCTGTCTGTGGGGTCACACAGAGTCGGACACGGCTGAAGCGACTTAGCATCAGCAGTAGTGTCTTTATGTAGAAATAGAATTACCATCGTTGAAATCACACATGCTGAGATGTTTATGTAAATTATTTTCTTTAAATATCTTCAGGTTCTTAAACTTTTTGAAATTATCTTTTAGTTAATTTTCCAAATAATAGGATGTATGTTTTATAACTTATAAAAATCTAATGGAAATTATATATATATGATAGATTAAGAATGGGTAAACAATGCTCATACTGTTATTAACAAAATAGAGAATAGAAGAAACTGGATTTCTAAAAATGTAAGGTGTTAATTCTGTTTATTCATAAAATTGCTTTAAAAAGTCATTGGTATTCATGTGATGCTTGATTCTTGAATATCTATGGTATAAAGAGTTTTCCTGACCTGAATTTACATGGTAAAACCCGATTCCTATTCCTATGGGATGTATTGCTGTTTGGAATTGTAGGGTGTATATGTGGGATATGTGTATGTATATCTTCATATATATGTGTGTGTGTGTGTGTGCATGATGATATATATATTCATATAGCCAATGTAGTTGTTGTTGTTGTTGTTGTTGTTTTGCCACACCACATGGCATGTGGATCTTAGTTTTCCAACCAGGGATCGAATCCGTATCCCCTGCATTGGAAGCACAGAATCTTAACCACTGGACCATCTGGAAGTGTCCGCCAGTGTATACTAGGTCATTATGAAAGTTTTGGTGGGTTTCATTAAGTAATAAAATTCATCTGGGCCAGTTGGAAATCCTGATTCTTTTTTCCCCCCAGATATTAAGAATTGAATGATATATTCATGATGATTCTTTCTATTAAAGCATAAGAATTTTTACAGAGAATTACTGTTTTCGAAGTCTTCTTAAGACTCAACCTATACTGCCTTCAAACTTTGCTGCATTGAGGTTTAGCAGTTTTTCAAGGCCTGCCTGTGTTTGACTGTGTCATGTGGGTCCCCAGAAGGTGGCAAGTCTTAACCAAAGAGCGCTCACCCAGATTCTGGCCACGATGACTGCAAAGAGCAGCATGGGTGTGTTGTTGGCTCTCTTCACTTGGGTTGGCAAATCCCACCTCCATTGACTTAATGTTTTAGAGAGGTAAATAGAAAAAAAAAAAAGTTAAAAGAAGATCACTATTCTAAGAACAGTTTCATTCGGTTTTAAGAAACTCAGTAAAAGTAATATACCTTTAAGAAACTGTTTTAACTTTATTGCTTATAGTCTTGTGGTAATAGAGTAGTGTATATCCCATGTTTCCTTTTTGATACAGATCTTTTGTGATGGTGTGATTAAAAAGGCAGCAGTAAAATTTGTCCTTCAATTAGTAGTTTTAGCTGCTCTCTCCAAATCCTGACACTGTCTGATGTCATTTCTTCAGAAGTTATTTCATCTGACTATACTATGATACTATACCCTCAGAACAGTTTCCAGTTTAACTTTTTTCTCTGCTTGTTTAGTTTAGTGTCTTGGGTATCCTAGTGATCCACAGTTTTCATCCATGTCAATTTAGTAGAGTTTCAGTAGCATTGCTCCAATGCAGATTAATTAGCTAGGGGGAAAAATGCATATTTTCTTTGGGAGGATGCATTTTGGGCTTAAGTCGCTTTCGGAATATGCAGTGTTGAGTGGGAAACAAAGTTTTTAGAAGATTTAATATGTATGAAGATATCTTCATTTCTCAAGTAGTACAGTAGACAGATAAGAGGAGGTGCATAGATTCAGAAATCATAAAATAATTACGATCTACCACACCTAAGAGTCCTTGTTTCTTCAGGGTGTGCTTCAAATAGTTGTTTGAAAATGAGTGCGTTGAAGGTGTACATTCTGGATGATTAAATAATTGCTTAAAGTAAATAATAGTTGGTAGACTTTAGAAGTATAATTTTTATTTTCTTTTTTTTTAATATACAGGGAAGTCGAGATAACATGAGTATTGTACTAGTTTGCTTTTCAAATGCCCCCAAGGTCTCAGATGAAGCAATGAGAAAAGACTCAGAGTTGGATAAGTACTTGGAATCACGGGTGGAAGGTAAGAAAGATGCTTTTTTTTTTAAATTTAGAAGAAAAGCAAAAGTATTATTCCTTGTTTGTCAAATAATTCTTTTAAAATTTCCTATAGATTTTGGACTAAAAATCCATTATTCAGGAATGAGAGAGGGGAAAGCTAGTCTCCTTAACTTCAACCTAATTTGCTAATTGTTTGGGTTTGAATCTTTTGTTTACATATGTTCCATCTATTATTTTCCCTTTTTTCTTCCCTTTTGGGTTAATCAGTATTTTCTATTTAAGTTAATCCCTGCATTTGCTCATTAGTTATACATTCTTGGAAATATTCATTTAGTGGTTACCCTGATAGAGAATACATTTTAGAGTCTATGGCAGGATTGCTGGTTTAATACTTTAGTTTTATATGTGCTACTTTTCAGATATAAAATTATTTTGTATGACGTTATACATGTCAGTCTTACTTATTTTGCCTCAATGTCATTCTTACAAAGTTCTTTCCTCAATTCAGGGTTACATTAAAAAAAAAAAATACAAGATTTTACTTTATATTTTTTAAACTGTTTTTATATTGGAGTAAAGTTGATTAACAATGTTGTGATAGTTTCAGATATACAGCAGAGTGATTCACTTATACATGTTATACATGTCTATTCTTTTTCAATTCTTTTCCCATTTTAAGTTGTTGCATAATATTGAGTAGCAAGTCCAGGGTTACATATTGACCTATATTTTTTCCTAACACCTTTATGGCTTGATCATTATTACTTTTCAGTAGTAAATTTAAATGATACAATGATTATGGTGTGGTCAGCTTGTTGAATTTGGCCTATTTATGAGTCATGTTTTAGATCTATAGTAGCCGTAGTAATTGGTAAAAGTTTTGAAATGCAAAGATTGGTGATTTCAAATGTGTAATCACCAGAAGAAAACTACATTCTTTTGCAGATTTGGTGGCGAGGGGCTGATTTATCTTTGCTAGCTTTACGGTTGTCTGCACATCTAAACAAAGGTGCCATGAGGGTTTTGTTGTTGTTGGTCTGCAATTTCTTCAACCCTGAACTGTCAGTGGAGTTGTGTTTTCAGCGTAATGGAGAGATAAGGAACATGTGAAAACACTTGGAAGACCGTGTCAGAAGCCTTTATTCCTGTTGATAATGTCTTAATTATTAAGAGGAGCTGTTTATAGGAGTTTTTAGTAACATACATTTTCTGAAAGGTCGAGTGTATTGGGGTGGAAGGTTGCTGGTTCAAATTTGTCAGAAGATGAGGAAGAGTTTCTTATTGTCCTATTTCCTTGTTGACAAAAAAGAAGCTAGATAGTTTTCATTTGGGGAAGAACTCTAAAATTTGGTCAATTACATGTTATATGATCTTGCTGCTGCTGCTGCTGCTGCTAAGTCGCTTCAGTCGTGTCTGACTCTGTGCGACCCCATAGACGGCAGCCCACCAGGCTCCCCCATCCCTGGGATTCTCCAGGCAAGAACACTGGAGTGGGTTGCCATTGCCTTCTCCAATATGATCTTGACCAACTTGTCTAATCTCTCTTAAGGCTTCAGTTTCTTTATTGTGAACTAAAGGTAAAAATACCAACCATACAGTTTGTTTTAAATAAATGAGATAACTTTGTTAAGTACTTGGTAATGTGCCTAGCACACAAGTCCTCAGCAGACTGTAGCTTTTATTAACTCTTCCGTAACAGCTAAATTTTAATTTCTTAAATGTGTGGTCAGTTCAGCTCAATGTGGGTTGTTAACATTTAATATTAATTTTATTTTGTATGGTTTTAAACTATCCAAAATATGTTATATGGCAGAGATAACAAATATGTATTAATATAATGTGATCATGGGCCCTGTGGCAGACACTTGATTATAATCACTCAATCAAAAAACTCTTTAAAATCCTTGAAAAAGCAGCCACTACAGATCAGTATGCCTCGGTACCTAACTTCTTTTTTATAAGCAGTTGTTCTTCAAGAGCTCTATATTTCTGTTAGGGTTTAAAGTCATGTAATCTGATATTAGAATTTTGAGGTGAAAGCGTTCTGGTATATTGGCAGGTCTGTGTATGTGTTTTTATTGGGTGTGCAGAGGGGAGGTATAATGTTAAATAGTCTTTAACCTAAATTGATTAGATATCTGGTGAATGCCTTCTGTATGTATTCATTACTTCAGCAGTCCCTGAGCATGAGAGTCACTGGGAAGGTAGCAGAAAACAAAGCAAATATGTTCCTGATCTCACGGAGTTTATAATCTAGTAGAAATCAGTATGTGTGTGTGTGTATTTTTTTTTTTTAATAGAAGAAAACAGAACAGTAGGCAGACAGTAGTAGCAAGGAATATTGGTTAGGAAGTTCTTTTTGAGGAAAAACATTTAAGCAGATGACTGTATATGGGAAAGAGTGGCTATTTGGGGAAAGAACATTCCAGCAAAGGAAGCAATAAGAACTGAGGAGTGAATGTGCTTAGAGTGTATGGCTGGATCAGAAAGAGCTGGTAGAAAAGTGAAAGACTAGGAGAAATTGCTAACGAGCAGATCATGCACTACTCTGCAGACGAAAATGAGGACTTTGGACTTAATTTAAATAGTGTTGGGAAGTCATAGGGGATGTTGAGCACAAGGGTAACTTGATCTCACTTTTTAAAGACCTCTCTCTGTTGCTCTGTGAAGAAGAGATTGTAAAGAGGGACAGGAGAGAGGAAGCCAAGAGACCAGTTAGAAATGCATTGAAGCAGGTGACAGATGGTGGGGGAGGATTGGATTGCAGAGTCACCAGTGGTATGTGAAAGTTGGTTGGTGAAGTGCTAGACGCAGTGGTTTTGGGTTAGGGGAGGTTGTCCCTCATGCCACACACAGCAATGTCTGGAGACAGATGTGGTCTCATAAATGAGGGTGCCACTGACATCCAGTGAGTGAGGCCAGAATGTTCCTTAACATTTTGCAGTGCACAGGACAACCTTCACAGCAAAAAATTGTCTAAAACATCTGTAGTGCTGAAGTTGAGAATTCTTGGACTATAGAGATAGAGTGTAAGGTAGAAAAACACAGTCCTGCCTTCATGAAGTTTACAGTCTGTAATCTAGTAAATATCATGTACAGTAGGAGTATCTAGCAACACTCCTATCCAGGCATGGGTCAGAGAAGGATCTGAGAAAGTTATACATGAGGTTGAAACGTGAAGGATGAATACACTTTAACCATACAAAAGGGTTAGTTGAACAGGTTTAAAAAGTGTCGCAGACCAAGGGAGGAAGGAAGTACATGTGAAAATCTAGAAGACTTCTTTGAATAGCTCCTTTGGCAGTATAGCTAGGGGTGGGGCAGAGTTGAATAGGAGCAGTGAAAGTTAAGGTCATGGTCCTTGTGAGGGATGCATGGTAAACCGTTTGGGTTTTGCCTCTTGAGGGCTGCTTAGGACACTGCTTTGTTGTTGTTTTAAAAGTAAGTTTGCCGTTGTCTGATTTTTCAAGAAGTTTATTGTCTTGATACTGGCCAGATAAATCATGCCTTAAGAATCTGTTTTCTGGAAATTGTAAATATAAATGGAACATATACATGTTTTATTTTGTTAGAGTATTAGCAAGTTCTGAGATTTATTTTCCTTTTTTGTTTTAAATAAATTGTGCCTGGTGAAAATAATAAAGCAATGGATTCATAAAGGCAAAAATAAATAGATTATAGAACATACTGTTTAGACAAAAACCTATAAAGCAAATTTTAATCTTCCCTTCTTATAATCCTTATCCTTTCATTGCTTTTCTTTTTCTGTAATTATAGCATTAATAACTTTTATATATTCATATAAAATAATGTGTTTTCATGTAAAAAAAATGTTTTCCATGTGGCTGTGCCTTGTTCATAGGGATCATTGTAGTGATTATAAGCCATTTCACTCAGTGGCTATTCTGAAGTTTTCTTAACTGTTCCTTTATTGGACATTTAATGTTCCAGTTTTTGCTTTTATGAATAATGCTAGAATGAGTATATATATGCAAATAACTTTTTATCTTACCTTTTTTTGTTCCTTGTTTGATAGTATTGCCAAGTAGTACCTCTTTGATTCACTTTGTGAATTCTGAGTTATCACATTAATTCAGGAACTCTTCTTACAAACCTGCAGAAATTATGGAGAAGTCTGGTGAGGAAGGGATGCCTGATCTTGCCCACGTCATGCGCATCTTGTCTGCAGAAAATATCCCAAATTTGCCTCCTGGGGGAGGTCTTGCTGGCAAGTAAGTAGAACAAAAAGAACTAATTTTAACTTCATTTATAATTAGTAATTAAATAATTTGGGTTTAGAAGTACATCAATTATCTAAAGATGAAATAGGTTGACAGTTCTTATACTAAAGAACATTTAAATTTCATCCAAAAGGTTTTCTTTTTAAGACATTATTTATTATATTCTTTGGAGGCTGAGTATCCTTCCCTTAGTAAATGAGAACAGATGGATTGTGCAGGATCAAATTCTGAGAGAAATGCAGAAACTGTTCTTGGCAGGTATTTATTGAGGCAGTTAATTTTTGACTGTAGTCAAGATATATGAAGTATTATTTTAAATATGCAGAAGCTTAATAACTATGCAATTTAATAAAACTAAAGCATAATTTTTTTTAGGCGCCATGTTATTGAAGCTGTTTATAGTAGGCTGAATCCACATAGAGAAAGTGATGGGGTAAGTTTTGTTTTATTTCTTAAGTATTTTAAATAATCTTATTATATAAACAGTGGCTATAAATATACATATACACAATGACTGCTTTTCACTTTAAGGAGTCAGTTAAAGTTTAAGGAGATGTATTGAAGTGGAAGATAGAGCTAAAGTTCTGTTTTGTAGATAGGTCTGTTGTCATTTAATGGGCATCAAATACCTTTTTGTGTGGGCTGTACTTATTTCTTCCCTGTATGTCTTGCCTTTCCTTCTCCTTCTCCCTTAAATCTTAATTTTGAGGCAAACAAAGAATGTGCTTTTAAATGTGTCCATTTCTCCTCCAGCAGGCTGCTGCCATCACTGGAAGTTAGTGATCCTGATCAGACTAGACCTTTCAAACTCTTATTTTATAGACTAGACCTTTCAGTGCCTCTTTTGTGCCCAGTTGAACACCTGAGAATAATTTCATTCTAGCCTTCTTGTTGTGCTCTGGGTATATATGTTGAACTGAGATAACCATTTTTTGTTGTACTCTGCTGTGCTTCATCAGAGCAAAACTCTTTGTCCCTTTGCCTTCCTTAGAAATACTGATCAACTGCTCCTTTGTAGGTTTTTAATTTTATTTTAATACTAGTACTAGGAGGCCAGACAGTATCCTTTAAAAAAAAAAAACAAAACTGCCCTAAATTTCAAAGTTAGTAATTCAAATAACTGTTTTCTCATAGAGTTTTCAAGTTTTTGGACGTCTAAAACTGAACAATTTAATTTTAACATGTATGCTTCAAAGATTTAACAGAGCCAAACTTCGTAATAAAACTTACTGAGAGGAAATAGCCTGTGTGCTCCAGCTCCTCTTGGCAGGTCTTGAGAGACCACTATCGGCCACTGGTTGTAATTATGTGTCATTTTAATTGCATTGTTTTCATTATTGCACAGCAGTATCATATAATTTCTTTTTTCTTAGCAATAAAAGTTACATTGGCTAAAAGGGAAATTTTTACAACTAATGCATTTTAGTTACCTGAATAAAATGATACTATATATTGCTAATAACAGAATTTATACCTGGGTTTAGAGCAGTGATTCTGAGACTTTCTTTTGTGTCAGGTACCTCTAAAGTATTCAGAATTGTGTCCAAAGCTGTGGAAATTAATTTAAGAATAAAGATAACATCATCTGATGCATTTAGACAACTCCAAACCAAACAAGTGAGGATAGGGATGTCAAGAAAGATGGTGGTAGTTGGGAGGTAAAGAGAGCCTTACCTCTTCAGGTAGATTATAGGTTCCACGTAGCAGCCACTACCAAGGTTGGAGGAACTAAGCCCTCAAGTAGTTATTGATTCATTATTAGCCACATAATTACTTGTTCCCTCACATGTTTGAAAATGTAGTCCCAGTGTGTAATCTGAAAAATTATTTCATAATATACTTGCTAGGTTTCTTAGTCTCTCAAGAAAGTTCGCAGCTTTTATTCCAAACAAAAAAGTTTATAACCCAGAATTTCTGTTAAACATATACCAAGGATGAACAACACCAACGAAAGGATGAGTTTTAAACTTTCTTTAAAAATAGAAAATATGTATTATACATAGTAGCTCTGTAAACAGTGCATAAATAAGCAACAGAACCATGAAACTGAGGAGAGCTGCTCAGGATATAAAACTGGCCTTAAAGATGATTATTTGAATTGAAATTGAAAGTGTTAATTGCCCAATCATGTCCAACTCTTTCCAACCGCACGGACTGCAGCCCACCACCAGTCTCTGTCCATGGCATTCTCCAGGCAAGAATACTAGGGTGGGTGGCCATTCCCTTCTCCAGGGGATCTTTCCAACCCAGGGATTGAACCCAGATCTTCCACGTTGCAGGCAGATTCTTTACTGTCTGAGCCACCAGGGAAGCCCTGGTGATTATTATATGATTGTAAATCAAGAAAATGTATAGTTACTCACCTTTGTATATAAACACTGATAATCCACCATGTAATGAGTGGATGTGGGAGGAGATTATGAAACATAAGGCAAGGTCCCCCATCCCTGCTCTGAATGCAGCCAGCAGTGTTCATACAAGCAGAGAAGTTAAGTTATAAAAAGGTTTCACATCATTTCCCAAAGAACAAAAAGAAATGCAAAATATAGACCGATTGCCATGCGAATGTCAGATTTTCAGAGATAAGATGAGATTTGAAGAATGGTTTGCATGACAGAAATTAAAAGAGGGAGACTATAGTTCGTGTGGATTGGGAGAGGCAGGAACAAAGTTTAAGCTGTCTCTGAAAGAGCGGATGTCATTTTGGCTCGAGCAGGAAACTGCTATGGTGAAAAATAAGAATTCAGGATGCCAGAAGTATTTTTGAAGAGACTGGAGACACCTTTTGAACTTTATATTTTTTAGAATGAGGAGCCGCTGTGTGTTTACAGCATAAGAATGGCAGACTCAGGAGTATCTGTGGTATTCTAATCTGTTAGAAACATATGCAGTATTAAATTAAAGAGATGCTAGAAGTCAAGTAGTTGTGAATGATCACAGAGATACTAAGTGTAAACTCATTAGATAAATGTGTGAATTAGAGAAACTTTCTTGTTTACTATAAAAACGCGCTTGGAAGCCCAGAATCCTATGTTGGGAAACATTACTTTACCCTTTCAGAATAATCACAACCTTAGAAAAAATGTTGAACCATAATCAAAAGTAGAAGTATACTAAAAAATACAAAAGAAACAGAAAACTGAAGAAATGATAATGTTTGATTAAGTTCTTAGGCCGTAACTTGAAGCACGGAAGTGCTCCATGAATGCTTCTCAGCTTGGTCAGATCTGTGCTAAGTGGAAGTTGCTGCCAGGAAGTACAGAGTGGCAGGGACTGATACAGTTAACTCGCAGAATGGGCAAGACAGGAGTGTGCTAGAAAGACAGAAGAGGAGACAGTTGTATGGGGCGGGGGAGGGGAGGAGCTCACTTTTAAAATATTTTTTAAATAAAAATAATTATTTATTCAGGTATTTAAAAATACAAATGCTAGTCACAGTAAATCAAAGATTATTTAGAATCCTAAAACATCTGCTTTATATTAAAGATAGAATTGTTCTGCTATAAATGCTTATCAGCAGTATCAGAAATGGGTATCCATTCATTTTTCTTATATTAAAAAAAGCCTTTTGGTTAATAAAAGTATTTTTTAAAAAAGCTGAGTTGAATATAAGTCAGAATATATTTAAATATATTCAGGAAAGTCATTATTTAGGGGAATTTTAAATTGTTTTACTTTTTTTTTTTTTCTGTTCAACTTTCTGGAATATGTTCAGTCTTCTTAATGTGATACTTTCCCAGCTTTAAAATCAGTATCTGGAAAAGAGTCAAGCTTGAAATTTTAATAAAGGGTTTTGTGAATCCCTCAAAAGTTTTTGCAGATATATTTATGTGTGTGCATAAATACTATTTAATGTTTAGAGTATGTCTGATTTTCATTAGTTCCTCAAAGGAGTCTGTCACCCCCAAAAGAATAACCTAGGGGACCAGAAAAAGTAAAAAATTACATTTTGCTCTAAGTTATTGTTATATTATGTAGGGCTCTGGGATAACCCCCACTCTTTCTTCTTTTAAAATGCTAGTTTGTTTTTAATTGAAGTATAGTTGATTTACAGAGTTGTGTTAGTTTAAAGTGTACAGCACAGTGATATACAGTTTTCAGTTTTTTCAGATTCTTTTTCATTACAGGTTATTACAAGATATTGAATATAGTTCTCTGTGCTATATAGTCCAGAAAATGCTAGTCTAGTTTTATAACTCGAATTTAAATTCTTTTGAGATCTGGGACTTCATCCAATTTGTCTATAGCTATTCCCCAGCACCTTTAATAGTGTCTTGTATATGTTGAGAGCTCAGTAAATACTAGTTAAATAAGGAACATTTCTGTTTCTTTCTCTATAGTTGTATGCTAAGACTATCTTTAAGTCATATATTTTAAAAACTAATTTGAGGTTGCTCATGAGTAGGAAAGTTTATTATTTGAGCTTTGTACTTTTCACGCCAAAAGGTTAACTTCTTCCCTCAAAGGAGACTTAAAATACTTTTGAATTATTATACCAGTGATCAAATAGCTGTATAAGTTGATGATTCTTCAGTGATAAAGAGGAACTTGTATTTTCCCAACTCCTACTTGTGCTAAGCCGTATCTGCATAACTGTATCTACATACTGTGTAGGTAACTCAGCATTCTTACCTTACAGAGAAGACTAAGAATTGGTGCAAAGGAGTAGCTTGCCCAGGCTGCAAAGCTAGATGAATCCAGTAGCTAGAATTGGAGTGTGAGTCAGAATGCCTCCAAAACCTGTTCCCTTTATACCTTTCCATGCAGCCTCTCTAAGATATTTAGAGATTACATATGTGTCTATACCCCACCTCTGTCTCTCGTGTAAGAAAAATCATTTCCAGTTCTCTAGTAGCCTTAAAATATTCCATTTTTGATGAGGAATAGTTTATAAACTTGTTGAGATTAAGCAGTCAAGCCCAGTGTCTTATTAGTTATTTTTCATTTAAATATACACTTTTATTCTAATTAAAAATAAGGTATTTGGATTTTGAGAATGGGAGGAAAGAAAACAAAAGCCCTCCAAAATCTTCCTTTTCTGTTTTGACATTACTAAATTTTATAGACAAATCTTTTTAATTTTATTTCAAATAGATCAATTATATTTTTATATCACAGTTTTAGGACTTTGTGAATACTGGGTTTTTTTTGTAAATTGTTTCTCATTTTTTCACTTGTCAAAGCATTTTTTATGGAGAAGATCTACTTCCACTGTTTGACAACACACTAACTTTAGTCACTGTTTTTTAAGGTGTCATTTGACATACTCCTCCTCCTCATAGCTTTGGTCTTGACCATTTTTAAAATTATTTCAGATTGACTAAAGTTTACACGCTTCTTGCAGATGATATATAATTTATTAGATTCTTTATTAGTCACCCTTAATTATATCTCATGAAGTCATATTTGAGAATCTTCTAAAGATTACTTTTACCTGACAAGCAGGGATGAGGACTCCAAAAAAAGAAAAAAACCACACAGTAAATATCTGTACTAGCATTCCTTAAGTTTTCTCCCCTGTTTGAAGAGTTTTGCTTATGGCTACTATGTTTTTAAAAAATTGCTGCAGATGAATTTTAGCTGATTAAATTCTATTTTTAAAATGTGCTTAGATTTCCCTACCCCCCTTTTGCTGTCTCTTTTGATTTATCTATGTTCCTGGGTCTTATTTTGTGTAAGGCAATGTTTTCATAATGAGAAATTTAATTCTCAAGCTGAGTTAGTCTAGGTGACAGTAAAACCTTAAAAACAGAATCTGAGGGAAGAGTCCTAAATTCCCATGTCTGTAATTGTCTTAAATTTATTTTGCAGAATAATTTAAACTGTCCCATCTAATATGATTTTTGTGTCCTATAATTTCATACATTATAGACTTCAATATGAAATAATTTGTGGTCCAACTCAACAGTAGTTTTAATTATTTATTTAGTAAGCATCTATTTATATGAGGCACTTTACTGTGCAAAACTGTTACCATAATGTAGTCAGAAGAACATTCAGAGGGACATTGATGTTGATTACACTTGTACACACATCTGAGCTCTGTCACTTACTAGCATTGTCATCCTGACAAATAATTTAAATCTCTCTGTGCGTTAGTTTCTTTGCTTATAAAAACTAGAGTTACAGTATCTATTACAATAAAGTACCTACAAGGATTAAATGAAATTATGTATATAAAGTTCTTAGCATAAGCATTAATTTTTCATCCCTAGGTGGTTGGGAGGATACAGAAAGGAATAGAAGTTATCTTTGTCTAAAAGATTTTACAGTGCAACTGGAGAGACTTGTCAACAGTTGCAAGGTGAAATAAATTGCTCTGACAGAGGTGTAAACTTGAGGTACCTTTTGTGTGAGTTCAGGTAAAGAAGGTGCAGCTAAACAATAGATTCATTTTCTGATATTAATGAAAATCCATGACTGTTGTATAACAGTATTTTGAAACATCAGATGAAATGGAGAAGTTTCGCCTATCTACTGTCTAGCTCAATAGGAAAATGTAATTTGCTATCATATAGAATGACTTAAATGTGGTCATTAACTCAAGTTCTTTTCAATTGGCTATTGTAAATCCATTCCTATTGAATTTAGAATTTGGGTTTTGTGTGCTTTTTATAAAGCAACTACTCTCTCCCCAGCTACCACTACTGTAGCATTTCACAGAAATATAGATGATTACTGTGATGATAAAGATGTCAAATGGAGTGTGAGATACATCCATGTATAACAACTTTCATCCAACCTTATCAATAAGCTCAGGGAAGTAAGACAGTTTATCAGTCGTTCTCAACCTTTGCCTTGTATCAGAATCACCTGTCAGTCTTTAAGAAAATCACCCCAGCTCACTGAATCTGAATATCATGGGTTGGAGTTTGGCATCTGTATAATTTTAGAAATTCTACAGGTGATTCTAATGTGAAACCAGGGTTGAGTTCTCTGTTGTCCACTTGATTTTGTTTCAGTGTCCAAGGGAGTTGTCAAAGGTAGTTGTTGGTTTGAGGGCTTTTTATTTGGAGGGCAGAGAGGAGTCTTATACCCTCCATTAAAAGTTCTTTGTGATACACTCTCAAATAGAAAATTTCCTTTTGGAAGACCTGATTAAAAATTGATAAGATTTATGATCAGCAAGCATTTAACTCATTGTTCCATCTTAACCTTTCCTGAATGGATTCAAATTAGAAACTGTATTTAGGGAAATAATGTTTATTTAGTACAGAAAGAAAGGTAAATGGGGGGAGAAAAATCTTAAGAGACCAAAATTTATTATGTTCTCTCCACAAACTAAATTTTGCTAATTAAAAAGTTATTTTGATAGTTAATATGCTTGATGTAGAAAATTGAAGTAGTCAAAGCATCTGAAACTTCATCACCCATTATTATCATTTCTATATTGCTGTGTTTCCTTTCTTCCTAGGCATTTTACATATAGTATCCTAAAGAATATGGGCACCCATATGCCCACACATAAAACATATGCTGTACGCAGTATTATCTCTTGCTTTTTGCACTTTAAAAAAATATTCAAGGGCTCTCATTTTTCTAATAATAAGCATTGCCATTTAGTGTATGGCTATAGTCATTACCTTTGTTGTAGAATTACAGAGTAACAGCCTCCAAAGATGGTTAAGAGTTTGTATCAGATCTGTATCAGTAGCCTTTTTGTATTTTATTTTCCCAACGTTTTATGGTGAAAACTTCCAAACATATAGAAAAATTGAAATGGTCATAGTGGACATCTGTACCTTATCTAGACTCAGTAGTAAGTTTTTACAGTTTACCATATTTGCTCTCTTTGCTCAATGTGTACATTCCAGGCCTTTTTTTTTTAACTGACTGAACCTTTGACAGCAAACTGCTGATAAAATATTTTACCTCTAAATATTTTGGCACACAGCTCTTGAGAATGAGGACATTTGTCTATATACCTAAGAAAATTGGTAATAAATTTAATATCATCTCATATAAAGTCCACATATTTTCAGTTGTCCATAGAATGACTGTTAAAATTGTTACGTGGGCTAGTCCAGTTGTTACCAGTTAAGCATGGTAAGCAAACCTTTAATTCAGCTCCCAGTTTGTTTTTCCCCTTAACACTGAAAATAAGTCTAAGCCAGCTTTTAATAGGATGTCTTACATTCTGGATCATACGCTAGTTTCTTTGTGGTGTTTTTTCACATAATTCTGTGCTCCCTGTTTGCTAATTATATTGGGGATTAGCTTAATTAAACATTTTTTGGCAAGATCACAAGACAGCTTTGTCCTCCCTAGCACATCATGTCAGGAGGCACATATAAGGTAGAGTTGTATCTGTCAGCGTATCAGTATGATCAGCTTGGCTGTTAGAGATTGTTCTGCAAACAAAGTTAAGTAGCTACTGTAGGAGAAATCTGTCAGTTTTACAAAATTCAGTACAATATAAAAGTATTGAGTAGTTTACTATTAATATTTTATTATAATGTTTAAAATGATTTCTTTTTAATCTAGAGATTTTTAGTAAAATATTTAAAGACAAAAAATAAGTAGAATTTTTATCCACAGAAATTTTACAATACCCCCAAATTTAGTTTATATAATACTACATTTTGTTTCTCTTCTCCTTCCTGTCATTCAGCAGAAATGAAGAAACTAATGTTCTAATGGCCTGCTTTCTGTCCTTTCCTATTGCTTTAAACACTAATTTCCTTTAGTACTAAATAATTATAGCCAATTATTTCCTGTTGAAGTCAGTTGCTTTTAGGAGATGCTGTGTTGCTGTTGAATTATACTAGCAAGTAAATTTCAGATTAAGCTTCAAATATCAGTGTAAAATAAGACGTTAATAGTTCATGATGCTCATTTGCTAAAAATAACTTGAGGTATTTCGATTGGAAAGTTTTGTTAATTGACACAGTAACACTTGATTCTTAATGAAATGTTCTCATGCTTAGATATATTACTCATGGTAGAGAAATGAGTGTTTTGCTGTGATATGTTATGAAATACGTGTTATATCCTAGTTTGTCTACTGACACTGGGGTCTTGAATCTTAAAAAAAGGCCTCCGATGAAGCAGAGGAAAGTGGATCACAGGGGAAATTGGTGGAAGCTCTCAGGCAAATGAGAATTAATCATAGGGGAAACTACCGACAACTTCTGGAGGAGATGCTGACTAGTTACAGGCTAGCTAAAGTAGAGGGCGAAGAAAATCCTGCTGAACAAGCTGCTACAGCTGCTTCTTCGAACAGTGATGCTGGAAACACAGTGACAATGCAGGAAAGCCATACTGAATCAAAAAGTGATCTTGCTGAATTAGACAGCTGTCCTGAAGATGCAGGGACAAAGATGAGTGGGGAAAAGCTATGACTTGACTTTGTGGTAATATTGTTGTGATCTTTGATTTGATGGTTTTTTTCTTAGGAAGTATAATGTATGCATTTATATAACCATTTTGTTATTTGAAATCTTGGTAAACTAGTTTTATTATATTCATATATTATAGCCTTGTTTTTTAAGAAGGCTTTTGCATACATCTTTATCAGATAGTTTAAAATTGGCTATATTCTAGTACTTTGAATTTAATAAAATTACATGTCATTTCATATTGTATGCCAGAAATGAGGCTAACAGTTTATTAAAGTCAGTAGTTAAATTCATACTAGGAAAGGATTAGAAATTACCGATTAGCAAGATTACTTTATATTGTGGAAAAAATTGTTAATGTAGAATTATACTGCTTCACATATTAGTACATTCATAGTTAGCTCTGTAATGAATTTGTGTTTTCTTTAGTAATTTTAGTTCTTCAAAGAATGGCAGATGCTGTCCTGTAATTTCTTTTTTCAAGGATGATAATTTGTGTGTTCTTGGAATTGTTTATATTTTGCCTCTCTGTAGTTTTATTTTTTAGTAGTTTTGAGATTCCGGATGTGTGGTTATTTTTCCTTTTTCTGTATCCTTTATGAAACATCATTTTTGAAAAACCTGTGTATTATTCATCCAGCTTTGGTTTGTATATTCTGTGTAGCCTGACTACATACATCCAAATGTATGTCAACCAAGTGTTTAGAATGAAATTATACATGTTTAAGTCCAAATAAAGCATGTGATGTGGAATAACCTATGCATGTTGTACTTATTTTTAATTTTTTTAAAAAACAACCAGGTTTGGTATATTGGAAAAATAACTTGAATTTCATTTGTATCTATATAAAACTTAGAAAACTTTTGGTTTGGTGCGTTTTTCATTAATTAAAAAAATTTTGAGAAGTCTTGGTTACTCAAAGTAAATCTATTCTGTTTCTTAACCCCCTTTGTGACACAAAATATTAATCTTTGGACAGTATGAACACATGTAAACATGTCAGAAGGTTGTCATGATGAGCTTTTTAAAGATTGCAAGACTTTGAGTTTTGCTAGAAGTATTCATCAGAAATTAGTAATGCAAGAAGTAGAAGATGTTTTAAATAGTGGTGGCAGATATGAGTTTGACTTTGCTAAAATGAATTTTTAAAATACAAACAACTAAATCACATTAGAGTATTTTTTAAAACAATTGTGTATGTAGAACATTTTAACTTTGCTTTTTCATGTTTTATATTTATCATGTGTCTAAAGTTGCTTAAGGTGCCATAAGTTGAAGCTTTGCAATCTTTGGATATAGCTGATGTTTTGATCTGTTTTTCCAATGCCAGAATATTTTTAAGTGGTTTGAGAAAGAGGAAGTCATTTGGTGGAAAGGGGAGGAAAAAACCCAACCAGTTATCTATCTATATTAGATAGATCCATGTGTGTATACACACAGTATACAATACACACAACTCTCTCTGTAAAAGTACCTTTCAGACAAAGAAAGGAAGGTAACTTGTTCATCTGATTTTGTTTTCTTTTGAAATTCAGTCCAGCCTGGAAGTGGTGTAGGTAAATAGTAATAATATTCTTCCTTTTCTCTTCCTGTAGGGTGCTGGAGATCTAGAAGACCCATGGTAGCCTTATAAACCTTCTAAAATGCTTTTGATTCTGAAAATTGGGGGAAAAAACTTTTAATCACAATTTTCTTCAATACAAGGGAAAAATATTCTTGTGGATTCCCAGCGTTTTGTGATATGAGCAGAAAATCATTAGCATTTCCCATCATTTGTTCATATTTGTGTTTTCTGGTAATTGCCACTTGTAGCATTGCCTGTACTACAGTATTTTTGCCAGCCTCAGACATACTGGTTACATCTGTATTGAACTTTTGACCCTAGAAACCAATGGAGTTATTTCACCACAAATAACGAATATGCCTGAGGTGCATGGGAATATAGTTAGCTGTACTCTGAAGATACATTATTATTATTTTTTTTAACTAAGGCACACAACATATAAGCATGTAAGAGTAAAGAACTGTATGAGATGTTCCTTTTTTCAATTCACCAAGTTGGAAGCCTTTTGCAGCTCTGTGGCTTAAAATTTCATTTGAGCAATTTACTATAGGATTTATATTTATTATTAATTGTTATTTAATTTTTTTTTCCAATTTTACCTGTATTACCAAACTGGGTTCTCCAATAATGTCCAAATTGTAATGTTGCCTGCTTCAACATAAAGTATATTTGGCAATAATATTATAAACCCTTACAAATTTTATGCATGTATCTACTACATCCTTCAATTCTCACTAGAAAAATCTCTTGAAACCAAATGGATTAATTTATGGCTATTTATAATTTGCTTTGACATCTCACTGCTGCAAATTTTTTTAAATGATGAAATTTGCCTTTATAATGTAAATTGTGATTTTTGTTTTACATGTGGGTTTCTATAGTTTTAATTTTTCAGCTTTTAAGATACAACAGGTTTTGTGTAATTTGGTATAATTTTTAATTGTTTACATTATTTTAAAAGCTCAGAATATCACATTGAAATGACTATAAATACATTTAAAATTATCTATTTTAGATCTAAGGAAATATTACAGAGATATTTTCATGGGTTCAGTAACCTTTCATTTTATAACATTGGGCACGGTACGGAGTGGCTGTCACATAAGGTACTTGAAGATTATTAGTTTAATTCTATTTTTACAATAACCTTGAATTCTTGAATTCTTCTGAGTTTTGCATGTATCCAGTTAATGCTGAACGTGAAGAGTGAAATATTTATCTAAAAGGAGCGTGGGGGTAGGAGAGCAATGAATGTATCCATTTGTACATGGTGTACATGTTGTGGATGCTTTGTAAACATTTTCCTATCTGTTCAAATTGTGTTTCAGCAGGATGTAATTGCCCTTGTGTGTAGTTGAAATGAGTCATCATCTGGTCCTGTGTGAAATGGAATTCATGGTATTTTCTGTAACATTTTCCTGAAGCTGTTTCTGGAGAGCCACACATTTAAATACAGCTTTCTTGATCATTTCGATTTATTGTGCACCTGATTTTTTGGTCTGAAAGGAATTATTGCCACAACATATTTTATTTATTCTTTAGATTTTAGCCTTGTAAGTTAAAGTGCTTTACATGATGATGTTAAGAGCTATTTGTCCCTTGACTGGGTTTGGGGGGGTTGTTAAAAGATAGGGAATGAAGAATGCAAAATGGTTGTTGTTCAAACTGTCCACTCTGATCCAACCCTGTACTGATAGTACCTTTCCAGTATGATATTGTGATGTTTCATACAATGCAGTGAACATAACCAACTTGTTACCTAAATAAAGACTTGATAAAAACAGTGTGACATATTACTATTTTGTATGGTATTTAAAAATAAAAGTTCAGCTTTGTATGTTATCGTAAACATCTGATATAGTTAGAATATCTGTTATAAAAAATTTCATACAAAACCATGTAGGGGAGTTACAATTAAATCCAAGGAGGTATTAACCAAACTCTGTAGGACAATACTAGTAATCCCTTATCCACTCCCAAAACATTTTTATACTGTTTTAAGAAATCTTTTTCAGGGGACTTTGTGGCCATGGAAATAAAAATTTTGTGTGAGGTAGCAAAAGAAACACCCATATTCAGTATTTACTAATCTAAATTCCGTAGTCTAGCTGTTCTCGGCTGTTTTTGTTATCAGGACCCATTTATATATCTAAAAATTCAAGATCCCAAAGGACTTTTTGCTTTTGTGGGTTTTGTGTATTGTATAGAAGTTAAAACCAAGAAATTTTGCATACCATTTTAATTCATTAAAGATAAAACCATTACCTGTTAAAATAAATAGCATGTTCTATTAAGATAATTATTTTCCAGATCTAAAGAGTTTAGTGTGAAAAAATAGCACTAGCTTTCATTTTTGTAAATCCTTGAACGTTGACTGGAT
Organism: Ovis aries; assembly: GCF_016772045.2. Classification (NCBI taxonomy): domain Eukaryota; kingdom Metazoa; phylum Chordata; class Mammalia; order Artiodactyla; family Bovidae; genus Ovis; species Ovis aries. The sequence continues at coordinate 80,069,318 of NC_056056.1, read as the reverse complement.
TCTCTTATTTACTTTTGCGTTCAATCTGTTGCAGTGTGGCACTGTGTTCGCTGTATATAATGAACTCTGGCTTCACACAAATAAGTATTGGAAAAGAGTATTTTATTTTAATATCTTCAGATAATTATGGATATTCCTCTTTGATACATTATTAAAACTTCAGAGCAGGTAGCTTCTTAAAGATTCGTTGTAATGTGAAATCTGAACTTTATTGTCAGCTTTGTTCTCTGTTACATTAAAATCCATTTGATCTGTCTTGCATTGTAAATAGTGGATCTTTGACATTTGCATGATTTTATAACATGCCTTGGTCATTTGGAAAATACTGGTTCATTAAGTTAATGCAGTTCTTTCTAGAATATTGACATCTGATTATTGTGTGTTTATAATTTTTTTTAATATAACTGATCTTATCAGAAAAGTCTTTTTAAGAAAGCTGTCAAGCTCATGATGATGGATACAGATTTTTCAAAATTTTAATTTTCATTTGAAAGGTGAAATGTTATCATTGGCAACAAATATTGTCAGTTGTTTTCAGTATATAACAGGCTTTCTTCATTTCAGAGAAAATGCTGAATTACCACTGTCTGTCGGTCATTCTTTCAAGTTAAACGATGTTCATGTAAAGTGGCCACTAGTTCAGCACACGTGCCCCACACTTCAGCATGCTGTAGAGCCAGCACTTCTCATTTCACCATAATAGGATATTAAAAAGATGTATACTCAAGGGTAGAGGTATAATGAAATTTTTACTGCTTAAGGACCTTCTTTGTTAACTGAAATTTGTACCCCCCCCCCTTTATCTTCTGTGAGTACAAGGAAAATAGTGACTAGCTTGATGCTAGAATCGTGATTCATGCTGAGGTGCCTGCAGCTTTGCCCACCATTTCTCTTGCCCAGTCAGTGCAAGTTTTGATACTTTGAGAAAGAATAAATACTAGTATTATTAAGAAAATAGTTTTGATTTCTTGGACTTCTTTTAAAGATTCTCTGGGACCCCCAGACTTTAAGATTTGCTGCCCTCATCCTGTTGGACAGCTTGACAGTGTGTTCGTTTATCCCCAACATTACAGTGTAATAGATGAATCCGAAGACATACAGATTTGATATGAAATTTACTTGGGGGAAAAGATGTTTATGTAGTTACCATTACACTGATCCTTAGCAAGATAAACAAAGTGGAATCTTTATATTGTGGCATTTTTTTCTCCCAGAAGTTTCCTGTAATGGGTTTCAACTTGGAAAACTCGTGATGTTTGTATGGCATAGATTTGGATCATTTTAATCTTTTAAGATGACTTCTGTTATAGATTTGTGTTACTTCTTTTGAGAAGGTCTCAGTTCTGTGTTGAATTTTAAAATTCATATTTTGAATAAAATTATTTACCATGACTGAGATGTCATTTCAGGTTGGCCCAATAAAGACAGGACTTCTCTTGTTTAATGTTGATTAAGTGGATTGTGGTTTTATGCTGAATTTTTGTTGTTAGATTTTTCAACTTTCTCAACATTCAGCAAGGTTGGGGAAAGTTACCTTAGAGACTGTTTATTTAAAAGCACGCTTGGGAATTTCCCTTGTGGTCCAGTAGTTAGGACTGTGCACAGGTTTGATCCCTGATCAGGGAACTAAGATCCTGTGAGCTGCACGGCACTGCCCCTCCTACCTGCTCCCACAAAAAAAAAACCCTCTTGATTTCTGTTATACATTTCTTGTCCAGTTATGAGGCATGGTACTCATAATATTTACTGAAGATACTTACTACTTAAGATAGTTTCAGTGTGTTTGGGTAGCCAAAAATGACTGCAACTCTGATTTCGTCCTGAGCCAGGTTTATTGTCAGATGTGTAGGTCTCAGCCAGGTGTTACTTTTCATTGTGCTATCAGGCAGTTTATGTTGCTTGAATTAAACTGAGTTTTAATTGAGATTAACCTGAAGACACCCATTGAATTTCTTTTGCTAGCCAAATATCCTTGTCTTGAGTTTAGATTCATTTTTAAATGATATCTCATATTCACATTTCCTCTTCCAAATTGCCTTTATTTGTGCTTTGAAATTAAACTGGTTTGATAAGACAAAGCATTTGATGAAAGATTTGAGAGCACAGTCTGTTTTGGGTAGCTAAATAGTATTACTGAAAACTAGCATACTGTGATTTTCACATATTAAAACAGTGCACAGTGTGCATAAAATCTGTTAAGATAGTCAAATGCTAATATAGTAATCATTGAGACCAAATTTTTTAAGTTATTTCAAAGCAGTCCTGAGAGTTACTTGGTTTCAATTCTTAGGTGCACATTCTAGCAATTTCCGTTTTGTTTTTGTTTTTTTTTTTGGCCTGCTGGCTCTTAGTTTTTCTGACCAAGGATTGAATCTGGGCTCAGTGCTGAAAGTGCTAAGTCCTAACCACTGGACTGCCTAGGAATTCCCATGCATTGTCATTTTTTATGCTCAATTGCTGTGTGAGTTTTTTTTTTTTTTCCTCTAGTCAACATTGGGCATTATTCTGTAAGCCTTAATGAAAATGCTAAGCAAGTGTTTATTTTTGCCAATTGTTCTGGTGACTCCTATACTGTTATGCTATATTGTGATCAGAAGTAAAACAGTATAGCTAGTAATATAAAAGTTGCTTTTCAGACATCACCACTGATTCTCCTTCTGCTAGCTTTCCTGGCAGTGGTATTCTCTCTCCCTTATTTCCTGTTTGTTTTATTCTACCTGGCAAACACTTCTATTAAGTAGTATAATACATGGTTTTCTACTCAGGCATAACTGGTAGCCGTGCTATTCTAATTCAAGAGGGAGAGGGTGCATGATTTTGGTATTAACGGATTAGTAATTATTTCTTTTACCTGTTATCCACCACCCTAGTGAAGCACACAAGAACCATAACTTATTAAACATAAATAGAAGAATCAAAGATAGGGGTTTTCTCCCCCTTGACTATAAAATCCCTGCATGATAATGTTGGCAATGTTCATCTTTTTAGTGATTAAATCTATACAGCAAAGGTATTCTTTTTTTACCGGATATTATCCACCTGCATTGAAAATACTTGGACATGTATTAGAGGTGAAGAACACCAGTACAATCCAAGAATTACTCCAATATATGGATCTGACTGCTTCTTTCCTTTTCCCGAGTCGTTTATGCTTATTTTCAGTTGTGCACTCATTATGAAGAGATGGTTTTGCTTTATTTCTAAATCTTGAAGACATGAAGTACACTTCATTTTGACAAAATTCCACAGTAACATGATTTAAAAGACCATGTCGCTTATGTTCATGATGTTTTGCCTATGAATAAGCATTTTATAAGTAAACTGATACAGAGCTTATTAAAAAGATTGTTATTTAATATTTACTATTAAGATTAGTCTTGGATAAGACTGGTTAGTTATTGTAGTACTTGGATGCTATTGAAGTATATACTCTTAAATTGAACATTAGTGGATTTAATTGTTACAGTTTCTTTAGGAACTACAAAGCTTTTCATGAAGAGTTGACATTTTAAAATTATGTGTAGTCAAAAAATAAAGAGTCTTCAGTTCCGTTCAGTCGCTCAGTCGTGTCCGACTCTTTGCGACCCCATGAATCCCAGCACGCCAGGCCTCCCTGTCCATCACCAACTCCTGGAGTTCACTCAGACTCACGTCCATCGAGTCAGTGATGCCATCCAGCCATCTCATCCTTTGTCGTCCCCTTCTCCTCCTGCCCCCAATCCCTCCCAGCATCAGTCTTAAGAATTTTCATATATGGTTTACACTGTCTCTAAAATGTTATAATTACCAAAGGAAGTTCTAGGGTTCTAATTCTCAACCTCCAGAGCAGTTCTGCTTTTTTTTGTTGTTGAGATTCCATCTAAGATTTCATTTGAATAAAAGCTCTTGGAAAAATTTGAAAATCGCTAGGCTCAGAGAAGGTATTTGTGGACTTAGGCAGAGGAAACTAGTAATGTTTGTTTTGCAAGAAAGGAAACTCAAGTGTTTGGCTGAGCTATGAACAGTATATACAGGTTTTGATTGAGTTATCTACCTGAGTATTTTACCACTGTTCCATTTAGAAGAGGGGAGGGGGGTGTTGAACACTGTGTCTGCTACCACCTACCATAAGAGGTCAGTCACCTCGTTAACTCTTGCCCCACACTGTCTACCCACCATGTTTGGTAGTTTGGATTTTGCAGGGTGGATTATGGGAGAGGAAAAGGTGTTACTTCCAACATCAGATTTGAATTTATTCACATTATTACCTCTACATTCCCCACCTCTTCCATAAAACAAGCTAACAGTTAACTGGTTTATTTTTGTTGAGAGATTTAGATTGTTTACAACTTTTTACTATTACAAAACACTGATGCAGTAGGCATCCTGGTGTATGTCCCTTGAGTATGTGTACTAGTGTTTCTCTAGTATTTGCCTAGAAATAAAATTACTGGGATATAGAGTGTGCTTATCTTCAAGTTAATATTGTAAGTGCATTATACTCACGGTGTGCTAACTTCACTTCGACTAGAAATCTGTGAAAATTCCTGTTCCTCTGTCCCTCCCCATCCTCAGTAACACTCAGTAAAATTGTCAGTCTCTAAATTTGCCATTCATTTGAACGTGAAATAATAATTAATTTGCATTTCTAGTTACATGTGAGGCAAACATCTTTCCTCTGTGTGTTGGCTATTTGGGTTTCTTCTTTGAATTGAATGCCCATGACTTTTACCTGCTTTTCTTTGGGATTATCTTTTTCTCATTTATTTGCAGTTTTATTTATTTATTTTCTATGTAGTGAGGATACTAGTCCTCTGTTACGCTTTGTAAAGTGTGAATCTCAGTTGTGTCTGACTCTTTGCAGCCCCACTGACTGTAGCCCACTGGGCTTCTCTGTCTGTTGGGTTTTCCAGACAAGAATACTGGAGTGGGTTGCCATTTCCTCCTCCAGGGGAGCGTCTCAACCCAGAGACAAACCCAGGTCTCCCACGTTGCAGACAGGTTCTTTACCATCTGAGCCACCAGGGAAACCCCAGTGTGTTTGTAAAACCCAGTCTTTATTCTTTTACTTTGTGTGTGGAGTTTTTTGTTGTTTATCCATCCTTTATGGTTTATGTTACTGTCATAAGAAGTTATTGTCATCTTAAGTTCTGTATCCTGTATTTTCTTTCAAGAGTTTTTAAGTCGTCTTCCCACATCCCAAGCACATACATATAGGTTTTTGTTTCATGCTGATTTTTTTGTTGTTGTACGTGGTATGAAATAAGGAATCCAGGTTTTTTTTTTGTTGTTGTTGTTGTTGTTTTTTACATAGGTTAATTGTGCCAACACCGTGCCAACCCTGCCTAATACCAACTTCCCATGTGTATATGATCCATTTCTAGTTTCTGAGTTTGGTTCTATGTCTTTTTGTCTGCTGCTAAGTTGCTTCAGTTGTGTCCTACTCTGTGCGACCCCATAGATGGTAGCCCACCAGGCTCTGCCCAGACAAGAACACTGGAGTGGGTTGCCATTTCCTTCTCCAATGCATGAAAGTGAAAAGTGAAAGTGAAGTCGTTCAGTCGTGTCTGACTCTTAGCAACCCCATGGACTGCAGCCCACCAGGCTCCTCCATCCATGGGATTTTCCAGGCAAGAGTACTGGACTGGGGTGCCATCGCCTTCTCCGGTCTTTTTGTCTAACCCTATGCAAATGTGATACCATGACACTTTCAATTGCTGTAGCCTCATAAATGCTGATACTTAGCAGGTGTGTGTTGTCTTCATCTTATATAAGCCTAGTTCCTTTTAATAAAAATGAAGTTAATAATATACATTCTTAGCTCTTAGTAGCCTGCATCCACTTGGAGGATCTAATACTGAAAATTGCTCACCCTACCTATGAAAATGTGTGTGTGCTGTTGCGTATTTGCATTTTAAACTGTAGCAAGGTAGCACATCTGTCACCCTGACCCTTTCCTTCCCCTGTAAGGCTGCACCAGTAAGGGTGCCTTTCCATGCTCTGTTGGAGTTTAAGGCAAAGGAAAAATTAATAACTGTCATTTGCAATTTTTTGATATTTTGTGCATCATGGGTTTTTGCATTCATTTTATTCTTTTAAATATCTTAAAATATTTCTCTTGATTACTGAAGTTTTTGGTACTCCGTATATTTTGTCTCCAAGGCAGGTACCTCACTTGCTTCATCTTAGTCCCAACTGATAAATATATTAATTCCTGAACCTTTGAAGTGACTGTCTCTAGACCGTTTTCCTGATTGAAGGCAGACATTACCACAGAGGGATCTCTCTCTACTAGTTCCCTTTAGCATAGATCAGTTTTTTTTGTGTTGTTTTCTGGGCCACTTAGAGAAATGGAGGAAAGGCTTTGCTTCCCTAAGCAGTGAGCCATCATTTAATATTTTGAAAGCAAAATGCTCAGGGAAACCACAAGTTCCAAAAATATGTAATTTATGGGAAAGCTTTAATCTGTGAAATGTATTTGAAAATAGTATTTTCAAAATAAATAAGGGAAAGGGAGAACTATCTTAAGTCAATGGCATCTTACAATTGCCATTGGCTAGGCGGTTGTCATGGCATAGTTGCACCAACTTGTCATAGCCGTTCACATTTTAATTCCACAGTTAGGTTTTAAGTCTTAAAAAACTTCTATTACAATAGATATAAAATAATCCTAAGTGTTATTAAAGCATTGTTTCGTGGTTTAATTCACACCTTTTTTCCTTAGTCATATGTAAAGGAACGGCATGTAAAATAATGAAAGCTTAAAAGTTGATGGAGTATGATATATAATTTATAAGCACAAAGTATGTATAAAACAGGAGCTTCCCTGGTGGCTCAGAGTTTAAAGCATCTGCCTCCAATGCAATTGACCTGGGTTTGATCCCTGGGTCGGGAAGATACCCTGGAGAAGGAAATGGCAACCCACTCCAGTATTCTTGCCTGGAGAATCCCATGGATGGAGGAGCCTGGTAGGCTACAATCCACGGAGTCGCAAAAAGTCGGACACAACTGAGTGACTTCACTTCACGTATAAAACGCCTGGGGAAAATGCCCATTAAGTAAGTGCACAGTAAGTGTTCTGGAAAGTGTGAGAGTTTTATTTTCTCTTCCCTCAAAGGTTATATAAAGTTTTAACATCTGTTAAAGCTAGTAGGTAAGGGTGTTTGAATAAAATTTTGAGTTAAAAAGTAGAATACAGAAACTGAATTCAGTTTAGTCTTGGATTGCTTTCCATGAAGTGGGCACCAATATATAAGCCTGGCAATATACAATAGTGCTCATGTTTTCTGTTTTGCCAGTATTGCAAATTGCCAGTCTGGTGGGTATAGTAATTTGTGATTTTCTTTTAAATTCTCAGTTATTTAGTTACTAGTGAGATTGAATTTCTCTCTCTTTTTTGGGGGGGAGGGGGTCGGAAATTGTATGGCTTTTATCTAAGCCTGTTTGCATATGTTGCTTACTTTCTGTTAACACATTGACTTTTTTCTTACTAATTTGTGAGAGGTTTTTATGTTTTTAGCAGATTAGCTGTTACTCTGTAACATATGTCACAAATTATTTTCCTAAGTTCACCAGTTGCCTTTCAGTACTGTTTAAATAGGGATGTCAAAGCATGAATGGGAGCACACTGTTCAGTTTAATCTGATACTGAAACATCCGAATTCCTGAAAAGCTACAAACTCAAAGGCATAGAATTGCACCTCCCCCATCTTACAGCATACTACCCGTGTATACTACCCGTGTCTGCTTTTTCTTGGACAGTGTTTTTTTGTTTCTATGCCAGCTTTTCCTGTAGGCAGAATAAAGGCTTTTAATCACTGTGATTGGTAAGAGACAAGAAAGAGCTAAGATGCTCTGATCTGAAGAGTACTGGATAGTTCTCCTTGGTCAAAAATAATTCTTTTATTTTCCATATAGTTTAAGAATACAGTGGGGTTTATTTTTTTGTTTGTTTTACTTTAAAAATATATATGAAGTGAAATTTAAATGAAAAGAGATGTTCAATTTGAGTTTTGAGAAGTCTCTTGGTTTTTTTAAGTTTCAGTAGTTTAGAACATTATCATTTTCTTCAACAGTTTGAACCTTCACTTGTATACTTAGACAGTCTTTTCACATTCTGAGTAAGTATTTACATGTATTTTCTTTTACAATTTTGGCCTTTTTATTATAAACTTGTAATATAAATGGAACTATTTATAAAATATTACTCCACTCCTAAAATATAATGTAATATTTTCCATTATTCCCTCACAGTAGCTGATACATAAAGTTTTTGTTTATTTGAAAGTGCCCTTTTACTATATTTTCTTGTATATACTTGTATTTTTATGAACATTCTATTTCATTACTTTGTATTGTATACCAGTATGTCATCTAAGTTATCATTGTTTTGTTTTATTTTTTTATCTGATAGGGAGAGTGCTCCCTTATTAATCTACTTAAATAAAAATTGAACGTTTATTCTTCCAGGTGACCTTTTTAATAATTTGGCCAAGATTTCACTGCCAAATAAAAATCCTGTAATTTTGAGTTGTTACGTGGTAGATTAACTTGGGGGTTTTCAGCAGAGATGAGTTCCATTCCAGAATTAGTGCTGCATCTTTTTACATAGAAATATTCCTTAGTGCCCCAGTAAAATTTTTATCTTTTTCTCCATATGTTCTATACATTTACTAAGTTAATTCTGTATTTTATATTTCTTACTGTATTATGAATGAACTGTTTTTCTTCCAATTTATTTTCAATTTGTACCTTCTTAGACAACTGATTTTTAATCTTACAAAAACCGTTTCAATTTCTATTATTTCCACCAGATGGCAGTCTTGGGCATGTCCATTTGTAAACCCGCTGAGAACTCTGGTGACAAGAAAGGCAGTGGCTGGCAGACCTTACAAGCCCTTAAAAGTACAAGAACAAAAAGGTTTTTTGTAAACCTGAAAGAAAACAAACCCAACATTATGTAATTATAGTATTTATGCTGCTATTAACCTTTAATCTTTGAGCCTGTTAATGAAGGCAGAGAACTGTCACTGTACCCTTCAAAATCATATCTTTCTCTGTCCTTGTGATAAATACCTGTGGCTTCTTGGCAGTACTTTTTGCTTTTATTCCAGAGACTTTCATGGTTAAAGGCAGGCTGTATTTAATAAAATCATTATTGTTTTCCCTCTCTTAAAAGCACCATTTAAATCAGAAGTTACTGGATTTCTAAATGTTTATGTAAGAGCATCTTGTAACTCTTTCATGATGCCCAGAACTCATTTGAGGTATGAGGTACAGAGTTAATAGCTAATATAAAGGGAAGTAGGTTTGTAACTGGCTTGTTCTACATGCATACACATCTTAATAAATCCCCTAAATTAGACACTTTTTAGCTTGCTTTTGGTGACTTCAAAGACCTATGTTTAGGAATATAGAAAGTAGTGAATTTCTCGATCAGACAGGGAATTGGCTCAAGTGCTTTCTCATAGATGCTTTTCCCAGTGGCCCAAAGCGAGTATCTTTGGACAGCAATACATCACCTAGGTAAGCTCCCCTTTTGTACCTTTCATTACAGTTCCGTTTGCTAATTTACTTTTATGTAATCAAAGAGTAGTAAGTGACTGAACAGTAACTATGTACATTCCCTTTCTGAGAGAGTTTATTTCTGCTCTGAGATTGAAAGGTGCAAAAAAAGTATTATAAGAATGAAAAGAGCAGGTTTGGTACAATGGTATGCCAAGGTTAATTCTTGCTTTTCCAAGGAAAATTGATATACATATCCTAGGAGGTGATATAGAAAAATTGCTGACAGATGGTAAATAATTTCTTTAGGGAAAATCTTGGAAAAGTTTCCTTTCACAGTTCCTAGTGATTCTAGGATGTAGTTATGTGAAGTAGCAAATTTCTTTCATGTATTACATGGATTTATTCATATTTTATGTGATCTCTGAGAATGAATGTTGAAATGGACTTCAGGGAATCCTATGCCGTAGTTATGCCTGGAGGTTTAGTGTAGTGTAGTGTAAAACATACTTTTAATTAATTTTAAGACAAAATTGAACTTGGTTAGTTCATACCACACATTTCCAAATAGCTTTGAGTAACCTAAATTATACAAATAGATCCAGAAGTTAAATAAACCTGAAAGATTGGCTATGTAAAATTATTCTTGACAACCCATGTTTGTTTTTATTTATGTAATATTTTTTAATGCTTTTTCAGGACAGGACATACATGAATCTGGCAGTTAAGGATGTGTAATAGAGTATGCACTATTATAGTGTAGTAGTGTATATAGTACACTAGTCAAATGCCTTTCACCATCAAAAGTTTACATGTCAATGCTGATTGCATTAACACTTGGGGAAATTTCACATCAGAGAGCAACACACAAACAATGTTTGTCAGTTTGAAAGAGAAATAGGCCCGTAAAGCAAACTCTGAATGATTTGTAATTTCATATTCTCAGATGTTTTAACACAGTAGTCCTGAAGAATTGTCACCTGTGTGTTCTTCAAAGAGTAATTTTATAACGGGACAGTTCTTTAAATGTTTTTATGAGGTCTCCAAGTTGATTCCCTACATACCAGATGGGCCTTTAGAAGCTCTGGTTGGGTTCTCCAGGGGCCAGAATCTACTTCCATTTGAGGGCAGCTCTGCCTGTCCTGGTTGCTTCTTCCTGTCATTTGTCTCATGAACCCCTTGAGGCCAAACATTTAAGCACAGCTCTTACAGTGACTTGCAGTATCTTTTCTAATTCTGTTAACTTCATTGATACATTGTGGCTTCAGCTGTCTCTACATCCAAACCTCAGTTCTCCAAAGGCTCTAGTTTTCTTTCTTAAAGTATACAACCCAGAACAGAACCAATACAGGTAGCAGAACTGTGGTCCTTTGTTCTAGTTACTGCCCTTTTGTTCTTCTATTTAACACTGAAATAATGAACTAGCTTTTCTGACATCCGCATGAAAATGAGTCTTTGAGGTTAGTTGTTTTTACTACTATTAATAGCCTTTCCCCATCCTGCACTTGTGCAGTTGGTGTTTTGTTCAGCCTGCTTTGCAGGACCTTCGTTTATTCTAAGTTGTCTTGTGTTAAATTTATTAACCTTTTGAAATGTTTTGGGAATCATCTAAGATATATATACTATCTTATTCTTTTCGATCACCCCAAAGTTTGAAACTTGAACATTCAATATTGAATGAAACAAGTCTGAGGATAACGACCTAAGAAGCTTCTCTTGTATATAAATTGACCAGTGTTTTAAGCAGTATCCATTAGGTAAAAATTTTAGCAATTTACTGATTCAGCTATCAGCCTGTTTCTCTCCAAGTTTGTCTGTGAGAGCATCATGGATCTTACATTCCTTGCTGAAGTCCTGCATTTCTCAAATGTTAGTCAAGTAACTGCCCTCCAAAGTTCATGAAGTACCTGCTGATACTTGGTGAACAATGTTCTCTTGCCAAAAGACTTAAGAAACATCATTATAAGTAAGGTTTTATTCTAGGGCCTTTCCTGAGATCATTGTCAAGTTGTTGCCATCTTTTACCTCTTATAAAAATTGGACAGATAAAGATAGTCACTCTTTCTAATGTAAGGCGAGTACCCCCTTTCCCACTTTTATATAACTACAGTGGGTCACCTAGAAATATTCTTAGATTTCCAGGATAATTTTCTTGTTTTCCACTAGCATAAAATAGGAAATCATTTTCTTATTGGCCTTATCACTTCTCTATAATTCAGTTTATTTGGAGTTTTCCCTTTGACCCTATTCCCACAGGCCCATGCAAATTTATTTGTTTATTTTTGCTTATGGTGTTTCTTGCATCATTTATGTGTTTTTGAAACTCTGAACTTGTTACATTTTGTTCTGTGTAAACTGGTGGTTCTTGTTTTCTTGTTTTACTGCTTTCAATTACGTCTCCTTTTTTATTCTGTATATATGTGATTCATCAATTTAAAAAGTATTTTAAAAGTAACCTTGATACATCTAAAAAAAAACAGATTTACAACCTGGCCTCACGCCTGAGGCCAGCTGCAGCACGTGAACTGAACGGAACAGAACAGGGCCACATCCAGAAGATGCTCTTCACATCACAGACACGGGGGCCTTACCTACGCAGCTTCCCAGCAAGGGGAAGGAAGGTGTTCCTACTAGTAAAGTCAGTATGGATATAGTGCAACAAATATCTGTCAGGTGACTTGAGAAAAGGAGTCCTTTATAAAGAGCTTTTTAAAAATTTATCAAAGATGCCACATGGGCCAGTAGTAACCCTGGAGCCTTATATTTGTTCTAGGAAATGATGTAACTTCTCTCTTCATATTCTTCCCTACCTGTTTTATATCTTTGTTCCCTTAAAACATGGGGAAAGGTAGCACTGTAGGAGTGTGGCAGAGGAACTGAGCAGCATATAGGTGATTGCAAAAGACCAGCTTTGGCTTTTTAGCCTTGAGTTCAAGAGCCTCTCTAGGATAAACTCTTGGGTGCCCTCTGTCTCTTGTTTTCTTGACTTTCTTGATTAGCAGGGCTTCAAAAATAGCAAGTAAGAAATAACAGGAAAAAATGCTCCAGGTGTAGACAGCCTTATATATTTCTACAGGTATATAAGTTACATATAATGTACGTATAGATAGTATGTTTTTTGGCACCTGTTTCTGTACACCTGCTATATACTTCAATAAAAATTTATTTCAAAAAAATCTTGACTGGTGCAGTAAACTTCCTATGTATTTATTTTTATTCATATGAAGGTTTTGTCTGTTAATGGAACACATGAAAATATTGAGTAGATGTGGTGGGTATGCTTTAGATAGTATGAACTAAAATACAGACTGTGTTTTGTGATAAATTCAGGGAAATGGAAAGCAGAGGGGAACCTTCAAAAGATAGCATTTGAATCTCAGGGTAAGGTAAACTAATATAACAAACAGAACCAAGCCTGTAACGGCTCAAAAAATAAATTATTTCTTGCTCGTATATCACCAGGTTGAGTGTTCCAGTTGAGGGTCCTTCTTTCGTCTGTGTAGTGATTCAAGTCTGAGATTTTTAATCTTGTGGCTGTATCATCACCCAGGGCCTTGTTGCTGTCTGTGTCCAACCAGCAGAAGGTGAGCAAGGAAAAGGCACCCCTGCTTCTTAAAAGTCTCCTTAAGTTTAAAGGGCATTGAAATTTTATATATAAGGCATTATTTTCCAAACACAATGGAATTAACATAAGCAACAGAAAGATAAGAACAATACACTTAAATAATCCATATGCCAAAGAAATCATAAGAGAAATTAGAAAATATCTTGGCTAGAATGAAAATAAAAATCATAACATCAGAATTTGTGGGCTACAGCTAAGGCAGTATTCAGAGGGAGATTTATAGATTTAAACATATATTAGAATGTAGAGTCTCAATTAACTTTCCAACTTAATACAAGTGCAAGAAAAGAATAAGAACAGAAGTCAGTGAAATAGAAAACAAAGCAAATCAGAAGCTGACTCTTTGTAAATATCAAAGAAGTTGATAAACTTATAACCAGGCTGACCAGGTAAAAAACAAATTATCAGTGTTTGAAATAGAAGGGGAGATACCAGCATGAATCCTACAGACATTTAAAAAGGAGTATTAGGAAATGATTTATGCCAATGAAATTGATACCTCAGAGGAAACATTTGAAAATGAATGTAATTCCATGCTGGGAGTAAAATAGAAAAACTATATCATTACATTCAGAAAAAGCATTTGATGAAATTCAAGACCTATTCCTAGTAGAAATTCTCAGCAACCTACAAATAAAAGGGAATTTGCTCAGCCTGATAAAGAGTAATACCATATTTAACAGTAAAAAACTGAATACTTTCCCTCTAATACACCAAACAAGGCAAGAACGTCTGGTCTAAACACATATTCAATACTGCTTGGAGGTTTTAGCCAGTGCAACAAAACAACAAAGGAAAACAAATTGGAAAGATACATAGAACTGTCTTTATTTGTAGATGACATGATTGTGTAAGTAGAAGATAATAAACTATAAGTAAGATACTACAACTCATAAATAAGCTTAGCAAGGTCAACAGGATACAGTCAGTATACCAAAGTATTTTTATATACCAGGAACAAACAATTGAAATAAAAAAATAACACCATAGCATTAAAGACCATGAGATAAATTTTGTGAAGTATGTGTAAGACCTGAACATGGAAAACAAATCGTTTTGAGAGAAAAAAAACTAAATAAATGGAGAGAGGGAGCACATTCTTGGATGAAAGGTTTAATGTGGTGGTGGTTTAGTAACTCAGTCATGTCTGACTCTGTGACCTATGGATTGTAGCCCGCCAGGCTCCTCTGTCCATGGGATTCTCCATTCAAGAGTACTGGAGTTTGTTGCCATGCCCCCTTTTCCAGAGGATCTTCCTGACCCAGGGATCGAACCTGGGTCTGATGCATTGGCAGGTGTATTCTTTACCACTGATCCACCTGGGTAGCCCTTAATATGATTAAGATGTCAATTAAAATTAAACTGACATGTAGATTAAATGAAACCCTAATCAAAGTACTTAGCAGCCATTTAGGGTAGAAATTAACAAGCTGAGTCTAAAATTTATATATAAATGCAATTGGGCCTTGATAAAAAGATTATATTGGAGGATATATGGCTGATTGCAAGAATTACTATAAAGCTACCATAGTTAACATGCTTTTGGTATCAAGGTGTATATGTAATCTGCTGGAAACAGTGGAAACAGTGACAGACTTAATTTTCTTGGGTTCCAAAGTCACTGCAGATGGTGACTGCAGCCATGAAATTAAAAGATACTTACTCCTTGAAGGAAAAGTTAGGACCAGCCTAGACAGCATATTAAAAAGCAGAGACATTGCTTTGCCCACAAAAGTCTAGTCAAAGCTATGGTTTTTCCAGTAGTCTTGTATGGATGTGAGAGTTAGACTAAAAAGAAAGCTGAGCACCGAAGAATTGATGCTTTTGAACTGTGGTGTTGGAGAAGACTCTTGAGAGTCCCTTGGACAGAAGGGAGATCCAACCAGTTCTAAAGGAAATCAGTCCTGAATATTCATTGGAAGGACTGATGCTGAAACTGAAACTCCAATAGTTTGGCCACCTCAAGGGAAGAATTGACTCATTTGAAAAGACTGATGCTGGGCAAGATTGAAGTCAGGAGAAGGGGACAACAGTGGATGGTTGGATGTCATCACTGACTCGATGGATATGAGTTTGAGCAAGTTCTAAGAGTTGGGTGATGGACAGGGAAAGCTGATGTGCTGCAGTCCCTGCTGCTGCTAAGTCGCTTCAGTCCTGTGCAACTCTGTGCAACCCCACAGACAGGCAGCCCACCAGGCTCCCCCGTCCCTGGGATTCTCCAGGCAAGAACACTGGAGTGGGTTGCCATTTCCTTCTCCAATGCATGAAAGTGAAAAGTGAAAGGGAAGTCACTCAGTCGTGTCCGACTCTTAGTGACCCCATGGACTGCAGCCTACCAGGCTTCTCCGTCCATGGGATTTTCCAGGCAAGAGTACTGGAGTGGGTTGCCATTGCCTTCTCCATGGGGTCGCAGAATTGGACAGGACTGAGCAACTGAACTGGACACAATAAAGAATCCAAAAATAGACTATGTGACTATGTAACACTTATATGGTAACTTGATTTTTCACAAAACTGAAAGTAATTTGATGGGAAAAAGGAAAGTCACTTCCACAAATAATTCTGGAACAAACATAACTATATATATATATATTTTTTTTTAAATCAACTTTTATTCCTCTGTGTCACACAAAAATTAACTTGAAACACAGACTTAACTGTAAGAACTAAAACAAATTTCTAGACCAAGACATTGAAGGAAATTGGGTTCAGCAAAGCTCAGATTAGAAAAACAGAGAGACACTGTTGAAAATGGAAAGATAAGCCTTAGACAAAATACATCTTGCTAAATATGTTAAAATGTTGAAAAACTAAATAAGGGTTTTATCAACGAAAACATATGAATAGCAAATAAGCACCAGTGATCCAAGTTGTTATTAGTCATTCAGGAACTGCAAGTGGTAATACCACCACAAACTCAGTAGAATGACTATAATTAAAAAGACTGGAATTGCCAGTAGCGATAATGGTGAGCAAATGGAACACATGCATTGCTCATGGAAAGGTTAAGGTCCAAGGACCTCAGATGACAGTTTGGCAATTTCTTATAAGCTTAAATATTATACTAACCTCATGACTTAGCAATTCCACTCCTAAGTATATACCCAAGAGAAATGAAAACATGTGCACGCAAAAAACGACATGAATGTTCATAAGCTGTATTATAGTCCAAAATTGAAAACACCTCCAGAAGTTCAGCTGGTAAAAGGATAAACCACATCCATACAATGGATGCTAATTAGCAATGAGGAACAAATTACTAACTCAAGCAACAACATGAGTGAATCTCAAAAGCATTATGCTAATTGAAAGAAGACACAAAGACTGATAACATTTATCTGCAGTTTGTGAAAAGGCAAAATTTAGAGGCAGCAGGTTGATTGTTGCCAGGGGCTAGGGGAGTAGTGGAACTTTGGGGAGTAATGGAGCTGTTGGGTATCATGATTGTGGTAGTGATTATATAACTACATAACTGTGTACATTTGTCAGAACTCATCCAATCATACACCTAAAAGTGGTAAGTATGCATTTTATATCTCATTCCTCTGGCTAAAAGAAAAAAAAATAATAAAAAGAATCAAAATGTGTTAATGTAAATTTGGGCTTATGGGTATTCAATATTCTTTCAAATCTGTTTTGCATTTAATAATTTTAATTTTTACATATTTCCAAAGACATGAACTTGAGATAAAATTCACAAGAGAAGAATAGTCCAAATTTTGTACCCTGAGTTACTTTTCACATGGGCGCCTCTATGTGACCTGCTTAGGGTAAATAGCACCAGGGATTTACCATTTATGTATTTATTTAGTATCTGTATATATGTATGAATTTATTGTTGATTAGCTACGTTGATTTATTGTTGATTGAGCAACTGCTGGGCTGATGGGGTTGGATGATCAGGAAGCTTTGCTAAGTAATCTATTCAAAGGGACTGAATTACTGGATATAAATTGATCAAGTCCGTTTTCTTATATAATCCCATTTGCTACCCTCTCCCACCTCCTGAAAATCAGGAAGTCTTGCTAATAAAACACATCTTTAAAATTTTGTAAGCATAAGTAAAATTTTTATTGAAATCCAGCTCTAGAAGATGCCCATAGTTGTTTAGTAACCTTTTAGAACTGTCTCTTGAGCATGGTATCCTCACTAATACGATACTCCTCAAACCAAAACCAACTTCATTTACTACATAGAAAGAACAGTTACTCCATAATTACTCCATTTTTATTATGACTTTCACTTTGATGTTTCCTCAAGCTTAGGAAAATGGAATTCTACTTTTTAAAGCAAGACTATTGCCTGTCTGGCAAAAAGGTATATAGGCTTAGGCTGGCATCCCTGAGACTTTTGGAGCGATACCTTTTAAAAATAACCTTTTAACATCTTTAGTTATTGTTCTTTATTCTGTAGGTCCAGGGTTGGCAAACTGTCTATAAAGGGCCAGAGAGTAAATATTTTAGTCTTTGAGGACCAAATGGTCTCCATCTCTCAATTCTTCTGTTATGGCAAGGGGCCACAGATACAAACAAGTACTGGCGGATGTATTCAAATAAAACTTCATTTATAAAAGCATATATAGTTCTGGATTTGATCTGGGACAAAGTTTGCTGACCTTCACTGGCAATCATAAACACCCCGCCAAAGCAAATCTATTTGTTTTGACAAACCAATCACAGACTCAAATAACTTAGGTGCTTCTATGAAAAGAAATAATAATGATAGCAATGGAGTTCTGGACATGGTACCCCAAAATATGGCACCTTGACATATTGAACATTTAAAGCTGAAGGAACTTGAGAAATGGCGTGTGCAGGAAAGATATTCTGAACTTCTCCGAAGCAGGTCATAAAAAAATAAAACAGGTCATAAAAAAATCTTGTGAGAGATTTATGCCTTCTCTATGCCAGAGGAAAGGAACATCTCTGTCTGAAGACGAAGGGACACGGAGAGGCCTCCGAATATTAGCTTTGCTAAGTTTCTCCAGATTCCTACGCTTACCTCATACCCTTTGTTCAATTATATCTTTCCACCCTGCATCAAGCTTAGCATAAAAACATGCGGGCTTAACTTTCTAGAAGTATTCATTTCCTTACTAAGTCTCTTGTGACACATAAAGCTTATGTTCAATGAATTTGTATGCTTTTTTTCATGTTCCTTTGTGTTTTGTTACAGGGGTCTCAGTCAAGAACTTAAAAGGGTAGAGGGGAAAGATAGTTTTCTTCCCCTATAGAAAATAGCACCAATAAAGTGTTCATTAGGGAGGCTCCACATCAGAAAGTCAAGGTATGCATATTCTGCAACTCTGTGATTTACTGTGTACAAAAATGTATAATATCTAGAAAATATGAAGATACTTGTCCGAGCTAGCTTACAAAATACTTCATGAATTTGATTATGACTTTGCTTGGTGAAGTTTGCTTTGTAACTTGTTAAGTTACAAATGTAGATTTCAGAGAGTAGGTTTTACTTTCATTTTTGTTCCCCTTTCTATAAACAAGATTATGTTTTTTTTATATATTTAGCCAGTAACCAAAGATGACCACTCTTCTTGCTAAAACAGTACAACGAATAAAATTCACTCCTGTTGAAGATTTAGTTCCACAATTTTTCACTCTTGTTTGTAAGGAGTAGATAAGGACCTGACTAACACTGATGACTACAACCTGGACACTTTGTGTTGCTCCCTGTATTTAGATCATTTTCCCCAGTTTAAAGCAAAGTTGCTAATGAAGGATTAACAGATGATCAATTATGATTCAAGTAGAGATACTATAATTAAGCAGAACTTGGAAGAACTAGAAGTCCTGGTCCTCATGATCTTATCATTCAAATTAAATATATTTTTAAAGGGAAAACAGAAGAAACAGAAACAAGGATGTGGTGGTTTATATTATTATAAAGCTCTGCTGCCTCTAATCAGTGTTTACTATGGAAGAGAACTATATTTACTAATTTTTGTATTAATACTTTTGAATATTAGAATATTTATGTTTAGTGAGATAACTTTCCAGTTGCCTCTTGGAATAACTGAGGATAGAGATATTACCTCTAAGCAGGTCATTCTTGTGAAGAATAAGAAGTTCCTTTCAGTTCTCTAAATGTAGTGAGTAGACCCCGTTGACCTGATACTTAATAGTAATGGTTATTATTATAATGTTAACAATAGCAACTTTTACCAATGACATAGGCCTCAGTCTGCAAATCGCTGCAGAGAAGGAAGCTGACCAGCCTTTATAAAGCAAGCCTGTTATCACTGGTAGGTAGTTTGTATATGCTATTTAATTAAATTTAAAACTTTAATTAAGTTTTATTTATATTAATAAATTTTACAATTTAAATGTATTTTATTTATAACAACACTATGAAGCAAGTGTAACAGATGAAAAAGCTGAGATCCAATCAAAGAGGCTGAATGCACTTGCCCAAGACCGTGAAGCTTAGAGGGGCTGCTCTCCGTTAGGCAGGGCTTGAGTCTCCTGGTTTGCCACCATTCACCGTCCCCCCACTTTATTCTTTTTAATTGAAGTGTTAATTAGTGCTGAAAAGCAAAGTGATTCAGTTATATATATATATATTTATTTTCTTGATATTGTTTTCCATTACGGTTTATCATAGGATGTTAAATACAGTTCTCTGTGCTACACAGTAGTAACATGCCCACCACTTTCTGTTGAGCCCACCCTGCCTACTTCACTCATGTGCACCATCACAACTTCAAGCAGTTGTGGTCCAGGTACCACACTGGCATTATCTGGGAGGTGGTTAGAAATGCAGAACCTCAGGCTTCACCAAAAATCTAATGAATCAGAATCTACATTTTAACAAGATCTCCGGGAGATTCGTATGCAGATTAAAATTTGAGAAGACTTGCTGGAGGGGATCTCCAAGGTTCCCCCCTACCACACACACACACAGCATTCTGAATGTTGACCATGGGCCAAACCCTGAACTTTTCACTTTGTTAATAGGTACAGCTCTCCATCGTTTAAGGTGGGAAATCCAAATAAAATCCTATATTAAAGTAACTGCCCTTATAAGGATGGATATGCAAATGAATAACACAGTCAGGAATTCTGCAAGGGCTAGATCACTGCCCATGGGAGTGGGGGAAGGCAGATGAAGCAGGGCCTGTAAGAGAGGTGGGAACAGATGTCCTGAACACGTCTCCCTAATGGGCAATGAGAGGACCGTGAGCATGACTGATGGGAGTAGAGAGCTTGATTTGGGGATACTAAGACAGAAATAAGTTTAGAAATGTAATAAGTGTGTAGACTGTAGCTTGGACCTCTAGGCTGAGATATTGGAGTTTGTTCTCTTTATAATGAGCAAACATTGATAGCTTTCAAGTGGCCATTTGAGAGTTTTGAGAAGATTAATGATCTGACAGACTGTGTAGTATAAGTGGGCTTCATTTTAAAGATATATTCACAGTGGTTTTATGTACATGCCTTGATGTGGGTAAAGCACTTTCCCCAAAGTATGACATGTTTAGTGTTTTTTCTGCCTATATTGGCACTTGTTCCTCTGATATATGTTCACAGAGACCCCAACCCAGCACCCAAACCATTTTGAATGTTTCTAGGCTTTGAGGCAAGCCTTGCTGAGAGTGTGTCCATTAAAGGTCAGGGAATCATAAAGCCTCCCCCAGGAGTACTGGGTCTGACCTGGGAATTGAAGAATTTGCTCAACATCCAAGAACCACATTTCTGTGGCTGTAGATTGCAGAAAATGATATTTGTGTCCCAATGAAGTTCAAACCCGCAGTGTTCTCAGATGACTGTAGCATTTTAAAAGTAGCACGGGAGTCACACTGTTTGAATTTACAGTGAGACTATTCATGGCAGTACAATGTCTATTAATGCTAATAGTTACAAGTTTTCCAGAACAGCTCAGTGTATCTGTATTTGACATACTGATCACAGGGTAGGTAAGTTGGCATTTAGCTGTTGGGCCCCACTCCAGTACTCTTGCCTGGAAAATCCCATGGATGGAGGAGCCTGGCAGGCTGCAGTCCATGGGGTTGCTAAGGGTTGAACACGACTGAGCGACTTCCCTTTCACTTTTCACTTTCATGCATTGGAGAAGGAAATGGCAACCCACTCCAGTGTTCTTGCCTGGAAAATCCCAGGGACGGGGGAGCCTGGTGGGCTGCCATCTGTGGGGTCGCACAGAGTCGAACACAACTGAAGTGACTTAGCAGCAGCTCTTTTTCAATAGAACTTTGTTAAAGGCCAGATATTATATATGACTGTTTCTTTTATGATTCTGGACTGTTTTGGAAAACAAAGTCTTTAAGCAGTAAAGAATTGAGACATTCCAAGGTTAAAACGCTTTCTAAATCAGCCCATAACACTGTGAAGTAAATTACATTGTTGGCCAGTGATGTCAGGGAAGGACCTACTTATGCTTGTTTGTGTGTGTTGTTTTATTTTGTAATATTTGGCCACCAGGAAGGCACAGTGGTGAAGTGTGACTCACTGTGGCTATGGGGACTTCTCTTGTGATCCAGTGATTAAGAGTCTTTCAATGCAGGGGACGCAGGTTCAGTCCCTCTTCAGGGAACTGAGATCCCACATGCCACAGGGTGACTAAGCTTGCATGCCGCATCAAAGATCCCACATGCCTCAACTGAGACCCGATGCAGCCAAAGAAATAAATACATATTTTAAAACAATAGCAGTGACTTCTGGGTTGACAACAGCCACAGAAACCCCCAAGCTGTGAGTATCACAAACTTGGGTCTGAGATACATGGAAACACCTGCCTCTCATCAGGCTGACACAGCCAACTCAGGGTTGCACCTGGTGCTATAAGTGCCTGTTGGAAATACAAATCAAAACGTTGTTACAACTCAACAAAAAAATCAAATAACCTAATTTTTAAAATGAGCAAAAGACTTGAACAGACATTCCTCCAAAGATGTACATTGTCAACAAGTACATAAAAGATGCCCAGTGTCACTCATCATCAGGGAAATGCAGATCAAACCACAATGATGGATGACCTCACTCTCATTAGGATGGCCACTTTAATAAAAATACAGAAAATAACCAGTGTTGGCAAGTATATGGAAAAACTGGAACCCACTGGAACACTTGTGCACTGTTGGTGGGACTGTAGAATGGTAAAACCACTAGGGAAAACAGTACGGTGGTTCCTCAAAAGATTAAAAATTGAGCTACCATATAATCCCACTCCTGGGTGTATATCCACAAGAATTAAAAGCAGGGTCTTGAAGATACTTTTGCACAACCATGTTCACAGCATCATTATTCACAAAATCTGAAAGATGGAAGCAACCCAAATGTCTGACAGTTGAATGAATAAACGAATGTGGTATATACATACAGTGGAATAACATTTAGTCTTAAAAAGGGACGAAATTCTTTCACATGCCTCACCATGGATGAACCTTGAGGACATTATGCTAAATGAGGTCACAAAAAGTCAAAGATTGTATGATTTTTATCTAAAATAGTCAAATTCATGGAAACGAAGTAGAATGGCAGTTACTGAGCTCTCGTGGTAAGGAGAAAAAGGAGAAAAATCTGTGGTTTAATAGGTATCAAATTTCACATTTGCAAGATGAAAAAGTTCTAGTGGTCAGTTTCACACAAGTATGAATATACTTGACTCTAGAGAACTGTACACTTAAAAATAGTTAATGTGGTATCTTATGTGTTTTTTTAACTACAATTTAAAAAAGTATTGTGAAGGTGTGTGTGTCAGATTAATTGCACTAAAAGCCCAAATAATGGCTTCCCTGTATATCCTTTACTCCGTAACTTCTCACATGGACTCTGGCCTTGGTTCATCAAGTACAGTCAAAAAGATGCTATATGACTTCTGAGGCTCGGTCACAAAAAGGATAGAGTTTCTGCCTTGCTTTGTTTATTCATCTGGGGCACTCACATTTGGGACCAAGCTGGAATGCTATGAGGAAGCCCAAAGTAGCCAATGCTATGGAAAGATCCCTGTGGAGAGAACTGAGGCCCTCTAGTTGACCCCTTAGCCAGCGTCAGCTGCACCAGAAAGATACCTGGGTGGCAAGAAACACTGAAGAGATACTCAGCATCACTAGTCAAAAGAAATGTGCAAATTAACTACAATAAAATGCCACTACCTACATACTAGAATCACACAAATTAAAGACTGAACATAGCAAGTGCTGGGAAAGATGAAAGAACTAGAACCTCAGACGCTGCTGAAGGTAATCTAAGATGGTATAAGCACTTTCTGAAATAGTTTGGCAGTTTTTTAAAAGGTTAAACATATACAATGTACACCTTCCATATGCTCCACCTGTCTGTACCCAAGAGAAAAGAAAACTATATCCTTACAAAGACTCATGTATGATTGTTCAGAACAGTTTTATTTATAATAGTAAAAAACAGGGGAAAACCCCAAATGTTCAGTTATCAACATATATTGTATATTCATAATGGAATCGTACTCCATGATAAAAGAATTAACTAAAAAATAGGATACCACTGTTCTCAGAATGGCTTATGTCCAAAACACTGACTACTCTGTGAGTGAAGTCACTCAGTCGTGTCCGACTCTTTGCGACCCCATGGACTGCAGCCTACCAGGCTCCTCTGTCCATGGGATTTTCCAGGCAATAGTCCTAGAGTGGATTGCCATTTCCTTCTCCAGGGGATCTTCCCAACCCAGGGATCAAACCTGGGTCTCCCACATTGTAGACAGACGCTTTACCATCTGAGCCACCAGGGATTAGCAAAGATGTGTATCAAGAAGGAACTCTTACTAACTGCTGGTGGGAATGCAAAATGATACAGTCACTTTGGAAGACAGTCTGGCAGTTTCTCGCAAAACAGTCTTAGCACAAAACCCAGCAATCACACTCCTTGGTATTTACCAAAAAGTTGAATACTTGTGTCCACACGAAATCCTGCACATGATGGTTTATAGTAGCCGTATAATTGCCAAACTAATATGTCCTTCAATAGGTAAATGGATAAACTGTGGTACATCCAGACAATGGAATATTATTTGGCACTGAAAATAAATGATTAAGCCACAAAAAGACATAAGGCGACTTAAATGCACTAAGTGAAAAAAGCTAATCTGAAAAGACTTATAACGTATTATTTTATCTATATGGCATTCTGGAAAAGGCAAAGCCCTAGAGACAGTAAAAATATTGGTAGTTGCCAGAGGTTCAGGGGGATGGAGGCATGAATATGTCATATAGTCATGAAATATGCTTCAAACACGGTATTTTTGAGAAAGTGAAGCAATTTCATCTGATGCTGTAATTGTGAGTACATGACTGCGCATTTGTCGAAACTCTAAGCACTGCAACACGAGGTTCAGTTCAGTTCAGCCGCTCAGTCGTGTCCAGCCGTTTGCGATCCCATGAACTGCAGCACGCCAGGCCTCCCTGTCCATCACCAACTCCCAGAGTCCACCCGAACCCACATCCATTGAGTGGGTGATGCCATCCAATAATCTCATCCTCTGTCGTTCCCTTCTCCTCCTGCCTTCAATCTTTCCCAGCATCAGGGTCTTTTCCAATGAGTCAGCTCTTCGCATCAGGTGAGCAAAGTATTGGAGTTTCAGCTTCAACATCAGTCCTTCCAATGAACACTCAGGACTGATCTCCTTTAGGATGGACTGGTTGGATCTCCTTGCAGTCCAAGGGACTCTCAAGAGTCTTCTCCAACACCACAGTTCAAAAGCATCAATTCTTTGGCACTCAGATTTCTTTATAGTCCAACTCTCACATCCATACATGACCACTGGAAAACCATAGCCTTGTCTAGACAGACCTTACGAAGAGTGAATCTTAATGTAGAAAAGGGACTATAGTTAATAATGGATCAATATTGATTCATCAATGTACATCAAATGTACCACATGAATAAGGGAGAATGAGGACATAGAAGAGGGGAGTATATGAGAACTCTGTAGAACTACAGCTCATGTTATTCTGTAAAACTGCAGCTTTCTCTAATATATTAGCTAATACAAAAAGAATGAAATATTGATACACACAAGACAGATAAATGTCAAAATAACTATGCTGAGTAAAAGAAACCAGACAAAAATTACATACTGTATGGATGATTCTGTTTATATAAAATTCCAGACAATGCAAACCAATCTGTGGTGATAGAAAGCAGATCAGTGGTTGCCTAGGGACAGGCATGGGTACTGGGTGAGAGAGAGGTGTAGGGAGAAGTAGGAGGGAGCGAAGATGAAGAGGCTAGAGACACTTTTTGTAGCTGATGGACATGCTCATTATTTTGATTGTGGTGATGGTTTCATGGATATATACACATGTTAAAACTTGTCAAATTGTGTGCTGTAAATTTGCAATTTGTCAGTTATCCCTCAATAAAGTTGTTCTTTTAAAGGCCAAGCCAAAAAGTAACCCAACCATGTATTAATTCCCATGGCACTATAGTTGTTCATAGGCCAGTTTGAATGACCTGGACCACATTCCACTGATCCTGGCTGGGCTCACTCAAGCGTCTGTGGTCAAATGGCTGGGTGCCTGGGAACTGACTCATCTAGAGCACCATGGATAGGAAGGCTCCATAGGGAAGGCCCTTATCTCGCCCACATCCTACAGCAGACCAGCCTGGGCACAATCTCATGGTGATGGCAATTGTCTAGAAGAGGAGCACTTTTTAAAGCCTCGCTTTGTGTCAAGTTTCTTGTTCCATTGTCCAAAAACAAGCCACATGCCCAAGTCCAGACTCGGTGTGTCAAGAGACGGGAATGGTGGGGCAAAAGGCCATGTTTGACAGGGCTACAGGGATGCTCTTAATTACTGTTAATGCAAGTAATCCCTCATGTACCTGAACAATGTTTTAACTTGTATTACTTTAATCCTGTAAGGAAGGTACTTTTGTTCAAAGACTTTTGTTGTTCAGTTGCTAAGTCATATCCAACTCTTTGTGACACCATGGGTTGAAGCACTTGAGCCTTCCCTGTCCTTCACTATCTCCTGGAGCTTGCTCAAACTCACGTCCATTGAGTCAGTGATGCTATTTAACCGTCTCATCCTTTGTTGCCCTCTTCTAGAACATTTTGCCTTCAATCTTTCCCAGCATCAAATTTTTTTCCAATGAGTTTGCTGTTCCCATCAAGTGATCCAAGTACTGGAGCTTCAGCATTAGTCCTTCCGATGAATATCCAGGGTTGATTTCCTTTAGGATTGACTGGTTTGATCTCCTTGCTGTCCAAGGGAATCTCAAGCATCTTCTCCAACACCATAGTTCAAAAGCATCAGTTCTTCATCGCTCAGCCTTCTTTATGGTCTCTCACATCCGTACATGACTACTGGAAAAACCATAGCTTTGACTCTATGGACCTTTGTTAGTAAAGTGATGTTTTTGCTTTTTAATACACGAAGTTTGTCATAGCTTTCCTGCCAAGGAGCAAGTGTCTTTTAATTTCATGGCTGCAGTCACCGTCCACAGTGATTTTGGAGCCCAAGAAGATAAAATCTGTCACTGTTGCTCTGTTTCCCCATCTGTTTGCCATGAAGTGATAGGATCCGGATGCCATGCCAGTTTTTGAATGTTGAGTTTTAAGTCAGCTTTTTCTTTCACCCTCATCAAAGAGGCTCTTTAGTTCCTTTTCACTTCCTGCCATTAGAGTGATATCATCTGCATATATGATGTTAATTTCTATTAACATCAGAAATGTTAATTTCTTATATATAATTTGCAATTCCTTTTACTCCTTTATTGAATGTAATTTAGCTATTGATTATTGCAGCAATTCTTTGTATGTAGAAATAGGTTTTGTGACATTCATCAAGTCTCATGTTCTGTTAACATTTCTTTTGCTAGCTGAGCGCCGAAGAATTGATGCTTTTGAACTGTGGTGTTGGAGAAGACTCTTGAGAGTCCCTTGGACTGCACGGAGATCAGCCCTGGATGTTCTTTGGAAGGAATGATGGTAAAGCTGAAACTCCAGTACTTTGGCCACCTCAGGCGAAGAGTTGACTCATTGGAAAAGACTGATGCTGGGAGGGATTGGGGGCAGGAGGAGAAGGGGGCGACAGAGGATGAGATGGCTGGATGGCATCACCGACTCAATGGACATGAGTCTGAGTGAACTCCGAGAGTTGGTGATGGACAGGGAGGCCTGGCACGCTGCGATTCATGGGGTCACAAAGAGTCAGACACAACTGATTGACTGAACTGAACTGAACTGAAGAATGTTTTAAATAGTTTAACTTCTACCAAATCATCATGGTTAAATGTTTTCTTTTGATTCACTGGATATATAAGTTGAATTCCGACCTCTAGCTAGGATAAGTCTATTTTTCTGTTCCTTCTAATTAGAAATGTTTTTAAAAACATTGTACTCTGGACTATATTTCTAATGTTAAACTCAGAATCAAATTCAATTTTATAGCTGAGGTAAAAGAGGCTTAGAGACAATCTTGTCTAAGATCAAGCAGAGAGCAAATGGAGGCAGGGTTAATCTCACTTCCTCTGACTTAAAATTTGAGTCATGAAACTGTATCAAGGTTGGAACATTTGGCTGAGTGATAAAAATCGGCACTTTTAGGCAGAATGTACTTTCCACTTTTCTGTTCTTCCTCCTTTCCCCCTCTCCCTCCCCTTCCTTTTCATTTCTTCCTCCTCCCCCCACTTACTCATTCTCCCCTTATTCTTCAGCATAGGTCACCTACCTTTAAGTAACTATTCTTTTATTAACTTAATAGTATACCTGGCACTGAGCTGGATACTGGGAACTTAAAGATGACTATGCAGATCTTACCCTTAGATCACAGAGGCTGTAAACAGGTAAGTGCAACATGGAAAATCCTATTTTGAATGTTTACTAATCTGACAGGTTATATGCTGTAAGATATGTTGGTGGGTTTGCTGTTAACTGGAAGTCTTTATGACTGAATATACATGTATATTTAAAAATCCATTTATATATAATATAAAATATATTTCTTGTTGATTTTTGCTTTCTATATGTTTGTTTCTGTTTAATTTGCAGGATGCTTCTGTGTCTGTGGTAGCCCCATTGTTCTGTTATCTGTTTTCCAGAGGGTTCATTCTTCTTTACTTTATTATCATGATTGTGTAACTCACTTGGGATTTGAATTTACTGAGGAAGTATATCCAGATTATCTCTGATTCTTTGTTCTGATTATGTGAGTTAGCTCTTAAAGCTTCCTTAGTGTTCTTGTTCCTTATTCATGTTTAGGAGTTTTAACAGGCAGTGTATTTCTCTTTCTACAATCAATATTTCCTTCTAAGTCTCCTTGATAGTAAGTAAAACATACTTTGTACTTGGTGGGAAGTCTTAACTCTGTGACTGTCTTCTCCAAATTACTGTCAACTTCTTCTTCCCTCCAGTGTTGCCATACTTTTTCACTGAATCCATGTCTTCCTTCTGCTTTTTGAAGTTTGTTTCTTTTCTCTTTAAATCTTAGTTTAAATCTTGAGTATGAGATGTTTGTGAAGTTTGGGTGACTGATACTAGAGGGAATCACTTTAAGCTGAACTCTACAACCTGACTGGAACTTCTAGGTAGACTCCAAACTCAAGGTTCCCTAGCTTATTTTTTTTCTAATGGAAGAGTAATATTGATTGTAATATTAATTACAGAAAAATTACAAAAATCAGAAAAAGTTTAAAGAACAAATTATGTATCATCCATAATCTTAGAACCCAGAGAGAAACACTTTATTTTTTATTTATTTATATATTTTTTATTTTTTTAATTTTAAAATCTTTAATTGAGAAACACTTTAAACGTATATTCTAATACGAGTTTATATATATGAGAATTTTTTTACATAATTAGAAGAATTACTTTAAATCTTGCATTTTCCTCACTCAACACAATAATGTGAGATTTCTTCCATGTCATTAAAAATCTTTGAAAATATGCTTAGTGACTAAGATTGTATAACATGGATGTACAGTAATTTAGTTAGTCTTGTGTCACTGAACATTTTGGTTTCCAATATTTGACATTATAAATGAAACTGTAATTAATAAGCCTTATTGCTCATAAACTTTTGTTCCTGTCTTGGATTATTTCCTTAAGATAGAGTTTTGGAATTGAAATTGCCAAGTTAAAGGATATGAACCTCTTCTCCCCTTTTTATTACAAAAGTCATAATATGCTGAGAACAAATGACACAGGGTAAAGTGGAATGTATGAATCCAAGGAGTCTCATCTTCAGTCTCTGATTCTCAGCCTCCAGGCAGCCACTAGCTGACACTCAGTATGCAGGCACAAATGGCTGTGCTACGTTTTCCCACACGACTCTGATCGTATTTGCTCTCCTTATCCAGCTGTCCAACATCACTCACTAAATAATCTTTCTTTTCCTCACTTTTCATATTCTAAATCTCCTTCTGTATAAGGAATAGGGGTCCATCTTGGATGACTCCAATCTATTCAATTGATCTTTTGACCTAACCTAAACTTTAATATCAACTCTTCATTTTTTTTTTGAAGTTTTTATTTTAAAATCTGGTAGAGCTAGCCTCATTTATTACTCTGAAAACATTAAAACTCATGATACACATGGCCAAATTACTTTCCAGAATTATGAGTTTACACTGGATCCTTGCTAGTACTATTATCTTTTAGAAATTCTTTGTCAAAGTGATTGAAAATGCTTATTTCTCTAACATTAATGAGTTGATTTTCATGAAATATCTGTTTACAACCTTTTTTTCAAGCTTTAACTGATATTTTTAAAATGATATTATGAAATTTTATATATGTATACATAATCAAATTGCCAAGATCTGTTCGATCATCGAAAAAGCAAGAGAGGTCCAGAAAAACATCTATTTCTGCTTTATTGACTATTCCAAAGCCTTTGACTGTGTGGATCACACTAAACTGTGGAAAATTCTGAAGGAGATGGGAATACCAGACTACCTGACCTGCAAAAAACCTGTATGCATGCAGGTCAGGAAGCAACAGTTAGAACTGGACATGGAACAACAGACTGGTTCCAAATAGGAAAAGGAGTACATCAAGGCTGTATATTATCACCCTGCTTATTTAACTTATATGCAGAGTACATCATGAGAAACGCTGGGCTGGAGGAAACACAAGTTAAAATCAAGATTGCTGGGAGAAATATCAATAACCTCAGATATGCAGATGACGCCACCCTTATGGCAGAAAGTAAAGAGGAACTAAAAAGCCTCTTGATGAAAGTGAAAGTGGAGAGTGAAAAAGTTGGCTTAAAGCTCAACATTCAGAAAACTAAGATCATGGCATCTGGTCCCATCACTTCATGGCAAATAGGTGGGGAAACAGTGGCTGACTTTATTTTTGGGGGCTCCAAAATCACTGCAGATTGTGACTGCAGCCATGAAATTAAAAGACACTTACTCCTTGGAAGGAAAGTTATCACCAACCTAGACAGCATATTAAAAACAGAGACATTACTTTGTCAACAAAGGTCCATCTAGTCAAGGCTATAGTTTTTCCAGTAGTCATGTATGGATGTGAGAGTTGGACTATAAAGAAAGATGAGCACCAGAGAATTGATGCTTTTGAACTGTGGTGTTGGAGAAGACTCTTGAGAGTCCCTTGGACTGCAAGGAGATCCAACCAGTCCATCCTAAAGGAGATCAGTCCTGGGTGTTCATTGGAAGGACTGATGTTGAAGCTGAAACTCCAATACTTTGGCCACCTGATGTGAAGAGCTGATTCATTTGAAAAGACCCTGATACTGGGTAAGATTGAGGGCAGGAGGAGAAGGGGATGACAGAAGATGAGATACTTGGATGGCACCACTGATTGATGGACATAAGTTTGATTAAGCTGCGGGATTTGGTGATGGACAGGGAGGCCTGGCGTGCTGTGGTTCATGGGGTTGCAAAGAGTCCGACACGACTGAGCGACTGAATTGAACTGAATGTCTAACAATGTATACATACCTTTAATTTTAAGAACACAAAGTTCTTTGGCATATTTATTACCAATGCATTTACCAATTTGTCATATGTTCTTCAATTATATGCTTTGTTGTATAATAAATTTTCTTCAATAAGTTAAATCTTTGTACTTGCTTTTACTGTTCAAAAAAATTCTTTCAATTAGCTCCTATGGTGAAAAGTACCATTATGTGTTTGAGAGATAAAGTGATTTGGAAACATAAAAGTTAAATTCCTTTAATTGTTAAAAAATATACAATATGCTTAATTAGTAATAATGAGAGATGCCACTTATTGGATGCATTGAATGAGCTAGATTTTGGGATTTACTCACTTTAAAAAAATAACTTAGCCAAAATCAAACAGCTTATTTCTCTGTACCAATTACTGCTTCTAAGTTACTCTACAAATTAACAGTAATAATAGGAATTCATGTAACTTTCCTCACTTAAAACAAAAAGCTTCTTATTTGATCAAAACAGTCATAGAGCTGTTTATTATATGTGCACTGATTAAAAGGAAGCCATGAATCATCACATTCTTTTAAGGTTTGCATAATCTTCCAGGAAAGCATACCTCACTTTTAATGCAGTTTCTTCTTGGTTGCAAATTTATATTTTATACTTGTCAATGATTAAACAACTCTTTAGTGCTTGTATTAAGAACTGTTTACCTATAATAAACCGCTTGAACTTGCTAGACATGAAATTCCCCATTCTACCATCCCCACTTGGAAAAGTGCTTCCAAGAATGGGCAACCATACTCTTCTGAAAATAGGAAACAAGACTGAAGGCACCTGGGGTCGAACTGAGCATACAAGCAGGCATGTATCAGGTTGGCTTGAACTGAGATAAAATAGTTTCAGGAACAAAGGTGCTGTCGTCCCCTGTCTTCAGATCCTCTTCCTCTTGGATTTGTAGAAGAGACCTTCAAAATAACAAGTAAAGAAAAGCATGTTTCCCCTTGCAAAATTCTGTTTCTTTTTCTCATACCTAGTTGACAAGAAAGAAAATTTAAGCTATTTTTTATTGTAAAATATACATAATATAAAATTTACCACTTTAAGAACTTGAAAGTGTACAATTCAGTGGCATTGAATACATTTACACTGGTGTATGAGCACCTCCAGAACTTCTGCATCATCCAAAATGTAAACTTTATACTCATTAAACAAGAGCTGCTCCTGACCCCCTTTCTTCCAACTCCCGTTATCTACCCTTCTGCTCTGTTTCTGTGAATTCATGTACCTACCTCATATAAGTGGACTCAGACGACATCTGTCCTTTTGTCCCTGGCTTCCTTCACTTAGCATAATATCTTCAAGGTTCATCCATGTTGTGGCCCCTGTTAGAATTTCATTCCTTTTTAAGGTATATGTCACAGTTGGGTTGTCCATTCATCCACTTGGCTTCTTTCCACCTTTTGACTGTTGTGAATAATGCTGCTATGAATATTTGTGTGCTCAACCAAGTAAGGTCTTAAACTGCAGTGGAACACTGTGTCCTCTTCCCATTTCGCCTCCTCTGTGCCTCTGTTCCAGTCCAGATCTGAATCCCTCCATCTGGTTGACTGTTGCTACATCAGTCTCACAGGGTGTAAGGAGAATTTTTTAAAAACCCCACTTTACCCTTTACCCTTCCTTCCTTGGCTGAACTTTGTCCAGTCAGGTTTATTTATAAACCATGAAAAGCTCATTAACATGATCAAGCATTTCTGCAAGCTCTCTTCTCTCTTTTGTTACTACAGGAAGGCACTCGGCAGGGATAAGATTGTGAAACATGGCTGAGGATAAAAGCAAGAGAGATTCCATTGGATTAAATGCGAAGGAAGGCCAGACCAACAACGGGTTTGTACAAAATGAAGACATCCTGGAGACTGACCTGGACCCAAGTAGCCCAGCGGCCGGGCCACAGCACAACACCGTGGACATCCTCGGCCCCGGGGAGCCCGACGTGAAGGATGTCCGGCCCTACGCTGGGATGCCCAAAGAGGTGCTATTTCAGTTCTCGGGCCAGGCCCGCTACCGGATACCGCGGGAGGTGCTCTTCTGGCTCACCGTGGCTTCCGTGCTCTTGCTCATTGCGGCCACCATAGCCATCATTGCCATCTCTCCCAAGTGCCTGGACTGGTGGCAGGCGGGACCCATGTACCAGATCTACCCAAGGTCTTTCAGGGACAGCAACAAGGATGGGGATGGAGATCTGAAAGGTGCGTACCTTGAGACTTAGGGCAGGGCGGGATGAGGTTCCTTTAGGGCTCTTCATCCTGGAAGCTCATTATGCCTGGGCTGTGCGGTAATAAGCACATTCCACCCAGTATGACTGATGATGCCTTTCTCCTTGTTTATGATATTTTAAAAAGCCACTCAGCAGAACCCAGCAATTCTTAGCATATGATAAAAGGATACTTGCTAGAGCCCTTTGAGCCCCAAAGGGCTGTTAAGTTTATTGCCCAGTAGGAATTTTTGCATAGTCATCTGATCTAACTTCCTACATGAGCAAGTTTCCTCCTGAAATGTGTCCTTCTTCTGTGCACTTTAGAGTTTGTCATCTCGGAATGACTGTTTAGAATCTTTAGAATCCCTTTTCCAGGGTGCACAGTGGCTAGTTTGATAATCTGGCAGAGAGATTCTGATTAACGAGCAAAGCATAATTCATTATTTTAGAAGAAGATTAAGTGATATCTTTGAAATGTATAGACTGAGTCTTTAAAGCTTAAATCTTGAGAAATGAAGAAAAGGTATAGTGTGGGTTGGTCGTTAGTTGAATTAAGGGTTACTTAAGAAATATCCATCTTAATAAAGAAAGTAAAAAATATTTTTAAAGTTATGCTAATAATTTCCTAGTGTGTTATGTGTGGGATGTCCTTATTATTTATTGCTCAAATGAGGACACAAACCAATCGCTGGAAAGTGTCCCAGGCAAATTGGTTGATATGGTTACCCAGTTAAGGGAAGCAATAAGGAACAAATAAACTAATAAGATAATTTTCGATAATGCTATTTGGCTTGAAGAAGACAAAATAATGATTTAAGAGTATGGGATAGAGAAGGGAATGACAACCCACTCCAGTGTTCTTGTCTGGAAAATTCCACGGGCAGAGGAGCCTGATAGGCTACAGTCTGGGGGGTCTCAAAGAGTTGGACACAACTGAGCAACTGAGCACACATGACTGCATTTGGTATAGCTCTAGACGCGGATACGTAATAGCTTGCTGAATTGTTTGGTTTTGGCTAGTTGCTTGGCTCCCTTCCTGGTGCTTAGTATTCCTCTTTTCATTGCTGTAGAGTCTGTAAAGGCCTCCATTCTGCAGCCCCTTCTTCTGGCTTACCGGAGAAGGCCCCAGTCCAGCATTCTAAAAGGTGGCTTTCCTTGCATACTTCCTATAACAGGTCGCCCACTACTTCCTCAATTAGTGGACAGCTTAGACTCAGAAACTGCAGCCTTTGAGACTGTAGTTGTTCTAGAATACAGTATATAAGGATAGATTTTTCTCAGGACTGTGTGGTCAAGGCCTGCACCTTACACAAAAATGTCTGAATACATCAGGGAGTCCTCACAAAACTATTAGGTTGGTACGAAAGTAATTGAG
Organism: Ovis aries; assembly: GCF_016772045.2. Taxonomy (NCBI): domain Eukaryota; kingdom Metazoa; phylum Chordata; class Mammalia; order Artiodactyla; family Bovidae; genus Ovis; species Ovis aries. The sequence continues at coordinate 80,034,700 of NC_056056.1, read as the reverse complement.
GTTTTGCATTGCTGAATTTTGCTTTTTGATATTGGAATACATTCTTAAATAAATGTGATTATGTTATGCATCAAAAAGAAAAGAGTATAGGAAGCTTAGTCGAACTTTAAAATGCTTCAAACACATTCCTAAAATCTTCAGCTTTCTTTAGTAAACTAATAAAAGACTTCTTCACACTCATATAATTTTTCTCTTAAAAACCATCCTTCATCTTAACTAATTGAAATATTATCTGACCTTCAAGATGCAGTTCAAACCCACTTCCTTCATTAATCTGTTTAACCTCCTGGTCAGAGGGGGCGCTACCCTCCCCAAACTCTTTCAGTGTTTTGGATGGAGCCACACTTCTGGTGCTTCGGTGTAACATATCTGGGTGACTTTCCTTCCAACCCCTCAGCCCCTAGCATGATCCTGTCACCTGCTGCTGCTTACAAAGTAAATGCTTTGCAAAGTGATATTTGATGGAATAAAGCTCAAAACCCTATACCCCTAAACTATACTACCCACTTCCTGGCCCTCCCTCTGTAATCTCTTTCTAAATTCCCCATGCAAAGGGCAACTTCTAATCATCTCTCACATTTGTCATTTCCCATAACTTTTCCTTGAAGGACTGGCTGCTTCCTGTAATTAATAGGTATTTTTTCTAGAGGTTGAGAGGATTTTGTTCTAATTTGAAGAAAAAGTTCCAGGTTTCAGTTTAGTCTATTGCTTTCTGTCCCCTGGAATGTGGACATGGGAGATCCTTTGTTACTCTGTGTCCATTTGGCCTCTTCGTTTTTATCATCCTGTTCCTTTGTGCTTATTCTTGATATAAATCAAAATTTTGACTTTAATCTGAATTAAATCAAAATTCTTTTGTTGCCTGCTGATACTCCAGGAGGTCTCACGGCCATCCACGGAAGGGAACTGAACTATAGTCAGGACATAGGTACGCAGCCTGACTCCTGCTTTGGTCTCAGCGACTTCTGACAGGGGTCCCACAGGAAGTTACTGCAGACCGAATACTAAACTCGGGCTCTGCGTTTAGGACGCTGAAATAGAAGCACGTCCCCCCACTAACTGTCTGCTAATTATCCTACGGGGTCCCACGTACAGGAGTTTCATTCCTATGTCTCTTCTCATTTAAGTCTAAAGTTCTTTTCTGTATAAATGCTTGACTTCAGCACTGTCCAAAGGAAACAGAATGTGGACCACATAGGTAATTGACAGTTTTCTAGCAGCCATATTAAAAAAGTAAAAGAGAAACAAGTGAACTTAATTTGAATAATATACTTTGTTTAATCCAACATATCGACTATCTTTTCAACATATTGTTGTTGTTGTTCGATTGCTCAGTTGAATCCAGCTCTTCATGACCCCATGGACTGCAGCATACCAGGCTTCCCTGTCCCTCATCATCTCTGCAGTTTGCCCAAGTTCATGTCCATTGAGTCGGTGATGCCATCTAACCATCTTATTCCCTGTTGCCCTCTTCTCCTTCTGCCTTCAATCTTTCCCAGCATCAGGGTCTTTTCCAATGACCAGCATCAGGGTCTTTGTAACATATAATCAATATAAAAATATAAATGAGCTATTTTACATTCTTTCTTTTCATACTGGGTCTTCAATGTCGTGTGTGTTTTACATTTGCACCACATCTCAGTTTAGACTAGTTACATTGCAAGTGCTTGATAGCCACGTGGCAAGTGGCCACACACTGGACAGTGCAGCTTAGGTCACGTGACTGTCAAGAATGCATACGTTATTCTTCTTTGTGTCTTGGTACTTAGCCCAGCATCTGGCCTGGATTAGGTGCTTGAAAACCATGTGTAGAATAAATTAACAATAGTGTAGTTTTGGTTTTAAGTATAAAATATGAACAAACAACAGACAGATTTTTAAAATATTATGCATTGATGTTAAAGTTCAAAGGTTATTGCCAGAAGGCTAATTTGCTGTTGGTTGTAGAACTAGACCTTGCTATTTGAATTTTACCCAAATTCAAAAAAACCCCAGATATTTCTGTCTTAAGCCTATTCGTTTTATTTTTAATCATTCAACTGAAAAAACAAACTTTTCCATGGCTTTGACTTTTGCCTTCAGGTATTCAAGATAAATTGGATTACATCACAACTTTAAATATAAAAACTGTTTGGATTACTTCATTTTATAAATCATCCCTTAAAGATTTCCGACATGCTGTTGAAGATTTCCAAGAAATTGATCCCATTTTTGGAACAATGAAAGATTTTGAGAATCTGGTTGCAGCCATACATGATAAAGGTAAATTGAATGGAAGGTGGCTGGGATGGTTTAAGGAAAGCATTTCTCCAAATGCTTAGCTTAGAGCATTTTCTTCCTCACTATTGTATTATTCTAATATAATATTATGTAAATAATATTATCTTACCATTTGAAATGTTTTCACTCACTAGGTTTAAAATTAATCATCGATTTCATACCAAACCACACCAGTGATAAACATGCTTGGTTTCAATGGAGTCGGAACCGGACAGGAAAATATACTGATTATTATATCTGGCATGACTGTAACTATGAAAATGGCACAACCATACCACCCAACAACTGGGTAAGTCCCAACATGCTTGATTTACAGAAGTAAAATTGGCAGATCTTCAGTTATTAAACTGGTTGTTTATAAAGCTATTTTAAAGGAAAGTGAATGATAGCTATAGTTTATGAGAAGAGAAACAAATTTCCCAAAGAAATAGAAATGAAGTCCCAAGCTTCTAATCATCTGTGGGTTTGGATTTTTCATTTCACTGTAGAGCTGATGTGTTTTGGCATATTAAAACCTATGCTCTCCGTTAAACTCTCTTTCCTTTATTTCCCCCTCTGTCCAGCTGAGACCCCATGTCTTGTTAGTATAGTAACTGTCTTGCTACCCTCCAGACCCTTTTGCCTTTCTGACTTTTTGACTCTGTTGTCCAGTAAAACACTAGCCCTAAAAGAACTCAACCATCCATTTTTTCTTTACCTGAACTTTGGCATCCAAGCCTCTGGATATATTCATAGTCCCTATCTGAACTGATCCATCCACTCTTTTGGGGGAATTTTACTAAATCCAGCTGATCAACATGCCCTCTCTCCTCTTCAGACGTCTTACCCACCTTCACCGCATCTCATCACCCTCATCAGCAAACCCAGCTTTAAAGGGAGAACAGAAGCTGACACTCCTGCCTCTGTTCCCACCCTCTTCCTGTTCACCTCTTCTGGACAGAGACCTTGTCTCTCCTGCTTGAGAGAAAGCCCAGTGAAATGTTTTAGATAAACAATGAACAATTTCTAGTGTAAAATATTTGGAATACACTTACACTAAAAACGGATTCATTGCTTATATGAAATTCAGATTGAATTGAATGTCTCATGGTTTATCTGGCAGCTCTCCTCCTGTCCCAGGTCAGTCCCTCTGTGTACTCTAGTTCATCTTCTCTCCTGCTTTCTACAGACCCTTTTTCTCTGGATCATCTCTCCTCACTCCAGGGCCTCCCTCTTGACCTCCCTAAGCACTAAAAGAGGCTGACTCCTGGGCATCAGCTTTTAAATGACCCAAGGGCACTCAAACAATGTGTGTCTAAAGTTGACCGTATGATCTTTTCCCCCAACCTCCCGTATGCGAGGTTATGTGAATAGCACTAATATACACAGCCTGGTGAACAGCCCTTTAGCAAGTCCTGGCAATTTCACCTCTTCCCAGGTGGCTCAGTGTTAAAGAATCCACCTGCCAAAGCAGGAGATGCAGGTTCAGTCCCTGAGCCGAGTAGATCCCCTGGAGAAGGAAATGGCAACTTGCTTCAGTATTCTTGCCTGGGAAATCCTGTAGACAGAGGAACCTGGTAGCCTATAGGCCACAGGGTTGCAAAGAGTTGAACACAACTGAGTGAGCAAACACACAATTTTCCTTTTTACCAATCCACCACTTTTGAAAATGATGATGGCGTTAGCAAACATTTGCTAAATGCTTACTACTGTGTGCCAGGCTCTGAGTGTGTTATATTGATTATATTCATTAATTTCTTTAATTCATTGTAGAATCTTATGGGTTGGACTTTAATTCCTGTTTTACAGATGAGCAGACTGAGGCAGAGAAATGTTAAGCACCTTGCCCTGGTTCACAGCTAATAAATGAAAGGGCTAAAGACTGTATCTAGCCTAATTTTTACTGAGTGAACATAAATTGGTACAACGTTGAGGTCTTAATTTTACATTTCTCTAACTGCTAATGATTATTTATATAATTACTAATTATTGGTGTACTAGTTGCCTAATTAATAATGCTGCTGAATATCTTTTCATACATTTATTCACTTGAGCTTCCATTTCTGTGGAACATCTGTTTAATGGTTTCTTTCTCCAATTTTTTGTTGGATTGCTGGTCCCTTTGAAATAGATTTGCAGAGTTTATTTATTTTTTTGTATTTTGTAAACTGATCTTTCTGTATACTGATATATGCTGTAAAAATCTTATCCTGATTTGTATTCAGGTGGGCCATGAGGTGAGCTGGCGAGAATGTTTCCTCAAAAGGCATCAGCTACTACTTAGCTTGGGCCAGTTGTTGCCATGGAAATGTGGACCCAGTGTGACTAGGTGTTTCAACTAAAAATAAAATATTTATGCAAATCCCTCAGTTTATAAATGTTGTCTAGATGTTCTCTTTAATGTGAAATGAACAAATGGCCCAAGACAGAGCCCCGAGGAAACTGACACAGGTTCCTCCTCCTGGAAATGCCACGGATGTGAGAGCTTCTAGAAGGAGGAAAGCAGCACCCCTGTCAAATGCTGTTGGGTGCCAGCATTTGCAGTTACTGTGTGTGTGCTCAGTCACTTAGTCATTTCTGACTCTTTGCTACCCCATGGACTGTAGCTGCCCAGGCTCCTCTTTCCATGGGATTTCCCAGGCAAGAATACTGGAGTCGATTGCCATTTCCTTCTCCAGGATATCTTTCTGACCCTGGGATCGAACCTGGGTCTCCTGCCTTGCAGGCAGATTCTTTACCATCTGAGCTATAGGGAAGTCCTCTTGAAGTTGCTAGATTTCTTTTATTCCTGAGGGCTAGCAGCATTTTAAATAGAATGATTCTAATATTTTTCTGAAAATACCACTTAAATAATCGCTCTATTTGGATTCAAGCTCCAAAGATCAGTGGAATGTGTCTTTCTCCCAAATTGACCATCATTTGCTTTTCTTCACAAACAGGAGTCCAGAGCCTGGACAGAAGTTTCAAGAAAATAGAAATGTCTGCTCCTTACATTGAGAGCATTGATTTGATGTTGTGGTTGTTGTGAACAGTTTCTACTGTACTAACACATCACAACCACTTTTGTGGGGCACTAGGCCAGCAAGTGGAATTTTAGGGAATTAGTTTATCTAGTGCTCTCACTAGAAGGAAAATTCTGGGGACGCGTGCACTTAGTCTGCATGGGGCTGACGATGACAATGATCATTTCTTTGTGGGCAATACCATCATAGAAACCATGCTAAGGAACTGATCTGCTATTTTCTGTTTGCTAGTTAAGTGTATATGGAAACTCCAGTTGGCACTTTGATGAGGTACGAAAACAATGCTATTTTCATCAGTTTATGAAAGAGCAACCTGATTTAAATTTCCGTAATCCTGATGTTCAAGAAGAAATAAAAGTGAGTACAGACATCCACGTAAACTTCTCCATTTCATGGGTGCTTAAGTGGTTATTTGCTACACTTTGTATTGAATAGTAATTGTGTCAGCAAAATCAAGCAGTGCAATTCAGTTCTGGGATTAAGGTGTCTGATGCAAATACAGACTCTCAGATATGTCAGTGGCTCTTTCCTTCCTCTAACCCCAAATAATTGAAATGGGTGGAAGGCAGAAACACCTGTTACCTCAGCTCTGCGATGCCTCTCTGCCTGTGCTAAGCTGGCACAGCTCCTGGGTCTGGACCTGGCCTCATCATTGGCTTCAGGGAGCTTCTGTGTGAATTATTTAGCTTTTCTGTGTCTTGGATCCCTTGTCTATGAGACACGATTGATGGTGCAGTGTTTGTCTCACAGGGACTTTTTGGAACATGAGTTGATATAACCCATGTGCAACACTTCTGTATTCACTCAGTAAATATCAACTTATTATCTGCTCCATGTCAGGTCTGGTTCTAAGTAGTGGGAATGCAACAGTGAATCAAAGAAACCCCACCCTCAAGGAATTCCCAATAGCCTTAGGGGAAGGCAGACAACAGCTAAATATTTAACATGTCAGGTGGTGATGAAGGCTTAAAGCTTCGCAGCACCAGTGAGAAGTGGGCTCAGAGACACCCCTATGTTGAAGTCCCATTTGCACAAAAACCTGATGTTTGCAAGGGGGGCATGTGAACAGCTAGGGAAAGAGAACTTCAGGCAGAGAGAAGAGCAAATGCAAAATTCTCTGGGGGAGACTGAGCTCCATGTGTTTCAGAAATGATCTGGGGGCTGCTGCGCAGAACTGCCAGGCACAGCAAGTGATATTTCAAGACGTTCGATTAAATTTTAATTTCAGTTAAATAATGAATAGTGCAATATTTGATACTTTCTTCTACTAAAAAATTATTCGTGGTTTATCTTAAATTAAAGCTTAACTGGTTGTCCTGTATTCCATGTGGCAACACTACCAGTGCACTTCTGTGAAGTGAGGGACAGGCTTGGGGAGTTTGGTGTTCTGAGGGCTGGTGCTGTGGGGCTGTGAATGCTGTCGTAGGGACACTTGCTGAGCTAGAGATGATGCTCTGTGGTCTGGTGACGCTCAGATTTCCTGCAGCACCCAGGTGAGAGTTGCTGGCACTCACACCTGTATAGTGGTGGCTCTAACAACACCTGATACATAATTCACAGTAAACATTAGCCCTGTTGCTGTTTGCATCATTGCTGCTGCTGTGGCTCTCATGGGCAAGAATTTAGGATACCAGGGTAGGGCTCTGAGGTCGGTGAGGAGGAAACCCAAAGAGAGCAGAGCAGGCAGCTGTGGGTCTCTTTCTACAAGTCATCATGTCAGCCAGATGGAGAGGATGCCTTGTTGGAGTCTCTAAGAACACTGTGCCCCTTAGTCTGTTCTTGTTTTGTTTTTAAATAACAGCTTTATTGAGATATAATTGACATACCACAAAATCCACCCCTTTCAAGTATGTAAGTCAGTGGTTTTAGTATGTTTACAGGATTATGCAAGTATCACTACTAATTTCAGACACTTTCATCACCCCCCAAAAGAAACCCCATACCCGTTAGAACTCACTCCCTCTGGATACTGTATTTTCTCTCTTTGAGCCCTGGAAACTAATACTCTACTTTATGCCTCTATAAATAAGCCTGTTCTGGACAGTCCACATAAATGGAATCATATAGTATCTATACAGATGTCTGTGACCTGTATCTATATTATAATTTAATTTCTTGAGAAACTGTTTTCCAGTGTAGCTGGACCATTTTACGTTTTTATTAGCAATGTATGAAGTTTCGATTTTCTCTGTATCCTCATTGACACTTGCTATTGTCTTAACTGTGATAACAGTCATCCTAGTGAAGTGGTATTTCACTGTGGTTATGATTTGCATTTCCCTGACAGCTAATGATAGTGAGCATCTTTTCATGTGCTTATAGTTTATTTGTATATTTTCATTGGGGAAATGTCTATTCAAATCCTTTCTCTATTTTAAAATGGTGTTATTTGTCTTTTTGTTGAGTTATGTGTTTTTTTTAATACATTCTGGATATATGATTTGCAATTAATTTTCTTCCTTTGTATAGGTTGTCTTTTTACTTCCTTGATGGTGCTCTTTGAAGCACAAGAGTTTTTAATTGCTGTGATCTTCAACTTACCTATTTTTTTTCTTGCTTATGCTTATAGTGTAACATTTAAGAACCAGTGCCTAACTCCAGGTTGTGAAGATTTAACTCATGTTTTCCTTTAAGAGTTTTGTAGTTTCAGCTCTTACACTTAGGTATCTGATCCACTTTTTGTTGATTTCTGTATATGGTAAGAGGGAGTCTAACTTCACTCTTCTGCATGTAGCTATCTAGTTATCCCAACAATACATGTTACCAAAGATTATTCTTTCACCATTGAGCTATCTTGGAACCCTTTTGAATATCAATTGATCATAAACATCGGGGCTTATTTCTAGACTGTCATTTCTGTTCCATTGATCTATATGTCTGTCCTTATGCCAGTACTGTCTGGATTACTATAGTTTTATATAGTAAGTTTTGAAATTGGGATGTGGGAGAGCCCTACCACCTTGTTCTTTTTTTTCAAGATTGTTCAGCTGTTCTGGGTTCTTTGCACTTCCCTGAGAATTTTATTACTAGCTTGTCAATTTCTGCAGAGAAGCCTGCTGGGGTTGTACGGAACCTGTGGATCAGTTTGGGGGAGTATTGCCATCTGAACAATATTAGCTCTTCGGATCTGTGGACACAGGATGTCTTTCTACTTACTCAAAATCTCCTTTAGTTGCTTTCAACAGTGTCTTCTAGTTTTCAGTGTACATATCCTGCACTTCTTTTGTTAAATATATTCCTATAAATTCCTTAGTTCAAAGGCTATTTTTACCGCATATGTTTTCCAGAATTTAGATGAATTGCTTTGAGATCTTGAGAAGTAGGCTCCTTGTCATGGCAGCCGTGTCTCATTTGGGGGAGGGGAGGTAGACACAGCCAGCCCACTAACAAGCAGTTAGTTTTAAACTTCTCTGATGGAGTGTGAACTTTCCTCTTCTCCATCACTGAAGATCATTTATACAATCACACCCCCCACTCTTATTAGGCACTTACTTTTTGCCAAGAGCTTTACCAGCATCATCTCATTTGATGCTCAAAACAAACCTAACTTAGGAGATTTTATGACCACGACTGTTTCACAGAGAAGGAAACTGAGGCTTAAAGAGGTGACACCACCCACCTTGGGACTAAGGGGACAAGATTCAAACCCAAGCACCGAGATTGTGGCATCCATGTACTTAAATTAACCACAGCCCCATGCCTAATTTGAGGCAAACTGCTTCTCTCTCTGTTTCACTTCTTCTACACAGTTTTTGTAAGAAGGTTTGTAATTGGAAATTCGTATATGGGAGCATAAACCAGTTGGTTTATCAGGCAGTGGATTTCTCCAGGCTCCTTGCGGCAATATTGATAGATTGCCTGGAGATGTTTAGACAAATGTGATAAATTTTGCAAAAATGTGCCAGCAATAAATTCTCTTTTGGCTAACCCAGCAATTCTCTTGAAGGCATCCAAGTAGTAGAGGACATAAATAGGAGCCTTAGTTACTAGCATTGCAGGATGAAATCCCTCTTGAGATGAATCATTACTGCCTCTGGTTGGAGAGGTTAGACATTTTTTTGCAAGGCTGGTTTAGAAGGTTTTCTATTAGAAGTAAATAAGAAAGGCTGAATGCTGTAAAGGAAGGCTCTTTGCTCCTGGAAAGGGACCTTTCACATGAAGGGACTTCTGACATCCTCCTCCCCCGAGCAGCACTTATCTTTGAAGCAGAGTTATGCAGGTTAATAATTTGCAACCCTGAGAATTTGTGGTGAGGAGGCATTTGGAATGAGTTGTGCTTGCATACCAGCTTGTACTCAGGACCTGAGCCTTCTTCTTTGGGGCTCCCATCAGATTTCAGTTTATCTGCACGGTGGGAGGCCGGCAGGCGGGGACACCCAGCACGGAGCATCCTTCTTCGTCCTCTTTGTCCTCTCCCTTGCACTGGCCATTAGGGGTTTGGCTGTGCCCTGAACCTTCCAGGGCTAGAGCTTTTTCAGCTAGAGAAGTCAGGAAGTCTTCTCAGAGGAGGAGTGGCTTATATTTGTCTAGTATTTTATAACTTTCTGATCAGTTTGTTTTTTATTTGCCCTCCAAATCCCTTATCTGACAAATAAGGAAACTGAGGCCCAGAGAAGTGATCAGTAGACAAGCTGCCGAGCAGGGAAGAGATTCCAGATGGACTGGCCCCATGTCTGGGGCTCAGTCTGATTCCTGAAACCACCCACGTGGGAAGGCTGAGCCCTGGAGTAGAAGAGTTAGTGTATTTACAGCAACTGGTGACTGGGAACCAAGATGCCCTCCTGGCTAAAGATGGGATGCAGAGCATAAGTAATGGCTCTGTTCTGCCCCTACTGAGCACGGTATTGATGGCGACAAGCAGCTCAACTCAAAACAAAAGATACTCACTACCTGCTTTATAAGCCAGCTCAGTGCTTGATGCTCATCACTGTAGCATCGTTATACCACGTGTATGCCATGCACTTCATTATAAACCATTCCCTCATTAAACAGCATGTGTTGTGTACTGGCTATATCCCAGAGCAGGCTGATTCTGAAGATGGACCCATGTTGTGGCCGTCATGGGCTATGATAATATATTCTGGAGGTGGGCGGCAAACAAATGGGAAATTATGGTAAAGTGTGCTGAGTGTTCATGGCAGTACGAAGTAGGAGAATGCAAGGCAGGGACCTGAGAGAGACTGGGGTAAGGTTTACAGAGGAAGCAATGATAGCTAGAGGGTGAGAAAGACTGAGCCAAGCAAAGAGACACAAGTGGGAGTGTCCCCAGCAGAGAGAAAGCACAGTCATAGCACAGTAGAGGTGCTGGGAGTTGTCCACTGTGGGTACATGCTGTCCTGAGACGGGGTGTGTGATCGGATGAGGTGAGAGGTGGGTAGGAACCACATCATGAGCTGCATTGGAGGCCATGGTAGGATTCAGGTTTAAAAGGTCTTGGGCAGGGAAATAATTTTAATTTGCACTGGGAAAAGTCAATCTGGTTTGTGATGAAGGCATTTGAATATGGCAGGTTTGAAGGCAGAAAAACTGGGGAGGTGGGTGATGCAGTAACTAGGAAAGAATGCTGGGAGGCTGGACCAGTGAGGGTGGCAGGTGGGGTAGGGTTGCAGAGGCATCAGCAGTCCTTAGAGAGGAGTCTGGTATGACTTCCAGGTTTCAGATTTGAATTCTGGCTGGGTGGCAGGTCCGTTTCCTGGGATGGGAGATATGGGAAGAGTGGGTGTGTGTGTGGGGGATCTCAGTTGTGTAGTGTTTGAGCTCTCTGTGAGACATCCAGGTGTTCAGTGGGTAGCTGGCTAGAATGCCATGGAGCTCAGAGGAAGGTCTGGTCCAGAGATAAAGCTTTGAGACTTGTTGCCATGTGGACAGTGCCCTCAGAGGTCAGGCAGGTAACATCGGTGAGTGAACTGGGCTGGCTGAGGTGAACCAAAGGGCCAATTGTCATTTATCTTGAGGGGGTTGTTGTCATGTGGGAATGATGGCCAGGTGTAGCAGGTCCTCCAACTAAAAAAATTAAAGGAAAGGAAGGCCACATAACAAATGGAGTACCATCTGAGCCACCAGGAAAGCCTGTAAGGGCACCACACGGTTCCAGTTACGATGTACCACTTACTTGTCATATGACCTTGATCAAGACGCATCATCTCTCTGTGTCTCAATTCCCCCTGATGGTAAAATAGGAACAATAACGGTACATGCCTTGTGGGGTTGTTTGGGGATTAAGTGGTTTAACCTTTGTAAAGCACTTAGGATAGTGTGATGCTTATTATATATGTAAGGGGTCCCCAGCCTCCAGGATCTAATGCCTGATGATCTGAGGTAGAGCTGGTGTAATAATAATAATAGAAATAAAATACACAATAAGTATAATGAGCTTGAATCTTCCCCAAACCATCCTCCCACCCCCAACTTCTGTCCATAGAAAAATTGTCTTCCGTGAAACTGGTCCCTGGTGTCAAAAATGGCTGGTATAAGTGCTTGTCAAGTAATCAGTAAGTGATAGATAAATGAGTCAACACTGTTGTGAAATGAAATGAACGGAGGGTGTAAGATGGAGCCCCAAGGAGTACGCATATTTAAAGGACTGTTGAGCAGACAGAGAAGTCATAAACCAGGGGTGTGGTATCCTGGATCTAAGTCCTGTGAGTATTTCTAGATGACAGGGTTAGTCTGTGTTGTCAAACATGGCAGAGAGGTCAGGTATAAGCTTCCTGGGCAGCTCAGTTGGTAAAGAATTAACCTGCAATCCAGGAGACCCGGGTTCGATTCCTGGGTTGGAAAGTTCCCCTGGAGCAGGGGTAGGCTACCCACTCCAGTATTCTTGGGGTTTCCTGGTGGCTCAGACAGTAAAGAATCCACCTGCAATGTGGGAGAACTGGGTATGATCCCTGGGTTGGGAAGATCCCCTGGAGGAGGGCACAGCAATCCACTCCAGTATTCTTGCCTGGAGAATCCCATGGACAGAGGAGCCTGGCAAGCTACAGTCCATGGGATTGCAAAGAATCAGACACGAATGAGCAACTAAGCACAGCACAAAGACCAAAGCATCAGCTGACGCTGGCAGCAGTACCTCATTTAATCCTCACAGAATTCCTGTAAGGCAGGTATTATTTTACTGATGAGGAAACCAAGGTTTTAGAGGCCATGCATATGACCTAAGTCATGCAGCTAGACAGTGGGGGAGATGGGATATTCCCTTATGGGTCAGATTCTGGAGCCTGTGATCTATGTCCTGCTTCTGGAAGAGTCAGCAGAGAATTTTACCCAGATTTCTGAAGACCAGTAGGGCTGGTTTGCCTTCCTTGCTTATAAGCAGAGGATATGGTTTTCTCTCTGTCCTTCTGAAATATCCTATGCTTTCTCATTCTTTCTTGAGATGGATGACCTGGGGTATATATCATTATCAAGAGGATATCTTATATATCATCACATGGAACAACAGAGCCTTTCTTTGTCCCAAACCTTTCATTTTACATAAATGGATCCAGTAATGTCAGTCACCTCAAAAGGGAAGATTTGCCTCAAGGTTTTGAACTGATTCCTTTTTCACTCAGAGGAGCGAGTTGTTTAAGGAGAAAAGAATGTAGACATGCCTGGTGGAAAAACCAGGGCTGTGTGATGTCATGGGAGTTAGTTAGAAATTGGAGACACAATGTACTGTCCCTAGAGTCCCATGGTCCCTACATGGGTCACCCAGACCTGGGGAACTAGGCTCTGTGCCCATTTCTGCATCCAGCACACTAGGGGAGCTTAATTGGCATAAAGAGATGGTTAACCATTAAAATCTGGAATTCTTTTTTTTTACCTGGTTGAGAATAAATAGCACAATGAAAATATTTTTCAAGAGCCATTTAGCAAATTTTAGATTATCTGGGTGAAGACCTCAGCATGTAAAATGCCTCTCAAAATGGATACATGTATATGTATGGCTGAATCTCTTTGCTGTCCACCGGAAATTATCCTAGCATTGTTAATTCGCTATACTCCAGTATAAAATAAAAAGTTTAATAAAAAATTTTTAAAAAGACTCTCAAAAACAAGCATCCGACTCTTTTAGTTTTGTCTCATCAAACAATGATAACATCTCTTACCAGACTACAGTGAAAATCCCTGCCAGGGCCATATGCCTATGCTGAGGTCAGTGTTTCTCATTCTCTAATGTCGGCTCAGTAGATAGCAGTGCTGCGATCCCCAAAGTGAATGAGGACCTCATGAAGAGAATGAATAGCTTTATTCTAGGAAATCAGTGCTCAAAAGCTTAATGTTTACAACTGCATGGTGTTTAATGTTTTTCTACATTCTTGTCAGAGTCCGCTTGAGTAAATTAGTTATTTGTGCCCCACCCTGGATTCTCTAACTGTTGCTTCTTGACCTGCATACAGATTTCTCAAGAGGCAGGTCAGATGTTCTGATATTCCTATCTCTTTCAGAATTTTCCACAGTATATTGTGATCCACACAGTCAAAGGCTTTGGCATAGTCAATAAAGCAGAAATAGATGTTTTTCTGGAACTCTCTTGCTTTTTCCATGATCCAGCGGATGCTGGCCATTTGGTCTCTGGTTCCTCTGCCTTTTCTAAAACCAGCTTGAACATCAGGAAGTTCACGGTTCACGTATTGCTGAAGCCTGGCTTGGAGAATTTTGAGCATTACTTTACTAGCGTGTGAGATGAGTGTAATTGTGCGGTAGTTTGAGCATTCTTTGGCATTGCCTTTCTTTGGGACTGGAATGAAACTGACCTTTTCCAGTCCTGTGGCCACTGTTGAGTTTTCCAAATTTGCTGGCATATTGAGTGCAGCACTTTCACAGCATCATCTTTCAGGATTTGAAACAGCTCAACTGGAATTCCATCACCTCCACTGGCTTTGTTCATAGTGATGCTTTCTAAGGCCCACTTGACTTCACATTCCAGGATGTCTGGCTCGAACTGGACATGGAACAACAGACTGGTTCCAAATAGGGAAAGGAGTAAGTCAAGGCTGTATATTGTCACCCTGCTTATTTAACTTATATGCAGAGTACATCATGAGAAACGCTGGGCTGGAAGAAACACAAGCTGGAATCAAGATTGCTGGGAGAAATATCAATAATCTCAGATATACAGATGATACCACCCTTATGGCAGAAAGTGAAGAGGAACTAAAAAGCCTCTTGATGAAAGTGAAAGAGGAGAGTGAAAAATTTGGCTTAAAGCTCAACATTCAGAAAATGAGGATCATGGCATCTGGTCCCATCATTTCATGGGAAATAGATGGGGACATAGTGTCAGACTTTATTTTGGGGGGCTCCAAAATCACTGCAGATGGTGACTGCAACCATGAAATTAAAAGATGCTTACTCCTTGGAAGAAAAGCTATGACCAACCTAGATAGCATATTGAAAAGCAGAGACATCACTTTGCCAACAAAGGTCCGTCTAGTCAAGGCTATGGTTTTTCCAGTGGTCATGTATGGATGTGAGTTGGACTGTGAAGAAAGCTGAGCACTGAATTGATGCTTCTGAACTGTGGTGTTGGAGAAGACTCTTGAGAGTCCCTTGGACTGCAAGGAGATCCAACCAGTCCATTCTGAAGGAGATCAGCCCTGGGTGTTCTTTGGAAGGAATGATGTTAAAGCTGAAACTCCAGTACTTTGGCCACCTCATGCGAAGAGTTAACTCATTGGAAAAGTCTCTGATGCTGGGAGGGATTGGGGGCAGGAGGAGAAGGGGACGACCCAGGATGAGATGGCTGGATGGCATCACGGACTCGATGGACGTGAGTCTGAGTGAACTCCGGGAGTTGGTGATGGACAGGGAGGCCTGGCGTGCTGCGATTCATGGGGTCGCAAAGAGTGGGACAGGACTGAGCGACTGAACTGAACTGGATGCTCTTCCACTGTTCTCTCTTGTTAAAAACAGCGCCACCTAGGGGTGGACCCCGGTTGTATGAAATCTGAAGGCTATAAAAACGGGAATTTTTAAAAAACTTAAACTTTTTATTTCATATTGGAGTGTAGCTGATTAACAATATCTTAATAGTTTCAGGTGAACAGTGAAGGAATTCAGCCATACGTATACATGTATCCATCCTCCAAACTTGGGTTTTTTGTTTTTTTTTTTTAATACAAAGTATAAAATTAGGTACAGGAAAAAAAAAAAGTGGTTATTTAGAATGAAAAATGAATGAGAGTAGAAAGAGGTCCATGCAGTGAAGGGTCCTAAAACTTAAGCTTGGTTAGCTTCATGCCAAGTGGGTCCTTAGAGCCACGATGGATCCTGTTCTATGAATGAGGTGCCTTCCTGTCTGGCGCTTCTCTAACTGAATCTTGAGCTTAACTGCCTTCACTTCCTGCCCTCCTGCTGCAGTGACCTCCCTGGCAAGTCCTGCTGTTTCACCCTCGTGTCACCATGCTCCTCTCCTTGAAAGCTTTATCGTGTCTGTGACTTAAGTATTTTTGCATTAATATTTGTCTAGCTGAGCATTCTTTTTTTTTTTTTTTTTCTAGCTGAGCATTCTTAAAAAACCCATGAGACCTAGGATTGTGTCTGGGTTGTGTTGTATTTTGTATGTGGTTCTAGTTCCAAGGCCTATTAGCTAAGTGCCTGGTCCCTAGCTGGAACCCAAATACTTATTGAATGAATGAATTTGTGAAGAAGGATGCTAGTAAGAATGGATTTGTGGGTCTTCTACCCCAAAGTGAAATTCCACTGGGTAGGGCCAGCTTAAGGGCATTTGGGTCAGCTGGGTTCAAAATCAGGCTTGTCAGCAGCAGAGTCTACTCTTAGATTTGAAAAATTTGTTTAAGCTTTGCCATTCAAAATTTCACCTGAAACGGACTGACGTCAGCCGTGCATTCAGCCTAGAGAAACCTTTGGGAGCCTTGACCTGCAGCCTCAAGAGGCCCCATATGCCCATGTAGATACAAGAAAGATACTTTGAATCTAGCAAGTGATTTTGGGGACAGTCCTTATTTGAGGTCTATAGCTCTGTTCCCCTCACTAGGTGAAAATTGGCTTCTTCACTCCAGTACCTTAAGTTATGGTACTGCTCTAATGTGACGGAGTGGGTTGCCATTTCCTTCTCCAAATATGATGTTCACATTCCTGTAGAAACTTTCCCTTGGCAAGGATTGAGCTGAAAGGAGAACAAGGAGAGCTACTGTCCCTTTGCAGAAGGGTGTCTTTCAGTGGGTGCAGGAGTAGGCCCAGCTGGGAAGGGTTGGCAGGGGGAAGGGAACTGAGACCGGGCCCTCTGCTTCAAGGTCACCTGGTCTTCTTAACTGTCCCCATACAGGCCAAGTCATCCTCTGCCTCCATGCTTGACTCATGCTGTCCCAAAACAGTCCAGAATGTTCTTCTAGGCTTACTCTCTGATGGTATCCCAAGCCAAGCTCTAGCTTTTCCTTGCCTGAAGAGCGGAAACACATGGCTGTGCCCACCCATGTTAGCTTTGATCTTCTTAGTGCTCCAATAGTCATGCAGACCGAGGAAGCTCCTCTCATGATGCTGAACCATGTCCTGCCTTGTGTTAGGGAACCCTATCACGTGTCCCCAGCTATTGTGTTGAAGCCTTGAAGCCAGGGAACTGGCTGTACTTCTTTGATGTCCCAACAGTATCGCACCATCTTTGACTCATTTAGGGTTGATACCTCATTCTTTCATTCCTCAACTGGTTCACTAAATAACAACTGCTGTCAGTGGCAAGGGAAGCAGACATGAAAGCTGCAGGTTTTCCCTCCAAAATGCCCCAGTCTGGTGGAAGAGCCTTCATGATTGGCTGCTTAATTGGTTATTTTCTGTCAGTTTGGAGTGACTTCTAAGGAACTGAACATGGGGGAGATAAGCTATGTATCCGGTGTCTCCTGAGTCCTATCTTTCATTGTGGTTTCATTCTTTCATTGTGAGTGGAGTCTAAACTTTGGGAACATGCTCATAGCATCAATTATGTATGTAACATTCTGAATTCAAATATGAGGGAAGAATAGGAGCCCATAAATAGTTATTCCAAAGTTCATGCGGCTCAGACACTGCTGTGCTAAATAGATACTTTTATATGTGGAGGTGACTGTTTTATGATGGAAAGTCACTAACAGATAAGACTTTTATTAAACCTTATGACAACAATGTGTTGTTGCTATAACCAAGCGTTTTTGCTTCTTCCTGTTTAGGAAATTATACAGTTTTGGCTCTCAAAGGGTGTTGATGGCTTTAGTTTCAATGCTCTTCAATATCTTCTAGAAGCAAAGCATCTGAGAGATGAGGCCCAAGTGAATAAGACCCAAATCCCGGTAACGTTTTAAACATATTAATATATGCATACATGGTTTTAATATATATTATAAAAATAAGTATATATTTATAAATATATATGTACTTATTTATATTTTTTTCTTTTCTGAAAATGTTATCAGAGTATTATTTTTTTTAGCCTGAGACACCACTTCTCAGAGGTGAGTTCTGTTCTGCCTATGAGAAGTGCTTTGAATCATTTTCTTTAGGGAACACAGGTGTTTCAAATGCATGTGACCAGGTATTTCCTTCTATTGGCTCCCTCCAGAGTGATCTTTAAAGATCACCTTCTGAGGGCATGGACAGTGTGGACTCCACCGAGGGCCATAACTTTGTGATTTCTGTCACTCACTCAAGCTCAAGGGAGGTGGCTTAAATTCTCCAGGAGCTTTTGCAGTCATTAAAGGACGCGTAGGCAGAAGGCAAAGGAAATAACACTTGCTGAGCGTCAGTTGTATGCTATGTGCTCTTTCCATTTAACTCTTTCAACATCTTGTGAGGTTTCATGATCCCCATTTAGCAAATCTTAGAGAAATTAATTTATCAGGGTGGCACAGGTGATAAATGGAATTACCAACCAAACCTATCTGCAACAGAATGTGGGCTTTTTGTGCTTTCACACCAGTGGTTCTCAACCTTTCCCCCTCCCATGTCACACCTGAGGCACAGTAATAAGCACATGCCACTCTCATTCCTGTAGTTGGCCACCATTCTACAGTCAGGCTGTTTTCAGTGGCCAAGTAGATCACAGTCCTAAAATGCATTTCAAAATAACAGATTTTGAAAATAACATACAGGAGTATGTCAAAATGAATTAATAGAGACACACAGCAATATGGGTCAATCTTAGTGATATAATGTGTAGCAAAAAAATCTAAATTATGTATAACATGATGCCCTTTTTAGAAAGTAAAATTAAATTCATATGGTTATCAACTTGATAATCTCATCTGAGTAATAAAGGGAAGCTGGCCACTCCCAGCTAATTATGAGACCATGTCATGAACCAAGGTCATGATTAAGCCTTTTTTTTTTTTTTTGCATGTGATTTCTAGTAGAAAGGAAAAATGAAGGGGAAAAAAAGGTGGTATGTTAGCCAGCTGTCCCAAAGAGAAGCATTTATACTTGGAGAAGAAATTCCAGAATAATCTTGCTAATTATAATATGTCAGAAGATAGGCATATGCTTCCACTGAAGACAAATGACCAGAACAATGGATTTTGTATACTACCCAAGAAAAACTTAAAGGACATGTAACTTCCAAAGATATTGGAGATTTCAAAAAACTTCACTTGATCTAGCAAGAGAAAATCAGTTATAAAAAAGGGGTCCACTGAAAGGATGGCAACCTATGGACTGTCTAGCCTGTCCATGTCCTAACCCAGGACTTATAACCTGAGTTTGTATGAGACATAATCTCTTACTTTGATTCTAGAAGATTATTATAACCCTTGAAAAGCACAAAATCAGTATCAGGAAAAATTATTGAAATCCTGAGAAAGTATAACTTAAGAATAAAGGACAAAAGTGGTAAAAAACCAAATTTAAATGCATGGTATTAATAATTTTGTGAGCAGAGAAAGTACAAATGTAATAATGTACTCTAATCATTAAGATAATTTCTTTTGTTTGCCTTTAAAAATGTGGAGCATTTGGGACAATAAAATGTTTAGGAGGATTTTGTTAAATACATTTGTAATCAATGTTTAGCTGTTCGGTAAAATTTAACTTGTTTACTAGATTTACAGTTAATAAGTTAAGCACAAAATGAAATACTAATAATATTGAGTGTTCTCCGTGAACAAAATCCCTTGTGCAGTGGAAGCCTTAGGACCGTCTTTAAGCTTGTGTGTTTTGGTCTGAGTCCTTTGAAGAGACAGTCCACACGAGGCCGCTATGGGCATTTGACACGTGACATTGTGGTAACCATGCTGTCCTGTTTTCAAAGGACACAGTCACTCACTACTCGCAGCTGCACCATGACTTCACCACCACACAGGTGGGAATGCACGACATTGTCCGCAGCTTCCGGCAGACCATGAATCAGTACAGCAGGGAGCCAGGGCGATACAGGTAACCACAGGCACAGCGTGTGATCTGCACTTTATCCCTCACAATCCCGCATTCTCAAGAGGTTCCAGTTATAATTTAACAAACCGCGCAATTAACAGTGCATCATAACTCGGTTATGCTAGGGCCTGTTATAGTCTCTCATGTTGCTTAACTTTGCTGATTTAGTTTCCTCTTTTGTAAAACGATGCAGTCACAGTATGTATTTATAGGAATTTTGTGAAAATTAATTAAAAGATACTATATTATCTAAAGGTCAGTCTTTATTATTTGCCCTGTTAGCAAGCAAATGTTCCAGCTAAGCTGTTAATAGATCATAATGGTTAGGAACACAACTTTGGAATCAGATGGGTCTGAAGTGGAGTCCTCAGGCATAATAGCTGTGCCACCTTGAGCTGGCATAAGGTTAGTTAACCTAAGTCTCAGTTTTCTCATCAAGTAAAAAGTGGTAACTGACAGCCATATAAGGTTGTTGTGAGATTACATGAGATGTCTGTGAAGCACTTAAAACGATGCCTGGCACATAATAAACACTCAGTGAACTTAACTCTTGTGGTGTTTATATTGATTACCCAATAGAATCAATGGAAAAGGAGTTCAAGAAACTTCTTGAAGTAGGTCCTCTGATAACTGTCCCTGTTTTATAGATAAGGAGACTGAGACTCTGGACATATAGGTAATGGTCACACAGGCAGTGATCACAGAGATGAGATTAGAACTGAAACACCCCAGCTCCAGATACTGTCTACTGATCCATTCAATGTAATGTCTCAAACAGCTAAAGCCAGCATTGATGGGGGTCATTTCAGGCAAATATGTGTTCCCTGAAGAGTGTCTGCTTTTCAACAACTGATAGTGCACCCCAATAATAAAGTGAGACTTTATGGGGATTCAAATACAAGGGGAAGTTTTTTGGGTGAGCCCCTCTTACCTTATGTGCAGGCTTATACTGTATGTTCTAAGTGGAGTGATGAGAATTACTAAAGAAAAGCCTTCTTTGAAGTTGCTGAGTTTCATTTAGATTTAGAAAGAACAGAACAGTATTGATTGAGATCCAAATGTGTTTCTTTTAGACATGACTTAGTAGTAGGCTACTCTTTCGGTTTAATATGTTGAGAAATTTCCAGTTGATCCAGTGTGCCATTTCTTGTTCATCTGGCTTGATTCTGCTTCCTTAGTGAGCCCTAGCTGACGTGGTTAAATAGTGTGCATTCATTCCCGTCCTGTCCATGAGGCATGGCAGCTGCCAAGCGCTTTCCCAGTCTCCTCACAGACCCTGACGACACTGTACTTCTCACTACTACAGGTTCATGGGGACTGAAGCCCATGGAGAGAGCATCACCGAGACCATGGTTTACTATGGGTTGCCTTTCATCCAAGAAGCAGATTTTCCCTTCAACAGTTACCTCAGTAAACTAGACAAGCCTTCTGGCAACAGTGTGTCTGAGGTTATCACATCCTGGCTGGAAAACATGCCAGAAGGAAAATGGCCTAATTGGATGGTAAGTCCTTATGCCCAGCTCAGCACAGGGTGCTGGTGTGCACACTGCATAATCACCTCTGAAACAAGGGGCACATGTCTGTAAGTGACCTTCCCCTTCCCCTCAGTTTGTGACGGTTTAATGAGTCGGGCCCATCCCAGCTCCTGACCAGGTTCTTGTCATTCTTCACTGTTTTCCTTTGGGTTCTCAGGTCAGATAATCTCAACTGATCTGTCCCATTTGCTGATTCCTTGGCTAGTTCAAATCTGTCCAGCCCTTCCAGTGAACTTTTCATTTATTGTACTTATCAACTAAAATTTCTATTTGGTTCATTTTCATGATTTCTCTTTACTGATAGTATCTATCTGATAAAGCACTGTTCTCATACTTTAAAGTATGAGATATGGTAATGTAGATATGGTTTACATTTTTGAACACACATATACGAGCAAAGTCGTTACCCACTAAGGCCATACTTCCCTGGTTCTCTGCATGTATTGTATTCTTTTACTGATTGTTGAAAACTGGATATTTCAATGTAGAGATTTTGAAAATCACATTCTCCCCTTCCCCAGTGTTTGTTTCTTCATTGACTTTCGTGGATTAATTCTGTAAAAATCTGTGTTATTTGTCGTGTGCGGCCACTGAAGTCTCTGCTTGGTCACTAATGATTGTTAAGATTCCTTAGAAGCCTCGAACCACTAAGTCTCCCAGCATTTGCTGAGGGGCTGTTAGTGGAGCGGGCGAGGGAGGGATGCTTGCAACACTCCTGCAGGCAGCTTACAACTTTGCCTTGGTCTCTCCTCTCCTCTCGCTAGAGCTTCAGGGTTGGCCAACAGGGAGAGATCAGAGTTTCCCTGGGCACCTGTGCAGGCTTCTAGATTCCAGGAAAACGTCAGAGCCTTTCAAAGCCCATTCTGGTCATCTCATTTCCAACTTTTAAGTTTTTCTGGTCAGTCTCTGTTTGGCCCAGGTTGGTAACCCCACCTCTGGCAAGTAATCAATTGTTTTTGGCAAATGCCTTCCAGATAAGATGATTTGCATACTCACTCTGAGTCAGAGCAGATAAAGAAAAAAAATCCATCCAAAAGTGAGCTGCTGAAAAGGTTAAATAGTGACAGTTCTTTAGAGATGGAGCTTTTGATGAACTTTAACTCTATTCTGGTCCTCCAGAGCTTACTAGGCTGTTGGTTTTTACAGTTACTGTTGGTTTTCAAGGCTGTCTTGAATCTGAGGGGAGGGGCATGAGATTAGTGTCAGTTAAAATGACACAAATCTTAACTGTTCCTAGTGAGACCCAGCTGTTGTTCTTGAATACTCCATGGATTGCTTGTAAGCCTTTCATTTCCAAGTTCCGAAAATATAGATTTTTTTTTTTGCCAGCATTCTCCTTGCTTTCATGTTAGAGATTTTGGTGGTCCTTACTCCACCACTCCAGAAGTGCCCCTCTATACAAATTTTATAATGGAGATTTAGCACTTGGTTTTTTCATATGCTGAAAGTCTCAGATATCACTGGGCTGTGAGAAGCCCTGATCTCTGTACATTGCTGATCTTGATTTCAGTTCTGAAAAAGGAAAGTGCTCTAGGTCCAGAAGACTTGAGAAATCATAGAGTTCCTTGTCAGATGCTTTTGCAGTAATGAAAAGAATGAACAGTGGCAAAGTTTAACTTAATTTTCTGGTCATAAAAATAGAAAAATACTTTACAATGATCTATAGAAGGGTAATTGTAAAGAGAGTTTTAGTAGATCTGAAGGGAAAAAAAGGGCAAACTTCCTTTTTCTGCTGAATTATAATGACTAAGTTCCCATTTTTAGACTCAAGTTCAAAGGCTGGTTTTGTGTTATAACCCTGACCTGAATAACTGATGCAGTTTCTCCGAGCTTGTGTCATCATTTGTGAAATGGAGATAATATTACCCAACAGGACTGCAGTGAAGGGGTAAACAAAATACAGTGTAGGTGTGAAAGCACTTGTGGACAGGAAAGTGCCATGCTTGGCTTATGCCTGAGATTTGAGTTGTGGTTTATGGAAAGGCTTGTTAAAACATGTAATTAGAACATTTAACAGAGAAATGGGCCTTCCCTGGTGGCTCAGTTGGTAGAGTCCCCCTGCAAGGCAGGAGACCCGGGTTCAGTCCCTGGGTCCAGAAGATCCCCTTGGAGAAGGAAATGGCAACGCACTTCAGTATTCTTGCCTGGGAAATCCCATGAACAGAGGATCCTGGTGGGCCACAGTCTATGGGGTCGCAAGAGTCAGATATGACTTAGTGACTAAACCACCAACAAAGAAATATATTAAATAGAAAACCCCATAAAAATTTTTCTTATAGATTTTTTAAAAGTAAAAGTTGATTTAACTTTAAATTTGTTTTGAAAAGTTCAAAAATCTCACACATATACAGGGATACATCAGAAGGCTTCTCGCCCCTGTCCCTCCCCTTCTCACCCCATCCCTCCCCTTCTCACCCGTTCTTCCCCCTCACCTCTGTCCCACCCCTGTCCCTCCCCGTTTCACCCCGTCCCTCCCCATCTCACCCCTGTCCCTCCCCATCTCAGCCATCCTTCCCCCTCACCCCTGTCCCTCCATCTGTTCCCTCCTCAGGGGGAAACATATTTCCATTCCTGTCAGTATTCTTATCCAAATGTGTGAAAATATTAATAGGTACTCTCATAAATTACGTCTTATTTGCAGTACCATCGTGAAATAAAGGGTTACCATCATCTTGTTGATCACAATTTTACAGCCAAGGAGCAGGGTTAGGGCTCAAATTCATGTTTGCTGATACAAGGTACCCATAGTTAACCATGTTTTTCTGTCTGGTGAACTTTTTGTGAAATGGTAAACCTTCTAGAAAACTCTATATAGAGCACTTAAAAAGAAAAGTATCTGCCTTTCAGACTGGTGGACCAGACAATGTCCGGCTGACTTCTCGTCTGGGAGAGAAATATGTCAACATCATGAACATGCTTGTTTTCACACTGCCTGGAACTCCCATAACTTACTATGGGGAAGAAATTGGAATGAGAAACATTTTAGCTGCAAATCTCAACGAAAACTATGATACTGTAAGTTAATATAACTTAACCATGCACTACACCTCATTTTTTTGCCACATCAAAGAATTTACTATTTCTATTCTGCTACCCAAATCATGATTACTTAGCTTTTGTTTCTTACTGTTAGGCAGTGATAATTTTTCAGCTTTTCTTGATTGGAGAGCTTGTCAAAAATGCTGCTCCCTGAGCCAGACAAGTGAGTTTTTCACGTAGAGCCCAGCATCTGCATTTCAACAATATTTTCTAGCCAATTCTCAGGTGAACTAAGATTTAAGAAGCCCTGTTTTGAGTTTGGAATGTTATTCATTGCCTTCTACCTGAAACATGGAGTTAAGGACACCAATTATAGTGCTTGTCTGTATTGCTAGATCTGGCTTGGGCATAGCACAAAGATTCTTCCTTTTATGTTAACAAATGTTATGTACAACCTTAGGCCTGAGTAGTTTAAATTTTCTTTCTGTTTGAGGCTCTGGATTTCACAATTATGTTGCTGAGCAGATAAATCATCTTGAACCTGTAATTTGTATGGTTAGCTTTAAATTGTGAGATCCAATTTCCCTAATATTTGGTCAAAGTGAAACCTCTTCTATTTAACCCCTAAATTTTTGTGTGTACTCATGCAATAACCAGGCTAAAAAGGATATAATCTAGGCTTACTTGTACATGGCTGTATACTTGAAGTCACCATTGCTGTATCACAGTAGAATGAGTCTGTAAATGGCACGTTTTGAAGTCTGACATTATTCATTTTTAGGGAAAACCAGCAGATTCCAAGCATGTACTGATGTTCAGTTAGTAGTTTATTCACACTCAAGATGTCATTAGACTGTTTTCCAATAAGGTGTAAAGCTGGTTTTAACTACTGAATGTTAAAGCCTTTTCCTTATGAATGCTAATGAATTTGAGTACTAGATGAGAAATTAGGGAATTAAATACTTATTACTAATAAATCTTGGCCAAATTACATTTCTTTTAATAACCAGATAACTGTTTTTTTCTTTATGGTCTTGATATAGGGTACTCTTTTCTCAAAGTCACCAATGCAGTGGGACAATAGCTCAAATGCTGGTTTTTCTGAAGGCAATCATACCTGGTTACCCACCAGTTCAGATTACCATACTGTGAATGTTGATGTAAGTATCCATGAAAATTTTATGCTGACTCCACAAACAGGAAATAAGTTTCTTTTGCTGACAACATACACTCACCTTGAGTTGTCTCAAAACTTAACTGGTGTTCTTTAAATCAATCACATAGGGTTTCTTTTGTAGTTTTCATTTTTAAGGAGTTTGCAAGTCATGTTTTTTGTGAAAATACGAAGTGGTGCACAAGCATTATCAGATGGTATACAACTCATCACTGGAATGATTCTGAGGTATGAAATATTAAGGACATTTTATGGAGGTCTTTCAGCAAGCCAGCTATCCTTTCTCCTTTCTTATCTCTCCAAAGGAAGGAAGGAAAGTAGATAAATCAATCTAGGGCAAGATTCTTAAGACAAGGCTGTTTACCTACAGAAACTAAAGACGTGAATTATCCCTAGAAGGAGCTGCTCTGGAAAAGCATTCCCTCCAGCTTTGGCCTTTACTGTTTTCTGTTCTCATGGTGATTGAGTCTGCCAAGTTCAGCAAACAGATTTCTTAAACAGGAATGCATTAATTCCAGCAAACACATTTCCTCAGATCAGAAAAATGTGAAATAGTTTCAGGTGTTTTCATGGGAAAACACACTCTAAACTAGGATACAAGTTTTATAGCATCTACTAAGTATTCTGAAAACACTCCCCAGAATATTCTGACATAGAACTTCAGGTAAACCCTCCTGGTTCCACAACTTACGGCTCCAAGCACCTCAGGGATAAATTTGTAGGTAGGTCCTTGAGACACAAAAATCTATATTTTAACATTTGTGTTTTGGATTAAGTGTACTTACTGATTTTCACTTTGTCCAAATGTCCAGAATACTCCCACAGGCCAATTTGAATTTGATATGTAAGAAATCCTACGTAAAAAGGTACACCAGCACAGATGGGAAAACGTAAATGCCAATTACAGTAATGGTCAGATTAGTCAAGTCTTTAAAATGATCATGAGTCATGCTTGGGGGCATGCTATATCATAATCAAGGTGACCAAAGGTCTCAGGGAATGCCATTTTAATAAAACACCTCCAGAAGAGCCCTAGAATAAGGTGAGAATTTAATTTACAGAAGATAGAAAGTAAAGTTAAGATTACAGAGAAACAAGAGCACAGAAGCCAGTCTAAAATATTACACAGGAGCAAACAGCACTGGCGGGCACAGGCGAGAGCACTGCAGGACTGTCCCGGCGCCGCCGTGACTGGCTGCCCAAGAATCTGCCTGAGGAGGAAACCCAGGGCCTGACTGGTGATCAGACTTCCGCTGAACGAGTAGAGCAAAGCCCGAGACAGCGGTAAACTTCTGCAAGCACAGAAGAAAGAGAAGCCGCAGAAGAAAAGCCAGTTCTAGTGATGTCCCTGGGAGGATTCACTGAGGAGTGATCTCAGAAATGAGCGCTTTTACTCCTCAATTCACAGAGGCCTTAAAAGGAGGGCAGGACCCTAGGTTTGATTACTATTAAGCAGGAAAAGAACCCCCACACCCCCAAAGACAAACCAGACCTACCTCCAGCGTGGTTTTTTGCAGTTACTAGAGACAGGCAACTGAAGACAGGCAAACATGGAGTATCAAATACAAAAGTAAATGAATCACCAAACATCACACTACATTTGAGAACAATTAAGACCATGAGAGGCACTAAGAAAACACTGAAGAAAGCAAAGAAAATAATGACCTAAGACTTCATTACTCATAAAATCACCCCTTCCCTGGTAGGTTGTTTCATGTAGTCCCTTAACTCTTTTAAAGAAGCGATTTGATATATTAGAAATGTAAAAATATTGTCAAAATAAACAATAAAATAAGAGATTCTAATTACTGTGCTGGAAAACTGATGCAAGATTTTATCCCAGGGTGTACTATAAAAAGGCAAAGAAGATTTTTTAAAAATACAACATGATTGTATTTTAATAAACAACCAAAATATAAAATACTATAAATGAAATGATGGCAAATGGATGGCAATAAAATATGGTATTTATTGTAAATTAACATCCTTAGTCATAAGAATTATTAGAACCAGTTACAAAGATATTGATATTTCAAGGGAAATGAAAAAAAAAAAAAGGCAAAGAAGTTAACAGTATAGAGAGAACATTTTTGATATGTGGAGAATAAATCTAGGAATTCCAACATATAACAAAAAGTGAGTTCTAGAAAAGAACAGAGAGGAAAAAAGGGAAAACCATAAAAATACACAGAAATCAAACGTGAAAACAGATTGCCTGAGAAAAGGACTAAAAATTGAACTGGCATCAGCTTTCTCAACCGGATACTAAAACACAGTAGAACATGACCTTCACAGTTGTAATGCAAACTTGATTCTAAAGCAAGAATCCTATATCCACTTAAACTGGCATTCAAGAGCAAAAATGGAAAAACAAGGACAGAAGTGTTACCATGTATAGCCAGTTTCTGAAAGAGAAACTGGGGACTCCAACAAAACCAAAAGGAATCTAAAAGGAAGACATGATATATAAAATATAGTGAGGAAAGGAATCAGCAAAATTTAAGGATGAATAACTTTTGATATATAATGTAAAACAAGGTATTCTGGAGTAAAAATGCTAGCGGTGTATTTCTATATGGGAGGTAGTGGCAGGGAAGGGCTGCGTGTGAGAGCGAGTATGTGAGCCACAGGCGTGGGAGCCAATGCACTTTGGAAGGATGGAGACGGAGTAACGCACTCTAGAGCTGAGCTGTCCAGTCACCACCAATCACTGGGACAACTAAAATTAGACAGAATTAAAAGTTCAGCTCCTGTGTCACCCGAGCAACCTTTCAAGTGCTCAGTAGCTAGTGGCTACCACATTGTACAGCACAAGTACAGAGCTTTCAGCACTGCAGGAAGTTATACTCAACAGCACTGCTGTGTTAAGAAAAATGTTTTTAAATGGTCATTACAGTTTTAAGGGTAACCATTAGAAGAACAGACATAAATGATAATTTTTAAAGGATATTAGAAGGGGAAAAATGTACATAAAGAAAGCCAAGCGATCCAAAAAAAAGCTAAAAGAAAGAAGACAAAACAACAATGCAATTAAAATAAAAGATGAAATAAGGCTACAGGATTATGTCTGGTAATCACAGATATAAATGGCTTAAATTCACCTATTAAAAGATAAAAACTCTTGGATTAGAAAACAGAGACAAAATCTGACATAAGAGACATAGCTAAAACGAAAGGGCCCAGAAAGATTGCCAGCTGACTATTGCTTTCCAAACAAAAAAATGCATATAGCTTTTAATTTAGTAATTTCATTCCTAGATATCTCTTCCAGAAGACTCTGGAAATGATTTATATATTTTATCAATAGAAAACCAGTTGAATCAATTACAGTTAATCTATACAAGAGACAAGTATGCAATTTTTAATGCATATTAAAATCATATCCAGAGTGGATTGGTATGAGATGACCTCTGACCTACTAAATAATAATAAAAAAAGGCTACAGAATGGTAACATGCCACTATTTGTGTAAAGAAGGAAAAAGTATGTTTACCTATGTTTGCATAGGTACAGACTATAACATCTCCTATGATACATAAAATGGAAGAATATATACACAGTAAGAGTGTATCTCCGGGAGAGAAAATAGAAAGCTAGAGGAAGAGGTTGAAGAAAACCATTTTATTTGTATATTATTCTGATAGTTGAATTTTGTATTGTACGCATGCATTGTCTATTTTAAAAAATAAAGTTACAAAAAGCAGGTGGGGAAATATTTAATAGCAGACAAAATAGAATTCAATATGAAAAGCATTATGAGACAAAGGCAGTTTTCAAGAATTGATAAAAGAACATTCCACTATAAATCAGGAATCTATGCATCTAACAATAGCTTCAAAATATATAAAACAAGTACTCTGAGAATTGCAAAGAGAAACTAAGAAATCACAATTACATACCTCTAGAAAGTGGTAAATCAAGTAGATAAAAGTAACAACACTCACTGGGCACTTTTTATGTAAGTGGCACTGAACTATGCTTTTTCATGCATTATCTAAGGCTATACAAAATGTTAATAGTAAGTTGACAAGTCATATACATATACCATATGCATGTACCATAAATACCTCTGTACCTAATAAACACAGAATAGACATTTTTTTTGGACATTTATTAAATACCACACATTAGACACCTGCCCCAAATAACCACCACTACTGCTGAAGTCAACATGACTGGCAAGACTATAATGAATGAATATTATCACTGACTTGGTAACAGATTATATGAAGACAAATCTGGCATTACGTATCAAGTATCCATACTCCTTGACACAGTAACTGTCTTTCTGATATTTGTGTCATAAATAAATAATGCAAATTTGGGGGAAGCATATTAGAAACTTAAATGTCAAAATGAAAGGAAATGGTTAAGTATGGTATAACCATTCAACTGGATTATTAGTCTGCCATTAAAATGACATTTAATAACAGAAGATGTTTGAAATGTTAAAGGAAAAAAACAAGAAAAACATAACATTAAATTATGTCTGTTTTATATAGCTATAAAATTTACCTCAATCTTAATGGACATATATTACTTTTATGGGTAAAAAAAAAATGTAGTGCAATCTCTTTCACTTCAGACAGCATTTTGCTTTGCATCCTTTTTTGCAATTTTCTGTTCATAACTAGCATCTCCTGAAGTTACCCCAACCTACACATTATTCTACAAAAGAGAACAGAGAAACCCCAATTCAACAGAAGTCCCTGGAGTCCATGGCCAGGATGGCTGCTTTTCTGCCAGTTAAATGTAGCATAAAGGGATTTATTTGGGCAAGTTAAATATCCGTTAAATTAGATATGGACATTTAGTGGAGTCAAATTTGACGTCCAAATCAGCTGTGGCCAAAATGTAGCAGAAAACTGTGCACTCTGCAAGGACTTCCAGACAAGGTGAAACCCTACCTGTAGTTGCTATTAGCAGCTAAATAAACCATCCGGTTCAGTCTCAGTCCTGTCTGATTCTTTGCTACCCCTTGGACTATGCTTCCCTACTTAGTCATACTTAAAATTTAGTAGTTATTTTAAGGGACAAAATTGAAGGAAGTTTTCTTGGGAAATAATTCTTGATACTCTAAGAATCAAACATTTATGTTAATATTCTTTTTTTTTTTTTTGAATAGGTCCAAAAGACTCAGCCCAGATCAGCACTGAAGTTATATCAAGAATTAAGCCTGCTTCATGCCAATGAGCTGCTCCTCAGCAGGGGGTGGTTTTGCTACTTGAGGAATGACAACCATTCTATCATGTACACAAGAGAGCTGGATGGGATAAACAAAGTCTTCCTCATGGTTCTGAATTTTGGAGAATCATCACTGCTAAATCTAAAGGAAATGATTTCAAATATTCCCACAAGAGTGAGGATAAGGTTAAGTACCAATTCTGCCTACAGTGGCCGTGAAGTTGACACGCATGCTGTCACACTGGCCAGTGGAGAAGGACTCATCCTTGAATACAACACTGGGAATCTCCTTCATCGTCAAACAGCTTTCAAAGATAGATGTTTTGTTTCCAACCGGGCATGCTATTCCAGGGTATTAAACATACTGTACAGCTTGTGTTAGGCACCTCTATGAAAGAGATGGAGACACTGGCACTCCGTTCTAGTCTAAGCATTTGCAGTAACTTCACATGCAGCAGCATGCTCTGGGTAAACTTTATGAGTGGTCATTAATTCTTTTTTTTTTTTTTTGGCTGCACCATGTGGCATGTAGGATCCTAGTTCTCTGGCCCGGGATCAAACCTGTGCCCCCTACACTGGGAGTGGAGACTTAACCACTGGACTTCCAGGGAAGTCCCGAATGGCCATTAATTCTGATATATTTCTGTAACTTGAGTGAAACTGCTTTAGGGAAGGTTCTTAAATGTGTTTCAAGAATAATAAAATGTTTAAAAGAAAATGATCACTTGCAGGTACTTGTAACTTTTTGAAATAACATCAATAAAAGATGATCAGAGCACCTAGGACTCCAGATGATTAGAAAGATCTAATGAATTTTAATGGGAAGCATGGATGATTAGAAAGATCTAATGAATTTTAATGGGAAACACGTTACCTTCTTCCATAAAATGCAGGTATAGAAACTGGAGGATGACTTAATTGCCAGAGTGCCTAAAATTTTTCACTAGCAGAAATAGGACCTTGATGTGTAAACTGTTCAAAGAATATCACAGTAAAACTAAGCTGTTCTGACAGGAGAAGGGGGAGACTTCTGCTGTCAGCAGCCCTTCTCTCACTCCCTTCTCTATGTGCTTCTACGCAGCATGGTTTGAAAATTACTTTCCTGGGTTAAGGGGCATGTGCCTCGGTGGAGACGTTCGTATAAGCAAGTGAGCTGTTTATGAAACCAAATTTGGATGGAGGATAACATTTTAAAAAAATTATTTACTAACTTAAAAAACTCACTTTTGTGAACGTAATTGGAAATATGACTATGAAAGACTTCAGTGTGTTTCCAGTTCCCAATGAAAGCAGCATTTCAGAATTTTAGATATTTCTTAAGATTATTGAAAACACTGGTGCTGTCAAGTCCAAGTTCCTCATACAGGAATTTAATTTGGGCTGTAATCTAAAAGAAACGCATTAAAAAAAAAATTAGAAGGCCTTTGTGGTAAAACTGCAGTGTCCCAAGTCTCTCCTTGTCTATCCGTCTTCATGTAACTATGAAATCAGCAATTTACGGCAAGAGAATTTTTTTATTTGGCACAGAGGTGGAAACTCCCAAAGACAGATTCCATTACTTTCTCTAACAGAGCTCATTCATCAGGAACCTTTCCTCTTTACTCACTCAGCATTTCTCCTCTTCCAAGTCTAAGCCACAGACCCAACAGCAGGTGAAGTAGCCTGCACAACCCTGTGTAACCACAGTACATCACTACTTGGGGATCTACCACCTTAGTGGGGCTTGACAACATACCTTTTTGTGAGAATCCTCAATCACATGGTTGCCTCCAGGCTGAATATCTAAAATAATATTGGGGACTTGATAGCCTGAAAGAGTTAACACATGAAACAATTAGAAGAGTTTTGGCTAATTGAGACCCACCCTTTCACCCCCTCTCCTTTTCAAGCACTCTATTAAAATAATAGTGAAGCTGCTGCTGCTGCTGCTAAGTCGCTTCAGTAGTGTCCAAATCTGTGCAACCCCATAGACGGCAACCAACCAGGCTCCTCTGTCCCTGGGATTCTCTAGAACACTGGAATGGGTTGCCATTTCCTTCTCCAATGCATGCATGCATGCTAAGTCGCTTCAGTCATGTCCGATTCTGTGTGACCCCATGGACAGCAGCCCACCAGGCTCCTCTGTCCATGGGATTCTCTAGGCAAGAATACTGGAGTGGGTTGCCACTTCCTTCTCCATAACAGTGAAGAAGAAAGGCATAAACCACCACCACCACCACTAACAAGAAGAGGTAGGGGGTGGGATGGGGTGGGGAGCAGTAGAAAATAAATTCCTGAAACAGGAAATGGAGGAGGAGGCCCAGACAAAGGAAGGTGGATGGAAAGACACATGGAGAAGGTTGTGACGTAGGAAGAAGCTAATGGGTCCTATGGAATCTGAGAGCCCTGTGACTTGGAAACACCAGCTATAGCAATGGGTGCGAGTGAGATGTGGAACTGAATAGAAGGCAACTGTGAGCTCTTTCCACCCTGAGCCCAGACGTTCCCATGTCTTGACAAGGAAAAAAAGGTAAGAGTTTTTAATACAACTGAAAGATCTAGAGAAAATTAGAGCTGCTATTTTGGGCACGGAAGCTCCAGAGCAAAAACTTTAAAGAATCCCAAGAATAATAGCTCAATTAATTTTGTTAAATGAACGAATAGTATGATATAGTATGATACTATACCTCCAAGTTACGTTTGATAAATTTTACTTTTTTCTTTGTGCCTTGCCTACCTTTTTAATGCTGTCCTTTGAAAAAGAGGCAAGGCAGCCATAGTCATTACATTTGCCTCTACTGGGCAGTCAACTCAGGATAACAGTGATTTGCCTGTGATTGTGG
Source organism: Ovis aries (assembly GCF_016772045.2). Taxonomy (NCBI): domain Eukaryota; kingdom Metazoa; phylum Chordata; class Mammalia; order Artiodactyla; family Bovidae; genus Ovis; species Ovis aries. The sequence continues at coordinate 80,001,387 of NC_056056.1, read as the reverse complement.
GTGGCTGATTTGGTCTGCAGCATGACAGGTGCAGCTCCCAGCAGCCCACTGACGGCGACGGTCCCTGCTCCTCGCTGGTTTCCTACCTTCCCCGCTGTCCTTAGCATGCTCTGCGACGGCTTCCTTGAGCTTCTCTGTATAGCTTACGATTCCTTTCAGAGGTACACGTTCGTCATTTTCATAAGCTGTTATGTGAATTGAAGGATAATGCTGAAAGGAAAGAGATGTACAAAGAATTCCTTATGATCCCATTCCTTATGGATTATGAAAACCAATTACCTTATGGATTATGAAAAACAGTTATCTCTATTTTTTTCCCCTAAGTGATAGACATTTTTTTCCCCCTCATTTGATATTTTTGAGACTTACAGCATCCCAATACTAGACTATTTGTTACCTGGAATAACCTTTTCTTGACTAGTGAGACCTTGATCTTACCGAATCTAGTCTCCTGAGCTATTAAACGGAAACAAACAAGGAGTATGAGCAGGGAAGGGGCTGGAAGGTGTCTGAGTACTATAAGGAGAAACAATATTAAGGCCTTACTAAATTCCTGCTTCACCTCGGATACACGTCCTTTTAATTATTTTCCCTGTCACTTCAGGATAGTATTACAACTGCCTTTCACTACCTGAGGTTTAATATTTTGACAGGGACAGTAACGTTTTATGTAGTTCTTGTGTTTTTCATCGGATGAAGGATTCCCCCATTCCTCTAATTCTTCTAATGTCAGAGGAAGTGTAGTGTCCATCATGGTGTTGAGAACATCCAAGAAAGGTGCCTTAAAAAAAAAAGTCAGAGAGATGTAAACTTCAATTAATGAAATGGTAAAATGAATTTCAGGTAAATACTATACGTTATGAATATACATGCTGACATGAGGAACAGAGCTCAAGCAGCAATGTACATTCCCAGGAGCCAGATTAATTACCCAGTCTAACCAGGGCCTGAGATTTGTAACTGGCTTTTAAGGTATTCAGACTCCTTGAATGACAAAAGGTTTATCTTCCAATTTCACAATTTTTGCTTTTAGTTTTCTTTTTTTCATATAGTAAGTGCTGCCACCTTACATCCACTAGGCTCTATAAAAAAAAAGTGTTGGCAATGACATGGAGAAACGGGAACACTTGTGCATTGTTAGTGGGGATGTAGAATGATGCAGACAGAGTACTGGTTTCTCAAAAAATTAACCTCAGAATTGCCACATGCTCCAGCAATTCTATTCCTAGGTGTGTATCCAAAGGAAATTAAACCAGGGTCTTGACAAGTACACCCCTGTTCACAACAGTACTGGAAGTAACCCAAGGGTCCACTGATGGATGGATGAGCAAAATATAAATGCAATGATACAATGAAATTCAACCTGAAAAAGAAAGACACTTGCTACAGCACAATGGACCTTAAGGAAATTACCTAAGTAAAAAAAAAAAAAAAACCCACTTCTAAAGAGACTTATATTGTATGATTCCATTTATATAGGAGGTACCTTAGTGTAGTCAAATTCAAAGAAAACTAGAATGGTGGTTACCAGAGGCTAGGGGAAGGGGGAGTTGGAGAGTAGTTGCCACTTAATGGGTAGAGTTTCAGGTTTGCAAGATTAGTTACAGAAACTGACTGTACAGCAATGTGAATGTACTTAACACTATTGAAATGTACACACTTAAAAATGGTTACGATGATAAATTTTATGTTATTTTACCACAATTAAAAATAAAACTCCCAGAACACATGAATAAACTCAGCTGGACACTTTACATTATAACAAGGTAATAAATGCTAACTGAAGGAAATCTGAAAAATACCCAAGTTGAAAAAGAAAATCACTCATTGGCTTATAACCAGTGTTAAAAGAAATGGCAGCTGCTTTGTTCATGAAGCCATTATTCTGATAACCTGTTTTTCAGCTTTGCTTTCTATTAACATTAAGCAAGTACATTGGGCAAATGCAATTCTTTTTGTCTGTCTAATATCTTTGACTGAGCTCCTTTTTTGCATTTAGAGTATCCCTTATGACACCAGCTGCCTCTCACTGTAGAGATGCTACATGCCAGATAGGTCCCGTCCCAGCTTTGCCTCAGAGTGAGAGTAGCCACATAATTTAGTTTTACCAATCAGACATAATATGCCCCAAATTCTGAATGAACTGTTGGATATTTAGGTTAACTCCATGTCTTCATTGTTACAAGTAATGTGGGGTAAATATCCTTATACACCCATTTCTGATGATTTCCTTTCTGACTTCTAAAGTCAAAGTAGTTTCTCAAAGTCAGAAGTTAGTCACATTTTCTTTATAATTCTGCCATTATTATCTTTTTGCATGGAGTTTTTTCCCTTCTATACTTAATATTTCTATTAAAAACAGATTTACAGGGTCAGATTATTTAACACTTATTTACTTCATACAAGCCTACACCCTCAAAATTAAAATTTAAAAAACCCTGAAAATAATTTACTTTCTCTATCCTAATTATCTTCTAGAGTTATCTACTGTAGAAGAACAAAATTTGCCACCCCCAGATTATTTTAAGCTGAAAATAGTCAAGGTCCAAAAAGTCTCAGAAAGAAACTTTGACCTCTTCTATAACTGCCTGAAGAATTTAGACAGACGGCCTATTACAGGAATATCACCAGATAATAAATATGGATGACATGCGCTGGGGAAATGCTTAGAGGCCAGAGTCCACTCTGTGTTCCCTCGTCTCTGCTAACAAACATTTGTTTATCAGACTTTCACTTTTCCGTCTCCACGTGAATTGCTTTCTATCTCCTGAAGTCCCAAATCAGTGCCTCCAACATCCTCTCTCACCTTTAGCTGAAGACAGTATTTAAGGTGAGAGCTCTGGTCATTGTGGTGAGTCACTCAGTTTCCCTGGGTCTCTCTCATGTATACATGTCACTAAACTCCTGTTTCATTTTCTTCTGTTAATCTGCCTTGTGTCAATTTAATTCTTAGACAACCCAGAAGAACCTAGAAGGCAACAGGAAAATGTCCTCTGCCCCTACACTAACCAGGAAGCAGGAGAATGGTGGAGGTGAATGAGCTGCTGTAATTTCATAATTTTGGACACCAGCAAAAGACTATAGAGCCTTTGCAGAACAGGTCAAAGTATTTCAACTGAAGTACAGAAAAACTACTCCTAAAGACCACTAATAAGAATGGAGTATCTGAAAATAAAGAGTCCCTAAATCCAGGACTGAAATGTTGATGCCAATAGAGCCAAAGGATTTCACGCATTCCAGAGTCAGTGTGCTCGGCCTGACTTCCTAGATCCGGTGTATCTTGTATGCTTTGCCGCTTTTCCACCAACTCTAAATGCTCTTACAGATACAAAATGATCAGTGAGAATAGCCACTAATATCCTTTAGTGGAAATCCTTAAAAATCAATAAAGAATACTGTCAGGAACTTCTCCCATAGCTACAATTCTCTGTTTAAAATTTAAAAGCTCTGCTATACTTCTATGTAATGGTAAAACTGGAACAGGAAATTTTTCTTAGAGCATCTATTACTTCACACCTCCCTATTTGGTAAACAGTAGAGATGGAGTACTCACCTCCAAAGTCACAGCTCTCAGCAGTTCTGGACTAGAATTACACAGTGCTCCCACAAGCACCCCTCCAGCACTGAAAGCAGTCAGGGCTGTTAGACTGGGCTGAGAAAAGCCTTGGTCATGAAGCGTCTTAATGCAAGCCTCTAAGTCAGCAAGGCCATTGAGTTTTTTAGTTAGCCGGCCATCAGCGTGCCACTGGAGGCCTAACTCACCACCTCCCCTGAAATTAAAGGGCAAGAAAGTTTTAGTGGGGAAAAAATATTAATGATACAGGTCAGGGTCAGCAAACTATAGCCTGTGGGCTAAATTTGCCCAGAGGCCTGTTTTTATATGGTCCTTGAGCTAGGAAGGATTTTTATATTTTTAAAGGTTGGGAAAAAAATAAGTATCAACCAGAAGTATGCAGGGGAGACCATATGTGGCCCGCAAAACTGAAAATGTTTACTATTTAGTTCCTCAGAGAAAAAGTTTGCCAACCCCTGTTGCAGACAATCAAAACTTGATTCAACAAATATGCTTTTGAGTGCCTGCTTGCTATTTACCAGGCACTGTGCTAAATGCAGGCCTTAAAAATATAAACAAGTAGAAATCCTCTGTCCTGGAGGTCATAATTTTTTGGGGAAAAACAGCTACCAAGCAACACAGTCACTGCTATAACAGAAGCAGAACCAGAGCAGAGACTATCCACCTGTCTATATATGTGAGTCAGGAACATGAGTGCTCTGAGATGACACCTAAGCTGAGTCTTGAAGCAAGAATGTGAGTTCCCAGAAGGGCAAAGAAAGGGATGGCATCATCGACTCAATGGACATGAGTTTGAGCAAACTCTGGGGGACAGTGAAGGACATGGAAGCCTGGTGTGCTGCAGCCCGTGGGGTCACAAAGAGTCGGACACGATGGAGAAACTGAACAACAAAAAGAAAGGGAAGGCATCAAGACACAGCATGTGCAAGGTCACAGAGGCTGTCATTTCAAATGATGCAGCAAAGGCTGCACGTGTAGGAGGTACGTGGGTGAAGAGGAGGGCGTATTTGGGGAGTGCCGACAGACGCCACCGTGAAGGTAAGCCACATCACTAGGGTGTTGATATGGAGGATGTGGATTTTATTGTGGAGATGGGAAAGTGGTAAAGGATTTAAACAGAAACAAAATACTTTGTGTCTTGAAATCAGCAAAATAATATGGAAATTAGAGTGGAAAAAAGGGAGTCCAGCTTAAGAAGCTATTTTAGAAAAATCCAAACTCAGGAGAATGAAATGGAAACAATAATGTAGCTAAGTACAGAGGCTGGTTTATCTATTCTAAAAATTCTAAAAATCTGGTGTAAAATCCTAAAAAGATACCCTTTTGCTCCTGGGATTAAATAATCCCAGACCCAGGGTTCTGCTAGTGAACCAGGTTCCACTAGCACAGGTTTAGGAGTGCAAATGAGCAAATCAATGTTCGCTCCCCAGCATCTTGCTATTCCGGACATGTGATGATGCTCCAGCCTTCATATGCCACACAAAACATGACTCACCGAACATGACAATATGCTAATATCCAGCCATCGTCCACCAACACCCGCCTTTCAGGCCTGAAATGCATTTTCAAATCCATTCCATAAGCTCCATACACTTGTACCAGGAGAGGTTTCTTCTGCAAGTCCTCAGAATCCGTTTTATGGAAAACAGTCATTGGCACTAATTTTCCATCCTGGAAATGAAGATGTATTATGCAGGTAAAGACGTCTTTTGAAACAGTTTCATCCCCAATTTTATGTGATGCTTATTGATGTTGAGCAGCAACTTCATTTAATTAAGACAAAAGAGTCATGGTCTCTCAAAGTCCAGCAGGGTCCTTCATTTTCAGCTACGCTGCTGACACAATATTAGAGTAACTAGAAAAGATAGTAAGACTCTGGCTTGAAAATGGTTTATTAAATGTAGCTTTTCATGACAGTTAAGTAACTTTATAACGAGTTCTTCACTACTCAGTTTAACTATTTTTTTTCTTTCAGGACACACCATAATAACTATCAAGGTTACATATATTAGCATAGTATTCTTCCTATACCTCAGGTTATATATGGGCATTTCCTATCTTTGAATATATACAAATATGTTAACTAAAGAAGTTTAAACAACTCAGTTTTTGGTACTCAACTGTCAGAATTCTCAATCATTAAAACCTGAAATCTCTTACTAACCTAACACCCACTCACATCCTCTTCATCAACCTATTTAACTTTATTTTTAAAATGTTTCAAAGTGGTTCAGGTTTTATAAATTTTAACATCTAAATTATTTTTAAGCCAAACTGTACCTCAGTGTGGTTCTCTGGACAGATAAAATTAAGATAATATGAACTATATCTGATCTTCCTTTCATAGAAAAAGGGTAGAAATGTTGGTTGTCACCCTGCTTACAGAAACTAAGGGAAAAGCACTAGTTTACATAAGGAAAATAATATAACCAGGCCACTCTAATTTTTTTCACTCTCATTTTGAAAACTTCACTTTGGGGCACTAGTGTGTTATCAAATAAGGAAGAACTCTTCCCCTCATTATTATACTCAACTTGTTACAACAGTGTAAATGAATTTTTACTTCTCAGTAGGATTCATTGTTCAGAGAAGGCAATGGCACCCCACTCCAGTACTCTTGCCTGGAAAATCCCATGGACAGAGGAGCCTGGTGGGCTGCAGTCCATGGGGTCGCCAAGAGTCGCACACGATTGAGCCACTTCACTTTCCCTTTTCACTTTCATGCATTGGAGAAGGAAATGGCAACCCACTCCAGTGTTCTTGCCTGGAGAATCCCAGGGACGGGGGAGCCTGGTGGGCTGCCGTCTATGGGGTCGCACAGAGTCGGACACGACTGAAGCGACTTAGCAGCAAGATTTATTGTTATAAAAAGATACAGGTGAATTTCTATAAAATAATCCTTCCCCCTTTCTAGCTTAACTGTTTTTTTTTTTCTTTCTGGTTGCACTGGTCTTCCCTGTGGCATGTGGGCTTGGTTGCCCCACTGCATGTAGGATCTCAGTTCCTGACCAGAGATCAAACCCAAGTCCCATGCACTGGAAGGTGGAATCTCAACCATTGGACCACCAGGCAAGTTCCTGTAGCTTAAGCTTTTTTAAAGATAACTTTACTTTCTTATTTTTGGCTGTGCTGGGTCTTCACTGCTGAGTGGGCTTTTCTCTAGTTGCGGCGAGCGGGGGCTACTCTCTAGTTGCAATACACAGGCTTCTCTCGTTGTGGAGCACAGGCTCAACAGTTGTGGCATGTAGGCTTAGCTGCTCTGTGGCACGTGGGATACTCCTGGATCAGCGATCGAACCTGTGTCTCATGCCTTGGCTGGTGCATTCTTTACCACTGAGCCACCAGGGAAGCCCCCTAGCTTAACTCTTGATCATTCTAGAGACAATACTTCCTCAGAGAAGCTTTCCCCATTTCTGCAGATGAGCTAAGTTCCTTTTACCACATGTTCCCACTGTCCTCAGTACATCTTCCTTTGCAGCAAACAGTACATTAGAAATTACTTCTTCAACATCTTGCATCTTCCCCACTAGGTTTAATATCCACAAAGGCAGGGACTATCCTAGTCTAGTTCACTCTAATTGCTTATTACCATCAAAATTTTTGCCATAATGACACACAAACTATTTTTTTCTTTAAATCAACTTTTAATATTTAAATATACACAATACACAATATCAAGGACTTGCTAAGCTGGTTAAAGGGCTTTCCAGGTGGCGCTAGTGATAAAGAACCCACCTGTCAATGCAGGAGATGTAAGAGACGTGGGTTCAATCCCTGGAGGAGGGAAGATCTCCTGGAGGAGGGCATGGCAACCCACTCCAGTATGGAGAATGCCTGGAGAATGCCATGGACAGAGGAGCCTGGTGGGCCACAGTCCATAGGGCTGCAAAGAGTTCAACATGACTGAAGTGACTTAGCACTCAGACTGGTTATAAATTTTCTAATCCATGTTTAAAAAATTGCATGAGTACTCAAGTTTAAAGAAAAGTCCATTTACCTCCTAAAATGATTTGAGTCTTGTAGTGGAATGTGAGATCCACTTTACTAAACTGTGATAATGTAATCCCATCAGGGGCATTAATAATTAACAAACAGAATCTTTTCAGTAAATGGCAGGGCTGACAGTGAGGATCACAAAGACTTACCTTGCTTTTGGCTTCCATACGTAAAACACGACTAGTCTTTGTTATTGGGTCTTCATGCCCAGTTTCCTCGAACAGTTTGCCTTCTGCAAACTTATATGTATAATATTTCGGGGGACGTATTGGAGAGCACAGCTGAAAGGGGCAGTTCTCTGGGTCTGAATTTGTATCCATTATGAATCCACAGGCCCAAGGCGGGAGCTAAAGAAACAGAACAGTTAGCTGTACTCTTTATTGAGACACTAAGTATTATTAATTAAATTTCTGGGTCTGCTCCAAACAAGATGATGTAGATATCAAGTTTATTTTTATTCACTTTCATCTAATGCCTCATTTAAGGATTACTTCAGTACAACAAAAAAATAATGACCAATAAAAATAAGAAAAAAGTACAGGAAAATGGTTTATCTCCTTTAATAAAAAAAAGTTTATCTGGGGATATATAAACTTGGGCAACGAAACAACAAAAAGATTAAGAATAACAGCCCATCAAGTAGGGATTCCAGAACCCAAAGATACCTTCAAGATCTCTCTTCTCATAGAACATGAGATCTCTCACTTGTGGTTTTAATAATTTACCCAGCAGCCCTTACTCTACTGGCTGGACAGCCCCAGGGACGACAGTCATTATTCCAGGACTACAAACTAGCTCAGCAGCACTAAAGCATTTACAATTTGTTTTTAACTTTAGCTCCCAGGCTAACCATTGTGCAGAACAAAACCTTTCCTGCACACCTACTCTGAGAGACTCACTGCTATTATGATTAAGATTGTTAACTTTAAGAAAAAAAGGAAAAGAAATCAAAATTTATTCTCTCAGAGCAGCAGGGTCCAGCCTCAAGCCTTCCACTAACATCCCTCTTACACCTTTTAAAAGAACTCTAGTAAGCAGGCTGACGGTATGTTAGAATGGCACTGAGAGTCAGAATATTTCAAAGAAAATTGCCTTTCTTTTCCTGAGTAATTGTAGAAAGAGCAAATTCCTTAGAAAATCAGAGGTCTTGGCACAGCAACGTCACTGGTGGGCACTATTCAGACAGTATAGGTGGGGGATGTGTGCATAAAAAGTGTACCATTTAACCTGTAGAAACTATGGTCACAGAGCTTAGGTTCACAGAGAAAATTTCTTGTAATTAATCCAAAGAATCCACTGCTGTAAAGCACTAGAGACATATATTTTCATTGACTTTCTAGAAGAGTTCCTAATTTATTCACTTCAGACTGTGGATTATTTTCAAGGATAATTTGTTTATTTAAATATTATTTATTTATAATGTATACAACCATAACTAGAAAGAAAAACGTAATCATGAAAGTTAAAAATCATTTTTGTTTTAGAACATTTATACAGTCTCTTAGGACACCAGACATTACATTTGATAATCTGACTTCATGAAGTAGATGGGAAGTTCTGGCTGTTTTATTTAGGTTCTCATTCTTTCTTATGTATGCCACTAGATGTTGTTTAGTAGCTCAATCATGTCTGACTCTTTGCGACCTCATGGAGTGTGGCACGCCAGGCTTCCCTGTCCTTCACCATCTCCCGGAGTTTGCTCAAACTCATGTCTATTGAGTTAGTGATGCCATCCAATCTCATCCTCTGTGGTCCCCTTCTCCTCCTGCCTTCAATCTTTCCCAGCATCAAATTCTTTTCCAATGAGTCGGTTCTTTGTATCAAGTGGCCAAAGTATTAGAGCTTCAGCTTCAACATCAGTCCCTCCAATTAATATTCAGGATTGATTTCCTTTAGGATGAACTGGTAGGATCTCCTTGCAGTCCAACGGACTCTCAAGAGTCTTCTCCAACACCACAGGTCAAAAGTATCAATTTTTCTGCACTCAGCCTTCTTTATGGTCCAACTCTCACATCCATACATGACTACGGGAAAAACCATAACTTTGACTATACAGTGGAGAAGGCAATGGCACCCCACTCTAGTACTCTTGCCTGGAAAATTCCATGGACGGAGGAGCCTGGTGGGCTACAGTCCACGGGGTCATGAAGAGTTGGACACGACTGAGCGACTTCACTTTCACTTTTCACTTTCATGCATTGGAGAAGGAAATGGCAACCCACTCCAGTGTTCTTGCCTGGAGAATCCCGGGGACAGGGAAGCCTGATGGGCTGCCGTCTATGGGGTTGCACAGAGTCGGACATGACTGAAGCGACTTAGCAGCAGCAGCAGCAGCAGTTGACTATACAGACCTTTGTTGGCAAAGTAATGTCTCTGCTTTTTAATATGCTGTCTAATTTTGTCAGGCTTTTCTTCCCAGAAGCGTCTTTTAATTTCATGGCTGCAGTCACCATCCACAGTGATTTTGGAGCCCAAGAAAATAAAGTCTCTCACTGTTTCCATTGTTTCCCCATCTATTTGCCATAACGTGATGAGACCAGATACCATGATCTTCTTTTTTTGAATGTTGAGTTTTAAGCCAGCTTTTTCACTCTCCTCTTTCACCTTCATCAAGAGGCTCTTTAGTTCTTCTTCGCTTTCTGCCATAAAAGTGGTGTCATCTGCATATCTGAGGTTATTGATATTTCTCCGAGCAACCTTGATTCCAGCTTGTGTTTCATCCAGCTTTGCATTTCGCATGATGTACTCTCAAATAAGTTAAATAAGCAGGGTGACAATATACAGCTTTGATGTATTCTTTTCCCAATTCAGAACTAGTCTGTTGTTCCATGTCTGGTTCTAACTATTGCTTCTTGACCTGCATACAGGTTTCTCAGGAGGCAGATAAGGTGGTCTGGTATTCCCATTGCTTTAAGAATTTTCCACAGTTTGTTGTGATCCACACAGTCAAAGGCTTTAGCATAGTCAATGAAGCAGATGTTTTTCTGGAATTTCCTTGCTTTTTCTATGATCTATCGGAAGATGGTAATTTGATCTCTGGTGCCTCTGCCTTTACTGAATCAAACTTGAACATCTGGAAGTTCTCAGTTCACGTACTGTTGAAATCTAGCTTGGAGAATTTTGATCATTACTTCACTAGCATGTGGAATGAATGCAACTGTGAGGTAGTTTGAACATTCTTTGGCATTGCCCTTCTTTGGGAGTGGAATGAAAACTGACCTTTTCCAATCCTGTGGCCAGTGCTGAGTTTTCCAAATTTGCTGGCATATTGAGTCAAGCACTTAACCAACATCATCTTTTAGGATTTGAAATAGCTCAGCAGGAATTCCATCACCTCCACTAGCTTTGTTCGTAGTGATGTTTCCTAAGGCCCATTTTACTTCACACTCCAGGATGTCTGGCTCTAGGTGAGTGATCACAGCATCATGGTTATCTGGATCATTAAGATCTTTCTTGTATAGTTCTTTTGTATATTCTTGCCACCTCATCTTAATATCTTCTGCTTCTGTTAGGTCCATACTGTTTCATTTATTGTACCCATTTTTGCATGAAAATGTTTCCTTGGTATCTCTAATTTTCTTGAAGAGATCTCTAGTCTAGATCTCTACGCCACTATAACAATCTCGAAACTAACCTCCATACCCCTCATCTCTTGGTGCTTCGGTGCACTCTAACGCGGCTGCCAGATAACCTTGTGAAGTTATGACTCCTTAAATTATTCCCCTGCCTTCAAACTTCAAATTTTCCCTTATTCATAATTTATGGATAAATTCATCATATTGACAGTCAAAGAATGTCAAATCATAGCTTCATCCCCTAGTAATTTGTTCTGCTTCAATAAAAGTGATATATTAGAAGTTTCCTGAATATTTTCCTAACTTCTCCAGCTTAGAGCTTCATTTGATGGACTTTCTCATCCTAGAATACTATTCCTTTCCCTACCCAACAAAACCCTATCTATCTTCTTTGGTTATCTCAAATTATACTACCCCCTAAAGTTTTCTTGGGCCCTCTGGGCCTCATGGTACATTTTATGTTTTTGATCCCACTTATTTAAACCCATGCTATACTTAATCTTTGTTTACAAGTCTAATCTCATGAAAAATGGTGTTCTCCTACGGCCAGGTATTTTGACTTACTATCTTTCCGTTCCAGAAAGCCCAATACAGAACTCTGCACATAAAAATTTAATAAACATCCAGTGAATTTACTGGAATTGCATTTTAGCAAAAATTGTCATAACACTATAGATGGGGAGATACAAATGGCCTGTTTGCTGGTCATACAACTCTTTCCCCATCAAGCAAAACAGAGGCCTCCTTTCTTCCCTTCAGTTCATGTTACCTTAACTCACATATTAATGATGCTGTAAAACTGGGCAATAATGTTACCATTCACAGTTTTATAAAATTGGCAAAGAGATGATACAGACACAAACAAGTGTGGCCGAAACACTGTAGCAGAAACACAGGAGGCATGATTACTGTCTGGGATGGGAGAAGGAGGTAGTGGTTAGGCTCCAGCTGCCAAGCTGGCCTGAGTTATGACTATATCTAAGGTTGTAGAAATACATGATACAGAGATACGTAGCAAGAGAAATACAATGGCACTTAACTCTACTTCTGAAGTTCATCCTATACAGCAGTATTATTCAGTGCACTAAAAGCAAAGACTTCTAAAAGTAATTCCAAAATAAACCTCCTAAACCTGATGAAGACCCACTATACTAAATTCTATTTAAATTAATTTCTAAGAAAAAGTACATTGCTGTTATTCAAAATTTGATGTTCTGTTAATACGGCATGTATTCTGATTAACAGTATTATCTTTTGAAAATTAAACATACCTTTAGAGACCGAACTGAATCGTCAGCCAGACCAATCACATTAACATAAAGTAAATTGCTATGCTTCAGGAAGAGAACACAATGATCCTTAAACATGTCCAAGTCTACAACTTTGGTATTTCTCTTCATCGTGAAAAACAAATCCCAATTCATAATAGCAGGGGTATCAGCTGCTGTTCTCATTAGCTGTGTGGAACAAAATTAGACGAGATCTAGGTATCAGAAATGATGACTACAGCATCCAGAGATGAAACCACTGAAAACCAGACCTTATTAGTCTGCACTGTTTATGAAGAGCTGAAGGAACTTAACTCTGCGTCAGGGCTGAAGTGTGAACATCACCTTATGAATGAGCCCTGGATAGCCTCCTGGGTGGGTATGATGCAGTGCTTAGCTGATGGTCAAGCACTGAGAGCCAGTGGGGCCTTGGTGAGGCCTCGGCCCCTTGACTGTGGAGCCATCACTGAGCCTAGCTGAGACCAGCAGAGGAACTGCCTGAGATCAGTCCAAACTGATCTCAAAATCTCGTTTATAAAGTTTGAAAAGTTTGTTAAGCCACTAAGTTTGGCTTTGATGACTAATATTACTTAGGATAGGGAATGTTTTCCTTTGCTAACCTTTTTGGGTATAGTAAAATATGAAGAGGTATATTAGCTCTGAGGGAAGAGAAATGGGATTGGTTATATACAGGAAGGTAGCATCAGTTTTTAATGACCCAAAGCTTATGAAACAATAAACTCTTAGAGCAAGAAATGTTGATGTTACTGTAACACTTCCTAACAGCCTAAATGGGGACCACAAAAATACAGGATTTACCTTGAATTCTGTAGGCTCGCCAACATTAGTGAGAATGTATAACTCATCATCTCTATGTTCCACATAGTAAAGGACCCCATGGATTCGCTTCTGGATAAGTACTGGTGGGTCCCAAGGGCTCAGGCCATCTATCAACCACACCTCAGAAGTGGTCTTGCTCATGATATTCATGGTGAGAAAACGACTGTCTTTTGTAAGATAAAGGAAGACAAAAAAACTATGCAGAAAAAAGAGAGGGAGAGAGAGAGAGAGAGGAAAATCGAATAAATTTCAAATGTAAGCTATCATTGTTAATGACAATTTCTCACTGGTATTGAGTATATATATTAATTTCTAATGCACACAGAAAAGAAAAACTCCTTAGTGAAATACTGCTTGTAAAAACTGGCTATTATTTTTTCTCATTCCCTCCTCAAAGGCATTCAAAATAATTTTTCTCTAACATTTTATTATGAATAGTTTTCAAAACCCACCACTAAGATTCTATACCTGCTAACATTTTGCAGTACCTCCTTTATCACATATTTATGTATCTTTCAATCCATCTTTAAAAAAAAATGCATTTCAAGGTAAACTACAGACATCATTTAACACTCAACCACATTAACAGATTACAGGGGTTTTTGCTGAGAAGAGGAAATAAACTTCCTGGAGAAGATATGTAATTGTAAGGAAGAAAAGAGACAGAATTTTCTTTGTTTTTCCTTTGAATGCATGTTGGATACCCCTTTTCCCTACTCTCCTAGTTTTTATAACTAAACAAACAACAGGAATAAAAACCCTTACAATCTGACTAAACTAAAACATTTTTTAAATTTTAATTTTTCTATTTTTCCTTCCAAGGCTTATTTGTATTTTATACATGTCTTTAAATAGATATAATTAAAATACAGATGCACTTTTGGATTCTGCATTTCTTGCTACACATATTATCATCTTTCCCCACATTAGTTATACAGTTTATGATCACTATTTTTAATGGCTTCTTAATATCAAGTTGAATTATCATAATTCTTAAAAACTTAGCTATTTCATTGTAATAAATATAAAAGGGAACATATCATGAAGATAGTTTCCATCTCCATAACTTTTATAATTATTTCCTTAGGATAAATTCTTAGTAATAGAAATAGTATTTTAATGATTAAGAGTATTTTTATGACTCAATAAATCAAAGACTATCCCAAGAGCATTATACTAATTCATATTGACACACTGGATGCCTTTAAATATTGCATCTACATTTCCTTATTATGGAAGTAATTCATACTGAAAATACTAAGAAATATAAAGACAGATGGTATGTTTTAGTTGCAAGACAGAAAATAGTCTATAATGAAAGTCATTGGTATAATGTAATAAATTACTAGCATAAACTATCATTTCCAAAAGACAATCTTGACAAATGACACATAAAATAGTGGGATCACAAGAATAGTTCTAGTAAATTCTCATTAATAGAATCCTCGTCAGAAAAAAAAGCACTGACAGTGTTACTGGATCAAGGATATTAGTTCTATGGGCTGGAATAATTTCTCCAGACCTCAAGTTCTTTATATGAACTTGGGGTTGTACAAGATTTTCTTTAAGGTCCTTGTCAGGTTTGAGATTTTATTAAGTGAAGGGTTAATTTTCTTGTTTGGAGTATCAATTTTACACTCACAGATTGGTTTTTAAAGCTCTTTTTTTTTCTCTTGCAAAATCTGTTGAGACATTGTCCAAATCATACTGTTAAATGATGTATAAGATGACAGGACTCTGGTGTTAAGAAATAATTTGTTTCTTATAAATCATTTGGAAAAGTACATCTGGGTGAGAGTTAAGGAACTTTGACAGATAAATTTATTATCATTTCCTTCCCAGCCTGGTTAAGTGGTAATATGAGGCATAAGTCCTGAAGCAAAAAGAATTAGCTTCAAGGAAGAATTACCAGATTACTGGGGAAAGTAAAATTTAAAGACCAAAGTATATCATGGCTCAAAGCAAAGCAATTTAAATTTTAGATAATCTACATGAAATAAATAGTGAATTCTGTGTAACTGATATGGTTAATCTAGTTATGACCTACAAGAGATTCATAAGTGCTGCATGACACTATTTAAGTGTTAAACTAAGAACTCCTCTCGTGTCAGGACAGAGAGGATGTTAGTAATTCAGCACCTATAGTCTAATGATATATCTGTGTTCACTCTGAAGTTTGAATATAACTAGTTTCCAATTTTGAATCTAAATCACTTATAAAAGAATGCTTTGCTCACCTTAGCCTTATTATATCTGATTCCAGCCTAAATCAATGTTTTAACTCAACCAAGAGCAGCACTTCAGATAACCAGAGAAATATGCTGAAAATGAAGACTTAATTGAATTGTTCTAGTACCTTGGGTCTTTTTCTGTGTAAAAACGTTCATTACGTTTGTTATCACCAAAAGTGGCTCGATATACATCATGACAGCGAAGGTTCCTCTGGAAGGTGTAGAATAAAACATCTTCATCTTCTTCATCCTTTACCCATTCTAAAAGAAAATAATTAAAGAATTATATATAGCCACCTATGTACAGTTAAAGAAAAAAAGACACAATGAATTCTCAGTGTCAAACAGAAGAGATGTGTAAGTTTATCTCTGGCAATCTAAATTGAACACAGGTTTGATTATATCTAACCCTGTTATTTCCAAAGAATAAGATACTACTACATCAATTCTAAGTTTTGTAGTTATCAGTTTCAAGGTACTCAAGTTTCTAAGTAAGAGTGGAACATTCAATATTTAGGAAAGACTTTGGTAAAGTCACATCTGCTTTCAGCAGATCGATTATGTTTAAATTTCATGCTCTTGTGCTTAGATGTTTGGTCGTGTCTGACTCTTTGTAACCCCATGGACTAGAGCCCACCAGGCTCCTCTGTCCATGGGATTCTCCAGACAAGAATACTGGAGTGGGTTGTCCTGTCCTCCTCCAGGGGATCTTCCCAACTCAGGGATCAAACCCAGGTCTCTCGCACTGCAGGTGGTTTCTTTACCATCTGAGACACCTGGGAAGCCCATATTTAAGTTTGCAGAAATACTGGATCACTTCCTCTCATGACTAAATGTTTTTATATGTTTTCAAGTTACAGTTTATCTCAAACTAAGCTTTAAAAAAAAGCTTATTTTTTAATTGGTGGAAAATTGCTTTATAATTTTGTGTTGGTTTCTGCTGTATAACAACACGAATCAGTCACATGCTGGTGTTTTCTAGATCCTACTGGAAGCTGTAAATTAAAGTATTCATACAATTACGTCATGACTGCCACCTGGCTGACAGTGACTGAAAGACATCATTGTATAATATGCATTCTGATTTTAGAGGTTAAAATGTACAAGAGGTATGTCTTAGAAAAAATTTGATAGGATATAATTCTAATTCATTGTAAAAGCATTTCTTTATTAAACAATGGAGAAATTTATAGCAGAAAATGAAAGGGAGGATAAAGTCTCTGTGTGTGTGTAATATATATATATACACACACACACATACACATATATATATAATCACTCAATGATAAATGATAAAATTTAAAGTTGGTTGTACTGGTAAAAATATCATAACTTTAATGATGAATAAGTTAGTTCAGGGAATTCCTTGGTCATCCAGTGATTAGGACTTGGCACTTTTACTGCCAGGGTGCGGTTCAGTCCCTAGTCAGGGAACTAAGATCCCGCAAGCTATGTGGTCGAAAAAACAAACAAACAAAAAGTTAATTTATCTTGTTCCAGAGTTCCTTGGTAGAGACCCCAGGGCAATATGCTACAATGGCTGGACAAGATGATGTGAAATTAAAAAAATACCCTAGCCTAAAATTGAATAAAATATTAAGATGTAATTTATATGCAAACATGTACTCTAAGTGATAGCAAAGAATATTATTACTGACACATTACTGATAAGGAGCCTGGTGGGCTACAGTTTACAGGGTTGCAAAGAGTCAGACATGACTGAATTGACTTAGCATGCATGCACTGATATGTATTACTGATACATTAACATACACTGTGCAACCTAGACTCTGATTATAATACTTTTAAAAACATGGACATGAATTTGGATATTTAACTAAAGAAGGGAAGGTCTCCTGGTTAAGAGGCACAGAGGAAGGTATGGAGTCCACAAGGATAAACAGATCAGGCATTCATCTTCTGATTTATTCATGTGGGCAAATAAAAATGTCTCAAAAGTGTAGACAATTCTCTTGCTGTTGTCTTTTCAATGTTTTAGTTGGTGTCTTACCAAAACTAGACACATTTGGGAAAGAAGCTTCCATTACAGGCTGATCACTGAGCTTCACAACTATACAAGTAGATGCTTCAGAATCCTCAGTTCTTATCTTGGCAGCTACATATTTTTCATCAGGAGCAACTCTGATACAGTCAATGAAGGGCTGCTCTAATTTAAGTTCCTCCAAATTGAACAAAACTTCATAGTTATCATTGTCTGCTGCATAAAGAAAAAAGTAGAGGAGATAATTCTGTAAGATATACTTACAATTTTTTAAAAACTATATTTCAGTGTTTTAGAGTAGCATTCCCCTTCTGTAAGATGCTACATTATGGCTTCCTTCAGCATTGACAGTAGCTTGATGTGTATAGAAAATGGCATTTGTTATTCAATATTACAATATCCTATTCAGTATTACTCTATGCATCAGCCTATGTGATGTTACTTGATACAGTTAGTCTAATATTTATAGACCATATAGAACCTAGAAAAGTAAGAAACTGTGACAATAAGTAATCTATGTTGTGCCTAGCATAGTAACTGCGATTTGGTAGAGGCTCAAAAAATGCTGGTTCTCACCTCCATTTTCTCTGTCAAAGCTTCTGAGTGTTAAGTATTAATTCTAGCTTAGGCAAACCCAGATATTAAAAGCTAGTCATTTAAAATAAAGATAAAAATCAATAATCAAAACCTATTTTTTATATCTTTGAAAATCAATACCAGCCTTTTAGGCAGCATGTACAGGGACTGAGTGGGTACCAATCATTGTCCCTTTTGTCCTGGGAGTATACACGGACCACCACACCAGCACACCCCATATCATGGGGACAATGGCCACATATTTTGAGGAAAGCAGCAGCAAGCATACAAAGTAAAAGCAGCTCTTAATTTCCAACAAGATAGAGTAGGAGGACTTGAGTTCACTTCCTCTCATGAAAACACCAAAATCACAACTAACTGTTGAACAACCACTGACCCAAAAGACTGGAACCTATCAAAAAAACATACTTTACATCCAAAGACAAAGAAGCTACAATGAGACAGTCAGGGGTTGGGGTGGGGGAACGCTTTCATGATATAATCAAATCCCAACCACTGGGTGGGCAAGCCACAAACTGGAAAAATAATTGTATCACAAAGGCTCTCCCACAGGAGTGAGAATTCCAAGTCCCATGGCAGGCTCCCCAGCCTGAGGGTTTGGCATTGGAAGGAGCCTCCAGAGCATTTGGCTTTGAAGGCCAGTAGGGGCCTGAACAAACAATAAATGCTGGACGGTGTGTGGAGAAAAAGGAACCCTCCTACACTGTTCATGAGAATGTAAATTGGTACAACCACTACAGAGAACAGTATGGAGGTTCCTTAAAAAACGAAAAACAGAACTACCATATGATCCAGCAATCCCCCTGGGCATATATCCAGAGAAAACCATAATTCAAAAAGATACATGAACCCCAGTGTTCACTGCAGTGCTCTTTATAATAGCCGAGACTCAAAGCAACCTAAATGGCCAGTGACAGGGGAATGGATAAAGATGTACAGATACAGATACACAATGGAATATTACTCGGCCATCAAAAAGAATGACACAATGCCATTTGCAGCAACATGGATGGACCTAGAGAGTGTCATACTAAGTAAGTCAGATAGAAAAAGAGAAGTTTCATATGATATCACTTAATATGTAGAATCTAAAAAAAAAAAAAGATACAAAGAAACTTATTTGCAAAAGATAAACACACTCACAGACTTTGAAAACAAACTTAACGATACCAAAGGGGAAATGTAGAGGGGAGGGATAAATCAGGAGTTTGGGATTAACATATACACTACTATATATAAAACAGATAATCGACAAGGACCTAATGTATAGCACAGGGAACTCCACTCAATATGTTGTAACAACCTATATGGGAAAAGAATCTGAAAAATGGATATATGTATGTGTGTAACTGAATCACTTTACAGTACATATGAAACTAATAACTGTAAATCAACTATACTGCAACAGAAAATACAAATTACAAAAATCAATACCAAGTTTCTCATGAAAAATGTGAAATCAGAAAAATCAAGTGTTTCTTAGAAAGGAAAACCGTACGGTACCTTCTTCATCTTTGGAACGAACCAAGCAGCAGCCCTCTTGATAATAAACGAAACCACCATGTTTAATCTGACAATGTAAAGAAACAAATGGTTTATTTAATAATAATGATTTATCTACTAGTTTAAACACAATTTAATTAATTTGTTTAATGGTCTGACTATTCAAGATGAAGAAATGAGATCTTTTATAAAAGCAGACCTGTTGAAGTCTATGAGTAAACATAAAAAAATATTAAATGGATATAAATATATAATATAGTGATCAAGATATGGTTTCCATATGTTTACAATCATTGGAGGCATTTCTAATACATAAATGAAAGAAACAAAGAGAAGGCAAAACAAAACCTATGTCAGTTCTCATGAATGTACGAACCACGTTAGCTTTATTTTTGGAACATTTGACAATTAGCAGACATCAAGTGGCATCGTTAAGATAAACCAAAATTATGCAGATGCGAAAACCATGACTGAAGACTAGCCTGAAAACCCAGTCAATACCTTTCTGAGATTCCTTCCTCTAAAATATGCTGTCACTGCCAACTGTTCATGGTTTGATCTGACTGTACACAAAGCATCTTACCCTCTGTAGAGGTGACAGATAAAGGCAATTTGAGAGAGAGAAAGACCATTACCAATACATGAATCATGCTCTTGTCTAATTCCTACATATTAAATGCAACTGATTGACTGATATGATATTAGGCAGCTTAAGACATTTACTACCTGCTAGTTAATGGTGGGATTTGAATCTGGAATTTCTGATTCTTTGTTGTTCAGCCACTAAGTCATGTTGGGCTCTCTGTAGCTCCATGGACTGTATTGCTATTTTCATTCTACTGTGTATGCAATTTTCACTCATAAGCTGTGGTTCTGTTTTCTATTCTTATCAACAAATTTTTCAAAAAAGAAATTCAACATGTATGTTCAGTCATTTTCAACTGAATATCTATGAGTGTGGTAAACACAAAATGATCAAGCAAATACTTGGCTTTCCTGGTATTAAACTGTTCAAAGTGAATTTTCTTTTATTAAAAAAAAAAGTATAGCTAGAACAATCAAACACTTTTCAAATAATGAAGCACTGACTTAGTTTCACTTGAACTTCTCACTAGAATTATTTTTAAAAATTTAAAAGCAGAATTGGTTTCCAAAGCCAAAATTAATACAATATGCTTGGAAATTCATCTTGGCTTTGATCTTTACAATTTATTTAAAGGATCATAATTAGCTTATTCTTTGTTCTTTCAGTTTTTCAGCACATATTAAAGGCCAAAATCAGTCTAATTTGGATGTGGGCTTATGTTTATAAATCATAAGGTATTAATTAAAAAAAAAACATCAGGTATTTCATTTGCATCCCCACTGGTAATATAAGGTTTGAAAAAATAGAGATGAGATACGTTACCTCTGCATTGATGATTTCGTATTCTTCTTGTGGCTGTGTTTCTAATTTTGCTCTCACTTTTTCAAACGCATCCATGTTTTCTGAAAGGGGTTTTTCGTTTCCCTGTTTACTAGACAGAAAATTCTGGAAAAAAGTTTTATCAGTATGATCATAATATTTCAACTAGAAAAAAAAAACTTTCACCTTTTAAAGATAATTCTTATTTCCTTCTCACGCAAATACAACATTAGATGTATACCTATGAAATAAACTGCTTTTCACAGATCTTATATATTGTTTCATAAGTTTAATAAGTCATTTCCCCTTTTTCACTTAAAAATGTAAAGAAGATGAGGTTGATACTTAATGACTACAAAAGGAAATGGCACCCCACTCCAGTACTCTTGCCTGGGAAATTGCACAGAGGAGCCTGGCCAGCTACAGTCCACGGGGTCGCAGAGGTGGCCACGACTGGGCGCACATGCACACGTTACTTTAAATGTGTGAGTCCTGAAGAGGCAGAGGTACTAGAAGTTCAGAGGACTGTTCAGAAATACTATGGGAAAGCAATAAATGAAACCCTATGAACACTTAAACACATTTAATAGCCAGGTGTGAGAAGCAGAAGTCTGCTGATTTTATAAAGTACTAAAAGACCTCCTAAAATGAGAAAAAAGTCGAAGGCAGAGGAAGACATTAACATTATCAATAAATGTTCATTATTATTTTATTCACAGCAAGAGTCATGATAAGAAGTTTTCGTTACTTTCTATCTTCACTGGCTGTAATTTTCTTCTCTTGTGGGGATAAGGAATCCTCCAAATAGAACTATTTATCAGATTAAATGGTGAATTAAGGCTTTATAAAACAGAACTTCTCTTTTGAGATAAGGAATCAGATAATATATTCATCTTAAAAAAGGAAGAATAAGGAAAAATAGTGGAAAATTAGTGAGTAGAGATACAGGTGAAAGCTAAATAAAGCACTGTGTCTTATTAGGAGTCCCCAATAAGCTAAGAGCTTAAGTTGATGTCTGCTGAGCACATAAATATCATATGAATGATTAACATTTGGGTAGAGCAAAAATTTCAGTTCTCAAATTAAAAAAAGGGTTCAATAATTCAATATACCATGAGTTTGCCTTGCCTAAAGAAAAGAATTCTAGTTGAGATTTTCAATGTCACCTTTCTGCCAAAGATGACAGCTGTACAGTGATTTGTGCCAGAGGGGCACTAAGCCTTTGGTAAGGACCTCCAACAGCTGGTTAATATGTATTGCACAAGTGTGTCCATGATACTTTACCAACAGTGTGGTGAATGTAAGTGATATAGTCTATATCACAGAGTTTATAATCTAAAATTAAACACAAGAATAAAATAGAAAAATCACCAAAGCAAATTAAATGGAAAATTAATCATTTTCACAAAGTTTTAAGACTTTTGGGGATGCTTTATGATTTGGATTAGATTCACATTAGCTATAATGGTCGTTGCCCAAGTTATTTACTCTGTACTTCAATAATATAATTAATGCGCTTGAGTAACACGTTCAAATACTAGAGGCCCCTATGTTTACTTTTTTTTTTTTAAAGTATCTCTACAAAATCTGGTGTTGATCTTTAGTGAGGCAAAATATCTATACCAATAGATTCTTATTATCATCTAAAGCATGAAACAGATCACTAGAAATCCTTCTTGAAACTACAACTTAGTGATTAGTTAGTTCAGTCGCTCAGTCGTGTCCAACTCTTTGCGACCCCATGAATCGCAGTACTCCAGGCCTCTCCGTCTATCACCAACTCATGTCCATCGAGTTTACCCAAACTCATGTCCATCGAGTCGGTGATGCCATCCAGCCATCTCATCCTCTGTCGTCCCCTTCTCCTCCTGCCCCCAATCCCTTCCAACATCAGGGTCTTTTCCAATGAGTTAATTCTCATGAGGTATAGGAGCTGATTTTTTATTTCCAGATATATGCTTATCTGTTCTGTTAATTCCTATTATAATTAGAGTCAGGAGAGCTACAAAGAAAGTACCTCTTTCTACTACTTTGCAGCCCCTAGCACATTCCAAACCAGGAGCTGGGCTCTGCCGCTTTTCAACACTGGTTCTTTATTACTGAGAGCCGTGGCTAAGGCAGGACTAAAGGCAACAAGGCTGGGCCCAATACCTGTCCTCCTACACTTACCTTAAACAGTCTTAATTTTTTTTCTGTGTCACAAATCCAAATAAACTGAGTATATCTGAACCAAAAAACCCTGAAATCAACAGAATTTTGAACTGCCTTAATAAAGTAGAAGTAGAGTTCAAATATTTTGTAAATGATTCCTCAAAAGGAAATACTACCAGGGAAACTGAGATTTTATATAATATTCACAAAGTACTCCAAGTTGGTTTTGGTTTAAGTTCTGTCTTCAACAATACTCACTGGATGTTCCAAGCTTTCATTTCAATGCTAGCTAGCATTATCATTAGGGTATGCAGCTAAACTTGATTTTAGCCAAGTATCTTAATACATTAATAGTTCATTGGTTTTAAGGGCATAAACTGCCTAATGGAGCTGAGCTGAGGAGAGCTTTAACTTTAAATTTTAAGAGCTTACATGTACAGTGTCACTTTATTAATGGAAAAAAGAACCAGTCTTCCTCATCTTCTGGGTGGCCTACTACAAAACCATTTTAATAATGAAAACTCTTAAGATAGAAAAATGGAATATGTAAACTTTATTACAGCAACATCATTGAACTCTAAAGACAGAAAAATTACACAACAGAAGAAAGAACACTGGGCAGCTTTGAGTAAAGATGGTGCCATTAATAAATGGCTAACTCCAAGTCTGGGACAGGGAGAGTAAAAAGTAGGCTTAGGACATTTTGTGTTAGAAAGCAAGAAATGTTCAAAGGTTTATGGAGATGTGTGAAAAGAACACAAGGGCCAGTTTGAGGGGGTTCCTACTGGCCACATTTAGGGCAGTTTGAGCATTAAAAATAATAATGACTGTAAATGATTACTTTAAAAACTCACAAAAGTTTAAAAAGAAGTAAAAATAAAAACACACACCAAACTAAAATAAAAAAATAAAAAGACTACAAAAAGGGGGAAAACGTTTTTTACAGAATACTACTAGCTAATAAATGTAGAAAGAATAACAGAAATAGAAAAACATTAGCAACCCCCACTGAAACAAGTGATTAGGGTAAAGATTATCCATGGTTATTAAACTCATTAGGTGAAATGATACTGGGTAGTAAAATATTTGCACAAAGTATTACCCTACATTCTACTTAGTAATTGCAAAGGGAATAATGGCCCCTTAACAATGGAGAGAACTAGCAATTATCACCTTTATTGAAATTATTAAGCTTAGCATATGAACAGTGGGACAAGCTGACATTATGAGTCCCCTGAAATTAAGCAATATGGAGAATTTCAATTTAAGACAGAAAAAGAGAAGAGTAAACCTAAAGTAAGTAGAAGAAAGGAAATAAATTTAATTTGTTTCAATGAAATTGATAAAGAAACTAAAGAAAGGACCAACAAAATAGAAAAAGTTGGTTCTTTTAAAGATATACTAAGAAAGACATGGGAGGCTGACAGGGAGGCCCAGGACAAGGAGGCCTGGAGAGCTGCGGTCCAAGGGGTCGCAGAGTCGGACACAACTTAGCGACTAAACAAGAAGAAAGACATGTATAAAACTTGACTTACAAAGCCAAAAATATTAGAAATGAAAAAGATGGCATAATTACAGATATAACAAAGATTTTTAAAAATTACAATAAAGTTCTTTATGCTAATACATTTGAAAATATGATAAAATGGATAATTTTTCAGAAAATAAATTAGCAAAACTGATTCAAACAACAGAAGAGCTGTATAAGCCAATAACTATCAAAGAAATTGATAATTAAGTATCCCTTTATAAAACAGACACAAAACCCAGGTAAGTTCAAGGGTAGCTTTCTCAAATCCTCCTCTCATATATTAACTATTTATGGGAAAAAAAAAAGGCCAACTATATAAAACCATGCCATTAATTTTATCAGGCTAATATAACCCTGACACTAAAACTAGACAGTGACAATATAAGACAATGAAAAATCAATCTTACTATAAAATATGGATTGAAAAACTCTAAAATAAAAGATCAATGTATTTTAGAAAAACACAAAACAAAAACAATAGTGATAATAAAATCCTATGTGACCAATGAAGATTTATCTTAAGAGTGAAAAGATGGTTCAACCCTAGAAAAATCTATCAATGTAATCCCAAATAAAGGAAATATATCTTAGGCCCATTTTGATTAATGCAGAAAAAAAATTAGAAAATAATCGATACACTTAAAAATCATAAAAATCTTAAACTTCCTTAAGAAACATCCCTGTGTTGTTTTAGGCAGACCTTATTTAACTTATATGCAGAGTACATCATGAGAAACGCTGGACTGGAAGAAACACAAGCTGGAATCAAGATTGCCGGGAGAAATATCAATAACCTCAGATATGCAGATGACACCACCCTTATGCAGAAAGGGAAGAGGAGCTAAAAGCCTCTTGATGAAAGTCAAAGAGGAGAGAGAAAAAGTTGGCCTAAAGCTCAACATTCAGAAAACGAAGATCATGGCATCCGGTCCCATCACTTCATGGGAAATAGATGGGAAACAGTGGAAACAGTGTCAGACTTTATTTTTTTGGGCTCCATAATCACTGCAGATGGTGACTGCAGCCATGAAATTAAAAGATGCTTACTTCTTGGAAGAAAAGTTATGACCAACCTAGATAGCATATTCAAAAGCAGAGACATTACTTTGCCGACTAAGGTCCATCTAGTCAAGGCTATGGTTTTTCCTGTGGTCATGTATGGATGTGAGTTGGACTGTGAAGAAGGCTGAGCGCCGAAGAATTGACGCTTTTGAACTGTGGTGTTGGAGAAGACTCTTGAGAGTCCCTTGGACTGCAAGGAGATCCAACCAGTCCATTCTGAAGGAGATCAGCCCTGGGATTTCTTTGGAAGGAATGATGCTAAAGCTGAAACTCCAGTACTTTGGCCACCTCATGAGAAGAGTTGACTCATTGGAAAAAACTCTGATGCTGGGAGGGATTGGGGGCAGGAGAAGGGGACAACCGAGGATGAGATGGCTGGATGGCATCACGGACTCGATGGACGTGAGTCTGAGTGAACTCTGGGAGATGGTGATGAACAGGGAGGCTTGGCGTGCTGCAATTCATGGGGTCGCAAAGAGTCGGACACGACTGAGCGACTGAACTGGACTGAACTGATACTAAGCATCTGTTCATGAGGTCGCAAACACTTTCACTTTCATACTAAGCATCTGTGAAACCCTTTGCAAGACTTGTCTCCCATGTTCCCTGCTTCTAATTCCTCTCTATGAGCCCAGTAAGATTTTTGCCCTTCTCATTCCAGTGACTGCTCTTGTCAAGGTCACTGATGACCCCTACATCAAGAAGTACCGATGTTAATTCTAGGTAATCACAGTACTTGAGAGCTATCAGCATCATCATTCAGTTGATCACTTCCACCTCCTAAAAACACTTCACTTGGCTTCCAGGCTTCACTTCACTTCACATTGCTTGCCTTCTATTTCACTGGCCCTTCTCAGTTTCTTCAGCCAGTTCCTACTCAACTCCTTGGCTCTTAACATTAAAATGCCCTGGACCACTGCTTTTATCTGTAGTCTGCACTAATTCCCTTGGTGATCTCATACTGTCTTATGATGCTAAATAGTAAATGCTGTTGATTTTCTAGGACTCCTAAATTTTTATCTCTGGCCTGATCCTTTTCCCTGAACAAATGTGTTATGCCCAACTGACTACAATACTCATTATTTTCTACTTGGACTTCTAACAAGTATTAAAAAAAAAAAATGTCCAGCACTGAATATCCAATATCCCCATTTTCCCTCTCCCCACAAAAATCTAATGTTCTTTATGCAATTATTCCTATCTTCATAAATGACAACTGTCTTTCCAGCTGCTCATGCTTCAAAGTTTTAGTTTTGTCATTCTCTCTAGCAACCACTGATGTGAACATCTTGTCAATTCTACTTTCAAGATGTATCTTGAATCTGAGCAGGTCTCACACCTTTACTATTCTGGTGATACCAGTATCATTTCTCTTTGGATTACTGCAAGAGCCAAAATGCTGTTTCTGCCTCTGCTTTCTACAGTCTGTTTTCAACGAAGAAACTAGAGTGAACCTAAAGTCAGACCATATTACTCCTTCACTCAAAATCCAACCCAAAGTTTTCCCATCTTGTTAAAGAGGAAAATGGAAAATCCTTATGATGGTCTAGAGTCCTAAAGAATTCCGCCCCATTAGAAAGCTTGCTGACCTCATCTGCTACTACACTCCTATGTCCACTGACTCTGAGCCACACTGGGCTCCTTCATGTTTTTTGACCATGTCAAGCTTGCTTCCACCTCACTTTCTTAGAACTTACTGCCCTATGCCCTAACACCCACTTGAAGCTATTGCTCAAATGTAGTCTTTTTTCTCAGTTAGGCCTGCCCTGACCTCTCAACCAAAGTAAGAATTATTCCTAGCCCCAAATGGTTTATTTAATCTTTCCTTGTCCTATTTTATTTTTCATTGTACCTATTTTCTCTGATATACTATTTATTTTATTCATCTACTCCTTTATTCTTCCTCTTTCCCTAGAGAAATGAGATAAAGACTAGATCTTGCAAGGTCTTGAGGGACATGATTAGGAAAATGGGAGTTTATGTGTTAAGAGCTTCTGGGGACTTCCCTGGTGGTCCAGTGGTTAAGATTCCACACTCTCAATGCAGAAGGTCTGGGTTCATTTCTGGTCAGGGAACTAAGATCTCTCATGCTGCAAGGTGTTGCCAAAAAATAAATAAAAATACAAAGACACTAATTTCTTAAAAAAAAAAAAAAAAGAACTTCTGGAAGGGTTTTTAAGCTGTGGAGTGACATGATTTAATTTATAAGATCACTCTTCCAAATGTATGAAAATGGGTTAGATGAGAAGAAGGCAAGCAAAGAACCTGGTTAGGTGGCTTCAACCAGTGACCCAGATGAAGGATGACTGAGTGATAATGGTAGAGATAGAGAATACAGACAGATTCACCATGTATTTTGGAGGTTAATGTGTTTCTGAAAGCATGTCAGACATGATGGTATATATGATTTGAGGTATATGAATATTTTATTAGAAAGAATATAACAAACACATCAGACTGATGACTATTATTCCTTGGGATAAGACAAGTCAGTTAAGCGAAAATAATAGCCCAGGTGGTATTGTGATATGGTAAAAATCAGGAAGCTAGGTATACACTGTTAATGGATGCGATGGCAGGTTAATGTTTTCCCACATTCTGGCCTGAACAACTGCATAAAGAGCAACGAGACAAAGAAGAGCCGAGTCAGGATTGGGAGAGTTGAAGTTCAACTGTGGATAGTTTGAGAAGTCAGTAAGATGTTCAATTAGAGATTAATTCTGTGCAGCTCACAGGTGGATCTGGGATGAAGATAACAACTGCTATGATACTAAATCCAAGGGAATGGATAAAATTACTTAGGAAGAAATTAAAGAGAGAAAAAAAGCACCAGAACCAAAGTCTGAGAAACTTCAAAGTTGAGAAGTCATATGGAAGAAAAGTCAGAAAAGGAGATTGAGGAGGGTTGGTTTGTAAGCTAGGAAAAGGAAAGCCAGGAAAACGTGGACTCATGAGGCCAAAAGAGTGTTTCAAGGAGAGATTGGTCAAGGATGTCAAATCTGCTGAGAGCTTCTCTAAGAGGAAGAAAGGGAAGTGCCTACTGGGCTGAAATATGTTACATCTTTGGCAACAATGATGGGTTTTTAGTGGGGGTAGGAGCCATACTCCAGGAGGTTAAAGAATAAATGGAACGTGGAGGAAAAACCCAATAAAGAATTGGCACCTATAATGCAGTCCCACTCCGTGAACTATTATCAAGAAAGGAAAAAAAAAAACTATTGTGAGACTACAGTTTTGTTTTTTCTGGCTTTCCCAAGTTTTGAACCTTCAGAACCAGTGATTCCCACAAATCACAGATCACTAATGCCGGTGAAGGAAATATCTGTCAACCTATCTTAGTGACTACTATAAGAACTGCTAATCTATATTGCAGAAAGAGTCAATGGACAAATGTTTAACCTTTTTTTCCCCTTATTTGGTTTTCTTTTTGTATCTCAAATGATCAAAGACTTCAGGAATTATTTCTGCAGGCAAAGCAGAACAGGATGATGTGAAAGATAAAGAAATGGGGTATCTGGTTTGATGCTAGCCTTCGATTACTAGTTGGTGCCTTAGTGTAACGGAATAAGTTCATCTTGCCATCTGGCTAATGTTAAATGGAAAGTCACAGTACCTGCCAGAAAGAGCTTCAGAAATGAATGAATTCAGTGAGGTTTAGGTCAGCAACATTTGATCACAAGTGTGTCTAGTTCCTAAATGCAGATCCGCCATCATTGGCAGACTGGGAATTTCAGAATTGCTTGAGGAACTTAAGAGAAAAAAAACAGATCCCCAGGCCTCAGCTAGTAGATTCTGACCCAGCAGATGTGGGGTGAGATCCAAGAATTTGTATTTCTGAAATGTTTCCCAGGATTTCTGATACAAAGCCAAACTGCAGGAGTTGGTACTATAGAGTTCCCAAACATATAGATAGTTGTTGGTGAGTTAACAAGGTAGAGATATAAAATAATGAAATTTTAGCATTTGGAAGACTTCTAGAGAGCACCAACGTGAAACTCCCCCCTTTATTTCCAGTCAGAGAGATTAGAGTCCTGACATACCAGGCATGGCTACAGCTCTTCTTTCTGGCATTTTTATTACACAGACTTCCCTCCCTTACTCTAAGCAAGTCTTTAAGTAAATATATTTTGTCTAAAAGGCACTAATTACTTTTTCTACTTTGCTATTCCCATTTGTTGTTGTTACTTAGCTGCTAAGTTGTGTCTGACTCTTTTGTGACCCTACAGACTGTAGCCCTCCAGGCTCTGTCCATGGGATTCCCCAGGCAAGAATGTTGGAGTGGGTTGCCATTTCCTTCTCCAGGTTGTTCCCATAAGAGTAGACAAAGTTGAAACTGAGTGAATGCTTACTTAGCTGTGCACTTTTGACTACAGATCTCTTCACAGCTTCCCCAGGTCCCAGTGATCATAAAGGACAGGGACTACAGCTCTTAGATCACATAATTTCTCACAGAAGGAATGGTTGATGTGTGACATGCAAAAGCCAGACCATTACCAGGTGAAGGAATTATTAAGCCACTGAGGCAGGTTAAAGCTTCCAGACAACAGGGTTCTATGAAAGAGGACTGAAAAGTTGCTTCACGACAAGTAGAGGGAAAAAATAGTCCAACTCCTGCATAGGGTGTGAGCTAATCTTACAGCTGTCACTCTGAGGGTAATTCCTGCCTACTATTTATAAATTGAGACTAAGGATAAAAGCACAAGATAACAAAATGTTCCAGATACAATTCAAAATATAATGATATAAATGTCTAAAATGTGTCCAATAGGTAATATTTTAAAGTTTACCTTTCTCAAGTAGGACATGTGTACAAATACAAACGCAAAGGGTAAAAATGAAATAAAAGACACTGAAAAACTTGAGTAAAAAAGGAAAGTGCTAAACTAAACTAAGATGCTATAAAAAGAAAAATTTGGATGACCGAAATGTAAAGAGCAGAAGTCTAGGACTAAGATTAAAAAGTTGAAAGCAAACAACAATAAAAATGCCCCATAATAAATAAATATGAGCTAATGAAAGAACAAAAATGAAACAAAAAATCACAAGAATTGAGTAAAATAAGATTAAAAAATCATTTTTATAAACAGAAGAAGCTGCTCAAGTGTCTATCAACAGATGAATGGATAAATAAAATATGGTTTATAAAAGAAGTATTATTCAGCCACTAAAAGGAACAAATTTCCCATATATGCTACAATATGGGTGAACTTTGAAAACTATGTAAGTGAAATAAACCAAACACAAAAGGACAAATATTATATAATTCCAATTATATGAATTATCTAACATGGGCAAATTATAGAGACATAAAGTAGGTTAAAGTTTTCCACGGTTCAGGAAAGGCAGGAGTGGGGAATTCTAGGTATATTTTTTTCAGGTGACCACAGGATTTTGGAAATAGTGGTAACAGCTGTTCAACACTGTGATGTAATTAATGTCATGGAATTATACACTTCAAATGGTTAAAATGGAAAATTTTGTTACATATACTCTACTACAATAAAAAAGTCAAAAGAGACTAAAAATATTAGTATGAAACTAGAAATTAAAATACGAAAATAACAAAATATGCTAAAATATTGCAAGAATATCACTCCTAAAGGCCATTTAAGGAACCTAAGGACATAGCAAGTATGCGGTAGGGGAGGTGATGTCAAAGGGGCAACAGCGCCAGCTGCTTAACTCAAATAACTAGGATGAGCACATAACTTGCCAACCTAAGGCACTTCTGGGAGGAAAGGGGACACTGTCAATAACTATAAATGGACAATAGGTGTAGACTGAGACTGTTGGAGGCAACAGAGGAAATGTGCTCATTCTACATACAAGGGCAATAGGTCCTCAAGGTTGAGGTCATGCTTGGGGGCTGGCCAGAGTACAATAGCCCGAAAGCATCTTCTAGAGGAATACAGTGGTCAAGAATGCAAATCCTTTTTTCAATTTTAACAGAGAAGTAGCACAATTAAGTGGTTTTCACTAAAGTTTACTAATTTTGGATTCATAAAACAATCAGCATATTATTAGATTTTATTAAGAGTTATTATAACAGTCCAGGAATTTTAGAAGGCAAATTATACTTTAAGCTGCACTGGTAGCACAGGAAGGAATTCCTAAGGGGAATCATTTTTTATAAATGTACATTTTTACATATTACATTAGAGCTCTATAAATATATATGTATATATTCTTTTATACTTACATATACTACAATTGAGTCTGACCATTAAAAAAATCAAACTAGATTTACTGAAAAAATTAGTAACTGATCTCCTACCCATTCTTTATTTTTAAGCTAAAATTAGTATTTAAGGCCTACACAGAGGTTAATTTAAACAGTCCATACCTTACATAAGAAGTTCCGACTTGGGATGTTTCTTGCTAACTCTGAGATCCTGGGTTTATTCTGCAGACACTTGGTTAGGTGATATTTTTTCAATTTTATTCTATTGAAATAATGATCAGCGAAGTTACAGTGATTCAAGTGCTCTTTCTGCATGCATTTCCCAAGGTGAGGAATACTATACTTCAAGGCTTGGAGAAACAGTTTGCTCTTCTGCTGCATGGTATCAAAGTCCCTGGTTTACGCTCTCTTATGGGCTGCCAGCACATGAATGATTTTCATAGGAATGACTGTACAGCAGTGGGTTCTCAGAGCATCTAAGATCTGCAGCTCTTAACTTTCCCCTTTGGGGCTGTGTACCCCTCAGGTTACAAATAACTGCAGACAGCTGATAACTCAGGTTAAAAGTATTGAAAACTTGTACAAGTTAGTTTCATTCAAGTCATATTTCTTGGCAGATGTGACTTAAATGTCTCTTTAGTAAGGTCAATCTTATCAGGCTCAAACTATGCAGCACTGATTCTGGTACACACATGGGCAAACTAAAAAAAAAAAAACAAAAACGAAAAAACAAAATAAAAATCTGCAATAAATACAAAGACTTAATGGGGGCATCTCAGGAACTCTGAGGGCTTTAAAAGGCAAACCGGCTTTGATTTTACATAATTCAGATCTTATCTTTTATGTGTATTGGGTTGGTCAAAAAGTTCCTTCCAGTTTTTCACAAGATGTTATGGAGAAACCTAAATGAACTTTTCGGCCAACACAATATATGCAGGATGAACTGGAAAAGACTAATTACTGAATAAAGGCAGAGAAGGTATTAGTATTTATTGAGTGTTTCCTACATGCCAGATGCTTTTATATACTTGATCTAATTTAAACTTCATAGGAATCTGATACAGTCGCTATTATGTGGATCTTACAGGTGAGCAAACTGTGGCTCAGGGAGGTTTAAGCAACTACCCCAGGTCACCTCTACAGAAAGTGATAGAGAAATGTCTATCTGCAAATAAAAACAACTGGACTTTGATGTTAAAGCTCTTTAGTTGCAAAAAACACTTCAGGATGCACACAGGAAATGTGATGCCATCTGTCTCCTGTTGGAAAGCCCGTTCTTTTTAACCTATCTAGCAAGGTAAGTAAGGCTAGT
This sequence comes from Ovis aries, assembly GCF_016772045.2. Lineage (NCBI taxonomy): Eukaryota > Metazoa > Chordata > Mammalia > Artiodactyla > Bovidae > Ovis > Ovis aries. The sequence goes on along the minus strand of NC_056056.1, from coordinate 79,968,159 downwards.
GAGTAGTTAAGTCAGAGAAACCTGGGTTCAGGTCTTCACTCCTGCACTTACCACCTGTGCTTAGCTTCCTCCTGTGTAAAACAGAGATAATAACCCCACTAACTATTCTAAGAATGAAACAATAAGTTATGCTTAACCCTTAATCAAGTGCCTGGGACGCAGTAACCACTCAGTAACCCTTGGCTACTATTTTTTGGATAGGAAATATCTAGATATGTTGCACACTGTTGAATGTCATCACGAAAGTCTTCCACAAAATGTTTCTGGGTAGCAAAGGGAAAATACTGCGTCAGCTTTACCACAGCTCGGATCTGCTACGAAGTAGCAAAAATAAAGGAGAGTTGAAGTAGGGAATGAGCAGCCGATAGCAGCAAAAACAAAGAAATTAAGTAAAGTATGAGAAAATAAAAGAAAGGCTCTAAATGACTACATCCCTGCCGGCAGCCTCCATCCATCCATCTTCCACCCGCAGGGAGAAGACAGCCGGTTAACGATGGGGGTAGGGCAGACACACGGGCGTTCCTGGGAGAACCTATTCGTTTTTCCTGTGCATCCGAGGCGAGAGAGTGGTACCATGTGTCACGCAGTTAAGTGACATCGGTCAAAAAGCTAGGACTAAAGGACTGAGGGATGGCTGGATGGGGAGAGGAAGAGGTGAAGGGACGAGACCCCCCAGCCTACGCCCCCCAATACGTACGCAAATTGAAAATCAGCCTGGCTCTAGATACCGAAACGAGTAAAGGCACGCCCAGAGGACCCGAACCTCTCAGGAAGGAGTGCAGCTGTCACCTCGACCGCGTCCTGCCGAAGACTGCGTTCTGCAGCTAGCAGAACCACTGCCTACCCAGTGTCGCCGAGAGCTAGTTTGCAGCACGCGTTCTACGTAACCCCCAACTAGCACGCGCTCTAAGCAGATTCCACCATCTTTATTGTGGTCAGGAGTGGATTTTTCTCCTTCTGAGATCATTATTGCTCAAAATACAAATCTTTTGGATCTTTGCTAGTCTTCAGAACTCGAACTGAAACAGGAGAGAGGAGAACAAAAAGGGGCAGGGTCGCGCTAGATCTGCCACAGTTCTCGCACCCTCTGGTCTGCCCTCACTCAAGATGGCCACCAGCAAAATGGTGCAGTGACGAGAGTCGCGCTGCCCTGGTTGCTAAGGAGACGCGACTACCGGAAATGCGGCATTCGGGGAGGGCTCGGGAGCTAGGGCAGAGGGAGGGAGGCCTGGCGTCACAGGTCCTGACTGGGAAGAAGTAGGCAGGTCCTGGCAGGGGAGAGCTGTGGCGGCGGGATCTCAGGTATAAGAGGCTCTAGCGGAATGGAATCTCAAGTCTCTGACGCCGCCGCCGGTCAAGCAGAGCAGACGGCAGGCGAGGGCCAGGCAAACAGCGGCGCCGCTCCGGGATCCGCAGCCTCGGCGCCGTTGGGTGCCGCCCGGTGGAAGCTCCTGCGGCAGGTAAGGGAGAGCTCTCTTAATTCACTATTGCCTCTGGCCACTCCCCTCGCAAGCTATCTGTAGCTCCTCTTCCCTTGGAAGCTCGGGGAGTTCCCTCACAATTTTATCAGGAGCCGCCTGAGGAGCGCCCCCTTGGTTCACCTACGGGTCCCACCAAAAAGGGAGGCATCAGGTGGCATCGGTAGGGAGGGGGCAGCCAGAGCTGAGTCCTGGGAAACTCCGAACTAAGTAGAAGATTCCTTCCTAGACATTAGTCTGCATCTGAGGGACTTTTCTTCTTGCCCGCCAGCAGGGTTGGTGGAACCGCCGCTCCGCAGCCCATACTGCCCTTTTCTGCTTCCGTTTTACTTTCTTCCCCTGGTTTCTTCTCCTTGCTTCTTAACTCCCAGCCTGTTTCTAGCCCCAAATCTGGCCCCTCTTTTGGTGATCAGCGTGGTTGACTGTGTAGGGACTGTGGCGTTGCACGTGTTGCTTCGGTTTCTTCCGTGGAGCTGAGAGCCAAGGGAGTTGTAAGAGCTGCCCCCGCCCACCCCTTCTCTTCCACGCGATAGTTACTTGTTTATCTTGTGGTTTGAAGTGATCAGTGAAATCCTTGCGTCTCTGTATGTTGTTTACTGGCGATTATCTTTTAGCACTTCGAAGATGCCACTGTTGCGGGTAACTTCAGTGGTGTGCCAGTTGGAAAATTTTCTTATTTGACATCACTGACACTCCTTGCCAAAGTGCTTGAAGTGAAATCTGTTGTTGATACCTCAATGTTATGCTTCTGCCTGGGGTTTCCTGCTGAAACCTTTATTCAGTGGGACACTTTGCGTTTCTGATTTGTATTTTGAGAAGAGTTTCTCAGCTACTGCCACTTTATTTGATATTGTGTGTTTAGTATTTTGGGGGTTACTTTGTTTGCAGTTGTCGGGAGTCGTCTTTTCATACTGTGGCATTACAGTGCTGTCATGACACAAAGACCTTTTCTTTGCTGACACATTGACAGCCCTTGCAGAGCATTCATGATCTGGTTTTGCTATTAGTGTTACAGATGGTATTATAGGATAATAAAATACATGTCCTTATAGATCATTATTGTAGGAACTTTCTGTAGTGAAGTAAACAAAGTTGAATTATCAAAATAGTAAATTAAGGCTTTAAATTGATCAATCAAACCTTATTATGATGACAAGTGATTCTTAGTAAAAACTCGAGTTGACCATCATTTATATTCATTCTGAGTTGCTGTCTACTTTAGCATAAAAGTGAGTTTTAGCCATGGCTGCCATTTGAACTCCCCTCACGCTTTGAAATTTAATGTTTTGGTATATTTGTGCTCACTGCTTAGAGTCTTTCTATCATCTTCTCTACTTAATAAATGACTGTTCATCCTTCAGACCTCTGTGTCAATCGCCTCTTATGTGACGCCTCTGCTGACTCCTATGGGCTGAGTTAGACCCATAGGTGACTCTATGCGTAACCCCCTTTCACACTATTTTAAGACCATTTGATTAGAATCCATCTTTCTCATGAGAATAGGAATTCTCCTCGGGGAATGATGTTATTTTATTAACCTCCATCTTCTGCACAGGGCCTGGGTAGTTAATTTTTAGTAGATAACTGTTATGTGTTGTGGAAAGCCTGAAAATAAGGACAGCCTTTAAGTGGCCCACAGGATCTTATCCTCAGTGTATTGTATCAGAGAGCTATCACTGAGTAACAAATAACCACACCATCAGATATTAATACATACATGTACTGTTGTATGCAATGCCATTACATACATCACATACTGTTGCGTACAACAGTGAGCGTTTATTCTGTTTGTGGGCCACTGACAGGCTGCGATCAGCTGAGTGGCTCTAGGCTGCATGCTTGGTCCACATGCCTCTAATCCTGAGATGAGTTAGCTAACATGTTTTCATGGTGATGACAGAGGTATAAGAGAGCAAATGCAACCACTGAAACATATTAATATTTTAAATATTTACTAATATCCTGTTGGTCAAAATAAGAATCTTAGTCAACGGGGCAGAAAAAAAAATTTTTTTTTTTCCTTGGAGAGGGCAGGGGAGAAAGTGAATTTTTTTCTGTAATAACTGAATCTGCCATGTGTTTTAAACATTTTCAGGCTCTTTGTAAATATGTTTCAAGTGAGCAGACCATTTGTATCTTATGAGCATTCAGAACTGGAAAACTGAGAAATCTGAACAATACTAGAGATATGAATTATTTTTCCCTTTCTTATGGGACATCTTCATGACATCAGCTTCAGTCAGTCAGTTCAGTCGCTCAGTCATGTCCGACTCTTTGTGACCCCATGAACCGCCGCACGCCAGGCCTCCTTGTCCCTCACCAACTCCTGGAGTTCACCCAAACCCATGTCCATCGAGTCGGTGACAACCATCTAACCATCTCATCCTCTGTCATCCCCTTCTCCTCCTGCCCTCAATCTTTCCCAGCATCAGGGTCTTTTCCAATGAGTCAGCTCTTTGCATCAGGTGGCCAAAGTACTGGAGTTTCAGCTTCAACATCAGTCCTTCCAATGAATACCCAGGACTGATCTCCTTTAGGATGGACTGGTTGGATCTTCTTGCAGTCCAAGGAACTCTCAAGAGTCTTTACCAACACCACAATTCAAAAGCATCAATTCTTAGGCACTCAGCTTTCTTTATAGTCCAACTCTCACATCCATACATGACTACTGAAAAAAACATAACCTTGACTAAATAGACCTTTGTTTGGAAAGTAATATCTCTGCTTTTTAATATGCTGTCTAGGTTGGTCATAACTTTCCTTCCAAGGAGTAAACGTCTTTTAATTACATGGCTGCAGTCACCATCTGCAGTAATTTTGGAGCCCCCCAAAATAAAGTCTGACACTGTTTCCACTGTTTCCCCATCTATTTCCCATGAAGTGATGGTACCAGGTGCCATAATCTTAGTTTTCTGAATGTTGAGCTTTAAGCCAACTTTTTCACTCTCCTCTTTCACTTTCATCAAGAGGCTCTTTAGTTCTTCTTCCCTTTCTGCCATAAGGGTGGTGTCATCTGCATATCTGAGGTGATTGATATTTCTCCTGGCAATCTTGATTCCAGCTTGTGTTTCTTCCAGCCCAGCGTTTCTCATGATGTACTCTGCATAGAAGTTAAATAAGCAGGGTGACAATATACAGCCTTGACGTACTCCTTTTCCTATTTGGAACCAGTCTGTTGTTCCATGTCCAGTTCTAACTGTTGCTTCCTGACCTGCATACAGGTTTCTCAAGAGGCAGGTCAGGTGGTCTGGTATGCCCATCTCTTTCAGAATTTTCCACAGTTTATTGTGGTCCACACAGTCAAAGGCTTTGGCATAGTCAATAAAGCAGAAATAGATGTTTTTCTGGAGCTCTCTTGCTTTTTTGATGACATCTGCTTATGTCTCCTTTTTTCTTCTCACAATCCTGTGTTTCCACTAGGGCTCCAGTGCTATCTCGTGGCCCTCTACCTTCACTCTCCAATATTTTCTGTATTTTACAATTAATATTTTTGGAGAGAAAATCTGGTTGACCTAGTTCATCATTTGATACCAGGTCGCATGATAAATTGCTGACTTTTGAATCTAGTGCCCACTTGAATCAGATGAGGTCTGGAAGTCTGTGGATCAATATCAATAGAGGCTGTGGATATTGTTTTTTTTTCCTTCTTTATTGGGTTAGACTACCTGATTGCAAAAATAGCTACCTCATCATCCACCCAGCTAGTGATCCAGAAGAAATAACCCTTTTCCCTAACACCCAAATCATTTCCTCTAAAACGACTCTAATAAGCCAAGTTTGAACCAATTGCTGTTTGTAGGAGAATTGTGCACTTTGACCTGGGTCATCAGCCCACACTGTGGCGATGAAAATAACAACCCTGCCATTATTGCGTAGAGTGAGGGAGGGGCATTTCTCAAGAGGAAGGGTTATAGAGCAGATGAAAAAGTAGCAGTGACCCTTACATGCTTACGCACATCTCACAACCACCTACAGAATGAATAACAGGGCCTAGACGTCTGCATACTTGGCTGAAGAATCCGATTAATGGAATATTTTATAGTACAATTTAAATTAAAGCAGGTAATATACATTTGAGACTGTCAATGCAGAAAGAGACAGGATCATTTCTAGAAGAGAATGTAATACAATTTGATTTAGTCCCAGATCTGCCTGTGATGATGAGCAATCTATTTGTACTTCATTTGTAAATGAGGGAGTGGGACTAGATTTCTTTAAGATCTCTTCCCGTTTCTGATTATTTTAAAGTGAAATTATTTTCCAGGGTTAGGAATAAACTAATTGTCCATTTTCTAATCCTATTATGATTTCCTAACAAAGAATTTGATTTATGTTTAACATTTAAAAACAGCTTATGGGGACTTTCCTGGTGGTCCAGTGGCTAAGACTCCTTGCTCCCAATGCAGAGGCCCTGGGTTTGATCCCTGTTCAGGAAACTAGATCCCACATGCCACAACTGAGAGTTTGTGTGCCGCAACTAAAAAGATTGCTCGTGCTGAAACTAAAGGTCACACAAGCCACTAAGACCTGTTGCATCCAAATAAATAAATAAATGTTTTTTTAAAATAAAAATAGCTATGTACTGGGTAAGTATGCAAAAATGGGCATCCAAGTGAGATCATCACAGTACGTTTATCAGAAAACTGATTTTTACAGTACCGAAGAGAGCAATCTAAAACCAAATATAAACAGTATGTATAGTATGAGCCATTTCAAACTCATTCGTAGCTATATGTATATGCATAGATGGATGTTTAACTGTGCTTTTCCCGAACGGTAGAATTTTGAGTGGGTTTTTACTCTTCTATATTTAAACTTCTTTTCCAGTGAACCTGATTATTTTCAAACCATTTTTCGTCTATTCCAAGGTGTGTAGTTTTAATTATAACATCTTTGAAATTGGGATATGTCTTTTAGTTGATGGCATCCCAGTCAATAGGCAGCCTATTCTATGTAACATCAGAAGGAAGGGAAAAAAAATGAATCATAATCAATGATGTATTGCATTTGATGAAATATAGTCAGGGAAAGAGAGAACCTGTTTTTTTTGAGAAAAAATTGAAGACTGTTGACTACCAGAAAAACAATTCCATGTGAGTGACCAAAATCCTTCCCAGAACAAGATGCTGAACAATAGGAGTACCTACTACCTCGTTGACTAATTGAGAACGTTGGTTAAAAAGGTCAGTCATGAAAATGATACATATGCTAAAATGAAGCTACAATCTGAGTGTCAAATTGTCCTAAAAAATTATAATTAGTTTCCTAAGTTTATACAGCTGTCTTCCCACAGTGAAATTGGTAGTAAACTTTTAAGTAACTTAACTTCTCAAGCAAACTTACCTTTATCTTTCCAAAACATTCAACTTAACTTTTATGGAAGAAATATAAAAATAAAATGGAATAATGATTACCATTCCTCATAATTGTTATTTCATTAGTTTTTGTAATATTTAATGCATGACAATAATAAGAACAGCTGGTGTAACAAGCTTGTGAAAAAGGCCGATTAACTCAGCAACCAGCTCAATGGGGAAGGGCAGGAATAGCACCTTGGGACTATTCAGTTTACATGGCCCAGTCTGAATATTTAATAGAGGGAATGAAGAGGGTCTGTTAATTCAGAGTCAGTTACAAGAGATGCGCTGAGTTTTGTGTCCTGTTTTGCCTCCCAATTCCTTGATAGAAAATGGCAAACAGACACCAAGAAACCATGTCTTAGAAATGGTTGTGCCTGTATAGATCTTACACTGAGAAGTGTGGTTTGGATCCCTATGTAAGTGAGGAGTTGAGTGGTGGACTCTTCCTTGGTTTTTATTGACATTACTAGGGATCAGTTTCTACAGCAGCAGCTGAGCAGGGTCATTTGTGCTCTTTCATTCCTTTTTTTTTTCTGACATTTTATACATCATTGTATTTATAAGGATTTTTCACATTGTTGAAGTTAAACTTACATTTCAATTGATTATAGAACTTTATACTGCCAAATAGTCACAGATGAAATAGACTTTTGTGTGCTCTGTGGAACATACTTTAACCTTAAGCATCTAAATTGTAATGCTCACTCCTGACCCCCACAGTTCAAACCTTATTGACATATATATATATATATATCAGTGACTGGAGAAGATTTTCTTTTTTTATGTTTCTGAGTTATTAAGATTAATAATTGGGTTTTATTGGATTCCTTAAAAATATTTAGGAATATGCTTTAGGTTAAAAATGGTGAACGGGAATGTTTTCTTGAGTTAGAAGTATGTAGCTTGTCAATCTGAAAACAAAATATTTCACCAATAATTATTTTGAAAGAAATAGACTTTAAAAAGTTTCTTTATTTTTGGTTTAGTAGTTATGGTTTGCTGTTTCTAGAGGGCGGGCTTAGTTCCTCCCAGCATGTAAGATCTTCCCAGACCAGAGATCAAACCTCTGTCCCCAGCATTGACAGGTGGATTCTTAACCACTGGAACACTGGGGAAGTCCTTGAAAGAAATGAACTTTTCACTGTGCAGCAAAGAAAATAAAAAGTTTAGAAGGTTCCAAGTGTGAAAGCATGTGTCTTTTTACATTTTCAGAACTGTAAATTTCAGTTCAGTTCAGTTCAGTTGCTCAGTTGTGTCCGACTCTTTGCGACCCCATGAATCGCAGCACACCAGGCCTCCCTGTCCATCACCATCTCCCGGAGTTCACTCAGACTCATGTCCATCGAGTCCGTGATGCCATCCAGCCATCTCATCCTGGGTCGTCCCCTTCTCCTCCTGCCCTCAATCCCTCCCAGCATCAGAGTCTTTTCCAATGAGTCAACTCTTTGCATGAGGTGGCCAAAGTACTGGAGTTTCAGCTTTAGCATCATTCCTTCCAAAGAAATCCCAGGGCTGATCTCCTTCAGAATGGACTGGTTGGATCTCCTTGCAGTCCAGGTTACTCTCAAGAGTCTTCTCCATCACCACAGTTAAAAAGCATCAATTCTTCGGCGCTCAGCCTTCTTCACAGTCCAACTCTCACATCCATACATGACCACAGGAAAAACCATAGCCTTGACTGTAAATTTATTAGACTATTAATCAGTAGCCTTCCTAAGAGTAATATAACAATTTTCCAGAGATTAAATACTTTAACCCCCATTCCTAAAATAATGCTGAATATTTTTATTTGGCTCATTTTTTAGTATTTAAATTAAGACCAGAAATCTATGATTTATTTTAATTCCTAAAAAGTTTTGAGTCCTAAAAATGATGCTTTTATATGAATTTTTCTAAGAGTAAAAAAATTTACCATTTAAAAGTTTCAGCTTTATTGAGCTATAACTGAGAAATCATATTGTAAACTACACAATGTGATGATTTGATATATGTATACATTGTGAAAGTATTCCCCACCTCCACCCCTCAGTGAGTTAACACATCCATCACCTTTTTGGTTATTGTTGAAAACATTTTCATTTGTTTCTTTTTCTGAAGCTTTCAAACAACTGAATGTTTTCACTTTGTCTACCTGGTTTTCATTGCCTTCTTGTTCCTTCTGAATTATCTGTGGCAAAGAGAGGCTATATTCCTTTTTCACATCTAGTTTTTTGCCATTTTAGGAAGCTGCTCTCTATAGGTACTTTTTGACTTCACAATTCTAGCTCAGACCCCAAACTTTATTTATAAGGTATATAACCTTTTATATCTGAACTTTGAGTATTTTCCTTCACCACCCCACCCCGTAATTCCATTTGATTATTACTTAATTATTTACTTAGGGAGTTGGAAGGCAATATTCTAAAAGTGGTAGCTGACAAGATTATACCTTGATGGGAAATTTAAATATCCTCTCAAGTCACAAAGCTGCAGACATTTTTGATAACCTTGAAATAACTGAATCAGTAGTAATCTGAATTGATCTCCATTGCATATGATTACCTTTACTGAGTAGTGTATAGATTATGTAAATAAATGTTCCCTTTTATTTATTCTAAATATTTACTTTCTTTGAGAATTACCTTGTCATATTGTAGATCATGGAATTTACTAATCTATAAAAGCCTCTTCCAATTTTATACATGTGTTGATTTAATAACTTTTTACCTTAGTGATTTATAATGACATTACCTTGACATCAGAGTAATTTAATTAGTATAAAAAGGCATTTGATTTTTGGACATTAATTGGACAAGATCTGTGGCAATTTATAATATCTACATTTTATATTTTATAACAGTTTTTTTTTGAGAGTAAGCTTTGTTTAGTGATGTGTTTTTCTTCCTCATAATCGTAGATGAAGATAACAATAAGACTGTATTTTTGGTAAACTTTTAAAACAATTCATCCTTTTATTTTATTTATTTTTAAAATTCTATTTGTGTATTTCATCCTTGGCTGTGCTGGGTCGTCGTTGCTCTGCGGGCTCTTTAGTTGGGGAGAACAGGGGCTCCTTTCTAGCTGCAAGTGCACAGGTTTCTCACTGTGGTGGCCTCTGCTGTCACGGAGCACTGGCTCTAGGTTCACAGGCTTCAGTAGTTGTGGCTCTCGGGCTCTGGAACACAACTCAATAGTTGTGGCGTCGGGGCTTAGTTGCCCCAAGGCATGTGGGATCTTCCTGGATCAGGGATCTAGCCTGTGTCACCTGCATTGGCAGGCAGATTCTTTACCACCGAGCTACCAGGGAAGCCCCACCCTTTTATTTTTAAAGGAAACTCTCAAACAAGTCAAAGAGAGGCAACTTTTCTGATGTTCCATTAAAAAAAATCAACCTTATAAACCTTCTATATAATATAAAAATTGTAAGGCTATTTTTTCCCTCAAGGTATATCATTCATGTTGGTATGTTTTCTTGCTTGGTTCTGATCTCGGTTTGCCTTTATGTAGTCAGGGTTCCTTTTCAGATAAGAGAAACAACTCTAGCTATTTTAAGCAGAAAAGGGCTTTTTAAAGGGAATTAAGTGCTCATAAAATCTTTGGAGGAACTAAAGGAACCTACAAAGAATGAGTCCCAGAACAACACAAAAGCTGGCCTGCAAGAGAGATGCTACCTCTACGAAAATGAAGAACTTGAGCTTCTTTCTGGGATCATTTCACATTGTTTGTGGTCTCTGGTGATCAAGAAGCTGCTTCTGGAACTATAGACTCCAAAAGTACACCTTGCCTGCTCTGTGTTTACCAGCAAAGGTTTGACTTGTACTGTGGGTGTGTGTGTGTGTTTGTGTGTGTGTGTGTGCGCGTGCACGTGCTCCATTACTCAGTCTTTCACTCTCCACTAAATTACAGCGTAAACATTGGAACCTCTGCTAAAGATCCAAATGTCTTTAGAACTGTTCTTACTAGCACACATTGCAGAAATGGATCTTTCTTCTTTCCATCTTTCTTTCTTTCAAATCTGTTAGTCCATCTGGTTAGCTAAACCAAAAGCACGTCTGAAACTGATTTCTAGGGATCTGGGAAATGTGGTTTCTAGCTTTAGCATAGGAAGGTATTGTAAAGGAAGTGGAAATGTGGTGTTTGGTGCCAGGCTACCACATTCTCCACAAGAAAAGGTGTTGAAAGTTCAAGCTCTGTAGTCAGATAGCCTGAATTTGCTTCTTATTAGCTTTCTGACCTTGAGCAAATTACCATTCCTTTTCATTAGCTACCTCTGTCACATAATAGGTATCTATCCCATGGGGTTATTTGAGAATTTAATGAAGAGTGTGGTAAGACTTAAATTAATTCTTACTTAGATGTTTGGTGTCATTTGCTGGTGAACAGTCTAGACTTGGAGTTTTATTTGCGGTAAAATTTTTATTTATGCATTTTATTTTTAAAATTGTTTAGGACTATTTAGACTTTCAGTTTCTGCTTGTGTCACTTTTGGTTAGTTGTATTTTTCCAGGAATTTGTCCATTTCATCTAAATTTTCAACGTTAGTCTTCATAATATTCCTTTGCATTTTTTAATGCCTGTAGGATCTACAGTGATCTCCTTATGTCATTGAAATTTATACCTTCTTTCTTTTTTCCTTAATAGCTTCATTAGGGGTTTATCAGTTATTTTAATCTCTTCAGAGAACCATCCCTTGATGTTGTTAATCCCCCCGGCTTTGTTCGTTTTCTGCTTTATTAGCTTTTACTCTTCTGAGGACTTAATTTGTTCTTTTTTGAGTTTTTGCAGTGGATACTTAGCTTACTGATTTTTAGCTTTTCCATATATTTCTCTCTTAGTATGGATTTAGCTACATTTCCTGTTTTGATATGTATTCTTATTATTCAGTTCAAAATGGTTTCTAATTTCCATTGTGTGTTTTTTGATTCATAGATTATTTAGAAGTCTATTGCTTAACTTCCAAGTATATTTAGTTTTAGATATCTTTTTAGTTATATTTAATTTGTTTATGACTATTAGAGTGCTTTATATATTAAAAAAACTTTAAGGAAATGTCAGATATATGCAAAATTGGAAATAATACTTTAATAGCCATTCAGGTATCTATCAGTTCAGTTCAATCACTCAGTTGTGTCTGACTCCTTGTGACCCCATGGCCTGCAGCATGCCAAGCTTCCCTGTCCATCACCAACTCCCAGAGTTTACTCAAACTGATGACCGTTGAGTCGGTGATGCCATCCAACCATCTCACCCTCTGTCATCCCAGTCTCCTCCCGCCTTCCATCTTTCCTAGCATCAGGCTCTTTTCCAATGAGTCAGTTTTTTCACATCAGGTTGCCAAAGTATTGGAGTTTCAGCTTCAAAGTCAGTCCTTCCAATGAATATTCAGGACTGATCTCCTTTAGGATGGACTGGTTGGATCTCTTTGCAGTCCAAGGGACTCTCAAGAGTCTTCTCCAACACCACAGTTCAAAAGCATCAATTCTTCAGCACTCAGCTTTCTTTATAGACCAACTCTCACATCCATACATGACCACTGGAAAAACCATAGCTTTGACTAGATGGACATTTGTTGGCAAAGTAGTGTCTTTGCGTTTTAATATGCTGTCTAGGTTGGTCATAACTTTTCTTCCAAGGAGCAAGCGTCTTTTAATTTCATGGCTGCAATCACCATCTGCAGTGATTTTGGAGCCAAAAAAAAAAAAGTCTGTCACTGTTTCCATTGTTTCCCCATCTATTTGCCATGAAGTGATGGGACCTGATGCCATGATCTTAGTTTTTTGAATGTTGAGTTTTAAGCCAACTTTTTCACTCTCCTCTTTCACTTTCTTTCATCAAGAGGCTCTTTAATTCTTTGCTTTCTGCCCTAAGAGTGGTGTCATCTGCATGTCTGAGGTTACTGATATTTCTCCTGGCAGTCTTGATTCCAGCTTGTGCTTCCTCCAGCCCAGCATTTCTCATAACGTACTCTGCATAGAAGTTAAATAAGCAGGGTGACAATATACAGCCTTGACGTACTCCTTTCATAATTTGGAACCAGTCTGTTGTTCCATGTCCAGTTCTAACTGTTGCTTCTTGACCTGCATACAGATTTCTCAGAAGGCGTGTCAGGTGGTCTGATATTCCCATCTCTTTAAGAATTTTCCACAGTTTGTTGTGATCCACACAGTCAGAGGCTTTGGCATAGTCTAAAGCAGAAGTAGGTGATTTTTTGGAACTCTCTTGCTTTTTCAGTGACGCAACGGATGTTGGCAATTGATCTCTGCTTCCTCTGCCTTTTCTAAATCCAGCTTGAACATCTGGAAGTTCATGGTTCATGTACTGTTGAAGCCTGGCTTGGAGATTTTTGAGCATTACTTTGCTAGCATGTGAGATGAGTGCAATTCTGTGGTAGTTTGAGCATTCTTTGGCATTGTCTTTCTTTGGGATTGGAATGAAAACTGACCTTTTCCAGTCCTGTGGCCACTGCTGAGTTCTCCAAATTTGTTGGCATATTCAGTGCAGTACTTTCACAGCATCATCATTTAGGATTTGAAATAGCTCAACTGGAATTCCATCACCTCCACTAGCTTTGTTCATAGTGATGCTTCCTAAGGCCCACTTGACTTCACATTCCAGGATGTCTGGCTCTAGGTGACTGATCACACCATCGTGATTATCTGGGTCGTGAAGATCTTTTTTGTACAGTTCTTCTGTGTATTCTTGTCACCTCTTAATATCTTCTGTTTCTGTTAGGTCCAGACCATTTCTGTCCTTTATTGAGTCCATCTTTTCATGAAATGTTTCCTTGATATCTCTTATTTTCTTGAAGAAATCTCTAGTCTTTCTCATTCTATTGTTTTCCTCTATTTCTTTGCATTGATTACTGAGGAAGGCTTCTATAAGCTTCAACTATTTTTAACTCTGGAGTACTTCAATTCATTTCTAATCTCTCATTATGCAACTCTCACCAGATTATTTTGAAGTGAATCTCAGATAACTGAGATACCATTTTCAGATAACAACTGAGATAACAGATAATCTCAGATAACATTTTTCTATAACTATTTCAGTATGTACTTATACAAGATAACATTAAAAAATAATTGCAATGCCAAATCCTATGCAGAATAATTCTTTGATGATCTGGTCAGTTTCCAGATTTTCTCCATTGTATCCTAATTTTTTTTACAGTTTAATTTTTTTGAAAACAGGATCCAAATTAAATTCCAAATATTGTTATTGTTGATATGTTTAAGTCTTTTTAATCTATTAATAAATATTCCCTTGACATGTCTCTTTTCCAGCCCTTGCTATCTATTTTAGAAGAAACTGGGTGTTTTGTAGACTTTCCTATAACTTGAATTTTGCTAATTGCACTTGATCAGTGAGTTCCTCTACCCCTGCATTTCCTATTTCCCATTAGAGATTTGATGAAACTCAGATTTGATATTTTTTGTTTTGTTTAGTTGGTCAAGATAATGGTGGTGTGAAATTTCATCAGTAATCACAGGGACGTGTGGTCATTTCTTTATCATGATTACCTTGATTCATGAATTCATGAAGGAGTTGAAAATGGTGATGTTCTGTTCTTTCTTCATTTATTACTTGGGCTATTCATTTAAAGAAAAACTTCCCCTCTTCCATTTGGATACTCTCAGTTACAGTTTATATAGGAAAAACAGATAAATACTTGATTCTTTCTCTTCAATTACTCGTTTTCAAAATAAGTTGGTTCTTTGCATTCTTCAGCGGTCAGCAGTGAGGCACATAAAAATTACCATTATGAACTAATGTGTTTCAGTTTAGTTACATTTATTTTCTGTGTTAATATTCACAGTATCCCATCTTTGGCCAATGGACCCTTTTCTTATTGTCTCTTGAATCCTTTTGATATAACCCCTATTTCTGTAAGGCTTTCTTGTCTTCTTGTGTGCATGATGTTCCAGGCTTATCTTGTATAATTCCTGCCATTGTTCTCAGCTTGCCTGCCTTATCTTAGTTCCTTGTGTGTTTAGTCGCTCAGTCATGTCTGACTCTTTGCAACCCCATGGACTATAGCCCACTAGGCTCCTCTGTCCATGGGGATTCTCCAGGCAAGAAAGAATGCTGAGTGGGTTGCCATGCTCTCCTCCAGGGGATCTTCCCAACGCAGGGATTGAACCCAGGTCTCTTGCATTGCAGACAGATTCTTTACTATCGGAACCACCAGGGAAGCATCTTGGTTCCTTAACCAGGGATTATTAAACCCATGCCCTTGGCAGTGAAAGCTGGGAGTCCCAGCCACTGGACTACTAGGGAATTCCCCTTACTTTGTTTTAATAAAAATTGTCATTTAGAGACAGCAGTATGTGCGTTAAGTGAGTTCATTGCTGCTAGTTTGGGCATTGGTTTTAGACCTTCTCAGTGATCGGATGTAGGTAATACACTGTATAGTTTTAAAAAATGAAATACATCATTAATTTGTATTATACTTCATTCAGATCCAGAGCTACAGTGTTTTTGCTTAACTTCATTAGTCTTAACAGCTGTATTACCTTTCTCTCTTACTTAAGAACCCAGTTTGCAATGACACCAACAAAATTACTTATTTGATTTATCTTAACACACACATACCAGCTTAGAATAACATACTACTCCAGTCTAGGTATGTACACGTGCGCACACACACACACACACACACACATAGGCTCAGGATAACATACCTGCTCCTGACTAGGTAGTATGCTATGAAATTCAACTTTTACCCCCTAATTCTACGAACTGTTGAAGATACTGCTTGTCTTCTCAGACGTTCCTTTTGGAATTGAATGTCTCACAAGAAGAGTGGTCACAAAAGCCAGACTCTTCTCACTAGATTTACCTTGTTAGATATTAGACTGATAGATCTTCAGTATCGTCCTTGTTCTCTGATGCCTTTGAGTAGTGTTTTAAAATGTTTTCTGCATCTTTTCTAGTTGTTTTCAGTAAGACTTTGATCTGAATTATCTGCCATTATCAGAAATGAAAACCCCCTTACCTCTTAAACACTGGACGTTGTATTTATATAATATTTGTGACCACAATATTTGGTTTTATTTCAAAGGTTCTGAAACAAAAACAACTGGATGACTGTCTACGACATATATCTGTAAGAAGATTTGAATCATTTAATCTGTTTTCAGTAACAGAAGTCAAAAAAAGGGAAACTGAAGAGGAAGCTGGTGCCTGGGTCCAATATACAAGCATCTTCTATCCTGAATACAGTATTTTCGTAAGGTAAACATAATTTCAGTTAAGATTTTTTTTTAAGCATTTTTCTCCTGTAAAAGAAAAACAATCTACTAAGAATTGAATTGTTCATTCTACTGAATTTGCAAGCAGTCTTTATCAGAATTTAGGTTTTATAACTTTGTGTTTGGAAATATTGCTTTAACTGGGTCTTGCTATGTTCTCAGAACTAAAGAAAAAAACATTCCAAGTAATATATTGGCATTTGGAGATAAAATTCAAAGCAAAGAGTTCATTTAACCGTTCTCTCATAACATTTGATATGAAAAAAAGCCAAGTTCTTCTTGAGGCTGAAAGTGAAAACAGACTTTTTCCAAACTACTCTTCAAGTAGTAGTTATTTGAAAAATCAAGCTTTGGTATTTTTCCTATTCATATTTTTTCACTTTCAGAAGAATCTTAAAAATAGGAGGGGAAAATTCAGCTGAAAACAGTGATATTGTGAAAAGCATACACACTGTTCTGGTTTTAAAAATCATTAGAAAAGAGTGAAGAGAGTTAAGATAGCATTTTTACAGAATTAATTTTTCTCTCACAGTTATAGTCTAGCATGTTGCAACATTACTTCAGGTGTTTGATTTTTATAAAATCTGCCTTTTTTGACAAGATTACACATTTTGAAAGGAAGGGAGAAGCACATTTACAGTAATTGTAGAAAGAGCAAAAAGCATTTTAAGTGGAAATATGTCTGAATACAGTTTAGGTGAGTTTAGGAATAATTTTAAGAAAAATGTTTTCACAAAGGATGTCTATTTATAGTACATGTTTCTAGAACTATTTTAGTTTAAGATACCTAAGCTTTGAAAGATACCGTAACAGCTAAATATTTAGGATTTGGATAAAATTGATTAGGGTGGTCAGGGAAGTACAGCTAGGATCTGGATTCATAATACTGCTTTACTGAAAACTCTAAACAGGGATAAAAACTTTGGGGTTTGTGTACATACATTGTGAAATTCTAATTAGAACACCTCAATTGCCTGGCATTTGTGATGGAGGTGATTAGCTTAGTCCTTGATTAGGAAGGAAAGAAAAGTGTATTAAATACTTACTGTATGCCAGGTATAGCACCAGGTGCTTTGATGTATTCTAATTCATGTACTCCTTCCAATAACTCTATGAAGCAGGAATGAAGATAATTAAACAATTGGAAGATAGAGTCTGTAAGGATATTAAAGAGAAGGAGAAACAGTAAGGTATAAAGTTCTAAAACTTATCTCTGCCTCCACCGTGATAAGAGGCAGTAAGTGTGAACTGTGCCAAGAATAACCTCCTGACATCTTCAAGGCCCTGGTAAGACTTAGCCAGAGAAAATGTGAATTCTTCTGTTCTTAGGAGCTTTCAAAATAAGACATTGTTCTCCACTTGGAGAACACTTGGTGGAGATGACCTTGATGTAGAAGCAAGACTCTTCTCCAGCAGTGTGGCTCTTTGTGATATAACTGTTTTTGAAAGAATAAATATTTCTATGTAAATATTACACTAAATCCTATAGAAAGATTCTTTATAGGAAGAAGACAGATGGCTGAGCTAGAAGTTTGGCACAATGACTGCCAAGATTTTTTCTCTTTTTTTCAAACTAGCTGGTATCTCTCCACATCAGTAAACATACAGAATTCTAGAGCTGAATTATGATCTTAGAATAAAAATATATAATCATAGCAACATTAATAATGGCTGACAGTTGAGTGCCGGGCCTCGTGACAAGCACTTTTGTGAGTGGTTTATATGTACTAGCTTATTTAATTCACACAGCATCTTATGGGTAAATGCTGTTTTTAATCTTCATTTTACAGAAGAGAATATAAGTAAATTGATTGAGGTCACACAGCTAATAATTGATTGTGACCCTATTCAAACACTGGTGGTCTGATTTCTCACCTGTACTTAAAAAAATTTTGTTTTTAATTAGTTACAGACTCTTAGGAAGTTGTAAAAGTATACGAGGAGTTCCGTGGACCCTTTCCTCAGCTATCTCGTCAGTAACATCTTATATAATGATAGTCGCAGCTTGAACTTTTAACTTCTGCACATCCTGCCTCTTGTAAGGCAGTCTTGTATTCATTTTACAGATGAAGGGCTTGAGATCTGTCACACATATAATTTCACAAGCAAATCATTGCCATTGCCGTCTCCAGGGGGTCTCCCTGACTTAGGAATTGAACCAGGCTCTCCTGCATTGCAGGCAGATTCTTTACCAGCTGAGCCACCAGGGAAGCGCATGTACCCTGTGAATGTTCAGTAAATAAAAACTTGGGATGGGATGGTTTGCTTATGAAATTATATATGTGACAGATTGTCCGTATACATGTAGGGTATCATAGGTACCCCTTTAAAACTTGGCCAGATTGGCAACTGAGGCAAGTGTGGATACTGAATTTATATTTAAAAAGTACAGTTTTAGTGTTAGTAATATTAACAGCAGGGGTGACTATTAAAACAGCTTTTGTTCTCTTGTATTTTATTTTGTATTTTAGAAGGAACTTTATGTGTATGTTGTGTTCAGTAGCTAAGTCGTGTCTGACTCTTCGCAGCCCTGTGGCCTGCAGCCTGCAGCCAGGCTTCCCTGTCCTTCACTACTCCTGGCGTTTGCTCAGATCCATGTCCATTGAGTCGGTAATGCTAGCTAACCATCTCATCCTCTGCCACCTCCTTCCCCTTTTACCTTCAATCTTTCCCAGTATTGGGATCTTTTCCAATGAGTCAGCTCTTTGAATCAGGTGGCCAAGATACTAGAGCTTCAGCTTCAGCAAATCCTAAAAGATGATGCTGTTAAAAGTGCTGCACTCATTACATTAGTAAATTTGGAAAACTCAGCAGTGGCCACAGGACTGGAAAAGGTCGGTTTTCATTCCAGTACCAAAGAAAGTGAGAGTATTGTGCCAAAGAATGTTCAAACCATGAGACAGTTGTGCTCATTTCACATGCTGGTAAGGTTGGGGTCAAAATCCTTCTTCAAGCTAGGCTTCAACAGTATGTGAACCGAGAACTTCCAGGTGTACAAGCTGGATTTAGAAAAGGCAGAGGAACCAGAGATCAAATTGCCAACATTAGTTGGCTTGTCAAGAAAGCAAGGGAATTCCAGAAAAACATCTACTTCTGCTTCATTGACTTTGCAAAAGCCTTTGTGTGGATCACAACAAACTGCAGAAGGAACTTTACAGCACCTTCAAAATGTGATGCAGTGTATATAGAAAGTAATTCATTGGGTCATGTTTTCATGAAGCTTAAATCACAGATACGGGCCAATTATAATCTAATTTTCTAGATTATTTTAATCTCCAATCATGATTATATAGTTTGCTTGCATATATATATAATCAGAGTTGCAATAAATCAAAATGTTCCCTTGATATTTTTTTAAATGTTCATATTTTAATGTACAAATAATGTACAAATCTAGTTTCCTCTAACTAGTAGATGTAAGACTGAAAAAATAAGGCTTTAGCCATTTATTTTTGAAAGAGCTCCAAAGTAAGTTGCATCTAGAATCATGTTTTTTAAACCTTGTCCTTCTGAAAATCTTTGTTCTTATGCAGCCCATTCCACTCTCTGGCTTACTTTTTCTAATTTTGGGGGACCACTTTTTTTTTATGTAATCAAGGTAAAAAGTAATCATTTTAACCACTTTAAATTGTGCAATTAGTGGTTTTTAGTACATTTACAATGTTGTGGAACCATCACCATGCTCTAATTTCAAAAACTTTTCATCACCATGAAATGAAGCCCCATTCCTATCACTAGTAACTCTCCATCTTACTCCTTCCTCTTCCTCTTGGCAACCACTTATCAACTTTCTATCTATATAGATTTGCCTATTCTGGACATTTTATGTAAGTAGAATCATATGATATAGGGATGTTTGGCTTCTTTCACTTAACATAATGTGTTTTGATTAATCTGTGTTAACAGCGTATATCAATAGTCCATTTCTTTTTTATGGCTGAATAATATTCCAGTATATGGACAATACCATCTTTTGTCTATCCATTCATCAGTTGATGAACATTTGGGTAATTTCTACGTTTTGGCTATTATGAATAATGCTGCTAAGAGACTTACTTGGTGATCCAGTGGTTAAGAATCTGCCTGCCAGTGCAGGGAACTCAGGTTTAGTCAGGGAACTGAGAGCCCACATGATTCAGAGCAACTTAGCCCATGTACCACAACCAATGAGCCCACACTCTACAGCCTGTGAACCACAACTACTGAACCCATATACCCAACTACTGAAGCCCGCATACCTCCATCCCATGCTCTGTAACAACAGAAGCCACCACAATGAAAAGATTGCCTGCCACAACTAGAGAAAGCTTACGTGCAGCAGTGAAGACCCAGCATAGCCAGAAATAAAATAATTCTTTTTTAAAAGTAGAGAAAAATAATGCTATGAACATTCATGTAGAAGTTTTTATGTGAATATATAATTTTTTAATTCTCTTAGGTGTGTCCTGAAGGGCAAGATTATATGTGAATATATAACTTTATAAATCTCATAGGTGTGTCCTCAGGGGCAAGATTACTGGGTCATATAGTAATTCTTTTTTTAACTTTTTTAAGAATGGCCAAATTGTTTTCTGCAGTGGCTGTGCCATTTTACCTACTAGGAATATAAGAGAGTTCTAGTTTCTCCCCATGCATGCAAGCTTCTATGATTTTTCCTATATTATTATTATTTTTATTATCACCATTCTAGTGTGAAATGATATCTTACTGTTGTTTTGATTTGTAGTCCCCCAGTGACTAAGTATGTTTTACGTTTTTTCATGTGCTCATTGGCCATTTGTATATCTTATTTGCAAAAATGTCTCTTCAAGTCCCTTGCCCATTTTTATTAAAGTTGTTTTTCTCTGTTGTTGAATTGTGAGAGTTCTTTATATATTCTGGATACTTGAACCATATCAGATATGTGATTTGCAAATAATTTGTCTCATGTTGTGGTTTATCTTTCACTTTCTTGATAGTGTCCTTTGGTGTATAGTTTTCAGTTTTGTTCAAGTTCAGTGTATCTGTTTTCTTTTTGATTTGTTGTTTGTGTGTTATGGTGCCATATTTAGCCCTTGTTTACTTTTAACCTCTAGTTTCAATCTCTTGTACCTTTATGAGTGAAAGTTGTCCAGTCATGTCTGACTCTTTGAAACCCCATGGACTGTAGCCCACCAGGCTCCTCTGTCCATGGAATTCTCCAGGAAAGAGTACTGGAGCGGGTTGCCATTCCCTTCTCCAGGAGATCTTCCCAAATCAGGGATTGAACCCACGTCTTCTGCATTGCAGGTGGTTTCTTTACCATCTGAGCCACCAGGTAGGCTTCAAATTTTTCTCTGGTAGCTTTTTTTTTTTTAACTCTTCAAATAATTAATTGCCCTAGTGACTTGCTCCTTATTTCTTACTCCATGGGCCATTCCTGGGAAAAAAATCAAAGGTCCTTAGTTCTAGCATAGCTTTGCTGCTGCTACTGCTAAGTTGCTTCAGTCGTGTCCGACTCTGTGTGACCCCATAGACGGCAGCCCACCAGGCTTCCCCGTCCCTGGGATCCTCCAGGCAAGAACACTGGAGTGAAGTGCCATTTCCTTCTCCAATGCATGAAAGTGAAAAGTGAAAGTGAAGTCACTCAGCTGTGTCCGACTCTTAGTGACCCCATGAACTGCAGCCTGCCAGGCTCCTCTGTCCATGGGATTTTCCAGGCAAGAGTACTGGAGTGGGTTGCTATTGCCTTCTCTAGCATAGCTTTAGGTGCTTGTAAAAAAGGTTGGTTGACTTTAGGAGGAAGAAACTGGCTTCTGGTAAATTTTCTTTCAGCTTTATTGAGATATAATTGACATATACCATTGTGTAAATTTAATATATATACTGTGTTGACTTCAATCACTTATCTATTGCAAAATGATTAGCACCATACTGTTAGCTAACACCCCTATCATGTCACATAATTATCATTTCTTTTTTGTGGTTAAAGACCTAGGAAACAAGTTAAAGCTTTGAAATTTAGGAGAAACGTGGAGTGAACTTTTCATATGTTGGCTATGTTAGCAAAAGGTTGTCATCGTTATATAACATTAATTATCAGTGTAATGGAAAGATTGAAGTTTGAGAAGTTCCCTTCCTTCTTGAGAAGTTGAGAAGTTCCAATACAGTAGGTATTACTGTCCAACCACATTATCCAAGCAAAACTGTTTACCTGCTTAGGTAAACAGTTGAAAGATTAAGGGTAGACAAGATCTTAGAGTTGACACTTGAATAAAGTAGATATTATTGTTGTTGTTCAATTGCTAAGTCGTGTCTGACTCTTTGCAATCCTATAGACTATAGCCTGCCAGACTTCTATGTCCATGGAGTTTTTCAGGGTTGCCATTTCTTTTTCCTGGGCATCTTCCTGACCCAGGTCTTGAACCTGCATCTCCTGCGTTAGCAGGCGACTTCTGCACTCCTGAGCCACCAGGAAAGCCTGAATAAAGTAGGTGATTCTGAACAAAGAACAATCCTTGGGTTTGGAGCAAAGGAAAGGAAACTTGAAATAATCAAACTGAATATTTACCACACTGTGTCCATGGTAGTTTTCTTACAATTAGCACTAATCTTTATACCATTGAGGACAATGATTGTTGACCTTTTTCTTTCATGAGATGCCATCTTTTAGGGTTTCTCAACTTCATAGATAATTGTTTTTCTTCTTGTAAGTTTTTAGAGGTATGGGATTAGTTCTCCTGTTTCCCCATCCCTGATTTGATTTAATGTCACAGGGTTTACTGTCTGTTCTTGGCTTCAACAAATAAGGATTCTTGGCTTTCTGTTCTTGGCTTTCAAGAAGATGAGTTTTGTGTCACTTTCTGTTTTGAATACTGCCTTTAACTTTTAAACATGTATTTTACCTTAATTATCCTAGTTTCTGCTGTTTAGAAATACTTAACTTGTTGCAAAATATATGTACCTTTTTTTTTTCACTCTTGTCTCAGATTTCTTTTCAAATGTTTATTTCATCCTGATAGAGAGAGAGAGAGGGACAAAGTGCATGAGAGAATCTCTTTATTAAAACTAGACCGTAAAGCAATTGCTCTTTTAGGTATTTATCCTAAGGAAATAATCAGAAAAGATCTCAATGCTATTTCTACAAGGATGTTTGTTGAAGTAATATGCATAAAGCGCAATAGTGGGCATAATCTAAAAATCCAACATAAGATGTTGGTTCAACAAATTGTGGTGCAATTATTTACTGGACTACTTGGCAGCCATTAAAATCATGTTGCAGGAGAATATTTAATAATGTGAGAAACTTTATAATATGTTAAATGAAAAAAGTACAAATTGCAAAATAGTATGGACAATGTGCTCTGCTATTTAATGACAGGTTTGTGAACGTAGCATAAGATTTGAAGGCTATAAACCAAACTATTAACTGTGGTTATCTCTGTATGATAGGATTATGGGCAGTTTTTCCTTGAGGAAGCTATATATTGCTTTGATCTTTAGGAAAAAAATATGAGCTCTATACTGTATTGCTGGTCGTTTTAATAGCTTCATCTTGTGTTTTAGATGTTAAATGCTTTGTTCTTTTTTCTCTTGACGTGTGTGCTATGGTTTTTTTCCATGTTAGCGTAAATAACCTCTTCTAGAATCTTGCATCCACAGAGAAGATTCAGAATCTTTGTACCAGTGATGAAAGTTGGATTTGTGGTTGATAGCTTCATTGCCTTAGGTTAGGATACTGTTGAGGCCAATAGTAATTGCAGATAACTTTCTGCATTCTCTCTTCATCACTCTTTGAAAGAACTAGGTCTCTGCGATAGAAATAAAAAGTTTTTCTGGGAAGGGTATTGCAGTTGACATGTATATTCTTACTGTATCTATTAGCTCTCTAGGGCTCCCAGAACAAAACACTGCAGTTTGGATGGCTTTAACGCGGGTTTATTTGCTCACAGTTTGGAGCCTGGGAGCCTTAGATCTAGGTGTTGCAGGCTTGGTTTCATCCAAGGCCTCCTCGACGTGCATGTGGCTGCGCTCTTGCTGCCTCTTCCTGTGGTTGTCCTTCTGTGCACATGCCTTGTTGACTCTGTGTGTGCTAATCTCCTTTTTGTGTAAGGACAACAGTCGTTTTGCATTAGGGCCCACCCTAATGAGCCAATTTTAACCTGATTACCTCTTTGAAGGCCCTTCTTAGGGATGGGGGGTGGTTAGGGCTTCAGCATATGAATTTGGGGGGGGCACAGCTCAGTCCATAACAGTGTGCATCGTTCATGATAAGTTTTTGTGACAAAGTAGTGTTGATAAAGTAAATTTTATTGTGAATCATTAATGCTTATTGTAAACTATTCAGTTCAGTTCAGTTCAGTTCAGTCGCTCAGTCGTGTCCGACTCTTTGCGACCCCATGAATCACAGCACGCCAGGCCTCCCTGTCCATCACCATCTCCCAGAGTTCACTCAAACTCATGTCCATTGAGTCGGTGATGCCATCCAGCCATCTCATCTTCTGTCATCCCCTTCTCCTCCTGCCCCCAATCCCTCCCAGCATCAGGGTCTTTTCCAATGTGTCAACTCTTCGCATGATGTGGCCAAAGTACTGGAGTTTCAGCTTCAGCATCAGTCCTTCCAGTGAACACCCAGGACTGATCTCCTTTAGGATGGACTGGTTGGATGTCCTTGCAGTCCAAGGGACTCTCAAGAGTCTTCTCCAACACCACAGTTCAAAAGCATCAATTCTTCGGCGCTCAGCTTTCTTTGAAGTCCAACTCTCACATCCATACATGACCACTGGAAAAACCATAGCCTTGACTAGACAGACCTTTGTTGGCAAAGTAATATCTCCGCTTTTCAATATGCTGTCTAGATTGGTTATAACTTTCTTTCCAAGGAGTAAGCGTCTTAATTTCATGGCTGTAGTCACCACCTGCAGTGATTTTGGAGCCCCCCAAAATAAAGTCTGACACTGTTTCCACTGTTTCTCTATTTCCCATGAAGTGATGGGACCAGATGCCATTATCTTTGTTTTCTGAATGTTGAGCTTTAAGCCAACTTTTTCACTCTCCTCTTTCACTTTCATCAAGAGGCTTTTTAGTTCCTCTTCACTTTCTGCCACAAGGGTGGTGTCATCTGCATATCTGAGGTGATTGGTATTTCTCCCGGCAATCTTGATTCCAGCTTGTGCTTCCTCCAGCCCAGTGATTCTCATGATGTATTCTGCATAGAAGTTAAATAAACAGGGTGACAAGATACAGCCTTGACATACTCCTTTTCCTATTTGGAACCAGTCCGTTGTTCCATGTCCAGTTCTAACTGTTGCTTCCTGACCTGCATATAGGTTTCTCAAGAGGCAGGTCAGGTGGTCTGGTATTCCCATCTCTTTCAGAATTTTCCACAGTTTATTGTGATCCACACAGTCCAAGGCTTTGGCATCCTAAAGAACTACAGTTGTAAGTTATATAGGGGAGCATGTAGAAGATTGTAGATATATTAGCAACAGCTTTTTAAAATCACTGCTGGAAAGGTAACTCAGACTCAATGACCTATGACAGTTGGGTTCATTTATTTATGAATAGTATCTTTTGTAACTGTTAGTAAAATAGCAGTTATCAAATATTTAAAGGGCCATCAGGTGAAGAGAGATGAAAAGGAACAGAATTAAGATCAGTGGGCAAGATACAAAACATTTGCCCCCTGACACACAGAACTCCCTATAAATGGAATGTGCAGACTTGAAAGTTGGTTAGTTCTTTGTGACTAAAGTTATGAATTTGTTGGGCCATTAAAGAGGAAATTATGTGTCATGGAGTGTGGTTATGGAGGTCGATTACTTAATTTTAGTTTTAGACTCTTGAAGTGTGGAGTTTTGTTGTCTCTGAAAAGATAAATAATTTATCTCACACTTATATAATTAAAATAATAAAATAATTATTAGTACTTTAAAATATAGATTAATCATCAAGAAATGTCATTGCATTAAATATCCCAAAGACTAGTCTGTTCTTTTCCTTCTCCCTCTAGTGGGCAGCTGGAGAAGGAAATGGCAACCCACTCCAGTGCTCTTGCCTGGAAAATCCCATGGACAGAGGAGCCTGGTAGACTATAGTCTACGGGGTTGAGGAGAGTCGGACACGACTGAGTGACTTCACTTTCACTTTTCACTTTCATGCATTGGAGAAGGAAATGGCAACCCACTCCAGTGTTCTTGCCTGGAAAATCCCAGGGACGGGGGAGCCTGGTGGGCTGCCATCTGTGGGGTTGCACAGTCAGACATGACTGAAGCTACTTAGCAGCAGCAGCAGCAGCAGCAGCTAGTGGGCAGAAATACTTTAGAAACACAACATGGAAAGATTTGTTAGTGTTCAATATATCACAATACATGGTCTCAGCTTTAAATAATTAATAAACGTTAATATGTCAGAGTCATTAAAGAAAATGTTTTATTCCTTTCTAGGCGTAATAGTGGCTTTTTGAATGTTGAAGATGTTCTTACCAGCTTTGACAATACAGGAAATGTCTGTAAGTTATATACTTACTTTATAGAAATAATTTTAGTGTTTTTAAAGTCAATTTTTAATTTTTTTTTCATGTTTATTGACTAGCGTATGTATGTGGGTGTATCATAGAAACTCCTGCTGTTTTTAGCTGCATAATAAGCCTCATATAAGATGTACCTACTAAGTGGGATAAGGCAGGTTTTATACTTGGCAGTCTTATGTGTGTAAGACCCACCTGCATTTGAATCTTGGTTCTGAAATTAATCTTGAGCAATTTATATTGTCTCCAGGGCCCCATTCTTTTTCATGTCTTAGAACTGAATATAATGTATATAAAGTGTGTAATGTCCTACATTCTTATAGTTTATACTCAGTAAATGAAATTTTTTATTATTACCTGTGATGAGTACCTCTAAAGCATTTAAGTTTTTTCTAATAATGAAGATAATATTATTAAGGATTATTCTGATGTAGTAAAATAAACTATTTTGATTGAGCTAGGTAGGACAGAAGGAACCCTGGATTCTCTAGTACTATCCCTTTTGTTTCTTGTTTCCATTTTGACCTTTTCAGTTATTCAGTCCAACAGAGGGGCTGTCTCTCCCTTCTTTGCTGTGTTTTGGGTGTGTGCATTTCCACTTCTTGCTTATTCTCTCTTTCACTGGAGAATAAACCCAGAACATTTTTCCTTGCTGCTAATATACTTTAGTAGAATATTTCTGTTTTATTCATTATTATAACATTATAGGATATATTATCTTTTGATCTAAGCCTTTAATTACATCATGATGGATTTCTCCACTGAGAAAATCGTATAATCATGTCATACAATGAGAGAAGTCAAACAAGAATATCTTTATATCATGATGTTAAACAATGTACCATGATAGAAGCTATGTACTTCTTTCTGTGTGCTGCATAGGCTATTTTCCTTAAGATAGTGGATTATCAATGAAATATGACCATTTTAAATGTGAAAACTATCTTCAAGTGCTTTTCTTCTCAAAAGAAATTTTATAACTGTAACCACTTATTGTATGGACTAAAATAACATACTCAGCAAGAAGTACTCATTTTAGATCAGCATAGAATAATGTCCAGCAATACTCAGGCAATAATCTTGTTCTTATGCCCACATTATGGCAAGCTTTTGATTGCCGAGAAAAATATTTATGTATTTTGTCACTAAGAAGTCTAAATACCTAAAATTATCCTAAAATATTTAAAATAATGTAATTTTATTTTTTATGGACAGTAATAGGCATACCTTTTAGTTTTTATATGCTGATGCTGGCTGAATTCTTTCCCAATATTTTTACTGGGCATTGGGGCAAGGTCTGGGTTCAGTTCAGTTCAGTTCAGTTTAGTCGCTCAGTCATGTCCAGCTCTTTGCGACCCCATGGACTGCAGCACTCCAGGGGCTCCCTGTCCATCACCAGCTCCTGGAGCCAACCGAAACTCATATCCACTGAGTCGGTGATGCCAGTACTCCTGCCCTCAATCTTTCCCAGCATCAGGGTCTTTTCACATGAGTCAGCTCTTCACATCAAGTGGCCAGACCATTGGAGTTTCAGCTTCAACATCAGTCCTTCCAGTGAACACCCAGGACTGATCTCCTTTAGGGTGGACTGGTTGGGTCTGGGTAAGGAATGCTAATGGTGGTTGAGACGTTCTCCTTTAGTTCTTTGATAATGTAAATATCATTAAGTCAGGCTTTGCTGTGTTTAGTCGCTCAGTTGTGTCCGACTCTTTGTGACTCTATGGACTGTAGCCTGCCAGGCTCCTCTGTCTATGGGAATCCTTCAGGCAAGAATACTGGAGTGGGTTGCCATGCCCTCCTCCGGGGCATCTTCCCAAACTAGGGATCGAACCCAGGTCTGTAGCATTGCAGGTGGATTCTTTCCCATCTGAGCCACCAGGCAAGCAGGTCAGGCTTATGCATGTGTAATTTAGGAACATCATCCTGAAATGCTACATGTGAATTTAAAAAATTTTTGTGTTTTGGCCATGCCACATGACATGCAGGATCTTAGTTCCCCATGCAGGTGTGGAACCCACACCTCTGCAGCAGAAGTGCAGAGTCTTAACCACTGGACTGCCAGGAAGCCCTGAATATGGATTTTTGGTTTGGTAATGTGAAAATCAAGTATTGTTCCCAGTGGCTAGTATGAAATAGGGCCACTAGCTGGCAGCATTAAGTAAACAAAATTTTTTTCCTTAAGGTCTAAGCTATTATTTTATATATGAATAATATATATATACTTCTCAAACATTTTTTCCCATCAACTTGTCTGCACCTACCCTCCCCCTCAAGTTGTTGTTGCATTGACAAATGGAGATATTGTATGGTTTTGTTTTGTTTTTTTTTCCACTGTTGCCCATTGTTTGGTAGAAAGACTTGAGTCTTTGGAATTAGAACCACCTAGTTTCTTGGTTCCGAAATTAATCTCAAGCCATTTTATATTATCTCCAGGAGCCTCGGTTTTTTTCATCTCTTAGAACTGGATATAATGTATTGAAGTGTATAACATAGTATATCCCTCATAGTTGATACTCAGTAAATGAATCTGTTGTTACAGTGATGAGTACCTATAAAGCTTTGCAGTTTTTTTCTAATAATGAAGATAGTATTATCAAGGATTATCTTGATGTTGTAAAAGTAAAGGTGGGAAAAATAGATCAAAGTACAGAAATAGTAATTTACTAAAATGTTTTGTCATAAATATGGTCTTAAAAACCTGAATGTATAGCCTAAGTAATAATTCAGTAACTTCTAATAGAAGAGGTGATAAAAATAAAGCTTATTAAAGCATGTTTTGTAGTATTTATATTATTCTTTAAGAAAAATCTATAATGATAATTCAACTTAATGTAAAATTGGTAAAGTCCTGATAAAGTAAGTCTTGATTATAACTTTCATATAATGTTTGTCAAGGCTTAAAGTGATCAAGTTTTGAAAAAGTGGTTTTTCACTTGATGTCTCAAGTATTTGATTGTACTGTATGTAGTAGTGACATTACGGGCTTCCTAGGTGACTCAGAGCTAAAGAATCTGCCTGCCAATGCAGGAGACACAGGAGACACGGATTCAGTCCCTGGATTGGGAAGATCCCCTGGTAGGAAATGGCAACTGACTCCAGTATTCTTGCCTGGAACATTCCGCGAACATAACAGCCTGGTGGGCTACAATGCTCGGTGTCGCAGAGTTGGACACCACTGAGCAGGCACGATTAGATTGAGTTGGTGACAGGAAGGCCCAGCAGAGGGCGCTACAACCACAAGTCTATCTCACAGCTCAATATAATTGGAATAAATAACTTGAACAGTAAGCCTAAGCTTTCATAAAGTAAACAAGAAAAATGTATGTTTAAACGTTTATCTCTGATTTATTTCTTATACATTTACTATATTCAGCAATTCACTAATAAATAGATTTTCTTGACTGATGTGTTTAGTTCATTTTTAATTGTAAGTATCAGTTTAATTTTCATACGTCTAGCTTTAAATACAGGAATACTTTTGGTCTTGTTAATCTTATAGAGACATTTCTATACAGGAAAAACAGTTCCTAAATCATCACCATGGTAGAACACTACTATCATGCTGAAGAATATTTGGGATGAGGAAAAAACGTTTTTAATATACCGGGAGAGAACCAGTAGGTGGAATTATCCATTTATTCAGGAATTAGTTTCTGGGTTAACAGAACATCCTGATAATAAAAATAATAATTTAATTAAAGTACTTCATAGTTAACAACCCCCTGTACGTGTTTATACAAAACATACATATGAGAATATATATAAAATATATTTGTGTTTACTGGAACCATTAATCTCAATTTCCAGTTAACTTCAAAAACAAGTAATGCTTTTATTCATTATAAATTTTCAAAGAGGAGAGGATCAGTC
Organism: Ovis aries; assembly: GCF_016772045.2. Classification (NCBI taxonomy): domain Eukaryota; kingdom Metazoa; phylum Chordata; class Mammalia; order Artiodactyla; family Bovidae; genus Ovis; species Ovis aries. The sequence goes on along the minus strand of NC_056056.1, from coordinate 79,937,735 downwards.
TTACTGCTTGAAGTTGTTTGTACTCTCATCAAAAAGATTTGGAAAAATCTTTAATTTTGGAAAATAAATGAAACCTCTAGATATTTTCTTATTGGTGATATATTAGAAAAGAAAATATTCCTTATGTTTGCCTCTATTATTTTAAATGTATGACTTGCAAAGTGTTTAATGTTTTTGAGATATCCTTTCAGTATTTGCATTCCTTTGAATGTTGTAGGGAGAAATTAAAATGAATCTCACACAGTCTTTTCTGCATAATAATTCATTGCTCTATAGGATACGACCCCAGTCTTATTATTATATACTTATATTTACTGTTGTGACAAACAAATTATTTTGAAAGTCAAACTTCTTTTTTGCTTACCTCTAACTAGGGATAGGTGTACATATTTTGTCTTTGGAGTCTGGTACTTGAGAACATACTTCTTTTTAAAGTATCAAAGCTACTTTGTGGAAAGATCGTGTCTGCTATTGATCCATTGTGCCTGGAAAGAGATGCCATCAGGCTCCCTAGGGATAAGTATAGGATGCATCCTTCACTTCAGACGAGGTGCTGGCTTCTTTTGTGTTTCATGTAACATGTCACGCAGATACTTTGGGTCACAAGAGAGTATTCTGTGGCAGATCTCTGGCTTCTGTTTTTTCTGTGGGCTGAGCCTCCTTTCCAGCCAGTCCCTGACCTCCAATCAAAGAAACCCCATCATGCCCTATCTCTTCTGAAAGCACTTTCTCGTTCTCCACCTCATCTCTTTCCTTACTGAAATGATTTTTAAAAAAAAAATGATTCTCTTCAGCCCTTAATCGAAATTTTACTGCATAGTATATAGTACAACTGTTTGCTATCTATAAAATGTCTTCAGTGCGGGGAATATAATTGCTTCATTTGAACTCTCTCTCTTATTTTTAATCACGTTGTTCTTTTGTCAGCATGGACAGATGATTAATACTTCTCATACAATTTATTGATACAATATATACAATATAATGTGTATAAGCCATTAAAGGCTTTGGAAGTCAATATTTACTGTATATTATTGCAATAATCTGCTGTGAATCAGGAGTCCTGGCCAGCACAACAGTGCCACTTAAATTTGAGAAATGTATTGGTAACATTCCTTCTGCTGTTCTTTGAAATAATTTTTTTCTTCTCGCTGACCTACACAACAGAACTTTGTGATGGTTGATGTCTCATGACATCAACCTAGAGAAATTTATGGACTTTCTACTTTGTCTATTCTTACATGTGAACATGGTGATTTTTTTTTTCTCCCTAACAAATCCTGGGTCTAACCTGGACTTTTAATGCATACAGCTGCAGTCTCCTGCTTCTTGGTTCTTTCTAGGGGTCTCATAGTGGAACCTGTTTTGTGATGTATCCGAAACTCATCTATTTTGGGTTAGTAATTAAGCAAAGATTCTTGTTGAAATACAAAATGTTTTCAATTTCTATCTATATTTGGGAGACCAAAGTTGACTGTCTCTTAGCAAATACAATCCAAATTTTTAGTTTTTCTTTTTCATTTTTATTGTGTTATGTAGTTAAGGTCTGTAATTATTGGTGGAATTATTTCAGCTTCAGGAGTGTCAGATTGGATTTAAAGTTTTTCCTCATTCAAATAAAGGCATATTGTGTTTATATCTATGTATGTAGAATATATACATTTGTGTAGGTATATGTATATATTCTTGGTAAGAGTGTTTGATTAAAAATGAGAACTTTGGGCTTTTGTGGGTAATTGCTCTATTTTTGATGTAGTGGGGTCATGGAAGCATTCTGGAATATGAAGCTGAGGTTTTAGCCCTGCCAGTTACTTGCTGTGTGATTGTAGGCAAGTTTTTAAACAGATCTTAACTGTTTAAAATTGAATAAGAAACAATAACTATCTTTTAGTGTAGTAAACATAATATTAGGTAATGTGAAAATACTGTGTAAACTGTAGGTAATATTTGTATTAGTATTTTGTTGTTAATACTAATATCATGTCTCATTTATTCTAAGACCTTTTCAATATCTTTGATACTGGAAAATAACACAAAATAGGAAATATCTTTGTGTTTTAATGTTTTACATTATTCTGTACATGAAAACATAGTGCAAAGTCACATTACGAAAAGTATATTATAGGTAATATGAAATATGTATTATGAAATTATGAAATCATATGTAATATGAAATACATATGTAAATCAGTGTTTTAGAAAAGAAACTTCAGAAAGACAAAAATATATGTGATTTATTATGTGATAAAGATGGAATTTCAGTGGGATTGGAAGGGATGAATTCTTCAATAAATAGTACTGTCTAGGAATTTAGAAAAAAATAACAAATCAAATCTCTTCCTTTATACTATGTAATTACCAAAATTAATTTAAGATAGTTAAATATTTAACAAATTCAAACACTTCTAGATATTTCAGATGAATACTTTTAAGATATTGAAATAAATAAGGCCTTTCTAAGTGTGACCCAAGTCCTATGAATTTAAAAATAGATTGACTAAATAAAGATTTAAAGTCACGTTATTCAAAAAGTAGCAAAAAACTTGAAAGAGAAATGACAAACTGGTAATTATTATTTATGACATATATGCAGACAAAGATGTATTCTCTTTATTGGGTGAAGAGCTCCCACAAAGAAATAGCAAAAGCAGGCTGTAGATCTATAAGAAAAAGACAAAGCATAGTGAAAACTAGAAAAAAGTAATTCACAAAAACAATGCCAATGCTCTATAAAGACATCAAATGATTATTTTACTAGTAAAGAAGTAATGAAATGCAATTAAAACAGTGAGAATTATTATCAAATTGGTGAAGATGAGCAAAGATAAACAATAATCAGTGAACTGTAGGTACATGTGCATTCTCATCTACCATTGGTGGGAGGGTAAATTGATTCTACTTTTCTAGAGGCAGTCTGGCAATATTTTTCATAATTTTAATACCCATATCATCTGATTAATAATTCTTTTGCTAAGAAATAATGAAGCCAAAATGTAAAGGTGGACTGTAAAGGAATTCATCATAGCACAGTGAATAACTGGAAAAAAATAAATCTTTAATTTTAGATGACTGGTTTATTATGGATATTTCATGAAATGGAATATTTTGTAGCTGTATAAGGCTTTAAAGCATATTAGGTTAAAAAATTACTACAGGGAATATGATTCTATTTCTGTAAAGTACATATATACTAATGAAGTAGCTGCTGCTGCTGCTGCTGTCGCTTCAGTCGTGTCCGACTCTGTGCAACCCCACAGACGGCAGCCCACCAGGCTCCCCCATCCCTGGGAGTCTCCAGGCAAGAATTCTGGAGTGGGTTGCCATTTCCTTCTCCAGTGCATGAAAGTGAAAAGTCAAAGTGAGGTATGTGGATGCATAGATGTTGTTGTTCAGTCGCTAAGTCATGTCCAGACTAAGTGTGGTCCACCGGAGAAGGGAATGGCAGACCACTCCAGCATTCTTGCCTTGAGAACCCCATGAGCAGGATGAAAAGGTGTATGCATAGAACTGTGTCTAAATGTTCTCAGTGTTTTGTTGGAGTATTGGAGTTATGGATGATTATCACTTTCTTCTTTATACTTTTTAGCATTTGATTTTTTTTATTGTATTAGGCAGTGTCATTTTTGTTTTGAAAAAAGTGAATACTCTTTAATTTCCAAATTGAGTGATAATTTTTTTTGTTTTGACTGAAAGCTGTGATAAAATCTCAAATTGCTTAGGATAATACTGTAGGAAAAGGAGCAATTAATTTTACTACTGAAAAAATATAAAGTATTTTATTTTTAAACAGTGCTTTTGTCCAAGGAACTCACATCACTGTTAGATATTCATCTGTTAATTCCCCCAGTACACTTGAAAGAAGTCAAAGATCAAATCATTCTAGGCCTATATTAGGTTGTGGGAGTATAAAGAGGTTAAAAACTCAGTCAATGGAAGAAAATTGAGCTTGAGCATAGATAATTTATAAGTTCTGTTGAAAAATAAATTTTAAGGTTCAGTTAGCAGGCATAGGTAATGGTCAGCAGCCCTGTGACTATAAGGATCCCATGGAGAAGGGAATGCTAACCACTCCAGTGTTCTTGCTTGGAGAATTCCATGGACAGAGGAACCTGGCAGGCTACAGTCCATTGGGTTGCAAAAGAGTCAGACACACCTGAGCAACCAACAGTTGAGACTGTAGGAGGCCCCAGTGAAAGTGGGGAGCTGGTGATGGTATGCAACACTGGTCTGGATTTGGCTTGTAGGCCGTCTTGAGAATTGCAGTGTGTGTGTGTGTTTGTATGTGTAGGCTTCCTTAGAAAGACTTCTAGAGGGTAGTTAGGAAAGATTTCCAGGGGTAGGTTAGGTCTCTAGATAGTAGTTTTCTGAGCTATATGTTTCCAGTTGTCCAACTTCCTGGCTCCAAGTTGTCAGGGCAGTTTTTTCTTTTGACACAATATTGGGTAAACATGCCCCTAAGCCATAAACAGAGTCCTCTGCATTTGCTTACTATTTACCATGGAAGGAACATTTAGAAGACATCTCTTTTTAATTCACTTTAAAAATTTTTATTTGAAATAAAAAATTATGGAGTTGTAATGATTCTTTTTGATAAAAGAAGGTGCTGTCATCATGAGGAAAGACCGAAATAAACCCTATTATCCTTTCTAGATTCATAACATGTATTAATACTTAACCAAGGTATTCATACCAGAAGATAGTTTATGTCTTTGTTATAAACCTGCTAGTTTCTCCCACCTTTCTATATTTGAAGGGATGTGCTTAATTTAGATGCTTTCAAGTTTTAGCAGACGATGTGCCAAGCAAGCCTTCCTCCTCCCAGCAAATTCTGAATAGTACTTCTTTATCTTCTTTCAGATAGCTACCTTTTTTTTTTTTTTGCATCCCTTTCAGTGTTAGGGACTTTGTGAATATTCTTCCCATTTAGTCTTCTGAACAATTTTGCAAGTGGCGAGGAAACTGATACTCAGATAAAAATAACTTGCTTAAAAATTAATATTTAGTAAATAGTCACACAGGAATTTATGCCTATTCTACTATTTTATTAAAGGTAGCATTTCTCCAAAATGACGAGCAATGAATTTTAAAAGTTCATGGTAGAAATTGAAACTAAAAGTGGTAACTTGGAGTGCAAGAAAATAACTTTGGCAAATGGAAAAGAATTCTGTCCAGTGGATTGTGTCTCAGAAGAGACTGATTAAAGGTCACTGGAAAATGGGCTCTCTAGGGTTTCTGAAAGGTAGTTGACAGTCTAATGGAGTGGGGATTTAGGGAGCAAGGATGGGGTGAAAGAATGCATTGTCTTTTAATAGTCTAAAACCAAATGTGGGTTTTATTTCAGTTTTCTTTTCTTTTTTGAGAAGTGCTGCTTTTTGCACAATAATACAGTAGTAATACTGATTTGTGTTTTTTACATAGCCCTTTCTCTAAGGTACTCAATGTGTTTCTCAAGCTTATGGCTATAGTGATATTTATAAATTGCTTAAATAAGCATTAGTCACACAAAAAGCTCAACTGAGTATTTCTGTCTTTAGGAAAATAGTGTGGATTTGGACAGTCTTTCCACAGAGAATAGTGGATATTTGAACATTTGTTTGGCCTATATGTATTACCACACTCTGTGAATGCTTGGTGTGAATAAAATATTTGATGATTGAATGAATTTAGTATTTGTATGTGTGTATCTTATTTTTTTTTAATGTGGACCATTTTTAAAGTCATCTGTTGAATTTGTTACAGTCTTGCTTTTCCTGTGTATATTCTGATTTTCTGGTCCCAAGGCATGTGGAATCCTAGCTCTCCAACCAGGGTTCAAACCCATACCTCCCTTATTAGAAGGTGAAGTCCCAACCTCTGGAATGCCAGGGAAATTCCTCTCTTCTCTTTTGTGTTCTCCTTTCTCACCCTTTACTTGCTACTCCTAGCCTTGAGTCTAATATTTGTGTTATATGCTGGGGAGTGGGGATAGTCATAGAAGGAATTAAGAGAAGCTCTCGATCGTTCTGTCTGTGTAGGTGTGTTGGAAAATGTGGATGTTTTCTGTACATTGGAGATGCTGCACGTGCTCACAGTCTGCTTGTTCTGAATCAGGTGGAGTGGTGCTCAAATTTTGCTCCTGGTGGCAAATTCATGGTTTGTTTGAAGCCGTTGGTGGTGGGGGCCAGACTTTAGCGTCATTGCCATGACATTGTCATTTCCCGGGGCTCCCATAGTTCCTGACTGAAAGATATAGTAGAACCTAGACTTAAAATTTAAGCATCATTTTTAATTGTGATAGTCAAAGGTAAATAATATTTTGATCAGTCTTGGAGTTTGGTTTTACTCTAATATTTGACATCTCAATCAGAATTTAGTGGGGATTTTGTTGTACTGCTATTATGTATGATTGAGAAATAGCATGAATTTATGTAAACCATGACTTCTCTGCTTCTACTTGTGCCCTGGATTCTTTTAAAGGAGAAATTATAATGATGAGAAGGGGAACATTGGTTCATGTTGCCTCCTTGGATCTTTCTCTTATAAGTCCTACAGGTTTGTAGTTTATATCCTACAATTTTAGCACTGAATTTTGTATCATATCGTATTAGCTATTTGTTAATTTTTTTCTCTCCCAAATAAAGTATAACTCCACAGATTGCAGGCACCATAGCCTTTCTGGTTCAGTCTCAACGGGGTGTTAGTCTAAAGTCCGTTCAACAAAAGTATTTTCAAATAACTTGGGTATTTTACCTCTTTTGATTAAGTGACTTGAGAGCAACACAGTCTTTAGCAATTTTTCTTTTTTTCCCTTCTCTCATCCTCTACTGTTCTATATTGATACTGATTCTGCACTTCCACATACAAAACAATCAAATAAAAAACTTTAGAAAAGCAGTTCTCTTGTCTCTGTCATAACCCTTTCCTTTTCCCCATTTCCTCCTGATTCTCCATCATAGGACTCAGGAACTGGTCTGTCAAGGTTGGATAGTCCTTGGAGGGTATGAGTTTCAGGTAGTCAGAGGCAAGAGACTGAAGCAGATCAGTTTCTTTTAGTTAGGGTGACTGTACAGTTGAGTTTGTCTGGCCTGATCCCAGTTTATCCCTGATGTTCTTAGCAAAATTATTAACTGTACCTCCTTTCACACCCCATAGTGTCCTGCTTTGGATGATAAATTATATGCCAATTTTTAGAACACCTAAGAGAGATATATTGGAAGCTTATGTTAATTGTTTATATCTAGTCACACCTCTTAATTCTGCTACGGTACCTGTACAAAGTCTGGCTTAAGTGATATTCACTAAGTATTGTCAGTTTTCATTCCAGTCCCAAAGAAAGGCAATGCCAAAGAATGCTCAAACTACCACACAATTACACTCATCTCACACGCTAGTAAAGTAATGCTCAAAATTCTCCAAGCCAGGCTTCAGCAATACGTGAACCGTGAACTTCCAGATGTTCAAGCTGGTTTTAGAAAAGGCAGAGATCAAATTACCAACATCCACTAGATCATCAAAAAAGCAAGAGAGTTCCAGAAAAACATCTATTTCTGCTTTATTGACTATGCCAAAGCCTTTGACTGTGTGGATCACAATAAACTGTGGAAAATTCTGAAAGAGATGGGCATACCAGACCACCTGACCTGCCTCTTGAGAAACCTGTATGCAGGTCAGGAAGCAACAGTTAGAACTGGACATGGAACAACAGACTTGTTCCAAATAGGAAAAGGAGTACGTCAAGGCTGTATATAGTCACCCTGCTTATTTAACTTATATGCAGAGTACATCATGAGAAACGCTGGGCTGGAGGAAGCACAAGCTGGAATCAAGATTGCTGGGAGAAATATCAATCACCTCAGATATGCAGATGACACCACCCTTATGGCAGAAAGTGAAGAACTAAAGAGCCTCTTGATGAAAGTGAAAGAGGAGAGTGAAAAAGTTGGCTTAAAGCTCAATATTCAGAAAACTGAACTAAGTATCGATTCATTTGAATCCTTGCTGCTGCTGCTGCTGCTGCTGCTACTGCTGCTACTGCTGCTAAGTCGCTTATGTTGTGTCCGAGTATTTGCGACCCCATAGACGACAGCCCACCAGGCTCTCCCATCCCTGGGATTCTCCAGGCAAGAACACTGGAGTGGGTTGCCATTTCCTTTTCCAATTTTGAATCCTTCAGTTCAGTTCAGTTCAGTTGCTCAGTTGTGTCCAACTCTTTGCGACGCCGTGAATCGTAGCACGCCAGGCCTCCCTGTCCATCACCAACTCCCAGAGTCACTCAAACTCATGTCCATCGAGTCAGTGATGCCATGCAGCCATCTCACCCTCTATCATCCCCTTCTTCTGCCCCTCAGTCACATTCAGATGAATCCATTCATTCTCCATAAGTGTACTTGTATTCAGTATATATAACAGATAGGTAAATCTACACCTGTTTTAGAGGATGTATACTACAGGCCCCATGAACTAATAAAAACTGAATTTAGAACACATGCAAATTTTGATTAGCTAATGCAATAATTGAAAAAGAAAATTGAATTACTGCCAAGATTTGAAAATAGGAAGATTCACGTAACAACCTAAATTTCGAATTCCTCTTTGAGGAAAATAATGATCTAGTGGTTTGATCTCACATGGTAATGATTATCTGGAGCTTAGCAGATTCTCCATTTTGCCCCTTTACCATCACACCTGTGGGTGTTTCAATTTGCAACCTCTGATATGTATTATTTATTTGGATGCACTTAAAAGCAGATTTATTGTCCTACATTTTCAGATTATTTTGTTATATATTTAGGAAGAGTCAATTCTGATTAGTCATTTTGTTTATTAAAGCTAATTAAGTAAAATGCTTATAAATTCTTTGGGGAGTCAGTTTTTTTAATTCAACAGGTTAGTCATTCATTTTTGGAAAATATTTTTCCCATACTATCTAAGAATGTAAGTAGCTATTGACTAATATTTATGTTGTTATATTTAATAGAAAACAAGATATTATGATATTATTTTAAATATTTTTCAACAGTCAATACCTGTAAGAAAACATTTTTGAAGCTTAATCGTTTCAGTAAAATTATAAAATACATTAAAAAATGAAACTGAAAAGTAGTATAGAGCTATAGGAGAAATTTTAAATGTTTGTGGGTATATGTATGTATATATGCATTATATGTATATGTGTGTGTATTTATATATATAAGATATATAGTTAACTTTATCTTCATTTATATCTCCTGTATTTTTATAGATTAGAAAAAGAAAGAGCAATCTCAACAATGTTTATTAAGTATCTATTATGTGCTGTCCTGCATTTTCAATTCTTAAATGATTTTTCAGCTTTGAGCTGCTACAAAGGAATAAAACATTCTTTCTATACACATTGAAGAAACTACTGTGTATTAAAATCTGGATAAATATCTCACTGTCTGATGCATCTAGGTACATGGAGGATCTCTGTGAACCATGTCTTAAGTCTCATCAGTAAATATCTTTTAAGAATAATTTAAAATAGTACATTGCTTAATTAGTGAAGAATTTACTCTGATACCAAGTTTTAGAATATTGGCAAGAAAATGGCATGAGTTACTCTAACTATGTTAAATATAAATTTAATGGCATGGATATGCTATTTCAGGACATAATTTTATTTGTATATTTTTAAGGCTTAAAATGTTTTCAGATAAAATTATCTGTATGTAGACCTTCTGTTTCATGTGTGTGAAGTCTTTATACCTCAACTTTATACCTGGTGCAAATGTTTCTACTTGAAATCTCCCTTTCCTGTCATCCTGGGGATTCTTATCATTTCTCTTTTTTTGTTGGAATTCATTTCCCAAATATGGAGGCTTTTTCTTTCTTTATTCCATCATTTGGGGTGATGATAAACTTCAGTAGTAGGTCCCTGAGACAGTAAGGAGAAGTAATTTCTGAGTATCTTGTGTTACTTTGGTTGGAAATAAAATAATAAAATTTGAAGTAGTTTCTCCTTCAAGTTTTTACAGTAATATATTCCAGCTTCTAGTGTTCCATTTGAGAAGTCTGCTGCTGCTGCTGCTGCTAAGTCGCTTCAGTCGTGTCAGATTTTGTGCGACCCCATAGATGGCAGCCCACCAGGCTCCCCCGTCCCTGGGATTTTCCAGGCAAGAACACTGGAGTCGGTTGCCATTTCCTTCTCCAATGCATGAAAGTGAAAAGTGAAGTCACTTACTTCCGACTCATGTCCGATTCTAGTGACCCCATGGATTGCAGCTTACCAGGTTCCTCCGTCCATGGGATTTTCCAGGCAAGAGTACTGGAGTGGGTTGCCGTTGCCTTCTCCTTTGAGGAGTCTTATGCTATTCTAATTCTTTATCTTTTTTTATGAAAATGTTAGTTCTGTCTGGAATTTGACAGAATCCTTTCTTATTTTCCCTGTTCTAAATTTTATGATATGATATCTTGGTGTGACTCAATTTTCAAACATTGTATTGGACATTTGCTGGGTACTCAGTGTAAAAAGTCATGTTTTTAGTTCTGAAAAGTTTTCTTGAATTATTTCTTTAGTGGTTTTCTCTCTTCTGTTTTCTCTGTTGTCTTGGAACTTCCATTTTTCAGATATTGGGCATCCTGGACAGGTTCTCTATCTTTTCATCTTCTGTTTTGCATATTTTTGACTTTTTCTATACTCTCAGGGTTGCTTTTTAATAACAGAGGTCTTCATCAATTCTCTGACTCTTTGCAACCCCATGGACTATATCCTGGCAGGCTCCTGTGTCCATGGAATTCTCCAGGCAAGAACACTGGAGTAGGCTGCCATTTCCTTCTCCAGAGGATCTTTTGGACCCAGGGACTGAACCCACATCTCTTGCATTGGCAGGCAGATTCTCTACCACTGAGCCACCTGGGAAGCCCAAATGTATACACACATACATCAATCTCAGTATATTCTATAACAACATAAAACCACCTAGTTAAATTTTTAAAAGTTCATTAAGTAGATCACATATGGTTCTTGTCACATGTACACTAGAAAAATATTTCCAGTTTAAACATACTGAGATGAATCACCAAGGCTTTGCACATGTTTTAGGAATTCTCTTCCTCCTCATTTCCAAATCCCTCTTTAACCTTCCTGATTCAGCTCAAGTGCACCTCCTCTTTCAATTATTTTCTGACTCACCTAAGCTACACTTCATTGGTCTTTCTTATGTTTACTTGTAGGCTTAAAGAAAAGAAAAAAAGAATATACTATTAAAGCATACTACATTGTATTATAATAGTGTCTGAATTACTCACTCAACTGTAAGCTCCTAGAGGCAGGAATGATGTTTTGTGTGTATCAGTAGTGCTTGGCATAAAGTGAATTAAGTCTATAAGTGCTTTGTGGATTAGTGAACTTAATATTTAAAAAAAGAAAAACACATTTTAAATAAATTAGGATATTAAAATAATTTACTTTTAAACATGATTCCTTTAAACATAATTATCTTCAGACATGCTTCTTGATACATGTTAGGAGTGTTTATAGACTCTTGAGAGTCCCTTGGACTGCATCCAACCAGTCCATCCTAAAGGAGATCAGTCCTGGGTGTTCATTGGAAGGACTGATGTTGAAGCTGAAACTTCAGTACTTTGGCCACCTGATGTGAAGAGCTGACTCATTTGAAAAGACGCTAATGCTGGGAAAGATTGAGGGCAGGAGGAGAAGGGGACGACAGAGGGTGAGATGGTTGGATGGCATCACTGACTCAATGGACATGAGTCTGGGTAAACTCAGGGAGTTGGTGATGGACAGGGAGGCCTGGCGTGCTGCCTTCCATGGGGTCACAAAGAGTTAGACACGACTGAGCGACTGAACTGAACTTAACTGAACTGTAGTGCTCTTAGAATTTCATTCTATAAATTTTTTTGAGAAACACATTTATGTCTGGTGACTCTTTTGCATATCTGTGTACATATACAGACATTCTATATTGTTCTACTTTAGTAGGAACATTACTTATATTTAAAAAGAAGGAAATGTTATTTTGTTACACATTGGTGATATTTTCTCTCTAAATATCTCTTTTTGGGAGAACACTAAGTAGCTATTCACCTAGCTTTCTGGTCAGTGCATTGTATTTTAAGCAGCTAATTCTGAAATACATTCCAATAGCATGTCCTGTTCCTCATGAATTACTATTTCTTTACTTAAATTTCCCACTTGGACCACCAGCAATCCCTTAAGTACTTTTCCTACCAGCTAATGCTAGCTTTTAAAAATCTATTTAATGTTACTCCTTTCTTTCTCTTTGTTGCCTCTGTCACTTAATATACCTCTATGCCTGCCTGATATTGTTCATTTCAAGGTCTTTTTATGCTTTTAGGATGATCTTTCTTCGTCTCTTTCTACTGTCTTAGATGCTTTGATTCTGCTGTTTCTTGACTGCAAAAAGCTTAATACAGGGAGCAGGTGAATATTATGGGTGACTTTTTAAAAGTTATGTACAATATTAAAAAGAATACAAGAGCTGGTGTTTACTATATAACTAGTGCTTCAGAAAGTATTTTGATAAACTTTTAAAGCTGTTCATGGAGATAGATCTATTACAATGGAATTTGTTTAAATTTCATGGATAAGGGGAAAAAGGGAATATTAAATTTGCCGATTGTTAAAGTTGAATGATGGATAAGTGGAAGTTAATTATTTTCTATTCTCTTCATTTTTGTGTATATTAAAACTTTTCCATATAAAATGTAAAAAAATTAAACTGTCATTTTTCACTGCTTTTTACCTAGCAGTTCCATATTTTGGTATCTGTCCTCAAGTATGTAAGGACACATGTGCAGGAATGTTAATTGCAGTATTATTTGGATTAAAAAGGAAAATAACCTGGAAATAGTTCTCTGTTTTGCAGCTGAATATCTGGTTGCATATCAGGGGGTGGAGAGGCTGAGCAAATAAACACATTTGAGGATAATGAGAGCTAAATTTTCAGTATCAACATAGGGGCTTATAAATATGGAAAGCCTGGGCTTTAAACAAGCCATGTGGTGTTGAATTAGAATTGGGAGTATAAGAATTAAATTATTGCTTTGCTAATCTATAGATAGGTGTGTGTATGTGTGTGCGTGTGTATATTTCCTAGCTCTGTCTGGGTCTGATAGCAATGAGCCCACCTTGCCCTAGATCTTGGTTTCTAAATTTTCTAAATATCATTTTCTGCTAAAAAGAACTAAGATTCTTTAAAGAAATGGCTGAGACCAGTGCTGGGCATTTTATACCGTAAAGTAAGGATATACTCAAAATGTGATTAACACATGCCCAAAAAACATAGAACCTGGTTTGAAGGAGTTAAATTGACCAAGTCTTTGACAATTTGAGTATCAAAATAAATGATAAAAATAGATTGTAACCTTTTGGGTAAAGTGGGACTTCATGACCCCATACCAATGTTAGTAAATATAATAATGAGAGAGAATAGAAAATTCTACCTATATCAGAATGTCATTTAGGAAATCTAAAGCAGGCACTATAAAAATCTAGAACCCTAGCACTAATGCCATTTTGGACAAGATAATTTTTTGAGGGTAGAGGGAAAGAGGAAACTGTTCTTACATTGTAGGTTGTTTAGCATCATCCTTGTCCTTTGCCTACTAGGTGTTAGCATCTCTCCCCATCCCCGGCCTGCAGTTGTAAGGAACAAAAATGTCTCCGGACATTGCTAAATGTCCCCGGGAGGCAAGAATCACATCCCCCTTATTCTCAATTGAGAACCACTAACTAGAAGGAATGATGGAATTATAAAATTACTTTGGGGGAAAAAATTACCTTTGGTAACTGTCATAGTAATAACTAATTGAGGCATGTGTTATCAATGAGCATTAAAATAAGTGGAAATTTGATAGGGAATAGGATATGTATTAATCTCAAATATCTATAAAATACTAATTACTAATTAACTGATAAATACAACATGCTTATAATGAACTTTATAGTAGGAAAACCCAGCAGATGTTGCTTTAAGCAGGTATTAAAAATGAACGTCACCACTGTTGGGGCAAATTCTCCTAATCTGAAGCACTGAGGGAGTACAACATTGCTTCTACGATATTCCTGCCGAAACATCAAGTCCTGAGGGAAATCATACAAACCCAAACTGGGGACATTTTCCAAAGTAAATGGACTGTACTCTTCAAAAATGCTAAGATCACAGAAGACAGAGAGAGACGGAAGATCTGTTCCAGGCTGAAGGAGACAAATGAGGCATGATAACTAAACGTTAACATGTGATGATGAACTGGATTCTGGCATGAACTGGATTCTGGACCCACAAAGAACATAACAGGGATGCTCAAAGAAATTTGAATGGGGTTTGTGGATTAGATGGTAATGTATCAGTGTTTACTTTCTGATTTTGATGGTTGACTTGTGGTCGTGTAGAAGAGTGTCTTTTATTTGTCAAACAGACTAGACTTAACTTCTTTGAGAATTTTCAGTTTCTGTTCTCTGTGTTTTTTTCTCAGTTCTTTGTGTGGGTGGCTGCATTTCATGGACTCTGTCATCACCTTCTGAGTGAGGCCAGCCCTATAACTGCCTTGTCTAAAGCACCTGCTCTTTCCAAATCTGTATCACTTTATATTGTTAATTTTATTCATAGCATTCACTGTTACCTCTGATTACCTTCTTATTTCTTTAATATTTGAGTCCGTTTCTGGAGTGGAAGCTCATGAGAACAGAGGCCTTTTCTGTGCCGCATCCTCAGTCTAAAACAGTGCTTGATACCTAGTGGAAGTGCAGTATCCATTTGTTGTCCGTGACTGCACCTATGAAATCTCACCTTTGTCAGCTGGTTATTCATGTAGCCAATTTGGATACATTTTGATGGGCCAGTTGGCACTTTCTAATGTTGTAGAAGTTAGTGTCTGATGAGAAAAAGAGATAAAGTGGTTTGAATTGGGGTTTGGGAATGGAAGAGGAGAGAGAAAGGGAAGGATTAAGAGAGAAAAAAGGGTACAGTTGCTTGATATAACTTAAAATAGCTCATGTGTATTACTTCGGTATGCATGAAGGTTTGGACCGAATAGAACTTCTCTAGGGCACGTTTTGTCCAACCATTGAACGAAGACGTAATGAGTTGTTGACATCTAGTTTGTTCTACTTTCTGTGCTAGCCAGACTTACTTTAAGGCTGTAAATAAGCCTTTTTTTTTTTTTTTTTAAGGAAGCAGCAGCTAAACATTGGCTAAACAAGGGGATAGGAATAAGTAATGTTGACTAATTCTGATTTTAAGTTTACATGCCTTTTGGTCTTAAGGAATACATGTTTCTTTTTCCTGTCAATTAATTCCTAAATAATCATCCAAAATTGTTTCTGATCTTGCAGCAACCTTAGACCATTGCAAATTGAGGCCAAAAAAGGGAAGATAAGCTACAAAATTATTGCCATATTAATTGACCAAGAACATGATTTTGTTGCCTTTCAGATAGGTATTCTTAAGGTAGAATTATATGAACAAGGTCATGGAATGCTATCTATTACAGTAAAAAAAAAAGTGAAACCTCAAAAACTTGATCAGTTATCAATTTTTTTAACTGAATTTTTAAAATCTTCTTCACATTTTCATGTGCCTTCTCCTGAGCCGTTAGTTACATTTATGTTTAAAACTTGTGAGATTGCCCAGTAAAAGAGATGTCAGATATTCAAATGCATGGAATGTGATGCCTATATAAAGATATTGCTTTAGAAAAATAGTGATGCAGATATTGAGTTTTCAGTAGTGTTTGATGAACTGCCTGGTGAAGTATCTAACTTACTGAGACAGAGAGCACTTTGCTTACTGCCCTATTGTTTCCTGCTTTATCTGCTGTCTCTTATTTTCTAGCAGTTCTACTAAGGATATAGTAGATGTGTAATAACTCCTTTCTTAATGAATGAGTGAGTGTCTGGCTGTGTATTATGCAGGAAGATTTTTTTAATTAACTTATTTGGCTACATTGGGTGTTAGTTGTGGCTTGTGGGATCTTCGTTGCATCTTGCAGGATCTTTCATTGCAGTGCTTGGGTTCGGTAGTTCTGGCCTGTGGGCTTAGTTGCCCCATGCCATGTGGGATCTTGGGCTTCTTTGGAGACTCAGTGGTAGAGAATCCATCTAGAATGCAGGAGACATGGGTTTGATCCCTAGGTTGGGAAGATTGCCTGGAGAAGGAAATGGCAACCCATTCCAGTATTCTTACCTGGGAAATCCCATGGACAGAGGAGACTGGTGGGCTGCAGTCCATGGGGTTGCAAAGAGTTGGACAAGATTTAGCAACTAAACAACAAACTAGCAACAACAAAATGTGGGATCTTAGTTCACTGACCAAGAACCACACCTGTGTCTCCTGCATTGCAAGGTGGATTCTTAACCACTGGACCACCAGGGAAGTCCCAGAAAAAAATTTTTTAAGACATTATCTGCTCTGAAAGTATATAATTATTAATAATACATTGTTTATATGATGTAATACATATTATCTGTTCTATGTATACAATTAATATGTTGTCTATACAGTAGTATTTATGATATGCAGTGTGTAGTGGATACAGGGAAGGATAAACTCAAGATCTGGACTGTAAAGGACTGAATGTTCAGAAGACCTGTGGATATGATCATAGTGCATTATAATTAATTTGATAAAAGAGATACACTATCAGTTCAGTTCAGTCACTCAGTCGTGTCCCACTCTTTGCCACCCCATGAATTGCAGCACGCCAGGCCTCCCTGTCCATCACCAACTCCCGGAGTTCACTCAAACTCACGTCCTTCGAGTTGGTTATGCCATCCAGCCATCTCATCCTCTGTCATCCCCTTCTCCTCCTGCCCCCAATCCCTCCCAGCATCAGTCTTTTCCAATGAGTCAACTCTTCGCATGAGGTGGCCAAAGTATTGGAGTTTCAGCTTCAACATCAGTCCTTAAATGAACACCCAGGACTGATCTCCTTTAGGATGGACTGGTTGGATCTCCTTGTAGTAAGGGACTCTCAAGAGTCTTCTCCAACACCACAGTTCAAAAGCATCAATTTTCGGCGCTCAGCTTTCTTCACAGTCCAACTCTCACATCCATACATGACCACTGGAAAAACCATAGCCTTGACTAGACGGACCTTTGTTGGCAAAGTAATGTTTCTGCTTTTGAATATGCTATCTAGGTCGGTCATAACTTTTCTTCCAAGGAGTAAACTGTCTTTTAATTTCATGGCTGCAGTCACCACCTGCAGTGATTTTGGAGCCCCCCAAAATAAAGTCTGACACTGTTTCCACTGTTTTCCCCATCTATTTCCCATGTAGTGATGGGAAATAGATCAGATGCGATGATTTTCATTTTCTGAAATGTTGAGTTTTAAGCCAACTTTTTCACTCTTCTCTTTCACTTTCATCAAGGTATGTTGTCAAAGCCTAGGAGAAGGCAGACACCTTTTGGTAGTTGAAGGTGGATTCAGCAAAGACTTCTGAGAATGAAGTAATGAATAATCTTCAAGGGCACTTGAAATAATAAGAGAATGACATGTCACTATTACATAAATTTAAGTGCAAAATTGTGTGGTATTAACTTTAAGAGTAAATTTCCAAGGATGGCAGGTGATACATTGAAGACAACAGAAGGAGAGGGCAAAAACACAGAAGTGAAGCTAACACATCTGACTGTAAACCATGTTCTGCCACTTCTTGGTGGAGAAATCTTGGCCAAGTCACTTGCATTTCTGGGGTAAATCTCACTGATTGTATTGATAAACTTTTTGCATATTTCTGGATTTGATTTGCAATATTTTGTTAATGAGTTTTGCATCTATGTTCATGATATTGGCCTGTGGTTTTCTTTCTGTGCAGTGTTTTACCTGGTGTTAGCATCGGGGTAGCGATGGTCTCATAAGTTAGAAATTGATTCCCAGAATTTTTTGTTCAGTTGCTCAGTCGTGTCTGACTCTTTGTGACCCCATGAACTGCAGCACATCTGCAGGCTTCCCTGCTCTTCACTATCTTTTGGAGTTTGTTTAAACTCATATCCAAAGAGTTGATGATACCATCCAGCCATCTCATCCTCTGTGTTGAATTAGTACTATTTTTTCCTTTGAATGTTCAGTGGAATTCACCAGTGAAGTCAGCTGGGCCAGAAGTTTTCTCTGAGGGAATGTTTCTAACTCCAAATTCTGTATTCTAAAGTCTGTTTTGTCTGATGTTAGGATAGCCTCTTTAGCTATTTTTCCCCCCTTGACTGCTTTTAAGATTTTTTTATTACTGTTTTTCATCAGTTTAACATAATTTTCTTCAGTGTGGTGTCTTTCAGGTTTGTACTACTTGGATTTCTTGACTTTCTTGTATCTGTAGGTTTACAGTTTTCATCAAATTTGCAAAATTTTATCCTTTATATCTTCAGGTATTTTTCTTTAATTTCATCTGTGTTATAATGCTTGCTACTGTCATTGATGTCATCTTTCCAGTATTTTTTTATTTGTATGCTTCATTTTTGGTATTTTATTGTCATGCTTTCAAGGTCACTGATGCTTTCTTCTGTATATTTTAATCTACAGATTAAAATCCCATTCAGAATATTTTTCATTTCAGTTCTATATTTTTCATTTCTGGATATCTGATTTGGAAAGTTTCTATGTCTTCTAGCTCTCTTCTCATCATGCTCATGTTTTCCTCTACCTTCTGGAACATGGGGCATATTTATATGACCTGTTTTAACATCCTTGCCTGATAGTTCCATCATCTCTGTCATTTCCTGTTCAGCTTCTTTATTGTTTTTATTCCTCCTCATAGTAGATTGTTTTTGTACTTTGCATGCTTGAAGATTTTTTTTAATGAGATGCCAGATATTGTGAGTTTTATGTTGTCTGTCAGATTTTGTTATATTTCTTTAAATTGTATTGGACTTTGTTTTAGCATGTAGTTAGTTAGATATTCTTGAGCTTGCTTTTTAGCTCTGTTAGGGTGAGATTTTTAAAAGTGAATGTTTAATGAATTATCACAAATAAACAATTTGGAAAACTGTCAAGTCTCTACTTTTTTTTTTTGGTCCCAAAGCACATCTTAAAACCATTTTGTAATAAATAAGCAACTATTACAATGGCAGATTTGAATGGCTAAATATTTAAAAGCACGATAGGAGACTTGCTTATATTGTAAAAGTTGGTAAGATAGCAATATAAAATACTTTATATCTTTAATTCTGGTATACCTATAGACTGTTTATTGTTCAGCTGCTAAGTTGTGTCTGACTCTTTTTGACCACATGAACTGCAGCACACCGGGTCCCCTGCCCTTGACTATCTCCCAGAGTGTGTTCAGATTCATGTCCACTGAGTCGGTGATGCTATTTAACCATTTCATCCTCTGCCATCCCCTTTTCCTTTTGCCCTCAATATTTTCCAGCATCAGGGTCTTTTTCAGTGAGTCAGCTCTTCACATCAGATGGCCAAAGTATTGGAACTTCAGCTTCAGCATCAGTCCTTCCAATGAATATTCATGGTTGATTTCCTTTAGGACTGACTGGTTTGATCTTCTTGCTGTCCAAGGGACTTCCAAGAGTCTTTTTCTGTAGCACTGCAGTTCAAAAGCATCAATTCTTTGGTGTTCAGCCTTCTTCATGATCCAGCTCTCACATCCAAACATGACTGCTGGAAAAACCATAGTTTTAACTATATGGACCTTTGTCAGCAAAGTGATGTCTCTGTTTTTTATTACGCTGTCTAGGTTTATCGTAGCTTTCCTTCCGAGAAGCAGGTGAAGCAGGTGTCTAAATTTTATGGCTATGGTCACCATCTGCAGTGATTTTGGTACCCAACAAAATAAAATCTGTCACTGTTTCTACTTTTTTTCTTCTATTTGCCATGAAGTGATGGGACTGGATCCCATGATATTTGTTTTTTGAAAGTTGAATTTTAAGCCAGCTTTTTCATTCTCCTCTTTTACTCTCATCACGAGGCTCTTCAGTTCCTTTTTGCTTTCTGCCATTAGAATGGTATCTGCATTTCTGAGGTTGTTGATATTTCTCCAGGCAATCTTGATTCCAGCTTGTGATTAATCCAGCCTGGCATTTGGCATGTTATACCCTGCATTTAAGATAAATAAGCTGGGTGACAATATACACACTTGTTGTATTCCTTTCCCATAGACTATAGAGTATAGAGATTTTAATAAAATAATCCACGTATAAAATCACTTGGATGTTTCAAAATTTGCCATCAGAAGTCATCTGATGGATATATAGGAAAGAACTGGGTTTGTTCATTCATTTATTTTGTCATTGGATTAACAAGTATTTACTGTGCTATATACTCTGTTAGACCCTAGGATACAAAGATAAATAGTATCTGATTCTTATTTTCAAATGGTTTGTAGTTTAACAGAGTAGACAAATCACTTCCTAAATTATAATGTTACGATGTTGTAATAGGTATGTTAGAGAACTACTGTAGAAGAGCGGAGAAGAGCTGAGAATTGTGTACATGTTTTTAGTAAGTCAGATCATTATGCTGTACACCTTAAGCTTATACAGTGCTGTGTGTTAATTATATCTTAATGAAACTGGAAGAAAAATTCTATTTATTTTTTTATTTTGTTTGTTGCCAGTTGCTGTTGTCTTTTTAAATTGTCATCATTTAAAGTAGTCTTCAAAAATATTTTTCCGAGTGGCAATCTAACCTCTTCAGTTTAAAGTTACTCTTTTAGCCCTACGTTCATCAGTGATTGCTGACCAAAGCATAACTAATATTATTAAGAAACTTTGGCTTTGGTTACACAGCCAATCAAGACTTTACATGAACATTCTTTTAAATTGTTTTCTTCAGCAGACAGTATAGATTTGTAATCTCCGTAACTCTTCTGCCAGGACTCTGAGAGTAAAGGCATGTAATTGAGAGAGGACAGCATACAAAAGTTAGCCCCAAGAAGTGGAACTGATTGTCATGAACATTATATTCCAGCCAGTTGAGTGAAACAGCAAAATATAACTCATAAAGCATCAATCTGTAGTTCATGTATCCCCTGTACTGCTGCTACTGCTAAGTCACTTCAGTCATGTCCGACTCTGTGTGACCCCATAGACGGCAGCCCACCAGGCTCCCCTATCCCTGAGATTCTCCAGGCAAGAACACTGGAGTGGGTTGCCATTTCCTTCTCCAGTGCATGAAAGTGAAAAGTGAAAGTGAAGTCGCTCAGGTGTGTCCGACTCTTTTCGACCCCATGGACTACAGCCCACCAGGCTGCTCCTTCCATGGGATTCTCCAGACAAGAGTACTGGAGTGGGGTGCCCTTGCCTTCTCCAGTATCCCCTATAGCACCTACTGTATAGTCTATACATACAAAGGAGGAGCAAATATTTGTCGAATGAATGAGTAATCAAAATAATGGAGAGCATAACTTTGCCACAAATTGTTTTCGGACTATCAGTATTTATTTAAACTTTATGCTATGTGACTAGAAGTATGGCAATACTGAAAAAGAGGAAATTAAAGTATAAAAACTGTTGCTGTTTTTTTTCCACTCTGTAATATTCTGCATTTTGAGCTGCTTTTATATGAATTTACCTTTGTTTGTTATTCTGTTTACTTCTGATTTCAACATTTATAGCTTACGAGCTATTTCAAGAACACAGAAAAATAAAGCGAATATGAGAACATATATGTACCCACCATCCTTGTTTAGTCAGGGTAGACAATTTTTTATAGCAGTGTGTAGTTATAAGTCAGTTCTGACAGTCCTATGTTAATAAGTTATTTCCGCTTTCTCCAGGCTGTGATGATAGTGACACAAATTAACGAATTACTTTGATAAGTTAATGGTTATACTGTGAGCCCTTTTCTTTGGGCATTAAATTGGTCACTTGATATTACTTGTGTGTGTGTGAATGTCTGATGTAAACAGAGCAAATTGTGTGTGTGTGTGTGTGTATGCATGTGTGTGAAATCTGTAATGAAATCACAGTTTAGAGAAGGAATTATACGTTTAAAGTCTTCAATTTTGTGAAAACAATGATTCTGCATTTCTTCAAGTGGCTGCTGTAGAATGGAAATTGAAATCCCTGGGTTGGAAGTGTGCTAGAAATCATAGTATTCCTTTTCAAAGTATTTTGCATCCCCTTATACATACATTCAGTACTTCATTTCTAACCCCTACACACTGAATCCTGCTGTGATTCATAATACTGTGTTATGTTTTAAATTCAAATATTGTTTTTTAAAGGGAAATTGCTACTAATGTTGGCTAAGCTGCACATAATAGTTTAGTAAATGGTTGTAGGTTTGATTCGTCTCATGTCAATTTAAATGTGAACTAATATTATCAAAATCCTTTGCAAGATATTGTTTCAGTTAACTGAATGCTTTACCAAATAATATCAATTTATGAAGTGTAGTTGAGTTCAGTGCATTAATTATTTAAAGAAAAAAGTGATAGACGCATACCTGCATAATTTAATGTTAATGGATATCTTTTGAGTAACCTTGTGTTTAGAGAAAGAGGCAATTTAATTTCAATCTTAACTGAACAGTTAAATAATAGATCATTGAAAAATTTCAAAAGTAATATATGGCTTGGTTTGCTCTTTTTTAATTTAAATTTTTAAGAGAGCAACTTTATTAAGATGTAATTTACATAAATAAAATGTACCAATTTTGATGTTTTGAAAATTTTATATATGCATGTAACTACTATCTCAGTCCAGATATAGAACATTCCGTCAGCCCACAAAGTTCCCTTGTGCCCTTTTCTGCTGCTGCTACTGCTAAGTCACTTCAGTCGTGTCCGACTCTGTGCGACCCTATAGACGGCAGCCCACCAGGCTCCCCCATCCCTGGGATTCTCCAGGCGAGAACACTGGAGTGGGTTGCCATTTCCTTCTCCAATGCATGAAAGTGAAAAGTGAAAGTGAAGTCGCTCAGGTGTGTCCGACTCTTTGCGACCCCATGGACTGCAGCCTACCAGGCTCCTCCATCCATGGGATTTTCCAGGCAAGAGTACTGGAGTGGGGTGCCATTGCCTTCTCTTGTGCCCTTTTCTAGTCAGTCTCTAATTCTCTTCTCAGGCAACCATTGATAAGTTTTCTGTTGCTATAGATAAGATTAGACTCTTCTAGTTATTCATATAAATGCATCTTTTATATAATACTCTTATTTTTTTCCTCTAGCTTCTTTCATTTAGCATGTTTTTGAGATCCATCCATGTTGTCATTTTCATCTGTTGTTTATCCCTTTTTTACTGTTGAGTAGTATTATATGAATATACCTACAATTTGTTTAACCATTTATCTGTTGACAGATATTTGGGTGGTTTCCATTTTGGGCTCTTTTGAATAACACTGCTGTCAACATTCATGTACAAGGTTCTTGTATGGTCATATGTTTTCATTTTTCTGGGGTAAATGCCTAGGACTTTGAAATTTCTGAGTTGTGTATAAGTGTATGTTTAACTTTGAAAGATATTACTAAACTGTTTTCCGCAGTAGTTGTACTTGCAATTTCACATTGCCTCCAGCAATATATCAGAGTTCCAGTTGCTTCATATACTTGTCAGTAGTTAGTACTGTTAATCTTTTTAGTCATTTTAGTGGTTATATAATGTTATATCATTGTGATTTTATGTATGTACCTGATGACTATGATGTTGAGCATCTTTTCATATGCTTACTGGCCATTTGTGTATTTTCATTTGTGAAGTATATATCAAAATTTTGGCCCATTTTAGAGTTGGGTTCTTAATGAATTATAGGAGTTCATTATATATCCTGAATCTGAGAACTCTATCAACTATGTAGTGAGGGCATCTTCTCCCAGCTGGTGGTTAGCCTTTGCATTTTGTTAATGGTATTTTTCAAAGAGCAAAAGTTTTTAATTTTGATGAAGCCCAGTTTATTTACTTGTTTTTCTGTGGTTCCTAGTTTTTGTGTCCATCTAAGAAATCTTTGCTGTACTAAAGTTATGAAATTTTTCTCCTATGTTTTTCTTGTAAAAATTTTATTGTTTGACTCATATCTTGGTTTATGGTCCACTTTGAGTTAATATTTACATGTGACATGAAGTAGAGGTCAGAGTTCTTTTTTGTTATTGTAGTTGCATGCGGATATTCAGTTGTTGGAACACCATTTACTGAAAAGACTATCCTTTCTCCATTAGTTTACTATTGCATCCTTTTTGCAAATCACTGATTATATATGGATAGAACTGTTTCTAGACTTTCTGTTGTTTCATTGATCTTTCATGCCAGTATCACGTTGTTGTGTCTTCATAGTAAGTCTGGAAATGGAGTAAGTCTTCCAACTTTGTTTTTGTTTCTCATTATTGTTTTGGCTGTTCTGGATTTCTGCTTTTCCATATAAATATTAGAATCACCCTACCAATTTCTATTAAGTCTACTGGAATTTTGATTGACATAGCACTGAATCTATAGATGAATTTGGGGAGAATTGATATCTTAACAATATTAAGTCATGTAACCCATGAATATAATATGGTTTTCTCTTTTTGTAAGTATTCCTTAATTTTTCTCAGCAAAATCTTGTCATTTTATTTTACAGTAGTTTGTATTTCATTTCACATCCTTTGTTAAATTTATTTCTAAATGTTGAATTTAAAAATCATATTTAAAATCACATTTTTTGCATTTTAATTTCCAGATGTTTGTTGCTAGAAATCAGTTTATTATTATCAGAAATATATTTTAAATATAAGTAAGGTACATTATGAAATTTTTAAGGATAAACATAGATAATTTCTGAAAATCATTAGCATAGTCTGATCATGTTAACTGTTCGCTCCTTACTCCTTTCCCTCATCATTCATTTTTAACACTAAAATACTGTAAAGTTTAAACAGATCTTTACACTTAAGTGAATGAATACGTCATTATAAATATGAGCGTGGTTTCATGTAACAGCTTTCAGTACTTTAGATTCTTTGCAAATTATCTTTGAGATCTATTTCTTTTTTTGTAAATATTATTTTTTAAAAGCCTTTTATTGAATTTGTTACAATATTGCTTCTGTTTTATGTTTGTTTTTTTTGTCCTGAGACATATGGGATCTTAGCTCCCTGCATTGGAAGATGAAGTCTTAACCACTGGACTGCCAGGGAAGTCCCTGAGATCTATTTCTAAAATCTGAGTGAACATAATAAGAGTGAACATAATAATTGAGGATTGCCACTTCAGTATTTAAAATTTCGTCTTGTACTAATTGGCCTTAAGAGCCTATTAGCTACAGCATTTGACCAAGTACAAAATGGTCTTGTTTCATTTTGAATTTAACAGGTACTCTGAAAAGTGAAATGTTATTTACAAATGTTCTGTTTTAACTGATAAAATTTTAACAGAATGACTATTTAAACTATTTAGATTTAATCTTAACTGATCATTTTATTACTGTAGCTCTCTGTCAACTTACTACAAGCATGTTAGCACTGCATTTTTTTCCTTTAGTAAGAAGTCATCTGAACAAAAACTGCATTTAAGTAACATAGTTTGAATGCCCCAGTGTATTGAGAAAGAATATTGAATCATTTCCATCAGAGTGAAGATATTAGCACATCTGGGTAAGTTTTAGAAACAGTGTATTCAGTGATTTATATTTAAATTCTGTAGAGATTATATAAATATTAATACACAGATAAAATTGATTGCATTTAGTTACCTGTTTAAAAATGGAAATGTATTTATTGCTTCTCCATATAATACATTCTCACTGAAAAAAAATCCAACAATATAAAAATGTGACAGTCCTCTGGAAATTCTATCCCATAGAGATAGCATTTGTTAGTGTCTAATAGATTTCCTTCTCGGAGAAGGCAATGGCACCCCACTCCAGTACTCTTGCCTGGAAAATCCCATGGACGGGAGCTTCGTAGGCTGCAGTCCATGGGGTCGAGAAGAGTCAGACATGCCTGAGTGACTTCACTTTCACTTTTCACTTTCATGCATTGGAGAAGGAAATGGCAACCCACTCCAGTGTTCTTGCCTGGAGAATCCCAGGGATGGCGGAGCCTGGTGGGTTGCCGCCTATGGGGTCGCACAGAGTCGGACACGATTGAAGCAACTTAGCAAGCATAATTTTAAAAACTTGTTGAATCATGCTGTGCATATTTTACTCTGTACTCACTTTTTTCTTCTTTCTCTAACGTAACAATAAATGTTAAACATCTCACCATATCAAGCTATCAGATTTCTAGTTCATCTTTTTAATGGCTGCATGGTTTACACTGTAAACTGTTCCTTAGTTTATTATACTCTCCATTGATGGATAGTTAGATTTTCCTTGACTTTCTGATATTTTAAAGAGTACTTCAGGGAATATACTTATATTAATTTTTTCTTGTTTTTCTAACAAATTATCACAAACTTAGTATTTTAAAACAGCGTACATTTATTATTATCTTACTATTATCTAAAAGTCAGAAGTCTGCCATTGGTCACACTGGCCGAAAATCAAGGTATATGTATCCTTTCTGGAGTCTTAGAGGCATATATGTTTCCTTGCCATTATCAGCTTCTAGAGTTTTCCCTCATTTTTTGACTCGTAGCCGCCTTCCCCCCTGTCTTCAAGATGGGGAATCAGGAAATCACCATTGGAACTGTTGAGTTCAAGAATATATACTTGAGATCCAGAGATCAAAAAGCTGCCATTGTAGCTTCCTCTTTCACCCATGAAGTTAATGGCGGGATACTGGAATGCTTTTGCTGAGGAATTCAACATGTCTGTCATCGTGTTTTCAATAGCAATAGCTAGCCAAAGTAATTTCTTACGTCCACATTTCAAATTGCATGTAAGTAAGTTTTAAGTGGTGCAACCTATTTCACATCTAGAACCTTAGCTACAATAGAATCTGGAAAAATGGTTTTCTTATTTCTATAATACAAGAAATCAATCCCGAAGGAGGTTGGAATGTATGTGTATTGTTCCTTTTTCGCTATATCTTGCACAGTAGATATCTAGCCATGTGCTGAAAGATTGCTACTGATGTGTGTGTGCTGTATTGAGGTTGACCAGAAGTTGGGAAAGTGAGTCCTTCTGTGTGAATGAGGGTTCTTAGTTTCAAATATTAGAACCCACACTAGTTGGTTTCACTGAAGTGAAATTTATTAAAGCATTGAGGAACTGCAGGAATCTTAGAAGAGCCAGAAAGTGAGACTTGGAGGAAATATATCAAGTAAAGTGTCCAAATCCCATCAGGAAGCTGCTTTAGTGAAGACATCATTGATGCCACCACTTGTCACTGAATCCATAGACTCTTCAATCCCATGAGATATTGCCTCTTTACTTTGCTCACTAATAAATGAAGTCATGTGTAAGAGTGTTTGATTGGCTGAGCCTGCTCGTATTATTAGCAGGTGAGATGAGAAAGTGAATTCTGACTTTTACTCGAGAGAGGAGAAAAGCAGAAAAAATTTCCATGCATCTTAAAAGGCTGTTAGGAAGATGCTGAGTATCCACAGACATGAAGATGTCCACTATAGTGAGCAATGAATCGAAGACAAACAAGCAATATTTTATAAACAATGATGTGGTTTTATGTCATACGTAAATTCCTTTTTGTGAACTCCTAACTTTTAGTAGATCTGGTTTAAGCAGTCCAGCTTGTCTCACCTGAGTAATTGTAGGACTGTTTTGGATGTTCTTAGGCTTTAGGAATTTTTATTTTTGGAGGCAAACTGTATCAAGCTCATTAATCCACGGCCCAGATTAATACAACGTAAGTGCAATAGCATGTGTTAAATTGAAGCTTACTACTGCCTCTATTTTGTAAACATTTTTCTGGACTTTGTTAATTTTGATCTTATAGTTTCTGTTTTGTATGTTGGCACATATTTTTTTAGATTTCAGGTGTTTTCATGAGTCTTTGGAAATCACATAGGCTTTAAGCAGTATGTCGTTAGTACCCAGTGCATCAAACAGCCTTAAAGCTCTGTGTGGAATCCATTGTCCAAGCTTGGACCAAAGGATTAAATTGGTAACTTCCCCCAGCAAGACAGAGTGTAGCAACAGTGGTAATAAATGATAAGATCCTTAAGGGGAAAGGGAGAGACTAAAGTCAGGCTGTTTGATACCTGAATGTGTATAGTATAATAAAAGGAACATACAGCTAGTTGCTTTTCTCATGGCTTAGAAGACATAACTCTGTTTTATGAGAACTGTAAAATTAACATATAAGAAAGTGTAGATATGTAAAATAATATGTATCATAAATTCAAACCAAGCCAATACAGGTATTTCTAAACAGATAGTAAGAGATAAAAAAAAATTTCTGTCTACTCTGCAATCCTTTTTACCAGGGATCTATTCAAAATTAACAAATGATTCCTTTGATCAGCTTTGTTAGTCCATATGACAATTTAATTAGAACTTATTTTTCCATTGTGTTTTACTGATGCTGAAAAATCTCAGTACTTTTGTGAATGGGGAGGTCTACCAGTTTCAGTTTATATTTTAGTTGTCTTATAAATCTATAAGCAGTTGTATGCATTTTATGAGGTCCAGGTTCAGTTCAGTTCAGTTGCTCAGTTGTGTCTGACTCTTTGCGACTCCATGAACCGCAGCACGCCAGGCCTCCCTGTCCATCACCAGCTCCCGGAGTCCACCCAAACCCATGTCCATTGAGTTGGTGATGCCATCCAACCATCTCATCCTCTGTCGTCCCCTTCTCCTGCTCTCAGTCTTTCCCAGCATCAGACTCTTTTCAAATGAGTCAGTGCTTTGCATCAGGTGGCCAAAGTATTGGAGTTTCAGCTTCAACATCAGTCCTTCCAATGAACACCCAGGACTGATCTCCTTTAGGATGGACTGGTTGGATCTCCTTCAAGTCCAAGGGACTCTGAGGTCCAGGAAATAGCCTTAAAAATGTTTTTTATTCGTTGGTTTGTAGTAATCATTTTTCAAAGTGCAAAGACTGTCACAATGATCAGACAATAGATAATGTGGTGCCATCATTCCCTCTTTTTAGTATTTAGAGCTTTAGCTATCTGAGAAATATTCATACAACATCACTTATCACTGAAGCTTAGATGAATACTCAGGAGAGAAAATTACACAATTATTTTAGGTAATTATATATAAAGATGTATTAATTATAAAAATCTAACATGAGTTTAGTAATGATAGGATATAGCTTAAATCTCTGACTTCTATTTAAAAAATTTCCAAGAATCACATCGAGGTATAAGAAATAAAAAGGTGACATGTTCATCTGTGTATAATTTGCATATTTCTGCATAAGTTACACTGTCAAGTCTCAGGCTGTTTTCTAATTAATCTTTGTTGTTGCTTTCATGAGTTTCTTTTTTCTTTCTTTACTATTTAATGAATGCAACAACAAATATTTAGGACTCCACTAACACTTTTTCCCTAGTTGTGAGAGAGGGAATTACGTATGTTAAGAGAAAGAATATACAAAATCTTGGTATAGTGAGGTGCATCTGAGGCATGATTGAGATTATTAGTAGACCCTTGAAAGTAGTATGGAGCATTTGGAGCTAAAAGCATTTATTAACATTTAAAAAACTATTAGTTTGATAGAGTATGCCCAGGGTTATTATCCAGGACAGAGTATCATCTATTTTTTAGCCTGCATTCTGCTGGTAGAAACTTACCTGTTTCTTTTTTAACCCCTTGGGTAAAGATTTTTTGTTTTTGTTTTTGAAAATTAAGTGATTAACTGTCACCTCATTATCATTGTTAACCACTTCCAGAGCTCTTTGCTGTTATCCATCACAGTGGTCAAGAGGATCACAAAGAAAGTGGTACATCATTATTCACAGAGAAAGTTAATTTTTGGCTGCTACCTATATCTGCTATATATTTCCTTTGAACGTTTGTGGAATAGTAACTGTTAGAATTAAATTCCTGTAAGTGATTCTTAATATTGTGTGTAAGGGGTTAATTAAGATAGAGCAATATTGAATATCAAATAAATAAGACCATAGACAATAAAACACAAACCACTAAGATAGTACTAGTATTTCCTCCTGAACTGTTTATTTTTCTCCTATTCACATAGTTCTTTTAAGCAGTTTTCTTCAAAGTTTTGAAGAAAAGGCTTTTTCCTGTTTAAAAATTAAGAAATTTTTAGCAATGTGAAGAAATTTTATTTATATTTTTTCACTCTTAATTAACCCATTTATTTCATATTGATAATATAATTACATATATTGTGAAATGATTGCCAGTATGTTTAATGAACATTCATCATCTCACATAGTTATAAATTTTTTTACTTTATGATGAGAACTCTTAAGATTTACTCTCTTAGCAACTCACATATATGAAACAGTGTTATTAGCTATAGTTATCATGTATATTACATCCCCAGAACTTATTTATCTTAAAACTGGAAGTTTGTACCTTTTGACCATCTTTCCCAAATTTACCCACCCTCAGCTTCTTCTCTTGTGGCAGTTATAAATCTGATTCTGTTTTTTTAAGACTTCACACATAAAATCATCCAGTATTTGTTTCTGTCTGTCTGACTTATTTCGCTTAGCATAGTACCCTCAAAGTCTGTCCATGTTGTTACAAATGGCACTATTTCCTTTTTTTTTATGACTGAATAGTTTTCCATTGTATATAGAAACCACATTTTCTTTATTCATTCGTCCATTAGTGGTCACTTAGGTTGTCTGTGTCTTGGATTATCATAAATAATACTGCAGTGAACATGGGGGTACAGACACTTCCTTTCCTTTGGATATATTCCTGGAAGTAGAATGCTGGACCATATTGTTGTTCTATTTTTAACTTTTCAAAGAACCTCCATACTTTTTCCATGGTGGCTATAGTATTTACATTCCCATCAACAGTGCACTGGGGCTCCCTTTTTTCCACATTCTCACCAGCATTTGTTATCTCTTATCTTTTTGATAACAATCATCCTAACAGGTTTGAGGTGATATCTTATTATGGTTTTGATATGTATTTCCAAAATGGTGAGTGATGTTGAGCAACTTTTCATGTGCCTGTTATCTGTTTGACTATCTCCTTTGGAAGAATGTGTATTTGTCCACTTTAAATTGGAATATTTATATTTTTGCTGTTGAACTGTAAGAATTCCTTATTTATTTGTAGTATTAATCCCTTATCAGATGTGTGGTTGCCACATATTTTCACCAGTTTTATAAGTTGCCTTTTTATTTTGCTATTTTGTTGTATAGAAACTTTTTAGTTTGATGTAGTCCCAGCTATTTATTTTTGGTTTTATTGCTTTCCCTTTAGATGCCATTTCCAAAAGATCATTGCCAAAACCCATGTTAAGAACTCTTTTCCATATGTTTTAGGAGTTTTATGGTTTCAGGTCTTATGTTTAAATCTTTAATCCATTTTGAGTAATTTTGTGTAAGATAGGGATCTAGTGTCATTCTTTCACACATGAATAGATTTACATGTTTAATAAAAACATCCATGAGCTTTTCTTTCAAAAACAAAAAAAATTTGTGAAAATTGAAGTTGTAAAATGAAGATGCTCTCTTAGCTAAGAATGCCTTTCTAGAAATGTATAAATGCAATTATCCTATAATAAATAAGCATATCTTCAGATTTCCTCAGTAATGTGTCACTGGAAAAAAAATTAAAAGATGACATTGCTACTCACAATAACAATACAAAGTGAAAACAGTTGCAACACAAATCCAGGATGTTAGAGATGAATGAAAAATTATCTTGCTTTTTATAGTCAAAGTTTGCTAGTTTAGCATTTATGAACAGGCTTATAGACTACTGAATTACTCAGGTAAAATATTATTATCTTTGTTTCTAAAGCATTCTCTTTTTCTTCCTAAATCAAAAAACAGAGAAAACTTAAAGCACATGACTCAGTTATAGTTTTTAGAACAACAGTGGATAAGAATGTTCTAAAGACTTAGGAATCCTTTTATCTCTCTGACTTTTCATCATTTCCATTCTGTAGCTAGTTTTTGGTTGCAAAATAATAGAAACTGGAATGTCAGGTCCATGAATCAAGGCAAATTGGAAGTGGTCAAACAAGAGATGGCAAGGGTGAACGTCGACATTCTAGGAATCAGCAAACTAAAATGGACTGGAATGGGTGAATTTAACTCAGATGACCATTACATCTACTACTGCGGGCAGGAATCCCGTAGAAGAAATGGAGTAGCCATCACGGTCAACAAAAGAGTCTGAAATGCAGTACTTGGATGCAATCTCAAAAATGACAGAATGATCTCTGCTCGTCTCCAAGGCAAACCATTCAGTATCACAGTTATCCAAGTCTATGCCCCAACCAGTAATGCTGAAGAAGCTGAAGTTGAACGATTCTATGAAGACCTAAAAGACCTTTTAGAACTAACACCCAAAGAGATGTCCTTTTCATTATAGGGGACTGGAATGCAAAAGTAGGAAGTCAGGAAACACCTGGAGTAACAGGCAAATTTGGCCTTGGAATGCGGAATGAAGCAGGGCAAAGGCTAATAGAGTTTTGCCAAGAAAATGCACTGGTCATAGCAAACACCCTCTTCCAACAACACAAGAGAAGACTCTACACATGGACATCACCAGATGGTCAACACCGAAATGAGATTGATTATATTCTATGCAGCCAAAGATGGAGAAGTGCTATACAGTCAACAAAAACAAGACCAGGAGCTGACTGTGGCTCAGATCATGAACTCCTTATTGCCAAACTCAGACTTAAATTGAAGAAACTAGGAAAAACCGCTAGACCATTCAGGTATGACCTAAATCAATTCCCTTATGATTACACAGTGGAAGTGAGAAATAGATTTAAGGGACTAGATCTCATAGATAGAGTGCCTGATGAACTATGGAATGAGGTTCGTGACATTGTACAGGAGACAGGGATCAAGACCATCCCCATGGAAAAGAAATGCAAAAAAGCAAAATGGCTGTCTGGGGAGGCCTTACTAATAGCTGTGAAAAGAAGAGAGGTGAAAAGCAAAGGAGAAAAGGAAAGATATAAGCATCTGAATGCAGAGTTACAAAGAATAGCAAGAAGAGATAAAGCCTTCCTCAGCGATCAATGCAAAGAAATAGAGGAAAACAACAGAATGGGAAAGACTAGAGATCTCTTCAAGAAAATCAGAGATACCAAGGGAATATTTCATGCCAAGATGGGCTCGATAAAGGACAGAAATGGTCTGGACCTAACAGAAGCAGAAGACATTAAGAAGAGGTGGCAAGAATACACAGAAGAACTGTACAAAAAAGATCTTCACGACCCAGATAATCATGATGATGTGATCACTCATCTAGAGCCAGACATCTTGTAAAGTGAAGTCAAGTGGGCCTTAGAAAGCATCACTACGAACAAAGCTAGTGGAGGTGATGGAATTCCAGTGGAGCTGTTTCAAATCCTGAAAGAAGATGCTGTGAAAGTGCTGCAGTCAATATGCCAGCAAATTTGGAAAACTCAGCAGTGGCCACAGGACTGGAAAAGGTCAGTTTTCATTCCAATCCCAAAGAAAGGCAATGCCAAAGAATGCTCAAGCTACCGCACAATTGCACTCATCTCACATGCTAGTAAAGTAATGCTCAAAATTCTCCAAGCCAGGCTTCAACAATATGTGAGCCGTGAACTCCCTGATGTTCAAGCTGGTTTTAAAAAAGGCAAAGGAACCAGAGATCAAATTGCCAACATCCGCTGGATCATGGAAAAAGCAAGAGAGTTCCAGAAGGACATCTATTTCTGCTTTCTTGACTATGCCAAAGCCTTTGACTGTGTGGATCACAATAAACTGTGGAAAATTCTGAAAGAGATGGGAATACCAGACCACCTGACCTGCCTCTTGAGAAATCTGTATGCAGGTCAGGAAGCAACAGTTAGAACTGGACATGGAACAACGGACTGATTCCAAATAGGAAAAGGAGTACATCAAGGCTGTATATTGTCACCCTGCTTATTTAACTTATATGCAGAGTAC
This sequence comes from Ovis aries, assembly GCF_016772045.2. Lineage (NCBI taxonomy): Eukaryota > Metazoa > Chordata > Mammalia > Artiodactyla > Bovidae > Ovis > Ovis aries. The sequence goes on along the minus strand of NC_056056.1, from coordinate 79,903,888 downwards.
ATCATGAGAAACACTGGACTGAAAGAAACACAAGATGGAATCACGATTGCCGGGAGAAATATCAATAACCTCAGATATGCAGATGACACCACCCTTATGGCAGAAAGTGAAGAGGAGCTAAAAGCCTCTTGATGAAAGTGAAAGAGGAGAGCGAAAAAGTTGGCTTAAAGCTCAACATTCAGAAAACAAAGATCATGGCATCTGGTCCCATCACTTCATGGGAAATAGATGGGAAACAGTGGAAACAGTGTCAGACTTTATTTTTTAGGGCTCCAAAATCACTGCAGAGGTGACTGCAGCCATGAAATTAAAAGATGCTTACTCCTTGGAAGAAAAGTTATGACCAACCTAGATAGTATATTCAAAAGCAGAGACATTACTTTGCCGACTAAGGTCCGTCTAGTCAAGGCTATGGTTTTTCCAGTAGTCATGTATGGATGTGAGAGTTGGATTGTGAAGAAGGCTGAGCGCCCAAGAATTGATGCTTTTGAAGTGTGGTGTTGGAGAAGACTCTTGAGAGTCGCTTGGACTGCAAGGAGATCCAACCAGTCCATTCTAAATGAGATCAGCCCTGGGATTTCTTTGGAAGGACTGCTGCTAAAGCTGAAACTCCAGTACTTTGGCCACCTGATGTGAAGAGTTGACTCATTGGAGAAGACTTTGACGGATTGGGGGCAGGAGGAGAAGGGACGACTGAGGATGAGATAGCTGGATGGCATCACGGACTCGATGGACATGAGTCCGAGTGAACTCTTGGAGATGGTGATGGACAGGGAGGCCTGGCGTGCTGCGATTCATGGGGTCGCAAAGAGACACGACTGAGCGACTGAACTGAACCGGGAAATTGCTAGAATCTGTGAAGAAGGCTGGAAAATGGGGCTTGGGAAATGGACAGGAGACGAGGCAGGCTGGGCGCAGGAACCTCTGTCCAGATGAACGTGTAGGACCTTTCTAAGCGGCGAACTGCTTTTTGATGAAAGGATACATAGGAACAGTGAATTTCCTGGGTTTTCAGCTCACAGGTGTACATTTTTTCATTAGCTCCTTTTTCAGAATCAGTGTGGTGTGATGTACCCAGTGTCCTTTACACATTCATTCTTAGTTTGTCTTTCCTGCTCATCTTTTCAGTTATCATAAAAGTATCATAAATAATTTTTTAATGAATTCCTCAAGAAGAATAGTGTTTCTTCTACTGGTTGTCTTGCTTTTAATGGAATTATTTCAAGAATGAACCCAGATGTGAGAACAAGTAATCATATGTTTAGGTTCAGACTCCACGTCAAATAGCATCTCATATATCAGTTCTCCATCTCTGCCCTTCCTCTGTTTTCCTGGGCTGCAGAGATGCCATCCTGTTAAGTACTTATATGAGCATAGATTTGCATTGAATTGTAACTTTTAAAAGACATATCTATCTTCATCATAGACTATAAATTCTTGGAAAGTGAGAAACAGATTTTATTCAAATATATTTTATGCACCTAACACTATGTTTGGGATATAGTAAGTGTTCCATTTTAAAAATCAAAGTAACATGTACATATACTTAAAATAAAATATTTTGAAGTATTTATGATGAAAATCAACAGTCCCTTTTCCTCTTGCCTTGCTCCTGGATTGCTTCTCAGAGGTTAACCCTTTTAACTTTCCTAAAATTTTTTTTCTGGTAGTTATTTCCATATTTCTTAAAGAATGTCCGTATCCTACTACTTCTTGATTTATCCGTTTTAGACAGCTTATGTTGATCACCCTCCAGTATTCCTGAGGTATACATCTTTCACTATTTCTGGTTTTATGAATAATCAGCACATACATTACTTTAACTATACAAATAACATTCACTACACAGCCAAATACTATAATTATATTTTCTCATTCATTTTCACAATTTCTTTTCTATCATTAGGTTCCCTTTCTTGTATAACTTTTCTACTGCTTCTGTACTGTATCTATTTCATACTTTTTTTCAAGTCCTCTGTCATTATGGGTTTTTAAATCAGTCCTTTTTATTTTTGCCTCCCACTGTCTTTCTGTTCTGGTCTTGACTGGCTTTATTTTTTAAAGCCACAATTTGTGCAAAAACATCTTCAAGTAACCTCCTAAAAAAGAGAGGGAATTTTTCTGAGTTCTTGTATATCTGAAGTGAAAGCGAAGTGAAAGTCGCTCAGTTGTGTCCGACTCTTTGTGACCCAGTCCATGGAATTCTCTAGGCCAGAATACTGGAGTGGGTAACCTTTCCCTTCTCCAGGGGATCTTCCCAACCCAGGGGTCGAACCCAGGTTTCCCGCATTGCAGGCAGTTCTTTACCAGCTGAGCCACAAGGGAAGCCCAAGAATACTGGAGTGGGTAGCCTATCCCTTCTCCAGGGGATCTTCCCGATCCAGGAATATCTGAAGAGATAATCTATTGTTATACTTTATTGTTTATTTGATTGGGCATAAATTCTAGTTAGAGGATAAATGCCCTTTAGAGCTTGAAAGGCTGTGTGTTGCCTTCTAGCATCCACTGTGGCAAATGAAGAGTCTATCATTTGTTTTGTAAGAAGCTTTTAGGGTTTCTTTTTGTTATTGATCTTTGAAATTTCATAATGAAAAGCTTAGATATATATCTTTCAAAAAATGGATTCTTCTGTGCCTGGATAGGCCCTTTTAATCTGAAGACCTTTATCTTCTGAGAAGTTCTTTGTAATATTCCCTTGATCATTTCTTCATTTTCATTTTTTCTGTTCTGTATTTTGAAACTTCTGTTAATCAATGTTGGATGAACTAGATTGAGCCTTTGTTTCTTATTTTCCTTTGTCTTCTATGTAATTACTATAAAAATTAAAATAATACACAAGGGTTTATGGTGAAACGTAAATTCTTACCCTGATTCCATTTACTCTAGTTCCCTAAGGTAACCCTATATCAGTTGTGTTTTGTTTTTTTTTTTTTTTTTCCCTCTGTAATCTTTCTAAAGGTAGTCCAGGCATATTGTGGCAGAAATTATAGATGGAAATACTTGTTTTCTTCTTTCTAGGACTGCAGCTGAACCATAAATTCCCAGCTTCCTTTACAATTAGATGCAGCCATGTGACTAAGTTCTAGCCAATAGAATGTGAGCGGAGGTGATATGTGCCCTTTCTAGAACGCTTTTAAGGAGTCTTCCTTTCGTCTACCACCAGAGAGATGCAGTAAATAACGTGGCCTCTAGGGGATGGTAGAGCTATAAAATAGAAGGATCCTGGGCCCATAAACCACCACCTGAAGTAAGTCAGACAGAGAAAGACAAATATCATATGATATCACTTATATGTGCAATCTGAAAACGTGTACAAATGACTGTATCTACAAAATAAATAGAGTTACAGATGTAGAAAACAAACTTATGGTTACTAGGGGGTAAGGAGGGGAAGGGATAAATTGAGAGACTGGGATTGACATATACATACTGCTATATATAAAATAGATAACTAATGAGGACCTACTGTATAGCACAGGAGACTCTACTCAGTCCTCTATAATGGCCTATGTAAGAAAAGAATCTGAAAAAGAGTGGAGATATATATATATATATATATATATATATATATAACTGATTCACTTCTCTGTACACCTGTAACTAATACAACATTGTAAATCAGCCACATTCCAAAGAAAATTTTTAAACACAAAAAACCAGAATTGATGGCTCTAGAAAAAGAAAAAAGAAAGCAGCCCATTGGCCAGGAATAGAAATGATCATCCTTTGTATTTGAGCCATTAAATATTCTTGGGCCCGATGGTGATACCATCTAACTTCACCTAATATGCACATGCAGTCATTTTTTCTTTTTCTTTTCTCCCCACCCCCTCCACCATTTGTGAGAGTTTCTTCTCTTTATTATCTACCCTTTCTAGCAAATTATTAATTTCTAATACCTCTTTCTTGCTTTATAATTTTTCTTTTTTTATGCATTCAGTGCTTATATATGCAATGTCTTCTTGAATCTCTCTGAGGCTTTCATAATTTTATTTCAATTTGTTTCCTAAATTACTTGTATTTTCTCCCAGCTCATTTTTTTTTGTTTGTTTGTTTCATTATTTATCTTGGTTTTCCTCTTTTCTCTTTTGGCTTTTTCTCAACTGTTGAGCCTTAGTTGTTTAGTCATATGTAAGAATGAGATAATAGAAAGCAGTTGAGAGCTCTATGCATATGCAGGTAGAAAGCTGCTTTAGAAAGATCAGATGGAGAACTCCTAAGGTTTGAATGGCACAGTGTTACCTCTGTGGGCTGTTCAGTTTTTTTTCTGTTGAGTAGATACATGGCTGCTAGGAGATAAACTACCCTGGATATAGACTTTCAGTTAGTCCCTCTAGTTTAGCTCTGATCTTACTTCTCTTATGTAATATCTGGTACATCAAAGCCTAAAAACTCTAGGATTCTGATGGTACATTGTCTCCCTTCTCCGTTTTTGGGTTCCTCTGCCTTGTTTTGCTAATTGCCATCCTTCCATCTGCTTTCTATCTTCCATAGGGACATGATAGAGATTGTCTTTTCATCTATTATATAACCTCCTATTTCTCCATGCCGTTTCGGGAGTAGTTTTTAACTCATCTATTACCATTTTTGTTGGAACCTCTAGAGGAAAGGAGATAAGTGTGCACTTTGAGTGTTCCATATTCTGCTGCTCACTGTTCCTGCATGTGTGAGCCTTGCAGCTTGTCGTGTGAGACAGCCAGCTCCACCTGGAAAGCTGAGAGCAAATGGGGGCAAAACAAAACCTATAGAGTTTTGGTTTTTAAAATATACCATACAGAGCATTAAACAAATCTTTTAATTTAAAAAATCCCTTTTTGATAAATAATAAAATCTCACACCTTCCTCTAGTATTGTTCAAAATTAGAACACATTCAGTATCATGACTCAAAATTAAGGGACAAAGAATTGCTTTGTTTTCAAATCGCACAGGTTCCTTTAGGGAGTCTTTGGTTCAGAATCTGCTCCCTACCACCATGCCATCCTGTCCTTAGAGAACTGTGAATTTAAAGGCTGCATCACATCTTATAGCTTTTGACTTAAAGAAGTAAATGTTTAATTGTATCTAATGTAAAAAATTCAGCACACATTTCAGGGGAAATTTTGAAGAATATTTCTAATCCAAAGATACAACATTATAAAGATAATGATACTTGTAGTTCAAGCTTTTAATGAATTCAAGAAAAATATTGGCTCTATATATGTACACACATGTGCATATTTATATAATATATCTTCTATTAATTTTGCATCTTTGCTATAGAATACTTAGAGAAAAACCTGCCTTATATACAAAGTGACTTCTTTTGGGCCTTAGTCTGCCTTAACTTAAATAGTACTTTTATGTTTAATTTTAGCCATATGCTAGAAACAACTTTTAAAAATGAACATCAAAAAAGTAGTTTGCTTGAAGAATTCATCTCATAGATTTTAATGTTAATCCAAAGTTAGTAAAGAAAATCATACTTGTATTTCTATAATGACTTCATTCATATTGGTTATAAAAATAAAAAATAATTTAAAATAATAGAAAGTTATTTAACTATAGTTAGTTGCCAGGTTTCTAAATGAATACAACTTCATCTTACCAAAATGTAGCAGTATTTCAAATCTATCTGAGAAGAGATTAATAATCTGGCTAACTAGTATCTACTAACAGTTATTATAACCATTGAGTTCAGTTCAGTTCAGTGGCTCAGTCTTGTCCGACTCCTTGTGACCCCATGAACTGCAGCACGCCAGGCCTCGCTGTCCATCACCAACTCCCAGAGTTCACTCAGACTCACATCCATCGAGTCAGTGATGCCATCCAGCCATTACATCCTCTGTTGTCCCCTTCTCCTCCTGCCCCCAATCCCTCCCAACATCAGAGTCTTTTCCAATGAGTCAGCTCTTTGCATGAGGTGGCCAAAGTTCTCGAGTTTCAGCTTCAGCATCATTCCCTCCAAAAAAATCCCAGAGCTGATCTCCTTCAGAATGGACTGGTTGGATCTCCTTGTAGTCCAAGGGACTCTCAAGAGTCTTATAACCATTATTATTAACCATTTTGATGGAGAATATTTACTTACATTGTGAGAAGATATTCTGACTAAAAGAAGAAAACAGTGATTGCAAATTATCATGGAGATATAAAGATGAGGTCATCATAGACTCTGATAGTTAATAGAGCAATTAAAAGCAATATCATTTGATGTGAACTGTTTCGATTACAGAAAAGGCTATGACTCATTTTTACATTCATATATCTACTAGAAAATTTTCAGATTTATAAGACCAACTCTTTATTCATTTTTTGTAACACAATGAATAAATGATATTACATTTTTTAAAGGGCAGAAGAGTTGTTAAAAACCGTATGTATAAAATGGAGGCTCTTTTAGGAAGACTGATTTAATTTTCTCTCTGGTTCTAGGATTGAATCCATTAAGCAAAAATCTTAATGGCTTTGTTTATGACTTTAAAATAATATGAGAGTCATTTTTTCAAGTAATTTGTTTTATGAGAATAATTGGAAATTATGCCAATTCTAAAATATAGTTTAGAATTTTTTGAAACTAATTTTAGTGTTTATATAATATAGAATTAAGTAAAGGCAAAGGTAACTCAGCATAATTGGTAAAAGGAAAATGTACTTAGTGGAGGGGTTGCTTAACTGTAAGTAAATAAATATTTGAATTTTGGTACAAATAAAAATGTGTGGTTCTACCATTGAGAATGATTTCCTAGCAATAAGGAAAATCGAATATCAAGTGATTAAGAGTATCTAGGAAGATGTTTGGTGTGGAGGAAAATGCTAAGAATTAGTTAGTACACATTATAATCATCAAATACATTCCCAAGATCAATTGTCTGGTGAGACTGAAGTGTACTTGTGATTCAGGGTAGTCAGATTACCAACAAGCACACCAAAATGAGATACTTAAGAGAGTTTTGGTTGATGCTGCATTCCAGCCATATATGATGAGGTAGCAAATGAATAACACTTTGGTAGAAGAATGCTGCCTACAAAATATTAACAGCTGGGCTTCAGATATAAATCAGCATGGAGCTCAAGATGCAATCAATAGCCTCTGCAAGATATACTAGATTCATAGTACAATGAATATATAACCCAAGCCAGATTATATATTTCCTTTTTGACAAAAATTTTAAAGGGTTTGCCGAATTGGCTAATTCTCTTAGTAAACACAGTCCAAGATTTTTCTAGAATTTATGTGTGTGTGTGTATCCAATTTTCTCAGGCTTCATACCAGCTCAGATGTATGGAGTCACATTTTAATGACTCAGATTCCACTGACTCTTGTAGGACCTCAGCAGTGTGTCCCTGAAGTATTCTTGAGAGTCCCCAAGAATATCACAAATGCTCACACATGAGACCTCTTGCACCTGGTATTCCTATGCCTGTCCTACTCCTCGGCAGTATACTGGATGTATGCTATGATAGTATAGAACGTGGAGTGATTAGTGGTGAAGCAAGGGAGCAATGCATTTCTCCCCTTTATAGATCTCCTTTGTTTAAAGTGTTCCCCAAAAGTGCTGTTCTGTCTTTCTTTCATACAGAATCTTCAGTGATACAGTTCTTCCAGTTTGCTTTTTTATTTAAAATGGGTTCTATTGAGGATGCTCAAAAATTAAAGTCATTTTTCCTGTCCAGCAATTCTTCAGAGTAATATCAGTGTGCCCAGTTTCCTCCTTCACACTACATTTTGTTTATCTACTTACTTTTAGGACAAATTTCTTCTTAGAAGGTTCTCAGCAACTTCCACACCCCAACTCTCCCCATACACTTTGTTGACTTCATCTCACTAATGTACTAGACATGCAGACTACTGACAGACCTTGTATTCTCCCATAGGTAGCTCCTCAGCTACCACAGAGATGAGGTTCTAAATAACCAGATGCCAGTCTCCTGCCTTTGGAATTAGGTAAGGTGTAATTGCTTCCACTTCCCCAGGCAGGAAAATTCTGTTAGTTCACAAAGTGGCCAAGCCAGTCCTGTGCGTACTTTCCCTCTTAAGGTGGATTTTGATGTTATGCAGCTTTGGCTTTTGTTTTACTGTTTTGTTACTTGTTTATATTAGGTTTTTTACCCCTTAAAAAAGCTTTAATGACTTTGACTTGTGTAAGGGAGCCAGAAATTTGGAGGATCCAACTCCAGATGCAAACTTGTCATGACTCCATGAGTTTGTAAAACTATTGCAGACTTTCAGGGATGTCAAAGCAAGGGCAGTAGGCATTTGCCCCTGTGCAGTGTGCTCTGCCTGCTGGAGTGACTGTCTAAATCTGGCCACTGATGGAGCAGGAGCTCATTTTGCCCTTTCCTGTCTTTTCTCCATCCACTGGTGACTTGAAGAATGCTTTGTCTACAGAAGGGATTTGAAAGATGGGTTGTGAGAATCCTTGTTTCAGCCTCCTTGAACTTAAGTCAGAGAGGCTCAAACTCTTCTTTGAGCCCCACCGCCCCAAACAGGTCTCATCAGATGGGTTCACCTGACCAGCCCAGAAAGGTCTGAATCCCACTTAGACTCAGATTGGCATCCCCACACTACAAGCTGTACAACTGACTTTGAAACAATGTGGAATGTGTTAGCTTGGTAACTCAGGTGGTTTTATATAATTTTTTTTAAACTTTTCAATATTGTTAATTCAATAATTAATTAATTGAATTAATTCAAACTAATATGTCTCAGTACAAATCATATTCCATCTATAGTTTTGGTTGGTTGTTCAATCTGAATTAGCCTTGCCCAGACCTGTATCTTTACCTCTTTCTTGATTTTTATTTTATCATACTTACTTCATCTTCTTCCATAGTGAAACCACTAATGACTTAGTGGATTACCCTTACAAGATTTGGGGGTCTTTGTTTTTAGTTTCTTTGTTTTAGCTTTTGAGAATGTAATATTTTCGTGAGACTAAGAAAGGAATGTGTAGGACAAAAGAATAAAACCTACTATAGCTAGGTTGACTTATAATTAGGTAGGCTCTCATTAAGAACGGTTAAATAGAGTTTGTGATAGATATCATGTATGGTAGGTTTGTGTGTGTATAAAATTCTCTAAATAATAAAAATAGTAAGTCACCAAGGGAGAAGTTCTCTATAGAGTGAGAGAGAGCATTGTTTTGGGAATTGGGATTTGAGTAGCCAGAGCGGGCTTTCAGCTCTGAATGCTCTAGATTCTCAGTGGTAGGAGCAAGCCAACATATCCCACCCTGAACAAAGATACTCTTGGTGGAACATTTGGAATGACCTGCCTTGTGGTCTCTGATGGTACAAAAGAATCTGCCCAAACATATGATCTCCATCAGATGTATAGTTAAGGCCTGGAATCACACCTTTCATTTTCTTTTTTTCTGCTTTAGCAGCCCTGAAGAGTTTTCACCAAATTGCAAACTGGAGTTAGGTAATGTTTGTTTCTGAGCTTTCAGAGGAAGCTGTTTATTTTAGTAGGCAATTTTCATGTGTGATGGAGTGAAATGTTGAGAAGGCAGCCTCTCATCAGTGGACAAACAATGCCGAAGAATTTAGCTAATGGCCCCCCTTCAGTGCAGAGAATAGATGGCAACAATTGTACTTGCAGACTAGAGCGGGAGCTACTTGTTTGGCTGCTAGGTGTTAATGCAAATTTGTTCTTCAGCTCATTCAACCCTGGGGCTCCCATCCTTTGATTTAATTAAATGTAATTGGTTACATTGCTCCTCCCAGGCCCCTGAGGTGTTTTTGTTTATTGCTTACTCTTTGCAATAAAGCTTCAATTCATGGCACAAAATGCTGGATAAATAAGAGTCCTTTTTTCTTATGTTGGATTTGCAGGGAGATTATTCCTTTCAAATAGTTTGGCTTTACTGTTAAAAGTAAATGACCAGTGAAATAAACTCATTGGGTGGCAAATGTAGCATATCCAGAAGCAAGGAATTAAGTAAGGCAAATTACACGAGATTAGGAAGAAAACATGAAGTTGTAATGTTAAATTAGTAAAAATTTGCTAACCTACTCTGAGATATCAGCACTATAAATAAATAAGGCTTTAATATGTAAGATTACCATTGTTGTAGCATATTATTATTAAAGTTACTTTTAAATGCCAACTATGAAATAGTGAAGTCAGTTTGTAATCATGCTGAATTCTCTTACTCATAAATATGCAAGTGGCCTTGTGGGGACAAAAGCAAGAATGATATTGACTTAAATTAGGTCAGCACAATTAACCTATTCCTTTCTAATGAAAGATTTTTTTCCCTTCTGCATAAGTTTATTTTTTTAACCCAAAGATACTGTAAATAACATATTTTTTGATAAAGTGACTTTTTTTTTCCCTTTCAAGGTTTCGTTTTAATTTGAGAAGTGGGGTTAATTATATTTGTAGTACTAACTTCTGAGGAAGCACTCAAACTTAGAAAAATTAGAATATTATCATTCATACTTCTCAATTCAGTTTTAAGTACCAAACTATGAATCATTTTTTTCCCCTTTTTGTCCTTGTCAGTTGGATAAAATGGCCTGCCAGGAACTGGTATTTATTATAATGTTGTCTTGTTAGTTCCTTTATTGCTTTCTTCTTTCCCTGGCCTTTATTTTTTCCCTTTTTAACTGTAGAGGTGTAAGATACTGTGATACCAGTGACACTTGGCTTTCTAAATCTTGCTGTGTCACCAGGCTAACTCATATCTCTTCTGATGGCGGGGGGTGGAAATCCATGATAAGAGCACAGGTATTCTCAGTGCAATATAAAGCTTCACAATAGGATTGTTTGCAGGAAATTTTTTCTCGGCTCCTCTCACATTGTAGTGCTGAAAAAGTGGAGTCTTAAGCCTATCATGTTGTGCCGTCAGAAAGTTAGGCCTTTCTTCTAGTGGTTGTGCCAAGTGGTTATTGTAATAAAAAACTAGAGGACACTCCCCTGGAGTTGGGTGGTGGCAGCTCAAAGGTAAGTGTTCAGAGAAGAAATGGAGTACCATATTCCCATCTTGGACGTGAGCTGTTGAAGAGACGGTGGTTTATTTCAGAGTAAGTTTTAGTTAGCCTCCGTCAGCTTGGGTGTCAGCAGAAATTCCAGCTGTCGGCTTCGGTCCAAAAATCTTAGATGGAAAGTACAGGCTTTGTCAGATGAGTTTAGGATAATGTAACTTCTCACCTAGTTTTCATGAAGGAGTCAAAGTTTAAAATAACTCTTGACCCACATATGGGCAAATAACCCATTTAACGTATTACCCGTTTAACATATTTAATGTAGTGGAGACTGGAGGTCTCTTTTGTAGAATGGAAATGTAATGTTGCAGACAGAAGGGAGGGAAATATTCCAGTAGTCTTTTAGATAAAACCAGATACTCTTTTCTTGTGCTTGAGTAATTTTCCTCCCTGTGCACTGCTAATAATAAGCCCATTGCCTGTCCCCTAACTGCGACTCTCCTGAATCCACAGCTTTGATTGGAAACTCAACCCCTGACCGGCCTCAGGAGCACTGATTACAGAGGCACCCCACACACTTCCCTCGTAAACATTTGGCAGACCAGCAAGTGCTGAGAAGTGATGCCCCTGGCTCTTAGAAGAGGGTACTGGTGGGAGAAGAAATAGAACATTTTCCCTCTTGCAGCTGTCAGAGAGTGATTATGTCAAATGGGTTTTCAAGGAGCCACAAAGTAATTACAGGGTAACTTCTTGACATTATTTTCCAATGTTTGACTCAGCAGATGATGATGATTAATTGATGTGTATTATTTTATGGCTCTCTGAAACTTTGTTTGATACTTTAGGTAGAGGTCAGACTAAGTCTTCATTTAGACTAATACAGCAAATTTGCCTTAAATTTTAAGTTAATTTTCCCTCTATAATAGACTCAGATGATTTCTTCAACTATTAGTCTTCTGATGACTGTAGAGACTGTTTGGGCTTTTTCATGTAGTTTTTTCTTTTTTTAAATAATCAAATCATGTGCTTTCAAAGTAGTTTTTCCTTTTTTACTGAGATGTTACTGTGGATTTCTCAGGCGATTGTGAGAATTAAATGAAAAGTGTTTAATACCTGGGACATGGTTAAATGTCAGCTATATTGAGACATGACATGGTAATCATTAAACTTCAAAAAGGTGTTTCCTTGTATACTGTCTCACTAATGTGGTGTTCTAGGTAGCAGGGAAGAATTTGACATCTTGTTCATTTTCTAATGTAGTCATACTACATTAGAACTGGTCTATCTATTGGTTTATATTTACTGATTAATTTTAGTTCAATTTAAAATAGTGGGGAATATTTATACAATGGATTTGAAACGTATTTATGTTTCCTTTTCCAGGGCATATCTTATACATAAATGTCTATATTATTTCATTCCAAGCAAGTAATTGATTTAGGTAGGCCAAAATCAGGACATTTGTGACTGATATAATAGAAATTAAGACATTAATTAAAATACTAAGTAATAAGTATAGTGGAGCTTTCATTATTTTACTGTTTATAAATTTTAAATGTATCTCTTTCAAATCAAAGTTGTCATTGACATGGGAAGTGTTTAGTGATCTTCTTGGACTTTCATAAGCTGTGTACAAAAAGTGTTTCAAGCCAGAATGTTTCTTATGAAAAGAATGGAAAAGTGTGACATTCTGAGAATTCACAACACTTTATATTGGGGCTAAATAGAAAAAAATTCTTAAGTTTCAATTTTGCCCTTGTTCCATATAAAAATACCTTCTATTTGCTGACCCACAAACTGTTCACCAAAAAAATAACCACTGTGTGTATGGATGTCATGTGAATGAATGATTTATGGTGTAAATGCTAGTATTTGATGAACTTTTGAGAACATTCTTGAATGTAGTCATATAAGGAAGTGCTTCTGGGTAGTTTTTTTTTTTAACATTTTCAGATATCAAATGAATCAAATGAATATCAAAATATTCATTCAAAAGTAATATTTTCTCCCAAATTTAAGGGAAATATCTTAGAATCAGGTATCTTGCTGTAATAGGGTTCTGCCACGTCCTTTTACGTATGAATGCATTCATTGTGCGCTGGTGTTCGTGCACCGTGCATGTGTTTGTGTTGTAAATAAATGAAGTAGGTGAGCTATTTATTAGCCATACTGCTTCTGCCTGCCAACTAGATATATCATCAACATTCCAGGTACAAAAGATGCTTAACCAGTTCAACTGAATAGTCTTCCTTTGTTTTCACAAAATGTGTTTCATAAAGAAAAGATGTTGCTCTCATGGTAACAGAAGGATGGCAGTCTAGGATTTGCAGTGCCATCTTTATTATGTGTATGCTGAATGAAAAGAAACCAAGTATTCAACTGTGGGCTGTGTGGGATTTTTCTTTTTTTTTTTTTTTTTGGTGTTGGTTGTGGTCTCCATTGATAGGATATTTTAGACTTTTAAAAAACCATCTGTTTATAGGAAGCACAGGGGGTGCACCCGTCTGTTGAATTTATTATGCGTAGTGCAAATAGCAGATGGCTCAGCAATAGGTTTATCCTTCTGTAGGAATTCGTTGTTTCTAAAAGTAACAAATCTTTGTCTTTCAATATTAACACATTTTGGGACATTTGACTGGGGTTTGTTTTCCTTCTGAAATAATGCTCTCATTGGCAGTCTGATCTGCATTTTCTCTCAACTGACTAAGCCTTGCCTGGTTGCTGTGAATCATCTACTTCCTTACTCTATTCAAGTTCCACTCTTTGACATATTTGCTATTTTGTATTCTCTATCAGAATTATTATCAGGAAATGTTAGGTGCCTAGGACTTTGCCAGATACTGTTATATATGTTTATTATCTCCATGCTTCCACCTAGCAAATTGACATGCACTACCTATAAACAAAGTTTTAATACACAAGGACCTCTATATTACTGTGTACATAACTCGGCCTACAGTGTTTCCTTTATTTAAATTTTCTACAGCTCTTCTGTTTCCTTGACTTATTTTTTCTTTCTTGTGAAGCATGCTTTAAGATCCTTAAGAATGGTACCCTGATTCCTTTCCTTCCTATCAACTTATTTAAATATGTTGTTTTTGTTTAAGATTCTGAATAGGTACCAAATGTTTATAACATAGATAAGAGATAAAGATGAACAGAAAACATACATGCATAAATTCACTACATTGAATGAGTGAATTATCCAAGACAGTAAGAGGGGGCATATGTATGGATGTTGAGGGGTAAGTGGATAAATGTTCCAAAATCTTTCATGGAAATGGATCCCTAGTGCAAAGCCCAGCTAGTAAAGCTGCCATGGAGAACATCCCTTTTCTTTGAAAAAAATTTTAACCATGGCAGCTGGGCAGCAGGCCCTCAACTAAGTAGATGGTTACAAGCTGGATGGCCAACATTTCAGACATTGAACAAAATGCTAGTACTTTCCATAGCATTTCATATATGCAGACAAGGGTTCAATAAATGCTGTCGTTTTTGTGGTGATATGATTATGTGATATGGTGATATGATCATTTTAATCCCTGTTCCTGTAGCTCTTGTTTCTATAAACCTTTTCTATAAACTGTTTAATGTTTTACTCTCATTCAAGGTCTTGTTCTTTCTGCCACTCTCATCCTAACATTTCCCAAATTTTTAAAGCAAAAAATATCATAGTTTAATTGCATTTGATATACCTGTATTCTTTCCATGTTTGTCTACAGGTATTCTAATTTTTTACTTTTGTAGCATGTATATTTCTAAGGCCTATACAATTGATATTTGAACCTGAATTTAACTTATTTTTTTTTAATTTAAAGTTCCACGTTTAACGAAGTTTTCATTCAGGTTTTTAAAAAATTCAGTTTTTTAAAATCTCCTGTCTTTCCTTAATTAGTATTTACTGGATACTGAATTAAGTATATACTGAACTAAGTTTCTATATAAAAATAATTCAAAGTAGCCTCAATTTTTATGTCTTGCCTAATGTACATGACATTTGAATCTGTTTTTTAAACTGTCTATAGATTTCACCATCCTCCCCATTCTCTGCTCTCATTGCTCCCTGCACATGTCATTCCATCTTATCAGTGACAGGAACTGTGAACTGCTACTTTCTCTGTGGGGCTTATCTCATGTCCCCTAGCAGGGTTGGTGGCTGGCTTCTCTTTGTGCCCAGAGCTCTGTTTATACCTTAATTGTAAACAGTTGTCCTATTATATTGTAATTATCTGCTTACCTGCCAATCTCCTCAGCAGATGGGGTAGTAGCTTTGTCCTATTCATTTTGCCTCCCAAGTTCAATAAACACAGGTTTGTTGAATGAAGGAGGTAATTGTGTGTGTGTGTGTGTGTGTGTGTGTGTGTGTGAGAGAGAGAGAGAGAGATCCATCAGAGGACATCCAGAGATGCTGTTAATTCTCCTCCTTTAAGGATTTGATGAAATTCCGCTATTTTATGAAAGCTCTCCTCCCCCTTTTAGATAAAGGTTGCTAATAGGTTTCCAACAAAAGTGTCAGAAACCTAGACTGGTAATTTACTGTTTGTGTTTGCATATATTAAACTAGGACCCGAAATGAAAAAATTGGAGTAGAATGTTAATCACAATTGAGGTCAAGTCAATTAGAAAACATAAGTAAGTTTGTTGCTATTTCCAACTTTACATAATGGCATCATGTGGTCTTTGGGGGGGCACATATGTTTTGGAATATGAGCATCGTTAGTTTCTTTTGAACAACTGTACACCAGCTCATGAATTTGCATACATAAATACTACTAGTGAAAATTTGTTTATTATCTTGCATTTCAGTGCTATTTACTAACAGATTTCAAGACAATAGACAATTTTATAACCTTAGTTTTATAAAAACCACTAGTATTTTTGGTCCCTAGCAACCATTTAGTATGTAAATTAGGTATTCTCAGGCTTAATGTACTTCATTTTTATAAAACAAATACATCATTAATCTGATTAAGTTCTTAGATGGGAATGCTGTCCTCAGATCATTGTGGATCATTTATTGTTGGGCATGCATCCAAAAAAAATTCAAGCGTGGCACTTACAGTCTAGGTTTAGGAGAATTGTTGAAACCTCCTAAATGACATTTTCCAGAAGAATAGAAAGGAACTGCTTACTTACAATTGCAAGCATTACCTAAAATTTAATGATGTTCTTACCCTTAATTGCAACTCAGTTTGATGATGATTCAGTGCCTCAAATTATGCTGTGTTTTGCTTTGATGTTAAAAAATGTGAAATAAAGGTGATCCAAGTGAATCAAAAATAGACCCTGGCTTTCCAGTCGTGACTTAATCACTGTGTTTCTGAATTCAGAAGTTGCTTGACTGTCATGGCTATTATTTGGTACGTCTTTAGCTTTTAGTCAAATTTACTACTTTTAAGAACTGAGAATGTTTAATATTAAGGTTAAAGAAAGTTCATGATGTTTTAATTTATATAGCAAAAGAACCTTTTAAAGAAAATTCACAACATAGTTTACTGAATTCTACCTTATTTCCTTTTACAAAGTTGTATATCCTCTGTTTGTAGGTAGTCTTTGTCTAATGAAGCATGATGATAATACTGGCTTTTGTTTATTGAATGGACCTCATTCATTCTCCTAGAAATCTTGTGAAGTTGTTCTGTTTATTCCCATTTTACAGATGATTAAACAGAGGCTCAGAGAGATTAAGTTAGTGCCCAAAGGCATACAGATAGCATGTGGTTAATCTGGGACTCAAACATAGTTCTTACTCCAGAGCCTCTGCCTCCTCAGATAGGGGAGAGGAAGAAAAGAGAACAGATTAATATACAAAGGTCATTGGGGTTGTCGAACTTTTTCTATAAAGGGTCAGATAGTAAATGTTTTTGGGCTTCCCTGGTGACTGCGATGGTAAAGAAGCAATGCAGGAGACCCAGGTTCAATCCCTGGGTCAGGAAGAGCCCCTGGAGAAGAGAATGGCTACTCACTCCAATATTCTTTCCTGGAGAATTCCATGGGCGGAGGAGCCTGGTGGGCTACAATCCATGGGGTTGCAAAGAGTCCGACACAACTGAACAACTAACACTCATAAATGTTTTAGGCATTGAAGAGCTCACATACATGGTTTTTTATCACATATTCTTGTTTTTACTTTTTTTAAGAAACCTTTAAAAATATAAAAGCTGTTAGAAAAAAGCAAGTGGAAGGCCAAATTTGACCTAGAGTTTTCAGTTTGCCAATCTCGAATTTAGGACAGTATCAATAAGCCCTAAATATTTTCTCTGGATTATGTTAATTTTATTCAGTAAAATAATTTATAACAGTTATTTTCAAACATCAAGAAAATGGACAAATTATGTTCTCTATACCCTATTTGAGAAGGCATGAAAGAAAACATGACATCTTAGATTTTAATTAAAGAAATCAAAATAAAGTGTTAATATTTTTAGTGATTTCTAGATATCTGGAAGACTCAAGTTTTTGAAACTATTCATTTTATAACAGCAAAAACAAAAGGTTATATTGCAAGTAGATTTTGACAGTTACAGAAGTTATAACATATAATTTTAATTTCATCCTTGAGTGTTTAATTTTATTTTTTTTAAAAATCTTACCTTCTTGATACATGAGTGCTTAGCATTTTGTCCCTATAGTTTTGATATTGCAGATTACTGATTCCCCTTTTTTATAGTACACATCTTACTGAGGAATACTAAAGAATGGCTGAGAAAGTGGTTTTTTCATTTCTTAAGGAAATAGCAGCTTGTATGTGTGGATGCAAGGTATCCAAGATTTTTGTTGATAGTTTATATTTACCTAGATGTGAATGTTTTCTTCAACTCCTTTATTAATATTCTAGTTTCTTTTTTAATGTATTTTTAAATTTTTTATTTTGTTTTGTTGTTATTTGTTGTTATTGTGATGATGTTGGACTGCATTGGGTCTTGTCGCTGTGCGCGGGTGTCTGTAGTCCTGGAGGACAGGGGCTACTCTCTAGCTGTGGTGCTTGGGTTTTTCTTTGTGGTGGCTTCTCTTGTTGTGGAGCACGGGGCTCTAGAATGGCTTCAGTATTTGTGGTTCATGTCCCCAGCTGCCCCACAGCATGTGGGATCTTCCCAGACCAGGGATTGAACTGGTGTCTCTTGCATTTACCGCAAGGCGGATTCTTAACCTTTGGATCACTAGGGAAGCCCATGGTAGTTTTGGCTGGCTGAAGGGACACAGCTACTGCTGCTGCTAGGGCTTCCCTGGTGGCTCAGAGGAAGATCCCCTGGAGAAGGAAATGGCACCCCACTCCGGTACTCTTGCCTGGAGAAGCCCATGGAGGGAGGAGCCTTGTAGGCTACAGTCCACAGGGTCGCAAAGAGTCGGACACGACTGAGCTACTTCACTTCACTGCTGCTGCTAGGTCGCTTCAGTCGTGTCCGACTCTGTGTGACCCCATAAACGGCAGCGCTCAGTTAGCTGCAAGGACAAAATCAGCTCCCAAAGCCTCATAAATGACATTATAAAAGACCCCCCCCCAAAAAAAGTTAAATATTATTATCTGTATTATCAAATTATAGAGCAAACATTTTGAGTCATTGTTTTAGGTAGTGAGGGTGGCTTTTGTTTGTCATACTTGCCCTTCCTTTTAAAAAAAGTAGTACGTAGTGGACCAAACACACAGTCCTGCAACAGAGGGGATATTGAATGGTTTGCTGTGTAGATTAGTCACTAAGCCAAACCGCCAAAGTCTGATGTATGGACAGTCTTCAGATGACGTTTCCTGAGCATTTATTGTATACCAGATTCTATCCAAAATGATTTCCACTCCTTATCTCATTTAGTCTTTGCAAATTTTTCAAGAGGAAACTGAGGTTTAGAGAAATTGAGTTACTTGTTTACAGTAACATTACTAGTAAATTTCAGAGGCAGAAGGTGAATATGAACAACATGTCACTAAACCTATGTCCGTCTAAGGGCGTAAGAAATGTTTTATCCTTCAGTATAACAGTCTTCATTTGAAGGAATGAAGTTCTTCAGAATGGAACCGAAAAGGGGCATTGTAGCTACAAATGGAGGCTATAAAAATTGGAAACAATGTATGGGGCAATCCTTGGAGCAATCTAAAGAATAAACAAAAAAATAAAAATAAAGGTCTCTGAGTTTAAAGTGGATCCTCAACTAATTAGAATTGCTTATATGTATTATGATGTGACTGCCTTTAGCTTACATGTAATGCTTTTTGTTTCGTGTGAACGTGAAACAATATCATGTGGAAATTGGTAGTTTGGAAAGATATAGGAAGATTAGGTAAAAGATTAATTCAGCAAATATTTGTTGAGTGTATCTTATGCCAGTATCAGTCAGTCAGTTCAGTCGCTCAGTTGTGTCTGACTCTTTGCAACCCCATGGACTGCAGCATGCCAGGCTTCCCTGTCCATCACTGACTCCCGGAACTTGCTCAGACTCATGTTCATCGAGTCGGTGATGCCATCCAACCATCTCACCTTCTGTCGTCCCCTTCTCCTCCTGCCTTTGGAGGAGGGCACAAACAAAACCTTATGCCAGAGACTGGGTATCAAATAAGTCAGACTAGCATGTGAGTAACTTATGGTTTGATGGCGAGAGAGAGAGGTAGGTAGAAAAAGACAAGAATCAGTTCTAGTATATTGGGATTATCCATTGAATGTGGCCTGGGGGACATCAGAGAAGGCTTTTCAGAGGGAGAGAGGTCTGTCTTGCTACCTGGATGTATGGGAGAAGGTGCACCCTAGTCAGAGGCAACAGTGCAAGCCAAGAACCAGAAATGAATGAGGAAGTTTTAGTGGGTTGCCACAACTCCCTATGTAGTGAGTCTTGAGTAAGAGCCTTTGGGGAAGGAAGCAGGGCGAGGCTGGAAAAGTCAGAAGCCCAGAATGCAAAAGGCCTTTTGTACTGTATTCTAAAGAGAGTGAACTTGATCCTGAAAAGAGTAGGGAGTTAATGAAGGTGACATGATCACATCTATAGTTTGGAAACATTTTCAGTCTGGCTGCATCATGAAGACTAGAATGAAGGAGAGCAAGCAGGGAAAACAGTTAAAAGAATCTGGAAATGTGGCAGTGGGGATAGGTAAGTGGGTGGATTCCAGAAATTAATTAAGAAGGCAAAATTGATGGAATGTGGTGAAGGAGTAAACTGAATGTGGGGAGAAGTTAAGAATAACATCTTGACAACTTGTTAGAAAGAGGCAATTGGTCATAGAGATAAAATTAAAAAGAGAGCATTGAGAAAATGTACAGAAATTAGTAGGAGTTTAGTTAAAGACAAGATGTCGGCCAACGGTCTTTGTGTACAGTAATGGGAATGTTTCCAATACTCTGTTTTTCTACCTGAGTAATTGACTGTCATGTGTTCCCAGTTTTGTATCATACTACTTACTCACCTGGTCAATCTTTACAGTGTAGATTCTAGAAAAACAGTATTTTTAACTTGTTGAGGCATTTTCACCTGCAAAACTTTTATAAGCTAGCATTTATAAAATTAAAGGGACAGACCTGATTAGTTTAGTGTTTTCAATACCGTGGTGTTAAATATTTTTAATGTGAAGTTTCAAATTATTGATGCTTGATAATGGTGTCACTTGAGATTAACATTGTCTTCTCTTTAATTCCACCAACCAAATATGTATGTGTGTGTATATATAATATGTATTTGTGTGTTCTAAAATGAAATTCAAAATCATGCTGTGTGGATATGGCAGGGTGACAGTGGTATTGTGTAGTGTTTCCTAAAGCAGGCCTCTGAATTTTTGAAGTTTGTTCATCTTTCTTTGTGTTTTGATTCTCTGGGACTTGACAATATGGTGGCCAGAAATGTGGAAATTTTGGCAATGTGTAGCCTAATACATGATGTCAAACTTTAAAGGGCTTTAAAGATCTACTTTAAATCATATTTAGGATTCATTCACTGTACCAGTATTAGACAATACAGTTAGGAGGTGTGACCAAAGAGGATTCAGAGAACTATTACCTTCTCCAGTGTTCTGGTTTTGTGGACTTCTCTCTCTTCTTTTTAATGTGTCTGCTCCAGAGATCCATCAGGGCAGATACTTTCTTTTTTCTACCACTTCTATTGGTTTTAATGAAGTTAAAAATAAAGACAGCTAACATTTAAGTGCTTACCATTGTATCGTTCTAAGCTTTTACGTGTACTCATTCACATTATTTTGGCAGTAACTCTATGAGAAAGGTACTTATCCCTATAATGAAATGAATGCACAGACACATTTAGTAGTTTGTCCAGGTTCATTCAGCTAATAAGTGGGAAGCTGGGATTCAAACTCACACAGCCTGGATGCAAAGTTCATGCTCATAACCATTCATCTGAACTTCATCTTAAACTGAGATTACACTAGATTTACATCCTTATTAAATTATTAAATCCAATTTTGGTAAAACAACATTATCCACCATGTTAAACTGAGGACTTCTGTTTGAGTTTAACTGGTTTTGAAACTTTGTTTAATTTGTAAACTTGTTTTGGTTTCATGTTTGTATAAAAGCTATAAAGAGGTTATACTTATGTTTGTATATTTACAATTAAAATACAAAAATAAATGAATAGTTAGAGTAGTTCTCAATTTTTTTTCCTTTAAAAGTTTCCAAAGAAATATTGCTTATGTTTTTTCAAATACAAATTTATTTAATTGGAGGTTAGTTACTTTACAATATTGTATTGGTTTTGCCATACATCAACATGAATCCGCCATAGGTGTACATGTGTTCCCCTTCCTGAACCCCCCTCCCTCCTCCCTCCCCGTACCATCCCTCTGGGTTGTCCCAGTGCACCAGCCCCAAGCATCCAGTATCCTGCATTGAACCTGGACTGGCGATTCGTTTCATGTATGATATTATACATGTTTCAATGCCATTCTCCCAAATCGTCCCACCCTCTCCCTCTCCCACAGAGTCCAAAAGACTGTTCCATACATCTGTGTCTCTTTTGCTGTCTCGCATACAGGGTTATCATTATCATCTTTCTAAATTCCATATATATGCATTAGTACACTGTATTGGTGTTTTTCTTTCTGGCTTACTTGACTCTGTATAATCGGCTCCCGTTTCATCCACCTCATTAGAACTATTCAAATGTATTCTTTATAGTGGCTGAGTAATACTCCATTGTGTATGTGTACCACAGCTTTCTTATCCATTCGTCTGCTGATGGACATCTAGGTTGCTTCCATGTCCTGGCTGTTATAAACAGTGCTGCAATGAACATTGCTAATGTTTAAGAAACACTTGACTGTGACAAAGTCAGCCTGACAAGGTCAGCCTCTTAATATGGTATTGTTATTATTTTGTCACTAAGTCCCATCTGACTCTTTGTGGCTTGGTGGACTGTAGCCCTCCAGGATCCTTTGTCCATGGGCTTTCTCAGGCAGGAATACTGAAGTGGATTGTTATTTCCTTCTCCAGAGGCTCTTCCTGACCCAGGGATAGAACCCACATCTCCTGCTTGGCAAGCATATCTTTACCACTGAGCCACTTGGGAAGCCCTTTAATTTGGTATAGAGCTCCTTAAAAAGATATACTCCTTATCCATGTCTTTGGTTGATTTCTTACCATTTCAGTAACTTTTCACTATACTTCCAGAACACTAAATTCCACTCAAGTGTCTTGCCTCATCTGCAGCCCTTGCATAGATTATCTTTTCTTATCCCACTCCTAACGCTGTCTTAGATCAGGTGGCTCTCCTAGGAAGACTGGCACAGTCTACCTTCAGTGCTTCCCTGAGCTTGGTTGGTGACCTGCTTTTTTGATACCCCAAAATGTGCACCCTTCTATTATTTTACCCCCCAAATTGTTTTCATAATTTTTGTACCTCTTTTCTGTTAGATTGATAACTCCCTGAGCAAAGGGATAGGTGCAGAATGAACAATTTAATTAAAGGTACTTGTACTGGCTAGGCTCAAGTGACTTCATTTTCCTGAAGCCACCATCTTTTTTCCCAGCTGACTCTTGGAGCTCCAAATTGAAACTACCTTTAGCTGTCACTAAAGGATTTAAAACTAGTTTGGGGAAACAGTTTACCACACAACATTATTCTCATATGCCTAGATGAATTTATCCTGCAATTAATCTTCTCTTTACCACATCCTTAATTTCTCCTTCTCTAGATAATGATTCCCATCAGCAAACAAACAGTTTATTGGACCTCATTTGTTAAAAATAATTCTGTCTTGACCATTTCTTGTCTACCTGCTGTTCTACTACCTAGCCACCTGTTTCCCTTTTTGTTTCCTTTTCATAGAAAACATTTTTTTTCAGTAGAATTGGTTCTAGTTATTTCCCCCTCTGCTGGTGCTGATTCAAGAGATGCTAATATGTTGGGAGACGTAAAATTTTTTCCAGGGCTCTTAAAGTGCTGTAAGTCAGGAAATGTCAGGAGCCAACAACAAAGTTACTGAATGAAACCCCTGAAGGTCAGCATTTCCTAATTGGAGGCAAAGGTCTCATTGGCAGGCTCAGACTTCCTATTTTTTCCTGATGAAATGCTTCTATGTCATGGGTTAGGGCTTCTTACAGTGCGGGTCAGAATGAGAATGGAAGGTTTGGAGACAAAGTAGGAGGAAATGGAAAAGGATTGTTGACTTATGTAGTACTCATGAAAATGTACTCCTTTGAATTGGGCTGGGAATGGTGTATCCTCTGGTCCCATGATTTTAATGCAGCCCATGATTTCCCTGAGATTTATGAAGATTCTGAAAGCCATACTGGGCTGTGTTTCTCTAAGTTACCTCAGGACCTCAGGGAAGTTATGGAAAGAGTTTGTCTTGGTAGCTATGATAGAAAATACAGTACTTCTCATATTTTGAATGCAGAACCTGATGTTCAAACTGCCCCCAAGGTACCATACTAGTAGATGCTAATGAATGTTAATTATCGGGATTTGAAACCCAGGTTTGATTCCATAGCATGTGCTCTTTCCACTATTTCATCTATAAAAGACGCATAAACACTTTTTAGCTAACTCTGAAGCTGCACTGTACAGCATAATAGCCACTAGCCCACTGCTTTTGAAATTAAAGTTTAATTTAAAAAATGAAACTAAATTTAAATTAAAAATTCAGCTCTTCAGTCCATTAGCCATATTTTTAGTACTCAACAACCACACATAACTTGAGCTACCATATTGGGAGGATATGGAACTTTTCTATCAAAAAGATCTATTAAGACAGCACTGCTTTCAAGACATTCCTTTTCCACAGAAGAATCTGACACTCCTACAATTCTGTTCTATTGGTACTGATCCTAATTGTAGAACCTTTGTTCTATATTTTTTTCTCATTATTCATTTTGACTGTCTTGGCATTATTTTTTTGCATAATTTCTCTTATACTTTGGGTTAGTCAGAATTCTCCTTTCACCTTTTAACCTATATTTTCTCTTTTCTCAAAATGGTCTGTTTTATATTAGCCTTGCCACTTCCACAAATTTGAATTGTTCCATGAGATGAATGTTGGCACTGTACTTTGTGCTTACCTGGCCAGCCCTTCAGGGATTCATCTACCAGATCGCTTTCTCCTCTTTGATATATTCATTTGGTTCTACTTCCTTAGCACTCCCTCCCCCCACCCACCATATTTATCTGCTCACTTTTGTTCAGTTCAGTCGCTCAGTCGTGTCCGACTCTTTGCGACCCCATGGACTGCAGCATGCCAGGCTTCCCTGTCCATCACCAACTCCCGGAGCTTACTCAAACTCATGTCCATCGAGTCGGTGATGCCATCCAGCCATCTCATCATCTGTTGTCCTCTTCTCTTCCTGCCTTCAATGCTTCCCAACATCAAAGGCTTTTCCATTTTCCAGTGAGTCGGTTCTTCGCATCAGGTGGCCAAAGTATTAGAGTTTTAGCTTCAATATCAGTCCTTCCGATGAATATTCAGGACTGATTTCCTTTACGATGGACAGGTTGGATCTCTTTGCAGTCCAAGGGACTCGCAAGAGTCTTCTCCAAAACCACAGTTCAAAAGTATCAATTCTTCAGCTCTCAGCTTTCTTTATAGTCCAACTCTCACATTCATGTATGACTACTGGAAAACCATAGCCTTGACTAGACGGACCTTTATTGGTGAAGATAATGTCTCTGCTTTTTAATATGCTGTTTAGGTTGGTCATAGCTTTTTTTCCAGGAAGTGTCTTTTAATTTCATGGCTGCAGTCACCATCTGCAGTGGTTTGGAGCCCCCCAAAATAAAGTCTCTCCTGTTCCCCATAAACAACATGAAAAGACTCCCTTTTAAATGTAACACTTTTCTTGTGTTTAATACTTGTTTATATATAAGTCTCTCTTAATCCGAGATGTCTGAATACTTGAAGTTCATACCTTTTGATTTGACTTCCTGGGAAACATAGAGATACTCTTTCTCTTTACATTGTGAATTTTCAGGGTTGAAAAGTTCTTTGACCTTTAAAATTATGACTCATAATTTTCTTAAACCAGTATTATTGGGTGATGCAATCCAGGCTGTAACTAAAATGAAGACTCCAGGGTCTTAATCCCTCAGCTTGTGTCATCAAGCTTTCAAATAGAGAAGTCTTGAGATCTAAGACTCTGTCTTTGCTTTCCCTCTGGTACGTGTGTCATAGTGCTAAGCATGGTAAGGGCTTCCCAGGTGGCTCAGAGGTAAGGAATCCGTCTGCCAATGCAGGAAACACAGGTTCGATCCCTGGGTTGGGAAGATCCCGTGGAGGAGGAAATGGCAACCCACCCCATTATTCTTGCCTGGGAAATCCCATGGACGGGGAGCCTGGCGAGCTACAGTCTATAGGATCTCAAAGAGTTGGATACGACTGAGCACCTGAACACGTGCACACGCACCAAGCATGTCATCTTGTGAATTCAGCAAATACAGCTATCTGTGTTAAAAAGGCGAGTTATATGGCTAACTGTCTCTTGTTGTTTTCTCCTGTTTTTGCTTTATTTAACCCAATATAGAGTGAGTAACATAATGCCTTTTAAATTTGATGAATTGTTATGCACCTAATTCAAATTTAGGGAGTACTAGATCTTCTTCCTTATAAATCTGTATAAATCAGTTGATATAAATATTCTTCTCATATCAACTGGTTTTGCTGTCAAAGGTGATTTGGGAACTTATAGCTGCAAACCTTTCTTGCCTTTTAAAATCTTCCACGCGACAGTGTTCTGCGTGTTTTGATATAGGAGCTTTTACACTTGAAATGATAGAAAAGCAAGGAAAGTATCCTCTTCAACTGGACTTGTGAGGCTTAAGCTTTGTTTTGTTTTCTTTTTCTTTCAGCACCTGTGTTGTGCAACTATACACAGGATTGATGGGGTGCAAAAGAGGCTGTCCTTTAGCACTTTAAAGAAGCTGGGCCAGTCTTCAAGTTGGCCCTTGAAAAGCAGGTATTCCCCTCGCTGCTGAATGGATGTGCTGGTAGCAGCTTGGGAATAAAGAACATCAGCAGAATTGGCCTGAGTGTTCACCTTCACTTGAGACACTTCACTCTCAGAGAAGAAGGAACTGTGTAGATGGTGTGACTGAGGGAGAAGATGTGTATGACCCAGCTCTTCCAGCTGCCTTGCAAAAGCATCAGGGGCCCTAGCAGATGGCAGATCAGGAGTCTAGTAGCTTTGCTTATAATTCCCCATAGAGCTGTGTGTATGTGTGTGTAAATATATACATTTGGTACATATATATTTATAGCATAGCTTTATATAATATATTTACATAGGTATCAAATATATACACATATGCATAAATAAATATAACAAAACTGTATATATTTATATAGTCCATATATAAATACATATAGTATATACATGGACTTCCCTGGTGGTTCAGATGGTGAAGAATCCACCTGCAATGCAAGAGACCCAGGTTCAATCCCTTGGTTGGGAAGATTCCCTGGAGAAGGGGATGGCAACCCACTCCAGTATTCTTGCCTGGGAAATCCCGTGGACAGAGGAGCCTGGTGGGATACTTAAATACACATTGTTTGTAAGTATATTTATTGTCTAGATCTGTTAATTTTTCTTTGATCAGTCTTGGGCTCGAGTTTTCTCGATTATGGAATCCTTGTTGTCTATTCACAGGGTAAACTTGAAGCCAGTGGTTTCCAAGTGCTAAGTGTCATCTGTTGCCTCTAAGCCATGTTGTGTTTCTCAATACTCCCTGAAGAGGTCAAACTTTTTTGCTACAACTTGTATTGGGTTGGTCAAAAAGTTTGTCTGAGTTTTCCCATAATGAACTTTTTTGGCCCACCCAATCTTTCAGTATAATGTTTTCTCCATGTCTCTGCCTTGAAGATTTTCCTCTCGGTTCTCTGATAGACTTTTACTCCTTTTTAGGATATGACTGAAACGTTGCCTTCTTGTTAAAGCCTTTCGGATTCCGTCAGGCCAGTGGCTGCTTCCCTTAAGCTCCCACAGTGCTTAGTTTATTCTGCTGTTGTAACACTTGGCACATATTGTAATTATCACTCTGTATGTCATCTCTCTGTCTGGTGAGCTTCTGGAGCAGAGGTTGTTTTTATTTCCTTACCATCTAGCACAGACCTAGACTTATCATCGGTTCTTGACTGAAAGAGTAAATGAATGAATAAAACATCCCACCTCACTGTTTGAAACATGCTTCAGTTCTTCCAACTGCCATTTCCTTTGTGCTGCTTTTCTTTATCCTCTTCCCTGTCACACGTTCATCTGTTCTACCTGGTAGATTTTAAAGCTTACGAAATATGTGTTTAAAGATTTAAAATATAGTGCCTTGAACTCCTTAGAGGAAAAGTCTATGAATAAATAATTAGACTCATTTCACATCAAAATCTAAAGTGTGAAAAACTGTTCGCTATCATTTGGTGCTTTATTCACGTGTATGGTAATCTAATGGCACATCCATTGTTATCACTGAACTACACTGAAATATTTTACTCTTGGGGCTTTTTCACCTGACAAAAGGAGGCTTTTTGAAAATGAAAAAGCATAGTTCCTGTCCCTGGTATGCTAAGGGGCAATTTATTAGTTTTGCAACGCATGGGTTAATATTACCATGTTTTATAGTGAACATTACCTGAGGAAATTGCTATTAATATCATGGCAGCATGTATGTATATAGGTCCTGTCATCTTTGGGGTATGTAAATCAGGAATGTTGCTGAAGAACTACTTAGCATTTTCTTGGGGGTGAAGTGCTTAGTTTTGGAATTTAATTGTAGGTTTTACATTTAAGCTGTTCAGTATTACTCTTATAAAGGTTCTATAAATTTCTTGCTTTGTAGTTTAACAGGTTTAGTCACTACAGTTGAAAGGCATCATCCTCATAATGAAGCCAGAAAAGAATAAAGGTTGATCATGCAGGGCTGGCTGGCTGTGACATTGAACAATAGAGCTTGACTTCTTCATGTCTGTTAAATTAGACTATGGGGTGTGCTTATCTTGCTGCAATGATATTGAATTGTAACAAGAAAATGTTATGTTGTGCAGCTCTGCAGAGGAAGGTGTGCATCTCCTCTCACTTTGCATGTATGGGGAAAGCTTTAAAATACTACTGAAGCTGCCTTGTGAGCCTAAAGTCTAATGGCACAGACTGGGCAGAATACTGAAATAAAAATAAAAAATTGCAAAGGTTTTTAAGTATCCTGTAAAGTTTTATCCAGTGCGGTCTTTTTTAAAGGACTGAGGGCAGCTCAGAAAACATATGCTAGAAAAATTCTATTTTGAAGAGGTCTTTGAAGAAGACAAATAATACAGCCGGAAGGAAAAGTAAGAGGATATTATGTTACATTGGTGACAGATTTATTCTAAACTTTTCTACATGTATACGTGATACAGTTCAACTCAAGTCTCTAAATATTAATGAAATACCTTCTGGGTTTCTAACACTGTGTTGGATATCATAGGAGGTTTTGAAAAAGTGTGTGATTCAATCATGCCCTGATGAATTTAGTATCTTTGAGGAGACAAAAATTAAATCGATGAAATAACTTCTTAGAATTGTCGATGTATGAATGACAGTATTGTAAGCTGTCAAGATCGTTTAAAATTTTGATTCTGTTATTATATGTATCATTCCCAGATGTGTCACATGAGCATTTGATAGGCATCCCTTTTATGTCTTAAGTCACTGTTAAAAATATGGAAGAGTCAAGGGCGAGGTTAGGAGCAAGAAAGAGTCTCTGACACTTCCCACGCTCATTCTTTGCAAATGTTTGTTGTCTTTTCTTGAACATTGCATTATCCTCTAAACATGTTTGAAGCACCCAGTTAATAATCTGTTACAGAATGTTATCATGAATGTTAAGCTACTTTTCAAGTTTTTATATATACTTATTTAACTCTTCCAAAAAATCACAATAGCATTTCTATAGTTCTGTTTGCTATTTCTCTCCCATTTGTCATAATTCTTTAGTTGATTCCAGAGGGGACTACAAATAGAAGTTTTAAATTTAGTTAGCATGGTGGAATATAGATTGCTCTGTCTGTAGAGTCAAACCTTCTTAAAGCAGCTACTAGGTCCCCTATTATTTCCTTACTTATCATAGCCTGCATTTTCTTCTTTATGCTGTTTATCTTTCTCTTCCTCTCTGAAGACCATTTTTCTTCCCAAAGAAGATTGGATTGAAGTAGAAGGTGAGAATTGAAGTAGCCGTATTTGATGTCCATCTCCTCTTCCTTCTTCCTTAATAACAGAAACAGAACTCAAGTTTTGTTTTGGACAAGAGTGCTCAGTAAAAATACTTATCTGTACACCCTTAGGGCTTGTGGGTATCCTTTTGATACATTCTGGCCAATGAAATGTTGGGAGAAGTTGCTGGATGGAATGTGTTACTTAGCTGGGGTGTGTGTGCAGGTGTGCACGCTCAGTTGCTTCAGTCATGCCGTACTCTTTGCAACCCCCATAGACTGTAGCCTGCCAAGGTCCTCTGTCCATGGAATTTTCCAGGCAAGGATACTAGAGCTAGTTGCCATTTCCTACTCCAGGGGACCTTCCTGACCAAGGATTAAATCTGCATCTCATGCCTCCTGCATTGGCAGGCAGATTCTTTACCATGGAGCCACCTGGGAAGCCCATTAGTCAGCTGATACTGCATAACAAATATCCCAAAGCTTAATGGCTTAAAAAACTGATAAATGTGTATTGTCGCACCATTTTGGGGGTCAGCAACTCAAGAGAGCTGATTTTACTCTCTGTGTGATTTGGCTTAGGGTCTCATGAAGTTGCAGTCAAGATATCTGTGGGCCTGTGGTCATCTCTGAAGATTTAACTTGGAGGGTCTTTTAACCATTATGTTTTATTGCTTAATAATAGTAGTAATAATAAAATATCACCTACCCTAGTAAAGTAACTCTGAAATGTATTGAGTGTATTGGCCACTATTATAGGCCAAATGCTATTGTGAATTTCAAAATGTTGATTAGAATTAAGTCACTATTTATAGTCCCATTCATTGATTTCTCTACTTTTGAAGTATTAGAATACTTTAAATCCTCCCTTGTTCCTATAACTTGCTTTCTTTTCTTGAACTTTCATTATCTCTCTTGAGAAAGACGTCCTTCTTCTCCATCTGACCAAATAGCTATTGCATACTCTCACAATTTAACCCCAAATAAACAAAAAATAGTACAAGATAATACAAAATTAAGTGTTAAATTATTATCCAAAGTCAAATCTTCCAAACAAGGGCTACATATGTTAGGAATGTGAAAGAGGAGAGTGAAAAAGTTGGCTTAAAACTAAACATTGAGAAAACTAAGATCATGGCGTCTGGTCCTATTGTTGTAGGAAGGAGGACCCTTTCCAGGGCTTGAAACCAGGCTCTTGTCCAATACTCAGAAATGAATTGTCCAAGGAGACACATGTGCTGACAAAGCAAGAGATTTTATTGGAAAAGGGCGCCTGGCTGGAGAGCAGCAGGGTAAGGGAACCCAGGAGAACAGCTGTCACATGGCTTGCAGTCTCTGGTTTCATGGTGATGGGATTAGTTTCTGGGTTGTCTTTAGCCAATCATTCTGACTCAGAGTCCTTCCTGGTGGTACATATCTTGGTACACCTGATGGTACACACCATCAGCCAAGATGGATGCCAGAGGGAAGGATTCTGGGAGGTGGTCGGACAGGTGGTGTCTCCTTTTGAGCTTTCCTGAACTTTTCTGGTTGGTGGAGGCTTGTTAGTTCCCTGTTCCTTACCAGGACCTCCTGTCGTAAAACAACTCACACAAATGGTTACTATCCTGCCTGGTCAGGGTGGGCGGTTTCAATCAGTGTGCTTCCCCTAACACTATCACATCATGGCAAATAGATGGGGAAACAAGGAAACAGTGACAGACTTTATTTTTTTGGGTTCCAAAATCTCTGCGGATGGTGACTCCAGCCAAATTAAAAGATGCTTTCTCCTTGGAAGAAAAGTTATGACCAACCTAGACAGCATATTAAAATGCAGAGGCATTACTTTGCCAACAAAGATTCATCTAGTCAAAGCTATGGTTTTTCCAGTAGTCATGTGTGGATGTGAGAGTTGAACCATAAAGAAAGCTGTGCACTGAAGAATTGGTGCTTTTGAACTGTGGTGTTGGAGAAGACTCTTGAGAGTCCCTTGGACTGCAAGGAGATCCAACCTGTCCATCCTAAAGGAGATCAGTCCTGAATACTCATTGGAAGGACTGATACTGAAACTAAAACTCCAATACTTTGGCCACCTGATGCAAAGAACTGACTCATTGGAAAAGAGCCTGATGCTGGGAGAATTGAAGACAGGAGGAGAAGGGGACAACAGAGGATGAGATGCTTGGATGGCATCACCGACTCAAAGGACGTGAGTTTGAGTAAACTCCGGGAGTTGGTGATGGACAGGGAGGCCTGGTATGCTGCAGTCTATGGGGTTGCAAAGAGTTGGATACGAATGAGCAAGTGAATTGAACTGAACTGATGTTAGGAATGAGAGACATCAATAATGGCTACAGACCTGGAAAGACATGTCATTGAGTGAAGAGAAGACTAATTGAAATATGACTAACCCCAAAGCAAGAGTTACTTGGATGATGATAAATAAACTAAAGAAAGAATGTAGCTTTGAGACAAGAAGTTGTTTCAGTTCAGTTCAGTCGCTCAGTCATGTCCAACTCTTTGCGACCCCATGAATTGCAGCATGCCAGGCCTCCCTGTCCATCACCAACTCCCGGAGTTCACCCAAACTCATGTCCATTGAGTCGGTGATGGATCCAGCCATCTCATCCTCTGTCATCCCCTTCTCCTCCTGCCCCCAATCCCTCCCAGCATCAGAGTCTTTTCCAATGAGTCAACTCTTCGCATGAGGTAGCCAAAGTACTGGAGTTTCAGCTTTAGCATTATTTCTTCCAAAGAACACCCAGGGCTGATCTCCTTTAGAATGGACTGGTTGGATGTCCTTGCAGTCCAAGGGACTCTCAAGAGTCTTCTCCAACACCACAGTTCAAAAGCATCAATTCTTTGGTGCTCAGCTTTCTCCACAGTCCAACTCTCACATCCATACATGACCACAGGAAAAACCATAGCCTTGACTAGACGGACCTTTGTTGGCAAAGGAATGTCTCTGCTTTTGAATATGCTATCTAGATTGGTCATAAATTTCCTTCCAAGGAGTAAGCGTCTTTTCATTTCATGGCTGCAGTCACCATCTGCAGTGATTTTGGAGCCCCCCAAAATAAAGTCTGACACTGTGTCCACTGTTTTCCCATCTATTTCCCATGAAATGATGGGACCAGATGCCATGATCTTCATTTTCTGAATGTTGAGCTTTAAGCCAACTTTTTCACTGTCCAATTTCACTTTCATCAAGAGGCTTTTAGTTCCTCTTCACTTTCTGCCATAAGGGTGGTGTCATCTGCATATCTGAGGTTATTGATATTTCTCCTGGCAATCTTGATTCCAGCTTGTGCTTCTTCCAGCCCAGTGTTTCTCATGACGTACTCTGCATATAAGTTAAATAAGCAAGGTGACAATATGCAGCCTTGACGTACTTCTTTTCCTATTTGGAACCAGTCTGTTGTTCCATGTCCAGTTCTAACTGTTGCTTCCTGACCTGCATATAGGTTTCTCAAGAGATAGGTCAGGTGGTCTGGTCTTCCCATCTCTTTCAGAATTTTCCACAGTATATTGTGATCCACACTGTCAAAGGCTTTGGCATAGTCAATAAAGCAGAAATAGATGTTTTCTGGAACTCTCTTCCTTTTCCCATGATCCAGTGGATGTTGGCAATTTGATCTCTGGTTCCTCTGCCTTTTCTAAAACCAGCTTGAACATCTGGAAGGTCACGGTTCACGTATTGCTGAAGCCTGGCTTGGAGAATTTTGAGCATTACTTTACTAGCGTGTGAGATGAGTGCAATTTTGCAGTACTTTGAGCATTCTTTGGCATTGCCTTTCTTTGGGATTGGAATGAAAACTGACCTTTTCCAGT
The DNA here is from genome assembly GCF_016772045.2 of Ovis aries. Taxonomy (NCBI): domain Eukaryota; kingdom Metazoa; phylum Chordata; class Mammalia; order Artiodactyla; family Bovidae; genus Ovis; species Ovis aries. Next base: position 79,870,580 of record NC_056056.1, on the reverse strand, counting down.
CCTGTGGCCACTGCTGAGTTTTCCAAATTTGCTGGCATATTGACTGCAGCACTATCACAGCATCGTCTTTCAGGATTTGAAACAGCTCCACTGGAATTCCATCACCTCCACTAGCTTTGTTCGTAGTGATGCTTTCTAAGGCCCACTTGACTTCACATTCCAGGATGTCTGGCTCTAGATTAGTGATCACACCATCGTGATTATCTGGGTCATGAAGATCTTTTTTGTACAGTTCTTCTGTGTATTCTTGCCACCTCTTCTTAATGTCTTCTGCTTCTGTTAGGTCCAGACCATTTCTGTCCTTTATCGAGCCCATCTTTGCATGAAATGTTCCCTTGGTATCTCTGATTTTCTTGAAGAGATCTCTAGTCTTTCCCATTCTGTTGTTTTCCTCTATTTCTTTGCACTGATCCCTGAGGAAGGCTTCTTATCTCTTCTTGCTATTCTCTGGAACTCTGCATTCAGATGCTTATATCTTTCCTTTTGTCCTTTGCTTTTCACCTCTCTTCTTTTCACAGCTATTTGTAGGCCCTCCTCAGACAGCCATTTTGCTTTTTTGCATTTCTTTTCCATGGGGATGTTCTTGATCCCTGTCTCCTGTACAGTGTCATGAACCTCATTCCATAGTTCATCAGGCACTCTATCTATCAGATCTAGTCCCTTAAATCTATTTCTCACTTCCACTGTATAATCATAAGGAATTTGATTTATGTCATACCTGAATGGTCTGAATGGTCTAGTGGTTTTTCCTCCTTTTTTCAATTTAAGTCTGAATTTGGCAATAAGGAGCTCATGATCTGAGCCACAGTGAGCTCCCGGTCTTGTTTTTGCTGTCTGTATAGAGCTTCTCCATCTTTGGCTGCAAAGAATATAATCAGTCTGATTTTGGTGTTGACCATCTGATGATGTCCATGTGTAGAGTCTTCTCTTGTGTTGTTGGAAGAGGGTGTTTGCTATGACCAGCGTTCTCTTGGCAAAACTCTATTAGCCTTTGCCCTGCTTCATTCCACATTCCAAGACCAAATTTGCCTGTTACTCCAGGTGTTTCTTGACATCTTTTTTGGGTGTTAATTTTAAAAGGTCTTGTAGGTCTTCATAGAACCGTTCAACTTGAGCTTCTTCAGTGTTACTGGTTGGGGCATAGACTTGGATTACTGTGATATTGAATGGTTTGCCTTGGAAACGAACAGATATCATTGTCATTTTTGAGATTGCATCCAAGTACTGCATTTCAGTGAAGAGGAACTAAAAAGCCTCTTGATGAAAGTGAAAGAGGACAGTGAAAAAGTTGGCTTAAAGCTCAACATTCAGAAAACGAAGATCATGGCATCTGGTCCCATCACTTCATGGGAAATAGATGGGGAAACAGTGGAAACATTGTCAGACTTTATTTTGGGGGGCTCCAAAATCCCTGCAGATGGTGACTGCAGCTATGAAATTAAAAGATGCTTACTCCTTGGAAGAAAAGTTATGACCAACCTAGATAGCATATTCAAAAGCAGAGACATTCCTTTGCCAACAAAGGTCCGTCTAGTCAAGGCTATGGTTTTTCCAGTGGTCATGCATGAATGTGAGAGTTGGACTGTGAAGAAAGCTGAGTGCTGAAGAATTGATGCTTTTGAACTGTGGTGTTGGAGAAGACTTGAGAGTCCCTTGGACTGCAAGGAGATCCAACGAGTCCATTCTGAAGGAGATCAGCCCTGGGTGTTCTTTGGAAGGAATGATGCTAAAGCTGAAACTCCAGTACTTTGGCCACCTCATGCGAAGAGTTGATTCATTGGAAAAGACTCTGATGCTGGGAGGGATTGCAGGCAGAGGATGAGATGGCTGGATGACATCACCGACTCGATGGACATGAGTTTGGGTGAACTCCGGGAGTTGGTGATGGACAAGGAGGCCTGGCATGCTGCAATTCATGGGGTCGCAAAGAGTCGTACACGGCTGAGTGACTGAACTGAATGGTCTGGTCTAGTGGTTTTCCCTACTTCCTTCAATTTATGTCTGAATTTGGCTATAAGGAGTTCATGATCTGAGCTGAAATTTTTGCTGAATTACAAATAAGAACTATGAACTATGAATAGTTCATATAGACTTCTCTTCCTTTCAGCAATATTTCTCCCATATATACAAATAGGTAAACCTGTAAAGGTACTGAAGAGGCTGCCAAGTATAGCATCTAACTGGCATTATAGCTAGGATTGGGGATGATGTGAGACATCCTTAGCAGGATGTGAAACAGCACCTGAGGTCTTGACTGACATTAAATAGCTCATTCCTCTGCACACTCTGTTCTCTGCCTGATGATTGAAAAAGTCTAAATCAGCCTTCTTGGGATCCTAATCTCATGGGAGGTGGTGTTTACTGGAGGAGACAAGGTCTTGGTAATATGATTCATCAAAAGTTGGTTTTGTGTTTGATTTGCAAATGTTTGGTCAGGTAAACTTCTTTGTTGAAAGGTTGCAGGATCTGTATCCAGCACCAGGGAAGTCCCAACAAAAGTTTATAGAATGTTTATTATATGTCAGGTTCAATTGTGTTGATTACTTTTTCTAGGAGTCTCCTTGACTTGTTCTTTCCCTCATGTTCTCAACCATTTCAGTAACCTAAGTTCCCACCCAGTGGCTGTCTTCTACTTGTCTTCTGCCACTTGCATCCTATGTGTTGCCATGGGCTGGTGACACCAAATCCTTACACCTTGGTCCAGACCAAGGCCTTTCATCAATCACAGTCTTTGCTCTACTGTTTGATACTCTGCATTCTAACCACAAGGAATTATGGCCACACCGGTGTCTTTACCTTCATTGTCATACATAGCGATGATTTCCACACCTGGGCTTTTGTTCATTCTTTTTTCACTTTAGCATTTGTGAAAGCAGTCTTTTCTTAGTTACCTAGGTGTCGTTTTCCTAATGTTATATCCTGAAAAGTGAAAAATTTTGGTGTATTGAACCATTTAAGGCAAGGGTAGATAATTTTTATCTTTTTAAAATTTGTATTTTTATTTACTGCATGTTTAACCCATCTAGATATTACCTTGTTGTAGAAACATAGACCTCAGAATTGGAAAAAACTTCAGAGCTTAGAGTACACCTTCCTTCCTTAATTTTCAGATAAGGAAACCTGAGATTCAGAATGGTTAAGAGGTTTGGCCTAGAGCATTTGATTAATAAGTAGGAAGAGTAAGATTAAAACCCACGTTTTATAACTCATTGAGTGTGCTTTGTGCTAGAAAAATTAATCCCTTTAATTCTTCTCTTATTTTATGCATCTTATTGTATAATACCCAAGATGTGAGCTGTATTTCTACTTTCCACCCATATTCATTATATCAGTGCCATGCAGTAGTTTTGGATAAATAAAGTTGGAAGTGATTTAATTGTCATGTAGATATATGTGAATATATCAGTCGTAATAGGATAGGTCACATTCAATAACAGACAACGCACCCTCCTAACTTCAGTGGCTCACAACACCAAAATTTCTTTCATGTTACATGTTTATCTTGGGTTTATTATGGCTTTGTTCCATGTTGTCTTCAATCTAGGACCCAGGATGACGAAGCAAATCTGAAACCAACTGTAGGAGACAAAGTGAAATATGTACATACGGGGTCTCACCAGGGAAATTTACGTGACAAAGGTTGTTGCCAGTAGGGAGGAAAAGCAGAATCATTCTGCCGGTAGGGGCAGCAAATAATTTTGAAAAATAAAGAAATATCTACTGTGACCTTGAGTAATGAGTAACATACATTTCAGTTTATGGCACACACACTATCAGTGGTCCCTGCATGGTCACTTTGTCTTTTGTATTTGTTTGTTTTAATGTATTCTTATAAAATGCACACTGTTGTTTTGGGATATGTATTCTGAATTTCTGTAATGGGTATTATAGGAAGATTATATACTGTTTCTTGATGTTTTTCATTCAACATCATGTTAATATTGTAAGATTTATCCATATTGCTGCATGTTTATCCAGTTTGTTGCATCTGGTGAATACACAGTATTTCATAAACATCCACCACACTTTGTCCACTCCCCTAGATTGCCTTTAATTCTCCACTTCAGTAAATGATGCCATGTGAGAGTTTCTTTGAACTATACACTCAGGCGTAGGATATATAATTAAGTATCGCTGTGTCAATATTTTCACTTTTCAGAACTATGAACTCTTGATGTTACTGCTGCTGCTGCTAAGTCGCTTCAGTCGTGTCTGACTCCTTGCGATCCCATAGATGGAAGCCTACCAGGCTCCCCTATCCCTGAGATTCTCCAGGCAAGAACACTGGAGTGGGTTTCCATTTCCTTCTCCAGTGCATGAAAGTGAAAAGTGAAAATGAAGTCGCTCAGCCGTGTCCGACTGTTAGCAACCCCATGGACTGCAGCCTAGCAGGCTCCTCCATCCATGGGATTTTCCAGGCAACGGTACTGGAGCAGGGTGCCATTGCTTTCTCCGCTTGATGTTACTAGAGTTTAGCAACTTTATATCTTAGAAATCAGTGTTATTAATTCTGTAAGTCAATCAAGTGCATCCATCTGAGAATGCACATTTAACTAATGTGACTTATAATTCACAACTATAAAGAGATTTTTCACTAATGTTGATCTATAAGCATGTGTTATAAACTGTTGTTCTCAGGCACTATTTTATATTGACATAAAACCTAGCCATAAATGGATAAACAAGATGTGGTGTGTTTTTCAGCTGTGAAAAAGGAGTAACTTACTGATACATGATACAGTGCAACAAACCTCAAAAACATTATGCTGAGTATAAGAAACTAATCACAATAACCCATATATTTTATGATACCATTTATATGGACTATTCAGAGCAGGCAAATCCATCGAGACAGAAAGTAGATTAACAGTTGCCTCTGGCAGAGGACTAGGAAGTGAGTGCCAAATGATATGGAGTTTCTTTTGGGGGGATGAAACTGTTCTAAAATTGCTTGTGGTGATGGTTGCACAACTCTATTAATATATGCAAAACCATTGAGGTGTACACTTTAAATGGGTGAATTTTACTTTAACAATGTTTATTATTAATGTTTAATAATGTAAATTATACTTTAATAATGTTTTTTTTAAAAAGAGAGCCAAACATGTCAATTGGATCATTTTCCAAGAAGCAGATTGGAAATGAGTTCAATGTGAGCCCTTAGTTTCATTCTTCCTTTGTGTAAAGAGTAGAGGAAATTTTTCTCCTCCTGTGGGAACCTGAAGGGAAAGAATCAGGACAGTTGTATCCCTGAGCTCTAACCTCAAGTTGTTAGAAAATAAACCCAGGCATGTTATTGATATTTAAACTAATAATCTCTGCGCTGATATACCTTCCACCGCTGATCTTTTGTTTAACTGTTTCCAGTTATGTTCAGGACAGTTTCACTTATGACCCACCACTGGTTCTCTTCTCCAATGCTGAATTTCCGCTCTACCTTCAGTTTTTATATCTCAATATTTAGAAAACTTGGCACATCTTTTCTCATTTCTAGATCCAATTTTTTATCATGTTGTCTTAAAATAATTTTCAAAATAGGCCTCCTTTTATTCATAGGGCTTGACCCTGCCTCAAAGGAGAGAATTTTCAAAATTTTAGTGAAGAGGATTGTCAGATTTGTGCTGATTATAATGGTTTAAAAACAGCAAGGAAATTGTTTCTTTCAACAGAATTTACAAATATCTGATGTAACACTTTTGTGAATAAAACTGGAAGAAGTTCTGATTTTCACTTTTTCATGTCATCTCATAGTCACCATAACATTTGTGTTTGTCAAATCTGATAGTTTTTAAGTAAAGTATCAAAATCCTTGATAACTTAGAGGTGCTCAAGTGACTTGAATGCTTCAGCTTGAGATGGGTCAGCTTTTGGGGTCAAGTTGTGAAGAGAAAGCCATCACACACACTTCATCAACACTGTGGAATGAGAGACCAGTGCATTTACTGAGCAGTGGATTTCCAGTGAGCATATAAACTAATTGGTGGATGAACATGCCCCAGGAGCAATGATTTTAAGGTCATAGCAGGCTCAGTGAATAATGCTGACTTACACTGCATCTCACTGATAGCTGATCTTACCAATGAACAGTTTGGAGGCATTCAAGCCTGAACTCTCTTCCATGTGCCTTGAATGGCATGTCAGCGGTCACTGTTTTTGACATCCTTTGTATTTGTCCAGTCAGCTCTAAATCTTTAGGTTGGGCTTCAGAGTACTCAGGAAAGAAAAGAGAAGCAATTATTTTCAGTCATTGAGTTTTGGAGATCTTAGCGTTAATTATGCCAAACACTGTTGGTTCATCAACAAATAAAAATGTTAAAAGGCGGTATGAAGCATTCCAAACTTGTTTAGTTGTAGTTTATAGTGATTAAGAATATCTTGTATACACTAACATTTTTAGATACACTTTTACCCATGCATACTCATGTATAGCTTCAAAAACATATGTTCAAATTAAAGCTTTTTTCAACTTTAGAGGATAAATGGTGAAATGTTGATTCACTTTTAATTAGCATATACTTTTTTATCATTTGGAAAAGGGAGAATAAAAAGTACAATTCACTTTTTTTGTGTGGAGCCCAGAATAATTTGCGGTATGTAAAATATTTCAATAAAACAAAATCACAAAGGTCTAGCTATAGTAGTAATAAAAAAATTACTTTAAATATTGGGCTTTGATTTGAGGAGTTTTCTCCCATTTAATTTATAAATGATTATTTGAGCATTAAAAATGTTCTTTACCTATTGTATTTCAATCCCTGTGCTCTCTGACCTGTTGAAGTTTTGCAGGAAGTGCCCAATCAAAGGATTTGAGGAAGCAGTACTCTTCATTCTTTGCAAGTGTTCATCTGAGAAAATGAAAGTTAGAGATTAAGCTGGTTTCTTGCTAGTGACTCAAGTTTTAAAACTTATTGCCCATTTAAATAATATAAGTGAAAAACAGAAAGAATGTAAATTCCTTGCATCTCCTGGAGTCTTATGTGTGTTCATGAAAAAATATTTATGTTGTAGCCGAAGAAGCACATTTAGTTCCTGGAGAGAGTACCATGGCTGGTATTCTTTTGTTGAAATAGAGATTTGAAATAGAATAGTTGTTTTTCATAACATACGTGTTATTATATTAGATATAGTGTTGAATTAAAATAGTTTTAGTTTCTTATTAATGAAACTAATGATTAGAAAAATCATTACCCTAATTCTCATTTTGTAACTCAAAAACAAAAGATTTTTGTTTCTTGGAGATCCTTATTCTTTCCAAGTGATAGAATATGTTCTACTGTTACTGTCGTATCTTGCTTTTCATATTGAGATATGATAATGTCAAAATCTAACATCGAATTAATTTAGATTCAGCAGTCTCTACTAAGACAAAACAAAATCATAGTTTTTAAAAATGCAAATGGTCATTTGTGAAATTGTAGCTGGAATCAAAAGCAGTAACTGTTATCCTTATAGGTTTATTATTCAGTAAAGCATTATACTCTTTTTGCTATTCTTCATTTGATTTATTCCAATGAAATATGTTTGCCTTTTATTAAAAATTTCTGTTTCAGATGGATATATATATAATTAAAACATTACACAAAATATAATGATAGCATCTAGATGGTGGGTATGTGGATCTTCCCTGTAAAATTCTTTCACGTTTGCTACATATTTGAAATTTTTCATAATAAAATTTTTGGGAAAAGCTTTCTATTTCGACTGAGTGTCATGGCCAAACAGCCAGAAAAATTTTAATTTTGAAAAATATATAAATATTTTAGTTTTTCTTTTAAAGCAATGCAGATAGAATATAATTTATGATTGTAATAACACATATTTAGTCAGTTAACAAAACACAAAACTGATTCTTAATTATAAATCTGTTCACTGTATCCCATTCATATTTGGTTGGTGATTGAAAAAGCTAATTTGAACATTTTTAATTGAATCAAGGCAGTTGCATCAAAAGTAGATTTTTAGCTGGAATCTCTTTTCCATATTTTTAAAGGAACTGTGATGAGATAAAGTATTTGGAGAGTCTTAGGAATAAGATGTAGATGTGTATGAGGACCCGAGTTAGTTTAATACAGAATAAATTTTCTTCCCAGTTTTTTCCAACGTACCTTGGAGTGTAAAGAGTATTGTTAAATCATCTTTATTATTAATTAAGCTTTTAACTAGGCTCAGTGCTCATTATCTCAGATCTTAGAATATTTTGTTCTTAAAGTAAGTAAATACTTTAAAAAAGTAAGGTGTGTCTTCTGGGTGTTTTCTTTTTGTTTTCATTCAGTGGTTTGCCGCATGTACACCTGACACATTGGTAATTCATAGCAGCGATGCTGAAATGGAGTGTATGTATTGTATATGTCCACCCCAGCCCCTTTATTTTAACACTCTTAAAAAAAAATTGCTACTGTTACTGACCTACAATCTTTTCCCGGCAGACTTGCCTTACAAAGTTTAATCTTGCTGAAACACTGAAGTTTATTTTACCTTCACCAACAGTGGAGTCTATGAGTTTGCAAGTCATTATGCCTTTTATTTTCCATGCAGGAATCCAGAGATGATTTTTTTTAAGTAAAATTTATTTTTAATGTCATGAGTATTCTCTCTTCTCATGAGACTCATCTAGTAGCTTCTGTTTACCAATGAAAATAGATTTGTGAAAAAAAAAAACAAACCATTAACCTGGTCCTTGCATTCATTAGATGTATTTACAAGTCATCTGTGATCAGTTTAGTTACCATCTCTTTGATATCCTGAAGCTGTTATTGCATGCTTTTGGGGTTGTGATATCATGCTGTGGAAAAATGGTTCAGCTGTGGGGTTTATGGGCTTTTTTATAGGTGTTCACAATATCCTGTACTAAATTATATGGTGAATTATTATACATTAGCTAGTTAAAAAGATGTTTAATTGATTTGCTATGCTAAGATGTCAAAGACTATATGCTGCAGGAATGATGCTTCCAGTTAACAACCTATCATGTATTCATGGAGACGACAATGCTTGCTCACATATTGGCAGTATTATCTAATTTGGTGTGCCCTGTGTTGTAATTCAATAATCTAGTATTAAAAATAGATATGGCTATAGGGAGTAAAACCACATACAAACCCAACACACATGTGCAGGCTTATTTATGCTCATGTATATATTCAATGAGTTTTTTGTCTTACCTGCTATTAATGCTTGCACTAGTGAGTCATAAATGGAAAATATGTATTAGCTTCAAGGTAAAATAAAATAGATTTTGATTTAGTTCAAGTGAACCATCTCATTTAAAATTAGCCTAGGGGTCTTGTAAAGAATGCAAGCAATCTAAACATACTAATGCACATTGCCCAATTGCTTCTGTGTATGATACAGGTTCAGTGCGGTAGTGCTTTGACAGCCCATTACTGAATGTAATGAACAGCTATTTTTAAACAGAAGAAATTCAGGTTGACAGCTTGGCAATGAAATTCAGCTAGTGGGATAATTTTTGTCATCTTTAGTATAGAGAATGGATTCATTTTGGTTTAAGGAAATTTGTATCATGTAGTTTATAGAGGACACGTTTTTATTAAAAGGTAATTCTGTTGTCCAGTTTAGGGGGCAGATGTTACTGTTAGAGTATAGAATTCACTTTTAATGCATATTTTAATGAATTGCTGACACATCATCTCTAGAACCTAGGTTTAAAATAAAATTTCCTTTCTTTTCTTTCCTGCCATGGGTGAAATAGTCAGTCTGGTAAGATGACTGAAAGAGTGCCTGTAAAAGGTGATTTTCAGTGCTGCTTTTTATTTTTTCAGAGTTTAAAAGAAGTAGCTTTTTAGAAATAAGGAAGTCTTTGGAAATGGACATAAGGCTGGAGGCAGTGTTGTCTTAATGGAAGTAAAACTTAGAATAGCATGGAGGGAAAGAAGGATAATATCTGGCTGACTGTATATTTTAGAGAAATTCTTTTACCAAGGATAAGGGGATGGTAACATCTGGTTTTGACAACTCTTAAAAAGTTGGAGAGGATTGCTCTTCAATTCTTAAATAAAATAGGTATATTTTAAACTCAGATCATAAAATATAAGTGGGTAAGTGACTGAATTACTTCATCTTTTCCTGTTTAGAGCAAAATTTGTCTGAGAAATTTAATTGCCTTTTTTTTTTTAAAGTGCAGCTAATTATCAGGGATTTTCAAATAGAAATTTTAGGTTCAACATTGAGGACTTGTATTAAATGTAGCTTGGAAAAAAAATACAAACAACAAAGTAGCAATACATTATTCAGTGAATTTGGGGTGAATTAAATAAGTAAATTGAACCCTTGACGTAAAATGGGCCAGTCATGTTTCTGGCCCAGTCAATAAAAGAACCTCGGTCTGTAGCAGTGGTGGAAATTTTAAAAAATTTGTCAGAGTCATCCCTTCCAAATATATTCCCAGAAACCTCCATTCATGAGTCTTCCTCACTCTTCCATGCTTCCAGGGACTCCTTGTTGTGCTTGTTGTGTTGTTAGGTCTCCACGGGGGTAGCACCTGAGTGCTATCTTTGCTTAGGGACTGTGCATTAAATTTTGAACATAAAGCAAGTCATCTTTAATAGCCAGTAGACTTTTCTATTCCTGATCTATTTTCCCTTATTTTACTCATCTCTTCAAAACCATAAGGGCCGCAAATATAATATAGCAACTGTGTACAAGTCAAGCATTTTTAGAGAGGCTTTGCTGTTAGGTCACTACTGTATTCTTTAGAATTGTATTATCTCAGTGAATCAAAAGTATTTCTTGACATGAAAGAATTGGTGCACCTCAATAAACATTTAAACCCAGAGAGGATATTGTTCATACAGCAGAATCTAGCTTATTTCTTAGCAACAGTGCTGTTAGTTTATATCCTGAACTTTCGGCTCTTGATTTTGTTGTGAAGTGACCCCCTTGAAATCTTAGTTTATCCATTCATAGAGAACATGTATGAGGCAAAAGGGCATTATCATATTAGCCCTGCTTCTTACTGGCATCATGGGATGCTAGCTCAAGTGTCTGAAAGTATATTTTTACTTTCTTGACCGTAGAAAAATTTGAAAAGGCACACAGGTACGCAGGTGTTGAGTTAATAAAACAGTTTATCCCATTTGGTGTTATTGTTCATGGGGAGGAAACCATTGGCAAAGTGAAAACAGGGCCAGTGATACTAAAACCAAACCTGGAGATACATTGTTTAGAAGAAGGTAACTTTGAAGATAAATAGGATAAAAAGTCAATTGTAATCCCAATAAATGCTTTCTATATTATCTTGCTTCATTTTCCATCTATTCACCATTTAAACTGTATTTTCAGGTCTAGGCAGTGCAGGAAAAGGAGAAGAAATCGTGTACTCATAGAGGACTTGAGGAAAATAGGATATGGCAGTGGTTTGCAAGATACTGAGAGGGTTTCCAACCCAATTATCATCCATTGCAACTGAAAGAATTTAATGGGATATGGTCCAATGAAACAAACCCGTTGAAACGTTCATGTAGTAAACTCAAAGTGTCTTTTTTTCCCCCCTCTTCTTTTTCTTTTTTTGGCTGCACTGTGCAGCATGTGGGATTCTAGTACCCCAGCCAGGGATTGAACCAATACCATCTGCATTGAAAGACAAAGTCTTAACCACTGGGCACCCAGGGAAGTCCAAACTTAAGTACCCTGAGAATGACTGTTAAGAAACCTGTCTGGAGCCTGACAGCCTGGGCTTGAACGTCATCACTTAACTAACTATGTAACTTTGACCAAGTTATTTAACTATGCCACAGTTTCCTTAAGATGATAAAAAAGAAATCCACCTCCCAGGTTAACTATAAGAATCAAGTGAGTTAAACATTTAAAGTTCTTAGAACAATGCTTGACATTTAGAAAGCGCTTAATACATGAAATCTATTGTTGTTTCAGGATTCATTTCTACTTATACTTACATTTTAATAATTTTTTAAAATAATTTCAGAATGTTATAGCTGGAATACTCCTTGTTAAAGACCTGAGTCTTTAATTAAAGGTTAAAGTTATCAGGAATCCTAAGTTTGGAAAAGGAAAGTCAAAGTAAGAACTCAGTTTAATTTGACTAATATTTATCAACCGCAAATATTGAGCATGGGGTGAGACTTATAAAATGTTAAAATCATGGCTTCTATCAGCCAGTTCAGTTTAGTCACTCAGTAATGTCCGACTCTTCGCAACCCCATGGACTGCAGCACACCAGGCTTCCCTGTCCATCACCAACTCCCAGAGATGGCTCAAACTCGTGTCCATCGAGTTGGTGATGCCATCCAACCATCTGATCCTGTTTTCCCCTTCTCCTCCTGCCTTCAGTCTTTCCCAGCATCAGGGTCTTTTCCAATGAGTCAGTTCTTCTCTTCAGGTGGCCAAAGTATTGGAACTTCAGCTTCAGCATCAGTCCTTCCAATGAATATTCAGGACTGATCTCCTTTAGGATGGACAGGTTGAATCTCCTTGCAGTCCAAGGGACTATCAAGAGTCTTCTCCAACACCACAGTTCAAAAGCATCCATTCTTCAGCGCTCACCTTTCTTTATAGTCCAGCTCTCACATCCATACATGACTACTGGAAAAACCATAGCTTTGACTAGATGGACCTTTGCTGGCAAAGTAATGTGTCTGCATTTTAATATGCTGTCTAGGTTGGTCATAGCTTTTCTTCCAAGGAGCAAGTGTCTTTTAATTTCATGGCTGGAGTCACCATCCGCAGTGATTTTGGAGCCCAAGAAAATAAAGTTTCTCAGTGTTTCCATTGTTTCCCCATCTATTTGGCATGAAGTGATGGGACTGAATGCCATGATCTTCGTTTTTTGAATGTTGAGTTTTAAGCCAACTTTTCACTTTCATCAAGAGGCTCTTTAGTTCTTCGCTTTCTGCCATAAGGGTCGTGTCATCTGCGTATCTGAGGTTACTTCTGTCCTTCTAGTAAACTCCTTGAGAATAGAGGACATGCTATATTTTGCCTATCTTTTTAACCTAAATTGTACCTTGTATTATTCAAATAGTTGTTCAGTGAAAGATCAGTTCTAGTATATTGCTATTAATAATACATATTAGACACTTGATAAATATAACTTGAATAAAAGGATATGTGACTCTGTGTGTTTATGAAAGTAAGTGTTCACTATTTTTACTACCACTGGAGAACTTAAATGACAATAGAAGAGTTTTAGGTTAGGTGTAATAAGAAGCACCCTAACTATAGGTTTGGGAAACCATCTAGTCCTTTACTAAGAGAAATAACAGAATCTATGTAAATTATAAAAAGTAGATTACAAGTTGATGTTTAACTATTTACTGTAGGAGAATATTTAGATCTTTTTTGAGAGACCATCAAGCCCTCTTACCCTCTAATTCTCAAATTTATTAGAATGAAAAGATTTAACTATAACAAACTTTACCTTTTCCACATGTCATTTCTTTTAGAGGAAACCCACTAGAGGAAAGTGAAAGAAATTACCACCAATAACTCCCCTCCCCCCCTTTTAAAGTGGTAAATATGCCTGGGGAGAAGGGCCTCATAAGAAAAAATAGTTTGGTGAGGCAGCCTACCTTCCTTGTCTTCATGATCTTAACTACAATTGGAGCTGAAATCCTCAAACTAAATATTTTTATTTTCCTTCTTCTCTGAGAGATCAGTAATCAGTTATCCTATTTTTCTATTTTGGTACTCCTCTTTCTCCAGCCCAAGTGTGTTTTATACAAAACTAGTGTCTGGGATACTATCTGTAACTCATTCAAGCAAGTTTCTGTGCTGTATTGTTAGAATAAATTCTTTTTAAAATACTTTGTGAAATACAGAATTCATAAGAATTATTGCTTTAGGTTGCAGCTACAGTGATACTGATCAACATTCATGATAAAGACAGTTGAATGTGATTATGTATTTATGTTTGTATGTATGTATATTTTGAGTCGGTAGTATACTCATATGATTCAAAGTTCAAAGTGTACAAAAGGGTATGTACTGTGAAAGGTCTCCTTCCCATCCCTGGCCTTTGTCAACCCAGTTCCTCTCCCTAGAGGCAACCACAATTACTAGTTTCTTTTGTATCCTTCAAGAGTCATTTTCTGGGGCTTTCCCAATGGCTCAGATGGTAAAGAATCTGCCTGCTATGTGGGAGACCTGGGTTCAATCCCTGGGTCAGGAAGATCCCTTGGAGAAGGGAATGGCAACCCATTCCAGTATTCTTGCCTAGAGAATTCCATGGAGAGAGGAGCCTGGCAGGCTACAGTCCGTGGGGTCGCAAAGAGTCGGGCACAACTGAGCAACTAAGTACATCACAGAGTCATTTTCTACACACAAACAAAAAACATATGATTGGCTGTATTTTTATATACTTAAAAATGGAGATGACTTTCCTTTTGTAAATTTGTCACTTTCTGAAAAACCAATAGATGAAAACCAAAGAAGGCTAAGAGCTTCTTTGGCGAGTATCAAGTTGCCTTAGGTCATATGTCTTAAAAGTGCCTGGTGTGTAAGAGTATCTGAAAAGAGATAAATAAAGAGAGAAACCAAAGATGGATCACATGGCCTCAGTAATCGTTTGCCTCTTGAAAATTTTTATTCTCTAGACAGAAACTCCTGTAAAATAGAAAATCGGTAAAATAGATTTTACAAATTTGAATAGCTAGTTCCTCCATGATTTATAGAAGGATAAGATAACAGAGTCTCTTTGGAAACTAACTGCAAACCTCAAGATTTTCTTGAAAGCGTAGAGCAGCATGCACAAGGGGTATTATGGGTGTGCCCAGCTTTGGAGTCAGATTTATCTGACTTTGGAGACTAGAATGAGGACCTAGTAGCTTTGTGACCTTTAGCCAGTGCCAGAGTCACCTCCTGACACTGTAAATTGGGAGTAATCAAACTGATTACTCCCTTGTGGTGCATTTCAGAGGATTAAATGAGAAAATGTAAGAAAAATAATGTTTGACACAAAGTAAATACTCAATAAGTATTAGCTTCATTCTTTACCAATCTATTTAAGACTAAAAGGTTACTTTCAGTGGATTGTGTGTTTAGTCTTAACTCTGTTTCTCATTTAAAAATAGCATTTAGAAAGAAATTTTTGATGATTGATCTTCCCTGGTGGCTCAAATGGTAAAGAACCTGCCTGCAGTGCAGGAAACTCGAGTTTGATCCTTGGGTTAGGAAGATCCCCTGGAGAAGGAAGTGGCAACTCACTCTAGTATTCTTGCCTGGAGAATTCCACAAACAGAGGAGTCTGGTGGGCTACAGTCCATGGGGTCACAAAAAGTTGGGCTTGACTGAATGACTTTCAGTTTCAGTTTAGATGATCATTTTGCATGTATCAGAATTTTTTTTTAACCCAAGAACCAACTTTTGTATAGTGCTTTAACAGTTTACAAACTTTAGCTTCCTGTTCTCTTCCTAATCTCTCACTAAAGGAGATGAGAGAAATTGATAAAGGGAGATTACATATGAAGATATCTCTAACAATATTTAATAGATTAATTTATTTAAAATATTTTCTTCCTTTTCACCCTAATAGTAGTAGTACGTTTCCAAAGGCTGCAGCAGTGGACATGAAGAGCCAGCTAGATGGGATACAAGACTCAGATTAGGTTTTAACTTCCCAAGTACAACAGCAAGACAAATAATGAGGCAAAAATATCACTGAATTTTAAGTGACAGTTAAGTGAATTGAAAATTCATCAACTTTTGGAATTTTAATAACACTAACTGTGGGATCTGAGCTAGACACTTCACCTTTGTTGTCCTTAGATTACTTCTAAATTAAAAAAAAATTAAGAATAGTACTCTTTTCCTATTCTCTCAGAATTATACCTGTACGTACTATGTAAATTTATAAAAAATAGTTTTGAAGACCAGCTTTACAATTTCAGTGATTATTGTATATTCAAAACAGCTACAGAAGTACTTTATTTTCATTTTAAAGATTTACAATTAAAGTGATTTTTATGTATACCTCAAATGTCTGATTATATACAAACCCATTACAGGGTTTATGCACACATTAAATCCCTTCTTATTATGGTTTTTTTTACACATTAAATGCCTAGTTGTTATAGATTGTTGTTTTTCTTGTTATGGTTAAATGTAATACTTCCCTAGTGATGAAATGTATTATTATTAGGAACATTTATTTTTGTGTGTGTTCAGTATTTTATAAGAGAAAGTATTTAAACAGCAAAGACATAGCTGTTATGAAATTTACTTATTTTTTTATAAATAGCTTTCAGCAGAAATCAAAGCAGTGCTTTAAAATTACAGTTTAAAAAAAATCATTTAATCATCACACTCCTTGTTGGCTAATAGGGTCCTAAGTGATTTTCCACCCCCCTCCGCAATAGGGCATTCTTGATCTGCTCATTAAGTGGACCTAAGAGTCCTAGTATATTTTATGTTAGCAAGCCTTGATAGCAAAATGCTGAAAGTTCAGGGGGCATTTGTCATCTTTCTCACAAATTCATTTAAGTACCAGTCTTGCTGGAGCCTTAACCGGGGCAGACAACCATACAAATGACTTGAGATAAAATGAAAATAATGGACTGAGCTGGGTTCTGGGGATGGTAGTTATGCTGAACACACATCAATAAGCTTCGAGTGTTATTCTATGCTAATGCAAGCCTGATGGATCAGCTTTCTCTTTTAGCCTGGAGGACCATTAAGCTCTGGAAGCTGGGTCAAATTGATAGAGTCTGCAAATACAGCCCATCGGTTAGCAGCAGTAGTTAACTGACTGTGATTCCTAATGTGCGAAACTAACATTGCTTAAAAACCCTCTATGATCAGTACATAGATCAGAAAGAAGATAATAGATTCTGTTTTAATTTACATAATCAAAGTTTCTCATTTTTCCACCTATAGATAACATGAGAGAAAAAAAAACAGCTGTGACTACTTCCATTATGTTGTTAATCTTGAATCACAGCAAATAATTTCCATAAAAATGTAAATAACTTGTTTCAAAAGAAAAGAGGATAATTGAAAGATTTTCTGTGTTATTTCTTTGGAATTAAACAGTAGGCACAGTTATGCGGGTTTGGTAATGAGGATCTTGGGGCTTGGAAAAGTAAAAAGTTTTGAAAAAAATTGTAAGTCTTTTTAGTGATTTGGTTCAAACACTAAAACTTGCTTCCTGTGGTAAGTCAGATTTCTTTTAACGCATGAGCTTTGAAATAATAGATGTAAATTAATATTATAACCAAAATGACAAGAGCGTGAACATTTTCTTTTTCTAAAAGAAGAGAAAACGATCTAGTTTGTTTACAACAGAAATTAAAATGTGCAACAGGGAATTAAAATGTAAAGAATGGAGAAACGCTTTACTTTTATGGAGCACAAATGCTGAGAAGACTCTGGTATTATAGGAAAGAGCATCTACTCACACCACTCTTACTCCTTACTATTTGAGTCTAAATGTACTACAACTGTGGAGAACAGTCCTGTTTTTGACTAATAATTATTTTAATATATAATATGTTAAGTTCTATAGTTTTCACTTGAAGATACTGGCTTTGCAGACTTACCAAAAGCATTTAGTTCAAATTCTTATGTGGTCGACATTTTTGTGAAATAAGAACTCTTTTTGTTCATTCATTTAAAAAACATCTATTTCGGGCAGTGTCTTGTACACTGGTGGTGTGGTTGTCCTCTTGGAACTTTGTTTTTTTTTTTAAATAGGGACAAAAATAGCAAACAAGTAGACAAAGATGTGATGTCAGATGGTTCTTAAAGGGAACTTTTCTATCTGGGAATCCATTTTGACCATGTTTCTGCCAGATAGACTCAGATATCAAATACAATGCTGTTTTTTCAACCCAAGATTTCTAGACTGCTTCAAAATTTTTTGAAAGTAAAGAAAATAAGTATATTTTTGGTAAAGGAGAATTAAGTGCTTTTGTGTACCTTGTAATCCAGACTGATGCTTCTATGAAGAATTTTTTGAAATTCTTTGTGTATGACTTTTTCCCCCTGGAGTGCTTAATATGTGTGCTAGCTTTCCTTAAGCATTTTACTCATTTATTAATTTATTTTGAAAACTCTAAGAGGAGATATTAGTATTATCCCTAGGTGAGGAAGTTGAGGCAAAGAATGTTGAATAACTTGCCAGAAGTTGTATAGCTGGTAAATGGGGTGAAGAGGGATTAACCTACATAGGTTGGCTCCAGAGTCAACGTTCTTTGTGGAGTTTGCTCAGCGTTGAAATGTTCTTTTGAGGAATTTGTGAGGGAGAAAGTGGTCTTCCTGTCCCATTCCTCCACCATCTTAGGACCGCCCCCCCAGAGTCAACGTTCTTAATCACTATTAGTCTATGGCAATGCTAAGAAATTTTTTTAGCTGAGGATATGTTTCTGTATGAAAATGCTAGTTCTGGGAGAGCAGGAGATGTTTCTATTTTGTTGCAAACTCTCTTCTTGCACTTAGCACTGAACCTGCGCTATAGAGTGTGCCCAATAAATATTGGTTGAATGAATGAATGTAAATGAGCATTGTTTGTTTATACCCCAAATAATATTCCATATCAAATTCTTTTAAAATTTTATTTTACTGTGTACAGTTTTCTGGTGCCGTAAGTATATGCCTGGAGTGTATAATCCAGCACTAGTTAGAATGACTTTGTGATCATTTACTATTAAGGATGAAGCCAAAAGTCCTTGGTCTTGCTCATTTCCATACCCTGTCTATCCTAGGTATGTGGAATTTCTCAGTGGATTATATCAAAATGAGCTCATATTGTATCCTTGTGTAATACTTTCTATACCTATGTTCTGAAAGTGTTACTCATTTTCAGTATATGAGCACTTTCCTTCTGAAAATGATATTACTAATACATAGAATGTAATCTGGCTTCCAAAATGTTTCAAATAAGATAGAGTAGCAGAGACTTCCATATCTTCATGTCCTATTCTGTTTCCTTTCCCCCTGCCTGTGTTTTCGGAGGAGCCAATAACTTTATTTTGTAAGTATTAAATTGATACATGGTTGAATGAATGGAAGGTTTCTCATATTCCATGGTTTCTTTTAAAAACAAAAATAAAACAGAAACAGTTTAAAAATATAATACATATATTCATATTGAATTTTGAACAATAACAAATAGGATAAATAATAAAGTAAAAGTAAATCATTTTCATCACTCAGTATAGTGCATGTTCTCATCATTTAAAGCTACTAATTCTGCTAATATTTTGGTAATTATTCTTCCAGACAGTTGGAATACTTAGGTACTTATGACTTTAAATAAATTAAAATTATTTAATTTATTTATTAAATTAAATTAAATTGGCAAATAAGTTGCTGATTTTGTGTATCATTAGATAACCTTCAGTATTTTCACTGAACAATATAGGTTTTAGGTTTTATTCATAGCATGAACACTATATGAACATTGTTATTTTAAAGAACTTGTTAACATTATTGTTTGGATTTATCATTCTTTTATTGGATTCCTAATAATAGACCTAAATTCCTTTCTTCCTCTTATTTTTGGCATTGCAAAGAAAACTACAGTGAATACACATACACACACTTAAATTGTTGCTGGATCAAATATTTTATTTTGTGTATCATTGTAGTTATTGATAAGAAGTGTCTGTGTGCAAGAGAAATAGTGTATGACTGAATAGAAATATAACTTAGGTATGAATTTCTTTTTTAAATGCCTAAGACTCTTGAGAGTCCCTTGGACTGCAAGGAGATCCAACCAGTCCATTCTGAAGAAGATCAGCCCTGGGTGTTCTTTGAAAGGAATGATGCTAAAGCTGAAACTCCAGTACTTTGGCCACCTCATGCGAAGAGTTGACTCATTGGAGAAGACTCTGATGCTAGGAGGGATTGGGGGCAGGAGGAGAAGGGGACGACAGAGGATGAGATGGCTGGATGGCATCACTGACTCAATGGACGTGAATCTGAGTGAACTCCGGGAGTTGGTGATGGACGGGGAGGCCTGGCGTGCTGTGATTCATGGGGTTGCAAAGAGTTGGACACGACTGAGCGACTGAACTGAACTGAACTGAACTGAAGTTCTTTTAATCTATATATTTGCCCCAATCTCCTTTATCTTTCCCCTTTCAATTTGTTGAAGAAACTGAAATGTGAAATCTACTTGTCCTGTACATTTTCCTATAGAGTCTGAATTTTACTAATTACATGCCCAGGTTATCATTTAACCTGAACCTCTATCTTCTGTATTTCCTATAAATTAATAGATCTCCTCCTTTCCTTCCCTTATTTTTTTTTGTTCCTTCCTTCCTTTCCTTTCTTCCTGCCTCTTTTCCCTGCCTCCCTCCCACCCTTCTTTCTTCCTTTCTTTCTCGCTCTTCTGTTTCATTTTTTCTCCTTCATAGATAGTGTTATTCTCTTGTGCCAGGAAGCAGACAGTCTGGTTGAATGTCTTATTGTAATGTTCACATTCTTGACCAGTGCCACCAGTTCTTATGTTATTGTCTTTCCAGTCATTTGAGTTGTTATTCCAGTTCCTAGATTTGCATAACAAACGACTTCAAAACTTAATGGCTTAGAATGACATCAGCAAGGTGGCAGGATAGGAAACTACAAATGTTAGTTTTCACAGAGACAGTGATTTAACACATTATACTGTACCAAAAAGCCTTTATAGAGGACTCCAGAAACCAGTTAGGATGTTGCCATACACAGGCAAACTCAAAGGCAAAAATAGCTATATTGAAATAAGTAAGAAAAACTTTCAGCCATGTCAGCCCTTCTTCCCAAGCTGACATAGCTCAGAATCAAAGGAGGAAAAGCCCAACTTACGGCTTCTCTATTTGGAGAGAGGAAGAGTGGAATGTACCTCTGAGTTCTGGCTTTTTGTGGGCTGCCTCAGTGACTAGTTTCTATCTCAGCTGACTCTAAGTATTGATCAAATTGGAACATCTTGGTGCCGAGGAGCCACAGAGTGCAAAAGAGAGAGCTCAGTGGTTCGTTACAGTGCCAGTGGACCTGTAGTATTACAGATAGACACCAGAGGGAGCAAGAGACAAGCTTCTGAAAAAGAAAATGGCAAAGCTCTCTAATTGGGAAAAGACACATACAAAACCAAAGAAGACACATCCCGGTGAAAAGTTTGAGAGGCCCCCAGAATCTCTAGCTGGATTGATTCTTGATTATCTTTTCCGTACCAAGCCAGCCCATAAATGCTGGGAGAGGTGGCTGTTGTTTCAAATGCCTAATTCACAACAAAAGGTAACAAAGCACATGAATAAACAGGGAAGCATGGCCTATGTGACTCAAATCAAAGGAACAAAATATATCTCCTTAAATTGATTATAAAGAAATGGAGATTTATGGATTACATGACAAAGAATTCAAAATATATTAAAGAAGTTCAGTGTGCTACAAACAAATGTAAACCACCAAATGAAATCAGAGAAACAATGCATGAACAAAATGAGAATATCATCAAAGAGATAAAACTATGAAAGGTAACCAAATAGAATTCAGGAACTGAAGAATATGATAACTGAACTGAAAATTTCACTAGAGGGGAATCAAGAGCAGACCTGATCAAGCAGAAGAAAGAATCAGTGAACTTAAAGACAGGTCATTTGAAATTATCAGGTCAGAGAACAAAAAGAAAAAAGAATATAGAGACATGAAGAAAGCCTAAGAGACTTATGGGGCACCATCAAATAGATCAGTATCTGTATTATTGCAGTGTCAGAAGGAGAAGAGAGAGAGACTGGGGCAGAAAGCTTATTCAAGAAATAGTAGCTGAAAACACCCCAAATCTGAGGAAGAAAGTAAACACATATGTTCAGGAGATTTAAAAGACTTCAACTAAGATGAAAACAAAGTGGCCAACACTGAGACACGTTATAATTGTCAGAAATGAAAGAGAGAATCTTGAATGCAAGAGAAAAATCACTTATCCACATATAAGGGAGCTCCCTTAACATCAACAGATTTCTCAGCAAAAACCTTACAGGCCAGAAGGCAGTAGGATGATGTATCTAAAGTGCTGAAAGAAAAAAATAATTGTCAACGAAGAATACTGTATCTGGTAAAACTGTACTTCAGGAATAATGGAGATAACAAAAACTGACATTGTTAATCACCACAAGGCCTGCTTTGCAAGAATTGTTAAAACATGTCCTTCAAGTTGAAATGAAAGAATGCTAGACTGCAACACAAAAGCATGTGAAGATATAAACCTCTCTCAGATAGTTATACAGATACAGAATCCTGTAGTATGGTAATGGGTATATAAATAACTTTTAAGTATAGAATCTGAAAAGTAAAAGCAAAAATAATTATAAAACTTTGTTGATGGGTACAAAATATAGAAGACGAATTTATAACATCAATTACATAAAGTGAGGGAAGTAGGGTTTTTGTATGTGTTCAAAGTTATTAGTTTAAAATAAATTGTTATAAAGTGTTTTATGTAATCTCTCTGCTAAACACAAAGAAAATATCTGTAGGAGATGCACAAATGGAGAACTGAATCAGTGTGTCACCACAAAAACAGTGAACCACAAAGGAAATCAAGAAGAGCGGAAGAGAGGAAGAAAGTGACTATGAAACAGACGGAAAACAGCCAACAAAATGGCAGTAGAAAGTCATTCCCTATCAATAATTACGTGGAAGTAGATTAAATTCCTGAATCAAAAGACAGGGTAGGCAGTAGTCTGTCTCATCTTCAGTCGCCTATTCTCCGGTCGGCCCTTTCTGGCTCTCCAGCAGGACCTGTCTGTGACGTGGCAGTGTCCACGCTCCGTTCCCTTCTGTTGTACGTTGTCATTCATGGAGATGCCTTGTCAAACTAGCTTTGTTGTAACTGTGTCTATGGGTTTTGGTTTTTCTACTTAACTTATGCTGCTAACTGCTACTGCTAAGTCACTTCACTGTCCGACTCTGTGAGACCCCATAGATGGTAGCCCACCAGGCTCCCCTGTTCCTGGGATTCTCGAACACTGGAGTGGGTTGCCATTTCCTTTTCCAATGTATGAAAGCAAAAAGTGAAAGTGAAATCTCTCAGTCATGTCCAACCCTCAGCGACCCCATGGACTGCAGCCCTCCAGGCTCCTCCGTCCATGGGATTTTCCAGGCAAGAGTACTGGAGTAGGTTGCCATTGCCTTCTCTGACTACTGTTCTGAATTAAGAAATTGAAAATTGAATTTTGCTATTGTTATTAAAATAACATCCAGAAAAAATATATCTATTTTTATAGTATATATGCATGTGTTTTCCCTTCTATCAACAATCTTAGGTATTAACTCTCTTTTGAAATTGTCAATTGGCAAAAATAAGACCTTATTGAATTTTTATTTATACCTTATTGATTACTTAACCCCTTTTCCTATATTGATAATCTACTTGATTTTTTCAATTGTGAATTATTTTATTTCCCAACTGCTGTGTTTTTTAAAATTAATTTTGAAGATCTCTGTGAATAATAGGGATTCTAACCTTTTTCTTGTCATGTTTTGATATTTATTCCTTACCTGTTTGCCTTTCAGAATGAAATTTTTTTTAAGATTGTATATATTTAAATGTATCAGTATTTTCTGTTATTATTCCCTATGACATGAAATGGTAATAACACATTATTAAGTTACCTAAATTACATATGAAATGCTTTAATTCAGTGAAATTTAAAGATTAACCAAAATATGAATCTTGCAAATTCCTGCACCATTAAGCTTTGAAAATTGTTGAGAGAATAAAAAATGAACAAAGTCATATTTAAGTTTAAAGTAATGAGCAATAACCAGGAACAATTAGCTATCCTAAACTAAGGCAATAATTAAAAGTAGGAATTCCATCTCAAGGAATTGAGATGTTATGAATGATACATGTAAATAGAGTACTTGAAGTATAGAGTACAGGAGAGGTTAGTGAGATAAATGGGAATTAGTTTAGCTGATACACACTTATACATATTTATACACTCATATATATACATGTACTTATGCATACATATATATGTGTATATGTATGTCTGTGATCTAATGAATAGAAAGTAAAAAGAATATGTACTTATATAAGGCATGTATGTATATATATATACATATATACAAATATATATGGTAGATATTTGAGTGTTTGTTAGGTATTATAGATCCTCAAAGTAAGGGGATCAGTTGGGTAATAAGTAAGAAAGCTAATATGTATATAATGTTTGCTCTGTAGGTAGCCATTGTATTTTCACTTTTTTTAAAAGTAAACTTTACAGTAACCCTGTGTAGTAGATATTATTGTCCCCATTTTTAGGCATTGGGAAAATAAATTGACATATTAGAAAGAATATGGACTTTGGAGTCAGGTAGTTAGAGGGAGTAAGCTTAACCACTGAATAGCTGTATGATTTTGGTTAAACCATTCCTATCTGAGTTTTGGATTTCTCAGGTGTAAAAAGGAGATAAAAATAGTGCCTTATTTCAAGGGATTGTTGTGAAGATTTTCAGAGGAATTATTTATGATTTTTCCAAAAATAATAAACAATCCTATTCTGATTAGTGGGCTTCCCTTGTGGCTCAGCTGGTAAAGAATCCGCCTGCAGTGCGGGAGACCTGGGTTTGATCCCTGGGTTGGGAAGATCCCCTGGAGAAGGGAAAGGCTACCCACTTCTGGCCTGGAGAATTCCATGGACTGTATAGTCCATGGGGTTGCAAAGAGTTGGACGCAACTGAGTGACTTTTGCTTTCACTTTCACTATTCATTCCAACTAGTACATGAAATTTGCCTTTGAAGTTCATTTGAATGGTTATTTTCATGTTATAAAGATTAAATGAGATAATGTATATGAAGTGGGTACTACAGTAGTCATTTAATAACTGGTAGTTATTACTACTGTTGTTGTGAGGCTCAATCTAATAACATGTCCAGGGCTTGAACTGTGTATCAGCCTTCAGATATACCATCTAAAAAATTTATAACATAAATATTCCATATCCCTTCTTTCGTTTTAACAAATATTTGTAGATGCTGATATAAGCCAGACCCTGAGGATACAAAAATGTAAGATATGCTTCTTGTCATGTAGGAGCTACAGATGGTTGAGAAGACAGACAGGTGTAAGAAAGAACAGATTGCTTTTTTGAAATTACTCAGCTCAGAAAACAGTATTGGATTCTGTGTTTTTATAGATGTCTGTTCTCCAGATAAAACAAGTAATGTTTTGACGACATTAAATGTTGGAATCAAAAAATAAAATATATTTACTTATATATCTTTATTGTTGTTGTTTAGTTGCCAAGTTGTGTCCAACTCTTCTGTGACCCCATGGACTGTAGCCCTCATGGCTCCCTCTCTCCATAAGATTCTCCAGGCGAAAACTCCAGGGGATCTCCCCCACCCAGGGATGGAACATGCCTGGGCTGCATTTGCAGGTGGATTCTTCACCGCTGAGCCACCAGGGAGGCCCATACATTTATCACCTCGTTACTACCTTGTATTTTCCCTAGCTGCTTTTACGTCTGTCAGCATATCCTTCCTACTTCTGCTGAGATAGATGTGTGTGACCAGTCCTTTTTAGTTACCATCATGAGAAATGAACCGGAGGAGAGGAAAGATGGTGACGAAGCTGACTTAGCGTTTACTCTTGGAAAGGAGTGTGTCTGAATGGATAGCTCTACTATCGTGCTTCTTTTAATCCCTCTTGGATTTGGAGGAAAGGGGCAGAGGAATATTTCTACTGGGGAAATGGTGGTTGAATTGCCTCATAGTATTGAGTATATCCTCCCATCAATTATTACTAAAAAGAAAACCGTACACATGGATTGTTACTGGCCAAAGTATGTTTTTACGGGCATTTCCTTTCAGTTTCACTTTAAGAAAAATTATAGGCCTTGTGTTAAGAAGCCAAACAGTTTATATAATTAAAACCTCATTAGTATATTTTACATTTTATTTATCAAAATTCTAATAATCTGTTTTAAAAATTAAGCATTGGATCACTATTAAATCTAAATAAATAATTCCATTATTGGACAAGGATCATAGTGGTAGGTTATATAGCAAAACTTGTTTTTTTATAGAAAGCACTGTGTTTAGTATATTTTATAAATAATTCCATAAAGCAGTTTACATTTTAAAATGTAGATTTAAAGACTTTAAATGTGAATCACTGTACCGTATACCTGTAACTTATATATTGTACATCAACTTCAATAAAAACTTAAATAAAATATAAGGAATAAAAAAGTGTGTTGAGAGAAAAATATCTAGAGAAAATTTAAGTTATATACAACAAATTCCATTTGATAGGAAATAACCACATTCTAGACAAAGAAATGTTTCTATCTCATGATTTTACTGTGTGTGGAATTTTTTTAGTAGTTTCTCTAAGGTTACAAAATATAAAAACAACCCTCTGTCCTTGGGCAGTTTACAGTTTAATATGGGATAAGTAACCTCTGTGGTTGAAACCTGAATGACAACAGCTAAAACAATTTGTGAAGAGAAATTCCAACTACCCAAAAGGTGGTAGACTGGCTGGAATCATAGTCTTCTGCCTCTGTGGCTGATTTTTGGTTAATGGAGTACCCATCATTAATCTGTGCCCTCCTTTTCAAATGCCCTTCAACCAGCAAACTGTAACCAATTGTTCTATTTAGTGATTATCCATCAGGCACCATCCAAACTGCATAATGCAAAGCAGCAATTCCATAAATTCTAGCCCAGGCTATCTGTCTGGGCTATAAGCCGAGGCTTATCGTACAGGG
Source organism: Ovis aries (assembly GCF_016772045.2). Taxonomy (NCBI): domain Eukaryota; kingdom Metazoa; phylum Chordata; class Mammalia; order Artiodactyla; family Bovidae; genus Ovis; species Ovis aries. The sequence goes on along the minus strand of NC_056056.1, from coordinate 79,843,913 downwards.
CAAAAATAAGAATGATCAGTTTGGAACTCCCATTAGTTTTATCGCATCATACATGGTTTACGAGCATCAGGAATTGTAAAATATCTCTTGAACTTAATAGAAATTTTGAGTACAAAATGATAAACATAGAGAAAACTATTCATATGCTAGAGTAATTAAAAGGATACATATACATATATAACCAGGTCGATGTATTTTTTTGCTATTTAATTTCTATATGTCTATCAACCTAACTAGATCTCAGATCACTAAGATGGTGACTGTTTTGTATTCAAATTCAGCAAACAACTGTGCTGAGTATATTTCCTGATTTTTCTCACCTGTCTAAGCAAAGTGCTTCTCCTCTGTATTCCAAATAGCATTATATGTTATTTCTATCAATTGCATTGATACCACCATAGATGCATTGAAACACTCTCTATTGCAATGCCCTATTTCCACATTTCTTCTCTTACATTGCCAAAATATAAGCTCCTCAAACTAGTAAACTTGCTTTAGTCAGTACCTGGTACATAAAAGGCTATATGTAAACTGAATATTTATAAACAACATAGACACTCAGTGTGAAATACTGGCCAGGCACAAGAGTGTTAAGACCTAAGAAAGTGATGGATGTGATTCAGGACTGTTATTGTTATTTGAACAAAGCTGATTCTAGTATTTACCAAAAATATATAATTGAAAGAGCCAAAATGTAATCTTTCTATAGCATGTGGTGTTAGTTGGTATCTATCATGTTCTTCTGTATCCCTTTGAACATTTAGTAAATTTTATTAATATCTGATTTAAGCTTTAAAAGGGATAAATGAAGGCTTACAAAAAGAAAGTCTTGGCAAATAGTAGGAACTTGTTATTTTGGATAAAGGAATAAAAGACTGGCCTTATTTTTAAAGTAGGAGTTTGTAAACATAGATAACAATAGGTAGGATTTGGGGAGAGAATCAACTGGTGTTTTCCCAAAGCAGAGCTAGCAGCATCTGGTGTATATTACAAGAATGACCCCCAAAGAGAAGAAGCCTGTTGGATAGTCCATTATTTTCAAGGGCATTTCATTCAAAAAACCTCATGCATGATCTCATTTTCATTCTGATTTACTAGAAGCATATGGTGGGCCATATCAATAGTACCCTTCAAATCAAAATGCATCATCATTTAGGAATTTCTGAAGGGGAAGTAGTCTGTGATCATCAGCACACCTACCTATGTCCCTTGGAACTGAAGGTTTAGGATATCCTTCAAAACCTATTCTTTTGTTTCTTATTATATAATGAATGGTGACTGAAATAGTGTTGTATTTGATTTTTGTGTAAAATAGAATTAAATCACCGTGTTTTTAAAAAAAAAAAAACCAATGAGGGAATTCCCTAGTGGTCTGTGGTTAAGCCCTGGAGAAGGAAATGGCAACCCATTCCAGTATTTTTGCCTGGAGAATCCCATGGGCAGGGAAGCCTGGCAGGCTACAGTCCATGGGGTCACAAGAGTCGGGCATGACTTAGAGACTAAACCAACCAACCAGTGGTTAAACTTCAACTTCCACTGCAGGGTGTGGGTTCTATTCCTGGTCGGGGTCCTATGATCCCACATGCTGCACGGTGTGGCCAAAAATGATTTAAAATATTTTTAAAAGGAATGAGATGACTTTACTTTATGGTTAAAAAAAGGCTTCCTCTTAATATATATTATTTAAGATCTCTAAAATGCCTTTTGTCCTCAGGGTAACACTATAATTCTTTGGTGCTTGAGTTGCAATTTAATATTTCACCTACAAAGAAAATTACAGTTTTTAAACTGTTTATTGCAAGTGCTTTCACAATGAAGACACTGTAAAAGTGATAAAGGTATATGTTGGGAAAAAAATGAGGTAGGAGATTATTAATTCCTTGAAGATCAAGAATATTGTAAATTCAAATGATCCCACTCATTATCAACATGGGGTCCCTTTACAGGTTTATGGGCTTCCCTGGTGGCTCAGATGGTAAAGAATCTGCCTGCAAGGCAGGAGATCTGGGTTCAATCCCTGGGTCGGAAAAATCCCCTGGAGAATGGAATGGCTACCCACTCCAGTATTCTTGGCTGAGGAGTATACTGTGTACAGTATTCCATGGACAGAGGAGCCTGGCAGGCTACATTCCATGGGGTTGCAAAGAGTCAGACACGACTGAGTGACTAACACTAATAGGTTTGTATATTATAATGGGATTAATAATGACTTTGTAGCATTTGCTATAAAACTGATGAATCCTTTTTTTTTTTTGCAGTGAGATTATTGTGTGATAGTATATGTGATTCAGATTTTATAGTGCTTTATGCATTTTTAAGAATTTCAAGTGACCTAATTTTGTAAAATACAGTCATGTAAAAAAAATACATTAGTATCGTGTATACCATGTAGCAGTTACTCAATAATTTTTGTTTTCAATTGAATTAAATTAATACAACATTTAATTTGTAATCCACAGGCTGGCTGACCTTGGAGAAGTCATGTAATTTCCATGTCCTTCAGTTTCCTCATCTGTAAAATGGGTATAATATCTCACAGGGCTGTTTCAAGGATCAATGCTTATGAATATAAACCCCCTAGCATATAACAAATGAATGTATAAACTATATCATAACTATATTGTTATCCAAGTGACTTATTACTGGGGTAATAAAACAGTTTTTACCCATTTTACAAATTATATCAGAGATAGCTGGGTCACAGACTGAGAAAGTATTTATAATGAGGATATAGAAAATTTAGGAAAATAAAAAGACTAGGTCAATAAAATCTGAAAAGCACTGTGAAAAAGTAGTGCTACATACAGTTCTACCTAATCTGTCCATCTGTCTATCCATCTAATCATTTTCTTAAAAAAAAATACTATAAAAGTCCAGTTTGATGCAATTCATTATTGAATTACTAGCAGCTTGGAGATTTGATCTAATAGAGCTCTTAACCTTCATAGCAGAGCAAACCCATGATGCCATAATAAAGTTTGAAGAAACTCAGGATTAGAGTATATACATATATCCATCCTGAGAACCAGTGGATATGTATAGAGCTGATGTATTAATTTCAATACAATAATGTTTATATACAAATAGATGTCAAATAAATCTGTTTAAACCCTATTACAAATAGAACTATTTAAAAACTATTATTTACCCACCATGGCTTGGAAATTGAAAAAAATTAAAGTTGAAACTAATGACTGAATAAATAATTTGAAAATAACTTGTGTAGATAGCTGGAAAAAAAACATAAAGACTCAAAAGTATAAAGTCCAGTTATACAGAATTCTCTGCTGCTAGTATATTTTTGATTGAGTATTATAGCTTCTTCTATTCTTCTCCTTGCCTAGCTGCCACTTCTCAACTATGAAAGCAAAGAAAAGACAATCAGAACTTTTGTCAGTAGCACAGAACAGTCACTTGAAGAAGATGGTGGCCAGATGTGTAAAAACACATAAAAAAATTAAGGTGATGAGCCTTAATACAGGACTATCATGTTCATGATGGTGAAGATATGGGTTAGGCCTGATCATAGGTGAAATATGGTAGTGTGAGAACTCGGGAATAAACAAGCTACTTCACACCAAAGGGAGGGATGGTAGGTCATTGTATAGCCCTAAATGGCAAAATGTGTGTAAGGCTGCAGTGACAATTTATTTCAGTGGCTTTAAAGAATATATATTTACTATAGAGATAAAGTGTAAAATTAAGAGCAGCCTATGTTAAGTACAAATTCTGGAAATCTGTGACTTTGTGACCAAAGGTCAGAATGAAACTGGAAAACAAATCCCACTGTTTTTTTCCTACAGAAACTTGATAAACATCTGGATCAGTTAGTCAGTTCAGTTGCTCAGTCATGTCCGACTCTTTGCAACCCCATGGACTGCAGCACACCAGGCTTCCTTGTCCATCACCAACTCCCAGAGCTTACTCAAACTCTTGTCCATTGAGTCAGTGATGCCATCCAACCAACTCATCCTCTGTCGGCCCCTTCTCCTCCCTCCTTTAATCTTTCCCAGCATCAGGGTCTTTTCCAATGAGTCAGTTCTTCACAATCAGGTGAAGGATTGACTGGTTGGATCTTCTTACAGACCAAGGGACTCTCAAGCATCTTCTCTAACACCGCAGTTCAAAGGCATCAATTCTTCAGCACTCAACTTTCTTTATAGTCCAACTCTCACATCCATACGTGACTACTGGAAAACCATAGCTTTGACTAGACAGATCTTTGTTGGCAAAGTAGTATCTCTGCATTTTAATATGCTGTCTAGGTTGGTCACAGTTTTCTTCCAAGGAGCAAATGTCTTTTAATTTCATGGATGCAGTCACCACCTGCAGAGATTTTAGAGCCCTGCAAAATAAACTCTCTCACTGTTTCCATTGTTTCCCCATCTATTTGCCATGAAGTGATGGGACCAGTTGGCTTAAAGCTCAACATTCAGAAAACGAAGATCATGGCATCTGGTCCCATTACTTCATGGGAAATAGGAGGAAACAGTGGAAACAGTGTCAGACTTTATTTTTGGAGGCTCCAAAATCACTGCAGATGGTGACTGTAGCCATGAAATTAAAAGATGCTTACTACTTGGAAGAAAAGTTATGATCAACCTAGATAGCATATTGAAAACAGAGACATTACTTTGCCAACCAAGGTCCATCTAGTCAAGGCTATGGTTTTTCCAGTGGTCATGTATGGATGTGAGAGTTGGACTGTGAAGAAAGCTGAGCACTGAAGAATTGATGCTTTCGAACTGTGGTGTTGGAGAAGGCTCTTGAGGGTCCATTGGACTGCAAGGAAATTCAACCAGTCCATTCTGAAGGAGATCAGTCCTGGGTGTTCTTTGGAAGGAATGATGCTAAAGCTGAAATTCCAGTACTTTGGCCACCTCATGTGAAGAATTGACTCACTGGAAAAGATTCTGATGCTGGGAGAGATTGGGGGCAGGAGGAGAAGGGGACAACAGAGGATGAGATGGCTGAATGGCATCACTGACTCGATGGACGTGAGTTTGAGTGAACTCTGGGAGATGGTGATGGACGGGGAGGCCTGGCGTGCTGCGATTCATGGGGTCGCAAAGAGTCAGACACGACTGAGCGACTGAACTGAACTGAACTGAACTGATGGGATCAGATGCCATGATCTTCGTTTTTTGAATGTTGAGTTTTAAGCCAGCTTTTTCACACACTTCTTTAACCTTCATCAGGAGGCTCTTTAGTTCTTTGTTTTCTGCCCTAAGTGTGGTGTCATCTACATATTTCAGGTTATTGATATTTCTCCTGGCAATCTTGATTCCAGCTTGTGCTTCATCCAGCCTGGCATTTCTTATAATGTACTCTGCATATAAGTTAAATAAGCAGGGTGACAATATACAGACTTGACGTACTTTCCTGATTTGGAACCAGTCTGTTTTTCCATTTCCAGTTCTAACTGTTACTTCTTGACCTGCATACAGATTTCTCAGGAGGCAGGTCAGGTGGTCTGGTATTCCCATCTCATTAAGAATTTTCCGCAGTTTGTCGTGATCCACACAGTCAAAGGCTTTGGCGTAGGCAATAAAGAAGTAGATGTTTTTCTGGAACTCTTGCTTTTTTGATGATCCAGCAGACGATGGCAATTTGATTTATGCTTCCTCTGCGTTTTCTGAAACCAGCTTGAACATCTGGAAGTTCAGTTTATGTACTGTTGAAGCCTGGCTTGGAGAATTTTGAGCATTAATTTACTAGCATGTGAGATGAGTGCGGTTTTGCTTTAGTTTAAACATTACTGCACAATATGAACATTACCACAGTAATGCTGAAAAAGCTGAAGTTTGAAGGATTCCATGAAGACCTACAAGACCTTCTAGAACTAAAACCCAAAATGATGTCCTTTTCATCATAGGGACCTGGAATGCAAAAGTAGGAAGTCAAAAACATCTGGATAGTTGGCTAAATTTTCCAATATTCACCTATTTAGTATCCCAGGAGTTCTTAATCAGCATTTCAATAATAATTTTCTTTATTTTTTTATGGCTCCAAATTGAGTATTATTTTGTTCCCTCGTTTTGTTCTAAATCTATTTTCTTTTTTGCTTATTTACTATAATTACAGATAGAAGTTTGGAGTTTAGCATTTGTAATATCTTGCTGTTGAATTCAATTGTCAGTTGATGCCATGTCTTCCCAGTATAGTGGATGATATTTATTTTCATGCCATGAGTGCTACTTGACTCTGAATGGTTTTGGTTTTTGTGTGTGGGTGTGTGTTAGAAGATTTTCTTTGCTTTATCAGCCTAATTTATTTTGGCTCCTGAATATGTTGACATTCTTTACTTCTGCTCTTGATTTTAACACCTTTTATTTTTGAACATTTAAAATGTTTTCAAATCTTTAGCAATAATAAAGGCATTAGCTGTTTTAATTAGTATGGACAAAGTAAAAACAAAGGGGAGTCTTTTGTTTTGTCATTCAGTGATTACAATAACAACATGGAAAAGTTAACTGACTTTCATTTCCAAGAAAAATTATGTTGGCCTCTTTGATACATGTTGTTACCCATGAATATTTGAATTTTTGTATCCTCAATAGTAAGGGACTTTTTAATTTGATTTAATTTTTGAAAATTTTATTGAAGTATATTTGATTTACAATGTTGTGTTTTTACTGTACAACACAGTGACTCCATTATACACACACACATATATATTATTTTCCATTATGGTTTCTCACAGGATATTGAATATAGTTCTGTATGCTATCCTGTAGGACCTTGTTGTTTATCCAGTAAACAACTTTTTAAATGTGTAACTTTGCTTAAAATTGCCTAAGAATCCCACAAGAAACTGTTGGTTTTATGGTTACTTTCTATAAAGTGCAATAAATTCTAGGAAGGTGAGACTAATTAAGTGGCATTTTACACTCTCTAAAGATTTTTCTTAATCTTGTCTCTTTGCAGTGAGTCTCGGCAGAATGCTTCTTTTTTGTGACCTTGTTGGTACAGCAAGGCACTAAGTGACATCAGATTAGCAACTGGGGAACACTTTGTGAAACTGTTTATGGAAGTCAATTTGCTGAGTTCAAGGCTGTGTTTTTTCTGATCTCAGATCACCTAGCAACTTTAGATTCAGGCAGAAGTTGAAGTTTATTTTACTAAACATGGAAAAGCTTTTAAACCAATGTTTTTGAGGTAAATCTGTAGCAAAAGTGAGGCCACCTGCTGTTAAGGAGAGTGCTTACACATTTGAGCACATTTCTGTCCCCAATAGAGGGTACTGCTGAGTAAAACACTGTCATTATTGTTCAGATCCTATAGGTGGCAGCAGTTCCTGCAGTTTCAGAGCTTAACAATAGCTTGATTTGTGGGTCTAAGAATAAAGCTGTCATGAACTCATGGGATCTTTATACTGTAAGGGCTCTTCTTTGAAATGTGATACATGAGAAAATTGTGTTCAGTTTTTAGTGTCTCTTTTAAGATTTAAGTAGCTTCTCTGTCTTTTAAGTTCCATTTTGTATTTTGAATTATGTCCCCCAAAACACGAGATCACCGTCATTTTATGCTGTACCTTATGAAGCATAAATCTTTTGGTAATCGGAGAGAAAGACCCAATAGAAACATTTTTTTCCTCTCCCCCTTTTCTCCTCAACTGCAAGAATAATCCATTGTTAATTTTTACTGTTGATGCAGTTTTGGGAAGGAAATCCTAGTTGCTAAACGAGCATATTTTCCTCATGTTCAGGAGCTGAGTGGTTGGTTGATGGTTTAACATTGTCATTCAACTTTCTAGGAGGCTTTGAACTAAATTGTAGCACCTATAAAAGAGTGATTTTGAAACTGTCTTTAGTAAATACTGTGGTTTCCTATTAGTGAACTCAGAACTGAGGCAGTAAGGTCTTTTAGAGTGATTCCGTCACCTTTTGCCTCAGAGAAGCAGCAGAGTCATGAGTATGGCTGGTCATTTACACACACACACACACACACACACACACACACACACACACACACGACTCCAACAGTCCAAAATAAACCCCACATTAGGTATAAAGATTGTTCTTTAATTTTATTGGTCAAAGTAATTATTTTTTAAAAAAATTCCCTGCCAATTATTTAATACAGAGAGTTGCAAAATCCTAAATGAAAGTAAAAGTAATTTTTTTCATTCAGGTTAAAATAGTTCAACTTACCTCTGAAATGTTTATTCAGAAATTTATCCACCTTTGTCTTATTGTTCAAATAAATATACAGGTATTTAAAATGATGGTTTATTCAAATCAACATCAAAATTTTAAAGGAATTTTAAATTCTTTTTCTTTTAAATTTACAAAAAATGGGTTCTTTTAAATTTACGAAAAATGGGTTCTTTTTATCCTTTGAGGTAACAGGGTGGTAACTTAACTTCAATACATGAGAATCTAATATATTTTAAAGAGAAGAAGTTAAACTGCTATTCTTTTGGAGCTGACTTGTTTTCATTAATTAGATACCTTTTAAATTCTATTGAATCTTAATTTTTGGAATTAACCTTCATATATATGAAGTCAATATATACATTATTGACTCTGAAATTAAAACATACATATTTATATGCACTATATATATCATATAGATATGTGTGCATGTATTTCTTATAAATAAAGGAGATGTACTTTTTGAAGTATGGAACATTTGGATCATACAAGTTAAGAGATATATGCCTATATCTATCATCCATACATCAAAACATTTATTCACCTGTATATTCAGAATGGAGTTTTTCATAAAGGATGATGAGTGTTACATATATCTTCATATCCCATTTGATGACTGTGAAAGGAAACAATTATAAAAGCAGAAAAGTTTGCTGGGAACCTTCCATGCTTTGAACATTTATATTGTGTGTATATTGTCTGCTGCTTAATAAAACGATGTTGTTTTTAAAGCAACTACTAGGAACAAGAATACAAGTCAGTTTATTTTTGAAAGCTCTTAATTTATGTGTTCATATGAAATCTATTTTTGATAGTATAATGATAATTTAATTATGTGCAAATATATTTCTTTTGTCCTTGCTGTTATTTTTAGCATGTTTAATATAACTAACTGCATAGCCAAAATCTGTCTCTTAAGGCAAGGCTCTTGACGATTATCTGGGAGCACTGTGTTCTCTAAAAATATTTCAGCCAGATATATGGCAAGATATTACAAAATGAATTCCATTATCTTGCAATTCTTTTTTAGACACTTACGTTAAAATTAACCCCATTTTCTTAGTTTCTTTTGTAATTATGAACATAAGGGTGATCATTTGGCTCTAGTTTGTAAATTTCATGAAGTATTTTAATAAAATGATTTATGTCCTTCAAGGAATTTATATTGCTCTTTAATAGGATATTCTCAAATATTAAAGTGATTCTGCTTTTTATAAGAATTATTTTGTTGAATGAAAAAGCTTTCGATGAGTCAGATATTGTGATTACCTGGAGTTGTTTTCAGCAATTTTTGAAATGTATGTAGTTTTAAAACATTAAAACTATATAAAGAAAATGAGATATTTGGTTAAGCTTGAATTGTTTAGGCTCACTTAAACCCAAATATTAGTATTTCTTTTCAGTTCCTTATAATTAAAAGTTTTGCTGATCTATTTTTAAATGAGCTTGCATTTTATTTCCTCATATTCAGTAATTGTAAACTTTAATATTAATAAAATGTTACCTAAAAGATGTTCACAGAAACTGTTCACATGTCTGAAAGGACTGAATAAGTTTAACTCACATATTCTGAGAGAAATTTCAGGGCTTAGAGAACAGTCTGACCGACTGATAGGGAAAGACTTTCAAGAGAGGAGGCATAGAGGCCCAAATTGGAGAAAGCAGCAGATACAGTAAACCCTTGATTCTGTGTAATAGTTGGTGAATGGAATTACTCATTAACTGAATTCTTGTTTAACCCTTTGTCCATACATATACACTTTAAGCATGTGATCACTTTTGTAAGCTATAGAATATAAGAGAAACTAACCTTAAATACATACTGAAATAGTTGATTCTAGAAGTATTCAGGAGGTCCAGTGGAAGCTTTAGTGTGAACGATTACCATTATGATCATCTATTGCTATTTTAGAGTCCTGTTTACGGGGACTTTAAATTTCGTTCAATTATGTTTGACTTCGCTGGGTCTTGGGTGCTGGCAGGGGCTTTCTCTAGTTACGGGGGTGGGGCTACTCTCTGGCTGCTGCTAACGGGCTTTTCACTGCAGTAGCTTCTCTTGTTACACAGCACAAATTCTAGGGCTTGTGGGCTCAGTAGCTGTGGTGCACCTGCTTAGCAGCTCCGCAGCACGTGGAGTCTTTCTGGAGCAGGTGGATTCTTAGCCAGTCTACCACCAGGGAAGTCATATGGGGACCTTATAAGAATTTGATGGTGATTGAGCTTTATGTGTGCTTCAGTTCGGTTCAGTTCAGTCACTCAGTAGTGTCCGACTACTTGTGACCCCATGAATTGCCAGGCTTCCCTGTCCATCACCAACTCCCGGAGTCTACCCAAACCCATGTCCATCGAGTCGGTGATGCCATCTAGCCATCTCATCCTCTGTCATCCCCTTCTCCTCCTGCCCCCGATTCTTCCCAGCATTAGGGTCTTTTCCAATGAGTCAACTCTTCACATGAGGTGGCCAAAGTATTGGAGCTTCAGCTTCAACATCAGTCCTTCCAATATGTTTGCTTAGGTTCCAGATAAATGAAAGTTTGAAAATATCTTGATCTGTAAATTTAAGTTAGGATTTTTTAAATTTATAAACACTTACCTGGGCTTCCTCAGTGGCTCAGTGGTAAAGAATCCTCCTGCAATGCAGGAGACATGGGTTCAATCCCTGGGTCAGGAAGATTCCCTGGAGAAGGGAATGGCTACCCACTCCAGTGTTCTTCCTGGGAGAATTCCATGGATAGGGGAGCCTGGCAGGCAGAGTCTGACACGACTGAAGAAACTAAGCACAAATATTTAGCTAAAATATTATTATATAAATATAGTTCCTTTCTAAGTAGTATAATTTAAAAGAACAGGGCCCCAAGCAACTTTTTCTCTGAGTGACTTTCTACAAATTCCTGGATCCTAAAAATGATCTCATTACTCACCCTAGGAGAGCACTGTCCTTTCATGGACCTGAAACTCTGTAGAATCCATGTTGTGTACTATTAGTGAGCATGTTTCTTTCTCTATAAAGGAGTGTTATAATTGGAATGGGTGATTAGTCCCTAAAAATTATTTTTAGTATAGTAAACATGCCAAGTGTTCCAGTATATGGGGAGAGTTGTTCTCTTCTGTCGTGGATGGCACATTGTCTTCATGTGTATCTGGTCCCATGACCCACAAGACAGGCCTTTTGAGCCCTGGGCATATAAAATCAGGCTCTGCTTACAGTTAACAACGTAAAGGGCACCAAGTGTACTGCAAAGAATTATGATGCTAGTGCTACAGCTTTGAGTGCTCTCAAATCAAATCTGCGAGTATACAGTAGTATGCATGCTGTGGTCAAGACATGCACTGTATGAAAGTACAGTGAAAACTCGACATTTTCCCATTCAGACCTGACTGACCTGCACCATCTACTGTCTCATCTAAAGGTATGTATCACCCACAGGCAGTATGGGTGATACCTCCCTTCTTAACATTTAAAGTCAACCTCACTTTCAATTTAAATGTTTTTTCTTAGTTTCTCATGTCCTCTTGTAAAACCAATGATGAAATAAATCTTAATTAATCATGAATTCAACCACAATTATTGAGCTTTACTATTTTTAAGGTATAGGGATTCAGCAGTCCCTATCCTGAAGTCCTTGTAGCCTAATGGACTGTACCAGTCATACCCAATTAATGTCATCTATGAAATATGCAATTTCTATATGAAATATACAATTGCCCTTCTGTGTGTAGAAAGTCTATATAAAAGTAATTATAAATACGTGATGGCACAGCTCAAAGTGGAATTCTAAATTCTTAAGTTCTAATCATATACCATTATGCTTCTAAAATTTGCTCATTAAGTTCGGTGTTGAGAATTCCGAGCCACAAGAATATGTGAAAATATTTATGTAACTGAAACTTTAAGGAAAACTAATGTTGTTGCAGTTCTTATAAAATGAAAATTATATGAGAAATCATTCATTGTAAAAACTGGTACTCAAATAAATTTGGGATTAACCCAAAGAAGAGTAATTCTGGAAAACCCTTTGCATTCTAAAATCCTAACAATTTTATGATTCTCCTTAATTTTATTTTTTTAATTTAATGTAATTTCAAAGGTTATTTTCCATTTAAAGTTACTACAAAATATCGGCTATATTTCCCATGTTGTATACAACTCATCCTTGAACCTATCTTACACCCAGTAGTTTCTACCGCCCACCCCTGTATCGCCTCCCCATAACCACTAGTTTCTCTATGAGTCTGCTGCTTTCTTGAAATAGTCACTAGTTGTATTTTTTAAATTCCACATATAAGTGATATCATACAGTGTTTGTTTTTCTCTGACTTAATTTACTTAGCATATGCCCTCCAGATCCATCCATGTTGCTGCAAATGCCAAAAGTTTATTCTTTTTATAGCTGAATAGTATTCCGTTGTATGTGTGTATGTATGAAACATGTTCTTTGTCCACTTATCTATTGATGGATACTTAGGTTGCTTCCATACCCTGGCAATTGTAAATAGTGCTGCTAGGAACATTGGGGTACATGTATCTTTTTGAATTCAAGTTTTTTTAAAAAAATTCCCTTTAATTTTAAAGGGTGATGTGAATGGAATATCTAAATATCCTCCAAGAGTTGAGGATGCTGGCAGTTGTCACAGAATATATCTTAGGTAAATATGTTTCCTTGCAAAATCTCTAAGGGACTGAAGCAGATTGCTAAGAATCAGGGGATTTCTCCTCAAGCTACGAGCCTTTAGTATGAAATACCTCATACTAATACCCAATGCCGTTTTTGCAGAAATTAGTGCTGCTTATTACACAAAATCCTAGTAGTGAGAAACATTCCAAAGTGATCTGAGGTTACTGGGTAGGAGAAAGATGAGTTAGCAAAATTGACAAATGATTGTAATGCAATCATTTGTACAGACAAATGGAAAGAACCAATACTAGTGAAGATGAAGAAAAAGAAGAAAGTTGGAAGATGCACACTATTGGATATCAAGGCTTATTATAAAGCTACAGTAATTAAGAAAGTGTGGTGTTGGTGTAAAGATGAGATGAGACTCTGTTGCAATATTGTAGAGTTCAAAAACAGACCATGCATTTATGGAAACTTGATTATATGGCAGAAAAATGAAGATGGACAGTATTTTCAATAACGCATTCTGAATCAACAGGATAACTTTACAGAAGAAAATAAATCGCCACCCTTTACTTACATTATATACAAATATCAGTTCTAAGTGGATTATAGATCTAAATGTGAAGCATGAAACAGTAATGTTCTATCTAACAAAAATATGTAAGAATATCTTTATGTCTCTGAGATAGATAAATATTTCTTGAGTGAAATTAAAAAATATAACCATATAGGAAAAAATTGATAAGTGGGCTTATAATTAGGAACTTCTGTGCTTCTGTTCTGTTCAGAAAGGAAAAGGCAAGTTACAGAATTGGAGAAGCTATTTGCAATGCATTTAACTGATGTTTAAAGAGTTGCATCCAGAATATATGATAGATTCTTACCAGCCAATGGAAAAAGAATCTAATTTCACAAATGCAAAAGACATGATCAGGGACTTAACAAACAGGATATTCCAATGACTGATAAGCATGGAAAAAGATACTAAAGTAAAATAGTCCCAGAGAAATTCAAATTAAAACCATAATGAAATACTGATGTACCCCCAAGAGAATGACTGAAATTTTAAAAACTGACAAAACCAAGTGTTGATAAGGATATGGAACAACTATATGGAAATGGTAAAACCATATGGAGAACTATTCAATAGTATCTACTAAAGCTGAACATATATGTCCTATAATCTGGCAATTTCAGTCTTAGGTATAGTAGACTCTATAGAAATGTGTGTATATATGCACTGAAAGACATATACAAGAATGTTCACAGTATTATTCATATAGCTAAAACTAGAAAAAAGAGAAACATCTATCAACATTAGAATAAATAATTAGAATAAAGTTTTCAAATAAAGAAATTTTGCATAGAATGGAATACTAAAAACAAAGAAAATAAATTGGCTACTTTTACACACATCTGGATGAATCTTGTTAACATGATGTGGAACAAAAGATACCCAACTCAAAATGATATACACTGTAAACTCCATTTATATACAGTTTAAAGAATAGCAAAACTATAGTGTTAAAGATCAAGGTAATTGTTACATCTGGAGAAGAGAGAAGTGGCACAAGGGAAGCTTCAAGGGTGCTGGTCGTATTCCTTCCCTAAAGTGGGTGGTGATTATGTGGGTGTGTTCACTTGGAGATAAGTCTTTCAGTGATGATTTTATTTCTTTGTTTTTCTGTTACATAGGTTGTACTTCAACAAACAAGTTTAACAAACAAAAAAAAACAGGGTTGTTTTTTTTTTTTTTCAAGCTTTTCAAATAGAGAGCAGAGGAAAAACTGGCCAGAAGGTGGTAAGGGGCTCTGGAGACCTTTTTTTCTGATCTGGGGGAGCTGGTTCACAGAGGAGCTTGATTAAACTGTTCACTCAGCTGCAGACTCATAACATGTGCTGATATTGTTCATAGAGTGTCATGGTGCTGCAAGATTCTGTGGACTTTGGCTCTTTGCCTACCTGCAATTGTGTTTATGGACCTGAATGTTGTCAAGGCCAGGAACTTCAGTCATAGAACTTACAGCCATTGAACTTTTCAGCACAGATGCCACTTCCTCCTGAAAGCCTTTCTGGAGCTGTGAGTTTGGGCCAGGTGCTCTTCTTCTACACTCCTACTACATGAATCCTTAGCATATGTACCCCTGCCCCCTCCAGACACTGTAAGGTGCTGCTGCTTCTTTAAAAAAAAAAAAAAAAAAATTTGGCTGGGCAGGGCTCAGTTGCAGCATTTGGGATCTCAGTTCCCTGACCAGGGATGGAACCTTGGGCCCTCTGCGTTGGGAGTAGAGAGTCCAAACTGCTGGATCACCAGGGAAGTCCCACTTCTTAAGGATATCTTTGTCTTGTTTATGATTTAAATCTCGGTGCTAGCATCACTGATTCAATGGGCATGAATCTGAGCAACCTCTAGGAGATAAAGGACAGGGATGCCTGCTGCCGCCAATGGGGTTGCAAAGAGTCGGACATGACTGAGCGACTGAACATCAACATGTAAGTCAGATGTTCGTAACATGAGGAGTGCCTGTGTTCAGCCATTTAATTAATTTATTTATGGCCACAGCATTTGGCTTCTGGAATTTAGTTACCAGACCAGGGCTCGAACTCAGGCTCCTTGCAGTGGAAGCTTGGAGTCCTAACCACTGGACCAGCAGGAAATTCCTCTATATGTAGACATTTTATAGATAGATTTGATAATTTTGAAATATATAATTCTTAATAGCACTGAAAATTAGGATGAAGAATTTAAGACCCTTACCCAGGCACTTGCCTTTTGTTGTTGTCGTAGTTAAGTTTTACACTTGACTGAAAAGATATTTCTGGTTCTAGAACATAGCACTTTCCTCAGAGTAGTAGAGTGCTCTTCTGGAAAGTGTCTGATTACTCTATAATATGTGAAATAATTTCTTTTTCCTGATAACATAGAGTTCAGTGTTATTTTCAAATTGCTCTTGAATCATTTAAAACTAGAAAAGACTTTATAACAAAGTTATTATAGATAATAGTGTCTCAAAAGTTTTGAGTTTTTGGTATTTCCTTTATTATACAAAGTTGAAATATGAACTGTGGTTATAATTATAATCAAACAGAGAAGCCAGGTTTGAATTTCATATTTTTTTTACTATTGGTATGCTTTCTGTTAACTCTGTTTTTAAAAAGTGAAATTTTGACATGGGAGTCCTAAGAACAGAGGTCTATGTCACACTACAAATATAAACTGTTTAAGGTAATGCCAAAGCCAGATAACTAGAGTAAAGACAAATGAAATCCTTCCTTTTGTATTGGTTGTTGTGTGAGCACGATCAAGAGATATGTGAAATGGATAGAAGTCCTCAAATTTCATCATTTTGTGCATTCAAATAGACAAAAGACCACGAAGCCTTTTAATTTAGAAATTCCCACAGTTCTCAATATGGTGGCTCTCCAGTGGATTCAGCTGCTAGTGGATTTAGCTTTTCTAGAAGCTTTGACATCACATGTTCCTCATTGAAGTAATTCTGTCTGCTTCAGTTCAGTTCAGTCACTCAGTTGTGTCCGGCTCTTTGCACCCCATGGACTGCAGCAAGCCAGGCCTCCGTGTCCATGACCAACTCCCAGAGTTTACTCAAACTCATGTCCATTGAGTCAGTCATGCCATCCAACCATCTCATTTTCTGTCATCCCCTTCTCCTCCTGCTTTCAGTCTTTCCCAGCATCAGGGTCTTTTCCAACGAGCCTACAGACAGATTGCAAATGCTCTTTGGTATTTTCTTTATATCATGCGACACTTGGGTTTTAGGTAGTTACTGCATCATATTTAAATAGCTTTGTAAATCTTTCTGTAGTGTGTAAGAAAGCTCTAAAATTGAAATTTTTCATATATAATTGTACAAAAAGTATTTTAGATGTATGGAAGAATAGCATGGAATATATGTCTTCTATCAGCATAAATAGTATTACAGCATCAAACAACTCGTTTTTCCCATACATATCAGTTGCCTACCTTTAGGGGTATGAAATGTGTAAATTTACCAGTAGCATATAATTCAGTAATATTTGTATTATTTTAATAACTTATTTGTAAAGAGAAGTTCAGTTGTGTTACTGTGCAATGTGGAATCCTCTCCAGGACATTTTTTAAGTTCAGGTATATTTATTACAATCAGAAACGCCTTTGTTTTATGAGGTTGATTTAAAATACTTACTGTATTTCTATTTTTGTTAATTTTTCTAAATTTGAGATGATTTTGCCAGGCAGTGTTCTTTTTTTGTTGTGCTGTTTAAGTTTAGACTTTTTTATTCGTCCTCTAGTGTAGTGGTTTCCAGATCTATACATTCATGAAGGACTTTTTATGTTATGATGTCATGGCAGAACTCCAAAATGGATTCATGAGATACATGGTGAATTATCAGGCTAGGATTAACACTGACAAAAAAGTAAACTTTATAGAAGACTTCTGTGAGAGTTAGCAATTATGATTCTTATGCTTTGAAAACTTTATAACAGAATGGAAGAAATGATTCCACATGAGAAAAATTGGATTATTGTATAGAAAACAAGAAAAATTCAATTTAAAATGAAGATTAAAAGAACTTTCAATGAGAAAGATTTTTTAATGAATTATCACATACCTACTTAGTATAAGGACAATGTATCATAATTAGACCTGCATATCAAGTGTGACATCCAGTTTATGTTATTATACTTTACTTTTAATGTGAAGAAATTAAGAATTTTTTTCACATATATGATGTATAAAGATGAAAATCATACAGATTATTTTGCAATTTCCAACAGCTCACTTTTCATTTTTCTAACAGCTAAAAGCTCCGTTTTCATTTTGAAGTGTTTTGGATTTTGAGTATATGAATATTATAACTCATGTTCTGAGAGCAGTATTTTACTAAATGAGCAGTATTTTAGTTTTCTTTCTCTCCATTCCAGCCTAAAAATTCAATAAGATCTAAATTCAGCTTTACTATCCCTTTGTAAATTGATTAAAATTAAATGAACAGGAGAAATAAAAGGAAGAGAAGAAAACAGAGAAGAGATAACTTAAGAATGATAAGTAAATGCAAATTATGTTAGAGATTGTGACAGATCTTAGCTATTTCCATTTTTTTGAGGTTTCTAGCCAGGGTATGCTCAAGACTGGGGAGGATGGCAGGGGAAGTCCAGTCTGGGGCTATAAAGGGTGTTAGATAATTTTGAAAAATAAAAAAATTGAAAGTTAATTTGCTTTTAATTATCAACATGTGACAGCATTTTTTGAAAAATGCCAGGATTAAAATGATTTTTCCGTGCTTGGGTAAAACATGCCTACCATGCCCCACCCCTTCGTATGCCACTGGTTTCCAGTGTATTTGAAAAGTAAAGAAAATGCCAAAACAAAAATCATGAAATATTTTAAATATCTTAATTTAATAAATTATTTCTTCAGTATAAAAATCAATTTAATTGAGCTATTCATGGAGTGATTACATAATTTATAAAAAATATTAATTCTCAGTGCACTATAATGAATGGTTTGTCTTTCAGCCTGGTTAGTGTATCTCTTATAACTCTACACATGGCCTGTTTTTGATGTTCATTGTGACTGTGAAGCTTGGACGATACACTTTTCTTGCTGCTCTTCTTTTACTTATTGCACCCCCTGTCTGGTAACTAATTGTCTTAAAAATACCTTGAGAATAAACATTATTTGAAACTATCAACAAATTTATATAAAATCTTAGCATGAAATTCAGAAAATGTTTTCCTTCTTGCTTCTTAAAATAACCTAAATAGCCAGACTTAGTTCTCCTAACGTTATTGATTCATCTCCCTCCCGTAGCTTTATTTAGATATAATTGACATATAATTGATTTAACTTAAATCCAGATTCCACCTGACCAACTTTTTGAAATGTGATGCACTAGCTAGTATTTGAGTACTGCAGATGGGAGATTGTTATCATCTAGATCTTAATATAATTTTATTGCTCATTGGATTTTGAAGGACAGAGGGGAAAAGGCGAGTATTAAACATAAACCTTAGCAAGACTATATGAACATTAACGAAAAAAAGCATTTTAGTTTTCATTTGCCTACAGAATGCTGGCATGTGAGAATAAAGAAATCATTCACTAATATTTTCTAACATTTATTTGAAATGTTAGCAGAAGTAGGTTATATTTGCAACAGAAGCTTAGTCTAGGTTAAAAGTTTATTTCCTCTTAAATTTGTTATCACCCCCCATTAAACTTTTTTTTTTTTAAGATTTATTTATTTATTTATGGCTGTGCTAGGTCTTCGTTGCTCCACGTGGCTTTCTCTAGTTGAGGTGAGCAGGGACTACCTTCTAGTTGCAATACATGGGCTTCTCATTGCGATGGCTTTTCTTCTTGCTAGAACAGGCTATAGGACGCGTGGGCTCAGTAGTTATAACTCCTGGGCTATAGAGCGCCAGCTCAATAATTGTGGTTTGTAGGCTTAGTTGTCCCGGGGCATGTGGGATCTTCCTGGATCAGGGGTTGAATTTGCGTCCCTGCATTGGCAGGCAGATTCTTATCCACTGCCCCACCAGCTAAGCCCCCAACTTATTCTTTTTTTTTTTAATGTCAGTACTTCTATCCAACGTGGACAATGTTACACTGTAAAATTCTGAAGTGTTCCAAGTTTCTCAACTCCTGTTATTTCTAGACAAGAATAAAAATGTATAAAATATTTCAGAAGTTAAATAAATACAGCTGATCATGGTAAGTAGTGTAATTAAGGTGTTTTGCACCTTGAAGTATATTTGACCAACTTAAACGAGGGCAAAACCAGTGGTGGACTATTGTATTGACATCTCTTGACACATCTTTGGACCCAACACCATTGATGGTATTTGTCTGTAGACTGGCTTTCTTTACAACTTGGTCCATTTCCAGTGCTGGTCAGAGGTAATGATGCAATTCATGACAAAATATGTTTTATTTAATATTTTCCCAGGACTCAAAATGGGATACATGAAAATTTAGCCTTTTTCTTAAGGCACTCATACATACTTTAAGGATTTATAGCAGGTTGTGCGTCTTTGATTATACTTATTAGAGCTAAGTTATCTGATGTTTGGGGGACATACTGTATCTTATTTTTGGCTATATTAAATGATGGTCAACAGGGGAAAATTACCTTGGATCCTAAATAAGTTATAGAAAAAGACCTTAGAAGAAAGGCAGCTATGCCAGGAATCTTAGGCCTAAGAAACACACACTCTTAGACATACTGTATAGTTAAAAGCCAAGTAATAAAACCTCTTTTTGCTTTCAAGTGTTAGTTCTGAACTTCTCCGGTTTTTCCAATCCTGTTTGACAACTTGTTCCTTCTCTGTCTTTTCCATCTAAATAGTTCAAGAGTATGTTCTCTTCTTTTGTTTTGCAAAGCACTAATCAAACTATTGATGGTAAAAATAATTTCTTTGATAATAATGATTTTTGGTTTTTTTGTTGTTGTTGTTCTTGACGAAATTTTTCCCAGAGCAAGTTGATGAGGACATTTTGACCACTTCAGTTTTACCTGCTGCCATTGACTTTTCCTTTTTGAAGTGAGACTAAGCATTTGACAGCTCTTTTCTTTGGTAATTCATAGAAGAAAAAGCCTTCAGGAAAAAATATTTGTATTTGATTTTAAGGGGTAACTAAATTCTTTGTTGTTTGTTTTTTGGAATTGTGTTCAAGGAAATTGTGAAATTGTAATGACTAAGTGCATATGTTTGAAGGTTTTTACTTTGTTTATTTCCTTCATCAAAAAAACAAAGCAAAACCAAGCAAACCAGTAACTGTTAACTCTAATTTATTTTTACTCTTCAAGTGACATTACTTTTAACTGGCTACATTTGGATAATAAAAGCCATGGATTTCAAACCACTTAGTAATTTGGTTTCATTTTTAACACAAATAACACCTTTTCATCCATTTTTATATAAACTTCAAACAACGTATGTTTTAACTTACTGCCAAATAAGAAGAAATGTGTTACATTAAAGTGCATGTTGTTTGCTTGAGCATTGGAAATACCATTCATTTTATAGCAATTTTGAGTTATTTTTCTGTCACTTTGTATTCCTATTCAAAGAGACATACAGAAACCCTCACTCAAAACAACTCCCTTAGGGTTTACTCCTGGATGTCAGTAGACAGGAGCAGGAGGAACAGTATGCAACAAGCTTAGGTCATGAAAATGTCATCTCTTGGTGACTTGCATTTATTATTATTTTTTGAATTGTGTCCTCTTGAAATTCTCTGCAGGGTATTTTAATATATTTGTGTGTGTGTGTGTTTAGGTAGGTAAGACATAGATACCACTTCACATTTCCCCCCCCTTCCCTCTTTTGATATATGAAATTGAGACACTCATTTTCTAGGATTTGGTCCAAATTTTTAAAATGTGTGTTGCCAAAGGATAACATGTACAGAAGGTGAAATGTTAATAACATAAAAGACTAGGACATAAAACTTGAAACTTCTTCAACATTAAGATGCAGTTTAAAGTGTTAGATTGTTTTTAATCTAATGAAGTGAATCAGATGTTAGAGAAATTCAGAGCAAAATACGTTTTGTTGTTACTTCTGGGGACTAGAGATGGGGTTTTTTTTTTTGTTTTTGATTGAGAATTCAAAGGAATAAAGGGATGAGCAGCCATAGGCACTAATACCTCTTTTGCCTCACCCCCTCTAATGAGCTGTGTGACCCTGGGCAAGCCGTTTTATTTTCTGAGCCATGTGAACTCAGGTTCTCTCTAACTGTAGAGTCTGAAGTTCTGATGTGACAGCCGGGGCAGTGCACGATTGCTGTAGGATGGTGAGATGATATCTGGGTGCTGGCAGGGATGAGGTGTTTGAATATTGCCTCAGATTTAGTCTCTTTGGGTGGCATAAAAGCATCTGGGGAAAGGGAGTTACTAAAAACAGCTGATAAGGACTTCCCTAGTGGTCCAGTGTTTAAGACTGTACTTCCAGGGCAAGGGGTGTGGGTTTGATCCCTGGTCGGGGAACTAGGATGCCACATGCCACGCAGCCAAAAAAAAAGTTGATAATATGTTCTATCTTTTTTCTTTTATATCTCTTAAAAATGGCATCAAATTGAATTTAGTAGGCATCCACAAAAGATGGGCTAATATTTTTCTCGAAGAAAAATGAGCATAGCTCTTAATAGTTGTGTATGTGCATACATACATACACACACACACACACAAAGAAAGAGAGGGAGAGAAAGAGATTGAGCAGTTTCTGTATTTTCTTATGTTTGAAAAGTTTGTTAGAGTGACCTAAATTTTCTCTAGGATCCTGCAGCAGATTCTATGGCAAGCTCTCTGGAAAGGGTGGGAAGTGTTTTGTTACCTGAATGGCCAGTTTGCCAGTTTACTCTCCGTACTGGTCTGTCTGCTGTATTTAACATGATTGAAGAGCATCACAGGATAAGGTGTGAATGGCTCTTTTGGACATTCATTGTGGTTCTAAGCCAATAGTGCACTGGGTGGGAGGTTAGAAGCGATCACTTCTTGTAATACATATATTTATTTAAAGTCCTTTTTCTTTAGTGCTTCAAATTGTATCCGGAGAAATTTTTTTTTTAAAAAGAATATGAATTAGAGTTACCTAAAACAGACTAATTAGGAAACAGAGGCTCCTTTATGGCAAATAAGGAGTATATAAACTTTATAATTAGTAAATTAGAAAAACTGAAAGCATCCCTAGGAAGCTTTCTTTGACCTCTCTCACCTGCTCCTGCTAGGTTAGGTGTTCCTCTGTGAGGCGTGAGTGAGCAGCACTCTGTGTCTCCCTCCCGCCGCGTGAGACACACACTCGTCATCACT
This sequence comes from Ovis aries, assembly GCF_016772045.2. Taxonomy (NCBI): domain Eukaryota; kingdom Metazoa; phylum Chordata; class Mammalia; order Artiodactyla; family Bovidae; genus Ovis; species Ovis aries. The sequence continues at coordinate 79,821,322 of NC_056056.1, read as the reverse complement.
GGGGGTGACGAGCTCCTTGAAGGCAGGGCATTGTCCTATTTGACTCAGTGTTCTCACTCATATCACATAGTGGTTGCTCAGGAACTATTTGTTGAATGATGTCAGGAGAAGCAAGACTGCTGGATGGCCCCTAATTATGTCCACATCCATGTAAAATCAAAGTGGGCAATATGTTTAGGTTTGAAATCCTCTCATGACTTTTCACTAAGAAACAAATGCTTCTGCAGCCTTCCATAAGAGTTGATTATTATTATTGAGGACTATGAAGATTACATATTTGTAAAATTTTTAAATGAAAAAATCTTCATTACAGTTTGATAATGTGTTTAAAAAAAAAGCTGGTAAAAATATATCGTCAAAAGTGTTATCACTGGGTTCTGGTAACTTGACTGTTTTGGAGTTTTTGAAAACCTTTGTAATGTTAGTTTTGATGTAGTCTTTTATTCATGGCCAAGGATATGAGTCTGAAGTAATTCTTACTCACAGAGCTGCTGGCCAGTTAATGTGAGCAAGGCAGATTCAGATACAGGCTGAAATATCTGGTCAGGCCCCATTTTTTAGCTGCTGTCATGGAGCAGTACAAGCAGAGATGGGCACATTTTCTTATTTCTCATTGGTATGAGATCACAAAGAAAGCCACCAGTGAACAGCACTAGCCAAACTTCTGACTCTCATTCTGTTGGGCTGCTGTGGAGTTGTTCAGTTGCTCAGTCATGCCTGACTCTTTGCGACCCCATGGACTGCAGCACACCAGGCTCCCCTTGTCCTTCCTTCACCATCTCCCGGAGTTTGCTCAAACTCATGTCCGTTGAGTCTGTGATGCCATCCAGCCATCTTGTTCTCTGTCATTCCCTTCTCCTCCTCCTGCCTTCAGTCTTTCCCAGCATCAGGGTCTTTTCTAATGAGTCAGCTCTTTGATACAGGTGGCCAAAATATTCAGCGTCTGTCCTTCCAGTGAATATTCAGGATTGATTTCCTTTAGAATCGACTGGTTGCTGTGAAGTAGAACCAGTTTTATTTTTATTAATGATTAAATTAGATTGTGTCCATGCATAACCACTTGTTTTTGACAGAATCTCGTATTTTCTTCTGAAGTCTAATACCTAGTAGCTCAAAGTAGAGTAATAAATTCAGCAAAGTTTTTTTTCCCTCTTGTATTCAGAATAAGACCATGGTTGCACTGCACCATAATAAAGTGTATAATTTTTAAAATGTCAAAGCATTTGAAGTTTTTTGTTATTGACTATTAAAATTTAACCAACATTATTATACTTTTCCTCTAGCAAAAATCAAAGCTCTTTAAATGATCCCTTACTGTCCTATAACAATGAAGAGTATACAACAGTCATATTTTCAGACACCCTTGCATGATATTGTCAACACTTGAAGAGAAGAACAGTTATTGTTTGGTGAGTGAAGGTTAAAGGTAAACATTCCCTGCCAGTTCAAAGAAACAGAGGCACCCTAATTTATTATGTATGTGTAAGTGGAGCTCAGTAGAAAATATGGTCAGATTTCACATATATTTCATAAACTAACAACAGCATTTTCCACTTTTGACTAATACAGCCCTAAGAGCACACCCTTATAGGTGACTTGTATGATGCCATATGCCTTGCAGTCACGCAATAGATACTAGATAATGATGAGAGATGAATATCCTTGCGTCTCAGTTCTGCACTTGAGATAATCAAGACTTTTAGGCAGAGTTAATTAATATATGGTGGTTTTCTACATTCCTAAGGGAATAAGACTTTGAATTATCTCATCATAGATGAATTTGTAAAGTCACAAAAGTAGTAGCTCCAGTTTTGGACTTGGGAAATGACATTTCACTGAGTAATGGTAACTGGTGGTAATGTAAATGCTCAATTTCCTGGCCATTTAAGTCTAATGTGTAGGCATCTGGGGATGCTGATATACTCATTTACTTGTAAGTGAGAACCTTCAGTGCTCCTGGCAGTGCTATTTGTTGGCATCATTTGTTGCATAATTAGTGCAATAGTGGATTTAGAAGTTAAGTGTCAGCCTATGGCTGAAATTATCTGCTGGCCAAAAAACCTTAGCCAGTTTCTTGTTTGGGGTTTTTTAACTGGAAAAGGGAGAATATCCCCATTTATTATTCATAGATACAGTATATTTGTTATGATTCCTTTGGTTAAAATGAGACAAAATATGAATTAAAACCAAATACATTCTTCAAGCTTCCAAACTAAATTAGAAAGCTGGTTTTATACATCTTCAAACATTATGGCTTTAAATTTAATTATCTGATTGAAATATTTCACCTCAATTAATATGGAGGATGTTGACAGATAACTAGACATTTCTATTTAGACATTCATAATTAGTCTCTTTATTTTTCATAATCATAAAGATAAATAATATAATATTGGACACTGTTGATTTTTCATAAGTGGAGGCAGAAAGAGTATAGTATCGTGAACAGAATACTGGGAGGAGAAAAAGTGGACGTGTACAGTTCACTGTGTGAGATGGGATGGATTTGAGGAATTCTTTGTTTCATCAGTCAGTTCACTTCAGTCGTTCGGTCATGTCTGACTCTTTGTGACCCCATGGACTGCAGCACACCAGGTTTCCCTGTCCAACATTGACTCCCAGAGCTTACTCAGACTCTTGGCCATCGAGTTGGTGATACCATCCAACCATCTCATCCTCTGTCATCCCCTTCTCCTCCTGCCTTCAATCTTTCCCAGCATTAGAGTCTTTTCAAATGAGTCAGTTCTTTGCATCAGGTGGCCAAAGTGTTGGAGTTACAACTTTAGCATCAGTCCTTCCATTGAATATTCAGGACTGATTTACTTTAGGATGGAGTGGTTGGATCTCCTTGCAGTCCAAGGGACTCTCAAGAGTCTTCTCCAACACCGCAGTTCAAAAGCATCAATTCTTTGGCACTTAGCCTTCTTTATGGTCCAACTCTCATATCCATACATAACTACTGGAAAAACCATAGCCTTGACTAAACAGACCTTTGTTGGCAAAGTAATGTCTCTGCTTTTTAATATGCTGTCTATATTGGTCATAACTTTTGTTCCAAGGAGCAAGTGTCTTTTAATTTCACGGCTGGAGTCACCATCTGCAGTGATATTGGAGCCCCCAAAAATTAACTCAATTTTCCCAATGTAGGCATGACAAAAGGTAAGAGAAAGAGTAACAAAAACCTATTTTTTTGAAAAAGAAAAAAATAATCAAAAAAGCACAAACATATTTATATAAATTTAAAAAAGCATACCTGAAAGCTATATCCTGAAATTATTAATCTAACCAGAGGGTCTTTTCTTTTTTTATTTTATTTGAATTATTTGAATTCAAATTATTTGCATTTATTATGAATTTATTTGAATTTATTTTGATGAGCATGTATTATTCTTATAATTTAAAAATATTAAAGGAACAAGCAAAAAGAGAAGTAGGAGACAGACAGCAAGAGAATATGAAGGGCTGTCATCAAAAAAGCAAGAGAATTCCAGAAAAACAGCTATTTCTGCTTTATTGACTATGCCAAAGCCTTTGACTGTGTGGATCACAATACACTGTGGAAAATTCTGAAAGAGATGGGAATACCAGACCACCTGACCTGCCTCTTGAGAAACCTATATGCAGGTCAGGCAGCAACAGTTAGAACTGGACATGGACCAACAGTGGAAACAGTGTCAGACTTTATTTTGGGGGGCTCCAAAATCACTGCAGATGGTGACTGCAGCCATGAAATTAAAAGACACTTACTCCTTGGAAGAAAAGTTATGACCAACCTAGATAGCGTATTGAAAAGCAGAGATATTGCTTTGCCAACAAAGTCTGTCTAGTCAAGGCTATGGTTTTTCCAGTGGTCATGTATGGATGTGAGAGTTGGACTGTGAAAAAAGCTGAGTGCTGAAGAATTGATGCTTTTGAACTGTGGTGTTGGAGAAGACTCTTGAGAGTCCCTTGGACTGCAAGGAGATCCAACCAGTCCATCCTAAAGGAGATTAGCCCTTGGTGTTCTTTGGAAGGAATGATGCTAAAGCTGAAACTCCAGTACTTTGGCCACCTCATGCGAAGAGTTGACTCACTGGAAAAGACTCTGATGCTGGGAGAGATTGGGGGCAGGAGGAGAAGGGGATGACAGAGGATGAGATGGCTGGATGGCATCACTGACTCGATGGATGTAAGTCTGAGTGAACTCCGGGAGCTGGTGATGGACAGGGAGGCCTGGCGTACTGCGATTCATGGGGTCGCAAAGAGTCAGACATGACTGAGTGACTGAACTGAACTGACTGAGAAAGTGAGAGAAGGGCTGGAGAAGCAAATACTAGAGCTCAGAGCTGGAGGCTGACACATCAGTTCAGACCTTGCTGGCTATGGGGGAAGTTGGCGGTGTAGGCTGGGTTATATCAACATTTAGAAAGATAGCAATTAATTTTCTTAGGTTTGGTGATGATCCACATAAGATTTTTTTTAAATTGTTTTATATGAGGTTAGGGTTTTACACCTAGAAACTGAAGTATAAGAAGCTGTTTATTGGCTAATGGAATAGATTGGTTAATCTTTTACTGAATGAGACATCTGGAATGTCATCAATATATATAGACAGAAACTCACATATATATTCTCTATGTAAGGTTAAGATACATAAAGCTAAATATATTCATTAGTATCACTTAGGAGAGGCTCTCTCCTTTGTCATGTTTCTTTGGCAAAAGCTAGCAGTTCTGTTAGCAGTGGTTTTGATGATAAAATCCTGTAATTCAAGAGCTTGGCTTATTCAACTAAACCACTGCTACTTTGGGCAATGCTGGACCAACTGTGAGGGGTCTGTTTTCTTGAGACCTGGAAAGCTGTTCTGTTTGCTAAACAATGAAATTGTTGATTTAAATGATTTAATTTCTCTTTTGGCTAAAGGCTGCTGAATGAAAACAGTGCTTATTTGGGAAGGAATCTGTTGCTAAGGTAACTGATGTCTCCTTAATTATTGGCCAATCTTCCCATATGAGATTGGTCTCTTGATTTTTGGAAATAACTAGATTGTCCTGAACACTTTCAGGTATTGAATTTGGTGGTGATAATAGGGTATGGGGAAAGAATTTTTCTCCTGTATATAATCAGAAATCTCCCATTTGGGTTGGCATGGTGAAAGTACTATATTTGGGGGTGGGAGTAAAAATATAGATAACCACATCATAATTGCAAATCTCTTGCATTATAAGAGATCTTGTTACTTAAGACTGTTTGTAATTTTACTGTAATAGCATAAGGAACTATAGTCAATATCTTGTAATAACCTATAATGAAAAATAATCTCAAAAATAATATATGTGTTTATGGATAACCGAATCACCTTGCTGTGCCCCTGAAACATTGTAAGCCAACTATACTTCAATAAAATATATATATTAAGAAAAAAAAGACTAGTTGTAGCTATGTGATGAATGACCTATGTTCAGTGTTTGTTTTTAAATTGAAATATTTGACATCTGTAAGAAAAATATATAATCAGTCATTTATCCTCAAGAATGAGCAAATATTAATATAAGGAGAAACCTGCAAATTCTATTTAAATAATTATGCTAACAAGGAATGTCTTCAGGACTGTGTGCAGCCATTTATGTGAATGTATCTAGTGGTGCATATGTTGACCTTGGATGGTAACCTCTTTCTGCCTATTACTTTATAGGATCATATAAGAAACTTATGGTTTCTTGTGTCTCAGCAGTGAAATTGCTTGATCACTTAAAATTAATTGAAGCTTTGAGATAGTCAGGCTCAAGTTCTAGTGTATTCATATCATACTTCTGTCAGTCAGTTCAGTCACTCAGTCATGTCCAACTCTTTGCAACTCCATGGACTGCAGCACACCAGGCCTCCTTGTTCATCACCAACTCCCAGAGCTTGCCCAAACTCATGTCCACTGAGTCGGTGATGCCATCCAACCATCTCATCTTCTGTTGCCCCCTTCTCCTGCCTTCAGTCCTTCCTGACACTGGGGTCTTTTCCAGTGAGTTAACTCTTTGCATCAGGTGGCCAAGTATTGAAGCTTCAGCTTCAGCATCAGTCCTTCCAATGAATATTCAGGGTTGATTTCCTTTAGGATGAACTGATTGGATCTCCTTGCAGTCCAAGGGGCTCTCAAGCGTCTTCTCCAACACCACAGTTCAGAAGAATCAGTTCTTTAGTACTCTGCTTTCTTTATGGTCCAACTCTCACATCCATACATGCCTATTAGAAACACCATAGGCCATAATAAGAAATCAGTAAAATTCTTACAAAATGAGGTTTGTCTTTATAGTTGTATTGTATGTCTTATAAATACTTACTGTGAATCACAGAGATCATACATTATCTCATGTCTTTACAACATGGAAATTTATTATAGTTGTCTTCTGCAAGCCTGGTGAACATTGATGAAATTCTAGTGTCACTCAGGGTGTCCCAGATCTTCTAGTTGAATGGATGTGATGTTCTGACACGTGACTGTGATTTTTGTCCTGTGCAATCATTTGGATTTTCCAGGAGTCTCACATGAAAGACTTTTGGCACTATAGTACTAGGTAAAATCTGTTTTGTTATACTTTTGGATGGTTATACTTCTTACTCAGGATTAGTCTTTCCATGTTTCATTTATAGTGATGACATTGGTTTTACAGTTTGGGTAGAATTGAATATGAAGATTTGTACTATATATTAGAATAATATTTGAGCTATTTCATGTACATATTTATTATCTACTCTAGACTTTCAGAATTTCACTCTTCATTTTAGCTTCATAGCCTACTTCATAACTTCAGGCAGTAATACAAATAAGATTCACTTGAGGAAAATATTAAAATACATAACAGAAAAAAAAATACGTAACAGGGGCAATAGCCTGCAGGTTCAAAATGGTTGCTGTCTCTACATGTATGTAGAACATCATTAATCTAGTTCTCATGGATGAGTTTTATAGTATCTACCAAAGTTCTTCCATCTAAGTCTGATATATAAACATACAGTTAACTTTATGATATATTTTGCATTAACTTTACTTTTTAAAAACTTTTGAACTTATATCTTATTTGAAATGTATTTAAATCTATCTGTCAGATGTTATTCTTTTTTGTGTTCTATTTTTCAATTTCATAATATTTATAAAATTTTCAAAGGTATTTGTTGAAGTTATCTTTCTTATGAGATTACTTTTCTGGATTATCGTAAGAAAAAAAAATATTTTTTTAAGATTGCACAGAAAGAATTCTCCTTGTTGATTAGATCATAAAAGCTTGATCCAGGTTATTGTATATATTAAAATCAGTCCATTAATTCATTTTGTCATACAAGAGTTGATTCCATTTTCCACCAAAAATATAGCATTAAGATTAGGTTTCTTTCTCCATGACTCCCTGGCCTGCTCTCTTTCTCCTGTTCCCTTTCTTCCCATCTTCCATGCCCTTTGCCCCCTTTCCTCTTCCTTTAAAAATTACCAGTTCTTCATTCAGTCCCTCTGTGTCCCATTCTCCCAGAAATTAGTTCAATGCACTAATCACCATTGAATTGACGATAGTTGATAATGTTGTGTCTTTTATCTGTTTTACCATGTTACTTAGAATTGTAACTCAGTTTTTTAGTGAAGAATCTGTTAAAAACTTGCTTGATGGCTGGATTTGATAGTGCAGATATTGTTTCAAGCTAATTCATTAGATATTTATTTCAAAGGAAAAAGAAAACTGATAGCCTATCATGCACATTCACTTTCAAGACTGTCCCTTAAAGAAAACTGATTTTAGAAGAGATAAGGCAAAAAGCTTTATTCAATAATTATGATCTATAATAAAATATACTCTAGTTCCATTTTCTTAACCAATTAAGTGAGAATATTATGTATTAATAACATATACAATTTGGGGAGATAGAAAACATTTTTTTTCACTCATTTAGTTATTTTTACTCTTTCTAGTGATGACTGCTTATTTCCCCTCTCTATCAGAGTTGTTTAACATATATTATATGTGAACTCTTGGTTGTTAAATTCTGAAAGGGGTATTTTATTCTGTTTGTGTTATTTTTCTTAGCCCCACCAAAATGTAACAAGGAAAATCTATTCTTCAAAAGATTATTTCATCATTTAAAAAATTCCTTTCCCACATTCTATACTTCTCTTTGTTAGTATAATGATCAAATTTTTTTTCCTTATATTTATTTAACTCCTCCCTTGCTTGTGTCATTCAGGTTTGACCCAAGAACAAGCAGTTGAAGTACTTCTGACCTATCATTGTTAATTAATGCTTGTAGGAGTGTGAGGGAAAACAAAGAATAAAGAGGATGTAATATATAAGAGATTACTCTTTCCTAAGACATTTATGGTCTATTGGGAAATCAGATTTCTACATGTAAGGCCAGTATGAAGCTTCAGTGAGAAATAAAAATTACAACAGGCTGCAGATGTCAGAGAAGTTTTAGGCTGAATTTAGGTGGTCAAATGAAAGGAAAGAGGACATTTGAGAGGAAAATATCAGGATGTTCCTATCATGTTTCTCATCCCAAAGGTGATACATACAACAAACTGAAAAAAAAGAGACAAAAAAAAATTCTTAGCTTCTAGGTTTCCTCATTGGTCCACAGGAGGTCTGTCAAAACCAGTGGACTGGCCCTTCTATATATTTGCAAGTGCTTTGTTCTAGTAAGCTCAGACAGCTATTACAAAACACCACGGTTTGGGTGGCTTAAACAAGAGAAATTTATTTCTCACAGTTCTGGAGTCTGGGAAGTCTAAAATCAAGGTGCGGCCAATTCAGTTCCTGCCTAGAGCCTGCTTCTTGGTTCATAGCGTCTATGTCCATCTTCTTATTGTGTCCTCACATGGCCTTTCTTTGGTGCCCACACATCAAGAGGAAGGATCTTGTGTTTCTCTCTGTTTGTCTCCCCTAAGCTTTATTAGCTTATAATTGACAAAATTGTAGATGTATTTAAAGTGTACAATATGATGATTTGGTATACTTTGTGAAAGGATTCCCACAGTTGAATTAATTAACACATCCATCACCTCACATATTTACCTTTTGTGTGTGAAAACACAGAAGTTCTATGCCAATTATACAACACAGAATTATCAACTATGATCGCCATATTTTGTTTTCCTCTTTTTATAAGGACACTAATCCTATCATGAGGGCAGCACCCTCATGACCTCACCTAGACCTACATACCTCCCAAATAAATTCTCACTTCTAAATGCCGTCCCACTGGGGCTTAGTATTTCAACACTGACTTTGGGGGGATGTAATATTCAGTTTCTAGCACTCCCTAGAGCTCATATTTGCTATGCTCAGTCCTGTCTTTTCTTTGCCTCCCTGTATTCCCTCTGTACCCTGGGAGGTAAGGTACACTACAAAGATGACTGTAGGACTTAGTCCAGACTTAGTTCAGGACCCTTCCTTTAGCTTTACATAGTTGTATTAGTTCAGAGTTCCCACATTTATAAATGTTTTTAGATATTTTCTGAAAATTAACTCTTTGAAGAATTTGACTCACTTTATACTCCACAGTCCCTTGGACTGCAAGGAGATCCAACCAGTCCATTCTGAAGGAGATCAGCCCTGGGATTTCTTTGGAAGGAATGATGCTAAAGCTGAAACTCCAGTACTTTGGCCGCCTCATGCGAAGAGTTGACTCATTGAAAAAGACTCTGATGCTGGGAGGGATTGGGGGCAGGAGGAGAAGGGGACAACAGAGGATGAGATGGCTGGATGGCATCACTGACTTGATGGACATGAGTCTGAGTGAACTCTGGGAGTTGGTGATGGACAGGGAGGCCTGGCGTGCTGTGATTCATGGGGTCGCAAAGAGTCGGACACAACTGAGCGACTGAACTGAACTGACACTTCACAGAAGTAAATATTTGGTTTTAGATAAATGTAGTTTATTTATTTAATGACCACTTAATAGATGCCCATTATATGCTCTTTTCTGACTTTTGGCCTAGGAGTTTGTTCCATTTTCTTGTCCCTATACTTTTAAGGGCAGATTTTGGAGGGGCATAAAAGCCTTTGCTGTGAAATAGTGACAATTATTACTGAACACATGTTTTTAAAGATCTTTTATATACCCTTTATCCCCTTCAAATTCTTACTGTGCATATAAGTATGTGCAGAGTATCATGCTTAGTCAGGGGTTTATAAACTTTTTCTTTAAAGTTAGTTAGTTAGTGTTAGTCGCTCAGTTGTGTCCGACTCTTTGCAACCCCATGGACTGTAGCGTGCCAGACTCCTCTGTCCATGGAATTCTCCATTCAAGAATACTGGAGTGGGTTGCCATAGGCTTTGTGGGCCATTTGGTCTCCATTACTACTACATGACACTACCACTGTAGCATGAAAGTAGCCATGGACACTATGTAAACAAATGAGTATGGTGTTGTTCTAGTAAATTTTTATTTTCAAAAGAAGCCAGCCTACAGGCCTTAGTTTGCTAGGTGTGCTACGTGGTGGGGCTACAAAGATGGATATGACATGTGACATGATCTCTGTCTTTGAGACATTTGTAATGTAGCTAAAGAGACAGACTTATGAGGGAGAATTTCATGAGTTGATAGATGCCAAGATCAGGGTAATGTATTCTGCAAAACAAGGTAGGGGCACTTAGCCTGTTTTGGAGATTCAAGGAAGGCTTTCTGGAGGAGGTGATGGAAGGATAAGAGTTAACCAAATGAAGCAAGGTGGAAGATAAAAGGAGCAGCTCAGGAACTTTTAACATTAGGTTAGAAAATTTTTGAGTTACAGGTGCTTCTGGGACAGTCAAAGGCATGTATGCCCAGCTAGGAGTTTGAAACTACATTCATGAGGGTACAGTGTGGCAAAGCTATAGTGACACTAAAAACCATAAATAAGAAACACCAAAATTTCAAAGACTAAACATAAAAGTTAATTTCTCCTTGTATACAGGCCTGTGCAGGTTGGGTGATCACCTTCATCCTTGAACTGTACTTTGTGGAACTTGTAGGCTTCAAGTTTGCCATGGTGACATTGGCAGGAGAATGAGATGAGGGAGGGATGCCAGTTCTTTGCAGCCTTGGTCTAAACTACTTGGACCAGAGCTAGTCACAAGGGCCCAACCTAAATGCAAGGGAGGTTGGGAAGTACCGAAGACTCAGACACAATAACAGTCTTTATCTTATTCGGAAAGTAGTTTCTCGTGGGTAGATAGTTGAAAGGTCCACCTAAGGAAAGAATTTAACAAATTTTTAGAAATGTGAGAACATTCCAGGTTGGAATGCCATTGCCATTTAATTTCTTTTTCTGGTGAGCACCTCTGATTTTCTTATAAAGCTTCTTATTATGTAGAGGGAGCTCGGTGAACAGAAGAAAGAGGAGGAACGCATGATCATCCTGTTAAAATGGGAACATTCTCTCTTCTGCTTAGACAACGTTAAGCAACTTATGGTTGGTTTTGTGTTTTTTAAGGGTCAAAATTTAGATTGCTAACATCTATCCGTCTCCTGTTATAGAACAGGTTTAAAAATATATAATTTTCAGGAAAATTATCAATAAGAAGATATGTGGAATTTTATTTTTTCATAGTGCACTACTTATAATCACCTGATGGTTTAAGAAAAAAAAGAAAAAAAGCAAAGTTCCAGCCTAATAACCAAAGAATTGATGTCTAGTTGAGACTACAGTGAAATAGAACGGACTGTGATGAAATAGAATGTATTCATCTGAAATCTATCACATGCAGTAACATCAAGTATTGTTTTTGAAACTTTTCTTTCAATAATTGGTGTGTGTGTATGTTTATGTGTTTACTCTTAAAAAGCACATTTCATACTTGTGGGTCATGGACAAAAAGATGTTGAAAGATAGTTCAGTTCAGTCAGTTCAGTCGCTCAGTCGTGTACAGCTCTTAAATGTATTGCTGGGTTTCAAGGGTGTAGATCAACTCTGCTTTTGACTTATGAATAGATGCATTCACCAGGCTAGAACCTGGAGCTAAGTGAAAGAAAACTCCAGAGGAGAGGAGATATTACAATCAAAAAGGGGGAAGAGGAGATGTCTGCTCTTGAGAAAGCAGTTTGTTTTGGTAGAAGGCAGGTGGGTGTCATGAAGGAAGATGGTCCCAGTTATCTGGAGGCCAGCCTACTTGAGGAAACACATCTAGGCAAAGTGCCTGTGGATTTTGTCAGCTGTTTTGGTTATTGATTGCTTGCATAATAAACTTCTGAATTTAGTGGATTAAAGCAACTGTTTTATTTTGGTCATGATTGTGTGGGTTCAGAGAAGATGGCTCTTCATCCACAGGTCCAGTGCCTCAGAGCTCTTTGGCCACTCTGTCTTCACATGTGTTCTCATCCGTCAGGCCATCTCCATGTGGCTTGACTGTTTTACTTATGGTATGGTGGTTTCCGAGTAATCACATCTCTTTCATGGCTTCCAATAATGTGTTGTTTCAAGAGACAGGAAGTAGAAGTTGTCAGTATGTTAGGGCCTGAGCCCAGAAACTGGCACAGTGTCATTTCTACCATATTCTATTCAGGTTCAAGACAAAGAGAAATAGACCTTACTTCTCAATGGGACCATTATCAAAGAATACAAGGCCAGCTTTAATGTGCTGGGCTTCCCTTGTGGCTCAGAGGGTAAAGACTCTGCCAGTAATTCAGGAGACCTGGGTTCAGTCCCTTGGTTGGGAAGATCCCCTGGAGAAAGGAATGACAACCCACTCCAGTATTTCTGCCTGGAGAATTCCATGGGCACAGGAGCCTGGCAGGCTATAGTCCATGGGGTCACAAACAGTCAGACACGACTTAGCAATTGACACTTTCACTTTTTAAAAAAACTTTTACTGTGATACATTGGCCAATCTATAGTGGTTGTTTTAGAAGGATAGCACCTGCTAAGTTTCTCTTTTTTTGTTGCTTTTATTGAAATTATTAAGATCAAAAATAATTATTATGTTAGTTCAATTGTTTAAAACTTTTTTTACTTATTTCCTTTTTCCTTTTATTTTGATTAAAATTTTAAATGAAATATAGATTCACATGCAGTAGTAAAAAATAATACAGAGATCCCATATACCCTTTACCTTATTGCCTCCAGTGGTAACCCTTGCAAAATAATAGTTCAGTATTACAACCAGGAAATTGATATTGATGTAATCTGCTAACCTTACTCAGATTTTTCGGTTTTACATGTATTCATGTATGTGGGCATGTGCATATGTGTTTAGTTCTATGCAGTTTTATCATATGTAGGTATGTGTATCTACCGCCACAGGCGAGATACAGAACACTTGCATCATCACAAGAATCCTTCATGTTTCTCTTTCATAACTGCATCTACCTCCTCTCATCCTAATCTCTAGCAACCACTGATATATTTGTTCTCTATGTCTATGATGTTGTTATTTCAAGAATGTTATATAACTGGAATCAAATGATGCATAGCATTTTGGTATTGGGTTTTTTAACTTAGGATTCATCCACATTTTTGTATATAACAATAATTTGTTCCTTTTATTCCATGATATGAATGTACCAAAATTTGTTTAGCCATTCATTTGTTTAAGGACATCTTGGTTGTTTCCACTTTTGAGTTATTTATGAATGACTGCTATGAAATTCATGTATAGTTTTTTAATATGTTTTTATTTCTCTGGGATAAATACTTAATAGTATAGTGTAACTGCTGGATTGTATGGCAGTTGCATTTTAGTTTTAAAGTGCCCAGCTTTTTCCAGAGTGGCTGTACCATTATTCATTCCCAATGTATGTGTGATTGAGTATTCTGAAATCTTGTCAGCATTTGGTATTATAATTATTTCTTATTTTAGTCATTTGAATAGGAGTATAGTGATATCTCATCATGGTTTTAATCTGCATTTCCTTAATGGCTAATGATTTCCTTAATGGGCTTCCCTAGTGGCTCAGATGGTAATATATCCACCTGCAATGCAGGAGACCTAGTTTCAATCCTTGGGTTGGGAAGATCCCCTGGAGGAGGGCATAGCAACCCACTCCAGTATTCTTGCCTGGAAAATCCCCATGGACAGAGGAGCCTGGCGGGCTACAGTCCATAGGGTCGTGAAGAGTTCGACACGAATAAGTGACTAAGCATACAACGATTAATCATGTTGAAGATCTTTTCATGTGCTTATTTGACATCTATATATTCTCTTTGGTAAAATGTCTGTTCATGTCTTTTGCTCATCTTCTAATTGGCTTTAATTTTCTTTATACAACTGAGTTTCAAGAATTCTTTATATATTCTGCATACTAGTTCTTTGTTGGAGATATAGCTTGTAAATATTTTTCTCTAAGTTGCAGCTAATCTCTCCATTCTAATAGAATCTTTTGCAGAACAAAATTATTTAATTTTGATGAAGTCCAATTTATCTGTTTTTCTTTGTGGATTGTGCTTTTGGCATCAAGTCTAAGAACTCTTCTCCTAGCCCTAGATCCTGAGATGTTTTCTCCTATGTTTTTGGTTAAATTTTATAGTTTTATATTTTATATTAAGTCCATATTCCATTTTGAGTTAATTTTGTTTATGGTTTGAAGTTTTGGTTGATGTTCTTTTCTTTTTTTTTTTTTTGATGGAGGTCCATTTGATCCTTCAAGTTTTTAAATACAGTTGCATTTTGAGTGTCGGCTTGTCTCAGATAAACATTAAGGAGAAACAAGTTTTAATCTGCATTCATTCCAAGAAAAGAGGAAACAGAAAATGACTATATGGCTATATGGTAGGAATATAAAAGATAATTGAATAAGGAAAGCTAAAATTCAAGAAGAAAGGACTGAGAACTATTTGTGTAACTCATCCTTTCTTCAGAATGTATTCATTTCTATTAAGACTTTTTCTCATTCTTCAAGGATTTTGTAATATGTGGTTGATTCTTTTCCTGATATATGAAACAGTTTTCAGAGATTTTTATTTAAATATATAATTTTTCTTAGTTTTTTCTAATTATACTTGATTTTTCACATTCGAGAATAGCAATAGTTTATTTTAGTCACTATTATGTAATTTATTCTTTATTTGTTGGGGTTGAAATTATGTTAAAATCCTGATTATAATCTGGTTACAATTAAGCCCCATTTCTTATTACAAAGGTATTTATAAATATGCTGCTGCTGCTGCTAAGTCGCTTCAGTCGTGTCCGACTCTTAGCAACTCCATGGACTGCAGCCCACCAGGCTCCTCCATCCATGGGACTTCCCAGGCAAGAGTACTGGAGTGGGTTGCCATTGCCTTCTCCATTTATAAATATAGATGCCTACAAAACTAAAATTTTAGTGTTAATCATTAGTAATAACATTAGGTATTTCTAGTAGTATGAATAGTTCAAGATATCCATCTCATATACCAAATTGGGTTTCTGTAATAAGTCTACTAATTTTCCTCCAAAATTAACTCTGTTTAAACCATTCTTGCTTTTGTCATATTTCAAAATGTGTTAGGTAATATTACTTTAAATAATCAAGGTATCATTTTTATCTTGCAAATTTATGCTGATCAAAAAATCTTCAAATTTGAAATGTTTATAAAAATGACTATGTGACAGAATGGCAAACATACTCTTTAAAATGTTTTAATTTTAAAAGCTCACAAGGCATTTAGAAAGGTAGTGCCTACAGGAAATGCATTATCTTCAATATTATTTACCTGTTCATTTTAGAATTCATAAAATTTGTTCACTTTTTTTGAAATTTGACTATGTGGGTCCTTATTATCAGGAAGGAATAGAAAAATGAAGGCAGTTTGGAGCTGAATAGAAGTTATTAATGAGCTTAGCTTTGACTGAAATGACAGATTAATGGCTAAATTTTCTTCTCTAACAAGTCTGTTAAAACTTCTAGCTTGCTTCAGTAAATTCTTTTTGTCATTACAAATTGAAGGCAAAAGGCAAAGTAGTTTTAATTTCAATTTTGAAATTCAGACTTTAAATCTTTAGTGACCTTCATGCAGAACAAGGACTGGTTGTACTTCTTTGGAGCACATTAAAAAAGTAGTGTGGACACTATAAATCATATAACATGTAACATTTTCTGTTTTTTCTTGACTACCAAAAAAAAAAACACTGAACCAAATTGGTTGGCTGTATTACTATGCTATGCTTATGTTGGGAAGATCCCTGGAGGAGGGCATGGCAACCCACTCCAATATTCTTGTCTGGAGAACCCCCATGGACAAAGGAACGTGGTGGGCTGCAGTCCATGAGGTCATGAAGAGTCAGACACGACTAAGTGACTAAGCACAGTGCAGCACCGCACTGTGTGATATGCCTTTTTTGTAACTATCCTGATTTCATCTCATTTTTTTTCTTATGCTATTTTCTCTAATTTCCTCATCATTTTAGATATTGTAATGATAATAGTAGTAATAATAATTCAGATTTATTTAGTGCTTTTTATAAGCACTCTACAAATGTTAAGTTAAATGTTTAATAGCCCTTTGAGATAGATATCTTTCATTATCTTCACTTTATTGATGAAGTGTAGAGCAGTGCTACTCAGAGTTCAAGTCTGCAGTGAAATTAGGAATTTGTACAGAATGGAATCAACTTTCTGCTTCCTTTATCAAGAAAGTCGTGATATTAAAAAATTATCTGTTGAACTAAATGGGATGCCTAATGACACAGTCAGTTTTCATTCTGATACAAGGAATACCAGTTACAGACTGGTAAGTAGCAGTTTGTTGCCAGTCTGGTTGTAACTGAACCAAATCTTGGGTTTGTTCACCTGAATACAGTAAAGCAAATCTCTTGACATCAGGTTGTGGTGAAGTGAAAGTGAAAGTTTAGTCACTCAGTTGTGTCCAACTCTGTGCGACCCATGGACTGTATGTGGCCTACCAGGCTCCTCTGTCCACAGGATTTTCCAGACAAGAGCACTGGAGTGGGTTGCCACTTCCTTCTCCAGAGGATCTTCCTGATTCAGGGATTGAACCCTGGTCTCCCACATTGTAGGCAGATGCTTTACCTTGGTGGTGAAAAGTGCAGTGTTAACTGTAAGGCACCATACAAGGAGTCTGGGACAGGTTATGCTCAAAAAACCTGAAAACCCCTGATGGGGAATTTTAAGGGCAAGATAAGGAAGGAGGAGTCCTAGGGTGTGTGATCAGCTCCTACATAATTCTCTGATTTGGTTGCGTGCATGCTAAGTTGCTTCAGTTGTGTCCGGCTCTTTGCGACCCCATAGACTATTATAGCCCACCAGGCTTCTCTGTCCATGGGATTCTCTAGGCAAGAATATTGCAGTGGGTTGCCATTTCCTTCTCCTCTGATTTGGTTAATGGGAGCCTATCAGGATGGTGTGACAAGGGTTAACATTATCAATCCTTAGGTGCCAGTAGGTCTGGGGTCTATGTGCTCATGGTCATCAGGTAGTCAATTTCTTCCATTTGGTGGGGGTTTTAACATCTGTGAAATAACTTAGGAAATGTGCATCAGATATATCGTCTAGGTACTCCAAGGAAGCATGGTCTAGGTACTCCAGGGAAGAGCTGAAGCAGAGAGTACGGGGAATGGGGTCTGACCCAGAAAAGCCTGATAGTGTCCTACATGGAAACCAAACGTTGAGCAGCAGTGTTCCAAAATAGTGTTTCTCAAAACTGTCTGTGATGAAGAATCCCTGAATGTGAATTTCTTTTTAAATGTTCAAAATTTGTAGACTAATATTAATACTTTAATAAAATACAACAAAAACATTGTGGTAATGTCGAAAGTTTCTATGAATTTTCTGTAATTACCTTGTTTTGGAACAGTAATTGAAACCATTTACCCAAATTGGGAGTTGAACCCACACAAATGGGATTCAAACCCAGCCAAAACTTAGTTTGGGGCTCAAACCCATGTGACCAGGACTTGAACCCAGCTGAAACCCTGTTTTGGACTTGAACCTGTGTGCCTGGGACTCGAACCTGGCCAAAACCCTACTTGGGACTTGACCCCACATGGCTGGGACTCAGGCCCAGCCAAAACCTGGTTTCAGGACCTAATGAAGCTCAGGTTCTTGATTTCTCATCACAGAAAGAACTCAGTGAGAGACAAAGTGATAGGTAAGAAGTGGATTTACTCAGATTCAGAGAGATGCACACTCCGCAGACAGAGTGTGGACAATTGCAGAGGGCCAGTGAAATGTGGCTTGGTTGGTTTCTATAGGCTGGGTAATTTCATATGCTAGTCTAGTCTAGGCTATGGTTTTTCCAGTAGTCATGTATGGATGTGAGAATTGGACTGTGAAGAAAGCTGAGCGCCGAAGAATTGATGCTTTTGAATTGTGGTGTTGGAGAAGACTCTTAAGAGTCCCTTGGACTGCAAGGAGATCCAACCAGTCCATTCTAAAGGAGATCAGTCCTGGGTGTTCTTTGGAAGGAATGATGCTGAAGCTGAAACTCCAGTACTTTGGCCATCTCATGCAAAGAGTTGACTCACTGGAAAAGACTCTGATGCTGGGAGGGATTGGGGGCAGGAAGAGAAGGGGACAACAGAGGATGAGATGGCTGGATGGCATCACTGACTCGATGGACGTGAGTTTGAGTGAACTCCAGGAGTTGGTGATGGACAGGGAGGCCTGGTGTGCTGCAGTTTATGGGGTCGCAAAGAGTCGGACACGACTGAGCAACTGAACTGAACTGAATGAGTAGGAGGATTGGAGAAGGCAATGGCAATCCACTCCAGTACTCTTGCCTGGCGAATCCCATGGACAGAGGAGCCTGGTAGGCTGCAGTCCATGGGGTCGCTGAGGGTCAGGCACGACTAGGGAACTTCACTTTCACTTTTCACTTTCATGCATTGGAGAAGGAAATGGCAACCCATTCCAGTATTCTTGCCTAGAGGATCCCAGGGACGGGGGAGCCTGGTGGGCTGCCATCTATGGGGTTGCACAGAGTCAGACACGACTGAAGTGACTTAGCAACAGCAGGAGGATTATTCCAACTATTTTTGGGAAGGGGTGGAGATTTCTAGGAATTGGGCCACTGCCTTGGTCTTTTGACAGTGCCTTGGAACTGTCCTGGCATCTCAGGGTGTGTCATTTAGCTAGCTGATTGAGGATCAAGGTCTAATCAAAGTTGACTTGTCTGCATTTGGACCCATCTGATTCTAATTGGTTTATGTTGTGTCCTTGGGCTATGTTACTCTTTCAAAAGTTGTGCCCTGCCCCTTTCCCTCCTGTTACATTCCCTGCTCAGAGATTTTACTCCCATATTCTTATGGGAGGCAGAAGGGCAAAGGTCCATCTTCTGTAACTGCTTTAAGGTTGAGTAGGGGCATTGGCCCTACCTCAGTTCTGTTCAGTTCAGTCGCTCAGTCTGTCCGACTCTTTGGAACTCCATGGACTTCAGCACACCAGGCTTCCCTGGCCATCACCAACTCCCAGAGACTGCTCAAACTCATATCTATTGAGTTGGTGATGCCATCCAAGCTTCTTATCCTCTGTTACCCCCTTCTCCTCCTGACCTCAGTCTTTCCCAGGATCAGGGTCTTTTCCAGTGAGTCGGTTCTTTGCCTCAGGTGGTCAAAGTATTAAAGCTTCAGCTTCAGCATCAGTCCTTCCAATGAATATTCAGGAGTGATTTATTTTAGGATTGACTGGTTTGATCTATTGTAGTCCAAGGGTATGGATGTTGTTAATGGCGACCTCCTTCTAAAGGACTTATGCCAGCACCTGTGGCTTCCAGGACTGTTGTAGTCGGTGCCCCTGACCCCACGCAGGCCATGGTTGACCCACACCTCCACCAGAGACTCCTGGACACTCACAGGCAACTCTGGCTCCATCTCTTCTGGGGTCACTGCTCCCACAAAGTTAACCTGCCTCTTGAGAAATTTGTATGCAAGTTAAGAAGTAACAGTTAGAACCAGACATGGAACAACAGACTGGTTCTAAATTGGGGAAGGAGTATGTAAAGGCTGTATATAGTCACTCTGCTTATTTAACTTATATGCAGAGTACATCATGTGAAATGCTGGGCTGGATGAAGCACAAGTTAGAATCAAGACTGTTGGGAGAAATATCAGTAACCTCAGATATGCAGATGACACCACCCTTATGGCAGAAAACGAAGAGGAATTAAAGAGCCTCTTGATGAAAGTAAAAGAAGAGAGTGAAGAAGCTCGTTAAAACTCAACATTCATAAAATGAAGATCATGGCACCCGGTCCCATCACTTCATGGCAAATAGATGGGGAAATAGTGAAAATAGTGACATTTTATTTTCTTGGGCTCCAAAATTACTGCAGATGGTAAGTGCAACCACAAAATTAAAAGACACTTGTTCCTTGGAAGAGAAGCTATGACCAACCTAGACAGCATATTAAAAAGCAGAGATATTACTTTGCCGACAAAGGTCCATATAGTCAAAGTGTCTCTTTCTTGTTTTTTGTTAGAATCATTTGGCGATGAGGGTGGTTCCTTTTTTCCTCCAGAAACAGGGTGGCCCCTAACTTAGTTAATAAATCTCTTCCCATTAAAGGGATGGGACAATCAGGCACAAACAGAAATGGTTTCATAACAATTTTCGAACTGGTTTGAGCCGACCATGCTTTGAGTAGCACTAGTATAGAGCATATTCAAGTATGAATTGTGATTCTAGATTATAAGGAGAATTCCAGTATCTTATTCAGCAGTAATATGTGAGGACTGTCTGATTTGCATATATGTAAACTTAGGGCCACAGGGTGGAGAACTGCAGAGTAAACATCTAGGTATTAATCCTGCCTGGGATAACACCGTTGGTTTAACCAGTTTGCATATGGCCAGTTAGAGCAAGGGAGTAAGCTTGTAGGTCTATGGGGCAGAATACCTATAGGAAAACTGGTCACAGGAAGGGAGCTTCCCCTCTATGGAGTTTAAGAACCTTCAGTCTTTACACCCAATGGACTTGCTCTCACTGCAGGAAAGCATGCTTTTCCACTTTCCTCACACTTAAAGGTTGAAAGTTCTGAACCTCATATGAAAGCCCTCATAAAATATTTCATCCATAGTGAGAAGGGAGGGGCAGGAACAAACATCCATGCCTACAAGGGACCATTCTGGATATCCACTAGAGTTAAGGTACTGTACCTCATTTCCTTACCCAGGAGAAGTGGGTGTCGTCCTCACTTCCCCTCCCCCATCTGCCTTGCCTTGCTTTTCTTTTTCTCGTTTCCATAGCACTTCTCTCTAACATCACTGTACAATTTGCATACTTAGGCTTTGCCTCTTGTATCTCCTTGTAATTTCAGACTTTAGAACAAGTGAGATATGAATGACAACATTCTGAGAATTTTCTCTCCTGGTGGGTGGAGGAAGGCGCACCCAGTGAAGTTGCTGTTTCCTTCGCCTTCCGTAAGTAAGTCAGCTGTGGCGCTTGTATTAATTTCTGGTGCTACCTCTTCCCAAGGAGCTGAGGCTCCAGGCTGCCACTACCTTATAGGACAAAATCCAATACTTGGCCATTTCCATAAAAATTTGTACATCAAACAAAATTTATTTTATCTTACTTTTTTTTTTTTTTTTCTTTTTAAGAAGGCTGTTGTATTGTGGTTAAAAATAGGGCATAAAATTATTAGGTCCTCCCCTTAACATTTGACTTTGGACAAATGATTTCACCTTTCTGTGTCTCATTCTTCATAAACAGGCTAATAAATCATAGGCTTGCTGTAGGGATGAAATAAGAAAACACACATAAAGCACTTAGCATGGCACCTGGCATGTTGTGAGCATTCAATGAGTGGCAGCTATTATTATTATTATCTAGCTTCTATGGATGAATTTTAAACATGGCAAAAAATTGTACTTTCATTTATCTTATTTTGACAGTATACCTCTTCTCCTGACCTACATTACTGAAGTTTAAAGAACATTTTCCCAACCTTTTATTATTGCTAGACTTTCAAGAGTCCTCTACCTTCTTTGCACTTTCTTATTCCTGGGATGTGATGCAAAGTAAACGTAGTCCTTTTTCTATATTGAAAGGCCAACTGGTTAAGGATGACATAAACATATCTATACTAAATCTGTACCTGTATAAAATTTTGAAAGACATAATATATTGCTGACTTAAGATGGTTTTATTATACTTGCTGAAAATTGAATTTTACTTTGATTTTTATTTATTTATTTTTTTTCTTAACATAAACTAAATGTAAACAAATTTCCTTTCTCAAAGCAAAAAAAAAAAAAAAAAAAGAATGTATTTCCAGTATCTTCTGAGGGACTTGTAATGATATATGACTTGCCGTCTCCCATCTGTGTGTGTGGAGCCAGTTCAGAAAAAAGCCTGTTTAATTTCATTTAGTGTTAATGTTATTCACAAGAAGTCATACATTTTTATGGAATTAAAAAGCATTCTGATGAGCACTTTGATAACTTCTTATATGTATTTATTTTCATAGCCGGTGCTGACTGGGTTGGTAATAATTTCTAAGCCATACAGAGGGAGAAATGCCCTCAGGCAACTCTTCTTAGTAGCTCACTACAGAAAGACAGCTTGTCCTACTGCCCTGCCCCCATCTGCACTCCCACCTCTGTTTTTCACACAGGATTAGGTGGGGACCAAAGCAGAGGGGGGCTTCCCTGGTGGCTCAGCGGTAAAGAATCTGCCTCCAATGTTGGAGACGTGGATTTGATGCCTGGGCTGAGATGATCCCCTGAAGAAGGAAATTGCAATCCACTCTAGTATTCTTAAAAATGGAAACAGTGACAGACTTAATTTTCTTGGGCTCCAAAATCACTGCAGATGGTGACTGCAGCCATGAAATTAAAAGACGCTTGGTGCTTGCAGAAAAAGCTATGACAAACCCAGACAGTGTATTAAAAGGCAGAGACATCACTTTGCCAACTAAGGTCTACATAGTCAAAGCTGTGGTTTTTCCAGTAGTATGTACAGATATGAGAATTGGACCAGAAAGAAGGCTGAGGACTGAAGAACTGATGCTTTTCACCATAGTGTTGGAGAAGACTCATGAGAGTCCCTTGGACTACAAGGAGATCAAACCAGTCAATCCTAAAGGAAATCAATCCTGAATGTTCATTGAAAAGACTGATGCTGAAGCTGAAACTCCAATACTTTGGCCAAGTGATGGGAAGAGTCCACTCACTGGAAAAGATCCTGATGCTGGGAAAGATTGAGGGCAGGAGGAGAAGGGGCAACAGAGGATGAGATGGTTGGGTAGCATCATCAACTCAATGGATATGAGTTTGAGCAAACTCTGGGAGATTGTAAAAGAGAGGGAAGCCTGGTCTGCTGCATTCCATGGGGTTGCAAAGGGTCAGATACAATTGAGTGACTGAACAACAACCAATTTTCTTGCCTGGGAAATCCCATGGGCAGAGGAGCCTGGTGGGCTATAGTCCATGGGGTCACAAAGAGTTGGACATGGCTGAGCAACTCAACAACAACAACAACAAAGCAGAGGGGCTCGGAGCATAGGCGTATGACCAATATGTAACAGTGACTCAATAATTGTTGAGTTAATGGATAAACAAATGAACAAACAAGAAACGTCACAGCTAAATTTATTCTTCAATTGTAGCAAACTAGATAGCTATCTGATATATTGTATTTCTATGTTTTGCTGGGCTGTGTAGCTTGTGGGATTTTAGTTCCCTGACCAGGGATTGAGCTCATGACGTTAGCAGTGACAGCACAGAGTCCTTAACCACTAGACCACCAGGGAGTTCCATATTGCTTTATTGAAATTTTTTTCTTCCAGTTTTATTGAGATATAATTGATGTAGAACACTGTATATACTTACAGTGTACAGCGTAATGATTTGACTTATGTCATGAAATGATTATCACAGTAAGTTTAGTGAACATATATCATCCCCTATTGATACAAAATTAAGAAATTGAAAAAAAAATTTTGTATGATGAGAACTCTTAGAATTCTCAACTATTTTTATGTATCACTTATGATGATATTAATTATATTTGTCATGTTGTATATTACCTCCCCTTTACTCCTAAGTGTTTTAAAATTTTGGTTATCCTGCTTTTTGGATGCATTAATATAAGCTACTTCTCATATTTGTACAATAAGACTTAAGCAAGATTGGTTTCAAGTTTATGCTGTATAAACAAGGAGAGGTCCTCTTGGAATTCTGGGCCAGTTCCAGTTGTTCAGTTCAGTTCAGTCACTCAGTCGTGTCCGACTCTTTGCGACCCCATGAATCACAGCACGCCAGTCCTCCCAGATAGTTGGGATAGTTGGTCTATCACCAGCTCCCAGAGTTCACCCAAACTCATGTCCATTGAGTCAGTGATGCCATCCAAACATCTCATCCTCTGTCATCCCCTTCTCCTCCTCCCTTCAATCTTTCACAGCATCAGGGTCTTTTCAAATGAGTCAGCTCTTCGCATCAGGTGGCCAAAGTATTGGAGTTTCAGCTTCAACATCAGTCCTTCCAATGAATACCCAGGACTGATCTCCTTTAGGATGGACTGGTTGGATCTCCTTGCAGTCCAAGGGACTCTCAAGAGTCTTCTCCAACACCACAGGTCAAAAGCATCAATTCTTCGGTGGTCAGCTTTCTTTATAGTCCAACTCTCACATCCATACATGACTACTGGAAAAACCATAGCCTTGACTAAACAGACCTTTGTTGACAAAGTAATGTCTCTGCTTTTGAATATGCTATTGAGGTTGGTCATAACTTTCCTTCCAAGGAGTAAGTGTCTTTTAATTTCATGGCTGCAGTCACCATCTGCAGTGATTTTGGAGCCCAAAATAATAAAGTCAGCCACTGTTTCCACTGTTTCTCCATCTATTTGCCATGAAGTGACGGGACCGGATGCCATGATCTTTGTTTTCTGAATGTTGAGTTTTAAGCCAACTTTTTCACTCTCTTCTTTCACTTTCATCAAGAGGACCTTTAGTTCTTCTTTACTTTCTGCCATAAGGGTGGTATCATCTGCATATGTGAAGTTATTGTTATTTTGCCCGGCAATCTTGATTACAGCTTGTGCTTCCTCCAGCCCAGCATTTCTCATGATGTTCTCTGCATAGAAGTTAAATAAGCAGGGTGACAATATACAGCCTTGACGTACTCCTTTTCCTATTTGGAACCAGCCTGGTGGTCCATGTCCAGTTCTAACTGTTGCTTTCTGACCTGCATACAGGTTTCTTAAGAGGCAGGTCAGGTGGTCCGGTATTTCCATCTCTTTCAGAATTTTCCATAGTTTACTGTGGTCCACACAGTCAAAGGCTTGGCAATAAAGCAGAAATAGATGGTTTTCTAGAAGTCTCTTGCTTTTTCAATTATCCCGTGGATGGTGGCAATTTGATCTCTGGTTCCTCTGCCTTTTCTAAAACCAGCTTGAACTTCTGGACGTTCATGGTTCACATATTGCTGAAGCCTGGCTCAGAGAATTTTGAGCATTACTTTGCTAGCATGTGAGATGAGTGCAATTCTGTGGTAGTGTGAGCATTCTTTGGCATTGACTTTCTTTGGGATTGGAATGAAAGCTAACCTTTTCCAGTCCTGTGGCTACTGCTGAGTTTTCCAAATTTGTTGGCATACTGAGTGCAGCACTTTCACAGCATCATCTATAGGATTTGAAATCACTCAACTGGAATTCTATCACCTCCACTAGCTTTGTTCGTAGTGATGCTTCCTAAGGCCCACTTGACTTTACATTCCAGGATGTCTGGCTCTAAGTGAGTGATCACACCATCGTGATTATCTGGGTACATCGTGATTATTTTTTTTGTACAGTTCTTCTGTGTATTTTTGCCACCTCTTCTTAATATCTTCAGCTTCTGTTAGGTCCATACCATTTCTTTATCGAGCCCATCTTCGCATGAAATATTCCCTTGGTATCTCTAATTTTCTTGAAGAGATCTTTAGTTTTTCCCATTCTATTGTTTTCCTCTATTTCTTTGCATTGATCTCTGAGGAAGGCTTTCTTATCTCTCCTTGCTGTTCTTTGGAAATCTACATTCAAATGGGTGTATCTTTCCTTTTCTCCTTTGCTTTTTGCTTCTTGCTTCTCTTCTTTTCACAGCTATTTGTAAGGCCTCCTCATACAGCCATTTTGCTTTTTTGCATTTCTTTTTCTTGGGGATGGTCTTGATCCCTGTCTCCTGTACAATGTCATGAACTTCGGTCCTTAGTTCATCAGGCACTCTGTCTATCAGAACTAGTCCCTTAAATCTATTTCTCACTTCCACTGTATAATCATAAGGGATTTGATTTAGGTCATACCTCAATGGTCTAGTGATTTTCCCCACTTTCTTCAATTTAAGTCTGAATTTGGCAATAAGGAGTTCATGATCTGAGCCACAGTCAGCTCCTGGTCCTATTTTTGCTGACTGTATAGAGCTTCTCCATCTTTGACTGCAAAGAATATAATCAATCAGATTTCAGTGTTGGCCATCTGGTGATGTCCATGTGTAGAGTCTTCTCTTGTGTTGTTGGAAGAGGATGTTTGCTATGACCAATGCGTTCTCTTGGCAAAACTCTATTAGCCTTTGCCCTGCTTTATTCTGTACTCCAAGGCCAAATTTGCCTGTTACTCCAGGTGTTTCTTGACTTCCTACTTTTGCATTCCAGTCCCCTATAATGAAAAGGACATCTTTTTTGGGTGTTAGTTCTAAAAGATCTTGTAGGCCTTCATAGAACCGTTCAACTTCAGCTTCCTCAGCATTACTAGTCAGGCATAGACTTCGATTACCATGATGTTGAATGGTTTGCCTTGGAAATGAACAGAGATCATTCTGTCGTTTTGGAGATTGCATCCAAGTACTGCATTTCAGAATCTCTTGTTGACTATGATGGCTACTCCATTTCTTCTACGGGATTCCTGCCCGCAGTAGTAGATATAATGATCATCTGAGTTAAATTCACCCATTCCAGTCCATTTTAGTTGGCTGATTCCTAGAATGTTGACATTCACTCTTGCCATCTCCTGTTTGACCACTTCCAGTTGTACCTTCCTCTAAATGCAGCCTGCAGCCTTTGATTTATTCTGACAGTATATAACAGTCCACCATAAAGGCTGGGACAGACATTTCCCCTAGCTTCCAAGACAGAAGAGAAAATGTTAAAAAGACAATCTCTTAGAGCTTTGAGAAATCAGAAGGTGAATGGTTACGAAGAGGCCTGCATTTAAAAGCACCACAAAAAGAGATGAAGAAACTGAATTAATTGTCCCAGATTAGGACCTGTATTGGAGAAGGCAATGGCACCCCACTCCAGTACTCTTGCCTGGAAAATCCCATGGACGGAGGAACCTGGAAGGCTGCAGTCCAAGGGGTCACTGAGGGTCAGACATGACTGAACGACTTCATTTTCACTTTTCACTTTCATGCATTGGAGAAGGAAATGGCAACCCACTCCAGTGTTCTTGCCTGGAGAATCCCAGGGACGGGGGAGCCTGGTGGACTGCCTTCTATGGGGTTGCACAGAGTCAGACACAACTGAAGCGACTTAGCAGCAGCAGCAGCAGGACCTGTATCCTGTATCCGATATTTTTAGGAGTAAGATGAAATTTACTTAATGTTTGTGCCGGGTAATATAACCAGAAATACTTTTGGCCAGACTTTGGTGACTGGTTAGATAGAGAGATTGATAGAAGGATGAACGTGATGATGTGAAACATTTTTAGGGTTGTTGTTCATTTGCTAAATTGTGTCTGACTCTTTGCAACCCCATGTACTATAGTATGCCAGGCTTCCCTGTCCTTCACTGTCTCCCAGAGTTTGTTTAAATTCATGTCCATTGAGTAGGTGATACTTCCTAACTATTTTTATGGTAGCATGCCATAGATGGCCCAGAATGTCCAAATGTATCCAAGGTCTGCCCTCTAAAGACTAAACAAATCTAGTGCTGCCTTGTTCTGAGAGCAAGTGAATACTGGTTTATGGGAGTTGCTAATTTGTGCTAGGTAGAAAGTCAAAGGGAGTGCTGTGCAGCTTAATCAAAGGTGTCTAACTCCAAAGCAAAGGATGTCAAGATGATAGGAAAGGCAAAGGAAAAGCTAATAAAGATTGTAAATGTAGTGAGAGCAGGGATTTTTTCTGTCTTATTCATTGCCCTGTTTTTAGCTCTTAGATTAGGGCCAGATACATGGTACATGCTCAATAAATAGGTTTGAATGATTGTAGCAGAACCTTCTGACAGATTAAGTGCAAGGTCAGCTATATGCAAGGATTATTGCTTTATTGATCAACCTTATACCTAGATTTCTTCCTGTAAGTCTGTCTTGAAGGAGTGTAACAGGTGATCGAAGGATATAGTTGCTGTGATTCATGGTGAGAGTCCCTTGGACTGCAAGGAGATCCAACCAGTCTATTCTGAAGGAGATCAACCCTGGGATTTCTTTGGAAGGAATGATGCTAAAGCTGAAACTCCAGTACTCTGGCCACCTCATGCGAAGAGTTGACTTATTGGAAAAGACCCTGATGGGATTGAGGGATTGGGGGCAGGAGGAGAAGGGGACGACAGAAGATGAGATGGCTAGATGGCATCACTGACTCAATGGATGTGAATCTGAGTGAACTCCGGGAGTTGGTGATGGACAGGGAGGCCTGGCGTGCTGCGACTCATAGGGTCGCAAAGAGTCGGACACGACTGAGCTACTGAACTGAACTGAACTGGTGGCGATGGTTTAGTATATTTACGAGAGAAATGTATTGAGTATGAGACCTGTATAACCTCTGAGAAGTTGCGTAGCCTGTGAAGACCACATGCTTATTTTTACTATGCCACATGGCAATAGAACTAACCCCATGTACTTTTATATTTCAATCTCTATATTTTATATTTTAAACTCTAAGGGATTGGAGAAATGAGGGCTAGGAAATAGCAAAGGACTCTGGAAATAACATCATCTACACAGTCATAATATTATTAATGAAGATTAATATCTAGAAGGGAATGGAGCTTCACCTGTGGTTCCCATTTCCGTAGGAGGAGATTTGATCTACTGCTAGATCAGTTCTTTAGGTGCTGACTTTGGTGTCTGAAATATTTTTGGGGAAAGTGGCTCTCGCCATGAGTAGAGGCTTTTTAGGTGCTGGGGAGAGCTTAGGAAGAATATTAGATTTGGATATATAAAGAGACTTGTAACACTACTCAGAGCCTGACAGATGTAGCCTTTTAGGCTCTGGTGGGATACCTATAATGTTTGTTGAATATTCTAGTACATGGGGCTTTCGGGGATGTAAATGACCAACAGAATAGTCAATTGATTTACCTGTCAGTCACAGAGTCTTAATTACTTCTTGGGAAAATCTGAAATTGATGGATCTACTGTTACATAAATCAAAGATATGACTTGAAAAATCATGGCACCAATGAATGAGTCAGGAAATTTAGAATGGGGAATTGGTGTGGGAGGAAGGATGGTCATGTTGTTTTCAGAAGTTCTGAGTTTAAAAAGTGACAGCATGGCATGTTGAAATGTGTAGTAAGTAAATGTAGTAAGAACAGTGGAAAGCTTAGGCGAGAAGACGTTAGCGGTCATTTGCTTTTTGTTCCATTCCTCTGGGAAAGCAATGAACTGCTAACACGTTTAGCCTGTTGCAAGTGGCTGAGCACATTCGCAGGCACATTGGTGTTCAGGCCTTTTACCTATGTGTCGTCTTAGAGCATAGAACATTGCTGTGATGAATGAAATGGTGAGAATACAAAGCAGTGACTTCTGTTTGTTAGAAGCTAAAGAACAAGACTCATAGATAAGCAATTTTCTTTGCTTTTTTTTTTTTCCCCTTGAGAATTTCTCATTATTCTCAAGGTTCTATCAGGAAATATATGCTCAGAGCCAAACAAGAATGTCTCACTGCTTATGGAGAAATGCATCAGAATGGCTGATGATTGGGGAAAAAAAAAGCCTCACATAGAGCACGGAATGTTCTAGCAATCCTCCAAACCATAACGATTTACTAAAAATTTCTTTCACAATTCTCGTTAGACTTATGCAGTAAATAAATTAAGTACCTTTCCCACTGGGAGTTTTTTAGAAATACTTACTGAAGTCAATGCCACAATGTTAGGTCAGAGGGGGAGCCAAGCTATTGAATTATTTTTAGCATGCATTTCTAGCTTAATTTTTTGTTGGTTTCTTTGATCTGGGCATGAGCTTTAGCCAGGTAGTGTGGTTTAGTGGACAGAGGACAGGGTGTGAGAGAGATTTGGCTTTAGTGTCTTGTATACATAACCAAGAAGAGTCGCTTTTTTTTGTCAAAGGTTAAAAAACTTTATTTGATAAGATTGCCATTCTAAATATAAAAATAGCTATATTGGATACAACTAAAGAGACATATTATTAGCTCATTACTGTTAAATGTTTGGAAAAATTCTATTTTATGCTTAATTTTAAATATCCTGTCCCTTTAAAGAAAAGTATTGTTGTGTACTGTTTAAAAATAAACATGCTTAACAATAAATATTTCAAAATATAGATTAATCTTTATAATTAAGAAAGCTTTTTGAGACCTTGAAGGGCCTCAAATCATTTGAAGAGTTATTATATCATAAATGTGCATGTGTTTTAGAATTCCTGATATTAAAAATTCATTAAAAAAAAGACTATAGGCACATTCTTTGAATAACTAATAACAGTTACTAAAGACCAAAAAATGAAAAAACTGGGAGTAGAGACAATATAAAAATGCACTGGAGAAGATGCATTGTGTCTGGAAATGATCTGTGTCTGGTGGGAAATCTTCAGTTTTGATTGACTTACTTTCTGAGCAACTTAAAAGTTAATGAAATATAAAGTTAGATAAATTACAGCAATAATTTTCCACCATTGAATTGTTCAACAGACTCTTACAATTTTCCTGTGGTATACTTTTAGAAGTATGAAATGTTATTCTGAAAGGGAAAAAAGAAACCCAAAGATGGTTTTCTTTTTGCTCGGAACTCTATAATACCTCTGTACATGGTCTCAACAGGGAGTGGTGCTCCTGATTTCAACTTGCAGCCTATACAGAGCTCAGTCCAGCCTTTTTGCAATCTCCAGGTAGTCAGAAGTATTGAAAGATGTAATGGGGAACAAAGTAGAAAACGGCAGTATCCTACGTTACAGGCCAAATGGATAACCCCAAGAGAAAGATTTTGACAGCCATAAATATTTCATCTTTTGAGGCCGTGATGCTACTGTGTGAGAACAATTTAGCTGGAAAGATCATCAACAATTAGGTGACATCTCTATCACACCTTTTACTGAGTTGAAATTTCAATGACATGAATAATAAGGGGTCTTGTTTGACATTTAGCAGTTTAATTAATTTGTTTCCTAAAGTGAAGGATGTTTTACACTGTGATTTTTTAATACGCCATCTCCATACACTTGATTTTTTTTCCCTTTTGCTTTTCTTAGGAAACCATTTTTCTTTCCTTTTCACTTATAAATCACCTACCCATATTGACTCGTGCCAGCTAGTGTTTGGTGGGGCTTAGGGGATGGGGCTTGGGTTTGGAAAATTGGGGAAGAGTTACAGATCTTCCTCCACTATTCAATTTTAGAGGAGAAGCAATGTAGGAAAATAGAAAAGAAAAAAGGAAACACTGTCATTTTTTAATAAATGTAGTGTTTTGTTGTTGTCGTTAGGCTGAAACACAAGTCTTATCTCTCTGGTCGTTCTAGTCATGAAGGATCATCAAGGGACCATTATGGATAGTCACACCTGTGATATGGTATAACTGTTGCACTGTTCCCTATATATTACTGACTTCATTGGTTTCTGCACACCTTCAGCATATATTGTATATGCATGTTGTATCTGCAGTGCTTGTTTTTGAAAATAAAACACATAATGTTTACTAAAGGTCACTTCTGAAAGAGCTGCTGTGACAGTAGGAGGAATAATCCAGCCTGACAATAGAAAGCATGAATCTACTGTATATTCTTGCAAACAGAAATAGACTTTCAAAAAATTAGTCAACGCAGTTAAATTATTTACTCTAATTTCCCCTGTACAAGCCTCAAACCCCCTGCCTTAAACTATTTCCCTTTGCAAAGAATCAGAAAAAGAAAAACATACCAAAGATATGTGGGAAAGCTACTTCTCTCCCACTTGAACCTGTAGGACATCAAGGTAAATGATA
The DNA here is from genome assembly GCF_016772045.2 of Ovis aries. NCBI lineage: Eukaryota > Metazoa > Chordata > Mammalia > Artiodactyla > Bovidae > Ovis > Ovis aries. The sequence goes on along the minus strand of NC_056056.1, from coordinate 79,789,322 downwards.
CATGGGTATTCTTCAGACTACAAGTGCCCTTCACTGTCTGATTACGATGTATATTTCTGATGGATGGAGCTTAGCTGGGTAGATGTGCCCAGATGAGATCAAGTGAGTACATGTTCGTGACAAGTGTGAGTGGGAAGAATGTCTTAGAACATGTCATCCTGAAGAGACAACCTTGAAGTACTGCAAGTTGAAAACTGAAAGGGGAAGATAGGCTGCAGCTTTGCAGAGAAAGATCGTTCAGGACACACCTCCCACGTGACACCTCTTTCCTTGTTATCTGCTCTTATTTTATAACAGTGCTGAAAAAGTGTAAACAGTTACCACTCCTTTTTTGAGCTGTTTTAGGGCCAAATATGATGAAAGCGATATGGAACTGATTTTTAACTATTAAACCTCTTGGATGGATAAATTATTAATACTATCACAAGACACCATGAGATGCTTCTTTATAATAGAGTGCTGGGAAAGTTGAAATTGCTGCTATTGTGTATCTCAGACTTGTTAAAGCTGTTCCAGACCCATGGTGAGATAGATTGCTTCCTTCCACTGATGGAAATTGAACTTTTTTCCCCCTGCACATGTGTTTATAAATAAGCTGAGACATAAACTCTTCCTTTGGAACATATTTTGAAGCAGAGATATGTGTTCATAGAGAGTATTATGTGTATTACTTAAATGTTTCTTTTTTCAAAACAGCTGGTTTCCAGTTTGTAATTTTGAACCTGTATAATTTTCATCATGATTTTCTCCTCCTCTGAAAGATCATCTAATAAATGAAAATACTTTATATTCATTTTTATTAAGTGCTTTTCTCTCTTCTCCTTAGCACATATATAGCAAAGTGTCAAGAATAATTTACTAAAGATAATTAAGCACAAGCCTTGAGTGAATTTCTTCCACCACAAAGATGTAAGAAGTGAAAGCATTGAGTCAGCATGGTTTGGATTAAAAAAAATTTTTTTTACATAAGGCATAAAAGATGTATATGTACTAAATACTTTTGCTAAGTGCCAGGCACTGTGCTTAGAACTCAATATAACATTATCTCATTTGATTCCAGCAACCCAGTGAGATAGTTTTTTTCTTTTTTTTTTTGGTACACAAGGAAATCAAAGCATTTAAAATCACTATGCAATAGTCCATTCATCAACACTTCCACTACACAGCAAAGGTCTACTTTCCAGGAGGTTCTGGTGATATCTCTGGTATATTCTTCCTTTAAGCCTTTCCTATTAGCCTCTATCTAGAGTCCTAATCCAAAACCAGTGCCATGTGTTTCAGATTTTGTTTCCACAGTACCATACTTCGAGCAACCAAATTTGATCTGATTATCTCTGTTACATTAAAAAATCATACCAACCTTGGCGGTGTAAAACCACGACAATTTTATTGTGCTCGCAGATTCGGTGGATGGAGAACTGGGGAAGAGCACAGCAGGGATGGCTCTTCTCTGCTCCATTTGAACCTTTACTGGTTAGACTTGAATGACTGAGGGCTGGGAGGTCCACATTTAAAATGCTTTCTTTGTTCATGTGTCTGGTGCTTGAGCTGGGACCACTTAAAGGCTGGCTTAAGTGGTATTGTTGATTGGAATACCTCTATATGGTCTCTCTGGGCTTCCCTGGTAGCTCAGTGGTAAAGAATCAGCCTGCCAGTGCAGGAGACACAGGTTCGATCCCTGTGTTGAGAAGGCCCCCTGGAGGAGGGTGTGGCAACCCACACCAGTTTTCTTGCTTGGGAAATCCCATGGACAGAGAAGCCTGGCAGGCTACTGTCCATGGAGTCACAAAAGAGTTGGACATGAACTGTTGCTGGGTTTTAGGAGGGAAGGTCCTACGTGGAGGCCTCCAGAGAGAAAGGATTACAAGAGTAAGGAACAGGCACAGCTTGTCTGACTTCTTAACTAGCCTCAGAAATCACCTAACCCTATTTAGTTGAAGCAGTCACAAGCCTGCCCACATTCAGGGAAAGGGGATATAGAATGCACCTCTTGATGGGAAGAATGTCAAAGAATTTGGGGTTCATGTTTTAAAATTACCCCAGGGATGATAAAATTCAGGGGGTAATACTGTCTGGCTCTGTGATCTAATAACTTCCCTCCAACACCTCAGACTCTGACCCATGCCCATGCCTCATTCAGGAGTTTTTTGTTCCAGGACCAAATTGCAGTTTTCAAGATATTATGTATTTTATTTTTAGTATTTATTTATGTATTTGGCTTTGCTGGGTTTTAGTTGCAGCATGGGGAATCTTTAGTTGCAGCATAGGAGCTCTTAATCGCAGCCTGTGGGATCTATCTAGTTCCCTGACCAGGGACTGAACCCTAGCCCCCTACATTGGGAGCACAGTCTTAGCCACTGGCCACGAGGGAAGTCCTGATATTATATATTTTATTAGGATGACAGCATTTCTATCCAAAGGTGGTATTATTATTATTGCCTTACTTTTGCTAGTGGTCTTCCCCTACTTATTTTTCTCATCTTCTTCCTTTTTCTTTTTCTTCCTGCTTCTTCTTTGTCTTTCTTTTCCTCCTTTTTCCTTCCTCTGCTTCTCTTCCTCTTTCCTTCTCCTTCGTTATCTTCTTCATCATACAGCAATATGTTCTGGGCATCCCTTAGTATCTATTTTCACTTATTGTTGTTGTTGTTCACTGGTTGTAGACCTAAAGACAATCTGAAATCTATAACATATCTTAAGCTGTAAAATCTGAAAAGAGGACAAGAAAACAATGAAGAAATAAACAGGATAAAAAGCTAGAATGAATGTTGGACAGCATTTCATCCTTCAAGTGCACTGTATCAGTAAGGAGTAAAGTTGAAGGAAATTCTTATAAAACAATATATAGGCTGTTATTTTAACTTCCAGGGAGATAAAATATGAGAAGCGATTTGGACTCCCCAGTTGCCTCAGGTAGCCAGTACATGGTATTTCTGGAATAAATGAGAGAAGGAAACTGCCAACCTCATACAGACCTTCTTGTCAGTGCAAATCACTTAAAATGTGAATGGAATTGGGGGAAGTGTATTGACTAGAAGACTGTGAGTATTCCATGAGTACAGAAAAGTACAGGTTTATGGCACCCATTTCTTAAGCTCTTAATTGAGTCATTTGTCAGTCATGCATGCTAGTGGAGAAGTAGAATGTTATCAACACTCATATATCATTGTTTTAAGCTTCTGCTTTGCTTGTTTCATATTGTTTGAGCCTGTACCAATTTATATTGTATGAAATAAACTAGGACCCATCTAGGTAGCAGATACATAATCAGTAATCAGCTTAATAGTTAAAACTTTAAGCTGATAATCCATTAAGGAGACAGTGCCTTTGTTAAAAAAAAAGGGGGGGGGGGAATTTTTAAATTTGGAAATGAACTCGAGTCAGGATGGTGCATGTATGAATTTGAATGGAAATTTTAAAATAGCATTTTCAATAACTCAAATTGCCTATCTCACAAAAATCTACAATAATTTAAAATGTCAATGCAAACTTAACTGCCTTTAGATTCTTCTACCATGCACTCGTGGTAACACCCACTACCTTCCCTAGTGTAACACTTTAAACATTAATGTAACTGTTTACATTGTCTGCTTCCCTTGTTAGAGTAGAAGCTCCTTGAAAGTGAAAGTGCTAGTCGCTCAGTCGTGTCCCGCTCTTTGCAACTCCATGGATTGTAGCCCGCCAGGATCCTCCATCTGTGGTATTTTCCAGGCAAGAATACTGGAGTGGGTTGCCATTTCCTCCTCCAGGGGGGGTCTTCCTGACCCAGGGATTGAAACCAGGTCTCCTGCATTGCAGACATGTTTCTGAGCCACCAGGGAAGCAGAGAGAGAAGCTCCTTGGGGAACAGTAAGTCTATCTTGTTTACTTCTGTATCCTTAGTACCTGTACATATATGGTAAATAAATAAACTAGACACCAGGGTTTGAGAATTCTGTTTGATCTGATTCAGGTTCATTTTTTTTTTTTTTTTTTTTTGGCAAGAATATTCCATTGGTGGTATTCTGCATTTTCATTGAAACCTAGCAAATGGATATTGCTGTTTTGTGATATTAGTGGCCATTATTTCATTATGGCCTTGCAGAGTGGTGATATTCTAATACCTTTATTTTTATTCATTTATTCACTGAGATACTTCCATAAAGAGAAACTTTTCCTTACTGGTAACCTGCAGTGTGGTTAATATAGGAAAGGCAGATTTAAATGCTTGATTTCTTTCCCTTTATCTACCTGTTTTCAGAATAGTAAGTTCCCTAGCATGCTCTAAAGGAGACCAACGAGGTTATAGTTTTATTTTTAGTATCAATATGAATGCATAGATTTTTAACCTATTTGATGTGTTTCAATCCAGTACTCAAACTTGGAAATAAACATAAAATTTAAAAATTGGATCCATTAAGGGTGATTCCATTTCAAATGGTTTCCCCCCATAGAATTTAATAAATAAAAAACTTCCCATGTAGTTTTACATGGTCTTTCCAGGAATATGTCTGATACATAATGTGGATTGAGTCTGCATAGGTCCTTTACTATGCATATATACTTAAATGTATGTGTCTGTGTGTATCTCTGGGGCTATATATGGTATCCTAAGGAGTGGTTACATATTTGCCATTATAAAAGAGGTCCAAGTCATCTGCTTTGGGCTAGGGTTATTTCTAAGGTGAGAGCCACTCTGTAACAGCCCTTCCGTACCTTGAACAGGAGCACAGTCTCTGAATAAGTTCTTTGGCTCTGACCACAGGAGGGGAGCCAGACTAATGCTCAGTGATTTGTCAGGTTTACCTGCGTTTTCATCGTATTTTCTATCAAGGAAATTTGTCCTAAGTGTCAAATTGCTGATTTTTCCAGTGACTGAAAGGTTTCATGGGGACTTCTGTTGTTATTTACATGTATATGGAGAAAATTGCAATCTGTGAGTAATTTGAGAAATTTCAACAGTTTCAGCAGTAGTGATCTTGAAATTGAATGGGTTTCAAATACAATATTCCAGTGTAGTGCTGCATATATAATATATGTGCAGCATATGCTGAGGTCTTTTTCAAAACATTTACATTAAACCTGTCAGGTATTTATGAATAACAAAAATTAATTTCCCCTAGTTCTGTCATCAGTTAGAGAAATGGATTTTAGCACAGAAGACTGTCAGTGTTTCCTGCATACCAGAACAGCTCCCTTCAATGTCATAGTGTTACACCAGGTGGCCTTCTAAGAGTCAGCTTAATGTGATTTCAAATGATAGGGTAGAGAGTGTGAGGGAAATTAAAATAGTATCATACTTATGATTTAAAAGCAAGTTAATTACAAGGGCTTGTTAATAAACAAAGAAAAATTCAGAATGTATTATCTGTTACATAGCGTATCAATAACAAGTGTGATGCTTTGAAAACAAAAAATCCACCACTATGTGACTTTGAGATGACTTAAAAATATTGAATTAAATTGTTGACAAATGTGCTGGTCTACTAATGGCCTTATAGCATTTGAAAGAATTTCTAGATATTCATTTCAGCTCTTAAGACACTTCTAAAAGCATTGTTTAACCAAAAAGATTAGCTACATTATTGGCATTTTATCTAGAAGATCCCTGATGATGTGTTTGATGTGAATGATTCTAACCGCACTGTACTTTGTCAGTGTTCAGTCAATGTATTTTCCCCAACTCAATACTTTAATGTTCTTAAAGGGCCAAAGTACATGCAATATCACTACAGGACACATTTCACTTGATGAATGATTTAGTGTTTTTGATGATCATGGGTGATGTTCCTTCCCCTGTCTTATATATTAGAGAAAAGGAAAGGGAAGGGTATCTGATGTATTTTAAGAAATCATTTAAATTCTTATTGTTTTAAACCTTTCTAAAATTTTAATGTGTGGAAGTATTTGTTAAATATTGACCATGACACAGTATTTCCAGGTCTAGGTTGTTTTTTAAAATTATTATTAATAGTTTAATAATGTGATGGCCTTAGAGAGAACAACAGATGATGACAAAGACATTCTCCATCATGTGTATGAAGTTTCTGGGGGCCTGATATATATATATGTGTGTGTTAGTCACTTGGTCATGTCCAACTCTTTGCGACTCCATGGACTGTAGCCCGCCAGGCTCCTCTGTCCATGGAATTCTCCAGGTAAGAATACTGGAGTGGATAGCTATTCCCTTTTCCAGGGGATCTTCCTGAGGATTTGAACCCAGGTCTCCTGCATTGCAGGCAGAATATATATATATATATATATATATATATATATATATATATATATATGGTTCCAAATAGGAAAAGGAGTATGTCAAGGCTGTATATTGTCACCCTGCTTCTCGGCAGAAAGGGAAGAGGAACTAAAAGCCTCTTGATGAAAGTGAAAGAGGAGAGTGAAAAAGTTGGCTTAAAGCTCAACATTCAGAAAACGAAGATCATGGCATCTGGTCCCATCACTTCATGGGAAATAGATGGGAAACAGTGGAAACAGGGTCAGACTTTATTTTGGGGGGCTCCAAAATCACTGCAGATGGTGACTGCAGCCATGAAATTAAAAGACACTTACTCCTTGGAAGAAAAGTTATGAGCAACCTAGATAGCATATTCAAAAGCAGAGAAATTACTTTGCCAACAAAGGTCCATCTAGTCAAGGCTATGGTTTTTCCAGTGGTCATGTATGGATGTGAGAGTTGGGCTGTGAAGAAAGCTGAGTGCTGAAGAATTGATGCTTTTGAACTGTGGTGTTGGAGAAGACTCTTGAGAGTCCCTTGGACTGCAAGGAGATCCAACCAGTCCATTCTAAAGGAGATCAGTCCTGGGTGTTCATTGAAAGGACTGATGCTAAAGCTGAAGCTCCGGTACTTTGGCCACCTGATGCGAAGAGATGACTCACTGGAAGACTCTGATGCTAGGAGGGATTGGTGGCAGGAGGAGAAGGGGACAACTGAGGATGAGGTGGCTGGATGGCATTGCCAACTTGATGGAGATGAGTTTGAGTAAATTCCAGGAGTTGGTGATGGAGAGGGAGGCCTGGCATGCTGCAGGTCATGGGGTCGCAAACAATCGGACATGAGTAAGCAACTGAACTGAACTGAACTGATAAAGATATATGAATAAAGAACAGATACTGATTTTTTAAAATAAATATATGGCTTATAAAAATCTCATTTTCTAGTCTCAAGATAAACTGAGGATCAATTTTTTTCCTCTGGACTGTACTATTGGGTAGCTTTGTTAATAAACCTATTTCTATAAAGATTAGTTCAAGGAATTTTAATAGTTTTTGTTCCACTTGGTTTTTAAGAATAAGAATTAAGCCCAATTCTTAGCTAGTCTCCTTTTAAATAGTGGGTCCAATACAGCAGGGTTACATAGAGTTTAAATCCTAGAAATAATATGTCTCTACTTATACAATATTATTTTCCTTTTCAAAATTTCCTTGTTTACTGTAGTATTTATAATTTGAGATTGCTCATTCACATTATAAACAATTTCTTTGTACAGTCCAGCTGTTTTAAGTTTCTTTAAATATCCTGGCTGATAGCCCACCATTGTTGTGCTGGAGTGAATAACAAAATTTCATTTGAATGAGAAACACAACTGACATATTCATGGTTTATCAGAGGCCATAGCATTATTAGTCACAGGAGCTAGTATTTTGGTTCCAATCATATACCCTTTTTTTCTTAGGACTTCCTATTTTATGATTTGGTTTTTTTTTTTAGCATTATGTATATGTCTATTTTGAGCTTTCCTGATGGCTCCAGTACTTTGGCCACCTCATGTGAAGAGTTGACCCATTGGAAAAGACTTTGATGCTGGGAGGGATTGGGGGCAGGAGGAGAAGGGGACGACAGAGGATGAGATGGCTGGATGGCATCACTGACTGGATGGATGTGAATCTGAGTGAACTCTGGGAGTTGGTGATGGACAGGGAGGCCTGGTGTGCTGCAATTCATGGGGTCGCAAAGAGTTGGACACGACTGAGTGACTGAACTGAACTGAAATGATGGCTCAGTGGTAAAGAATCCACCTGCCAATGCAGGAGACGGGTTTGATCCTTGGTCAGGAAGATCTTCTGGAGAAGGAAATGTCAACCCTGTCCAGTATTCTTGCCTGGGAAACCCCATGGACAGAGGAGCCTGGTGGGCTACAGTCTGTGGGGTCACAAAGAGTCAGACAATTTAGCAACTGATCAAATATCTATTTTATGTTTAATAAATAGTAATACCACAAATCTCCTTGATATGTATAGGTATGTATTTTATTTGAAATTTGCCTATGTCATGATGGTTTTGATAAACCTTTGAATATCATGAGAATATTGTATTTTTTCAGTTACATACAGATTCCCTTTAAAAAAATTAGCCAGATATTTTTGAGGATGTTGTAAAAGCCAAAATTTCTGTATTTGGGGGGAGGGGGAGTGCTGGATCATTGTTTTAAGACAACTTCTATAAGAGTTTAGGCATTAGAAAATAAAAGGCAGGAAAGTATATTTTTAGGGACTATTCAATTTAAAACAAATGTCATGTCAAAAGTAATTGAGAATTAAAACTCTTGATTGTAGTCTTTGTAGTGCTTTTCTACAGTCCTATGTATAGTATATGTGTATGTGTATGCATTTTCCATATATGTATGGCTTCTTGCCAACCATTTCACTTTTTATCAATATCTTAATGAGTCACTAAAAAATAATACTGATACTTACAGCACAGAGATAGGCTAGCTGTTTGGTTTTGAAGTATCAATATATTGGGACAATAAGCAGTTTTGTTGATTAAAGTTACTATCTTCAAATGTCTAAGAAAATCACAGTTATTAATATTATCACATATAGATTATGCTGACATGTGCATTCAAAAGCAAACCTGATGGTCTGTTGATGTAGAAAAAGAAAATAGTTAATACAGTAGGAACAACAGGTTAGAAGGAATGCAGAAATTCAAAAGTTTGCATACCTGCTTGGGTGATAGAGCACTTGGAATACACTTAGACTTGTGCCATAAACGTTCAGTGAGTTCTTATACATGTCAGGTTCCATATTTGGCACATAAAATGAAAACGACAACGTGCCTGCCCTAATGGAACCTAGTGTGCATTGGAGAAACCTAGCATGCAAATAAATAATGACAGTTCATAGAAGATATAATAAGATATGCAACCTAGGCAGCATCTTAAAAAGCAGAGACATTACTTTGCCGATAAAGGTCTGTATAGTCAAAGCTATGGTGTTTTCAGTAGTCATGTATGGGTATGAGAGTTGGATTATATAGAAAGCTGAGCGCCAAAGAATTGATGCTTGTGAACTGTGATGTTGGAGAAGACTTTTGAGAGTCCCTTGGACTACTAGGAGATCAAACCAGATCAAATCCTAAAGGAACTCAGTCCTAAATACTCATTGGAAGGATTGATGCTGAAACTGAAACTCCAATACTTTGGCCACCTTATGCAAAGAAGTGACTCATTGGAAAAGACCCTGATTTTGGGAAAGACAGAAGGCAGGACGATAAGGGGACGACAGAGGATGAGATGGTTGGATGGCATCACCAACTCGATGGATGAGTTGTAACAAGCTCCAGGAGTTGGTGATGGACTGGGAAGCCTGGTGTGCTGCAGTCCATGGGGTCTCAAAGAGTTGGACAAGACTGAGTGAACTGAACTGAACTGAGGATGCATAATTATTATACAAAAAAGGCTATAGTGATTCAACTGAAGAAAATGAAACATGAGTTTCAAAAAGCTCAGAAAAGAAGAAGAAATAAAAGCCATTACAAAATTGAAAGAGATAGTTTGTTGTCTGTGGAATGGTCATATATTTTATCATTCAAACTTGACCACGTTTTGGGCCCCATCAATAACATGCCAGGACCACAGGCATAAGTAGGGTCCTGGGCAAAGCAAGGACCCATGATTACGCATTATTCTGCCATTTCAGAGTTTCTATGAATATTTTCTTCTTTCTGAAATTGGTTTTCAGAGGGACTTCCTATGGGTGATTGATTCTGTCTGTGGTCCATCTGATCTCTTGTTTTGCTTCCTTTCCTTTCCTTTGTTTTTTATTTTACACCAAGGAGACCAGGTTATTCATTGTGTTCTGATGGATTTCCTTTCCTTGGGGATAGGTTGGCTTTTTTTTTTTCTTCAAAGTTATCTTCTAATTGACCTTGAGTCTCTCACTGGGAAATGATGGTTGTCTGCATACCCTCCCCAGGGAAGAACTATGTAGGCCATGTTTATATACATACACACCTTCTCTCCTCCCTCCAGAATTATGTATTTATATACACACTTTAACAATTTTTTAGCTTCAAGCTTAGAGAAAAAATTTATACCGTTTCCTGGAATTCCTATATCCTTTAACTTGGAAATACCAGTCATATTTTGCTCTGTTCACTTTAACATTCTTTCTTTCTCTCTATATATATAATCTTTATATAAGTATAACACCTCTCTCTATATATCTTATCTCTTTATATCTATATCTAATACCTATTTGTCTACTTATGTATCATCTGTCTTATGAGTAAATTGCTGATGTGGTATCCCTTTACCCTTAAGTCTTTCATTGTGAATTTTCTAAGGACAAGAATATTCCCCTATATAACCACAGGACAGTAATCAAGATCAGGAAATTTAGGGACTTCACTGTGGTGGGGGCTGGGGGTGGGGGTAGGCAAAAAATCTGCCTTGCAGTGCAGAGGACTTGGTTTGGTTCCTGGTCTGGGAACTCAGATCCCACATGCCCTGGAGCTACTGAGCCCATGAGCTGCAACTACTGAACTACTATTCAAATCATTTCTTTTAAATTTGTTGGTTGACATTCTATTGAAAGGAAGAATTTCCTATTTTCTCTCCGTTATGTAGGTATGTAAATTTGTATGTATTGTGACTCAGATGGTAAAGAATCTGCCTGCAATGCAGGAGACCCAGATTCCATCCCTGGGTTGAGAGGACCCCCTGGAGAAGGGAATGGCAACCCACTCCAGTATTCTTGCCTGGAGAATTCTAGGGACAGAGAAGCCTGGAGGCCTGCAGTCCATGGGGTCACAGAGTTGGACACAACTGAGTGGCTGAGTGGCATCCACATAATGTGTGTTTTAACAGTTCGGTGTGGACTCATGAATTGTTTTGTTCAATGGATTAAATTCTTTAGGGTGAGTTGAGTTCGGAGAAGTAGGACTGGTGTGTGAAAAGATAAATGCAAATCTACTTATATTACATATTGTCAAATTCCCTTCTGTAAGGGTTGGTCTAGCTTCCATATTCACCAGCAGTATATGAGAGTGCCTGCTTTCCCTAAGCCTTGCCACCAGATCTGCTCAAACCTTTTAATTGTGGCCAATGCAATAGGTGAGAAATGCTATCTCAGTGTAGTTTTAATTTATATTTATTTTATTATGAGTTAAGTTGACATATTTTCATGTATTTAAGAGATGTCTATCTGTCCATCTATCTATCTAATGTAAATATGATTTTAGATCTTTCTCTCCCCTCATGCTTTTTTGTTCAGTTGTTTATTCTTTGCGACCCTTTGGACTGTAGCCCTCCAGGCTCCTCTGTCTATGGGATTTCCCAGGCAAGAATACTGGAGTGGGTTGCCATTTCCTTCTCCAGGGTATCTTCCTGACCCAGAGATCAAACCCGTGTCTCCTGTGTCTCCTGCATTGCAGGTGGATTCTTTACCTGCTGAGCCAGCCGGGAAGCCTTTCTCCTCTCAATTTAAGAATCTTTTATCTTTTATGTGTGTTATAGATGTTTCTACCAATTTATTTTGTTATAGTGTTTTTGAGTTTCTTTATTTGCTCTGCAGAAGTTAAATTTTTATTAACTTTTATGCAGTCAGATTTTCAAAAATTTTTTTATATTATATCTGGATTTTGAGTCATAGTTAGTTTTTCCCTACACTCCGGTTATAAAGGGATTTACCCGTGTTTTCTTATACTGTTTACATGGTGTAATTTTTCACATTTAAACTGCTAGTCCATTTGAAGTTTATTCTTCTGTATAATGCAAAATATGTTTCTAATTCTATCTTTTTTCTGATTAACCCTCTGATAATCCCAGCACCATTTACTGAAAGGTCCATCTTTATCTCAGTGATCTGACACAACACTTTTTTATAGATACTAGTTTACTTGGTCTACTTCTGGATCTTTTATTCTATTCCCCTGGTCTGTCTGAACATGTGTCAGTATCACAGTGTTATAGTTGTTTAGTTCAGTTCAGTCGCTCAGTCATGTCCGACTCTTTGTGACCCCATGGACTGCAGCACACCAGGCCTCCTTGTCCATCACCAACTCCTATAGTTTACTCAGACTCGTGTCCATTGAGTCAGTGATACCATCCAGCCATCTCATCCTGTCATCCCCTTCTCCTGCCTTCAGTCTTTCCCAGCATCAGGATCTTTTCAAATGAGTCAGTTCTTTGCATCAGGTGGACAAAGTATTGGAGTTTCAGCTTCAGCATCAGTCTTTCCAAAGAACACCCAGGACTGATCTCCTTTAGGATGGACTGGTTAGATCTCCTTGCAGTCCAAAGGACTTTCAAGAGTCTTCTCCAACACCACAGTTCAAAAGCATCAATTCTTCAACGCTCAGCCTTCTTTGTGGTCCAACTCTCACATCCATACATGAGTACTGGAAAAACCATAGCTTTGACTAGATGGACCTTTGTTGGCAAAGTAATGTCTCTGCTTTTTAATATGCTGTCTAGGTTGGTCATAGTTTTTCTTCCAAGGAGTAAGTGTCTTTTAATTTCATGGCTGCAGTCACCATCTGCAATGATTTTGGAGTGAGAAAAAATAAAGTCTCTCACTGTTTTCATTGTTTCCCCTTCTATTTGCCGAGAAATAATGGGACCAGATGCTATGATGTTAGTTTTCTGAATGTTGATTTTTAGGCCAACTTTTTTCACTCTCCTCTTTCACTGTCATCAAGAGGCTCTTTAGTTCTTCTTCACTTTCCTGCCATAAGGTTTTAGTTGTAGAGGCTTTGTTTTATGTTTTAGTGTCTGATGTGGAGAAGGCAATGGCGACCCACTCCAGTACTTTTGCCTGGAAAATCCCATGGGTGGAGGAGCCTGATAGGCTGCAGTCCATGGGGTCGCTAAGAGTTGGACACGACTTAGCGACTTCACTTTCACTCTTCACTTTCATGCGTTGGAGAAGGACATGGCAACCCACTCCAGTGTTCTTGCCTGGAGAAGCCCAGGGACGGAGCAGCCTGGTGGGCTGCCGTCTATGGGGTCGCACAGAGTTGGACACGACTAAAGTGACTTAGCAGCAGTAGCAGCATCTGATATAACTAGTCCCATTTCATAGCTTTTTTCCCCTAAAGTTTTTCTGAGTAATCTTACATGTTTTTTTAATACAAACTTTAGTAGCAAATTATCTAGTTCCATAAAAATTGTTACTATTTTATTGAGATTGCACTGAATTTATCAATTAACTAGCAAAAACAGATGTCTTTATGAAGTTGAATCATTCTGTCCAAGTGTAGGGGATGGCTTTCCATTTGTTCAAGTTTACTCTGGGTTTTTTCAGGAGTATTTTAAAGTTTTCCTCACATAAATTTTGCACATTTCTTGTAAACCTTGTTTATATTTTATCTTTTTCCTTGCTATTTAGAGGGGCTTTTCTCTACCATTATATTCTTGAATTGGTTATCATTATATGTGTGTATGTTCAGTCACTGTAGTCATGTCTCTTTTGGGACCCTATGGACTGCAGCTGGCCAGACTCCTCTGTCCATGGAGTTTTCCGGGCAAGAATACTGGAGTGGGTTACCATGCCCTCCTCCATGGGATCTTTCTGACCCAGGGATCAAACCTTTGTCTCCTGCATAGCAGACAGATTCTTTTCCTGCTGAGCCACTGGGGAAGTTCGTATGTGTTTTTAAAGGCTATTAATATCTGTATATAATTTGGACTTATCCGAATTCTACTCTGCAGAAGTGTTAGGGATTCCTCCCAATAGTTTAGGTCTTCCCTGCCTGTAGTACTCTAGGGACTATGTTGGAGGCAGAGGGTAAGGGAGGGGTGATATTTAACAAACCAGTTCTATGTGGTATATCCTTTCACTAATCAATTCTGTGTGGTGCATTCCTAAAATCTCATGTGATTTTGAGAGCCTGTGAGGGCCAGGGAGCCATGGCAAAATGGATCCAGTTAGAGCCCCCATTAATCTTAATCATTCCGCTCTTTGTCCACCCTATTCTATTTGCTTTCTTGTTCTTACACCACCCGCCACCCTAGTCGGTAAAGAATCTGCCTACAATTCTGGAGACCTGGGTTCGATTCCTGGGTTGGGAAGGTCCCCTGGAGAAGGAAATGGCAACCCACTCCAGTATTCTTGCCTGGAGAATCCCATAGACAGAGGAGCCTGGTGGGCTACAGTCCATGGGGTCACAAGAGTCAGACATGACTTAGTGCACTGTCTCTGTCTCTCATAATTTTATATCCTACCTTACTGAATTTTAAAATTTATATATACATATATAAATATGTATACATATATGTACATATATAAATATATATATATATAAATTTATATGAAGATTCTCTTTCAGTAGCCTCTGAAAGTAGCCACATCCTTAGCTCTGTGAATATAATCAGCTCAAACCTAAGTCTGTATGTATAAATTATTTTTAGATACTGTTATATACATAACTTTCCCCCAGTCTTTTGGAGTATACTTACCAAATGTAAAGTGGTTACTATACAATTCTATATAAAGTCCTCAAAAATCAGCTAAAAAATATGGAACAAATACTTGTTAAGCTGTTGGAATACAGCTTAACATAAACACAGTGAGGCATGTGAAGATTACAAAAAAATAAAAAGACAAAAAATGAAGACCTCAACTTGCCAAGAGTTTATCTAAGGAAATAAGATTTTTTTCTCTCTCTCTTCTCTTTCTATCTCCACATATATATACAGTTGCTTGGGAAGTCAAGGCATTATATAGAAGGAACTAAATGAGTCAGTTGTAAGACAAAAGGTCAGAGGAGGAAGTAGGAGAGAGCGGTTCACGGAAGAGGACCACTGTCAGGCCTAGTAGTTGGCATGGTATTCAGAGAGTCCCTAGTCTCAGGATAGCAGTTATGGAATGTGCCTAGATGGAGAAATTTCCCCCTGTCTCCCTCAAGTTCCTGTGGTTGGACTAATAATAAAATTGACATAAGACAGATGAATAGAAGAAAAAGAAACATTTTAATTCTTGCATGGTGGTCACATAGAAATGGGACCTAAGAAGTGGCCAAAGCAGGCAACTTTTATGCTTTTTAGACAAACAATAAATCTGTGAGAAATTGACAGGACAAAGAAACTTAGGTTTGGGGTGCTTAGTTAGCGATTAATTTAAACAGAATTTGAGGTTGGGGTAGTGAGTTAAAGAAGTAACAAGTTCTGTTTATATAGGCTGCTAGCCCAGATTTCCTACCTCTCGTGATACCTTCAGATGCAGGGAGCGCACCTTTCATGATAGACTTATTTCCTGCTTTCAAGGGAGACGGAGAGGAGGGTCAAATGTCCCACTTGTAGTGGCCACTTCTTAAATAACTTGAACTCAAAATGATCAGTATTTGAGGTAGCCTTCCTTGAGCCCCAACAAATGTGTGAGGCTAGGACTAAATAAAAGGTCAGTCCAAGGTGGCTTCATCTGGAGAGCTGTGTGTGGGAGTTCAAACTGGAAACCCAAACTAATGGTGGATGGTGGAGATCCTGGTACTAGGTTAGAGATCCTGGACACCATTTCCCTTCCTCTTCCATTCCCTACCCTCATTAGCTTTGAAAAGCATTTCCTTTATTATTATCACACAGAACATGATTTCTTTGATGCACACAGTTTTTTTTGATGCAAATTGTTTCTTATTAGTTGGTAAATAGGGGAATGGAATAGGAATAACACATGGAAATTGTGTTGGTTTATGGGTGATTTTCCCATTTTTTTAATTAATGTTTGAAGTCATTTTCTCCCAGTTAAAAAGAAAACCTGATCACTTTATGAAGACCTCAGGAGAAAAACTAAAAATCTATAGAAGTGCCTTTCTTTAGTGCAAATAGTGGCTCATTTAGTGACTTCATGAACCTCTATTCCTTTCACTGTGATAAGTCACCTGGTGTAGCTGCACGTGTAGAAGAGGCTGCAAAGACATTTCCTATGTATTGAAACAGTAAGTTAATGTAGAATGCTCTGCTCTGGATTATTCATACTTTTCACTTTTAATGAAAATGATCTCTTTAGATTCAAACACCCTTTAGGAGCTATATTTAGAAGGAGGAAGCATGAGCTTCAAGGTTTAAGGCTGTAAAGAATTGACTATGTTCTAAGTGCAAATATCCTCAGAGGTGAACTATGTTTGTATTTCTGTTAGGATTGTTACTATTTTCATTTTATTCTCTGGTTAAAAGTTTTGAGCGGTGTGAACCACTTTTCTTATAAATTATATTATTTTTTTAGTGCCTAATTTTGTAGAATGAAAAGATTTTTTAGGGAATTATTTTTACGAGGCAGCAAATTCGAATCTTTACCAAATATTTACACAATATAGTTGACCCAGTGCAATAATCATATATTTTATTTCTCTTTTATGTGTATCCGTAGTACTATTTTAGTCTCAATAGTAGTATCCCTGTCTCTCAGTCATGTCCAACCCTTTGCGACCACATGGATATAGTCTGCCAGGATCCTCTGTCCATGGAATTCTCCAGAGGATCTTCAAACACAGGGATTGAACCTGGGTCTCCTGCACTGCAGGCAGATTTTTTACTGTCTGAGTCATGAGGGAAGACCATTTTAGTCTAGTCTTATCTAATTAACTTTACTTCTTGACTGCTTTGTTTCAAAAATGAAAATCAATGTAGATAAATAATCTGAGTTAGCATTTATTTTAATTTCTTTTCAAGGTGTATATATTGGTCACACCAAAGCCAAGAGGCTAAAATAGGCCAAATGAAGTTGATGAAATCCTGTAAGTACACTAGACAAAATCAGTTAGCTTCTCTTGGCAACACTTGGTGTTGGAGATAATAATTTGAAATAGATATGTTTGGGGTAAGGCTTGATATTTTTAATTTAGTACCCCTAAAAAGAAGGGTATGAAAAATAATTTCAGTTTTTGTGTTATGTTAAATATATCCCATATTTATTCCTAAAGTAGTCAATGAAATTTTCTTCTTATTTAAAATATGGTTTTATGGTTACCAGGCAGTTGGGAAATCTAGCAATTAACTCAAGGGTTATATATTCTATTGCTGTTTCAGAAATGCCTGTTTATACAGATCAAGAAGGATTTTCAGCAGCTTGAGCCTTCTTTTTCTTTTTAAGCTCACAGAGTCAATGGTTAAAGGACAAAAATTCTAAATTGATTGAGTTACAAATGAGTACAGTGTTAATTAAGCCAGGCCATTGTCTTTAAAGTGGAGTCAGTACGTTGGAAGTCAGATTTCTCTTGCTGTTTAGTCAAGCTGCCTAAGGCTGCAAATGCTTCCTTATTAGGTTACTGGCATTGGGGAGATGTCATTGTTTGCTGCTGTAGCCAGGCTTTCTGTTAAAAATCACAGCATGAGGCTTAAACTGCTGCAACCATTATCCAGTGCTAACATGTCACTAAAGGTCTGCTAATAGAACAAGAGGAAAAATATCAATCTTTAATTTTAGAACAGCTGAGTAACCTGTAGCACCTGTTCATTTTCTCTCATCAACCCACTTAAAACAAGACTAGAGTGATCCTTTGATGGGCAGGCAATGAGATCCTAATACTATTTTTTTTTCTTTTTCTTCTTATCAGAGGAAAATGTAAAATTTAAGTAGGGCTGAAGCAAAGGAAAAATAAACTATAAGTAGTTTTTTCTTAAAAATTAAGTAAAAAGATGAGCTGCTATAATCCAAGAATGATGAGGGTTTTATAAAATTTTTTTAAAGGATCGTTGCCTTTACTTTTCTGAAATGCATTTTGTAGATAAAAGCTAATCCATGAGGACATGTTACAGTGGTCAGAAGGATTTTTTCTGTAGAGAGCAGAAACTCTTTCAAGCTGGAAATAACAACCAACTTATATTTACCTATTGAAATATAATAAACAATTAGAACTTCGAAGCTGTTAGCTTTCCCTGATGTAGAGCTCAAGGCTTCATCACAGTATGGGGCAAAATTAAGGAAGGCTTTGTGGTTTGCGCTTTTGAAGAGGTGAAAGCAAAGTATGGCTTCTGCAAACCCCCTTTAGCAATACGAGTTTCAAGACATTTCCAGTGAACAAACTCATAGTTACCAAAGGGAAAAGGTGGGGAGGGATTAATTAGGAGTTTAGAATTAACAGATGCATACCGCTATATATAAAATAAATAACTGACAAGGACCTACTGTATAGCACAGGGAACTATATTCAATATTTTATAATAACCTATCATGGAAAAGAATCTAGAAAAGAATGTGTGTGTGTGTGTGTGTGTGTGTGTGTGTGTGTGTGTGTATAGCTGAATCACTTTGCTGTAGACCTGAAACTAATGGAACATTGTAAATCAACTGTATTTTCAATAATAATAATAATAAAAACAGACAAAGCATTTTCAGTGATGCTAGAATAAGTACCGTATACTTAGAAAGTAAACACATAATAATAAAAGAACATACACTTTAGTAAACCTTTACAGTCTCAGAGTATATCCATCTTTTATTTAGCTAAATTAGAAAGTAAATCACTATTAAGAACTAGTCACTTAATTGGGTATTGAGAACATTAAGATGAGTGATAATACATGTGCCCTTCACTCTGTCATGAAAATTTGATCTGTTATTGATCCTCTCTACAAAACCTTTTGTGCAGAACTAGTACACATATAGTTTTTGTTTGATTGATTTTCATTTTCTTTTTTTTGGCAAGAGAAGAAATTGTGATACAGGGAGGTTGTGACTTGCCTAAGGTCACAAGATAAGTGGCAAAAGAAGGATTAAAAGAATCTAGTATTCTGATTTCTAGTCCAGGGCATTTTTGAAAAACTTATCAAGATGAAGGGACTAGAGGGAGAATGGAATTATAAAGGCACAGTTTTAATGGATACCTTGTGGAATAATAGAGCATTTGATTCAAAAATTAACTGTAATGAGGGAAGTCTAGAAACTAGATATTTTAAGTATCTTCAAAAGGATATGTCAGTAAAATAACAAATTGTACCTTTTACATATGTAAAGAATTATCTTATGCATGTAATGTTCACTGGCATCTAATCATATTCTTACAGATTTGCCTACTGAAAACACAGACTGCTAGGACACACACACATACACACACACACACACACACGCACACACACACACCCCTATACACACAGCCCCCATACACCTTTGACCAGTTTCATATCTGAGATCTGACATTTAGCCCTAAAATCTCCTTAGCCCAAAGCTGCTGTTGTCCTTGTACCAGGCATTCCAACTTTGAGCATTTTCTTCGTGGTCACTTGTGCGCCACATCTGTCCTGAGGTCTACATCAGAGCAGGCTCAGCCTCATTCTGCCACGACCATTTCCATCATCACAAGTACTTGATCTGTTTCACGTTTTATGGAATCGATAAATCTCATCCCTAAAGAGTCCAGCAGGCCTTTGATTCCTGACCTGACATTTGCTAATGCTATTCCTGATGACCTGCCACTACGGATCTGCAGCACTGCACTCTGTGTTTGACAACACTCATAATATGAATCAATATTCAGCATTCAGTAAGTGAGCTGGGGAGTCATTTCACTGCTGCAAAAGGCAGCATTGCCCCTGGGCAGCTGTCAGAAATGGGTAGTTATTAATAGCCCTCTCTTTTCACTTAGCATAGTCAGTAGGGGTCAGGCATGAAATGATTTAATCAGTTTATGATATCTGTGACAGAGAGCACTTAAAATGTAATCACAAAATTTAGGTAGAAGTGTCCCTGGGCTGTTGTCATGTTTTTCTCACTTAATTTTCCCTAATGCTGATACAGTGCAGTGCACACTGAGAGACTGACCAGACCCCAGAATGACACATCACTTGGTGTTGGTTTCATGGCTCCCTCTGTAAACTTGTCTTTTTTGTGGGATTTTTCAGTGTAAAATATAGACTGTAAATCCCTGAGGGTACATGTGAATAAGTCTCTTGGGTCATTTGCCTGGCTCTGCAAAATGTATCTAGTGTTGAGGGGCCTTGTGAGTGGAGAAAAGAGAACCTCATTGGGCAAAAGAGATTCAAGCTCATAAGCCTTTCTCTGGTCCCCAAAGAAAAGGTGAATCACTAGAAATAAGAGAACATTTTTTTTTTGTTTCACATATGCTAATTTACATGTTTCAATGCCATTCTCCCATATCATCCCACCCTCACCCTCTCCCACAGAGTCCAAAAGATTGTTCTATACATCTGTGTCTCTTGCTATCTTGCATACAGAGTTATCATTTCCATCTTTCTAAATTCCATATATATGCATTAGTATACTGTATTGGTGTTTTTCTTTCTGGCTTACTTCACTCTGTTTAATAGGCTCCAGTTTAATCCACCTCATTAGAACTGATTCAAATATATTCTTTTTAATGGCTGAGTAATACTCCATTGTGTATAGGTACCACAGCTTTCTTATCCGTTCATCTGCTGATGGACGTCTAGGTTGCTTCCATATCCTGGCTGTTATAAACGGTGCTGTGATGAACATTGGGGTACACGTGTCTCTCTCAATTCTGGTTTCCTTGGTGTGTATGCCCAGCAGTGGGATTGCTGGGTCATATGGCAGTTCTATTTCCAGTTTTTTAAGGAATCTCCACACTGTTCTCCATAGTGGCTGTACTAGTTTGCATTCCCACCGACAGTGTAAGAGGGTTCCCTTTTCTCCGCACTCTCCAGCATTTATTGCTTGTAGACTTTTGGATAGCGGCCATTCTGACTGGCGTGAAATGGTACCTCACTGTGGTTTTGATTTGCATTTCTCTAATAATGAGTGATGTTGAGCATCTTTTCATGTGTTTGTTAGCCATCTGTATGTCTTCTTTGGATAAATGTCTGTTTAGTTCTTTGGCCCACTTTTTGACTGGGTCATTTATTTTTCTGGAATTGAGCTGCAGGAGTTGCTTGTATATTTTTGAGATTAGTTGTTTGTCCATTGCTTCATTTGCTATTCCTTTCTCCCACTCTGAAGGCTGTCTTTTCACCTTGCTTATAGTTTCCTTTGTTGTGCAGAAGCTTTTAACCAGGTCCCATTTGTTTATTTTTGCTTTTGAAATAAGAGAATGTTATCCAGGTAAAAAACTTCTACTCCAGTATCAGTAATCTTACTGGGCCTTTAGGCAGCCACTTGAAAATTAACTCGACAGAAGAATAAAAGCTAACTAGACTGGTGGTTTGGGAGGATCATGCCTCCGTAGGGATTGATCAAATTGGGAATTCAAAGTTCAAGTAAGAAAAGTTGGAGAGATGAAACCTAGAGTCAGTAAAAGATGAGTCTAAACTTAAGAGACTATGAAAGAAATCATTACAAGTTAACTGTACATAGAACAAGATTGAAACAGTGGTTGGGGCTCAGAAAGAAAGACCTAAATTTCAAATCCCATCTTTGTGCCTTAATTTCCTCATTAGAAATAATATCCGTTTCATAAGTTGAGTATGAGAATTGTGTAAGAACTTATGTGAAGTGTCTGGAACACAGGAGATGTTCAAATGTTATCATTTCCCCATCTCTCTTTCCTTATCTATCAAGGCCTAATTTGATTAACCATGATACAGTTTGGGCAGATGTTGTGGAGCTGAAGCTCAGGTGTAAAGGGATTATCACCATGGCCATCCCTGAATCAGCCCTCTTGCAACACTGTCCTTGCCACTAGCATGCTTGGCCATCAGAGGAACACTGGGCACTGTTAACATTCTAATGGAGAAGTGGGGAAAAGCCTTAGTTAAGGCTTTTTTTTTTTTTTTTTTTTTTAACAAATATAGGGAAATGGAAGAAAGAAGCATAGAAATATGATAGGTTTAGATTTGTAATTCTAGCATTAATTAATCTTTGCCCCCAACTGGGCTTCGTTCTTTTAGCAGATCCTTACTGAGCACCCTCTTACGTGCTTTGTGTGTTCTGGCAGAGCCAGCTCCAGGTTCCTTCGTGCCTCATTCCTGACTCTGTTGTAGATCATAGAATGAATGTTAGACAGATGCATGCAGTGCTAGTCAAAATCTAGAGTTCTCTGTGAATGTAAAGCCCTGAAAACGTTGCCATTGTTCAAGAACCCCTTCTCTCTGAGTGCTTTGGTTTGCACTGGTTCTTTCCCTGTTTTTCTGAACAGGATGCCATGGTCTCACCTGAAACCATGAGCCCTGATAGCAGGTTTCTCCTGTGGTAGGCAGAATTCTAAAAAGCCCTCACGATTTCTGGCTCTTGGTGTACACATTTGTTTTCTCAGGTATTCAAACACTACTCTAGACGTTGCTGTGGAAGGATTTTGCACTCATAATTAAGGTTCCAAATCAGTTGACCTTCAGGCAGGGAAATAATCTCTGTGGACTTTGACCCTTTAAATCTGGATCTAGAGGTGAGAGAAAGGAAGTCAGAGATTGAAAGCATGAGAAGGATTTGCTGACTTTAAGGAACCAAGTGATGATGGAAGAAACCACAAGGCAAGGAGAGTGGGAGAGCATTCCCTGGGTGATAGCCAGCAAGGAGTAGGGAACCTCTGTCCTACAACCACAAGGAGCTGAATTTGACCAACAAGAATGAGCTTGGACGTGGATTCTTCTCCAGAGCTTCCAAATAAGAAAATGTGGTCATTACCTCTATTTCATCCTGGGATACCTTGAGCAAAGAACCCATCCACATCCTGCCAGACTTCTGACCCATGGTGCTATGAACTAAACAATGGGTGCTGTTTTAAGCTGCTAAATTTGTGGTAATTTGTTACCTAGTAATCAAAAATGAATACATCTTCTCTGTTTGGCTCTTGCCTGTTCCACATTCGCTTCCTCTTACATCAGAAGAAAGCATCATCTCCTTTTTCTGTGTTCGCATTTGTGTCCATTTCAGGGTCAACCATTGAGTTCTTTTTGTTGGAGGAAAACATTCTCAGTTCACTTGCAAAAAGAGATGCTTGTGATCTTCCAAAGCTAGTGAATGACTAAGGCTTTCTTAGTTTACTGGCTCTGTCCACTTCTTTGGATTCTGTTTGGTTACTAATCACTCAGGCACCCACTCCAGGGAAATACTCTGCAAGAGTACCTTGATTATAGTTATACAATCCCACAAACACTGAAAATGTACATTGAGTGGCAAATATAATTCATCCCTAAGGGAAGAGAAGAATCCTTCTTGCACAGCAGGAAGGCTCAGTTTTTTTCCTGTCAAGCCACCTGCCACAACCTCTTCAACTACTCATGTATTTTAAAAACATTTCTTGCCAGAGAATCATTATCCTTTTGTTTGTTGGCTTATCTTAAGAACTACTAAAGCCTCAAACCCCACTTAGCTTTCATCCTGTGTGATGTCTGCCAACTCCACTCTCTCCTGGGCTCTCATCTTAGGACAGAATGGGTCTTCTTCAGCTTATTGAACATTGGTCATATATTTTTGTCCTGGACTCAGCTCTATCATGTTAAAAGTCATGGTGTTATATAGAGAGCATCTTTACTTCATCCTTTCCCTGTTCAGCATTGGCTTTAGATTCTAGGAATTTTTAAATATGAGAGATTCATTCTGATGTGCTTGACGTGGCAGTAATGTTAAAATGTGGGCAGGGAATGAGAAACGGAGCTACTAGGAGAAGGAGTGTGAAGGCAGAGATATTCACAGAAGTGCCTTGCTAAAAAGACAATCCAGAGATCAAATTGGCAACATATGTTGGATCATCAAAAAAGCAAGAGAGTTCCAGAAAAACATCTACTTTTGCTTTATTGACTATGTGAAAGCCTTTGACTGTGTGGATCACAACAAACTATGGAGAATTCTTAGAAAGAGCTGGGAATACCAGACCACCTGACCTGCCTATATGCAGGTCAAGAAGCGACAGTTAGAACTGGACATGGAACAACTGATTGGTTCCAAATCAGGAAAGGAGTATGTCAAGGCTGTATATTGTCACCCTGATTATTTAGCTTCTATCCAGAGCACATCATGAGAAATGCCAGGCTGGATGAAGCACAAGCTGGAGTCAAGATTGCCAGGAGAAATATCAATAACCTCAGTTATGCAGATGATGCCACCCTTATGGCAGAAAGCAAAGAAGAACTAAAGAGCTTCTTGATGAGTGAAAGAGGAAAAAGAAAAAAAAAAGAAGAAGAAAGTGAAAGAGGAGAGTGGAAAAGTTGGCTTAAAACTCAACATTCAGAAAACGAAGATCATGGCATGTGATCCCATCACTTCATGGCAATTAGATGGGGAAACAGTGTCAGACTTTATTTTTTGGGGCTCCAAAATCACTGTAGATAGTGACTGCAGCCATGAAATTAAAAGATGCTTACTCCTTGGAAGAAAAGTTATGACCAACCTAGACAGCATATTAAAAAGCAGAGACATTACTTTGCCAACAAAGGTCCATCTGGTCAAAGCTATGGTTTTTCCAGTAGTCATGTATGGATGTGAGAGCTGGGCCATAAAGAAGGCTGAGTGCTGAAGAACTGATGCTTTTGAACTGTGGTGTTGGAGAAGACTCTTGAGAGTCCCTTAGACAGCAAGGAGATCCAACCAGTCCATCCTAAAGGAAATCAGTCCTGAATATTCATTGGAAGGACTGATGCTGAAGCTGAAGCTCCAATATTTTGACCACCTGATACAAAGAACTGACTCACTGGAAAAGAGCCTAATGCTGGGAAAGATTGGAGGTGGGAGGAGAAGGGGACAACAGAGGATGAGATGTTTCAATGGCATCACGGACTCAACGGACATCGGTTTGAGCAAGCTCCAGGAGTTGGTGATAGATAGGGAGGTTTGGCGTGCTGCAGTCCATGGGGTCGCAAAGAGTCGGACATGACTGAGCAACTGAACTGAACTGAAAGAGAGAATGTCAGCAGCAAAGCATCAGCATATGTATTTTTCAGACTGACAACCATTTAAGAGTATATATAAAATGCATATATGAAGATTTTATATGTGGAGATGATAAATTATTTACATCAATTATGGACTATCTGCTATGAAGTTAACCTTAAGTTAGGCTTTTGGGGAGACAATGAACAGGGAATACCACTCTAAATTTAGTGATCGTCCATCATCTCATAAAGATACAAAATAAGAGAAAAAATATTTTCTATTGTGATGAGAACTCAAAATTTACTCTCTTAAAAGTTTTCATATGTAACACACAGCGATGTTAATTATATTTACCATATTGTACATTATATCCCTGCTACTTATTTGACTTATATTAATAACTGGAAATTTGTATCTCTTGACTTCCTTTATCCAATTCCAAACCCCCCTCAAATCTGATATCTTCTTCTATGAATTTGTTTGTTTGTTTTTGAGGTAAATCTCCTCGAATCTTTTTTTCTCCCTCCATGTGGTGTGTATGGAAAGAAGTCGTTACCAAATAATATCTTTCGAGTGTCAATTCACCATCTTCTGAACCAAATAAGTTCTCTAAAATCTTGCAATGTCTGGATGAGTTGAGCTCTGTAGGTCCCTCTTTTCCACTTGTCTTCTAATTTGGGATTAAGGCAGTGATGTATTACCTCATACTTTGATTAAAGATACACATGAGGACCATTGCGCAATATAGAGGAAACTGTGGCTCTCATATGTATATTCTCTGCATGTCTTCACAAGGACTGCCAAGAATGGGACTTGGGGCTAAAGTTTTAAACTACCTGTCAGCGAACGTCCGTCTACTTGAATTCCTGTACACAGTCTATGCCAACTTGCAAGACCTGGAAGTCAATTGTTTTTAAAGCAGTTTCTTCAGTATTTTATTTTTGTAAAAAACTATCTGTCCCAATGTACACTCAGTGAATAGTTCATTCAGTATCCGTCTATTTCACTCAGCTGCACAATTCCAGGTGTTCCAGAGTTTGGGGTAGAGTTCATGGTAGTGATCTAATCTCAGGGTTACACAGTACTGCTTAATAGAGCAGAAGCCCACGTCTGCAGCATCTTCATTCTCTCTCTGAGATTGCTGGGACAAAGAACTGGATGCAGGGGCCTCATGCTGTTCAGTGGGTGGGCATGCCTTATATGTCACATTGATTGAATTCATGAATGTACTTCAGAAACCTGAGCATGAAGACCTTAAATTTCTGTTGTCCAGGTGACTCTAAGCAGGTGGTTAAGCGTAAGGTTGGAAGAGTTGGAAATTCTGAAGGGAATTGTGTATGTTGCCCTTTGTATTCCTTTGGACATTACTGATGGGCTTTGAAGCTCCCTGGAGTTTTGTGCTTAAGAAAGAAAGATGTCAAATTTGCCTTCTTGAGTAGTTTTATCAGACTCACTTGTGATCTGTATTTAACACTGAGTTGCAACAAAGAGTTCCCAACAAAAAGATGCTGGAACATAGCCAGTCTGTTAGCATCAAGGCCGTGATTTCTTCAGAACATCCTGACTGTGCTCTAAATCAAAGAACGCTTTTTAAATGACAGCAATGGAAAAGGTTTGTCAAAATTTTGTGTCGCTCTAGGTGAATTTGTGTGGAAGAATAGAGATCATCAGCAGCATGGTAAACTTTGGGACATCACAGGCACTGCGCTAAGTGCTTTGGCATATTATTTCGTTTGATCTTCGTAACAGCCCTGGGAATTGCATATTATTCGTGTTTTACATAAGAGAAAACTGAGGCCTATAAATGATCTACCTTCATACAGGTAGGAATAACTTTCCTTAATACTATGTTGTCATTGATATCAGAACCAGTTTAACTTAAGACAAAGTGCAATATAGGTTTGTAACGTGTTGTGGATATATGTTTACAGTGACACACATTGGAATTTTGCCTATAGTCATTACTACTTAAGAGTATTTTTAATAAAATTCAGAAGAGAAACTTTTGAAGAAACCTCATTTTACTCATGGCTTTCTCATTGGCAAGCCATGCAAACTGAGCCAAGACACTTATCTATCTTACCTTGCCATTCCTCTCTAGAGATGGGAGATTTTAGTTGATGAGTTTTACAGTCCATAACAACTCTAAAATTTGGTACAGAAACTTTTCTGGTAGTCCAGTGAGTAAGACTCCTCTCTACCAAAGCAGTGGGCCCAGGGTTTGACACCTGGTTGAGGAATTAGATCCCACATGCATGCTGCATGCCCCAGTGAAGATCCCACCAGCCGCAACTAGACCCAGTGCAGCCTAAATAAATATTAAAATAAATAAATAAAACTTGTGCCATTGGGTCATTCCCCATAAAATACTATAGCAGTGCTTAGAATCAGATATGAGGTCCGAAACAGCTACTCACCTTCATAGTTTCCATTTATCAAGTGCTTGTTATGTTTCAGGAACCATGCTAAGCAGTTTAATTACATACATATCTTATTTAATTCTCATAACTGCGCTGCTAATATTACTTCATTTTATAAATGAGGAAGCTGAGAAACAGAGAAATTAAGTACTTTTTCCAGAGTCATGTAGTGTGTGATGATAAAGCTGTATGAAAGCTGGTGTAGTTGACAGTAGAGCCTGCCTGTTAACCATTGGGCTACGTTGCCTCCTGTTATTCAGTGTTAGGGGCTTCCTTTGTGGCTCAGCTGGTAAAGAATCCACCTGTAATGCAGGAGACCTGAGTTTGATCCCTGGGTTGGGAAGATCCCCTGGAGAAGGGAAAGGCTACCCACTCCAGTATTTTGGCCTGGAGCATTCCTTGGGGTTGCAAAGAGTCAGACATGACTGAGCAACTTTCACTTTCACTTTTCACTTTCATTCAGTCTTAGGCATATGATAAATTTATAAGTTTATGGAATTTAGGCAGGACTTTTCTCCCTGATGGTCATTAGATAAATCTGAAATGATTTTAGAAGAGATAAATATTTTAAAGAGAAGAGTTGGAAAGAAAGTAAGAGAAGACTCCTCTTTTTAGGTACAGTTTCTAGTATAAGGAATATTAATGTGTTATCAGTGTTGGTAATAGTAATATTGATGCTGAGCTGAAATTGTTATAGCTGTCATAAATCTTCAGCTTTATTTGTGTTTATGTAACTGGGAATGATGATTTTCCATTCATTATTCCCCTGGATAGTACTAAGTATGGACTCCATGATGTGTTCCATCCAGTTTCTGTGCATGTAACAGACAAGGCATCTTTAGGATGACCATACAATTTCTCATTGTAATAGGGACACTCAAGGAAGTGAAAGAGAGTACTATTAATAACTGTGCTGTTACTAGAACAACAGCATGAACAAGGACACCAGGTTGTGTTGTTATCCCGGGCTTATGAGATAGATTTGTGGTTCTTATTCTGGTTGACAGGACAGAGGTTTTCAGATATTAGCCTGAAAAACAAAATTCTCTTTTCGACTCATTAAAATTTAGTAACTCTGCATGTCAGACATTTGTTGGGCAACATATGCCTGCCAAATTCTACTTAGCATGAGGCAAAATGGTGCTTAGAAAAGAGTTAAAAGTCAGAATATTCCCTCATCACAGAAATTACGTAAAAGACTTGTGCTATGATTTAGTTTCATGACACATCTAAATCTTTCGTTGAAAATCCATAACATCTTCCGCAATAGCCCATGCTATTCAAGTACCTGTAATTGACACTACTGGCTCTCTGTTGACTGCTGACTGTTGGCTGTTGACCTGGAAGGTCATGTGTAGATAGCATGAGACCCTTCCTCATTTGATACTTTTTTCTCTCATATAAGTTCTTTAATTCTGGGGTAACTATCTCTAAATACTCTCAAGGAAAGGCAAGTTGACTTTTAACCTCTGTCATGTGTCATTTTATCTGTTAAAAAGACACGGCATCCTTTTGTTCAGGGTATGACACAATTTTTTGTTGTTGTTGTGAGAAATGTGCTCTGATGTTATTTCTTCTCTGTGACCTACCAGAGTTGGATGTAAGGTATTCAACAGTTGTATCCTTTCTCTCTCTATTCTAATGAATGACAGAAATTATTCTCACAGCTCTGATAGCTTCTAATTGTAATTTTATTCTAAAATAAAAAGAATAATTTATCAAATGAAGATATTTTGATGAGTTCAAGACATCTGTCTTTCAAAATACTTTCATTTAGTAGTATTTTGGTTATCTTTCTTGTTTGGTTGGGTATTCTGGTACTATAAAACACAAAATTTAAAAAATAGGTTCTAGGGATTAATATCAAGTGACTTGCAAATAAAGTAGTATGGAAGTTTGGAAGAGCTTAAGAAAAGGATACTTGTTTAAGTTTTAGAAAGATTTGCATATGCACTGTGACCTTTTTTGCTGCTTTCTTCATTTGTTGAACAAATATTTAGTCTCTCTATATTCAGCAGCTGAGGTTACTATTAGACATTCAAAATGAATATAATTTATGACTTCAAGACACTGACTGTTTCATGGATGAGAGGGACATTAGGGTAGGAAAGTCCAGTAGTTAGTCAAGTCACTGTGATAGAGGCATGCACTGAATATTGTAGGAACACAAACGTCTTCTTGGTGGTTAAGTGGAAACCTGACCTAGAACACCAGGGTTTGAATCCTGACTTTGCCACTGTTGGCCGTATGGTCTTAGACAAATTACTTGACCTTTTTGTGCTTTGTTTTTCATCTATAAAATGAGGGTAAAAATGAGTTAATATTCATAAAGCCCTTGAAACAATGCCTGGTACATAGCAAGTGCAGTATTATGGTCTGTTAAATAAGGTAAGAAAAACAGAAGAAATAAGTAGAAATTAACCAGATGAAGGGAGTTTTGTTTGGAGTGGGAATGGGGGAGATAGTTAAGTTTGCGCAAAGGAAACTGCATATGTAAAATCACTTGACAAGAATGGTCATGGAACTGCCTAAAGAGTGGAGAGGAAGGGGTGGCAATGAGAGAAGAAACTGGAGAGGTAAGCATGAACAGTCTTGTATAAAAGCATAGCAATGAGTCACATTTTTACAATATTTCCATAGAAGATAGATTGGGAAAGAAGTTAGTCCAGAGGCAGGGAGACCTTAGAGGCAATTGACATAGTTCAGATAAAAATCACTGAGACCTTAAACTAAGGGTATTGGTAATACGGATGGAGAGGAAAGGGACTGATCAGAGAATGCTTTTGAAAGAGTTGTCAGGATTTGGTGACTGTTTGAATGTGTGGGATAAGGGATGAGGGGAAATCAAGTGAGACTCCTAGATCTGGCTTGTTTGACTGGTAACACTGAAGCAGAGACTATATGAGACAAGAACAAGTTAGGACAGGGTGGGATGGGAGGGTGAGTTTCAATTTATGTATATTGAGTGTGTGGAGTCTGTGGGCCAGTTAGAAAGGCTGCCCCAGTAGGTCCTTGGCTGTTCAGAAGGTCTGGGGTCAAAGGAGAACTCAAAGCTGGAGAAATGCATTTGGGAGTCTTCTTCAATTATGCATGTGCATGAAAGCCATGAGAATGGGTGAGGTTACATTAAGAAGAAGAATAAAGAACAAAATAAAGCTTAGGATAGATTTCTGGTGATCACTAATTTGAAGGGTGGATAGTCACATAAAAACCTGGGAAATAGACTGAAAAGTAATGCCCAAAGAGGAGGATAACTGGGAGAAGTTGTCATAGAAACGAAGAGGGGAGAAAACTTTCAAGAGGGAGAGAGTGGTCAACCATGTCAAATCCTGCAGAGATGTTGGGTGGGATGGAGACAGAAAAGTGTCCATTGAATTTAGCAACAAAGAGGTCATTATTGATTTTGGCCAGAGAGGTTTCCAGGGGTAATAAGGACTGGCAGCCAGATTGCAGTGGGTTGAGGAGTGAATGGGAGGAGAGGAAGTCTGATTT
Source organism: Ovis aries (assembly GCF_016772045.2). Classification (NCBI taxonomy): domain Eukaryota; kingdom Metazoa; phylum Chordata; class Mammalia; order Artiodactyla; family Bovidae; genus Ovis; species Ovis aries. The sequence continues at coordinate 79,758,474 of NC_056056.1, read as the reverse complement.
GTCTGTAAAGGAAAATCAAGACGTGGCGCAGCAGAAAGGGGAGTGTAGAGTTATAGCTGTCTGAGTCATAAGTGGCATCTTCATTGCAAAGTGAAAAACCATTAAAAGGTAGATAGAAGTTAGGAGGATGTCATATTATTTCAGGGAGAAAATATACAGAAAATATCCACCCCACCTCATCCCCACAAGTGCAACAGCTTGCAAAAATTTATCATTTTTACTCTTGCCTATGCAGTTTGTTTCTTCTCTTTTCACTGAGAAAATGCTTTCTTTATTAATTTCCCTAGATATCAGACTCATTCATAATTAATGAAATGTGGTTTGCACTTATGATTTGTCACAAAAGAGTCCAGTGGAAATTATAATGGTAATAACTGCTGCTTTTTTTTTTTTTTTTTGGCATTACTTCAATTGTATTCAGAGCTCTGTTACAGAATAGCATTGAAAGGAAACATTAGGAATGTTTTCTGTTTGTTTGTAGGGGTGGGGAGCTGTGTTTAAATGCTAGCCCATTCCCTCATTTAAGGAAATAAGATTAACCTGTGAAACAAATAGGACCCAATACTGAACTATTTAATGAAGCATTGAATTTTGTGGTTCTGTGGGGTCAATCCTTTTGTGTCTTTAGGCATCCTTTTTTGAAGAAGGAGAATATTAATGGATGGCCCTGGAATTTCTTTGGAGGGAATGATGCTGAAGCTGAAACTTCAGTACTTTGGCCACCTCATGCGAAGAGTTGACTCATTGGAAAAGACTCTGATGCTGGGAGGGATTGAGGGCAGGAGGAGAAGGGGACGACCGAGGATGAGATGGCTGGATGGCATCACTGACTCGATGGACGTGAGTCTGAGTGAACTCCGGGAGTTGATGATGGACAGGGAGGCCTGGCATGCTGCGATTCATGGGGTTGCAAAGAGTCAGACGCTACTGAGCGACTGAACTGAACTGAACTGAACTGATGATACTGCTCCTGACTTGGAGCTGACTTGCTGGAATACCTTAATCAAGTTACTTTATTTCTACCTTTCCTCTCTCTGTCTGTCTCTCTCTTTCTTCATCTGTGTGTAAAATTGAAACAGTTAACAATAATCTCTTTAGAAAAGGTTTGGGGGGAGAATAGTTTTTCTAATAACGCAAAGAATGGCTGAAGACTTTCCTTGTGGTCCAGTGGCTAAGACTCCCCACTCCCAATGTGCAGGGGGCCCAGGTCCCATCGCTGGTCAGGGAGCTAAATCCCACAAGCCGCAACTAAGAGTTAGCATGCCACAACTAAAGATCCTGCATGCCACAACTAAGACCTGGCACAGCCAAAAAAAAAAAAAGGAATGATTGGTACCATATTTGAGTCACTGTCCGTTTGCTTGTTACCAGCAGATGATCACTTTATGTGGAGAGAGGACTTTTTTCAAGGTAATTTTGTTTTCAGGTTTTTCTGTTCCATATTGCTATTTTTAAATGATAAGGGATAGGCAGATAACCCTTTTATTTAATGTATAAGAACATAATAAAGCAAACTAATAATATATTAAGGGATAGGAAGAAGTTTCATATTAGCTATTGCTCTCTGCTTTATGTCAACTTAGGTTGCCCCCTCCCACCCACCCCTTCCACACATCAGTCAGTTTAAAATACCTGTTAGCAGGACCTAACTAACATTAAAAGAAAACTCTTGTGATGACTTTCTCTTTGAGATGATCAACTGCAGTAGTGTTGTCAGGTTTCTCTAAGAGTTCTTTTGCATTGTCACAGCCTCCTGGTTGCTGACCAAGTGTAAACCTTGAGATGGGCCAGTTTACACAAACAGAAGGTTCTAGGGAATGCTTTTGTCTTCCATTGTAGCCTCAAAAGATGTTCCTAAGGCAAAAGTCCACCTTCAGTAGACAGGGTTCAGAGAGACTCATTAGTTATCAGTATCTACAACAGATGATTCTTCAAAGGCTTTGAACTATGAAAGCCATCCAACTTGAGAGCTATTGGATTAGAGCACAGTGTAGCAATGGCATAGTTTTAATTAGGACACATTCATCACAGAATCACGACATGATCATTTTGGAAGGGATTGGACAGTCACTTGGTGTAGTTTCCCCCCACTGCAGGAACTCCTTCTATAAACATCTTGACAGATTTGTGAGCATTTGCACTAGTAGGACATGCCCATGGTTAAACTGGTGCAGGTGTGCGGAAGTGGTCCCCAGAATGAGCCCAGTTATACCTCTATGCTCTGTCCTGCTCTCTAGGGCCCTGCCCAATTATCATGAGTGTCCTTTAGGTATTTGATTATAGCTATCATGACTTTTCTATTTCTTCACACTGAGAAATTCTATTTTGCACAAAATGTAATTATTTAACGCAATCTTCATCTTTACACCCTCTACCCTGCCAAATCTGTCATCCCTTTGAAAGATATGTCTGGTACAAGGTCCAGTATAGAAGACTGTTGCATCTGTGCATCTGGACCCTCCATCTACCCACCGAAGCCTAGTTGAGGAGTAGGTGAGAGTCTAGCACAGTGCCTGAAATAATTTGTTGAACTAGAATTGCAAATTGGATCATGATAAAGCACTTTATAGATACTGAGAATCATCTCCTTTTTCATCTGAACTGCCAGCAAGCTGTCTTCTCTAATTTATACCTGATGTTTGCTTTTTTAAGATAAATAAGTTTCTTTGCATTTCTACCTGCTGAATTTTATTTGAATTTGAATTTATTGGTTTCAACTCATTTGTATGCCAATCAAAATCAATTCAAATTTTTATTTATCACCTAAATTATTAACTAAACTTCCTGCTTTGGGCGATTGGAAAAGTAGTCTGAAAACTTGAAGTCCCTTTCCAAGTTGTTGATAAATTTTTTTGAATAGGCTAGATCTAGACACACAGTTCTGGGAGTTTTCATCAACTAACTTGGGTTGGTTGTTCTTAATCTTGTTCATAAAAATCTTCCTGAGGCTTAGCTAAATGCCTTCTTGAAATCAAGAGATGCTCTGGCATTCTGCTAATGGCTGCCTGATTGATCTGTCAAATAAGAAAAAAATGACAGTTTGGCATACTTTGATTTATTAATATCTATAACTTGGGGCCTCCTTTGGCTACAGTGTTACCTAATACAACTTTTAAAAGAATCTGAACATCTATTATGTACATTTCCATTCTCCTGGTACTTTCTCTGTTCTTTGGGATATCTCAAAGTTCCTAATATTGATTCTGCACATTTGCCCTCAGATTCTTTCAATTCCCTTGGATGTAGTTGGTCTCAACTTGCAAACTTAAATTCATTTGAAATGACTTTATGCTGTTTTCTTACTAACTTATGTCTTAGATGGGATGTTGAGTCCTTTTTTAGATCCTTATTCTACCCTTTCCAGAGAGAAAATTTTTCAAAAAAGGAATTAATAAGTATACTGCCTTCTTCTGTCACCCTTTATTATTATTATTTTTATCCATGGCATGCCCTGGACACTGCTCTGTAACATTCTTGTTTCTCTTTTTGTTCCAAATAACCTTTTGCAATCCTTATCACTTTTTTCTTTCTTCTTACAAGCTTCAGCATTCTAGAATTTAGCTTTTCTGATACCATGTTTTACAAGTTCCCACCAACTTTCCAGCATAAGTCTGGTGAGATGAAGCTCTTCATCACTACTACATCTACACATTGTCAATTTCATATCTAGATTTAGAAATGGATTATCTTATTTCTCCATCTGACTGGTGGTTTATAGTGTAGTGTATATACTCTCATAAGATATCATTACTGTGTTCTTACTATTTTGTCTATTCTCTCCTATTGGATTAGATTTTTATGTAGATGACTATGTTTTTAACATACAATTTAGTTTTATTCATCTCTATGAATTGGTATATAAGTCAGGGTTCTCCAGAGAAACAGAACCAATAGGAAATATATAAATATACATATGTGTGTGTGTCTATATATATATATGGAGATTTATTATGAAGAATTTGCTCACATGGTTATGGAGGCTTAGAGGTCCCACCGTCTACTGTCTGCAAGCTGGAGACCCAGGAAAGCTGGTGGTACAAAACAACTTCTGAACACTAGCAGAGGACACCAGGCACCCAGAAAGGCAGTCCGATCTCTTCAAAAGGAGGGGTGTGATTACTGGGTTGATTGCTCTCTCCCCTTTTGACTCTCCCTTTTCTCCCCCAGGTCACCTCTATCTCCTCCCTTCCCCTTCTCTTCTCTTCTCAACTCTGTGAATCTCTGTGGGTGTTCTGGGCTGCAGAGAACACTTAGGGAACTGATTCCTGGCTAGATTGGTCTCTCCCTTTTTGACTCCCCCTCTTCTCCTCCTGGTCATCTCTATCTATCTCCTCCCTCTTCTCTTCTCCATGTAACTCTGTGAACCTCTTTGGGTGTCCCTCATTGTGAAGAATCTTTTCGCCATAAACCCAGATGTTTTCTCATCTGTGCTGTATGGTTGGAGAAGTCTCGAGGCTACTGTAAGAATAAGACTGAAAGCCGGAGGCAGGAGGCTTAAATCCAAAACTTGAGAATACCAGAGAACTCCTGATTCCAGGGAACATCAGTCAACAAGAGCTCATCCAAAAGCCTTCGTATCTACACTGAAACCAAGCTCCACCCAAGAGCCAACAAGTTCCAGAGCAAGACGTATCACGCTAATTCTCTAGCAATGCAGGAACACAGCCCTGAGCCTTAAAATACAGGCTGCCCAAAGCCATACCAAGCCCATAGACACCCCAGAACTCATTACTGGACACTTCATTGCATTCCAGAGAAAAGAGATCCAGCTCCACCCACCAGAACACAGACGCAAGCTTTCCTAACCAGGAAACCTTGACAAACCATTAGTCCAACCCCACCCACAGGGTGCAAGCTCCACAGTAAAGAGGAACTACAAACTTCCAGCGTAGAGAAAGGCCACCCCAAACACAGCAATCTAAACAAGATGAAAATGAAGAGAAATATTCAGCAGGTAAAGGAACATGATAAATGCCCACCAAACCAAGCAAAAGAGGAGGAGATAGGAAGTCTACCTGAAAAAGAATTCAGAACAATGATAGTAAAGGTAATCCAAAATCTTGAAAAGAAAATGGAGTTACAGATAAATAGAGACAAGGATTGAGAAGATGCAAGAAATGTTTAACAGGACCTAGAAGAAATAAAAGAGTCAATCAATAATGAATAATGCAATAACTGAGATCAAAAAGCACTCTGGAGGAAACCAGCAGTAGAATAACTGAGGCAGAAGATAGGATACGTGGGGTGGAATATGGTGGAATGGTGGAAATAAATGAAGCAGAGAGGAAAAAAGAAAAAATTAAAAGAAATGAGGACAGCCTCAGAGACCTCTGGGACAATGTTAGGTGCCCCAACGTTCGAATCATAGGAGTCCCAGAAGAAGACCAAAAAAGGGCATGAGAAAATACTTGAGGAGATAATAGTTGAAAACTTCCCTAAAATGGGGAAGGAAATAGCCACCAAAGTCCCAGAAACCCAGAGAACCCCAAACAGGATACACCTAAGACAAAACACCCCAAGACACATATTAATCAAATTAACAAAGATCAAACACAGAGTGCAAATATTAAAAGCAGCAAGGGAAAAGCAACAAATAACACACAAAGGGATCCCCATAAGGTTAACAGCTGATCTTTCAATAGAAACTCTTCAGGCCAGAAGGGAATGGCAGGACATACTTAAAGTGATGAAAGAGAAAAACCTACAACTCAGGTTACTATACCGAGCAAGGATCTCATTCAATATGAAGAAGAAATAAAAAGCATTACAGACAAGCAAAAGCTGAGAGAATTCAGCACTACCAAACTAGCTCTTCAACAAATGCTAAAGGATCTTCTCTAGATAGGAAACACAGAAAAAGTTTATAAACTTGAAACCAAAACAACAAAGTAAATGGTAATAAGATCATACTTATAGTAATTACCTTAAATGTAAATGGGTTAAATGCCTCAACCAAAAGACAATCCTGGCTGAATGGATACAAAAATAAGACCCCTATATATGCTGTCTACAAGAGACCCAACTCAAACCAAGGGACACATACTGACTGAAAGTGAAGGGCTGGAAAAAGATATTTCCTGCAAATGGAGACCAAAAGAAAGCAGGAGTAGCAATACTCATATGGGATAAAATAGACTTTGAAATAAAGGCCGTGAAAAGAGACAAAGAAGGACACTACATAATGAACAAAGGATCAATCCAAGAAGAAGATATAACAATTATAAATATATATGCGCCCAACATCAGAGCACCACAATATGTAAGGCAAATGTTAACAAGTATGAAAGGGGAAATTAACAGTGACACAATAATAGTGGGAGACTTTAATACCCCACTCACACCTATGGATAAATCAACCAAACAGGAAATTAGCAAGGAAGCACAAATTTTAAATGATACAATGGACCAGTTAGACCTAATTGATATCTATAGGACATTTCGCCCCAAAACAATGAATTTCACATTTTTGTCAAGTGCACACAGAACATTCTCCAGGATAGATCACATCCTGGGACATAAATCTAGCCTTGGTAAATTTAAAAAATTGAAATCATTTCAAGCATCTTTTCTGATCACAATGTGGTAAGATTAGATGTCAACTACAGGGAAAAAAATACAAGTGTATAGAGGCTAAACAACATGCTTCTGAGTAACCAACAATCACAGAATAAATTAAAAAAGAAATCAAAGTATGCATAGAAACAAATGAAAATGAAAACACGATAACCCCAAACCTATGGGATTCAGTAAGAGCAGTGCTAAGGGGAAGTTTGTAGCAATAAAGCTTATTTCAAGAAGCAAGAGAAAAATCAAATAAATAACCTAACTTTACACATAAAGCAACTAGAAAAAGAAGAAATGAAGAACCCCAGGGTTAGTAGAAGGAAAGAAATCATAAAAATTAGGGCAGAAATAAATGAAAAAGAAACACAAAGTAGACTATAGCAAAAATCAACAAAACTAAAGGCTGGTTCTTTGAGAAGATAAAATAGATAAACCATTAGCCAGATTCATCAAGAAAAAAAGGGAGAAGAATCAAATCAACAAAATTAGATATGAAAGTGGAGAAATCACAACAGATAACACAGAAATACAAAGAATTTCTGTGAGAGTACTATCAGTAACTATATGCCAATAAAATGGACAACTTGAAAGAAATGGATGAATTCTTAGAAAACTATAACCTTCTAAAACTGAACCAGGAAGAAATAGAAAATCTTAACAGACCCATCACAAGCATGGAAATCAAAACTGTAATAAAAAATCTTCCAGCAAACAAAAGTCCAGGATCAGACGGCTTCACAGGTGAATTCTATCAAAAATTTAAAGAATAGATAATACCTATCCTACTCAAACTGTTTCAGAAAATTGCAGAGCAAGGTAAACTGCCAAACTCATTCTATGAGGCCACCATCACCCTAATACCAAAACCAGACAAAGATGCCACAAAAAAAGAAAACTATAGGCGAAGATCACTGATGAACATAGATGCAAAAATCCTCAACAAAATTTAAGCAAACAGAATCCAACAACATATTAAAAAGATCATACATCATGACCAAGTGGGCTTTATCCCAGGGATGCAAGGATTCTTCAGTATTTGCAAATCAATCAGTGTGATACACCACATTAACAAATTGAAAGATAAAAACCGTATGATTATCTCAATAGATGCAGAGAAAGCCTTTGACAAAATTCAATACCCATTTATGATAAAAGCCCTCCAGAAAGTAGGCATAGAAGGAACATACCTCAACATAATAAAAGCCATATATGATAAACCCACAGCAAACATTATCTACAATGGAGAAAAATTGAAAGCATTCCCCCTAAAGTCAGGAGCAAGACAAGTGTGCCACTCTCACCACTACTATTCAACATAGTTTTAGAAGTTTTAGCCACAGCAATCAGAGAAGAAAAAGAAATAAAAGGAATCCAGATTGGAAAAGAAGTAAATCTCTCACTGTTTGCAGATGACATGATCCTCTACATAGAAAACCCTAAAGACACCTGCAGAAAATTTTTAGAGCTAATCAATGAATACAGTAAAGTTGCAGGATATAAAATTAACACAGAAATCCCTTGCATTCCTATGCACTAACAATGAGAAAACAGAGAAATTAAGGAAACAATTCCATTCACCATTGCAACGAAAAGAATAAAATACTTAGGAATAGATCTACTGAAAACTATAAAATCCTGATGAAAGAAATCAAAGATGACGCAAATAGATGGAGAAATGTACCATGTTCATGGATCGGAAGAATCAATATAGTGAAAATGAGTATACTACCCAAAGCAATCTATAGATTTGATGCAATCCCTATCAAACCACCAATGGTATTTTTCACAGAACTAGAACAAATAATTTCATAATTTGTATGGAAATCAAAAATCCTTGAATAGCCAAAGCAATCTGAAGAAAGAAGAATGGAACTGGAGGAATCAACCTGCCTGACTTCAGACTATGCTACAAAGCTACAGTCATTAAGACAGTATGGTACTGGCACAAAGACAGAAATATAAACCAGTGGAACAAAATAGAAAGCCCAGAGATAAATCCACACATTTATGGACATCTTATCTTTGACAAAGGAGGCAAGAATATAAATGGAGAAAAGACAATCTCTTTAACAAGTGATGCTGGGAAAACTGGTCAGCCACCTGTAAAAGAATGAAACTAGAACACTTTCTAACACCATACAGAAAAACAAACTCAAAATGGATTAAAGATCTAAATGTAAGACCAGGAACTATAAAACTCCTAGAGGAAAACATAGGCAAAACTCTCTGACCTAAATCCTGCAGGATCCACTGACCCACCTCCCAGAGTAGTGGAAATAAAAGCAAAAATAAGCAAATGGGACCTAATTAAACTTAAAAGCTTTTGCACAACAAAGGAAACTATAAGCAAGGTGAGAAGACAGCCTTCAGAGTGGGAGAAAGGAATAGCAAATGAAGCAACTGACAAAGAATTAATCTCAAAAATATACAAGCAGCTCCTGCAGCTCAATTCCAGGAAAATAAATGACCCAATCAAAAAATGGGCCAAAGATCTAAACAGACATTTCTCCAAAGAAGACATAGAAATGGCTAACAAACACATGAAAGGATGCTCAACATCACTCATTATCAGAGGAATGCAAATCAAAACCACAGTGAGGTACCATCTCACGCCGGTCAGAATGGCTGCTATCAAAAAGTCTACAAACAATAAATGCTGGGGAGGGTGTGGGGAAAAGGGAACCCCCTTACACTGTTAGTGGGAATGCAAACTAGTACAGCTACTATGGACAACAGTGTGGAGATTCCTTAAAAAATGGGAATAGAACTGCCTTATGACCCAGCAATCCCACTGCTGGGCATACACACCAAAGAAACCAGAATTGAAAGAGACATGTGTACCCCAATGTTCATTGGAGCACTATTTACAATAGCCACGACATGAAAGCAACCTAGATGTCCATCAGCAGATGAATGGATAAGAAAGCTGTGGTACATATACACAATGGAGTATTACTCAGCCATTAAAAAGAATGCATTTGAATCAGTTCTAATGAGGTGGATGAAACTGGAGCCGATTATACAGAGTGAAGTCAGAAAGAAAAACACCAATACGGTATATTAATGCATACATATGGAATTTAGAAAGATGGTAATGATGACCCTATATGCAAGATAGCAAAAGAGACACAGATATAAAGAACAGACTTTTGGACTCTGTAGGAGAAGGAGAGGGTGGCATGATTTGAGAGAATAGCGTTGAAACATGTATATTACCGTATGTGAAATAGATCACCAGTCCAAGTTCAATGCATGAAACAGGGCACTCAAAGCCAGTGCACTGGGACAACCCTGAGGAAAGGGATGGGGAGGGAGGTGGGAGGGGGGTGGTCAGGATGGGGGACACATGTACACCCATGGCCGATTCATGTCAGTATATAGCAAAAACCACTACAATACTGTAAAGTAATTAGCCTCCAATTAAAATAAGTAAATTAGTTTAAAAGAAAAAACAAAAAAACATGATCTTCCCATCTGCCTAGCCTGCTTAAAAGGACCTGCATCCATTAGTACTGGTTATGTTGCTATTGGTGGTGGGATATGGGTAAAAACAATAACAAAGTATGTTTTTCATGTTCAAGTGGGAAGTGACATGGGTAAACCAATGGCTGATTCATGTTGATGTTTGGTAGACACCAACACAATATTGTAAAGTAATTATCCTTCAATTAAAAATAAATACATAAAAGAAAAATCATTAAAAAATATTTTAGCAGACATACTGTTTGATCTAAACAACAGTCCTATGCTGCAACTATTATTATTCCTATTTCACAAAGAGAAAAATACTGCTAAGATTGGTTAAAACCTCACAAAAGTTTACCTTTGCTAAACTTTTAAAATATCTTTTATTCTACAAATAATCCTATAATTCTGATGTTTAGAGGTATCTACTCTTTTATATATATTTTCCATAAACACACATAAGAATTAATATATTTTTTAAAAGGACATACTACAAGTACTGTTTTTTTAAATTTATTTATTTTAATTGGAGGCTGATTACTTTACAGTATTATAGTGGTTTTTGCCATACATTGACATGAATCAGCTACAAGTACTGTTTTATAATCTATTTTTTTAAACTTCAAAATATACTATAGCCATTTCAATGTGATTAAAAACACTTCTACAGTATTATTTTAATAGTGGTATTGTTTTTCATTTTAAGAGTATCACCCTTTGTGTTCCTGATACTGTCTGTAGGGATACTGTAGGGGAAATATGGTAAAGATAATTTAAAGGGAGAGTATAGAACCAATAGTTTCACATTATTAATACAGTTGAAGTTCAAAGCATACTAGTTGATTAGAACTTTCTTCAGGGTATAAAGACCAATACTCTTATTATTTATCAAGCTGACAATACTTTAACTTTTTGCTGGGCCTTGTGGTATTCTTACCTTTATGCAAGTACCCACCATTATCTGGAAATGAGTCCCATGAACTCAGCCACTCCATTGATTATTAGGGTTGAACAAGAGGGAATCATTGTCCAAGAGCTATCCTAGGCTATGCATTGTTTCTCACTTGGTCTGCCTGATGTCAAAGTCATGTATGTTGCCCTGATTTTTTTCTACTAGATTACAGATTCTCATCTTTGTATCTCTTGCATTTCCTAGCACAAGGCTGGTCAAGAGACCCCTTCCAAATGGTTTAACTTACGTTCACTTAATAAATGTCAGATGTTGCTTAATGACAATGCCTGCAAACAATTTTTAAATGTATAAATTGGATCAGAGAAAAAAGTGAAAGTTGAGTGTGAGTAATCAGGCAATGTGGTATCTTGGAAAGAACACTGGATTGGAGCACAAGGAGATGTAGATGTAAAACTTTGTCACTATCTTTCTGAGAGAACTTGAGAAAGTCACTTGGCTTCTCTGGGTCTTTGTCTCTTTTCTTGAAAATGAAACTATGACAAGATATGATCATCTCTATGATTGTCCTCATGATATATGAGGATTGTGTAATTTAATATTGTCTGAACTTATACTTAATTTTGGGCTTTCCAGGTGGCTCACCGGTAAACCCACCTGCCAGTGCAGGAGATGCAGGTTCAATCCCTGGGTCGGGAAGACCCCTTCAAGAAGGAAATGGCTACCCACTCCGGTAGTCTTGCCGGGAAAATCCCATTGACAGAGGAGCCTGGCATGCTACAATCCATGAGGTCTCTAAAGAGTCAGACATGACTTAGAAACTAAACAACACACTTACCTTAAAAAAAAAAAAAAAAAAAAGAGAGAGAGAGAGCTAAACCTCAGGGCTAAACAGATTCTAAAGCAGTTCTGAAGTTTGTGCAGTCACCTGGGGAGCTTAAAAAAGAACAAAAAACAGGGGAGCAAGGCTCAAGAGGAAGGTTATATACATATATGGCTGATTTGCATTGTATGGCAGAAACCAGCTCAACACTGGAAAGCAATTTTCCCCTAGTTGAAAATAAGATAAAAAAGGAAAACCTGATGCCTTGATCTTACCCCAGAAAATATGATTTAAGTGAGGTGGAGTGTGGCCTGGGTTTGTAATTTAAAAAACCCTCTCTAGATGATTCTGTGTTGGGCCAAAACTACACTTTTAAAAGATCTCCCCACTGTCTTATTAATAAGTGATTGAGTCCTAGTAATTCCACAAGTATTACTGCTTTGACTCTAGGAATAAATACAAAGACTGAATTCTCAAAAGTTGATGATGTGATTTCTGCTGTCTTCACACAGAGGTATAAGAATTTACCTTACAACATTGTGTTGTCACTCCACAACATGTGTTTGTGTGTGAGTGTGTGCATGGGTATATATAGCCCATAAATCTGTTGGGTAAATTAGATGGAGCTAAAAGGGAATTGAGGATTATAAATTATCTCTACTGGCTGTTGAATATTTCATGTCAATTAAACATTTGCAAAAACCAAGTATAGTATTATGATCCACTTGTAACCATTATGAGACTGGCACATCTCCATACAGCAAGAGTCATTGCTGAGGCTACTGTACTACTCTGGCATGAATTATAGTAAATTGGGGTCCCCCTGGACATAATGAACAGTAATATAATTTTGTAGTTATTCTCCTAGTGTGATGAAGCAGCCAAGCAAATTGAGTTTCTAGATAAATTTTGACATATGGGTCTTATTCCTCAAGAAAAAGAGCTATTGTTGCTCTGGCTTTGTTCCAGAATTCTGCAGAAATCCACATTGTAGCTTATTGTTGCATTACAAAAAGGTACTACAAGTATTTTTCCTTTTTTTTTTTTAATAAAAAAGAACAAATTGCTAAGTTCAATTAGTCCTTTGGGGCAGAATTTGGAAGTTCTTTTCAGTCTATGTGCTGGACCCTATGTAAGCTATTGTTTGACTCACATAGGGGTAGTCCTAAAGACCTATGCACTACAAGGCCCCCATAGGGGCTTCTAGTTGATGGTGGAAGGATCAAGTCTTCTCCACAGCAGTGTAATATGATGTTAATGTGATTTTTTTTAAAGAAATCAACCATAGGAAAGGAGGTTAAGAAGTTGTGGCGAATCAAAACAAATCTAGGCCTTTCAACTGGCAGTCTGAGAAATTTATTTAATGTTCATGAGGAGATGCAGTTTGAGGAGTTGTATAAGAATGATCAGGTAAGGGTGCTTTGAATTGAAACAATTTAAGGCAAACAGAAAGCATGCATGTTAAAACATCGCAGTTGATACTGCCCTCCATGCTTATAACAAGGCTTGATGTAAATGTATATTCAAGAGTGGGGCCCTGATTTGTAAATAATTCTCAGGGAGACAAGATTACTGCTAGGATTAAACACCTAGTGATAGCAGAAAGCAGAATTGGAATGTCACTATATAGCCACAGTCAGAAGCTTACGGGAGAAGGACAGCTACTGTGGGAACCAGTATTCCAGAAGTAAATTCTGCTTGGGAGAGTTACCACTAGACCAGAAAGATTCCAGTGTGGGTCTGTAAAGAGTGTCAAATCTATGGTTCTCAGTATGGAATTATTAGGATGATTTAATGGAGGAACAGAAAATTTCCTGCAGCTCTTTTAGTAGTACTGGCTCAGCCTTTGGGTTGTCCAAAGGACTCTCCAATTGTCCTAACTGACATTAAGTCAGCCCTTCCGTAAGGCTTGTGTGACATATGCAATGCAACCATCAGTCAGTGTCATGTTAAAATGCTCTCCACAGGACCACAGAGCTGTGGGTGACCTCTGATGGACCCGATGTCTGTTGAGCAAGAATAGTCATATTTCTGCACTGCACAGAGCAATAGCTATTAAATGTGATGGAAAAATTATGTTCATCCCGGACAGTCTTGCAATGTTTCTGTTCTCACCGCGTCAATCCTTTCTCATAAAGTCAGAGAAGGGATACATGCATACACACACACACAGAGTTTTGAGTAACATTGTCTAGGCGAGTATACTGGTGAAAATGGAGTCCCTTTTGGATGAAGCTCAATTTAGGGCTCAGCTTGTTTTCTGGAAGGAAAAGATTGCTATTAGGCAGAGACAGATGTGGGAGGGATGAGAATTGAAAGAAGATAAAAAGAGATGCTTTCCTGGGTCAAGTTTCTTCTGTAGTTAAGTCTACTGTTTTGGCACAACCTTGCTTGTACAACTTTTGGCAGAATACAGAATTTGGGAGCCGAACCAGGCATTAACTTCAATAGCACAGCCTAGAAGCTGGTTTCAGTGTTGATGTTCACTGCTCTCCATGGATCTAGAATTATTCATTTACTGAGTGCTTACTTAGCCCTAGGGAAACTGGTGAATGAGACAAAATACTATTGCTGCCCTCATATAGTAGTTTACAAGCAAGCCCTGGAGAGGTTAATTGTTCACTTGCAAGTGTGATAAAAGTTGCTGTTAGAATATATAATAAGGAGATGCAGCTTTGCTATGGTGGAACTAGGATGGTTAAGGACTGCAGTCCTGTATGGCTGATTCATTTTGCTATATAGTAGAAACTAACATAACATTGTAAAGCAACTGTACTTCAATAAAAATTAATTTTTAAAAAAAGCGTATTAAATGATACACTAGCAAAAGAGTGGGACAAAATGTTCTAGACAGCTGGCAGAGCACTTGCAAAGCCCTGAGATAGCAAGTAGCTTGGTACTGAAGAAACTAAAAATCTAAAAAGGCAAACTTGGCTGGAGCAGGTAAGCAAACCAGGAGAGGAATGAGAAAGAGCTAGACTTTGTAGAACCTCATGGGCCACATGGTAGGGGTTTTGGCCTTTATCCTAAAAACAATCAGAAGGCATTGAAGTTGCAAAGCTGGGGGGATGACATGCACAGCCTGGTACTTTTAAAGAACCATCTGGTTACAAAGTGCACAAGGGACCAGACCAGGCTGGAACACAATGTGGATTCTGAGAGCTCTGGAGGGAGGCTACTACCAAGCCCAGAACAGAGAACTGCAACAAGGGAGGGAAAGGAGTGGAAGCATTCAAGATACATTTATACAGTGCAATGGTCAAGTCTTGGCTTAGATGCAGTGATGGTGGTTGAAATGTCAGTCTTTGGGACAGTCTCAGAATTTCATTTGGCTGTCTTATCTTGGTTTTTGGATTGTTTAGATTAATTCTATTACAGAGCCCCAAACTAAGTATGTATTCTGGGAAACTGCCTCATGAATAAAAATCACACTCTTTCCTGTGATTTCTAGTCATAGAACAATTGTACCCAGAGACAACTCAATAGAAAAACTACTAATAACCGATGATAATATTATCTCACAGCCTCAAAATAAATGTTTCTCATTTTCAAAAGTTCTAAGTTCAGTTACTTGCAATATTTCTGCTTACATGGTAAAGGGCTATAAATCAAGATGCAAATATCAGAAGTTTCTTACAGCTTATCATATAGGATTGGTGATTTTCTTGGAGTATTTCACTAAATTCACGTATGTAATCCAATGGAATATATTCATTTCAAATTATTTTGAGTCACTTTGATTTTTCTCCCTACTTTAAAAATGAGCTTGATTTAATTATTTTGCATTGCCAATCTGTGTACTATTACTATTATTATTCTTCCTCAGTAGTTCTGTAAGGTCCCTTCCAACTTGATATTCCATAATTTTCCTGCCTCTCTCATCCCATATCCTCTCTCAGTTTTCATCTTTCTCTCTCTCTTTGTGGAGATAGTGGCTGGCATGATAGATGTGGGTTAGAATATTCAAGCAATGTAGTTACCAAGGGAAGCTGGAGCTCCGGTCATTGCCAACCCTCTTTCCTCAATTTCCTCTGTGCATTAGCTTCAAGTGCAGTCATTACTCATTTAGTCCTCAAATAAAATGCTTTTTGTTGCGATGACAGTTTTCCCCTGGTATAAGGCAAAATGGCATATCAGTTTGATAATGTGAATTTTATAGCAATTGCCAGATTTTATTTGCGTGGGGAGTTTTTATAGTTATTGGGTACTTTTTTTTTTTAAGTTGCCATTTGGATCAAGGAGGATTTTATTTCTTAGCTAGGATTATTCCTTTATCTGATATTAAATTAGAAGTGGTTTTTGCCCTCTAAATACCAAATTCATAGAGATGCGACATAGTTAATTTTTTCCTTTTTAACTAGATTATCCCCATATCAGGTATTTCATAAAGCCAGGATAAATATATTTAAGAGAAAATACCCATCTTATGAGTAACATTTCCCCCCAGATACAGTGAGGTCCACTTAAAGGTGTACCTGAAATAAAAATAATCCTAATGATAGATCTAATGCACTCTGTCTCAGACCCACTGAGTGCCTTTAAACTGTATTCAATATATGCCTGATTAATAAATAATCTTGTTAAACAAATAAAACCCCAGTGTGCCAAATGGAGACATAAAAACAGTCATGATCAGACTTGTTATGGGAGAGTGATAGATGAATAATCTACTGTGCAATTAATTTATGACTGAACTATGATGAAATCCCAGTGGCAATGCTAAATCTGTTACAGGAATAGATTTATCATCTTCTTTCAAACAATTGCATTCCAGGAATTTAACAAAATACTGTTATCTGAGTCTCCCCATTATGGAGATATCTATTCATTTACATGGGGGAAGACCGTTTTTCTGTGCAGTCAGAGCTAAATAACTGTTTATTATTATTGATACTAACCACAACAGGAGCAATCTATGATGGAAACTGCTAATGCTGATAGCTGTTCTCATCTGCTTCTGTTGATCAAGTCTTCTACTTCAGACTTGATCAAAGTTGCCCAATTTTTAGATGCTTTGGTAAAAAAATTTTGTTTTTTAAAAGATTAAAAATAAACCAACAAAAGTGGGCCACAGGCTCTTTTAAAAGAAATCAGTGCTACTGTATAATGTGATTCCACTTAGCTTGTGAGTGCACGAATTTGGGGACGATGTTTAAAGAAGATCAATAGAGACTGGTAGGATATCAGAGTGTTGTTATATAGTGTAACTTCAAAAGACAGCCTACTGTATTTTAGTTCTAGTGTATTTTTAGATAGGGACTTATTAAGAGAAAAAATAAAAGATAAAATGTTTTGAGCTAAAGGTTAGATAGTCTGAAGTTCATGAATGTTCAGAACATGGTGACCAGGTTATAAGAGATTTTAGGATCCAAAACCAAAACCACATTTAACGCAATCTTTCTTCTGTTTTGGGGGAACTAGAGCTGATATTTTAAATCCAGTCCTTTTTACTAAGGTAATGGAATATAAGAGATAGCACTGGAATAAAAAGGTAGCTTTGTATAGTGATACAGAAAGGTGTAGTTTAACTAGAGGTTTATTTTGTTTCTTTTAGATAGAGAAATAAAGAATTAGTAGGGATGAGGTAAAAGAGGAGAGAATTCCTTAAAACTTGAGAGAAGGAAGAAATTATCCCATTGGGATAATATTTAAGGTCCACATTTTATTCATATTTTAATATGCTTTCAAATAAACACACACGGACCTAGGTCTATGCAAATAAAACTATAACATTATTCTAGTTTAAATCTAGTCTGCTCTTTTCACAGTTGATAGCTAGGCATCATTTTCTTTTTAATTAATATAATATCTGTATGTCACAATCCTGTGTATTCTCTTGTAAACAAATAACTATTTTACAATTTCATTTAATTTGCACAATTATTCATAATCAACATTAAACATATAGCATTGTTCTAAGGCCTTCTTCAATATGATACTAAGTATAAATAAGCAAAAAGAAATAGAAGTTATAGGTCTTACAGAACTTATATTGAAATGACATTAATGTATGAAATAGATCATTAGAACATTGTGTTTGACATGTGACTCTCTTATGACCTGTCCTCATGAATTATTGATAAATACTCTTGCTATTTAAAAATATTTTATTGTGATAAAATATACATATTTTAACCATATTTAAGTGTATAATTCAGTTCGTTAAGTATATTCACATTGTGTGCAACTATCAGCACCACCCATCCTGAGAACCATTTCATCTTCCCAAACTGAAACTCCATATCCATTAAACCATAAATCGTCATTCCCCCCCGCCCTTCAGTCATTGGCAACAACTATTCTACTTTCTGTCTTTATGAATTCAACTACTCTTGATACTTCATATAAGTGGAATCATATAATATTTTCCCTTTGTAACTGGCTTATTTCAAATAGCGTAATGTCTTAATAATCACGATGGTGTGATCATTCACACTCACCTAGAGCCAGACATCCTGGAATGTGAAGTCAAGCGGGCCTCAGAAAGCATCTTTATGAACAAAGCTAGTGGAGGTGATGGAATTCCAGTTGAGCTATTTCAAATCCTAAAAGATGATGCTGTGAAAGTGCTGACTCAGTTCAGTTCAGTTCAGTCACTCAGTCGTGTCCGACTCTTTGCAATGCCATGAACCACAGCATGCCAGGCCTCCCTGTCCATCACCAACTCCCGGAGTTTACCCAAATTCATGTCCATTGAGTCAGTGATGCCATCCAACCATCTCATCCTCTGTCATCCTCTTCTCCTCCTGCCCTCAATCTTTCCCAACATCAGGGTCTTTTCAAATGAGTCAGCTCTTCACACTCTATGTCAGCAAATTTGGAAAATTCAGCAACGGCCACAGGACTAGAAGAGGTCAGTTTTCATTCCAATCCCAAAGAGAGGCAATGCCAAAGAATGCTCAAACTACTGCACAATTGCACTCATCTCACACGCTAGTAAAGTAATACTCAAAATTCTCCAAGCCAGGCTTCAGCAATATGTGAACTGTGAACTTCCAGATGTTCAAGCTGGTTTTAGAAAAGGCAGAGGAACCAGAGATCAAATTGCCACCATCCACTGGATCATCGAAAAAGCAAGAGAGTTCCAGAAAAACATCTATTTCCGCTTTATTGACTATGCCAAAGCCTTTGACTGTGTGGATCACAATAAACTGTGGAAAATTCTGAAAGAGATGAGAATACCAGGCCACCTGACCTGCCTCTTGGGAAACCTGTATGCAGGTCAGGAAGCAACAGTTAGAACTGGACATGGAACAACAGACTGGTTCCAAATAGGAAAAGGAGTACGTCAAGGCTGTATATTGTCACCCTGCTTATTTAACTTATATGCAGAGTATATCATGAGAAACGCTGGCTGGAGGAAGCACAGCTGGAATCAAGATTGCCGGGAGAAATATCAATAACCTCAGATATGCAGATGACACCACCCTTATGGCAGAAAGTGAAGAGGAGCTAAAAGCCTCTTGATGAAAGTGAAAGAGGAGAGTGAAAAAGTTGGCTTAAAGCTCAACATTCAGAAAACGAAGATCATGGCATCTGGTTCCATCACTTCACGGGAAATAGATGGGGAAACAGTGTCAGACTTTATTTTTTTGGGCTCCAAAATCACTGCAGATGGTGATTGCAGCCATGAAATTAAAAGGCACTTACTCTTTGGAAGGAAAGTTATGACCAACCTAGACAACATATTAAAAAGCAGAGACATTACTTTGTCAACAAAGGTCTGTCTAGTCAAGGCTATGGTTTTTCCAGTGGTCATGTATGGATGTGAGAGTTGGACTATAAAGAAAGCTGACCGCTGAAGAATTGATGCTTTTGAACTGTGGTGTTAGAGAAGACTTTGAGAGTCCTTTGGACTGCCAACAGATCCAACCAGTCCATCCTAAAGGAGATCAGTCCTGGTTGTTCACTGGAAGGATTGATATTGAAGCTGAAACTCCAATACTTTGGCCACCTGATGCGAAGAGCTGACTCATTTGAAAAGACCCTGATGCTGGGAAAGATTGAGGGCAGGAGGAGAAGGGGATGACAGAGGATGCGATGGTTGGATGGTATCACGGACTCAATGGACATGGGTTTGGGTAAACTCCGGGAGTTGGTTATGGACAAGGAGGCCTGGCGCGCTGCGGTTCTTGGGGTCTCAAAGAGTCGGATGTGACTGAGTGACTGAACTGAACTTCATCCATGTTGTACTATGTATCAGAATTTCATTCCCATTTAATGCTGAATATTATTCCATTGTATGTATATATCACATGGTTAATCTGTTCATCTGCTGATGGACATTTTGGGTTGTTTCCTCTGTTTGGCTATTGTGAATAAGCTGTTACAGACATATGACTACAGATATCTGTTTGAAGCACTGCTTTCATTTCTTTAGGATATATACCTAGAAGTTGAATTGTTGAATCATGATAATTTTAATTTTTAAAGGATGAATGGCAACCTACTCCAGTATTCTCACCTGGAGAATTTCATGACAGAGGAGCCTGGCAGGCTACAGTCCATGGGGTCTCAAAGAGTCTGACATGACTGTTTTACTTTTTCTTTTTCCATACTATTTTCCAAAGTGGCTGTAACATTTTACATCTCCCCTCAATCTTCCTTCCTCCCTCCCACCCTTGCTTCCTTCCCTACTCCCTTCCTTCCCTCTTCCCCTCACTTTCCTTCTTTTAAATAATAGTCAACCTATCAAGTATGAAGTGCTATCTCATTGTGGTTTTAATTTGCATTTCTCTGCTTGTCAGTGAAATTAAGCATCTTTTCATGTGCTCCTTGGTCATCTGTATACCTTCTATAGAGAAATGTTTATTCATGTCCTTTGCTCATTTTAAAAATCAGATTATTGGGGTTTTTTTGCTCTTGTTGAGTTGTAGCAGTTCTTTATGTGTATGTGTGTGCTTGTGCGTTAGTTGTTCAGTCGTGTCTGGCTCCTTCGACCCCATGGACTATAGCTCGCCAGACTCCTCTGTCCATGGAATTCTTGCAGCAAGAATACTGGAGGGGGTTCCTTCTCCAGGGGACCTTCCCAACCCAGGGATCGAACCTGGGTCTCCCACATTGCATGCAGATTCTTATGCAGTCTGAATATTAATCCTTTATCGGATACGTGATTTTGCAGATATTCTCTCCCATTCCGTGTGTTGCCTTTTCACTGTGTTGATCTCGTCCTTTAATGCACAAATGTTTTTAATTTTGGTAAAGTTCAGTTTACTTTTTCATTCATTGCCTGTGCTTTTGGTGTGTGCGGTCTCTCTCTTTCTCAGTTCAGTTCAGTCATTCACTTGTTTCCGACTCTTTGCAACCCCATGGACTGCAGCATACCAGGCCTGTCCATCACCAACTCCCAGAGTTTACTCAAACTCATGTCCATTGAATCACTGATGCCATCCAACCATCTCATCCTCTGTCGTCCCCTTCTCCTCCCACCTTCAATCTTTCCCAGCACCAGGGTCTTTTCAAATGAGTCAGTTCTTCACATCAGATAGCCAAAGTATTGGAGCTTCAGCTTCAACATCAGTCCTTCTGATGAATATTTAGGACTGATTTCCTTTAGGATTGGCTGATTGGATCTCCTTGCAGTCCAAGGGACTCTTAAGAGTTCTCCAACACCATAGTTCAAAAGCATCAATTCTTTGGTGCTCAACTGTCTTTATAGTCCAACTCTCACATCCATACATGACTACTGGAGAAACCATATCCCTGACTAGATGGACCTTTGTTGGCAAAATAATGACTCTGCTTTTTAATATGTTGTCTAGTAAAAAGTGAAAGTTGCTCAGTCATGTCCAACTCTTTTTGACCCCATGGACTGCATAGTCCACGGAATTCTCCAGGCCAGAATACTGGAGTGCGTAGCCTTATCCCTTCTTCCCAACCCAGGGATCGAACCCAGGTATCCTGCATTGCAGGTGGATTCTTTACCAGCTGAGCCACAAAGGAAGCCCAAGCCCATATACTGGAGTGGATATCCTTTCCCTTCTCCAGCAGATCTTCCCGACCCAGGATATGCTGTCTAGGTTGGTCATAACTTTTCTCCCAAGGCGTAAGCGTCTTTTATTTTAATTTAATATATATTAGACTGTTTACTTAAGTGAATTTTTAAAAAATTTTATTTGTTTATTTATGGTTGTGCTGGATCTTTGTTGCTACACGGGCTTTCTTTAGTTGCAGAGAGCAAGGACTATTCTCTGGTTGTAGTGTGTGGACTTCCCATTGCAGTGGCCTCTCTTGTTACAAAGCACAGGTTCTAGTGTTCAGGTTTCAGTAGCTGCTGCACATGGGCTCAATGGTTGCAGTTTCTTGGCTTTAGAGCACAGGCTCAATAGCTGTGGTGCACAGGCTTAGTTGCCCTGAGGCATGTGGGATCTTCCTAGAACAGGGACTGAACCTGTGTGTCCTGTATTAGCGGGCAAATTCTTTACCACTGAGCCACCAGGGAAGCCCGTGAATTTATTTTAAAAGAACATCCTAACTCATGACTAAAATAGAACACCAATGTCATTTCCTGTAGATAGAAAATGTTTCATAAAATAACATTACAATATTAAAATTTAAAATGGTCAGCTATCTTGCCTACCACTCATGGTTATATATCCTACTTTGGAAACACTAAGGAGCTAAGAGCTGTGGGGAACACAAAAATAAATAAGATGTAATCTAGGTCTTCAGTGAGCCTTATGCCTAATAGATGAGTTAGGTATGTATAAGACATTATATTTATTATTATGCTCCTAAAATGAACAAAAGTGCTATAGAAATTCAGAGGTAAAGATTATCCTGTGGCTTAAGGGTAGTAAGAAGGGGAGTTAAGGTGAGATTTCTTAGGGAAGGTACATTTGAGATAAACCTTAAAGGGCAAGAAAGGGACATTTGTAAATGAAGGGAAACATGAGAAAAGGTGAGGCATTAGGAAAGTAAAGACAATGTTTACCAATGGGCCAGCCTAATTCATCCCATCTGAAAGGAGGAAATAGTAGGAAATAAGACATGGAAGGCCATGAAAACCCATGCCAAGCTTGCTGTATATGCTTCCTAGCTTTCCCCCAGCTATTTTATCTTTTAGTATTCTTTATGCAGCCCCTCTTTAAGGCTTCTGGCTTTTGCGTCTTGTTTAGGAAGAGTGTCTCCATCATAATATTATAAAAACATTTTCTTAAATTTTCTTCAGTATTTCTATAAATTTTTTAAACGTAGAATTTTAATTCCAATCTGGAATTTCAAAGCTAAATCAATCTGAAATTTAGGTTGCATATGATATGAAATAAGATTCCAAATCTTATTTTTTTCTATTAGTATATGGTCTTTCATTTGTTCAAAAAAAAATGTATTAAATAGCTCATCTTTTCTTCACTGTTCTGAAATACAATCTTTATCATATATTCTATCCATATATGTAAGTGTGTCTGTTTCTAGATGCTCTGTCCTGTTTCACTGATTTGACTGTTTCTGCTTTAATTACTATATGTTTATAGTTATGTTTTGACTTCTGATCATGCACATCTCTCACTCACCCTCATTATTCTTCTATTTAAAATTTTCTTGACTTTTCTTATTTATTCTCCCAGGTAAACATTTGAATCTGTTTCTTGGATTAAAAAAATACAAATTATGTATTAAAATGTGCTTACGATATGTATTAAATATGTATGGTGAGACATGCAGATACAGAAATGATTGTCCTGAAGGAAGAAGCTTGTACTCAGAGGTCTCTAGAAACAGGAGGCGGGGCCGTGTAGGGAAGCACCAAGGTCAGATAGAAGACAGAAGAGGGGAGAGGACAGGATGGCTCGGAGCCTTTATCAGGATTTTCATGGGAAAGCAGGGTAGATTTGTTGAGTAAGCTTAGTATTGGATAGTTTGAATAATTTTGGTAGGCTCTGGACTATGGGGGTGGTGCTTAGTTTTCCAGTACCTGGCCCTGGAGTGACTTATTAGCAGGGAGAAATATTGACTTGATGTGTGAGAATGTGATAAAAGAGTTGGCTGAAAGTGTGGGCTCTGGATTGATTGGTTTGTCTATCAAAGGCACTCTTACAAGGGGAATCATTTGCATTCTCTAAGAATTAGCTAGCCCTGGGAGGGACAGTCTCTCCAGGATCAAGGCCCCAGATACCAGTACAGCAAGAATGCCCTCCAAAATATGTGTATATTGTCAATACAAATTGTGATTTTGATTGGAGTTGCATTGACTTATAGAGTAATTTGATAATGAAGTGACATCATTACAATATTGAATGCTTCCATCTAGGAACATGGCATGTCTCTCCATTTATTTAGGTGTTCTTTAATGTTTTCAGTAGCATTGTATATTTTTCTTCACATAAATCTTGCCTATTTTTGTTAGATTTGTTTTATAAACATCTTTATTATTTTTGTTATTTTTTTGCGTATGATGTCACATAGCATGAAACCCTTATAGGATCTTATTTCAATATTCAATCATTCATTTACCTTCCTATTTTTGGACTACTTACAAAGTATGGGTCAGACTATAAGATATCCACTAGGTATCCTTCTCCCTAGTGACCTACAGTCTAGATCTGGGAAATTTGAGCATACCTGTGGAAGCATACCTACACCAGGTGGTGAAGCAGATCTCAGAGGAAATGAGAATGAATGAAATTTAAAAAAAAAATAGGAGGAGGGGGAGGCAGAAACAAAAGAAGACCCAGGGAATCTGAAGTAAAGAAGATAAAAGCGTGTTGAGTTACCTGAGGGTCCAGTATGAATGTGATCATTGATCAAAGTCAATGTGATCTTGTGTCTTACACTGATAGCATTCAACAGTCATAGAAGGTGGCTGGTGAGATTCTGTAGGCCTTAAGGAGTAGCATACTAGGATTAGTGAGGGAGAGGAATCAGAATAATAGTAAGTACACTATTGAAGCTAGAGATTGCTTAGGATTTGCTCAGAATAGCCTCACTTCCACACTTTTAAAAATGAAACTCAGAAGATAATCATTGACACTTAAGTAGCCCATATCTTCAACACTCATTGCAATCAAGAGAAAAATATTGCAAAGAATATTCATGCATTCAGTTTCTATGAAAAGAAGGCTTGTGTTTGATGTTGGACCTATTATTAAGGAGTTTGTTTTTAAAATATTTACTTTCTTGGACCATACATTAATACTATTTATTTAAAGATATATGTTATTCAAATGTGTAATGTCTTCTATAGGTATTCTAGTTCAATGATTCCCCAGAGGAGTAAAATCATTTTGATGCTGGTTGTACCAGGAAAATGCCATGAATTCCCAGATGCTTTTTTTTTTTTAATACAGATGAGGTATAATGACAAAAGTAATTGAGACTTTTTGAATGTCTCATATTTTTATTATAGCTTTATATAAATTCAGCCTATGAATAATGATTAAAGGTAAATTAACATTGTTAAGAAAGATATACCATAATATAAAGTATATTAACACTTATAAAAGAGACCATTTATTAAAGAAAATGCCATTATACAATAATGAGGCTAATAATTTCATATGGAAATAATACTGTATTAATTTGATGTATTCATACTAACAGTGAACATGATATTTAAAATTTTGCTGTCACATAATTATTTCCTACTTTATGAAATGTTATACTGTCACCTAGAAAAACCCTTCTTTGAGTATAAATCTCTGATCTTCAGCTTGAGATGGCAGACTGTAATGTGTTGAGATATTTTTAAGTGAAGAGGTGGGAAAAACTCTTGGCTGAGTCATAAAGCTGAAGATTCTTTCCTCCCTAATCTTCTACCTGGAGCTGTGCTCTCTAGGATAACACTGGCCTTTAGCAAAGAATTGAAACACCTTCCTAGTTCTACAAGGCAAATTGGGTAATTGAGTGCGGTGTTAGTTTTGAAATGAAATGCCTTAAGGTTGTGAGTCATGGTCTGTATAATTGTTGCTCTAAAAAAAAAAAAAAAAGCATTCAAAGAGAAAGTGAGAGCTAAGGATTTAGAGACCAAAGAATTCTGTTCTGGTCAGCAAAATAGTAGCATTACAACTATATGATACAACTGTGAGTGGCTATTTGATATAGGCCTTTTAACTACTTGACTCTTAGCTATCTATACGGTTTCAAGAAATACGTTTATATAAGGAAAATGAACATCTATTAAAGCCATTGATGAAAAGCGAAAAAGTTGATGCATTGGAATAAATAATGCTTCAAAGTTTACTCAATGGTGGGAACGGAATCAAAACATAAAGCTACCTCTTTGACTAGAGTTTGCTAACATTTCAGGAAGTAGGTTGAAATGACAGTGGGTAACATGAAAAAGCAGACCTATTTCTTGCCATGATACTTTACAGCTGTCACTGGCAGTGTGTTTTCTTAAACTGATATCAGCTACTATTTATACACTTACAATTTCTGGTCAGATTAGGGTGGAAGGTTGTGGTTCCCAGGTATATAAAATAGTATAATAATGTTCTATTCTTTTTGGAACAAATTTGTTACATGAAATGTCAGATGAGTCATTTTGCTCATGTCAGATATTTGAAAGTAATGGAAAGATGCCAACGTGGAGGCCCAGTAATTCATGCACTGGTGTAATGGAGCAAATGAAATGCAAAGCTCTTGTACAGGTCCAATTTCAGCACCAAACGCTTACCTGTCAGTCAGCAAAATTGTCCCTGAATAAAAATGAACCCCATCTGAGAGGCAGAGCATTTTAATATACATCATATTCTTTGACTCTATTGCGAGGTAGAAGCTGCATGGAAAGAAAGAGAATACTGCTGAAAAAGACATTTAACAGCAACCCCTGAGCATGCTGGAAATCTTCTCGCACTGCTGCCCACAAAAGGTTTTTGGTTTGCCCTTTCTCTCCTGAGCTATTGACAAACTCTTTAGCATTGCTCTCCTCCTCCCCTGTATCTCTTATCTGCATGGAAACGTGGCTGATTTACCCCAGACAGTGAGAGATGTGGCCACTCAGGGATGTGGTGACCAAGTTGTAGACAGGTAACTTTATGACTATCTGGGTGCAGCTGGGCATGAATTTATGGAAGTGACAATTAAAAATGTGTGTCACACAAATCGAAAGTCAGACATACCTTCATCAAAATGATTATGGCCCAAAGTGACTGTCATTCTTTTGAAAAGCCTTTCATTTTGGAATCGGTTCCCGCTTTTCTATATGAGCAAGCATCTTACAGAAATGAGGTGTCCTAATTTTTTTTTTAACCCAATTCCTTACGGTTTTTAAAAAGCAAATGGGAAGGTTAAGAATTTGTTTGCTTTAGTGACCACACACCTCGGGCTTCTTGGACCCTAACTCTAGGAATCAAGATTTGTTCTACCTTTGAAATATCTGTTTTCCATTTTTGTGTTTTAAGACTCTAAGTGCTTATAGGAACCCAAGCAGCTATTGAAAACCAGTAATGACTAGTTCTTCTAAATGTTAATGATTGAGAATGAACCAGCAATCAGGGCTCAAAAATAAAATAAAAAAGTGTGCTATAGTAGAAACGGTGGTAATTAAATCAAGTCAAGGTGCCCTATACTTATGACTGTACTAATGCTTGAAAAATTATGAGTACAGAGAAAATTTACATAAATCCTCTTTAAATGATGTAGGTGGAAAAAAAAAAAGGAAAGAAAGCTGTGGTCACAGGACTGAATTTATTTTAATTCCCTGGTTCAAGTGGCCCTAGAAATAATCATACTTGTATCAATCTATATTGCATGACTTTTGTAAAATGTGAAAATAGTGTTTTTCACTAAATTGTCACTTATTATTGTTCATTTAGGGCCACTAACACAGAAAAATTTCTCAGCTACAGTGTCAAAAGAATAGGGACAATTTGATGTTTTCTTTTGATGCTGTTTGTTGATATCTAGACCACTGTAGCTTGATTGCCTAACATTAAACCTATAATAACAGTGCAATCATAGCAGTATCATCATGAATGTTGTTACAATAGAAACAACATTTACACGGCCTCAGAATGGTAATTATCAAACTTTTTGTCATGAAGCGCTTATTTGCTCGCATTGATCTGCCCCGGTCAGTTGTTAGCTCTTCTCATCTGAGGTGTATTGATTGTATAATCAGTAGATAGAGGCTGTGGGCAGATGAAATTCAGTGTTGTTGGGCAAATTATCGGCTGCTTGCCTGTTGACCTGGACCCCGCTGGTTGTACCTTAGATGCCGGTGGGATTATTACTCATTTCAGTGACCCTACTTTACGACAGAGCACTCTGTATTATTATAAAAGATAAATGCCATCCTGCTTGCTGTGGTTGTGGTTGACTACACAAATGTCAGAATGCAGCTAGCCCGAAAACTGGAAAGTACAAGTGTGTTCCAGGTGATATTAAAAAGGAGAAATTTTGAAGGACTTTACCTTTTCTGTATGTCTCTCCATTTGGAGGTAATAATGAAAAGCCTGTGTCTGTCTAGAGGATGATAATAATGAGCACTTTATCATGGACTAAGGGTTATGACAAGTCAATTAATATTCTGATTTTGCCTGTAGGAACAACAAGGTTTAGATTAAGCTAAGCAAGTGGACTAAAAGCTCATGGTCAGTGAAAGTTGCAGAGCTCAGAATTAAGTCCGTTTCCTCTGAATATGAGTCAAGTTTGTTATATGCTGTAACTCTGCCTTGTTAGGTTATGACCTGACCATTAAATATATGTGTACCAAAATATCTAATGTTTCATCCAACTAGATTGAGGGGAAAGGCCTTAATGTTATTCTTAATGTTATTTAAATAAAGTATTGCATTGGGTAACTTTTGAGACTATTTGGGCCGTTAAGTATTTATAGCGTTCCAAAAGCCAAGGTCTAGCATGGAACTGTTTTAAAAGACAAAATCATTTTATATAAAGAACAATGTGAATTTTACAGCTGGTGACTATTTAAAAACTAGATATTTCCGGTGGAATGTTTCACTCCTGTGGCAAAATTCTCCAAGCTTATTTCTTTTGCCATTTCTTGCTTTTCTTAGTCTGATTACTCGTCACGCTTTGAAACTGTCTGGCCTTTGTAGGTAACTACAGCATGACATCACATCCTAATGCCGAGAAACCTATTTTGATATTCAAATTACTCCACGCATATATTTTTTTAAACCTGACAGTACTCACAATGTTCATTCTTTCTCTCTGAAAAGAAAAAAATGTAAATAGAGTGTATGTTAGTAACAATGCAGTGCCATGAAAATATGAGCGCTTTGGAACTGATACTTCAGTAGTAACCTAGATGAAAGAGCAACAAAAGTCTACATCTCTAAATGCTCTTGGTTGTTAACTGTCTCCTTCCTTCTGCCAACTATTCTTCCTTCTGCCATCCATTGTATTATAAAGGTCAGTGGTCACCTGCTCATTGTATTTTAAAGGCATTCTCTCAGCAAGTAGTCTTAGAAGCAAGTACTGCAGTACCACATTCCTCTTTGGTTTTAAATTCTGCACCTGTTGAATCATGATTAGGCAATGATTTTTCCCTTCTTGAATACTATTTTGTAGTCTTAGTTTTAAAAGACTGAATGACTGATCTCTTACCTAAAATATTACAGGAGATAATGGGTGAAGTACATGAAAGTTACATGAAGAGGTGTCTTGGAGTTGAAATATTTTGCATTTTATATCTCTGTGAGCACCAAAGAAAACAGCTCTTGAGTACTCCTCAACAGATAACCTTACCTAAGTTGGACTAATAGCTAAAAAGTAACTCCCAGATTCTAAAATTTTAAGCCTTGCAACAGAATCCTTAATTTGTATGCATATTCCTTTCCTTTTTCTTATGACTGCTGATGCACTGACTACCTGAAAAATATTTAAAGGAAAATATTTATCTTTTTCAGATTTCCGCTGCACCAAAAGCTAACCGCACATAATACTTACATAGTCATTATTTCATGCATTATTATATTGTTAGCTCTTCACGTCTGACATATTTTAATATTTCCTTCGTTGCATAATGCTATGCTTTGTATGTAGAAGGAACTCAAATATGGGTTGGAATGGACTGGACATTCAGTCAACAAGTATTTATTAAGGGCTTACTATATTTGAGCCACACTCATCATTGTTATGCTCAGTTGTATACAACTCTTTGAGACCCCATGTACCGTAGCCTGCCATGCTCCTCTGTCCATGGGATTTTCCAGGCAAGAATAGTAGAGTGGGTTGCCATTTCCTCTTCCAAGGCATCTTCCCAACCCAAGGATCAAACTCTTCTCTCCTGCTGCTCCTGCATTGGCAGGCAGATTCTTTACCACTTAGTCACCTGGGAAGACTTTATGGATATACCATAATTCATTTGCTGACTAAGGTCCGTCTAATCAAGGCTATGGTTTTTCCAGTAGTCATGTATGGATGTGAGAGTTGGACTGTGAAGAAGGCTGAGCGCCAAAGAATCGATGCTTTTGAACTGTGGTGTTGGAGAAAACTCTTGAGAGTCCCTTGGACTGCAAGGAGATCCAACCAGTCCTTTCTGAAGGAGATCAACCCTGGGATTTCTTTGGAAGGACTGATGCTAAAGCTGAAATTCCAGTACTTTGGCCACCTCATGTGAAGAGTTGACTCTTTGGAAAAGACTTTGATGCTGGGAGGCATTGGGGGCAGGAGGAAAAGGGGACGACCGAGGATGAGATGGCTGGCTGGCATCACTGACTCGATGGATGTGGGTCTGAGTGAACTCCGGGAGTTGGTGATGGACAGGGAGGCCTGGCGTGCTGCGATTCTTGGGGTCGCAAAGAGTCGGACACGACTGAGCGACTGAACTGAACTGAACTGAACTGATAATTCATTTATTCATTTATTTGTTTCTTGACCTTTGAGGATATTTTTTCTCCCAGTTTATAGCAATTATGAATTGTTGTTGTTGAGTCACTAAGTCGTATCTGACTCTGCGACCCCAAGAACTGCAGCATACTAGGCTTCGCTGTACTTCACTATCTCCCTGAATTTGCTCAAATTCACGTCCATTGAGTCAGTGATGCCATCCATCCATCTCATCCTCTGTCGTCCCCTTCTCCTCCTGCCCTCAATCTTTCCCAGCATCAGGGTCTTTTCCAGTGAGTCAGCTCTTTGCATCAGGCGGCGAAAGTATTGGAGCTTCAGCTTCAACATCAGTCCTTCCAAAGAATATTCACTGTTGATTTCCTTTCGGACTGACTGGTTTGATCTCTTTGCTGTCCAAGGGATTCTCAATAACCTCTGGCATCACAGTTTGAAAGTATCAATTCTTTGGCACTCGGCCTTCTTTATGGTCCATCTCTCACATCCATACATGACTACTGGAAAACCACAGCTTTGATTATACAAACCTTTGTTTGCAAAGTGATGTCTCTGCTTTTTAATACACTGTCTAGGTTTGTCATAGTTATTTTTCCAAGTAGCAAGCAAAAAGCATCTTTTAATTTTGTGGCTGCAGTCATCATCTGCAGTGATTTTGGAGCCCAAGAAAATGAAATCTGACACTGCCTCCACATTTTCCCCATTTATTTCCCATGAAGTGATATGACCAGATGCCATGATCTTAGTTTATCAAATGTAGAGTTTTAAGCCACCTTTTTCATTCTCTTCTTTCACCTTCATCAAGAAGCTCTTGTTCTTTGCTTTCTCCCATAAGGGTGGTGTCATCTGCATATCTGAGGTTGTTGATATTTCTCCGGACAATCTTGATTCCATCTTGTGATTCATCCATCCTGGCATTTCACATGATATACTCTGCATTTAAGTTAAATAAGCAGGGGGACAATATACAGCCTTGACGTACTCCTTTCCCAGTTTTGAACCAGTCCGTTGTTCCATGTCCAGTTCTAACTATTGCTTCTTGTCCTGCCTACAGCCTTCTCAGAAGGTGGGTAATGTGGTCTGGTATTCCCATTTCATTAAGAATATTCCACCGTTTGTTGTGATCCACATAGTCAAAGGCTTTAGCAGAGTCAATGAAGCAGAAGTAGATGTTTTTCTGGAATTCCTTTGCTTTTCCTATGGTCCAGCATGTGTTGGCAATTTGATCTCTGATTCCTCTGCCTTTTCTAAATCCAACTTGTACATCTAGAAGTTCTTGGTTCACATATGGCTGAAGCTTAGCTTGAAGGATTTTGAGCATAATCTTGTGATGTGAAATGAGTGCAGTTATACAGTAATTTGAACATTCTTTGGGATTGCCCTTCTTTGGGATTAGAATGAAAACTGACTGTTTCAAGTCCTGTGGTTACTGCTGAATTTTCCAAATTTGCTGGCATATTGAGTGCAGCACTTTAACAGCATCATCTTTTAAGATTTGAAGTAGCTCAGCTGGAATTCCTACACCTGCACTAGCTTTGTTTATTGTAATACTTATTAAGGTCCATTTGACTTCACACTCCAGGATGTCTGGCTCTAGATGAGTGACCACATCATCATGGTTGTCTAGGTCATTAAGAGTTTTTTTGTACAGTTATTCTGTGTATTCTTGCTACCTTTTCTTAATCTCTTAAGAATAGAGATATAAACCCTGGTATGTGGAGCTATGTTTTCATTACTCTGAAATGAGAATATGAGGTGGGATTGCTGTATGGATAATACAGGAAATATATATTTAACTTTCTGAGAAACTGTCAAATTGTTTTTCCAAAAGTTTATCTTCTTCCATTGCCTCCAGCCATGCCTTAGGGTTCCCATTGCTCTAAGTCTTGGCAGACACTTCCTATGTGGAAGTCTAGTAGTATCTCAGTATGGCCAGAATTGGAGGTGGGAAAAATCAGACTACAGTCTCCCCCTTCTTCTCCCTCTCCTTATCTATTTTCATTCCACTGCTTCTCCATGGAATAGCAATACAGACACAGACACTATGGCATTTTCTGAGGAAGGTGAGGCATTTTGATAGGTGAGAGGTGAAAAAGAGAGGAAGGAGAAAGGGAGACCAGAAAGGGAGAAGTGTGCTGTGGAAGGAGGCTAAGATTATATAGTGAAAGTTTGGGTATTTCACTGTTACGTTGAAGTGAAGTGAAGTGAAGTTGCTCAGTCGTGTCCGACTCTTTGCGACCCCATAGAGGTCAGCAGTAACCACAGGACTTGAAACAGTCAGTTTTCATTCTAATCCCAAAGAAGGGCAATCCCAAAGAATGTTCAAATTACTGTATAACTGCACTCATTTCACATCACAAGATTATGCTCAAAATCCTTCAAGCTAAGCTTCAGACCCCTATCAGGCTCCTCCATCCATGGGATTTTCCCAGGCAAGAGTGCTGGAGTGGATTGCCATTTCCTTCTCTAGGGAATCTTCCCAACCCAGGAATCGAACCTGGGTCTCCCGCATTGGAGACAGATGCTTTACCGACAAAATGAAGCTGTGTTTAGTGGAGGAGGGCAGGATGGCAATATCAGGTTTATGTTTTAGATTTTTGGGTTAGAAAGATGATTCTGATGAACATATGGTTGTTTGGATGAGTATGATTGGAATGGGAAGGGGATCTTTTTAGCTCTATGATCAATGTTAGCTTCTTTCTTTTCTCTATTTCTTAGAAATTTCACTAGTTCACTGACTTCAGTTATATTCCCAGCCACTTTGATATTTTCTCTTAATGGCCTAACTTTACCTCAAACCTAGTGTATCGGAGAGGAAGACGCCCAAGGTCATCATTTCTCTTCACTTTGTTTAACTCTGTTTCCATTTCCATCACCTTTCTTCCAGTGCTTAAGCTAGATATCTTGGAATTATCTGGACTTTTCTTTGTTGTTTCCTTTATCTAATTTTTCATGAAGCTTAGTATTTTTTATTTTCTCAGAAATTCTCTCAAATTTGGTTCTTTTTACTTCTCACTGCCACATTTTCCTCATCTTGATCTACTTTTCTGCACCAGTCTCCTAATTAGTTTTTCTGTTTCACCAAGTACTACCTTCAGTTTTCTCCATTCCTGCCAAATAAATCTGACATTTCGTTTTCTTCCTGTCACTCTTTTGAAGGGAAAAGAATTTGTTACTGGGGACACTCTAGTAGGCACTTTCAAACATGATTTCATTTCATTCTGGGAAGTTAGTCTCATTAACCACATCTTATATAACAAGAACCAAGGCTCCCAACTGTACAACTGGACTTTGTATCTAGTTCTATCTGAATACAAAGTCCAAAGTCTTTCCTTTGCTCTCCTTTGCCAAAAAACTACAGCGAGTCCCTTTGACCAACGATTTTAAGTCCCAGCATTTCTGGTTCTCATAGCCCTATAACATCTTCTCCCCTCCCTCAGATCATACCCTCCCACGTTCACCCTACCCCCAAGCTAAACTCTTATATTTCCCAGTGTTCTGAAACAAGTCCTTTCTCTTCTGCAGGTCTGCTATCTCAAAGAGTAAAATGCTGCACACTGTTTAGCCCCTGTGTCTTTTCAGATAACATGGGAAATGTTTTTCAAATAGCATTTCTCCCTTGAAATTGTCTCGCTTTTGTCCAGACAACATTTAGCTATCTCTTAGTCTCACACTGTCCCACACTGAAGTTGGTTCAAACAATTTTAAAGGCCTCACCAATCTTTATATTAAGGAATACATATGAGAAGAGTAAATACAGAACATGAAGAGATTTATTTCTGAAAAACAAAATTTAGTCCTGGTTTTCAGTTTGGAAAATTAGTAGGAAAAAAATTTATTAGTTACAGAATTAACATTTAGAACATTTTATTTTATAGTTAAAATTAAGAAAGCACAGACTGTTATTCTTGTTCAAATTCTTGTCTGTCAAATTTCTGTCTTCCTGAATAGGCTATGTAGGGGGGTGCTGGTGGCCTGAGTAAGTCAGGAATCGGCTACAGCGTGAAGTCTCAGTCAGAGTAGAATATTCCAAAGAGAAATAAGGGAAAGGAAAATAAACTTTTCTTCCTTTAGCTAATACAGAGCAGTTTAAAAAAAAATGTTTGAGGAGGAAAACTTGGCTTATATATGACACCTGATTAATACTTTGTTTATACTTTGTTCTTATTGTTGGGTAAGCTTACTGCCAGAAGTCCTAGAGATGCTTGCTGCTGCTGCTGCTAAGTCGCTTGAGTCGTGTCCAACTCTGTGTGACCCCATAGGTGGCAGCCCACCAGGCTCCTCTGTCCCTGGGATTCTCCAGGCAAGAATACTGGAGTGGGTTGCCATTTCCTTCTCCTAGAGATTCCTATATTTTTTAAATTAAGAATTTCAGACCTCTCAGCAACTGTTCCATTTGATCATAGAAAAGAAAGAGAATTCCAGAAAACATCTATTTCTGCTTCATTGACTACACTAAAGCCTTTGACTCTGTGGATCACAACAAACTGTGGAAAATCCTTAAAGAGGAGGAATACCAGACTACCTTACCTGCCTCATGCAAAACCTGTATGCAGGTCAAGAAGCAACAGTTAGAACCAGACATGGAACAATGGACTGGTTCTAAATTGGGAAAGGAGTATGTGAATGCTGTATATTGTCACCCTGCTTATTTAACTTATATGCAGAGTACATCATGAGAAACACTGGGCTGAAGGAAGCACAAGCCGGAATCAAAATTACTGGGAGAAATATCAATAACCTTAGATATGCAGATGACACCACTCTAATGGCAGAAAGTGAAGAGGAGCTGAAGAGCCTCTTGATGAATGTGAAAGAGGAATGTGAAAAGCTGGCTTAAAACTCAACATTCAAGAAACGAAAATCATGGCATCTTGTCCTATCTTTTAATCCTCACAGCAACCCTATGATGAAAGGCAGCACAATTATATCCATTTTACAGTTAAGGAAATTCAGACCTAAGGTGATTCAATAATAGGTAACAAACTGGCTAATTAATAAAGAAGAGATCTAAATTCTTGTCTGTCTTACTGGAGAGCCTAAATTCTTCTTCACCATACTATTCTGCCACCCGGAGGGCCTACTATCTACCAAGCAAAGTTCTAAGTACCAAGACATATGAATTAGTCATAGTTCCAGTCCTTGGGGAGCTTCTATTTGGTGAAAAGAGGGAGATGGTTCATTGCAAGGATTTTTCCTGTCATTGTGCTTCTCTCTATGAGGAAGATCCCCTGGCATCTTTGTCTGGGGATTCTGAGTACACTAGAGATTTCTGCCCAACTCCTGGGAAGCTCTCTAAAAGTTCCTTAGGGATGGTCAGTTTCAGTTATCTGTCTAGGTCTGTCATAGCTTTTCTTCCAAGGAGTAAGCCTCTTTTAATTTCATGGCTGCAATCACCATCTGCAGTGATTTTGGAGCCCAAAAAGATAAAGTCTGACGCTGTTTCCGCGGTTTCCCCATCTATTTCCCATGAAGTGATGGGACCAGCTGCCATGATCTTCGTTTTCTGAATGTTGAGCTTTAAGCCAACTTTTTCACTCTCTTGTTTCACTTTCATCAAGAGGCTTTTTAGTTCCTCTTCCCTTTCTGCCATAAGGGTAGTGTCATCTGCATATCTGAGGTTATTAACATTTCTCCAGGTAATCTTGATTTCAGCTTGTGCTTCTTCCAGCGCTGCGTTTCTCATGATGTCAGTAACCTCAGATATGCAGTTGACACCACCCTTATGGCAGAAAGGGAAGAAGAACTAAAGAGCCTCTTGATGAAAGTGAAAGAGGAGAGTGAAAAAGTTGGCTTAAAACTCAACATTCAGAAAACTAAGATCATGGCATCTGGTCATATCACTTCATGGCAAATAGATGGGGAAACAGTGTCAGACTTTATTTTCTTGGGCTCCAAAATCACTGCAGATGGTGATTGCAGCCATGAAATTAAAAGAGGCTTACTCCTTGGAAGAAAAGCTATGACAGACCTAGACAGATAACTGAAACTGACCATCCCTAAGGAACTTTTAGAGAGCTTCCCAGGAGTTGGGCAGAAATCTCTAGTGCACTCAGAATCAGAACTATGACTAAGAAGAAGAATTTAGGCTCTCCAGTAAGACAGACAAGAATTTAGATCTCTTCTTTATTAATTAGCCAGTTTGTTACCTATTATTGAATCACCTTAGGTCTGAATTTCCTTAACTGTAAAATGGATATAATTGTGCTGCCTTTCATCATAGGGTTGCTGTGAGGATTAAAAGATCCAATGGTAATAAAAGGATTTAGAAGCCTGGCACATGAATTCTCAATTTTAAAAAAGAGCCATTATTATTTTTGTTACTTAATAAAATGTTTCATTAAGCTTACGTCAGATAATTTCTTAAAGTATCCTCAATGATGTTTATATCTTACTTAAATAGTTTATAAAATATAACCTCTTCTACTGAGATTATCGGAGAAGGCAATGGCACCCCACTCCAGTACTCTTGCCTGAAAAATCCCATGGATGGAGGATCCTGGTAGGCTGCAGTCCATGGGGTCGCTAAGAGTCGGACATGACTGAGCGACTTCCCTTTCACTTTTCACTTTCATGCACTGGAGAAGGAAATGGCAACCCACTCCGGTGTTCTTGCCTGGAGAATCCCAGGAATGGGGGAGCCTGGTAGGCTGCCATCTCTGGGGTCGCACAGAGTCGAACACGACTGAAGCGACTTAGCAGTTAGCAGCAATGAGATTATGGATTGCATTGCTGCTCCTTAACCTATTGCCTAGGAGGTAAGATGAAAGTAGTGGAGTATTTTAATTTGTAAGATTTGGAAGTGTGCCAGAGAACGTGGGATATTACCTGTATTTGAATAATGGCCTTCACTGAAATCATTTTCATCTCCAAATGAAAGTCAGTTATAAAGACAAGTCCTACCTATAGAAATACTGTTTCACTGATAATTTATGGATAGTGTTAAATTCTCTCTAAATTGTTAAGCAGAATGCTGTCTTCTCCATGGGATCTTTCCAACTCAGGGATTGCAATTGCGTCTCCAGTTTTGGCAGGCAGATTCTTTACCACTGAGCCACCAGGGAAGCCCAGTGATCTAAAATGGGAGATACTAAATTAAAATTAACCTAATCCCACTCATTATAAGATACTTATGGAATGCATCAGTAATTTTTTGAATTAAAATTCAAGTCAGCAAGTGCTTATGTTACCTATATATAAAGCATGGGCTTCCCAGGTGGCGCTAGTGATAAAGAACCCGCCTACCAATGCAGGAGACATAAGAGACTCAGGCTGGATCCCTGGGTGAGGAAGATCCCCTGCAGAGGGACATGGCAACCCACTTCAGTATTCTTGCTTGGAGAATCCCATTGACAGAGGAGCCTGGTGAGCTACAGTCCCTAGGATTTGCAAAGAGTCAGGCACGACTGAAATGACTTTGCACAAATGCATACGTAAAGCAGAGTATTCAGTTCTTTAAGTCTGTAGAAGATAAACAAGATGGAGTTCCTAGAGGTGCTGTCATCAAAAGTAGGAAATTGGGTATCTTCATGAAATGATTTTAAAAAACAGTGAAAAGGCTTGTTGATTAAACCAAAGCAGCTTTAGTGTCCAGCTTTTTTAAAGGAGAAAAAATTATACCTCCTATCAGCCGGACAGGTTAATTTTGATACTTTTAAAGATTCTGTGCTGGATGAAATCACTGAGCAATCAATTAGTCACCGCATAGGAGAGTGTGAAGCACTGAGTAGTCACTCTCTTGGCTCTGCAAAGAGCAAATTGTACCAGATCGATTTAATTTCCTTCTTTAAGAGATTGACAGTTTGTACAGACATTTAAGAAGCAGGATATGTAATTTATCTGAACTTCAGAAGGGATTTTGATTCAATCACACCTGACATTTTAGCACGAAGTCCAAGGATGTGGTCCAGTCCAGACTGTATTCCTGAAGTAAGGAGCCCACCTCACTGATAAGCCACAGTTGAAAATGGTCACCAGGGGTTCAGTATCAACAATAAATCCGTTCCAAGGAAAACTCTAATACAAGTGCTTTGAAAAGTTGTTACAGTTGAAATGCAATGATCTTAAACCATTATAAAGGAACCAGTATGTACTCTATGCAGGGCAATAGGACCAAGTTCAAAATCGTGTGCTGTGGGGATCATGAGCAGTATCAAAGATAGATACAAAATAGGAGCAGCTTGGCCTTAAGTATGACAAAGACAAAATTGGGAGTCAGGAGTGAAATCCAATCTATATATCCCTGAGCAATTCTGTGTTGTTATTTATAAGCAACACATAATTTCAGAGTGTGTAAAAAGGGATATGATTTGCAAGCATAAGAGTCCAGAGCCATTACTCTGTAATAGTTTTAGAGTTACAACTCTAGAGTTAGAGTTACAACTTTAGAGTTAAGAGTTACAACTTGCAGACTATTCTAATTGTATGCTGCAGGGATACTAGAGGGCCCAGAGTAAAACATTCTAAACCGGTAAGATGATGACTAGATGTTTCTTTGGAAGTTCAGACTAGAGAAGTGTGTGTGTGTGTGTGTGTGTGTGTGTGTGTGCACGCACACTCGGTTGTGTCTGACTCTTTGCGACCCATGGACTGTAACCCACCAGGCCCCTCTGTCCATGGGATTTTTCAGGCAAAAATACTGGGGCAAGTTGCTGTTTCCCACTCCAGGGGATCTTTTCAACCCAGGGATCAAACCCTCATCTCTTGTGTCTCCTGCACTGGCAGGCGAATTCTTTTTTTTTTTTTTTTTTAATTTATTTCTTTATTGAATGATAATTGCTTTACAGAATTTTGTTGTTTTCTGTCAGACTTCAACATGAATCAGCCATAGGCGAATTCTTTACCTCTGTACTACCTGGGAAGTCCATAGAGAAGAGAGACCACATTTCACATTATTCAGAGGTATTGCATTTCATAGTCATTTGTTGAGTAGCGACTGTATGTCAGATTGTCAGGATAAGTTTATGAAGTGATTGTTATTTTAATTTTCACAATTCAGTTCAGTTCAGTTCAGTTGCTCAGTCGTGTCCGACTCTTTGTGACCCCATGAATCGCAGCACGTCAGGCCTCCCTGTCCATCACCAACTCCCGGAATTCACTCAAACTCACGTCCATCGAGTCGGTGATGCCATCCAGCCATCTCATCCTCTGTCGTCCCCTTCTCCTCCTGCCCCTAGTCCCTCCCAGCATCAGAGTCTTTTCCAATGAGTCAGCTCTTTGCATGAGGTGGCCAAAGTACTGGAGTTTCAGCTTTAGCATCATTCCTTCCAAAGAAATCCCAGGGCTGATCTCCTTTAGAATGGACTGGTTGGATGGCCTTGCAGTCCAAGTGACTCTCAAGAGTCTTCTCCAACACCACAGTTCAGAAGCATCAATTCTTTGGCAGGGATAATGTAAAACAAATGCACTTAAATGTAGTGAGAATTTGGTAGATAAAGGAAGAATTATTTTACTATTGAGGTCATTAAACACTGAGACATGTTATCGGAGAGTTTCTGAAATATTTTTTCTTGGAATCTGTTTGAAAACACAGATTCTGCCTAAGGTACCATAGGCGTCCAAGGCTTTGGTTTAGTCCAGTGGTTCCAGAATCTGACAGTGTCAGAACTGCTTGGATAGAGTTTTTAGAAAACAGCCTACTGAAGTATAATTGACCTACTATAAATTACACATATTTCAATCATATAATCTGATATTTTGACTTATGTATGTATCCATGGTACTATCACCACATTCAAGATAACAAACATATTCATCATCACCAAAGGTTTTTTCATGTCCCTATATAGTTCTTCTTCCCAACCCTCTATGGGCAACCCTTATCTACTTTCTGTCCCTAGAGATTATTAATTTGCATTGTCTAGAATTTTATGTACATGGAGTTTGTCCTCTTTTTCACCTGGCTTTCACTCAGTATATTTACTTTGAACTTTTACCATGTTGTAATGTGTTTCAAAAGGTCATTCCTTTTTATTGCTGAGTAGTATTCCATTGTATGTATGCAGTTTATTTATCCATTTATTCACTGATGGACATTTGGGTTCATTTCAGTTTGGGGTCATTACAAATAAAGCTGTTATGAACATTTATATATAAGCTTTTGATAAGACCTATTTTCTCATTTCTCTAGAATCATAGCATTATATGGTAATATTATGTGTTTAACTTTTAAAACAACTGTCAAATTATTTTCCATGTGGTATTTCTGTTTTACACTCCCAGCAGCCATTGTGGGAGAATTCAGCCAACACTTGAAATGATGAAGCTGTTTGATTTGGTACATCCTAATAGCTGTCTAGTGGTATCACATTGTGGTTTTTATTTAAACTTCCCAAATGACCAAAGATGCTGGGGATCTTTTCCTGTGCTGAATTGCCATCTATGTATTTTCTTTGGCAAAGTTTTTTCTTTTTTTCCCTTACCACCTTCTAACATGGGTATTTGTCTTCTTCTTATTGAGTTTTGAGAGTTCTTTGGTATTATCAATACAAGTCCTGTAGCAGATAGATGATCTGCAGATATCTTCTCCCAGTCTGTAGTTTTGCCTTTTCATGTCTCTCAGAGGGCAGGTTTTGATCTTGATGAAGTCCGATTCATCCTTTTTATTTCTTCTATGGATTGTCCTTTGTTCATGTCTGGAACTCTTTGGCTGACCCAGTGTTACAAATGTTTTCTCCTGTGTTGTATTTTTTTAAAGGTGTTCGTTTTTTTTTTTAATTTATTAATTTATATGTTGGCTATGGTGGGTCTTCATTGCTGCACTCAGGCTTTCTCTAGTTGCGGCAAGTGGGGGCCACTCTTCGTTGAGCTGTGTGGGCTTTTCACCGCAGTAGCTTATCTCATTGTGGAGCACAGACTCTAGGCACAGAGGGCTCAGTAGTTGTGGAACCCGGGCTTAGCTGCTCCTTGACAAAGAGTATCTTCCAAGACCAGGGATTGAACTGGCGTCCCTTGCATTGCAAGGCAGGCTCGTAACTGTGGACTACCAGGGAAGCTCTCTTGTACGTTTTCTTATAAAAGTTTTATGGTTCAAGTTTTATAGTGGGTCTTTATCCATTTTGAGTAATTTTTTTATATGGTATGAGGTATGGATAAATGTTCTTATTTTACATATGGATGTTTGTTTTTCTAGCATTAGTTATTGAAAAGACTATTCTTTTTCTGCTGTAATGTCATTGAACCTGTGTCGAAAATCAGTTGTTCGTGTATGTGTAAGTCTATTTCTGGGTTCTCTACTGAGTTTCATTGGTATATTTGTTAAAGGGTGTTCTGAGACCTAATTTCCAAACTGTGGAGGGAGGATTTTCTCCCCACACAACCAAGCAATGCTCAGGATACTAGCCGAGAGTCCTACAGTTCAACTCAATTCTCACCCTGTATCCCCAGAAGGAGCCTCAGATCCTACAAGGAAAAAGCTCAGTTCTACTAGACCACTTTTCATTTCAGATGCCAATTACAGACCCAGGTTGTTACCTGTGCTTCTGATCAACTGGCTACAAATCAGAAGCTCCCATGACCCCTTCTTTGAGTTTGGTTCTTTTTTCTAGAGTGGCTCACAGGACTCAGGAAACCCATTTACTCACTGGGTTACTGGCTTATTACAAAAGGATACAGAGGAACATCCAGATGGAAGAGATACATAGGGCAAGGTGTGTGAGAAGGGTGCAGAACTTCCATGCTCTCTGAGAATGCCATTCCACCTGAATCTCCATGAGCTCACCAACCCAGAAATTCTTCACACTGCATCCTTTTGGATTTTCATAGAGGCTTCATTATGTAGGCAGGATTGATAAAGCATCAGCTATTGGTGATTGATTTACCCTCCAGCTCCTCTTCTTCCCCAGAGGTCAAGATGTGGAACTGAAAGTTCCAACCCTCCAATCACATGGTTGGTTACAACCGGGCCCCATCCTTAGGTGACCTGAAGCCATTCCAGGAGTTACCGCATTATCACAATAAATGACACTTTTATTTTTCTCACCACTTAGGAAATACTTAGGGTTTTAGAACCTCTGGTATAGAGCTAGAAACAGGAATTAAGACCAAATATATTTTCTTGTTATAAATCACAATATTATACTTGTCTTTATATTGAAACCACAGTCTCTTATTACTGTATTATTATATTAAGTCTTAAAATCAGGTAATATCAGTTTTTCAAACTTAATCTTCTTTCTCAAAGATATTTTGGTTATTCTAGGTCTTTTGCATTTTCATATGAATTTTAGAATCAGCTTGTCAACTTTTATTTGACTACCAGGAGTTTGATTGAGATTGCATTGAGTCAACAGATAAATTTGGGGGTAATAGACCTCTCAACAATATTAAGTCTTCTATTAAGTCTTCTAATCTGTGGACATGGTATATTCTTCCATTAATTTAATTTTTAAGTTTCTTTCAGCAATATTTTGTGATTTTCAGCATACTAATCTTACACATCTTCTGTTAGATTTATCCCTAAGAATTTCATGTTTTTAATTCTATTGTAAATTTTATTTTCACATTTTAATATCTAATAGTTTGTTGCTGGTGCATAGAAATATAGTTAACTTTGTGTATTTATCTTGTATCTTGCAATCTTACTAAACTTACTTATTAGCTCTAATGACTTTTGGGTAAAATTTTCTATGTAGACAATCACGTTGTGTGCTACAGTGACAATTTTACATATTTCTTTCCCATCTAGATACCTTTAATTTCTTTTTCTTCCCATACTTCACTGACTGGAACCTCTAGTACAATGTTGTGTAGAAGTGGTAACAGGATATCTTTGTTTTGTGAGGGACATTGATTTGTAGTTTTCTCATAATATCTTTGATTTTTGTATCAGGGTTTAATGTCCTTATAAAATGAGTTAGGCAATATTAAGGAGAAAGGGACGACAGA
Source organism: Ovis aries (assembly GCF_016772045.2). NCBI lineage: Eukaryota > Metazoa > Chordata > Mammalia > Artiodactyla > Bovidae > Ovis > Ovis aries. The sequence goes on along the minus strand of NC_056056.1, from coordinate 79,715,077 downwards.
GGATGAGTTGGTTGAATGGCATCACCGACTCAATGGACATGAGTTTGAGCAAGCTCCGGGAGTTGGTGATGGACAGGGAAGCCTGGTGTGCTGCAGTCCAAGGGGTTGCAGAATCAGACATGGCTGAGCAAATGAACTGAACTGAACTAAATATTCTTTTTTAGTTTTGTGAAAGAATTTGAAAGAATTGGTATTATTTTCTCCTCAATTTTGGTGGAATTTAGCAGTGACACCATCTGGGTTTACTAAAGCTCATTCTGTGGGTGAATCCAGAAATCTCTTTGTAACAAGGACTCCGTGTGATGCTACAGAACCACTGATCTGATAAAAGGTGATCTCTTAAAGTCCAAGCCAACCATCAGCCAAACAGCCAGGGACTTGGCAGTTCTCAAGAGGCAAATGGATCATCATAGCCAGTGGCTTCCATCTTTGGACTGTGTTTGCATCATCATGGAGCTGCATCACCAAGCTTGGGAACTCCCTCCCCAGAAAATCCCATGCAGACAGGTCTGTCAGGAGGTCATTCTGACAGAACTGTGAGAATTGTAAAACATCTGAAGTTTACTTGGTAATTAAAATCATGCATATAGATTCCTTTCTGTTTTATAACTGATAGAAAATTGAACATTTGCTTCAATATGCCATGAAATCAAACTTTTTAGAGAAGATTATGTTTTATAAGGAAAATGAGTAGTCCTATGGCATGCTAGTGATTAGATCTTCACTCTGTTCAAGTTTGGAATGATGAAAATCCTTTTCAATAATTGTGAATTTTCCCCTGATAAAAGTCACCTTTGAGGTTGTTTATTATGCAGTAGATTCAAGTTTGTAATTTTATCTTCTGGAAAACAGTGTTCTGTGACAAATTCCTAAGTGCATATTAATTGACTACTTGATCTATTTGTAGCACATTTGATGAACTGTTTTCACAAATGCCATGACTGTTTTCACAAATCTCCGGCTCTCACACATACTGGTTAACTATATATCTTTGTGATTAAATTTTAATCCTTTGAAAGTGAAAGTGAAAGTTGCTCAGTCATGTCTGACTCTTTGCAACCCCATGGACTATATAGTCCATGGAATTCTCCAGGCCAGAATACTGGAGTGGGTAGCCTTGCCCTTCTCCAGGGGATCTTCCCAACCCAGGGATTGAACCCTGGTCTCCCACATTGCAGGTGGATTCTTTACCCACTGAGCCACCAGGGAAAGTGGTACTAATTTGTGAACAATAGCTTCCATTAACTACTTACAGTGGAAACAGTGGCTGACTTTATTTTTCTGGGCTCTAAAATCACTACAGATGATGATTGCAGCCGTGAAATTAAAAGACACTTACTCCTTGGAAGGAAAGTTATGACCAACCTAGACAGCATATTAAAAAGCAGAGACATTACTTTGCCAACAAAGGTCTGTCTAGTCAAGGCTATGGTTTTTCCAGTAGTCACGTATGCATGCGAGAGTTGGACCTAAAGAAAGCTGAGCGCCAAAGAATTGATGCTTTTGAACTGTGGTGTTGCAGAAGACTCTTGGACTGGAAGGACTGATGTTGAAGCTGAAACTCCAGTACTTTGGCCACCTGATGTGAAGAGCTGACTCATTTGAAAAGACCCTGTTGCTGGGAAAGATTGAAGGCAAGAGGAGAAGGGGACGACAGAGGATGAGATGATTGGATGGCATCACCAACTCAATGGACATGGGTTTAGGTAAACTCCGGGAGTTGGTGATAGACAGGGATGCCTGGCGTGCTACGGTTCATGGGGTCACAAAGAGTCATGACTGAGCAACTGAACTGAACTGAACTACTTACATACCTCTATTTTGGGTGACTAAGTATAAAATCATTTTTAAAATCTTATGTCCATAATTCTTTATGGTGAATCTATAATCAGTAATATTCACCAGCCAGTGATTTTGTTGTTGTTCAGTCACTTAGTCATGTCCAGCTCTTTGTGGCCTCATGGACTGCAGCACTTCAGATTTCCCTGTCCTTCACAATCTCCCAGAGCTTGCTCAAACTCATGTCCATTGAGTCAGTGATGCCATCCAACCATCTCATCTTCTGCTGTCCCCTTCACCTCCTGCCTTCAATCTTTCCCAGCATCAGGGTTTTTTCTGCTGGGTCAGTTCTTCCCATCAGGTGGCCAAAGTATTGGAGTTTCAGCTTCAGCATCAGTCCTTCCAATGAATATTCAGAATTGATTTCCTTTAGGATGGACTGGTTTGATCTCCTTGCAGTCCAAGGGACTCTCAAGAGTCTTCTCCAACACCATAGTTCAAAAGCATCAGTTCTTCAGTACTCGGCCTTCTTCATGGTACAATTCTCACATCCAAACATGACTACCAGAAAACCACAGCTTTGACGATATGGAGCTTTCTCAGCAAAGTAATATCACTGATTTTTAGTACACTGTCTAGGTTTGTCATAGCTTTTCTTCCAAGGAGCAAACATCTTTTAATTTCATGGCTTCAGTCACCACCTGCAGTGATTTTGGAGCCCAAGAAAATAAAATCTTTCACTGTTTCCATTGTTTCCCCATCTATTTGCCATGAGGTGATGGGACTGGATGCCGTGATCTTCATTTTTTGAATGTTGAGCTTTAAGCCAACTTTTTCACTCTCCTCTTTCGCTTTCATCAAGAGGCTCTTTAGTTCCTCTTCACTTTCTGCCAAAAGGGTGGTATCATCTGCATGTCTGAGGTTATTGATATTTCTCCTGGCAATCTTGATTCCTGGTTGTGCTTCATCCAGCCCAGCATTTCGCATGATGTACTCTTCATATAAGTTAAATAAGCAGGGTGACAATATACAGCCCTGATGTACTACTTTCCCAGTTTGGAACTAGTTCTTGTTCCATGTCTGGTTCTAACCATTTCTTCTTGACTTGCATACAGATTTCTCAGGAGGCAGGTAAGGTGGTCTGGTATTCCCACTCTTTAACAATTTTCCACAGTTTGTTGTGATCCACATAGTTAAAGGCTTTGTGTAGTCAGTGAAGCAGAAGTAGATATTTTTCTGGAATTGTCTTGTTTTTTCTATGATCCAGTGGATGTTGGTAATTTGATCTCTGGTTCCTCTGACTTTTCTAAATCCAGCTTGAACATCTGGAAGTTCTTGGTTCACATACTTAGAGAAATTTGAGCATTATTTTGCTAGCCTGTGCAATGAGTGCAATTGTGCAGTAGTTTGACATTCTTTGGGATTGGAATGAAAACTGACCTTTTCCAGTCCTGTGTCCACTGCTGAGTTTTCCAGATTTTCTGGCATGTTGTTGAGTGCAACTCTTTAACAGCATCATCTTTTAGGATTTGAAGTAGCTCAGCTGGAATTCCATCACCTCCACTGGCTTTATTTGTATTGATGCTTCCTAAGGCCCACTTGCCTTCATACTCCAGGATGTCTGGCTGTAGATGAGTGATCACACTATCATGGTTATCTGGGTCATTGAGATCTCTTTTGTATATTTCTTCTGTATTTTCTTGCCACCTCTTCTTAATATCTTCTTCTTCTGTTAGGTCCATACTGTTTCTGTCCTGTATTGTGAACATCTTTGCATGAAATATTCCCTTGGTATCTCTTAATTTTCTTGAAGAAATCTCTAGTCTTTCCCATTCTTGTTTTCTTCTATTTCTTTGCCTTGATCACTTAGGAAGGCTTTCTTAACTCTCCTTGCTTAGGGATGGAACTCTCTTTTTCTTAGGGATGGTTTAGAGTCCAAAATATAGGTACTTGGGTGCAGTCTCAAAAACTACAGAATGATCTCTGTTTGTTTCTAAGGCAAACCATTCAATATTACAGTAATCCAAGTTTATGCCCTAACCACTAATGCTGAAGAAACTGAAGTTGAACGATACTATGAAAACCTATATGACCTTCTATAACTAGCACTAAAAAAAGATGTCCTTTTCATCATAGGGGACTGGGATGCAAAAGTAAGAAGTCAAGAGACACCTGGAGTAACAGGCAAGTTTGGCCTTGGAATACAAAATGAAACAGGGCAAAGGCTAACAGAGTTTTGCCAAGAGAACATGTTGGTCATAGCAAACACCCTCTTCCAACAACACAAGAGACAACTCTACACATGGACATCACCAGATGGTCATTACTGGAATCAGATTGATTATATTCTTGGCAGCCGAAGATGGAGAAGCTCTATACAGTCAGCAGAACAAGACTAGGAGCTGACTGTGGCTCAAATTATGAACTCCTTATTGGAAAACTCAGACTTAAAGAAAGTAGGGAAAACCACTAAGCCATTCAGATATGACCTAAATCAAATCCCTTATGATTGTACAGTGGAAGTGACAATTAGGTTCAAGGGATTAGCTCTGATAGACAGAATGCCTGAAGAGCTATGGATGGAGGTTTGTAACATTGTACAGGAGGTGGTGATCAAAACCATCCCCAAGAGAAAAGGCAGTGATATCACCACCTTATATAGGAAATGTCACTTTCCAATGTCACTTTGTTAATCCTAATTTATGTGATGACTTAGTAAAGAATCTGCCTGTAATGCAGGAGACATGGGCTTGATCCCTTGATTGGGAAGATCCCTGGGAGAAGGAAATGGCAACCCATTCCAGTATTCTTGCCTGGAGAATTCCATGGACAGCGGAGCCCAGCGGGCTGCAGTCCATGGGGTTGCAACAGTCAGACATGACTGAGCCACTTTCACTTTCAGAAAACGGGAATACAGTTTTGTGTGATATATTATGTATGAGTGAATGCATTATATTCCCTCTAGCTCAGAGAATCTTAACCATTTTTGTACCATGAGCCCCTTTGATACCTGGTGATGCTTATGGATATTTCCTCAAAATATTTTTTTCAAATGTATTAATAAAATTATAGAAATACAAAGAAACCAATTACATTGGAATACAGCTATCAAAATATGTTTAAAACACAATTGTGATACAGTAATATATGTGCTTCCTTATTAATATAATTAAATAATAAGATCTAGGTACAGCTTTAATAACTATTGTTATTATTGTAATTTTTTTATTAAGAATGAGCTACTGAACAGCATTTTGAAATAACTGCAACAACTATAATATTACATGAAAATATCATTATTCATAACCTACTTTGTAATAGAAGAAAATGCTAAACTTTAGTTAGTTTAGTGAAAATATGGATTTTTTTTCCTTCCAAGTTCATGAACACCCTGGTTCTTTGCCTGTATCCTGAGAACCCCTGCTGACCTTTCATTTTTAATGGAAACTTAGTTTTGAATCAAAATCCAGGTTACCCAGAAAGAAATTGCGAAGAAATAGGGGAGAAAAAGATGGAGGTCCAGTTTCCTTATGGAACTGGTGAAAGGCTTTATTAAATATTTTTATATACAGCTTTATTAAACATTTGATATACATTTCATTATTTCCTGCTGAAATTAGCATTGTCCTTTTCAATGAACCACTAATGAACAGCCTGAGAAGAATAACTTAATCATACAGCACTTTTAATCTGTAAAACCTATTTAGAATGGTGGCACAAAATAAAAATACAATGATACAAAGGAGTGATTATATGCCAAAATGAAATCTCAGTTCAAAAGAACCGAATGGCAACAAGCCTGGGACTCTTAAAATCAGAAGTTCTTTAGGACTTGTCTTGGAAACTTCCTTATTAAAGGCCCTGAGTGGTAGGTGATGAGAAGGTATAAGAAAGCAAAAAGAAGGAATAAAGTTATGTTTTCCAAGTATGAGGTTCACAGGAATTATATCCTATTGCAGGTGTTCCGTACGTTACCAAACCTATTTGCAAGTTGCTAACTGGCATTGCATGATTAGATTGAGTAATTGCACATGTCGGTAAAAAATCATAATTACCTAAGAAAAATGTATGCATTTTGTATAGGTAAGATTCATCCATTTAGCATGTCTTTTAAATTCTCACAAATTATAAATTTGATAGCACTGTGGAGGTAAAAATCCTATATTTTCTATGGATCCTGATGCTTGTAGTTATCATTGTTTACTAAACAGTTAGCTTTAATATTTAAGTGGAAGAAACACTAGTGAGAATTGCCTAGCCATGAGAAACTTCAGGACTTTGTTAGAAATTTCTGTTGTCTTCCATTTCTTAAACATTGTGACAATAACTCATAATTTACTTACAAGTGAAAGTAACACTTCATAATACTTAACAGCTTTCAAAAGTAGATACAGCTGTCCTTGTGTGAAGGGTTCCAATAATACTATTGTAAGATATTTTTTGCTGACCATCTGACAGTTCTCAGGAACCCTTCTCTCTCAACATTTTATAGCTACTGCACTAGTTACAGCTAATCCTTTCAATGAATGAGCTGGAAAATGTAGATACATCAATATCATATTCTTTTAGAGCCCATTTAATCCATGCCCTATTATTATTTCGTTTAATAGGGCCATTATCTTCTGTGGAAATGAAAAGTAATTTGTCAGAATCATTTCTTAAAATTTAAAGATCAATCTATGTAAATTTTTTTTAAATAAAAGAAATGATAGATTTTTTTTCTTTTTAAAGAATCTCAGATACGTTCATTAAAAATCTCAGAAATGGGAATTTAGGCTTAAATTCCACACTCATTTTTGGTCTTATTTTTTCAATCTGGGTTCTCGAATGTCAAGTATAATAAGCAAGCTCGGGATGATTGTCTACCTGAGAAAGAGTTTATATGAATGGTGGAGTTGACACCTCATCGAGGTCAATGAAAGAACTTACATATTTCTTTCATAGTTTGCTTTAAGAAGCTAGGAAGAGATTCATCCCAGTATAGGAATTTTATGAATTTTCCTTGAAAAACAGTTTGGTACTCTGTGGACTTTGAATAACTAATAGTTTTTAAATACCTTTTTTGACGATTTATGAATAAGAGTCATGGAAAGTACCCATTGTTTTCATTTTAACCTAGGTTTTGCTTCACAAAAGAACTCCTGTTGGTTGAAGAGTTTTATTAGAACGACTCTTACTCATTTCCATGCATGTACACCAAATTGCTCCGTCATGTACGACTCTTTGCAAACCTGTGGACTGTAGCCTGCCAGGTTCTTCTGTCCATGGGATTCTCTCCAGGCAAGAATACTTGAGTGGATTGCCATGCCCTCCTCCAGGGGATCTTCCAACCCAGGAGGTGAACCTGCATCGCTTGTGTCTCCTGCATTGGCAAGCAGGTTCTTTACCACTGGCTCCACCTGGGAAGCCTTACTTATTTCCATATTCTTAATCAAAAAGAAAAAAGGGTATTGATTCTTTTTTTCAGATTCAGAGTTTAAAACTCTATTCAAAATATCTCTTTCCTCAGCTTCTTCATCCCACTGCTTACTACCTCCATCACAGGACCAAGTTTTTGACAAAAAACCCTTTCTGCCCCAATGCTTTTCACTTTCGAATTTAGGTATCTTACCTTGAGCAAGTTTTTCTCACATACACACCTGCACACACACTTACACAAACACTTCCTAGGTTGTAGGTTGAAATTGATTTGTTATTCCCTTAGGTTTTTTGGTATGAAAATTAATTTTCAAAGTTTCTTAGAGAGTTTTGTGGCTTCCCTGGTAGCTCAGCTGGTAAAGAATCAGCCTGCAATGCAGGAGACCCCAGTTTGATTCCTGGGTTGGGAAGATCTGCTGGAGAAGGGATAGGCTACCCACTCAGGTGTTCTTGGGCTTCCCTGGTGGCTCAACTGGTAAAGAATCTGCCGGCAATGTGGGAGACCTGGGTTTGATCCCTCGGCTGGGAAGATCCCCTGAAGAAGGGAAAGGCTACCAACTCCAGTATCCTAGCATAGGGAAATCCATGGACTTTACAGTCCATGGGGTCGCAAAGAGTGGGACACGACTGAGCAACTTTAACTTTTTCACTTATGGTGACTTCTGGGAAATTATTTCTCTTTGTTTTCTATAATATGAAGATTAAAACTACCGTAATGTTAAGTAGACTTAGGAACTTATGAGAGTCTTGGCCAATGATTGAGCTGACTCTATAATTCGAGTCTCTCAGTCTTCTTTATTGATACTTTCTATTCGTCTTCTGTTTACTAGATTTCTTTCATAGCCTAAATTTAAGGAGGGAATAACATCCATGTCCATACTAATTATAACATCAGGCTAAAGTTTGACACTCTGACTATTAATATTAGCTCTGCCATTACCTTCTTTTTTTAAGTCATAAAACTGGAAGAAATCTCAAGAGATCACTTACATAGTTTCCTTTCTTGGAGAGTATGTTTCCAAAAACAGGAAAGCTATAGTCTTCTAACATGTAGTTACTTTTATTATCAAATACCTTGCTGCTGCTAAGTCACTTCAGTCGTGTCCGACTCTGTGTGACCCCATAGACGGCAGCCCACCAGGCTCCACCATCCCTGAGGTTCTCCAGGCAAGAACACTGGAGTGGGTTGCCATTTCCTTCTCCAATGCATGAAAGTGAAAAGTGAAAGTAAAGTTGCTCAGTCTTGTCTGACTCTGCGACCCTATGGACTGCAGCCCACCAGGCTCCTCCATCCTTGGGATTTTCCAGGCAAGAGTACTGGAGTGGGTTGCCATTGCCTTCTCCATCAAATACCTTAACCTAGCTGAAAAGACTCTTTCCTGCTATTCTCTAAACTCCATTCTCCATATTTTATTTTTTCTTGTTATTAAACATTGAATACCTTTGTTTTTTTTTTAAAAAAAGTTCTTTTCAAACCAGAGGGTTTAAAGTCACTATTAAACATTCTCCTCATTCTCTTAATTACTTTAAAAAAATTTATTGACATATAGTTGATATACAATGTTGTGTTTGTTTCAAGTATACAGCGAAGTAAATCAGTTTTATGTATACATATATCGTCTTTTTTAAAATACTCTTTTCACACATAGGCCATTACAGATTATAGGGTAGATTTCTTTTTAGTTACCTATTTTATATAGTAATGTGTGGGGCTTCCCTTATAGCTCAGTTGGTAAAGAATCCACCTGCAATGCAGGAGACCCCAGTTTGATTCCTGGGTTGGGAAGTTCCGCTAGAGAAGGGATAGGCTACCCACCGCAGTATTCTTGGGTTTCTCTTGTGGTCTAGCTGGGAAAGAATCCGCCTGTAATGTAGGACTCCTGAGTTCGATCTCTGGGTTGGGAAGGTCCCCTGGAGAAGGGAAAGGCTACCAACTCCAGTATTGTGGCCTGGAGAATTCTATGGATTGTATATGTGTAGTCCATGGGGTCGCAAAGAGTCAGACATGACTGAGCAACTTTCACTTTCACATAGTAATGTGTATATGTCAATCCCGATCTCCCAATTTAATCCCTCTCTGCCTCCATTCTCTGGTAACCATAAGGTTGTTTTTTTTTTTTCCTACATCCGTTACTCTTCTGTTTCGTAAATAAGGTGATTTTTACCCTTTTATTTTAGAATCCACATATGAGCAATATCCTGTAACATTTGTCTTTCTGTTCCAACTGCATTCAGTGTGACAGTCTCTGAGTCCCTCCACATCTCTGCAAATGGCACAATTTCATTTCTTTTTATGGCTGAGTGATATTCCATTGTATATATGTACCACATCTTCTTTACTCATTCCTCTGTTGATGGATATTCCCATTCTCGTAGTTACTTAAAATTTGTAGGACAGTTTGGAAAACATAAAGATGAAAGGAAAAAAGCTCACAATCCATTTCTAGAGGTACTAACTCAGTATATGTCCTTTATTTCTTTTTTCTCTATGACTGTACTCTTTTATTTTATAAAAAGATATATTACACATACTATTTTATATATAGCTTTTTAAAGACTAATCAGTCAGTTTTGATAATAAAGACATTGTTTCACCACATTTTAATGACTACCTATTATTCCATAGTTTGATGCACAATGTGACTCCACTTGTTTTCTAATATTTTTATTAAGGAAAAAAACTACAAAAATATTGAAATAACTTTACAGTAAACATACACATACCCACCGCTTAGATGCTGTAACTAACATTTCATTATACTTTATATCAATTGAACTAGCCTTCTCTCTAGCCATCAGTCCATCTTGTATTTTTATGTATTTCAAAATAAGTTGTACTTCAGCATCATTAACTAGAGTTCAGTATTTGCTTGTGTGCCCAAGTTGTATTTTTGAAAACTGTTTATTTCATTTAAATTGTTTTTCAATCTATTGGGAAAAAATGATATATTTATTAGTGTACTGAGATCAGCTTTATAGTGCTGTATGCAAAATACCCTGAAACTTAATGGCTTAGCAACAACAAATACTTTATTTGCTCATGGTTCTGAGGGTCAGCAGTATACATTCCACTGAGCTGTGTGATTTTTCTGTTGACCTTACTAGGAATTCTTCATGCAGTTGCTGTCATCTGGCAGCTCTCCTGTGTCATCTGGAGCAAGATGTCCTTACTTTATAAATTCTTAGAATTGCTTTATATAAACGTATATACACATATAACCAAATTACCTTCATTAATTATTTAAAACAATTTTCTTTCCAAAGGTTCCCTTTGCATTTTTTTTTAAATTCAAAGCTATTTTAGTTCAGATTAACTTTTTGAGATGCTCACTAGATTCATTTTCATGAATATATTGCGTTAGGCATTAAGAACAATAGAAAAGAACTACAAAGATACTGTCTTTGTTCTTCCGGAAATTATAATCTAGTTGAGAAAATAACACCAACACATAAACTAGTCATAAATAGTTGAATTGTATTATATGGTCTTGTATAATTGTCAAATTGCTTACCTCTTTCCCCTTTGTAGAGGATAGGCTGGGTTAATTATTTGACATCTCGTAAGTGTTCAGTAGGAAAAGGCAGTGGCAACCCACTCCAGTACTCTTGCCTGGAAAATCCCATGGATGGAGGAGCCTGGTAGGCTGCAGTCCATGGGGTCACAAAGAGTCTGACCTGACTGAGCGACTTCACTTTCACTTTTCACTTTCATGCATTGGAGAAGGAAAGGGCAACCCACTCCAGTGTTCTTGCCTGGAAAATCCCAGGGACGGGGGAGCCTGGTGGGCTGCCGTCTATGGGGTCAGACAGAGTTAGACACAACTGAAGTGACTTAGCAGCAAGTGTTCAGTAAACGATTACTTAGTGACTACCACTGATTTTCAGAGGAGAGCTGAGTTAAAGTCCTCTAATCTAAGGGTTTTGTTAAAGAGATGGAACACAATTTGAGCCTTGATTTAGAAGTACAGTTTAGATAAACTAAGGGAAAGTATATAGATTCATGTAGAGTCATTTTCTTTTAAATTCATTTTGCTTTTTACTCTTCAAAAATTTTATGCTTAAAAATTACCTTCTTGTTTATCATGAGCACAATACTGTATTATCTGCTGAAATATTTGCTTACAGAGCCTGTAACTAGGATTGCCAAAGTGCTTCTTTCAATACCACTTTTTTATTTCTGACCATCTTTAATAATATAAAGTGTGACTGGAAGGGAAAGAATCAATTTTCTCAAATTCAGAAACTCTTATCTACAGACCCCATGTAGTAGAAGAATTCAGAGTTGGAAGATTTACATTTGGGGAAAATATATTTGGGGATTTTGTGGTCACCAACAAACCTATGAGAGCTCATCTAAAAAAATTTTTTTGTATTCACTAAAATATTTATTTTACCTAAATACACTTATTAAAATAGTTTTATAATAAGATTCTAAAGAATTACATTCTGAAGAATTAAAACTAAATTTTTCAGGCTCTCCATCATCCTTGATTTTGACTCTATGCTTATGAATTCAGTTTGCTTTTGTTGCAGAGAATGCTCATGCTAAATGCTGGGTGTTTAGTTTTTTGGGTTTTTTTTCCTCAATGTAAAAGTATTAATCCTCCAGCAAATTTCATGATACAAGGTTGTTGACTTCCACTATCTGATTCCCACCATGGCCCAAGAAAATGGACATGTAAGCTACTTGTGGCTCATTTTATTTAACCAGCCAGAACAAGTATTTCTTTTCTCCATTTCAGTATGAGTGTTAGATTGCCTTAGTTCCCAATGAGTGTCTTCACTCCCTCGATAAACTTAGTTTCCTCAGCCTAAAAGATGAGGCTGCAATTCCAAGGTCTTTATATACTTCTTAGTTCCTGTCTCTCTCCCAAGAGATTTATGATAATAATTTTCTACTCTCTATTTCCCTTTTCTTTCTCTAACCTCCAGTTCCTTCCTTCCTTAGTTATTTGAGGGATAGGGAATCCAACAGTCTTGCGGATGAAGAAGCCATCATTGAAAGTAAGTTTCACTTAAGGGAAACTCAAAGTTGAGAATGGCGATCATATTATAGTACATAAACATACTTGTCATACATGTGAATGTTACATTCTTCATACTTATCATCTTAGCCCAACTCTGCTGCCATTGGTCAAAGCATTTTTGCTATGGTCTTTCCAAACTGTAGTGTATTCTCTTGATTATACTTGGTGGTTGGCAATTCTTTTTTCTTGAGGGTTTGTTTCGGAAGCAGGCACAGATTATTTACAATCATTATTAGTGATTTAAGTGGATGGAATCCTCCTGGGTTATGTGTCTCTACACATACACACATTTTCTTACACAGAAATACAATTATACATATACAATGTAATTGGGACTAATTAATATGTGGTCTGCTTTATTGACTATGCCAAAGCCTTTGACTGTATGGATCACAATAAACTGTGGAAAATTCTGAAGGAGATGGGAATACCAGATCGCCTGACCTGCCTCTTGAGAAACCTATATGCAGGTCAGGAAGCAACAGTTAGAGCTGGACATGGAACAACAGACTGGTTCCAAAAAGGAAAAGGAGTGCATCAAGGCTGTATATTGTCACCCTGCTTATTTAACTTCTATGCAGAGTACATCATGAGAAACGCAGGGCTGGAAGAAGCACAAGCTGAAATCAAGATTACCAGGAGAAATGTTAATAACCTCAGATATGCAGATGACACTACCCTTATGGCAGAAAGGGAAGAGGAACTAAAAAGCCTCTTGATGAAAGTGAAACAAGAGAGTGAAAAAGTTGGCTTAAAGCTCAACATTCAGAAAACGAAGATCATGGCATCTGGTCCCATTACTTCATGGGAAATTGATGAGGAAACAGTGGAAACAGTGGCTGACTTTATTTTTTGGGGCTCCAAAATCACTGCAGATGGTGACTGCAGCCATGGAATTAAAAGACGCTTACTCCTTGGATGGCAAGTTATGACCAACCTAGATAGCATATTCAAAAGCAGAGACATTACTTTGCCAACAAAGGTCCATCTAGTCAAGGCTATGGTTTTTCATGTGGTCATGTATGGATGTGAGAGTTGGACTGTGAAGAAAGCTGAGCACCGAAGAATTGATGCTTTTGAACTGTGGTGTTGGAGAAGACTCTTGAGAGTCACTTGGACTGCAAGGACATTCAACCAGTCCATTCTGAAGGAGATCAGCCCTGGGTGTTCTTTGGAAGGAATGATGCTAAAGCTGAAATTCCAGTACTTTGGCCACCTCATGCAAAGAGTTGACTCATTGGAAAAGACTCTGATGCTGGGAGGGACTGGGGGCAGGAGGAAAAGGAGACGACAGAGGATGAGATGGCTGGATGGCATCACCGACTCGATGGACGTGAGTTTGAGTGAACTCCGGGAGTTGGTGATGGACAGGGAGGCCTGGCGTGCTGCAATTCATGGGTTTGCAAAGAGTTGGACAAGACTGAGCGACTGCACTGCACTGAACTGAACTGAATATATGGTCTATCATTGAAAAGTTGTAGTTTCCTAAGGTGTTCATGGTGTTTGTTTAGGCAAAACACTTTAGTATGTGAAGACTCAAACTGAAAGAGGCATAGTGATCGTTTATTATAATACCCTGAGACAGCTAAGACACAGAACAGTGGAATGAGTCATCTGAGGTCTCTTGGTCAGTGATTAAGAGCTCTTGAGATACTGTTTTTTTCTTCTATGATCACACATCTTGTCCTAATTCCTTGATGTGAGAGTGAATTCTTGTACAGAGTAGAGTTGTACTGAAAATGGGGTCTGGCAGCATGCTACCCAAAAGCCAATAAAGAGGGAAGGCTGGCAGAAAGGAAAGTTTGCTTTATTTGAGATGCCAACAGTTAGGAGCCAGGGATTTAGGGGAGGGGGAAGACTCCTGTCCAAAGGTTAACTCCCCGTACCCCAATGACAGCCAGTGGGCAAGAGCTTTTATAGGCGGAAGGAAGGGGCTACATGGGGAAATGGCACAGTCAACTCTGACGTCATCTTGAAATTGAGCTGACCAGAGTCATCTTGATTGTTTTAAGAACAGTTCATCTTCAGCTCCAGGATCAGTTTGTTCCCATTTATTTGGGGCCAGTTCTCGGAATTGTGGCAGCTTATGTCTTGACTACTGTCTGGTCATCATGTAATTAACTTTTCCAGCAGGTGTGGGTTTCAGCATCTACAAGATAGCTCACAGGATATGGCTCAGAATATTATCTCTAGCCCTGGAGAAGGAACTAAAGATCCTTGACTTTGCTTGCTGACTAAACTGTTGTTGTTTTGTCCTATTGCCTTTGCTCCTCTTCTCAGTTCTTTGATTCAGCTTATTCTTTGGCTAAAGACATGGTTTAGCAGTAAAGAATCTGCTTGCCAATGCAGGTGATGTGGGTTCAATCCCTGCATCAGGAAGATCCCCTGGAGAAGGAAGTGGCAACCCACCCTAGTATTCTTGCCTGGAAATATCCCATGAGCAGAGGACCCTGGTGGGCTACAGGCCATGGAGTCACAAAGAGTTGGACACGACTGAGCAACTAAAACAAACAAAAGACAGGTGGAGGACATGGGGGGAGAGGACCATAGGGTATTGTTCCTTTTCACTGTCTTGTCCTATATATTCTTATGAAATTATAATGTCAGGGACAGAAAGCAGCCACTTTTATACATTGAACGTCTTTTTAATTTTTTAATAGATTCTAATTCTGTTGATTTCTGAACTGAATTCTGTTGATAGATTTATAATAATCTATAGGTAAATTTTCCTTTTAGTTGGAAAATTTAAAGAGAAGTAAGATAGCTCATAATCATTTGAAGAATTTGAAGCAACATTCAACTAATAGTTCACATGAGTATTGTTCAAGATGAACTACTTCAGAACATCAGTTAAATGTTTTTGTGTTTTAGCAGTATTTGGATCTACCTTTTAAAATATAAACTCAGTTGTCTACTGCTTTCCAAAATCTAAACTTTTAAACCAGCCCCTAAAGTATTAGCCAAAAGTGATGCCCAATACTTTAATAAACGATGTGTCCAAAATACCTATTTTGTTAAGTGATTTGAAAGGAAAACATTGTTAGGAAATTAGATAATATGTGATCATTCACAGAAACAGATTGGCTTAAAAAATTGCCTCTTGGAATGACCAATATCCTTTTCCATTTAAATAACCTAAGACATCAGCTTCTCTAACATTTAGAGACTTAGATTCTATGATTCTTACTCAGCGTTGGAAGAGACTATAGAGTGATGGTGTCTAAAGCCAGTCCACAGACTGGTACTGGCCTGTGACAGGCACTTTGTGTGAACACTTTAGCCTCTCAGTAGTCAAAGGAAAAAGAGGAGCACAATGTGGTTAAGTTTGTCATAAACCGAAATACATCTAGCTATTTAGAGTTGAAATGTCATGCTTAAGATGGTAGTGATCATAGATCTTTGCTGTTGTTGTTTTTATAATGTTCTTACTTAGCAGAGTCGGAGGCCCCAGACCTTAAAAAAATTAAACTATTTAGGAAATTATAAAAGTCTGGGCATCATCGCCTTAAATATCATCCCATTCAATTGTCTACTCTTTGGAATGTAATGTATCTACTTACAGGATTTCAGTTATTTAATAGAATTGGAATAAATTACTTACAAGGTTCTTAATATGACCCTATTCATCACCCCCAAGATTACTGTGAAGGTCTTGTCTTCAGTTATTTTCAACCATTTATTGAAGCTAATCTAGGCAGTGATTTTTTCCCCCTTCCATCTTCATGACTATGCTGACGCTTTCATTGAATTGCAGCCTGCTTCTATAGATTCTGAACTGTTTGTCAGTATTAGTAGCTGATAATTGTGATTTGTCATGCAGTACCTCTTTACTGTTCTTATAACAGTTGTGTGGTTTAAAAAGTTATTTTGGTAGCAGTTCCTTTATCATCAGAGGGAACATTTTGCCTCAATAGGAAATTCATTCTGTGCAGACAAGCTGCAAATTCCCATGACATGGCAGGCTCATCTGTCAAAGAATATTTTTTATTCCCATTTACCTCTTTGATTACATTCAGAATGCCTCAGTAATGCTGATGAGATCATTCTACCTCTTAGAACATTTTCCTCATGTTTTCCATCATCTTCATATAACATAAAAAGGTTTAACTCATAGTAAAATGATAGCATGTCTCTGTTTTTCTCTTTGGGAAGTTATTTTGGGACGGTAGGTTCATATGTGAATCCTTAAAAATATTTTAAAAATTAGCAGTACCTTCATTTATTTCTTAACTGAACACTAAGTTGCATGTATCATTTACATATACCATGGGTTCTATTAGTGAATGTCTTATACATGCAGAGAAAGTTCTGTTTATTAGGAAGTCGACCAATAATGTACTGAAAGAATAGAAAATACTATGAATTATTGGTACATTTATTAGTAAAATATGGTGTTTTATGTACCATAATGAGAACCAAAATAGGTAAATACTTGGCTATGTGATTTAAGAGCAGAAATATATAATTGATGCAATTAGATGCCTAATTGGCATTTTAAATGAAGTCTGTAGTTGTGCATATGTAAGTAAGTATAATTTGAAAATATTCTGAATCTTTATCCTCTATTTTTCTTGGAATTGCAGTGCATATGTGCTAAGTCACTTGAGTCTTGTCCAGCTCTTTATAACACTGTGGACTGTAGCTCATCAGACTCCTCTGTCCATGGGATTCTGCAGGCAAGAATACTGGAGTGGGTTGCCATGCTCTCTTCCAGGGAATTTTCCCAATCCAAGGAAGGAGCCCACATCTCTTGTATCTCCTGTATTGGCAGGTGGGTTCTTTACCATTAGCATTACCTGGAAATCTCTTTTAAAGAGATTTTTGTTGTGAAAGTTTAAAAAACATTCACCAAAGTAAAAACAATAGTATCATGATCCCAATATATGTGTACCCACTTAAATAATCAAAGTATGCCAATCTTACTTCACGTCTCTACCATTTTCTCTTTACTGTATTATGTCAAGTTGAATATAATCCTTTCATCCTTAATATAAATAATTTCATTTTTAAAGAGTTTCATGTATAAGTTGTATACCAATAACACATCTAAAATATTTTTTTCTTAGTGCCATCAAATATACAGAGTTCAAGTTTCCCTCCCTTGAGTTTCTCATTGTGGTGTGTGTGTGTGTGTGTGTGTGTGTGTGTGTGTGTGTGTGTGTGTGTGTGTATGTGTGTGTGAGGGAGGTATGTATGTGTATTTCTAAATTTTGTTTGAATCTGGATCAAATTAAAATCCACATGCTATAATTGTATTTGGTTAATATTTTTCCTGAACTTCTTAAACTTTGTTTTCTTCCTCTTTCCTTTTTTATTTTTTTGCCAATCATTTACAAAAGAAAATGGGTCATTTGTCCTGCAGAATTTTCTACATTCTAGATTATTCTGATTGTACCCCCTTGGGAGTGTTGCTAACAGGTGTCCCAAACTGTTAAGTTTTGGTATTTTAAGATTATCTTCCATCTTTGAAAGTAAAGCTCAAACGTCTTCGCTTCTCTACTTCATTTGAGTAAAGTGCTGTATTTGTTACTTCATTCAAGTAAAGTCCAATCCCCAATCTAACTTTTTTTGGACATATTTGTCAATCTATTTGCAGATATTTTAGGAGAAAATTACGTATAAAAAGAGTGCTTTCCCACTTGTACTAAACCTCAAAAAGAGAGATTAATCAACTAAAAAATTTAGCTTAGTCTTATTTGTGGGTAACGTAGAGTTGCACTGAGGTGTACAAAGGCCATTTTAAGAATTTTACTTCTTTGCAAGTGAGTCCTAATATGGTCATAAGTGCTTAATTACCAAGTGTTTGTTGACCCATTTTATTTTTATAGACTTCAGTTCCTGAAATTATAAAATATGTTCCGATAAACCAATTCACTTGCTTCCTAACTGTTCTAATTGAGTGTTTCTTTGCTTGCTGGGAAGGAATAGGGGAGAAAGAACTTAGTTCCAGAAGGATGTATCAGAATTACCCTTTAGACTCTTAAGGCCCTCTGCCCTTCTCCACATGCCCCTGCTGAACTGAAGAACATGATTATAGTGAAAGCTGCTGATGGAATCCTCAAACATTCGTCAGTTGTGCTGGGGTGGAAAATAGGTTAGAAACCACGGTCAGCAGTCTGTTTAGGTAAGAAATTTGCAGTGCACCTAGTTGGCTTTCAGTGGCATCTTACCCCAAGATGTTGACTATCAGGAAGACAAAAATGTCAGAGGAAATAATGGCCGCCCTTTCCCCACTAAGGAAGAAGGCTTAATTCACAGACATAGAATAGATTAAGGACGAGGATACATTTTTGACTACAGAAATGGGTTTATTCTTTTAGTGGGGATTTTGTTTTTATTATGGCTAGACCATGGGTTCCCTGACCGGGGGTCAAACCTATGCCCCCTGCAGTGGAAGCTGGTGTCTTAACCATTAGCCCACCAGAGAAGTTCCCTCATGGGGAGTTTTTGAGCATCTACTTGCTGTGGCTGTGTGCAGATCTCTGAGGGAGGAAAGAAAGAAAAATTTAAACTGTCTCTGCCCCCTGAGACAGAGTTCAGTTGCTTACAGTTCTGTTGAAAAGGCACAGTCACAAAAAAGAGTTTAATAAAAATGAAAGATAATATTTAATTAAGCATTAGGATTGAGGATGAAAAAGTTTAGGAGGCAGACTGAAGCAGAGAATCAGGGCCAAAGGGTTTCTGAGGAAATGTGGGGCTTCTGCTAATTGGGAGGCAGTGATTTTATCATGCGAAGTGAAGTTGATGACCCTCTCCCAAAGCTCTTAAGCTTCCTCAATATTTGTGATTCACACAAGAAAATTACCCAAATTACCAAACTCTACAGTTCCAGTGAACAAAAACTGTCAGTACCACCAAAATAATGTACCCTTTCAATTAAACTGACAAGCTATACTTGCAGCCTGTTTGCTAAAAATAAGTGAAACATCTCAAAGTAAAAATAAAGTATGAGTAGTAAGCCTCAACTGCATTCTGTTATTTAAGTGAAGGTGGAAAAAAGCAGAGTTAACCTTTCTGTGTTGGAGATTCTATGGAGAATTGATGCAAGCTGTAGAGTTTTTTTCTCTGAAAAATAATTGTATTTGTTTACAGAATTTTGCACATATTTCAGGGATTCATGGATCCTTGAAAGTTGACCCATCAACTCCAAATTTTGAAAATCCTAACATGTAAGAATAAAACAGAACTAAATTTTCTAAATCCCCTCAAGTGATGAGAAGGTTAGTAGGATTAAAGCTATAAACACTTAACAGATTGGGTCCAAGAAACATTGTAAGGTCCAGAAGAGTAATCACAGTGAAAAGGGGATGAGCTTGGGGAGGGTAGTCATCCCAGGACGTTATCTGAAACTTGGTTTTCGTATATATCTGAAAGCATATTCCATGTTTCAGGTGAATCCATTTAAAGAGTATATACTAGATACATTAAGGAGAGTACAGATCAATTTTGACCAAAATTAGTAGTGAAAAAGGAACAAATTAAAAGTACACTATCTGTAGCAGACTTAATTTAAAAACTTAGGCTCTGAAGAATCCACAAAAGGGAGTTTAAATTATTTTCTTTAGCTCATTAAGTCTGGATAACATTCAAATTAAACTGTCCTTGATGCCTCAGTAGTACCATATGTAATTTTTTAAAGCCTTTTGTTTAACTTGTTTGTACTCGAGTTGTGTTAGAAACTAACAGGAAGCTGTTGTCACTACAATGATCAAAACTTGATAATATCACAAAAGGAAAGTTAATTCATAGGAATGATGATTCAGTAAATAGAATCACTGGTTGCTTTAACACAATATTGTCACTTGAAGGGGCTTCTCAGGTGGCTCAGCGGTACAGAATCCACCTGCCAATGCAGGAGATGTGAGTTCAGTCCCTGGGTGGGAAAGATCCCCCAGAGAAGGAAACAGAAACCAACTCCAGTATTCTTGTCAGGAAAATCCCGCGGACGGAGGAGCCTCGTGGGGTACCGTCCATTTGACTCTCACAAAGAGTCAAATATGACTGAGCGAGTACACAGGCATTGTAGCTTTAAAGAGGAGTGACTATCAACATATGCTATGAGTAGTTAAAAATTTCTAGAAAATTTTCTCTGCCAATCAATAAAGGCAGCATCACATTTATCACTGTAGCTTTAGTTGTCAGGAATGATGCATTTATTGACTAAAGTGAAGTGAAGTGAGTGAGGTTGCTCAGTCGTAACCGACTCATTGCGACCCCATAGACGGTAGCTTACCAGGCTTCTCTGTCCATGGGATTTTCCAGGCAGTAGTCCTGGAGTGGATTGCCATTTCCTTTTCCAGGGAATCTTCCCAACCCAGGGCTCGAACCTAGGTCTCCCACATTGTAGACAGACGCTTTACCATCTGAGCCACCAGGGAAGTCCTTATTGACTAAAGCAGTACTTTTAAAAAAGCAGAGAAGAGAAATGATTCTCAGAAAGTATGGATGGTGGAATTTTAGTAGTAGGAAGTTCTTCTTACTCTGAATAGTGTGACAATCACA
This sequence comes from Ovis aries, assembly GCF_016772045.2. Classification (NCBI taxonomy): domain Eukaryota; kingdom Metazoa; phylum Chordata; class Mammalia; order Artiodactyla; family Bovidae; genus Ovis; species Ovis aries. The sequence goes on along the minus strand of NC_056056.1, from coordinate 79,694,351 downwards.
AATATATCCTTAATCTTAAGACAAAATACTTATTTACTACTTTACTACTACTTATTCTGTAAAGGTCCATGAATAGAAAAAGGCTTACTTGCAATTGGACTGGTCCACAAAAAAGATCATCGAGATCACTGATCAATACAGATGAAAGGTTGAGTCAAGAATTAGATTCAAAGTTAATAAATAAACGTTTATTGCTGTCACGACAGGGCCTCAAAAGTGATTTTAAAGCTCATTGAATTGATAGGTAGTAAGTGCTTTATTGACTATGCCAAAGCCTTTGACTGTGTGGATCACAATAAACTGTGGAAAATTCTGAAAGAGATGGGAATACCAGACCACCTGACCTGCCTCTTGAGAAACCTGTATGCAGGTCAGGAAGCAACAGTTAGAACTGGACATGATACAATAGACTGGTTCCAAATAGGAAAAGGAGTGCGTCAAGGCTGTATATTGTCACCCTGCAACACAGGAAACCCAGATTTGATCCCTGGCTAGGCTCAGGAAGATCCCCTGGAGAAAGGAATGGCTACCCACTCCAGTATTTTTGCCTGGAGAATTCCATGGACAGAGGAGCATGGCGGGCTACAGTCGATGGGGTCGCAAAGAGTCAGACACAACTGAGAGACTAACACTTTCACTTTTTCTTTTCAAGACTATTTTAATTATTGTTGAGTTCACTTTTCAGTCTTTTTTTTTTTCTCTTTCCCCTCACCACTTCTTTTTCTCTTCCTCTCACCCATTAACATTGGCTTTTAAAACTGAAATCAAGATTTCTCTGAATATGAATAGATCTTTGCCAATCTACTATGCCTGCTGCCTGCATGTAAATTTCTTCCAAACACAATTATGTGGCAATAGGGATAATGGTGAAAAGAAAAAAATGGATGGATACAAGGATATAAAGAATCCATGGTTCTTTTACATTTATATAAGATTTCAATGAGTCTATTTGAGAGCAATGTAAGATTCCTGTATTTGACAATATTTTCCTAACACAGTGGTGTCACTGATATGAAATTTTATTATTTGTTTTATATCTGTGTAACTGGTATTTAAGTATCTAGTATATGCAGTGCCATCAGCAATATGCAGTGTACACAGCAGAACAAGTATGTGGTGTTGTTCAGTCACCAAGTTGTGTCTGACTCTTTGAGACTCCATGGACTGCACACTGTCCCTCACCATCTCCCGGAGTTTGCCCAAGTTCATGTCCATTGAATCGGTGATGCCATTCAGCCATCTCATCCTCTGTCGTCCCCTTCTCCTCCCGCCTTCAATCTTTCCCAGCATCAGGGTCTTTTCCAATGAGTCAGCTGTTTGCATCAGGCAGCCAAAGTATTGGAACTTCAACTTCAGCATCAGTCCTTCCAATGAGTATTCAGCATTGATTTCCTTGAATATTGTCTAGTTTATCTACTTGCTGTTCAAGGGATTCTCAAGCATCTTCTGCAGCACCGTAGTTTGAAAGCATCAGTTCTTCAACACTCTGCTTTCTTTATGGTCCAGCTCTCACATCTCTCACATCTGTACATGACTACTGGAAAGACCGTAGCCTTGACTGTGTGGACCTTTGTCAGCAAAGCGATGTCTTTACACAGTCTAGGTTTGTCACTGTCTAGGTTTTACACTGTCTGTCTTTCCTGCCAAGAAGCAATTGTCTTCTAAAATTTCATGGCTGCGGTCACCATTCGCAGTGATTTTAGAGCCCAAGAAGAGGAAATCTGTCACTGCTTCCACCTTTTCCACTTCTATTTACCATGAAGTGATGGGGCCAGATGCCATGATCTTATTTTTTTTTTAATATTGAGTTTTAAGTCAGCTTTTTCACTCTCTGCCTTCATCTTCACCAAGAGGCTCTTTGTTTCCTTTTCACTTTCTGTCATAAGGGTGGTATTATCCACATATCTAAGGTTGTTGATATTTCTCCTGGTAGTCATACCATCATGATTATCCAGGTTATTAAGATCTTCTTTGTACATTTCTTCTCTGTATTCTTTCCATCTCTTCTTGATCTCTTCTGCTTCTATTAGGTCTTTACCATTTCTGTCCTTTATTGTGCCCAGTTTTGGATGAAATGTTCCTTTGATATTTCCAATTTTCTTGAAGAGATCTCTAGTCTTTCCCCTTCTGTTATTTTCCTCTATTTCTTTGCATTGCTCATTGAAGAAAGCCTTCTTGTCTCTCCTTGCTATTCTCTGGAACTCTGAATTTTGTTGGGTGTAGCTTTCCCTTTCTCCCTTGCTTTTCACTTCTCTTCTTTCTTCAGCTATTTATAAAGCCTCCTCAGACAGCCACTTTGCCTTCTTGCTTTTCTTTTTCTTTGGGATGTTTTTGCTTGCTGCCTCCATATTATGAACCTCTGTCCATTATGAACTTCTTTTAAGCACTCTGTTTACTAGATCTAATCCCTTAAATCTATTCATCACCTCTACTGTATATTCATAGGGGATTTGATTTAAGTTGTGCCTGAGTGGCCTGCTGATTTTCCCTACTTTCTTTAGATTAAACCTGAATTTTGCTATGAGAAGCTGATGATCTGAGCCACAGTCAGCTCCAGGTATTATTTTTGCTGACTGTATACAGCTTCTCCTTCTTTGGCTACAAAGACTGTAATCAATCTGATTTCAATATTGACCATTTGGTGATGTGCATATGTAGAGTCATCTCTTATGTTGTTGAGAAAGGGTTTTTGCTATGACCAGTGTGTTCTCTTGGCAGAATTCTGTTAGCCTTTGCCCTGCTTCATTTTGTACTCCAAGACCAAACTTGCATGTTACTCTGGGTATCTTTTGACTTACTTTTGCATTCCAATCTCTTATGATGAATAGGACATCTTTTTTTGGTTTTAGTTCTAGGAGGTCTTTTCGGTCTTCATGGAACCGATCAACTTCATCAGTAGTTGGGATAGACTTGGATTACTGTGATATTGAATGGTTTACCTTGGAAATGAACTGAGATCATTCTGTCATTCTTGAGGTTGCACCCAGGTATTGCATTTTGGACTCTTTTGTGGATTATGAGGGCTACTCCATTTCTTCTATAGGATTCTTGCCCACGGTAGTAGATGTAATGGTCATCTGAATTAAATTCACCCATTCTCATCCATTTTAGCTTGCTGCTGCTGCTGCTGCTAAGTCGCTTCAGTCGTGTCCGACTCTGTGTGACCCCATAGACAGCAGCCCATCAGGCTCCCCCGTCCCTGGGATTCTCCAGGCAAGAACACTGGAGCGGGTTGCCATTTCCTTCTCCAGTGCATGAAAGTGAAAAGTGAAAGTGAAGTAGCTCAGTTGTGTCCGACTCTTCGCCACCCCATGGACTGCAGCCTACCAGGCTCCTCTGTCCATGGGAGTTTCCAGGCAAGAATACTGGAGTGGGGTGCCATTGCCTTCTCCACCATTTTAGCTTACTGATTCCAGAGATGTCAGTGTTCACTCTTGCCATCTCCTGCTCGACAACATCCATTTACCTTGATTCATGGCCCTAACATCCCAGGTTCCTGTGCAATACTGTTCTTTACAGCACTGGATTTTACTTTCATCACCAGACACATCCACACCTGCACTTCATTTCCACTTTGGCCAGGTCACTTCATTCTTTCTGGAACTATTAGTAGTTGTCCTCCATTCTTCCCCAGTAGCATATTGGACACCTTCCAACCTGGGGGACTCATCTTTCGGTGTCATATCTTTTTGCCTTTTTTACACAGTTCATTGGATTCTCACAGCAAGTATACCGGAGTGGTTTGCCATTCCCTCCTCCAGTGGATCACGGTTTGTCAGAACTCTCCACCATGACCCATCCGTCTTGGGTGGCCCTGCACATCATAACTCGTAGCTTCACTGAGCTATGCAAGCCCCTTTGCCACGACATGGAAGTGATGCATAAAGAATTAAAAGATTGAAATATTTCTACAGTAGTTGGGAGATCTCCCCTTCCATGGTCTGGAAGGCCCAGACCCTCTTCCAGAAACCTCTAGATCTCCTTCAGTTCAGTTCAGTTCAGTTGCTCAGTCGTGTCTGACTCTTTGCAACCCCATGAATCGCAGCACGCCAGGCCTCCCTGTCCATCACCATCTCCTGGAGTTCACTCAAACTCACGTCCATCGAGTTGGTGATGCCATCCAGCCATCTCATCCTCTGTCGTCCCCTTCTCCTCCTGCCCCCAGTCCCTCCCAGCATCAGGGTCTTTTCCAATGAGTCAACTCTTCGCATGAGGTGGCCAAAGTACTAGAGTTTCAGCTTTAGCGTCAGTCCTTCCAAAGAACACCCAGGACTGATCTCCTTTAGAATGGACTGGTTGGATCTCCTTGCAGTCCAAGCGACTCTCAAGAGTCTTCTCCAACACCACAGTTCAAAAGCATCAATTTGTCTGTGCTCAGCTTTCTTCACAGTCCAACTCTCACATCCATACATGACCACTGGAAAAATCATAGCCTTGACTAGATGGACCTTTGTTGGCAAAGTAATGTCTCTGGTTTTGAATATGCTATCTAGGTTGGTCATAACTTTCCTTCCAAGGAGTAAGCATCTTTTAATTTCATGGCTGCAGTCACCATCTGCAGTGATTTTGGAGCCCCAAAAAATAAAGTCTGACACAGTTTCCACTGTTTCCCCATCTATTTGCCATGAAGTGATTGGACCAGATGCCATGATCTTAGTTTACAACTTTTTCACTCTCTTCTTTCACTTTCATCAAGAGGCTTTTTAGTTCCTCTTCACTTTCTGATCTCCTTATGATCCAGTAAATAAAAGAATCATAAAAGGCAAAATAGAGCATCTTCGGGACTTTAGTTTGAAGGCCAGCATCATTCTGATTGGGCAGAGCCCCATGTCTTCCGTGGTGGCTCAGTTGATAAAGAGTCTGCCTGTAATGCGGGAGACCGGGTTCAGTCCCAGGTCAGGGGTCAGGAAGATCCCCTGGAGAAGGAAATGGCAACCCACTCTAGTATATTTGCCTGGAGAACCCCATGGACAGAGGAGCCTGGCGGGCTACAGTCCGTGGGGTTGCAAAGAGTCAGACACGACTGAGTGACTACCACACATGCATACACCATGCTGCACCAGTTGTTAAAATTAACACTTAAATCACCTCAGCTATATGCAGAACACTGTATTTAGCTCACCAGGGAGTAAAAAGGTGGATAAGTCACATCCCCTGTTCCCAAAGAGCTCACAGATGAATCAGTAGTAAAGGTTATAACAACAGCTGCCATTTATCCAGCACTTATTAGAAGCCCAAAAACTGTTCTAAGCGTGTTTCATATATTATCTCAACCCTCATGATATCCTTAGGAGTGTATTTTCTCTCTTTTGCAGATGAGAACATTGAGACATAAGGGGATTAAATAATTTTTTCAAGGCCATAAAAACAAAAAGAAGTGAGGTCATAATACATATCAGGCAGTCCTGAAAGGGCATGGGAGGATGTGTGTAGAGTTCTAATTTGTGCCAGCATTCCAGGTATGTTCAAGACACTGGAGATACATCAAAGAACAGAACAGACCAAACTCTTTGCTTCCATGTAGCCTATATTCTTGTGAGCAAGATAAACAGAAAATAAGCAAATAAATAAAATATAGTATATAACAGATGGTGAAAAGAGCAGGGGAGCAAAAGAAGACAGTGGATGGGATGGATGTGCTGGGGAGGCATAGCTGGTCGTTTTAAATAGAGTGGTCAAGAATGGCTTCAGTAAAGTGACATGAGAGATTAAACATGTTAAGTAGAGGCATGGAAAAAAATATATATGTGTGAAGAAGGCTGAGCGCCGAAGAATTGATGCTTTTGAACTGTGGTGTTGGAGAAGACTCTTGAGAGTCCCTTGGACTGCAAGGAGATCCAACCAGTCCATTCTGAAGGAGATCAACCCTGGGATTTCTTTGGAGGGAATGATGCTGAAGCTGAAACTCAAGTACTTTGGCCACCTCACGCGAAGAGTTGACTCATTGGAAAAGACTCTGATGCTGGGAGGGATTGGGGGCAGGAGGAGAAGGGGACGACCGAGGATGAGATGGCTGAATGGCATCACCGACTTGATGGACGTGAGTGTGAGTGAACTCCGGGAGATGGTGATGGACAGGGAGGCCTGGCGTGCTGCAATTCATGGGGTTGCAAAGAGTCGGACACGACTGAGCGACTGAACTGAACTGAGACATGGTCTGGGTAGGGTTTAGCATATAGATAAAAGACAATAGTATTGTCCACTTCAGTTCTTGTTGTTGTTTTAAAACGCTGAAATGTAGTTTTGCAAACATACCCTACCTAAGGTGCCTGTTCACATGCCACTTATTTTTTAGACCTATAAATAATTTTGTGTTTATCTGCCAAGCAGTTGCTCTCCCATGGAAGGAAGAGCTCTAGCGACTGCTTATTCCTTTGATGTTTCTAATTCTAATATTCTATAACCCACTTTATTTTGTCATTTGATTTAGATGACTTAAAGGCTTTTCCATCACAAGCCATGTGTATACTACTAGAAGAACCTTCAACAATATATATTTTTTGATTCACTGGGAAAGGTGATTATTTCTTGATCACAAGCAGTAATATTTCTTGTCCTCAGCTCAACCTCATTATAACTGTACATTTAAGCAAACTAAGATAGCCTCTGAAAATGAGTCACCTCATCCCAGGGTTCAACTGACATGAAGAATTACCTTATTTTAGTCAGAAAACCTTAATTAGATTAGGTTGGCCTTTCTGGACTTTATGTGTTGCTACCATACAGGAGTTAAAAACCTTGATCTATGCATATCACACAAATCATGAGAAAACAGACGGAAGCAGAAATGAACTCATGTTTCTGTATGCAAGCTGCTTTGATGAAGACATTTCAAACAGAAACTGGAAAACCAGAAGCACAAAACTAAGGAGATAATAGCCAATGAAGGGGAGAAGTGATTAATTCAGATCAGGAAAAAGCTGCAGAGTTCAAAGAGACTATGATGAAATTATTAGGGGCTGTTGGAGATGTAATCCATATCTCGCTGTCACATATGTCCTATGTGATAGCACCGTGAATGTCATGGGAGAAAATTAATGCCTTACAATATAAACATGTTGAAACTTTATGAAAAATACCCACACAGGAGACCAATTTTATATATATATATATATATATATATATATATGCACACACACACACATTCAGAGATGGACAAGGAAATTCATCTGCTATATGGTGAGAGTGGCTGACAATCAGGAAACTCAAAGCCACATTCTAGCAGAGCCTTTTATTAATATTGACCCATAATTGTGGCTCTGTAAAAGTTTTTATCTTATTCTGTTTATGGAGTGTCCTTTGTAATATGATAGTGCATTTCAGTTGCTATTGTTGGGATTGCAGACAAAATGCATCCTAGACGTACATTCAGGAAAAGTCCCAAGCTCTGCTACTCTCTGCTTTTGGGTAAAAAATATTAAAGAGTTGTACCATTTTCTGTTTCTTAAAAAATAACAAATATTGATGAAATTTTAAGTTCTATTGGAATGCTTTATAAAATCTATTTTATCAAGATTCTTAAAGAGTTTTAATCATCAAGATGGGAGGCTTGTGTGTGAGATGTAAATATTGACATTTCTTTACTTTTCTCAAAAAATTTATATGGCTTCCTGGGCTCACTGAGCTGTATCTTAATTTTGAAATTACCTGGAGTTGTACCTTGTCACAATCTGACCTAATATGTGTGGGTGAGTGAGGAAAACCACTTAAATAAAGAGAGTGTTGTGACTTTAAAGAATACAATGCATTTTCCCTGTGTGAGCATTCATGATGTCTCTGCAGAAAGGGAGATGACATAGAACAAGGGATTACTTTGTTTTGATTGAGGATTGAATAAATGTTACAGTACCAGTGCTTTGTCTGTACACAGGCAACAAATAAATAAGTACATGATCCTGAAATGCAAAAATGGGATAAAGGTGGCTTATATGGGAAGCAAATATAGCAGAGGCATACAAATATCAAACTTCCTTTTATTCAGACATCAAGATAGTATGATATCTGAGCCATTCTTTTTATCTCATTCCTGTTTCTCACATGCAATGCTTTATACACACACACACACACGTATATATATATGTGTGTGTATATATATATATGTATATATATATATATGTATATATATATATATACTTTTAATAGTTAAACTGCTTTTAATGGACGAATTCTCTGCTTTAAGCAGCAGGTGTGTTTTTAATCTTTAATAGGTCACCTTCCCAAGTGCAAGCAGGCAAGCTGTTATTGATCAAAGAGGTTTTGTTGGGTAGCTCTCAGATTATTGAGTGACAAACTTTATTGAATTTGACTTAACAGAAGTCAGAAGACAGCTGAAGCATAAGAGCTTGCACTGCCATCAGAGTCATTTTACGACAGCCAGGGAGCAAAGCTCAGAGATAGATACTGAGCTCTTTGCTGGCCCTTGGAGATTAACTGAACAGCCTTCCTACCAATTCCCAAGCCTGTCAGCAGAACCAATTAGATTTTCAACCAGTAGACAAGAAGGGTGGCACTTGGGGACCTTTTTGCTTTAGGTCGAAGGCTTTTCAGACTGCGATGAGATGACATTGATGATGACACGTTGAGCATTGGTTGGTTTTAAGACAAGTTAAATTAGCAGTCTTGAAATGATTCCAACTGTCTCCTGACTTCTCACTGTTGCCATATTCAGTGGATCCTGTCAGGAGCAAGTTGATGACTTAATAGTCTTTCTTGAGTGGATTTGAGCACTTTGGCTGTGTGTTTATGTGTAGTTGTCATGCTTAAAATATTCATATGAAGGTTTGAAATATTTATTTGAAGGCTCCTTCTGCAGAGTTCAGCAGTAAGGCTCTCAGGGTTTCTACTTTTTATTTTATTTTATTTTTTGCTTCTCTAAGCAGTTATTTTGTATAACTACCTTTTATTCTATTTCATATATAATTGATGACAGTGTTTCATGTAGTTATTGATTACTTCATTTAGGATAAAGTTAAAGAGCTTTTCTGACATCCCGCTTCTCTCCCAGACTACCACATATTCAGATCTGCTTACTTCTCATAATAGTTTGGGAACCATGGGGATTAGGAAGGACATCGTTGGTTTTACTCCATGACCTTTTATCCAAGAAACCGAGACAGCTTTGAATGGAAGGGATATAAACACAAGGATGGAATCATGGATGTAATAAAAAATGCGGTTAATCTTGTCTTAAATGACAGAGGCAGGATATCTTTGAGAAGCTTCATTTTTGACCTTGGAAAAGTTTTTCAGGATACTTGTTTGAAGTGTTGAAAATATCATTACTCAAGTCTGCATCTGCACATACTGAAGAGCCTTAACCTCTGCTCACCTCAGAAAACTATTATAGATGTGCTTCTACATTACATAGATAATTGAGATTTCTGATTTAAAGTTTGCAATAGTTAACAGAGCTATGTGACACATAACTCATTTACAATCATTTGCAACTTGTTGTACCTAACTCTTACATTTTTATAAAGGAGAATGATTGTTGCTGATTATATTTGTGTAGATGTATTCATATGCATCTGTAAACGTGTACATAATTCATATTTGTAACAGTTCTATAATTTCTATAGTACATTATGGTGTTATTGCTTGGTAACTGTTGACCCCTCTAAAGGGATGAAAGTGAAAGTATTTCACATGTATAAATGATTTGGGGCTACTAGAGAGTACTTCTTTGCTGAGTGAGACTTAAAAATTGCACCTAGGCCCCTCCCCCGCCAAAAAAAAAAAAAAATAGAAGGGACTTCCCTGGCAGTCCAGTGGTTAAGACTCTGTGTTTCCACAGTAGGCAGTACAGGTTCCATTCTCGGTCAACTAAGGTCCTTATGCCACATGGCACAACCAAAAAAAAAAGTCTGGAGCTAGCATCTTGGTGACCTACAATAGTTAAGTCCTTTCTGTAGAACTTTGATACAAACAGACCACTTTTGGTGTACGTACTTAACAGTGGATTTGGAAATCTGACCCAATGGTTTAATGGGTATACTTTGCTCTGGATGGCAGTTAGAATGTGTGGGAAATAAATATTTCAATATCAGATCGTGTTTTCAAGTGGATTCTTCTTGCTACTTCTTAAGATAGCCCTGTTTGGTCAGAGCCCCAGGTAATCACCCAGTCCCAACAAGCAATATCCCATGGCCAGTTTTGCCCATCAGAACCCTCATTCATGTATTCTCTTGTATTATTTTGAAGTAAAACCAAGATAAACATAAAGTTTCACCTGTAAATATTTCAGTATCTAACTAGAAAACCACAGTACCATTAATATATCTGAAAAGGTGTGTACTCAGTCGCTCAGTCATATATGACTCTTTGCAACCCCAGGGACTGTAGCTTGCCAGGCTCCTCTGTCCATGGGATTTCACAAGCAAGAATACTGGAGTAGGTTGCCATTTCCTCCTCCAGGGGATCTTCCTGACCCAGGAATCCAACCTGCGTCTCTTACATCTTCTGCATTGGCTGTGTTGTACTTAGTTGCTCAGTCGTGTCTGACTCTTTGTGACCCCATGGACTGTACCCTTTAGGCTCCTCTGTCCATAGCGATTCTCCAGGCGAGAATATTGGAGTAGGTTGCCATGCCCTCCTCCCGGGGATCTTCCCAACCCAGGGATTGAAGCCAGGTCTGCCACATTGCAGGTGGATTCTTTACCAGCTGAACTACCAGGGAAGCCCTGCATTGGCAGGTGGCTTCTTTACCACTGAGCCACGTCTGAAAAGATTCCTTAATCTTTTAAGCAATAATTCCATAATATCATCAAGAATAGAGTCACATATTGTTGTTATTCAGAATCATCAGTGGTTACCATGTCGATACACATCTTTCCTTTTTTCTAAACACACACATTTCCCTCCTTAAAGCTATTTTTATATTGTTCTTTGATGCTAATTTTTGACTCCTTCTCCTCCTGCCCAGACAAGCACTCTCATCAGCACCTTTAAAATTCTCACCTCTTGACCCTCTCTTGTGCTTACTCATCCAATCACCAACCGCGTAATAAAGCTAACAATTGTTTTTTTCTGCTCCTGAACTGCTAAATGCTGCTGAAGAAAAATGCATAAATGTTGATGACACCATTACACTTATGATTTCCAGCCTCAAGTGACCCCTTGGTACTACCTGGTGATCAGTTTTCTGATTCCCTACCAGAACTATTTCAAATACATTCTTCTTTCCTCAATTCCCCAACCTTGTCTCTAGTCAGTATTATTAGATATAACAGATGACTTAGATTTCTGGTTCCCTAAGAGAGGAAAATAGTCATAAGTTATATCAAATTTTGTTTCTTCTTCCTAATTTAAATGTATCTTTATTAATCTTTAATTTCCACCCTCTGTCTCAAAATAAAAAGTTTCCTTCTAACAAGGTTAATATTTAAGACCACAGACCCTGAAGCCAGATTGTCTGGTTTAAAATTAAGGCTTCACCTTCTCTTGACTGTGCGTCAATGGACAAGTTTTCCAACCCCTCTGTGATTCAGTTTTCTCATCTGTAAAATGAGAATTCTAATAGTTCTTGCCTGTAGGGTTGCAAAGATTAAGTGACTTACTATATGTAAAGTTCTACAAACAGAGGCTGGTGCAGAAGGTATCATAATATATGTAGTAGTAGTTGTCATTGGTATCTTTTCCAGATTCTACCTATGTTCTTGATTATGATAAGCAGTGTGAGGAACAGGAGGAAGCTTCTTTACATAGGTTGATGTGGGAAGGCCTCAGTGAGGAAGTGATGTTTGATTTGATATCTAAAGGATGAGAATAATCTAGTGAAGTGAAAAACTGGGAGAACACACTCTAAACTGGTGTAAAGACCCTGAAAGGAGATTGTTTGGTCTTTTGAAGAATGAAAGGAAACTAGTTAAGGCTGATATGTAGCAAGAAGGGAGAGAATGCCCAAAATGCAGTTTGTGGGGTAGCTGGAGTCAGCATCATATAGGTGCCTAGTAGGCTACCTTAAAAGGTGTGTATTTTATTCTAAGTGCAATGGCAAGCCATTGAAGTGTTTTAACCAGAGAAACAACATAACATAACTTATATTTTTGAAGATTACTCTTTTTGTTTCGTAGACAATAGATTATTAGAAGGGCAAGAATGGAATGGGAAAATGTTGATAAAAGATTGTTACATGATTTAATTGAGAGATGGCAGTGATTTGGATTGTGGTGGTGGCAGTAGTAATGACATGAAATAAGGTGAATTCTAGATATAATTTGGGAATTCAAATGGGCACAAGGGGATGGATTGGTTGCTGGGGGAGGATGGTGAAGGAAAGATAAGAATAAAATATGACTTTTAAGTCATCGACTTGAACAATATGGTGGATGATAAATCATTCTCTAGCAGAGTCCATAATCTCTAGCAGGCAAAAGTAAAAATATGTATAATCCAAGATAAACTACAAAGTTATTCATTTTGGTTTCAAAAAGGCTGTGCTTTCTCATTCCACCTAGTATGTTAGATGACAAGGAAAACTTCCACTTATTTATGTGGAATTCAGCCTTTTAAAATTTTGGAGTAGTATTCCATTGTATGAGTATATCTACAATCTGTTCATTCATCTACCTGTTTTCATTATTCTTGGATAATACCTACAAGTGAAACAACTGGGTCAATATGATATGTATGGTATATGTTTGAATCTTTAAGAAACTGACAAACTGCTTTACAAAGTGGTTGTACCATTTTCATTCCAACCAGCAATGCATGAATTTCAGTTGCTTCACATCCTCACCAATACTTGGTATAATCACTCTTTTAAATTTTACTCATTGTAGTTGCTTTGTAATGTTATTTCATCATGATTTTAATTTGCATTTCCTTGATGATTACTGATGTTGATAACTTTTCATGTGTTTGTATATCTTCTTTTGTGAAGTGTAAAGATTCTGTTTAAATTTTTTGTGTCATTTCTAATTGAATTATATACCTCTAACCTAGAAACAAGTTTGTGATACATGAACTACAAATATGTTCCAATCTGGGGCTTTTCTTTTTGTTTTCTTTAAAGTGATTTTGGAGGAGCAAAAGTTTTAAATTTTGATGAAGTCTAAGTTATCTCTTTTTTTTCCTTTTTTTTTTTGGCTAGTGCCTTTTGTGTCTAACAAATCTTTGCTCACACCACCATCATAAAACTTACTCTCCTCTGTTTATGTCTAGAAGTTTAAGATGTTGGATTTTCTACTTAGGAATGTTATACATTTGGATTTTATTTTTAATATGATGTGATATAAGGGTCAGAGTTCATTATTTTCATAGTGATATTGAATTGTTATGGCATTATTTGCTGAAAGGACTATCCTTTTGCCCCATTGAATTACCTTTGCATCTTTGTTGGAAATCAGTTGACTGTAAGTGTTCAAATATCTTCCTGGATTCTCTTTTGTTCCATTGACCTGTATGTCTATCCTTATGAAAGTACCACACTGTCTCAACTATTATTTTGGAATCAGATTGTATAAATCATCTAATCTTATTTTCTTTTTACTAAAATGGTTTTGAATATGCTGGGCTGTTTGAATTTCATATAAACATTAGAATCAGGTTGGCAATCTCTATCCCATAAAAGTCTATTGCTATTTTAATTGGAATTGCATTGAATCCACACATAAATTTGGAGAGAACTGACATAGTAAGTCTTTCCATCCATAATCATAATTTACCACTCCATTTGTTTAATTCTTCTTTAATTCCCATCAGTATTGTTTTATTATTTTTGGTAAACATGTCTTGATAGTTTTTAGTAAACAGATCTTGTTCATCCATTCTGGTATGCGTACTAACTGCTATTACTTATGCTTTTTAAAAAAATTGCTTTGTTAATGGCCTTGTAGTTTTTATTTCATTTTCCAATTGTTTATTGCTAACTTATAGAAATATAATTGATTTTGTGTATATTGCTCTTGTATGAATTGCTAAGTTCACTGATTAATTCTAATAACTTTTTTAAGATTTCATAGGAGTCTTAAATTTATAAAATTATATTTTTTATGAATAGAGATGGTTTCCCTTCATCCTTTTTAGTTTAAATGCCTTGGTTTCCTTTTCTTGCTTTATTGTGCTGGCTAGGACCTCTAGTGCAACACTGAATAGAAGTGTTGATAAGGATATTGTGTCTTAGGGGAAAATATTTAGTCTCACCATTAACTACGATCTTAAGTATAGGGTTTTTTTGGTCAATGCCCTTTATCAACAGAGGAAGTATTCTTCTGGTTCTAGTTTGTTGAGAAATTTTGTCATGAGTACATTGAACTGTGTCAAACCACCTTCCTGTATTTTTTGAGACAGTTATATAGTTATCTTCTTTGTTTTGTTAATATGATAAATTATACTTGATTTTATAGTATTAGTCCAACCTTTCATTCCTGTGGTAAACCCCATTTTGTCATCAGTTCAGTTCAGTCACTCAGTCGTGTCCAACTCTTTGTGACCCCATGAATCGCAGCACACCAGGCCTCCCTGTCCTTCACCAACTCCCAGAGTTCACTCAGACTCACGTCCATTGAGTCAGTGATGCCATCCAGCCATCTCATCCTCTGTTGTCCCCTTCTCCTCCTGCCTCCAATCCCTCCCAGCATCAGAGTCTTTTGCAATGAGTCAACTCTTTGCATGAGGTGGCCAAAGTACTGGAGTTTCAGCTTCAACATCATTCCTTCCAAAGAAATTCCAGGGCTGATCTCCTTTAGAATGGACTGGTTGGATCTCCTTGCAGTCCAAGGGACTCTCAAGAGTCTTCTCCAACAGCACAGTTCAAAAGCATCAATTCTTCAGCACTCAGCTTTCTTCACAGTCCAACTCTCACATCCATACATGACTAGTGGAAAAACAATAGCCTTGACTGGACAGACCTTAGTCGGCAAAGTAATGTCTCTGCTTTTGAATATGCTATTGAGGTTGGTCATAACTTTTCTTCCAAGGAGTAAGCGGCAGTCACAATCTGCAGTGATTTTGGAGCCCAGAAAATTAGTCTGACACTGTTTCCACTGTTTCCCCATCTATTCGCCATGAAGTGATGGGACTGGATGCCATGATCTTCGTTTTCTGAATGTTGAGCTTTAAGCCAACTTTTTCACTCTCCTCTTTCACTTTCATCAAGAGGCTTTTTAGTTCCTCTTCACTTTCTGCCATAAGGGTGGTATCATCTGCATATTTGAGGTTATTAATATTTCTCCCAGCAATCTTGATTCCAGCTTCTGCTTCTTCCAGCCCAGCATTTCTCATGATGTACTCTGCATATAAGTTAAATAAGGAGGGTGACAATATACAGTCTTGACGTACTCCTTTTCCTAATAATATGGTATTATTTTCAGATACTACTGAATTTGATTTGCTATTATTTTACTAAGGATTATGTCCTCTATGTTCATGGTAGTCATAATGGTTTATATTTTTCTTGAAGTTTTATTGTAATTTCTTTGTCTGGTTTTGATGTCAGGGTATTGCTAGACTCATAAAATGAATTGGCAAGTGTTCCTTCCTTTTTTTCTTCTGAAATTTATATATAATTGATAGTAATTCTTTCCTTACTGCTTGATAAAATTGAACAGTGGAGTCATCTGGCCTAGAATATTTGTGGAAGTTTTATTTGCAGATTCAATTAAATAGACAAGGGGCTTCCAATTTTTTATTTCTTCTTTTGTCAGTTTTGACAATTGTGTCTTTCAAGGGATTTTTCCATTTCATGGTTTTTTCTCCAAATTTCCTAATTTATTCTATCCCCTAATGACCCTTTTAATGTCTACAAGATTTGTAGCTATGTCTCCTATTTTATTCCCAACATTTGTATTTCATTTCTTTCTTTTCTTTTTTTTTTTTTTTTCCGGATGCTGGGGGGGATTGGGGGCAGGAGGAGAAGGGGACGACCCAGGATGAGATGGCTGGATGGCATTACGGACTCGATGGCCATGAGTCTGAGTGAACTCCGGGAGATGGTGATGGACAGGGAGGCCTGGCGTGCTGCGATTCATGGGGTTGCAAAGAGTCGGACACGACTGAGCAACTGAACTGAACTGAACTGAACTGAGTCCACCTAGAGGTTTATCCATTTTACTGATCTTTTGAAAGTACTGGCTTTTAACTTCATTGATTTTCTCTTTTCCATTTCATTTCTTTCTCTTTTTATCTTTTCTAATTTCCTTATTTCTAATTACTTTGGTTTTAATGTGTTCGTCTTTTTCTAGCTTCCAAAAGTGAAAGCTTAAGTCATTGATTTTAAACCTTTTTTTTTTAACTTAAGCATTCAAAGCTTCAAATTTCCCTCCTAAGTACTTCACATACAACAAATTTTGATATATTTTAATTATTCAGTTCAAGATATTTTAAATTTTTCTTGTGATTTATTCTTTGATCTATGGATTATTTAGCAGTGTATTTAATTTTAATTAAAATGTTTTAATTTTCAAGTTTTTAAAGATTTTCAGATATCTTTATGTTACCAGTTTCTAACAATTTTAATTTGGTCAGAGAATGGATTCTGGATAATTTCATTGTTCTAAATTCATGAGGCATTGTTTTATGGCCCTTCGTATGGTTTCTTTTGGTGAATGTTCCATGTGAACTTGGGAAAAAA
Organism: Ovis aries; assembly: GCF_016772045.2. Classification (NCBI taxonomy): domain Eukaryota; kingdom Metazoa; phylum Chordata; class Mammalia; order Artiodactyla; family Bovidae; genus Ovis; species Ovis aries. The sequence goes on along the minus strand of NC_056056.1, from coordinate 79,677,781 downwards.
AAACAAACATATATTTTGCCATTGCTTGAGGTATTTTTTGATAAATGTCAGTTAAATCAAATTGGTTAATAGTATTATTCTGATCTTTTATATCCTTACTAACTTTCTGCCTACTTGTTCTATCAATTACTGAAAGAGAAGTTATAAAATCTCCTATTATAATTACATATTTGTCTATTTTTCTTTTCATTTTTGTCAATTTTTCCTTCATGTATTTTGATGCTCTTTTATTTGTTGCATATATATTAATAACTGTTATGTCTTTCTGATGAGTCTACCCCTTTACATTATGAAATGTCCCTCTTTATTCTTGGTTATATTTCTTCTGTGAAGTCTACTTTGTGTGATATTAATGTAGCTATTCTAACTTTCTCATGACTGTTATTGGAATGGGATATCATTTTCCAGCCTTTATCTTTAACATATCTACCAATTCATATTTTGTATACATTCTTGTACATAGCATACAGATGGATCTTGGATTTCGAACCCACTGACAAACTTTGCTTTTAAATGAACTGAATTTAATTGTCTGTATGGTTGTGCTTCAGTTTACAATCTTTGTATTTGTTCTGTTTGTTTGCCACATTCGTTCCTCTTTTTCCTGTCTTTTTTGTATAAAATTTTTTAGTATTCCATTTTCTCTGCTATTGGCTTAGTGACTAAACATTTTGTTTAAAGTAGGATTTGCTCTAAAGTTTAAACTATGCAACTTTAACTGATATCTACCTTCAAATAGTATTACACTACTTTGTATATAATGTTAGCACCTTCAAGACCATATACTTCTACTCTTTCTACTGTCCTTTATGCTATTGGTATCATACATTTGAGTTCTACATGTGTCATAAACCTCACAAGACATTGCTATTATTTTTGCTTATTTTTTAAAATTATTGATTTATTTATATTTGGCTCTGCTGGGTCTTCATTGCTGTGTGGCCTTTTCTTTAGTTGTGGTAAGTGAATGCCACTCAGTCTTGTGGTGTGCAGGCTTCTCATCACTGTGGTTTCTCTTGCTGCAGAGCATGGGCCTTCAAGCACCTGGGCTTCAGTAGCTGCAACACCTGGGCTCAGTAGCTGCAGTTCCATGGCTCTAGAGCCTGGGCTCAATAGTTCCGGCACATGGACTTAGTTGCTTCATGGCATGTGGGATCTTCCCAGACCAAGGATTGAACCCATGTCTCCTACATTGGCAGGCAGATTCCTCATCACTGAGCCACAAGGGAAACCCCAAACAGTTATCTTTGAAAGCAACATAAAAGCAAGAAAAATGTTTATACTTACGCATATAATTACCATTTCCAGTGCTCTTCAATCACTTATATAAATCCAAATTTCTATGTAATATAATTTCCTTTCACTTGAAAACCGTCTTTAATCATTTCTTATTATGCTAGCAATGCTGAGTTGGCTGGCAGCCACTTCTGTCATCATTTATTTGTCACGGAAGGGCATTTTCCCCCCTTCATTATTGAAGTTTCTTCTCACTGGACACAGAATTCTAGGTTAATGATATTTTTTCTTTAACATTTTTCTCTGGATAAAGACTTTCAGTTTGATAGCTTGTTTGTTTAGTGTTTTAAGGATGTCATTTCATTGGTTGCTGGCTTGCATTATTTCTGATGAGAAGTCAGTGGTAATTCTTATTTTTGTTCTTCAAAATTTACTGTCTTTTTGGAAGGGAGAGGATGATTTTAAGATTTTCTCTTACTTATTTACAAAACAGAAACAGACTCCCAGACATAGACAAGCAACTTATGGTTATCAAAGGGGAAAGGGAGGCGGGAAGATAAGTTAGAAGATAACCAACAGGTTGATTATAGGTAACCAACAAGGACCTACTATATAGCACAGAGAACTATACTCAATATCTTGTAATAACCTATAATAAAAAAGTCTAAAAGACTATATGTGTGTGTGTGTGCATCTGAATCATTTTGCTAATACACCTGAAACTTAACACATTATAAATCAACTATATTTCAATTAAAAAATATTCTTTAAGTATAAAAAAGATTGTTTTCAGTAATTTGACTGTGATGTATCTTAATATGAATTCCTTTTTAATTATCATGCTTGGGGTTTGCTGGCCTCATATGTTTTGGTTTAAAATTTTCATCAAATTTAGGACTTATTTCTTAGAATATATTTCTCTCCCCAGTCCTTATTGAGGCTTTAATTATGTGTATATTGGATTACTTGATATTGTCTCACTCATCACCAAAGCTCTGTTCAATTTTTTTCATCCTTTTTTCTCTCTTTCCTTCAACTTGGTGAGTTTTTATCACTATTAATCAATCTTTTCAGTCATTGACTAATCTGATATTAAGACCCTTTTGTTGAATTTTTAGAATCCCAGATATAATATATTTTTGACTCTAAAAGTTCATTTGGTTCCTTTTTATAGTTTCTATTTCTCTCCTCATTATTTTTATGTTTTCCTTTAATCCTTGAATATGTTCATAATATCTTTTTTATGACTTCTGCTAGATCCATTTTCTTGTTATTCCTGGGTCTGTTTCTGTTGATGAAATTTTCTTCTGTTTTTGATCACACGTTTTTCTTCTTTGCAAGTCTAGTACATTTTTGAGGATGCAGGATGTTCTGAAGATTCTGTTCTGTTGAAGGTCGGAATTTTATTTTCTCTTTGTAGAGTCAGTTAAGTTGATTGTGGAGCAGCTTGATTCTTTCAAGGATTGTTTTTCTTTTAGAGCTCTGTTGGGGCATATCTAGAGTATCCTTTACTTCAGTGCTAGTTGAGTCCTACTACTAAGATCTTACGTTTTGGGATTTTCATTGAATGCCTCCATTATTTAATGATCTTTGAATTATGCCTAGATGGAACTAGAACATCTTCCAGCATGACATTCTTTGCCCAGCCTCATGGAGTCACTCTTTGGAATCACAGCTTAATGCTCAGGCAAGGATTCAAGTCAGGAGGGGGGTACCCGATACAAATTTCTGAATCTCTGCTTATGTATCGCTCTGTCCTCTTGGATATTCTGTCCTACAAATTCCCTCCACCTCAGCCTCCCCTTATTCTGTCTCTACCTCCTCAATTCAACAAGTCACCCATGTTCTGCTTAAAGCAATATTAAGGCTCACTGCACTTTTCTCCCTTCTAGAAATTACAGTCCTGCTCTGTCTGTTGTCCAATAGCTGAATGCAGTGGTTTCATATATTTAGTCCAGTTGTTCATAGTGGGGGATCAAATCTGGTACCTATGTTCAATCATCCTTAGAAGTAGAAACAGTCTAATGCCCTCCGAAGATTAATAATTGTTTAGAAATTCACTTAGACATCATCCCACTGTGCTTATTAAGCACCTGCAATGTGCTCAGTGCCATGCCGAGATCTGAGAATGCAAGGAGATATTAGAGAAGACAAGCACATCTTATAAATAATCAGGAAGATATATGGGAGCCCAAAAGAGGACATAAGTATGGTAGGGGTAGAAGTATTGATGAAGAAATCTAGTTTTATAGGTGTTCCTGTTGAGGGTAGAAGAAAGGGCATTCCAAACAGCACAAAAGATGAAAAGAAACAGAGATATGAAATAGCACAATGTGCTTATAAAGCTTGTTTTATTAACTCATCATTCATTTAGTAAATGTACCTCTGGTTTAGTAAATGTATATCTAGTGTCTAGTAGATGCTATAAAGTGTGCTAAGGGTTGGGCATCCAAAGGGTGAGTAAGATGTTTGTGTTTCTTACCATCATAGAACTTCCAGTCTAGCACTTCAGTGTGAATAGAGAATAGTGTGCCCAGATCAGGGTAGTATTTGCAAAATGCAGGCTAATGGAAGATTGTGACATACTTAATTGCTGATCTAAGGGATTAGTCATTGTTCTAAATGGCACTGTCCACCAAACATTTTTTGTTGTACCTGTAAATGTTTTGCATATATATACCCCCAATATTCATATTTTCACTTATTAATAAACTCTATACGTGCACTACTATTGCTATTTTTGCTAAGTCACTTCAGTAGTGTCTGACTCTGTGCGACCCCATAGATGGCAGCCCTCCAGGCTCCCCCGTCCCTGGGATTCTCCAGGCAAGAACACTGGAGTGGGTTGCCATCTCCTTCTCCAATGCATGAAAGTGAAAAGTGAAAGTGAAGTCACTCAGTCATGTCCAACCCTCAGCAACCCCATGGACTGTAGCCTTCCAGGCTCCTCCGTCCATGGGATTTTCCAGGCAAGAGTACTGGAGTGGGCTGCCATTGCCTTCTCCGATGCACTACTATAATGACATATTGCATAGACTATAAAAATATGCAAAAAAGAAATGTAATGGGATAATGTAAATCATACATACATATTCTAGTGTTCTCTTCCTGCATTCCATGCTTCATCTTGTACATCCCAGGCTTGCATCCCTCACTTTGTCGATAGTAGGGGCTTCTCTGATGACTCAAGAGGTAAAGAATCTGCCTGCAACGTAGGAGCCACAGGAGATGCATTTTCAATCCCTAGGTCAGGAAGATCCCCTGGAGGAGGGCATGGCAACCCACTCCAGTATTCTTGCCTGGAGAATCCCATGGACAGAGCAGCCTGGCCGGCTACAATCTATGGGGTCGCAGAGTTGGACATGGCTGAAGCAACTTAGCACAGGCAATGGGAAGTTTTCAAGATTCTCATTCAGGAAACGAAACTGATCAGAATTCTGTTTGATAAAGATTCCTAACATGACTTTTACTCTAGTCATCCTAGAGAAGCAGAGGAGAAGCTGAACTAATATGATTTCTTCCAACGCCAGGATTATGTAGCTGGGGTTTCTTCTTAGACGAGGTTAAAAGTCTAGGTTCAGTTCACTTCAGTTCAGTCACTCAGTTGTGTCCGACTCTTTGTGACCCCATGAATCGCAGCACGCCAGGCCTCCCTGTCCATCTCCAACTCCCGGAGTTCGCTTAAACTCATGTTCATCGAGTTGGTTTTGCCATCCAGCCATCTCATTCTCTGTTGTCCCCTTTTCCTCCTGCCCCCAATCCCTCCCAGCATCAGTCTTTTCCAGTGAGTCAACTCTTCGCATCAGGTGGCCAAAGTACTGGAGTTTCAGCTTTAGCATCATTCCTTCCAGAGAACACCCAGGACTGATCTCCTTTAGAATGGACTGGTTGGATGTCCTTGCAGTCCAAGGGACTCTCAAGAGTCTTCTCCCCACAGTTCAAAAGCATCAATTCTTTGGCACTCAGCTTTCTTCACAGTCCAACTCTCACATCCATACATGACCACTGGAAAAACCATAGCCTTGACTAGATGGACCTTTGTTGGCAAAGTAATGTCTCTGCTTTTCAATATGCTATCTAGGTTGGTCATAACTTTTCTTCCAAGGAGTAAGCGTCTTTTAATTTCACGGCTGCAGTCACCATCTGCAGTAATTTCAGAGCCCAAAAAGATAAAGTCTGATGCTGTTTCCATGGTTTCCCCATCTATTTCCCATGAAGTGATGGGACCAAATGCCATTATCTTTGTTTTCTGAATGTTGAGCTTTAAGCCAACTTTTTCACTCTCCTCTTTCACTTTCATCAAGAAACTTTTTAGTTCCTCTTCCCTTTCTGCCATAAGGGTGATGTCATCTGCATATCTGAGGTTATTGATATTTCTCCCGGCAATCTTGATTCCAGCTTGTGCTTCTTCCAGCCCAGCTTTTCTGATTATTTGTGGCATTATTCAGATACAATACAGTAGACTGGCCAAGTGCCTTAAAATAGTAGAATACCCAGTGTGGAGCTGGCATCCCCTCAGTGGAACTGACTTTGTCACATGAAAGCCATCACTTTACACTTTGGCAAATTAGTTTTGGCTGAACCTGTATTATGTTCAAAAGTGGAAAAATAAAAGCTCGGCATCCCAGATAAGAAGTTGGACCTTGGAAACAAAACTGAGTAGTATTGGAGATCCCAGATATAGCAGTACAGGCTAGCAGTAAAGCCAGTCAGAGCACCTGAAAACAGCAGACAGAATGAGAAGCCAGGTGGTTGAGAGGATAGTAACCAGAAGTTATCAGAATTACCAGAAGACAGAGTTACTATCTGCCATTAGTACTGACTATATCCGTCTACATACACTTTGCTCTTAAACTACAGAGGAAGTATACATAGATGGATATAGTCAACTCTGGAAGACAGAGTTACCAGAATTAGGACCTGGTGCCTCCAAACCAGAAAATTAGAATTACCAGATTTAGGACCCATGAGGTCTGTAAGAGCTTGGAGGGTGGATGTGAACAACCAGCCCCCAAGAAGAAGCTGAGTGCCTGAAGAGGTGGCCTTCACTGCACAGAATCTCTGTGCAGCCACTGAGGCAGGCTGCCTAGGTGGAACCAAAAACCTGGCTCTAGTGAGACACAAAAGGCTGAAAGAAACGTGGCTTGGAAGTAGTCAGTGTGCCCCACGTTTATCCTCTGGTCAGAACATTTCTATTCTCTCCTTTCAAGCTCTCAACAGTTCTATTTGTGGTTTTAAAAAGCATTATATCATAGAATGAAAGAAGTTCTTCTTAAATTATATGAGAATGTATTGACTATATCCATCTACGTATACCTTCTCCGTAGTTTAAGAGCAAAGTGTACATAGACGGATATAGTCAATACTAATGGCAGGTAGGAGTGAGTTCAGTTGCCCTTTCCAACTTTTCCCCAGCATTGATTTTGTGTCCCGCCTAAATATTGTTGAGGCCAACATGCCTACCTCTTGCTCCATCTTACCTAACCTATTTCAAACAGCTGAGGCATATTACATCTCTCTGTTAATAGAAACAGAAGCCAAGGACATTCTCTATTACAAGTTCACCTGGCAACAGAGTAGTACTACAAGTTGACAGGTGATTTTGGCAGGTAAGAGGGAAAAATTCAAATTACCAAACTATGTGAAATAGTGCAGCTGAAGCTGGCCTAAGGTTAGTGGGTGTTCTCTAAAACCAAAATGGGCTGTGGCCAGGGGAACCTGTAGGAGAGTTAATGGCAGTCATTTAGCTGTCATTCATTTTTCACTTCAGATTATTTTTAAAATACTTTTTTAGTTCAGAATGTGTTTGCTTAAGTCATTTCAATAGTAATACTTTTCTCCAGGAGGCAATTAGATATTCTTCATTTTGCAGCCCTTGCATAATAGCTGAGAAAACTGAAGTTGTACAAGCAAAGTGCAGATAAACACCAGATTATCATATTAAAGTCCTTATTAGTCTGTCAGGAGAATTTTTTTTTTTTCACTGAATGCTTTTTTGGTTTTCTTATTATCCATTTTTTTTTTAAAATTAGGATTTTTCTCAATGTTCCTTTAGTTTTAAAGAAATCATCCGGGTCTCCATTTTCATTAGGAAGCTAATCTCTTCTCTGCCTCCTTCACACATATTAACTTTGGCCTAAAATATCAAATTTCCCTTTTAAATTTTTAAAATATATATATAAGATATAATTCTATCCATTGGCCTCTTTACTGTAAGATGTTTCAGCCAGGGTAGATCTCTTCCTCCATCATCAGATTTGACTGCAGTGTTAAGATGCCTGTTAGCAGTCCTAAGCCCAGGATGACAGGGGTTAATTTAAAATAGTCTAAGTCTACCACTTATTTACAGAGCATCTTTTGTTTTGGGAAGGCTTAGAGTGTTCTTCGGAGAAGGCAATGGCATGCCACTCCAGTACTCTTTTTTTTTTTTTCAGATTTTATTTTATTTTATTTTATTTTTACTTTACAATATTGTATTGGTTTTGCTGTACATCAACGTGAATCTGCCACGGGTGTACACGTGTTCCCAATCCTGAACCCCCCCTCCCGCCTCCCTCCCCAAACCATCTCTCTGGGTCATCCCAGTGCTCCAGCCCCAAGCATCCTGTATCCTGCATTGAACCTAGACTGGTGATTCATTTCTTACATGATATTATACATGTTTCAATGCCATTCTCCCAAATCATCCCACCCTCTCCCTCTCCCTCAGAGTCCAAAAGACTGTTCTATACATCTGTGTCTCTTTTGCTATCTCACATACAGAATTTCTAAATTCCATATATATGCATTAGTATACTGTATTGGTGTTTTTCTTTCTGGCTTACTTCACTCTGTATAATCAGCTCCAGTTTCATCCACCTCATTAGAACTGATTCAAATGTATTATTTTTAATGACTGAGTAATACTCCATTGTGTATATGTACCACAGCTTTCTTATCCATTCATCTGCTGATGGACATCTAGGTTGCTTCCATGTCCTGGCTGTTATAAACAGTGCTGTGATGAACATTGGGATACACGTGTCTCTTTCAATTCTGGTTTCCTCGGTGTGTATGCCCAGCAGTGGGATTGCTGGGTCATAAGGCAGTTCTATTTCCAGTTTTTTAAGGAATCTCCACACTGTTCTCCATAGTGGCTGTACTAGTTTGCATTCCCACCAACAGTGTAAGAGGGTTCCCTTTTCTCCACATCCTCTCCAGCATTTATTTCTTGTAGACTTTTGGATTGCAGCTATTCTGACTGGCGTGAAATGGTACCTCATTGTGGTTTTGCATTTCTCTGATAATGAGTGATGTTGAGCATCTTTTCATGTGTTTGTTAGCCATCTGTATGTCTTCTTTGGATAAATGTCTGTTTAGTTCTTTGGCCCATTTTTTGATTGGGTCGTTTATTTTTCTGGAATTGAGCTGCAGGAGTTGCTTGTGTATTTTCGAGATTAGTTGTTTGTCAGTTGCTTCATTTGCTATTGCTCTTGCCTGGAAAATCCCATGGATGGAGGAGCCTGGTAGGCTTCAGTCCATGGGGTCACTAAGAGTCGGACACGACTGAGAGCGACTTCACTTTCACTTTTCACTTTCATGCACTAGAGAAGGAAATGGCAGCCCACTCCAGTGTTCTTGCCTGGAGAATCCCAGGGAGGGGGGAGCCTGGTAGGCTGTGTCTGTGGGGTCGCACAGAGTCAGACACGACTGAAGTGCCTTAGCAGCAGCAGCAACAGAGTGTTCTTAAACTCATATACGAATATATGTGTTTATATGTGAAACTATCAACTTTCACATGAAACTACTTTCACATAAAACTATGGTTTCATCTCCTGGAAAGAAGAAGCCATGTTTTTGGATGAATATTTCTCTTCTGCTCCTTTCAAGATTCAGGGCAGTGTTAGAAAAGTTGGGCTATCAATCAACATTATTCAATTTCTATTTGAAAGAAGGTATTTTGTCCCAAGATTTGCAGGGAATCCACCAGACTCCCCCATGAAATCTAAAAGACATCTATTGCTGTCATTTTTCCAGGTTAAAAACAAAAGGAAAGAACCTAAAGTTACTTCAGTGTGTCATGAGAAGCCAAAAATTCTGCCGTCTGCTTCATATGAAATCTTTCCTAATGAGACTATATGGCAAAACCCTGTGACTTTCTTCTAGTTCTTCATAGATAGACCTTCTGTTATCTTTCAAATGGAACCAAGGCCTCTTAAGGGAAAGAAAATTCTCCTCTAAAATAAAATTGTAAGGTGCAATATAATTTGTGATTTTTTTCCCTCTTATTAAAAAATTGCACAGGATCTTAGACAGTTTGATTGCCTGTTTGTCAGCTGTGTAGGTCTTCCCAGGAGAAATGTATTTTGGTCTACCAGGAAAGTAGGCAAGTAGGAGACATCTTCTCAATATCGTGTGATTAACTGCCTGTGCCATTCCATGACCTTTGCCCACTCCAGCACACATGGTCACTAGCAGAAGCCTAGGACAGCCAGTTTTGCTTTCTTAGCTGGCAGAGGGGTAGAAAGAACACACTTGTAGTCACTGGTAAGACCAAGGCTCCACGTAGTGGAGATTTTGGTTGTCTGAACTGCCAAATTAGCTCCCTAAATGGTTTGTTCCATGACAAATTTGATCTTTTTATTATATCTGAATCACATTTTGTTATTTCCTTTGGGTTTTTGACATGGAGGCAGAAAGACACAAGAAAACCAACCAAGACTAATCCTTTGATATTCAAGAAATATTCCAGTCAAGACTAAATAGACTGGGTAATATTCCCAAAACCAACTTGGAATATTAAAGCTAATTCAGGTTGGGCTATCTGACTGAAATAAGTAGTTGGTGGGGGAATTTATTAGTTTATTGTGTTCATCTGGGCTGCCAGTGTGTTTTCATTAAGATAGTGGATAGATTATGGCTTGCCTATTGCACAAACAGCAGTGTCGTCTTTCAGATTTCCCAAGGGTTTTTATTCAGTTCTTATGGACACTTTAGCATAGTGGGTAAGAGCACAGATGCTGGTGCTAACCTGCATGGCTTTAAATTGCACCTCTGCCATTTTCTAGCTGGGTATGCTTGGACAAATTGCTTAATCTCTGTGCTTCAGTTTCACCATCCATAAAATGGGAATAATAATGGTACTTCATAAGATTGTGTGTGTGTGTGCGTGCACGTGCTCGGCCACTCAACTGTGTCTGACTCTTTGAGACCCCATGGACTGTAGCCCAATTGTAGTGGGTGATAATAAATCACTTGATAAATGTAAAAGCACCTAGAATAGTGCCTGGTACATAGAAAGCACTACACAAGTGTAATGGTAGCAGTGGTGTGGTTTATGTATGACACACATCATTAGGGTAACTTTCAACACCAGCTCATTTATTGTGGTTTTGAATATTTGGATGCTAATGATAGGCTCAAGTCTGCTATTCAACTCTACCCTGTTGATTACTCCTATTGGGGAAGGCAGATCACCCAAATATAAGTTTAGTTTTTCCATCTGTAGTCAATCAACCCTCAGTAATCCAAATGGAGATGACTCACGTTGAGGACTATACATGGAAATATTTCAGTTTGCTGCTACTCCTGCTAAGTCACTTCAGTCGTGTACGACTCTGTGCGACCCCAGAGACAGCAGCCCACCAGGCTCCACCATCCCTGGGATTCTCCAGGCAAGAACACTGGAGTGGGTTGCCATTTCCCTCTCGAATGCATGAAAGTGAAAAGTGAAAGTGAAGTCACTGAGTCGTGTCCAACTCTCAGCGACCCCATGGACTGCAGCACACCGGGCTCCTCCATCCATGGGACTTTCCAGGCAAGAGTACTGGAGTGGGGTGCCATTGCCTTGGGGCTATTTTATTCTCATCAAGCTTGTTTCTAAGGGGACCTTACTTAATAGAAGTTGATTAGATGCTCTAGGGATAAAAGTTAAGTTTATGAATTATCTAAGGATGCCAGGGTAACATAAAGACTTATAATATATTTGCAAACATTTAAAATTGAGTCATGTTTTGGATTGTCTGAACAGTCTGTGTAACTTGGTTGACCCAGAGTTTGGACGTGATTTTATTGCAGTCTTGACTTTTCACTCTGGGAGAAGTGGCAACCAAGTACCCGTGAGCATCCACTTCTCTCCTGTTAAAAAACTGAGCTTTCCTTGTGGAACACATATCCCTTCACTTAATACCTGGGTTTTTGAATATTCACGTTAAGCAACAGATAATTCAAAGTCATTTTACTATTGATGTGTCATCAAACAGACAATATGACTACACAACTATCAATAATATGACTTTTGGTGAAATGGAATAGAAACAGTACTTTAAATAGAACCATCATAACTGAGATGATCAGTGGTTCTTAATATTTTTAATGCATTTTTAAGGTAACAACGTGATACAAAGAAATATCTTCTATGATTCCATTCCTATTGGATGTAAAATTCTGCTTTGAAAGATACTGTTTTGAATATCTGAGACCTTGAACTCCTCTGTATGTTTAGCCTCCAGGTGCAGAACATAAGCCCATCTTCACATCCTGGCTTTGCCATTTACTATCTCAACGACTTGTGCCAATTACCTAACTCCTGTAGAACTGTTTCCTCATGCATAAAGTGAAGAGACCATCCTCGTGGAAGTGTTGTGAGAATTAAATAATGTAATAATCTAAAGCACACAATACATGGCCTTCATCTCAGTAAAAGTTAGTTGCTGCTGCTGCTGTTACCACTAATAGTGCTTTCACTGAACTCAGGTTTTTGACCCTAATAGAATCACCAAGAGGTACTGTGTGGAAGGCATAGTTCACTCCTATGATAATAATATTGAAAAGATTACAGATGTTCCCAGTCTTCCTTTAATATCCCAGTGTTAATCTGTCAGCCACACACTTCCCCCAAACTTCTGAACATGCCCAGTTCACTCCCCTTACAGAATAATTAGGTGCAAGCCTGTTCTGTGTGGTATAAACCTGGCCTGGAATGACCACTTATTCTAGCTTCATCCAGCAATGCCTCCTTCCTTTTTTTCACAAGATGGTACACGCATCACTTTTGGTCTTGAAACACTCCAAGAGTGATTTTTGTGAATCTCAACTGTCTGCCTCTATCTCACATGTTATTTTCTAAACCTGATGAATCTTCCAAGTAGTGATATGAGAATATAAAGATCTTTTTAAATGTCAGCTTTCCCTCAGTAAGATCACATTCAAGAGTAAAGAAGTAGTTATTTCTCTATCATCATTTTAGTTTTTTCAGATTCCAGCATAGGTAATTCATGCTTACCTACATTCTTTTCTAATGTTCTCCTTTTAAGTTCCTTTCAAAGAATTACTTAATAGGAGAATGTGGTCTTATGAGTCCATTCAGTCTGGCCTCTTACTTGGGCAAACATGACTTTCCATGTAATGGGGGAACAATTTTCACAGCTGAGATGATAGCATAGCCCTATTCTTACAAAAACAACCTACCCCAAACTAGCAGATTCAAGCACATACATCTGACCATCATTTATTGATCCTGTCACAGGGTCAAGTTCTGTTTTTCTGAATTTTTGTAATGTTGTATTTTTGTCTGATTCCAGACATGAACCAGAGTTTTAGAAGTGAAATACCATCATTGTATCAATATTAAGTATAACCTTCTGGCACCTACTGAGCGCTTCTTATCTATCTTGCCAGCTGGCACACCTGAATTTGGGTGAAAGACTTTTCTGGCCTGCTCTTAAAAGCTTGTGTTGTTTCCAGACCTCTTTAATAGTTTGTGTTTTATCATAAAGATATAGCATATTGGTAATGATACACTAGCTTGTCTTTTTTTCTGCTTCCCGTACGGAATTATTAATGGAAGATATTTATAAGGGGAGATATTTTATACTTTTTTTGGCGAAAAACCATCTTGAGTGCCAATCTGAATAATGCACAGGTGGTATAGGCAGGCCTTGGGAATAGATGAGAAGAAACCTAAAGAGCTTAAGCAAAGAATGGGCAGAGAGAAAATAAGAGTGTGGAGGAAACAGAGGCTCATCTGGTGGAAAGGAATAAAGGGCCCTTTGAATTATCTCAAGTGCTTGCTAGTGGCACTGGTGGCATAAGGCAGCTGTGTTGAGTCTAAGCGGCCAAAAAGGGTACAGATCTTTCATCCACATTTATTATAATTTAAGGAACGAGTGTGATCTGGGTATTTGAAAAGAAGACTGGTCGTCAGGAAACGTTCCTTCTGCTTCCCCGCATTGTATGTCTGTGATAACGTGTGTGACTGTGTGAGAAGTCTCTGACCTTCTCTTTACACAGATTCTCTTGTTTGTGAAATAAGGCATGTTCTGATCAGGGTGTTGGCAAGCATGATGAATGTGTCTGAACCACTCTGGAGAAGTGCAAGGGGTGGGGGTGGGGTGCCCTTAGGTCCAGTCTTCCCAGAGCACAAAAGGAAGTGACACGTGGGGACCCAGCTGCACTGAGGCTTAGGCAAGGTTTGGTAAAGGATTTCATCCAGTGCATGAAACAGTTAATGCTTCTTTGAATAAACAGAATGTACAGTTACCCACAGATGACGCTCATGCACGTGAGCGAAAGGCTCATGTTAGGTGTCTGCTGTGTTCATGGCATGGCTGTGCGCTTAATGTGTCATAAGAACAGAACACCTAATCCCTGCTCTGAAAGGACGGACAGTAACATGGGCTGGAGACACAGAAAGGCAGGAAACACAAACAGAGAACATTCTGGATGTACAGAACTGTTCATGGGTTAGTCACTGGGCTTCCCAGGTGTCTCAGTGGTAAAGAATCCGCCTGCCAAATCAGGAGTCCCAGGAGACACAGGTTCGATCCCGTGAGTTGGGAAGATGCCCTGAGTTGGGAAGATCCCCTGAAGAAGGGAATGGCAACCCACTCTAGTATTCTTGCTTGGAAATATCCCATGAACAGAGGAGCCTGGCTGGCTGCAGTCCATGGGGTCTCCGAGTCTGACATGACTAATCATGTGTGCCCCCACACAAACACATGTACACACACACAAACACAGATCAGTCAACAAATGTCATACTACCCTATGTTTCTTTAGCATCCGCCATAGTTTTCAAAGAACTTCCCATTAAAGTATGTCCCACGAGTATATTGAAGGTGCTCTTCCATTTAATTTGCAAAATTTAGGCTACTGAATATTTCTTAGAAAACACTAGTGAAAATAAGATATTTCAACCTGTTAGATAGATTTGGGGGCATAATGTAGGGTGTGGTGAGGGTAAAAAATGAGAGTTCAAATTTTTCAATTTACTAGAAAGTCAAAGTAATACAAGAGTAGATATATAATTATATACTAATATATAGGATGGATTATATTGGAGTTATTTAAAAGAGAGGAATATTGTTATGGGCTAGAGAAGTGAGGGAGGGCAAAATGGAGGAAAATGAGCTTAAACCAGTTCTTAAAAGATGCGTAGGAGTTGGATGAGCAAAGATGAGCTGAGAAAGCTTTCAAGCTAAAGGAAATAATATCTAACTTGTAAAACTGTCCTCAGTCCAGTTCAGTTCAGTCGCTCAGTCGTGTCTGACTCTTTGTGACCCCATGAATCGCACGCCAGGCCTCCCTGTCCATCACCAACTCCCGGAGTTTACTCAGACTCATGTCCATCTAGTCGGTGATGCCATCCAGCCATTTCACCCTCTGTCATCCCCTTCCCCTCCTACCCTCAATACCTCGCAGCATCAGGGTCTTTTCCAATGAGTCAACTCTTTGCATGAGGTGGCCACAAGTATTGGAGTTTCAGCTTTAGCATCGGTCCTTCCAATGAACACCCAGGACTGATCTCCTTTAGAATGGACTGGTTGGATCTCCATGCAGTCCAAGGGACTCTCAAGAGTCTTCTCCAACACCACAGTTCAAAAGCATCAATAGAAATAGCAAGAGAGTTCCAGAAAAACATCTATTTCTGCTTTATTGACTATGCCAAAGCCTTTGACTGTGTGGATCACAATAAACTGTGGAAAATTCTGAAAGAGATGAGAATACCAGACCACCTGACCTGCCTCTTGAGAAATCTGTATGCAGGTCAGGAAGCAACAGTAGAACTGGACATGAAACAACAGACTGGTTCCAAATAGGAAAAGGAGTACGTCAAGGCTGTATATTGTCACCCTGCTTATTTAACTTCTATGCAGAGTACATCATGGGAAACGCTGGACTGGAAGAAGCACAAGCTGGAATCAAGCTTGCCTGGAGAAATATCAGTAACCTCAGATATGCAGATGACACCCCCCTTATGGCAGAAAGTGAAGAGGAACTAAAAAGCCTCTTGATGAAAGTGAAAGAGGAGAGTGAAAAAGTTGGTTTAAAGCTCAACATTCAGAAAACTGTCCTAGAAACATTTAAAAAGCCAAACTTTTAAAATACTCATTCTTATTTATTACTTGGTAGGAAGGAGCAAAATATTTCTAAAGGAATTTGGGAATTTTAAAAATTGTAGAGATTTTCTGTATTTTTCTCAAGAAAAAAGTAAATATCCTTCTATTTGAAAGTAACCTGAAACCCTTTTGGTATGATTCAGAAATGTTTCTGTATTTGAATGTCACTGTGACTCAGCAGTTACACCTTTTCCCATGAACCTGAAAAGATCTTAGTATTTTAACTCTTCAATATTATGTGGCTATGATGGTTATGCTGGGCTTCCCCAGTGGCTCAGCAGTAAAGAATCCACCTGGAATGCGGGAGCTGCAGGAGATGTAGGTTTGATTCCTGGGTCGAGACGATCCCTTGGAGAAGGATGGCACCCCACTCTCATATTCTTGCCTGGGAAATCCCATGGACAGACGAGCCTGGCGGGCTGCAGTCCATGGGGTTGCAAAGAGTCAGACATGACTGAAGCAAGATAGCCCACACGAACACATGATGGGTATGAATACAGTATGATAAAGTGGACTACCTAGAGATAATGACCCAGTGTTGAGATTGTGATACTGATGAAGCATTGTCTCTGCCCATCGCAGGCTAGTTGCAGCAATTCTTCCATAGTGATCACTTCTTGTGACAAAAGACAGTGTCTTCTTATTTCTTCACTTTAAGTCAAAGCATAAAAGTAGGCAGAGATGTTTTTAACTAACATGACTATGATCGTCTATGTGCCATTATTTAATTGTTCATAGAGATCAGATTGTACTGGTGCAGAGGAATTTGAATCCAATTTCGAGCTGTCAGTGGAGAATGTCAGTCATTTCAGTAAATCGCCCCCTTAGTGTCATCATGTATAATTCTTTAATTTTAGGCCTGAAAAATTCTGAAAGAAATACTGTGTAAAATGCACCAAAAAGAACTGTCCTGTGTAAGACACTTTATGTGGTGTTTGGAAATAAAAATGGACCCTATGACACTGAAGTCTGTAGGTCGATGTTATCAAGGTTCTCAGAGTGGTAACCATTAACTAGGCTTGTGTATTCTTTAAAAAATCATCACATGGTTTTGAATTATGCATTTAATTTAACCTATCTTAACACATGGAAGTTTTGATGTAGTTTCCTTTCTCAGTCAGTTCCAAAGAGTCAAAGTGATTGTCAAGGCTGAAAAGGCTTTTGTATTGTCTTCAAATGTTAAAGCCACGTATGTGAACAACAAGGCTGATGAATTTGCTGTTTTATTTAGTTGACATTTTAATTCAAAATGGAAACTGAAGTTTCTTTTCATTTCTTTGCACTATTAATATTATTCTGTTTTTGGTTAGCTTGAGTAAAGCTGTTCACTGGTGTCATTTTGATAATTAGCCTTTTATATCTTGGGGTTTGGGGTAAGCAAATAAATATTTTAAATGTAATTGGTGCAATTACTGTATGTGCATTGAACAACTTTATATTGAGCTTCATGTCATGTCACATTTTTATGCTAGTAGGGTTTTTTTATGATTTTTTTAATTGTATGTGGTGTTCTTCTGAAATGTATAATTACCAGCTCAGCCCTGAGTTGGAGAAGGAAGAGTTCTGTCGTTTTCTCAGACAGACTTGTATTAAAAGATATAGGAAAGCTTGCTTTCTTCTCACATTCTCTCCCCATCCGTAAGAGTCATTCATGTCTGAATGTTAATGTTATTTTTACATCTTATGCAGTCCCAGCATCACCTTGTTCTTGTAGGAGTATGAGTAAACAGCTCAAACTTAGTCCAGATTTGATTTGATAGAAACTAGAAGGTGGTGGCTCAGTGGTAAAACAATCTCCCTGCCAATGCAGGAGACACAAGAGACTTGGGTTCGATCCCTGGGTCAGGAAGATCCCCTGGAGTAGGAAACGACAACCCACTCCAGTATTATTGCCTGAAGAATTCCATGTACAGAGAAGCCAGGCAGGCTACAGTCCATAGGGTCGCAAAGAGTCATACACGATTGAGCATACTTGCTCCCATGAGAGGGTTGGGGCAGGAGTGGAGGCTGGTGGTCATTAGGAGGCCAGGGGTAAAAACCGAAGGAAAGGAGAACAGTGTAGTCATTAGCTAAACATGAACTTTTACCCTTGGTCTTGTCTCCATGGAATCATACAGCATGAGAAGCTTTAAGATAGTAGATCTGCCCAAAATGCTACTTGGCGGCATATTCAGGCCACGTATGAATCACAGCAGAAACGCATAGGACAAGGGTCAGTGTAAAGGTAAGCACAAGGATCAGATCCCTTGCTGCAGGGGGACGTAATTGACTGTTGACTCCCTGCTGGGCCCTTGTGGATTCACCCCAACAGTGGCACCTTAGCCATGCTTCTCTTGAGACCCCAGTCAGTCATTACAGTAGGGGGATACTAAGGCAGGTTCATGCCTGCAAGATTTAGGACCCCTTTAATAAGTGACTTTTGGGGGAATTCTTGCACAGTCCAGTGGTTAGGACTCCATGCTTCCATTGCAGGGGTCATGGGTTTGATCCCCGGTCTGGAATCTAAAATCCCACACGCTGTTCAGTATGCCAAAAAATAAAATTAAATTAAAAAAAAGAAAAATAAATCACCCAGGAAAGCAGATCAGATAGATCTGAAATTAAAATGGTATTTTTAAGTGACTTTTTCTTTCAGCTTTATTGAGGAATATATATGTGTGTGTGCATGCACTCCATCGTGTTCGACTCTTTGTGACCGCATGGACTGTGGCCCACCAGGCCCTTCTATCTGTGAAATTTTACAGGTAAGAATACTGGAGTGGTTGCCAAATAAAGTTATTATATATTTCAAATGTGGGCGGAAAAAAGTGTGCACAAGAAGGGAGAAAGTAGCATAGTTCTGGACTCTAGGATGTTTACAAGAGGTTTTAGAATTGCTTGACTGAAAGAAGGCTTAAACAAAACCAAGAATGAGTGAGAAAAGGCCCTTATTCACAAAATCCACTGGAGTGGGTTGCTATTTCCTACCCCAGGGGATCTTCCTGACCCAGGGATCAAACCAGTGTCTCTGTGTCCCCTGTACTGCAGGTGAGTCCTTTACCACAAGTGCCACCTGGGAAGCCCAGTATACAGCAAAAACAGAATTACTGGGTTGGCCAAAGAGTCCGTTTGGATTGGTCTGTGTTCCCACATAGATTTCTGACCAACCCCATTAAAGTAGTTACTGTGGAAAATGAATAGAAAAGATGGAAAACTTCTGGACTCCTTATTAATCCTCTTTGAAAGGGAGGGGGGAGCATGGTTGTGATAAAGGACAGATTCTTATCCAAGAGCCAGAAAATGAAATTACCTTTGCTCAGTGTCAGACTGCTCTGCTCTATATCATCACAAACACTATAGCAACACCATGACCTTTGTAACCCTACATGTGTTTCCCACCTCATGTTTAAGAATTCTTCTACTTTAAAAAGAGATCCAGAGTCAGACTGAGAGGAAGACTGATTATAGAACAGTTAGAGGGCATCATGCTGGTGAACATCAGCTGTGATATTATACTCTGCTTAAATTATGATGAAATCATTGGAGGTATCAGAGCAAAAAGCAGATTGTGGGGAAGCTATTAACAGTTTAGCCTTTCCAGTTTATGTGCGAATATGGATTCCATCTACCAAAGGGATTAGTTCAGCTCAACTTGGATGTACATGGCAGTTTCATGGATGTTAGCTTTGTTTCCTGTGTGTTTATAACTTTACAAAGTTAGACATTGCTAGGTTTTTTTTTTTCTTAAACAATATCAAATTCTACGATGTTTCAAAAGGTCACCTGAGTTGAATGACTACTTAACAACCTTTTAGAAAAAGGAGGTGCTGAAGGAAAGAGAAACATTAACAAATTTCTTACATCTAGTGATTTGAAAGCTGAATTGATATTTACTGCTGTAAAGCCCAGTAGATAACTTAAAATCTTCACTGCTTACCTGTGTGAAGTCCTGTCAGACTCCTCCCCTCAGACCTGTACATGCTGTGCTGAGATGAATATTTGCCCAGCCAGCTCTTTAAGCTAGCCTAGAACTCCCTCCCATGAGAAATGTACCTTTTCTCCGCCCCTAAAACTCTGGGATTTCAATTACTTAACATTTATTGTCATTTGGAGATACTTTATTCAAATTACTTTAAAGAAAACCAAAACCAAGCACCAGGTTTCCTTAGTGAGGAGCTAAATACTTCAGAAATACTAGGTTGTCAGGGAAGGAATAGTGGGATTTTTTTCAAGAACAGCATATTGTCCCTCATTGGTCAACTCTGTGGGTTGGTTAATGTTTTAGATGGAGCGGTGAGGACCAGTAGGTCTGTGCGATTCTTTGGTTGGACAGTGAGAGTCACCTGAAAAGACTATAAGGGAAAATATCTTTGCTGGTTGCTTTTCTTACAAATGGTATATTTAAAAAATGTTCTTGAGTTCCCTTATAGTACTTGATTGCAATGAAAAGTTCATCTACACATATTGTATTGCCAGTTCGTGCCTCTTACTGTAAAAGTGAATGATATTTGCCATTGGATTTTAGGTCAGGAGGATTATCACAGCTTTTACTCTCTAACAAGACCCTGAGCTTTGTGGTCAGACAGACCTGATGTGAGTCTTAGAGCTGCATTTTACAAGCATATTTGACCTTGAACAACACTTAATCTCTCAGAGCCTTCCAGTCCTCATCTATTCAAAGAAGATAATACTTACTCAAAATATTGTTTAGAGTTTTAAACTAAATGATATATATGTAAATACATTACACAGTGCCTGACTCAAAAGACAGTAATTTTCTTTCTTCCTTTTTGTTCATTCCATGAACATTATTGCACACCTACTCAGTGGTGAACATTGCACCAGGCACAGGAAATGGGAAAGGGCACATAACTCACACCCTCAGTTCAGTTCAGTTCAGTCGCTCAGTCGTGTCCGACTCTTTGCAACCCCATGAGTCGCAGCACACCAGGCCTCCCTGTCCATCACCAACTCCCGGTGTTCACTCAGACTCACGTCCATCGAGTCAGTGATGCCATCCAGCCATCTCATCCTCTGTTGTCCCCTTCTCCTCCTGCCCCGAGTCCCTCCCAGCATCAGAGTCTTTTCCATTGAGTCAACTCTTCGCATGAGGTGGCCATAGTACTGGTGTTTCTAGGAACTCGCGATACAGTGTGAAAAGTGGTGCAGCTGAGCAGCATACAACAGACCAAGTGAACAGAAAAGAGGGTGCAATTTCCTTTGCCTGGGAAAAGTAGGGGAGACTCCTCTGAGATGGTACATAGGCTGGGTTTGTGAGGAGTGGATAGGTAGAAAAGGGAAGAAAGGCTAAGATATGGACTTAGGAAAAGTGAGTTCCGTTGGGGTTAAAGGATATGGTTTGAGCAGAGGAGCAGTGTTTGGACTTTGTATGCCATGGGTGTCCAGTGAAGTGACACAGTCAGACCTACACTTAGAAATCTCCCCTCAGCAGCCATGTGGAGGACAGATGACAAGCAGGGAAGCACATGAGGAGACGCTTGCCCTGTTCCAGAATGGAGGCTGAGACCTGAGCTGAAGCAAAAGTGATGAGAATGAGGAGAGAGTTGACGGGCAGGAGTCTTGAAGTGGGGAGTGGGGCAGTAGAGGAAGAGAAGCAGACTCACATGGTAACACCAAAGATAAGTGGAAAATCAGAATTATTTCAGAAATAAAGGAGGAAGAGAATTTTAGTTTGGAGCATAGTGTGCTGTTGAGTGCTACAAATAAATTAAGGGAAAAAAAGATCAAAATCTGGTCATGGCATTTAGCAGTTGGGAAGTCATTGGTGATCTTAAGGGGCATTTAATGCAGAGGTAAAGAGAGACAGCATTTCTTGAATGAATTATAAACCACAGGCAGCATTAGCTAGGCCTGTATGAGTCGTCTTTTAAAAAATCTTTAAGAAACAATCATCTTTTTAAAAATCTTTAAGAAATCATGGCGCATGTTAGAGGTGCCCCAACACTACGGCAGTCTCAATTTTTGACAGCTACTGCAAGCTTAAACTTCAAGGCTCCTCCCAAGGCCTCAGAAGAGGCTCATGCATATGGAAGGCCATGGAGCTTGAGCTTCCTGCTTCTCATGGTAAATCCATCTCAAGCTGAGAGAAAAGCAAGGACCACCTATATAAGAATGTTCCCTACCCCACTGTTTGTATTAAGAAAAAGTGGAGACAGACAACCCAAATGAAGAAATAGTTAAGAGAAAGCACATTCATACTATGCACCTGTTAACAAGAATGAGGTCCATCTTGTATATATGTATTGACGTGGAAGGGTGTCCATGACATATTATTCAGTGAAAAAAGCTAGTTTTAGAACATTGTAGATGTATAATCCCATGTATGCAAAAAGAAATGTGTATACATACAACTGTACACATATATACATACCCATATACACACAAATATATAATGCATACATGTTTCTATTTCTAGTTAGATTTGATAGGAAAAAAACTCCGGAAAGCCCACTCAATTATCAGCATCTGTTATTCTTGGAGAGTAGAAATAGGAGACTGGAGTTTGGTGATGGGGAAACTTTCATACTGTCTTCTCACATTTCTATACCATTTTAATTTTTGTGAATAAATTCCTGATTCTTTGGTTAATTTTCACAAAAGTACAAAGTTTTAAGATCTCACATGATGAATAAGTTAAGCTATTTAGCTTTTATAAATCCTATCTCAAGGAGAACATAATGGCATCTTTAATATATGAAGGGTAGCCCCTGAAAGAGAGATTGGATTTGTTCTGAAGGATACTTAACTACAGAAATAGGACCAGTCGGTTCAAGAAAGAGATAAAATTTTGAAACTGTAAAAAGTTTAAAATATTTATAAAGACCATTTGCAGCAACATGGATGGACTTGGAGGGCATTATGCTAAGTAAAGTAAGTCAGACAGAGAAAGACAAATATCATATGATATCATTTTTGTGTGGAATCCTAAGAAATACAACAGACTAGTGAATGAAGCAAAAGAGAAGCAGACTCACAGATACAGAGAACAAACTAGTGGTTACCAGTCGGGAGGGTAATATGGGAGTAGGAGAGTGGGAGGTAATAACTATTGGGTTTAAGATAGGCTCAAGGACATGTTGTACAACACAGGGGATGTAGCCAATATTTTGTAATAATTGTAAATGGAAAGTAACCTTTAGAAACTGTGTTAAAAAAAATTTAGCAATATGTACAAAGACCAGACACAGCAAGCCTGGAGTCATTTTAGATGTCACCAGGTTTTAAGAGACGGTTCACAGTTACACTTTGTTTCTGGCCCTGCTTTGGTCATGTTCAGTCCGTTTGTTGAAAGTGGATCTTTCAGTCTCACTTGTGAGAGTTTGAAGTCAGCCTACTTGAGACAGTATTTGTAGGAATTGAAAGCAGGGCTGTGGGTCAGACTACCTGTGTCCACTCCTGCACTTAAAAGCCTGGGTGTTCCTTATCCTTCCTAGGTCTCAGCTTTCATATCTGTGAAAAGAAGTAATCAAATTAAGACTACCTTTGCAAGCAGTGATATCATCAGATGGATTAGAATTGTTTCATATCTTCCCCCTCCACCATTTCCATCAGCTTTCTCCCCTAGACCACCCCCCAAAAATATATAATCTAAGTGAAAAAATGTGGGCCAGCCTGGTGAATACAGCTTTCCAACAAGTACTTTATTCATCCGCTTTTAACCAAATTGCTGCTATATAAACCCTTTCTTTTTAAAAAGTCATCTAGAGCCACCACTGCCTCAGAAGGTTTCAAGGAGATAATTAATGTAAGACTTTTAGCACAATGCCTAGCACAGAGTAAATATTCAATGAAATAAAAATTATATACACACATGTAGCCCACTAAATCAAAATGTTATTATAAGTGAGACAACATTTTAAAGATTCTAGGGTACATCTGTCAGGCTTTTCTTTCAGTACATGGGGGGAAATGGTTTAATGATTAAAAGCCTGGCATACACTTAGTGTTATTTGGTCTCATTTCCTTTCAATTTTCCTGTCCTTGAGTTTCAATGACTTTTCTTATTCCTTTGTTCATTCAATAATCATTTATCGAGCACCTACTGAGTTCCAGGTTCAATCCTACATGCTGATAGTACTAAGATGAAGGGGAAAAAATAGGGGCTCTATGCAACAGGGAGCTCCTGTAGGGTCAGAAGGAGAGAGAAGTTCAAATAAATACAATGTGATGTGATTATGTTAAAATTAAAGGTGTATAAATGATAGTAATGGAGAAAGCAGAAAAGTGTATGGAAATGTATTCCAATATTCCATATTCCATACACTTTTCTGCTTTCTCCATAGGAAACTTCATAAAGGAGGAAACACCTGAACTGGAGCTTGAAAGGCGAGCAGGAATCTCCTTGATAGAAATCCTTGTCAGAGGATGGGTGGAGACACTGCTTGATGTTTGGTGTGAAGTTTTCCACCACTGTTTATAAAACTGAAAAGACACTAACTTTGATTTCTCTTTTCCCTATACTTGGTGGTAATGACAGAAAACCCAATAAATAATCATTTAAATAGGTTAGAGGTGTGTCTAATGACACAGGCTTCATTTGTCTTCCTGCTCCAGTATCCTTATCAATATGGCTTTCATCCTCAGTGTCAAAAGGGCAACTATACCTTCCATCAAGGTCTTCTTGTGAGGCTTTGTAATTCTACCAGGAAGGAAAGTCCTTCTCCTGAATCTTCCATTTATACCTCTTAGACAGAAAGGCCACCACCATGAACTGTGGGGAAAGCTGAAAAATTATTCTGGAGGAAGAAGGTAAGGAAAGAGGAATTGTGGATGGGACTGCCCAATCTACAGTGTCTGCCAGAACAATACAACTTTTAAATTAGCAGTCAACAATTTGGTCTTATGTTTCTTATAGTTGTTGCCACTTGTAATCGTTTCCTGGAGCTCTTTTAACAAGTATCACAATCTGAATTGCTTAAAACAACAGAAATGTATTGCCTCACAGTTCTGGAGGCTAGAGGTCCCAAATCAGGGTATCAGTAGACACCTAAAACCTATGGAAGAGGGACTTCCCTGGTGGTCCAGTGGTTAAGACTTCACCCTCCAATGCAGGGGGTGTGGCCTCGGTCCCTGATGGGGAGCTAAGATCCCACATGCCTCTCGGTCAAAAAACCCCGAAACTTAGAATCAGTATTCTTACAGATTCAATAAGGATGTTAAAAATGGTCCATATTAAAAGAAAAATCTTAAAAACAACCTTTCAGGGAATGCCCTCTTGCCTCTTCCCAGCTCTGCTGATTTGCTAGCAGTTTTTGGTCTCCTTCGTTCTGCTTAGCTGCATAACTCCAATCTCTGCCTTTGTCCTCAAATGCTGTTCTCCTTGTGTCTCTATCTTCACGTGACCAGTCATATCCAGTATGACCTCATATTCACGTAACTAATTACATCTGGAATGACTCTATTCCCAAATGAGCTAGCAAAAGCATTGAGAGTTAGGACTTAAACATATTTGGTTGGTTTTTATTTTTTTGGCCATAGGGGCTATAAATTAATTCATAACACCATTACTTTGCACTTGGTATATAAATAAGAAATACTCTATTTCCACATTATGTTTCTATATACCTAGATTTTGTAGTGAAGTGAAAGTCGCTCAGTCATGTCTGACTCTTTGTGACCCCATGGACTGTACAGCCCATGGAATTCTCTAGGCCAGAATACTGGAGTGGGAAGCCTTTCCCTTCTCTAGGGGATCTTCCCAACCCAGGGATTGAACCCAGGTCTCCCACATTGCAAGCAGGTTCTTTACCACCAGCTGAGCCACCAGGGAAGCCCAAGAATACTGGAGTGGGTAGCCCATCCCTTCTCCAGTAGATCTTCCTGACTCAGGGATCGCACCAGGGTCTCCTGATGGGGCTTTCCTGGTAGCTTAGCTGGTAAAGAATCCTCCTGCAATGGGGGAGACCTGGATTCCATCTCTGGGTTGAGAAGATCCCCCAGATAAGGGAACAGCTACCCACTCCAGTATTCTGGCCTAGAGAACTGCATAAATAATATTCAAATAACTGGTTATGATGGAGAAGGCAATGGCACCCCAGTCCAGTACTCTTGCCTGGAAAATTCTATGGACAGAGGAGGCTGGAAGGCTGCAGTCCATGGGGTCGCTGAGGGTCAGACATGACTGAGCGACTTGACTTTCACTTTTCACTTTCATGCATTGGAGAAGGAAATGGCAACCCACTCCAGTGTTCTTGCCTGGAGAATCTCAGGGACGGGGAGCCTGGTGGGCTGCCATCTTGGGTCACACAGAGTCGGACACGACTGAAGTGACTTAGCAGCAGCAGCAACTGGTTATGAATTTAGCAAAAATAATTTTCAAACTGATACCTAATACAATATGCTAAAAACAATGTATAAATGTCTTAAGTTACATAGAGTGCATAGAACTGCAGAAAAAGAAAGAACCTAGCATTTTGAATATTTGTGGTTATAAGAAATAGTGGAAATTATGAAAGATATGTAAGGTATAAGTATATAAAAAATGTAAAGCTTTTTATGCTAGAAAAGCTCTGTGGGGATATAACAGATTGGAAAATGTTATAAAAAATAATTCAGACAATAAACATAAATTGTATGTTACGTAAAAATTCATATAACTATTAAGGCCCCAGCAGATAGATGGCTAAGGGATGTGACCAGGCAATGTATTAAAACACCATATGTTTGTCAAGCAAACATATAGGAAAATGTTTAGTAATCACCAAAAAGTGTAATTTAAACTGCAGTGTAACTGATAAATTATTACATTGTTATGGTGATATAAACTGATACAGTACCTTTGGAAAACATTTGGTAAATACATTCAGAGTTAGAAAAATGTTTATACAATTAATATTTCTGAAAATTTAGCCTAAGTAAATAATCCTAAAGAAGAAAAAAATGTGCTCATAAAGTGACTAGTAGACTTTATGCAGCTCTTTATTAACTGCAGAATCATTTGTAATAGTGAACACATGGGAGCTGTCTAATTTCCTGAGAGCAGATGAAGGCGTGACTGAATTACGATGCATCCTTTTGTTGGAATAAGCAGTCATTGAGAAGTTTAATAATAACGACCTGTGGCAACATGGAAGAAGTACTTCCATTTTAAAGTTACATGTTTTTTTTTTAAGTGCCATATATGATTACAATATTGTAAAATTGAAAAGCACACACAAGGAAAAAAGTCAGCAACAATGACATAGTAGAATGTGCAGAGGGTATTAGGGAGCATG
Organism: Ovis aries; assembly: GCF_016772045.2. NCBI lineage: Eukaryota > Metazoa > Chordata > Mammalia > Artiodactyla > Bovidae > Ovis > Ovis aries. Next base: position 79,650,954 of record NC_056056.1, on the reverse strand, counting down.
GAGCCATCATCAGTAATACGATTATTCATCATTCTTCTATCATTTCCAAACTTTCTTATTATAATTTAGATGATTTTTAAACATATTTAGTTTACCATTTGGTTTAAAATTCCCCTGTACTTCTTGCATGTTAATGAAACCATCAGGAGGTAAGGAGAATTTAATGAGATTTCTGAGAAAAAAATTTTGCTCACAGAAGTATTGTAAATCACACTAGATGTTTTTCTTTCCTAAATAAGTCTTGTACTAAGTGATAGGATTACTCTGATAGGAAAAAGTGACATTTGAAGAAAGCTTTTTAACGTAGTATATGTGCAATGCATGGTTAGTGGTGGTGTTTTTGACTGATGAAGTAATTATTTTAATCCTGTCTCATCATTCACTTTAGTTTGATTTTGTGGCTTAGATTTAAAAGCCATAAGTTTCAAAGAAAATAACTTCCCTTAGGGGGGAGAAAAATAGTTTTTACTTTCACCATGACAAATGATCTCTTCTGACTTTGTAGTTATGACTTAATAGTGTGGATTTAATGCCAAGTGGTCAATGCAGTTGACACCATTTTAGCAATCTATTTGCGTTCTTATAAAGAAGAGAAATTGTTCCTCCTTTCTCAGAGACTGAGTTTATAAGAGCTGTAAAAACATGATCATTTGTTCGGCTCCTTGTTCCTGGTTAGCTGTATGTACCTAGCCTGTTCCCTGACTTGCTGAGCTGCCTGCTGTCCCCGAGGGAACACAAGCAGCCGACTCTCTTTGGGGGGGTGTGAGAAGTAACCAGGGATGACAACCCCTTTGGGCCGTCTACTGCCCAGGCTTGATTAGATTATGTCTCTATGGTTGACTAGGCTTTGAATTCACTAGTTTGAATTCGCTACCTGAAGATTAAAGTCAGTGGTGGTGCATCTCACCACCTCCTAAAATAATGCACACACACACCTTGCATGCATGCGCACACGTGCACACAGGCTTAGTGCAAAACAGCCAACTTATATCCTTCAGGAGAAAAGGCATCTGGTGGAGTGGGTGTGGGAGTGATGAGGGAAAGAAGTTAATCCCTGTCTCCAAAGTAAAGACTAGACAATGGGGATCCATGCAAAGCAGTGCTGGACAATTGACATCTACTGGCTCCCTAGTGAAACGCAGCCTGCCCTCAGTTATTCAGGGACTGATCATCCGAAGTGTGGATTATCCAGGCCATATGCTTCTCCTCCTCTGCCATCTGGCTGGTTGCCTGCTTCCCTTCTTATTAACAGAGAACATACTCAAAATACCTCAGTCCATTTCTGCCAAACCACTTCTATTACCTGTACTCAACCCTATTTTTAAGCTTATTCAGTGCACATTTGGGTCCAGTTTGGTCACTTGGCATACTATGATGTTTCACAGGATGTATTGGTTAGTCTCTAATGTACAGTCTTTGGCTTCATCCTTGCCTTGTCATAGCCATTTAGTCATCTCTTGGACGTGTTATTTATCACTCTAGTTAGCTAGTGAACTCCTTTAAATTAAGGAATATCTCCTCTGCCTTTCACATCCTTTTCAGCTGGCCCAGAGAGCTCCTCTTCACAGGGTGGGTGTGATACAAGTGCTGTTGGCTGACTCAGTGCTATTTATTGCCATTTCAGTCAGGAAAGTTGTAAGAAAGTCACAGCAGTAAGGAGCAGTAAGCAGAACTGCCATTCGCTATAAAAATCAATTAAAAGAGAATATCCAGGCTTTTGGAACTGGAAGGAGCATTAGAGATAATTTTATCTTGTTAATGGGAAACTTTGACTTAGAGGAGTAAAGGAACTTGTCAGACCATTTGTAGCAGAGTCTGGATTAGAATTCAGCTCTTTAGAGTCTGTTCCTGTTATACTCCAATTTTGAAGTCTTATATAAGTGTGGAGTCATGCAGAAGGTATGCAGAAAAAGAGTGGCTTGAATTACAATGCTTAGAGGAAAAGAATGTATTAGTAACAAATTATGAAGATTGAAGAAAATTTTATTCTTTTTTGTATACATTGATCTATTGGAATTATAGCTATTATAGAAAAATAGCAATTATTTAGAGTTATTTTTATTTGTTTTAAAGACTGGTCTAAAACAAAAATTGAAAAGATCTCATCCAAGTGCCTAGAACAAACCTGACCCAGTAGGAGTCAATCACAATTTGTTGAGTGAAAGAATGAGACAACAGCCCATTTTTAAAGGACGATGGGTGCTCTTTGGTTATAGCGTTACCAAACCCATTTATGAAAAATAGTAGAGTCTGTCTTTGAACCAAAAGTTTCTTGGTTTTGCCACATATTTTAATTGACTCTGGACAAACAAGCTACAAATGACAATGAATTTAAGTACCTGTTATGGATGTCATAAATTGTTAGAGAAAACTAGTACTGTGTTGCTTGCAAATAAAGTGTCTGTTGAATATTCTATGTTCTTAGCCTGAACATCTCAGATATGATTAATATAAATTTCCGAGGTGAATCTCAAGTATCAGATTACATTTCCAATTCCTGTTAGAGGGGAAAAAATGCAATTTTAATTAAAATTACAATTTTAATGCAATTTTAAAGAATAGGTTTAGATGTCTATAATTCATGAACATTTACATGAAGGCAAGTTGATTTATCTTGCTTTCTTTAAATTTTTTTATATAACTCAATACATGTTTACTGTAGAAAAATTAGAAAACAGAGGTAATCATAAAGAAGAATAAAACACCAGGAGTCAAAGATTAACTTTTAACTATTAATTGTACATCCTTCTAGACCTTTTTTTTTAATGCATGTTCATGGGGTTATATACTGCACACTGTTTTAAACTTGACTTTTTTTCCTATCTCATGACTATTTCTCAATGCCAGTAAGTATTTCTAGAAGCCATACTTAAAGGTTGCAGAGTATTCCATTATGTATGAGTACCATAATTTGTTTAACTAATCCCTTGGTTTTTACTATTTAGATTATTTCCCATTTTTTCACTATTGTAAATGATTCTGTGGTGAACTTCCTTATTTATATATCTTGGTTCACACATTCAATGATATTCTTAGAAAACATTTTGAGGGGCACAATTGCTAAATTTAAAATATTGGACATGAGTCTGAGTGAACTCCAGAAGTTGGTGATGGACAGGGAGGCCTGGCGTGCTGCAATTCATGGGGTCGCAAAGAGCTGGACACGACTGAGTGACTGAACTGAACTGAACTGAACTGAAGGGTAGAAAAAAAGAAATTTTAGGTGTCAAAGAGATTACTTTCATATACACTTTGAAACTTTCAGAAACTAAAATGTCCTTAGAGATTTTGCACTTAATTTTGGTTCTTCTTAATAAACACATTTTTATTATACATTAATACAGTTGTATTGGACAAATGATAATCTCCCAAACCCATAATTTTAGATGTTTTTCAAATGATTTAATGCCTTAAAATGTTGTTCTGTTGATAGTGTTCTCTTAATAATAGCAATATTATTGATCGGTTTCCCCACATTATTTTCAAAAGCTGGATGCTTTGTTTGGCTGGTAGACATGAGGCGGTTTCTTGCTGGAGGCAAAATGTCACTGGACCGTGCACTAATCTTCCCCCCCCCTGAGTTTACCCATTTCCAGGCTGATTATATAAACAATAAGGTGTTGTCTTTTTAATTAAGTGAAAGTGACACATTACAGGTGCTTTTCAGCAATCTGAACTTATCTGCTAAAGAAGTCTTGCATTATCTATACCCAGATGAGAGTATAATTGTTCAGGCAAGGCCACTCTTGAAGAGTGTTTAAAGCAAAGAGCACAAGAGTCTTCTCCAGTTTTCCATGTGATGGGATATAAGAACAGCGCTGGCCAATTAGGATGAGAAGAGACCCAGGGGAGGCAGGGGAGCGAAGCTTTGCTCACCAGGCTTGTTCAGCTTGATGACATTATAATTTTCATGATAAAGTCTGCAATAACCTTTATCTTTTATATGTAATTTAATGGCCTTGGAATCTGGAGGAGCCAGCCCGCCTCATTTATCATGTAGCAAACATCAGCCTCTTCTGGTACAATTTTGTGTGTGTGCTAACTAAAAGAGACATGAAATTAAAAATAGGTCAGAAGGCTTTCCATTTCAGTTTTGTTGATTTATGTGGGTGAGGGGAGTGAAGCAGGCAAAATATTAGTTTCTTTTAAGTGATATTATGAAGAAAATAATCTGTAACAAGCAAAAGGAGATTAGAGCACTATGAGAACACTGAAGATTATGTTTTATGAAATGAGTTCTTTCTAAAGCATTAGAGACGTATAATTACAAAAACTATTTCAAGTTGCCTACAAGTGGTTTTTTGCTTGAAGAAAATAAGAGAATGTTGTTTATTTGAAATATTTTGTTTACCTCTCAGTGAGGCTGTGATGGAAGAGGTAATGTGTTTTACTAAATTATTCATTAATTCATCAGATAATTAATTTATGTCCTATGAGAAATTTTTCTCAAAGGGAATTACTGGTTTTCTCTTAAAAAAAAAAGGCTGTGTAATTATAATGGCACTTCTAAACATACATTTGGAAGGCCAGGGCTTAAGAAAGGATGGATGATGAATGTAGCTTCTGAGACACACTAATTTTTTTCTAAGAAAAAAATTATTTTTCCAAAAGCAATAGTTCCTTTTCAGGTATCTCTAGAAGGCCTGTGCTTAATAGTAAGAATAGATAATAAATGTAAATTCTGGGGTATTTGTTGCCTTCAAGTTGCCTTACTGCAGTGAAACAAATTACAGAAACACGAATAGCTGTTGAAACCCAGATAGGTTCTACCTCTCTCTTCCATTCCACCATGACAGTCACTCTGAGTTTCGCTGAGGTCCCTCTGAAAACCATTAGGCCCTCTAATTTTAACATTAAAGAAGGCCTCCAGAAAAGGCTTTCTGTTGTTGGTTTTTTGTTTTTTGCCAGTAACATTCTTCTCATCCCCTCACCATTACCTTCAATATAAGAAAAAACAAATTACAAGAATTGGCATGGGCAGAACTCTTCTGACAGAAAAGTTCCTGTTTTAAGTGCTATCACACATACTTATATTCAGACTATTTGATAGCTTTCAAATGCACTGGGTAAATACTTCTCTGTCACAACAAGTGGGAGGGTGAGCATCCTCTTGTATGCTAATACCACAAACACTCTCAAGAAGCAACTGGAACCTTTTGGCTAGCTGTTGTCAGAAAGAACCACAAAACTAAAATGACTGAGACATTTTTAACAGAGACATCTTGACATCCAGATGAGTAACATTCATGTGTTTAACAAGTTAACTCTTTCAGATATATGAGGATATAGGTAATTTTTAATTTGTTCTAGGGTACTGATGCGGGTGTAGTCCCAGCCAAGATCTAACTTGTGTGACAGCATGTGAAGGCCATCCTCTCTCAGAGTGGGGTTTTAGAGGAAATTCCAGACCCCTTTTACATTTTGAGCCTTCTAGTATTGCACCCCACTCCAGTACTCTTGCCTGGAAAATCCTATGGACAGAGGAGCCTGGAGGGCTGCAGTCCATGGGGTCGCTGAGGGTCGGACACGACTGAGCAACTTCACTTTCACTTTTCACTTTCATGCATTGGAGAAGGAAATGGCAACCCACAACAGCGTTCTTGCCTGGAGAATTCCAGGGATGGGGGAGCCTGGTGGGCTGCCGTCTGTGGGGTCGCACAGAGTCAGACACGACTGAAGCAACTTAGCAGCAGCAGCAACAGTCCATTAAAGAACTGAAGAAATGCCAAAACAGGGTTGCAAAAATTATTTAGTTTACGTGGAACAAATCAGTGATTTAGACAGTGGCTGACTTTATTTTTTTCGGCTCCAAAATCACTGTGGATGGTGATTGCAGCCATGAAGTTAAAAGACGCTTGGTCCTTGGAAGGAAAATTATGACCAACCTAGACAGCATATTAAAAAGCAGAGACATTACTTTGTCAGCAAAGTCCTTCTAGTCAAGGATGTGGTTTTTCCAGTAGTCATGTATGGATGTGAGAGTTGGACTATAAAGAAAGCTGACCACCAAAGAATTGATGCTTTTGAACTGTGGTGTTGGAGAAGACTCTTGAGAGTCCCTTGGACTGCAAGGAGATCCAACCAGTCCATCCTAAAGGAGATCAATCCTGGGTGTTCATTAGAGGGACTGATGTTGAAGCTGAAACTCCAATACTTTGGCCACCTAATTCGAAGAGCTGACTCATCTGAAAAGACCCTGATGCTGGGAAAGATTGAGGGCAGGAGGAGAAGGGGACAACAGAGGATGAGATGGTTGGATGGCATCACTGACATAATAGACATGGGTTTGGGTGGACTCCGGGAGTTGGTGATGGAGAGGGAGGCCTGCCATGCTGAGGTTCACGGGGTTGCAAAGAGTCGGACACGACTGAGTGACTGACCTGAACTGAACTGAACCCAAAATGTAGTGACCACATATCTCACCAAACTCATTTGGAGAGAGCTTTAAATCTTAATATTGAGGCTCCTCAAAAATATCATGAATATGAAGTCCAGAACCAAATGACCTCCCTTCCCTCCCCAGAAATTTGGTTGCTTGTGCCAGTGATATATTTCTGGCCAAGGTCAGGCCTTCCATGTTTTATGTTGCACAGGTTTGGAATTAAACTAAGTCTTTAAGCTCATGAATAGATGAACATCAAGTGTTTTCTGAATAAATCATGCCTTTGACTTCAGATTTTCCTGAGGCCATTTCTGAAGAACCACTTCATTAGCACACGTGAGCAAGGCAGTTCTGTATTATTCAGAATCTATCTTTGCTGGCTCCATGCTTACTACTTTGTAAATTCTTAGAACAAAAAAATGGAGAAGGCAATGGCAACCCTCTCCAGTACTCTTGCCTGGCAAATCCCATGGACAGAGGAGCCTAGTAGGCTGGCAGTCCATGGGGTCGTGAAGAGTCAGACACAACTGAGCAACTTCACTTTCACTTTTCACTTTCATGCATTGGAGAAAGAAATGGCAACCCACTCCAGTGTCCTTGCCTGGAGAATCCCAGGGACGGGGGAGCCTGGTGGGCTGCCGTCTCTGGGGTCGCACAGAATCGGACACAACTGAAGTGACTTAGCAGCAGCAGAACAAAACAAAATCTTATTTTAGTAACAGAGGATGACTGACATTGGTGGATTCTCAAGCATTTCTACTCACCAACTCCTTTAGAGCTGGAGTTCAACAAAGCACAGCAAATTCCACATTTCTTTACAATCTTAGAAGTTTTAGTTTTAAAATTCACATAATGTTACATTCTTCTCCACACTATGTTTTTGTATAAGATAATGGTATCTTGTCCCCTAGTCTTTGGTTAAATTTGATTCTTGGGTAGCCTGTTTGATTCTGTGGTGCTACACAGCCCTAGCATACCACTGTATACCCCTGATGCAGTGTGTGTACTTGAGTCTGTAAATGCGTGCACCTAACTGATAGATACTACCTTTTGTTCCCTTTGATTATCCAAGTTTTATCCCTGTGAAGTTGAATTATTCTGTACATGGCAATCAGAGTTGTGTCTAGAATTGGTGAAGCTCCCAGAAGAAGGTTATTCATGAGGCAAGTTCCATTCTTCTAAAGTAATCCATTTTTTCATTTTTAAAATTAATCATGTGTTCTCCTTGATCATGTTAGACTGGGGGAGAGTATTTATGATGTTATAATTCATGACTATACCTGTTACAAGGTTCTAGGCCAGTGGTTCTTAAGTCTTATTGTTTTCAGTCGCTAACCTGTATCCAACTCTTTTGAGACCCCACCAACTGAAGCACGCCAGGCTCCTCTGTCTTTCACTGTCTCCTAGAATTTGCTCAAATTCATGTCCATTGAATTGGTGATGCTATCTAACCATCTCATCCCCTGTTGCCCCTTTCTTCTTTTGCCTTCAATCTTTCCCAGCATCAGGGTCTTTTCCGGTGAGTCAGCTCTTCGCATCAGGTGGCCAAAGTATTTCAGCTTCAACATCAGTCCTTCCAATGAATGTTCAGAGATGGTTTCGTTTAGGATTGACCGATTTGTTCTTTCAGTCCAAGGGACTCTCAAGAATCTTCTCCAGCACCACAATTAGAAAGCATCGATTCTATGTTTTCTTAATTTTGCAGGATATTTTTAAACTATCACATTATTGGGAGAAGCTACTGGCTAGGAATGAGGAATCAAAGGATACCAGTCCCTTGTCTCCAGTTACCATTAAGATTTCCACTAACGTTTGTGTAGTAAAAACTCTGAGTTGAGAATTCAGCACCATTTTACATATAAACACAAATGATTTTTGGTACAGGGTTAATTCCCTGAATTTTGCAGAAATGTAGCTACTTATAAATCAAAGGAAGACTATATTTTGTTTCAGGACTTTCCTATTCCAGAAAAATTGTGTGAGTTGCTAGCAAAAGCTACTTGTAACTGAGCCTTAAATACAGAACCCCTATATCATTCTGTGCTGATACTGCTATATTCAAGATGATTCTGCACTTAAGAGCAAGCATCTGACTGCTTTCAAATATCTTCTAGAACTATCCTGCCTGCATATTTATATATTTATATATGTATTGTTTATTATGAATTATTTTTGTCCTGATGTCATGTTTAGGGCATTAAAAATATCTTCCTAGGTAGGTAATGCTATTTATGAGTTTCATTTCAGGAGAGCAAAGGAAATGCAAGATAGCTATTATAAAAAGGGGGCATTGGGTGTGTTAGAGTGGATGGCCACTGCCCTAAGTGATGATCTTGTTGACTGTATGTTAGAGCTGCCTCTGCACTGCATGCTGAAAGTTTTCTTTTAGAAAAGTGTGATTTAATGTGAAGACATTGATAGATTAGCACAGTGTTTAAGACACATACTTCAAAGTCAGGCAGACTTTAATACACATCTTAGCTTTGAGACTTACAGCTGTATGACCTTGGGCAGTCTGTTTACTCTCTTGTCGACTTCATTTCCTCAATTGTAAAATAAGATAACTTGTGAAACTCCTTTGACAAGGTTGCTATTGCTTTCATTCTTCTCATCACTCTTAGTGAAGAGTTTCATGACAGATTACTTTAAATGTCTTCAGAGTTCAGGTCCCTAAGAAAGATTATGCCTTCTAAAGTGCTGGGCTAACAGTGGGAGCCATTTCATTCATGCCGTTTTATTCTTGACTTTGACTGCTAGTGCACATGGAGCTAAGTACTCAAGCTTAATTACTGGGGCTTTCCTCAAATAGGGCTTCTTAACATAGTTTGCTCCCGTTTCATTCCCTCCTCCACTACCCCCTCCCACTAAATTTTGCGCTTTCATCTTTTACTGTAAGTTGTAACAAATCCTTTCAAAAGTAGGTAGAAAATAAATAAAAATGAAATAATAAGGCTCCCTTTTCTTTATGGTATTTATTTCTATAGATGGCAAAGTTCCCCTTTCCCCCTTAATGTATGCTGTTTGTTCATGATAGTGTTCAGTTCAGTTCAGTCGCTCAGTCCGACTCTGCGCCCCCATGGACTGCAGCACACCAGGCTTCCCTGTCCACCACCAGCTCCTGGAGCTTGCTCAAACTCATGTCCATCAAGTTGGTGATGCCACTCAACCATCTTATCCTCTGTGGTCCCCTTCTCCTACTGCCTTCAATCTTTCACAGCATCAGGTACTTTTCCAATGAGTCAGTTGTTCACATCAGGTGGCCAAAGTAAATCTTTATTGTATCACCTACCTGGATAAATATGACAATAACTGAGATGTATTTTACCCCAAATACCCATCCATAGAGTTAGTTCAATATAAATTATTTAATTCTATTTTCTTAGCAAAAATCAGAAGAATAATATGCATTGCTGCTGTATCTTACCATACCACTATAGAACAGTGGTTCTCATCATTTCTAATCAGAACCCTTTTGCATTTTTAAAAATTATTAAGGACTCAAAGAGCTTTTGTTTATGTGAGTTGAATCTCTCAATATTTATATTAAAATAATGAAATGAAAATTGAGAAATTTTAAAATACTTCTAAATTATTAAAAAATAAACCTAGTTTATATTAACCCATTATATATTATATCATTTTTACATTAACACAAATATCATATTTTTCTGAAAACTAAGTATTTTTTTAAGTATGTTTTTCAAAACAACAATAAAACATTTTATTGGGTTGGCCAAAAATTTTGTTTGGGTTTTTCTGAAAGATGTTATGGAAAACCTCAAATGAAGTTTTTGGCCAACCCACTAGAAGAAAAGAATAGAGTTGTGTTTGTGAACCTATTTTGTATCTGTCTTTGAAGCATAATTGACATTCAACATTATTTTAACTTCAGGTGTACAACATAAAGATCTGATATTTATATATTTTGTGAAAGGATCACCACATAGTCTAGTTAACATCCTAGCGTGTTGTCTTAATAGAAGATAGCTGGATTCTCCCATCTGCTTCTACAATCAGTGTTACAATATTATACATCATATAGTCTCATTAAAAAATGAGAATGAGAAGGACAGATATCATCATCATTGTTATTATTAAAATAATTTGGACCTTATGAACCCTCAAAAGGGTCTTGGAATGCTTAGGACCCTGGATCACACAACTGCTGGTATAGAATATAGCCAATAAAAATGGCAATATAAGAAAAGGAAATAATGCCTTGCCCACATGTCAATTTTCAGTTATTTCAGTGAGCTAAAGTTTTTTTAAATGTGCCTCTTACCCTTCTCTCAAAGTTCATAGAAACATTAAAGTCAAACTGTAGTTGATGGGAATGAAAAAACAAAAACTATAGTTGATGGAATGCTTAGATTTTTCTTTTAAGATCTGGCCAACAATGTATTTAAAAGCTACTAGGACAGAGGAGCCTGGTAGGCTGCAGTCCATGGGGTCACAAAGAGTCGGACACGACTGAGCGACTTCACTTTCACTTTTCCCTTTCATGCATTGGAGAAGGAAATGGCAACCCACTCCAGTGTTCTTGCCTGCAGAATCCCAGGGATGGCGGAGCCTGGTGGACTGCCGTCTGTGGGGTCGCACAGAGTCGGACCCTACTGAAGCGACTTAGCAGCAACATCAGCAGCGATATATGGTGGAGAAGGCGATGGCACCCCACTCCAGTACTCTTGCCTGGAAAATCCCATGGACAGAGGAGCCTGGTAGGCTGCAGTCCATGGGGTTGTGAAGAGTCCAGACACGACTGAGCTGCTTCACTTTCACTTTTCACTTTCATGCATTGGAGAAGGAAATGGCAACCCACTCCTTGCCTGGAAAATCCGAGGGACGGGGGAGCCTGGTGGGCTGCTGTGTATGGGGTCGTACAGACTGGAACACAACTGAAGTGACTTAGTAGCAGCAGCAGCAGCAGTGATATATGAAATCCATGTTATGCTTTTGGCCGTGGATTTTTAAAAATATATATGTATTGAACAGAGATGATCCTTTCAGTTGTGTCATATAGGAAGAGTTAGCTTTTTTACTCTTCTAATTTGTAATAGTAAACTAGTTTTATTAAACCATTATTTTTATTTGTATGTTTTGCTTGTTATATCATCTGTATATCACTCAATAACTAGAGTAGAGAAGATTGATTTCTCTCATTCCTGCCATGAGGTGATTCATTATGAAAGTTAGATGACTTGCCTAATTTACAGGGTAGCATTAGGTTCAGAATAAGTTAGTACAGGAGAACAACACATTTTATTGTATTGTATTCTATTTATTTTTCTTCAGCTAACGATGGTTGTGAGCAAGCCTTTAAGCCTTTATGTTGCTATAAGGACACTCTAAGGATTCCAGTGTGATGGAATCTCCATTACAGTCTGACGGTTCTGTTTCCAGTAGTTAATGGGACTAGGAAAGAATAATCTTAAACTTTCAAGTATTTCAACAGGGGAGATTTGAGGCTGCTAATGTTTAACTTGCCGGGTGGTGGCATTGGAATTAGGTTCCAGATATTTTGAAGTGAAGATAAACAGAGTATTCTCCTTATGAGGCACATCCGAAATCTCTTTAGGTTTCAAAAGGTGATACAATAAACATGGTCAAGAAGTGTCAACTGATAGCTCTAATGACGACAGTATTCCCTGCTGGGCCCAGTAAATCACCTTAAAAATCATATCATTGTACTTTGTTTTTTAAATTTGGAGTATAGTTGCTTTACAATATTCTGTTAGTTTCTACTGTACAGCAACGTGAATCAGTTATACAGGTGTACATTTATACATCATCATACTTTTCATAGGTCAGACTGTGCCTTTGCCTAAAAAACAGCTTGCCTATCTATCTATCTAATGTGTTCATATATATGTGTGTGTGTTTGTGTGTGTGTGTGTAACTTTTTACTTTCTCAAGGACTTTCAGAACTGTCAATTAAGTAGGTTTAATTAATAGGCTTTCAAGGTTAGAAAGGAATTTTAAAGATCATCTATTTCAACCCTCGAATGTTTGTTGAAGCCATTTAGTGTCTTCAGATGAGTTGTTGTTCTAGATTTGTTGAATACTTCCAATTGTGGAAACCTAATGATTCCTAAGGCAAACCCTTGTGATTTTGTGTGTGCGTGCTAAGTTGCTTCAGTCGTGTCCGACTCTTTGCAACCTTAGGGACTGTAGCCCGCCAGGTTCCTCTGTCCATGGGATTCTCCAGGCAAGAATACTGGAGTGGGTTGCTGTGCCCTCCTCCAGGGGATCGTCCCCACCCAAGGTTTGAACCCGCATCTCTTATGTCTCCTGCATTGGCAGGCGGGTTCTCTTACCACTGGTGCCACCTGGGAAGCCCCGCCTTCACATCCAATTTCTCGGGCAGTTAGAAATGCAGATTTGATCCTTGAGAAGAGGTTAAAAGATTTATATTTTTAACTTAAGTATTTATCTAAATAAGGAAAAACTAAAATGTGAGGAACAAAATTGTCCAATCTGAATAAGGGTGGTAGGAGATAGTGTTTCTGAGCAGAATTTCAGGCAGTTTCATCAAGTCACTGATTGTCTTAAGAAATAAAGACTGAACTAGTATTGGACTTTTCATTTTCTTTACACTAAACTTGACTAACTTCTGCCACTTTTTCTTTGACAACATTTTCCCAGTGCACTACCTACTCTCACCTTGATGAGAAGGTCCAGGGCTCCTCCTCCACTGACCCCCAGCATGTGATAAGTAAAGTAAGGGGGCGAAAGGGAAACAACCTCCTTCTGAGAGGACTGCAAGGAAGCAGGGTCCTTAGGAAAGAGCTAGATGGGAGTACCTTCTGCTAATGATAGAAATGAGTAGGGGAGTGAGTCATTATGGGATTAGTCAACAGTTTCTTAGAACAGTGACCCTAACCTTTTTGGCACCAGGGACCAATTTCATGGAAGACAATTTTTCCACAGATCAAGGGTGTGGGGGGTGGTTTGGGGATGATTCAAGGGTATTACATTTATTTTGTAGTTTATTTCTAATCTAATGCTGCCACTGATCTGACAGGAGGTACCAGTCCTCAGCCCAGGGGTTGGGGACCCCTGTCTCAGATGCTGTGGTATCAATTCCAACTAGAGTTGGGAGATTTAAGTTAGAAGGGAAGGACCACTAGGAAATGGTTAGATCCTGGAGTTCCCAGGGTAGGGTGGGCTGAAATGGAGGCACTCTGTCCAGGAACACAAACTGATGCAAAGTTCTCTAGGGTCTCACCTCTCCCACAGCTAAAATGCCCATTTCAGAACATTTTATGAAATGTCTAGATGAGTATGGCTTCAGCCTCCGTATATGACCTGTACAAAGATCTAAGGTTTATAAGTGCAGAGGGTTCGTTCCTATAATTATTCCCTCAATACTAAACTTCCCTCACTGCTGATTAACTCCCATCACCATAAAAGCATATGGCAATATCATTCATCCTAAGAAAAGCAAAGAAAGATCTCTCTCGACTTTGACACCTCTAGTTATCTTGATCCTCTGCTCCCCTGACGGCAAAATGCCCCAGAGAGCTGTCTGTACTGTTTTACTACTTCACCTCCAGTTGACTCTTATTCTCCTCTACTTTTTTCAGGAAATATGCATACAAGAGAGGATATATAATGTGTATGTTTAGTTTAAAGAGAAATAAAAAGTAATACCTGTGTCCCCCACCTGAAATAGAAGATAACTAAAGTTTTACAACACCTGTGTGTCCTTCTACAAGTGCCTTCCTCTCCCTCCACTGTCAAAGTAACTGTTCTCTTGAAGTTTTGCCATCCTTCTCTTTTTTTTCTCTGTGATTTTACCGTTTACATATGGATCCCTAAACAATATATTTTGTTTTGCCTGTTTTGAACTTTATATAGACAAAAACTTATATATTCCTCTGTGACTTGCTTTGTCATTTATTTCTTTTTTTTTGGCTGCACTGCAGGGATTGAAGCTGTGTCCCCTGCAGTGGAAGCCCAGAATCTTAACCACTGGACTACCAGGGAATTCCCTGTCATTCATTTTTAGATTAAAAAATAATCCATATTGGGTATGTTTCGTTTTCATTGCAGGCTGGCATTCTACTGTATGCTGACATGTGCTCAGTTGTGTCTGACTCTTTGTGACCCCATGGACTGCAGCCCACCAGGCTCCCCTGTCCTTGAAATTTTCCTGGCTATCAGGTTGCCATTTCCTCCTCCAGGGGATCTTCCCGACCCAGGGATCAAACTTGTGTCTCTTGCACCTCCTGCATTGGTGGGTGTGCGTGCTAAGTCACTTCAGTCAAGTCCAACTCTTTGTGACCATATGGACTGAAGTCCACCAGGCTGCTCTGTCCATGTGGATTCTCCAGGCAAGGATACTGGAGTGGGTTGCCATGCCCTACTCCAGGAGATCTACCCAACCCAGGGATTGAAAGCATGTCTCTTGTGCTTCCTCCACTGGCAGGTAAATTCTTTACCACTGTGCCACCTGGGAAGCCTGTATGATCTGATTGTATGATCATAGCATAATGTATTTTTCTGTTTTAACTATTGATAGACTTGGGTCATTTCTAGATTTTTTTTTTTTTTTTTTTTTGCTATCACTGACAATGCTACTATGGAAATTCTTGTACTTGGCTCCTAGTGTGTATGTACAAGAATTTCTGTAGAGCTCTCAGGAGTTGAATTATTGGGTCAATTTTATTGGATATTACCAAAGTATTTTCCTAAGTGTTTTATCAATTTATATCAAAATAAATACTGAATGAAAGCTTTTTATTCCTCCAAATCTTTGCCAAAACTTATACCATCTGACTTATTACTAGTTTTTGCTAGTCTGATAGTTCAAAATGGCATCTAGTTATGGTTTTCATCTGTATTTTCCTTTTTTACCAGTCTGCCCCTTTCAGTGATTCTTAGCTTTCATGTTTCTTCTTTTGTAAAATGCCTTTTCAGGTTCTCAGCCTATTTCTCTATTGGATTGTCTTTTTCTTACTGGTTTTTAAAGCATTCCTTTTATATATTCTGGATACTAATCCTGGATCAATTATGTGTTACAGTGATCCCTCAGTTTTCAGCTTGTCTTTTTACTACTGTCACGGTGACTTAATGAACAGAAGTTCTTAATGTGTTAGGTTGAACTCTAATAAGAAACTGCTGATCCATGATCAGTTTTAACCTACATGTACCATTCCGTACGGTTCCAGGAGAGTTCATTAAAACACAGATTGCTTGGTTCCACTTCCAGAGTCTCTGATTTCGGAGGTCTGGAGTAGAAGGTGAGAATTTGCATTTCGAGTAAGTTCCCAGGTGATGCTGCTGATCCAGGAGCCACACTTTGAGAAATTCTGTCTCTTCAACATCACCTTTAGCCAATCCTCCCTCCACAGTTTCTTAAGAGATTGCACTCTGCCTGAAACAGAGCCCCCCTCTCCTGCTCTCCACAGCATCCTTTGTATCAAGGAAGCTCTTGGCCTACCAATCTTTTCCATCCCCTGCATTGCCTTATTTGACTCCACCAGGCCTTTGCAGTCCTGGGTGCAGAAAGCTGCCTAGGGAAGGCTAGCCTCGTTAATAGATGGTGCCATTCTGTTCAAAGCCAACAGGTAGCTTTTAAAATGTCCCTGTCGTATTGATTAGCTGACTGTGTAGTCTCCTCTAGGAGAGTGCTGTGTGATTTTTGAAACAATATTAAATCATGAATCAAAGTCACTGTCTTGTCATGCTCCAGTACCAACTATCCTTCTCAAAAACCATCCCCCCTTTTCTTCCTTTCAAATTTTCATTTAAAATCACTATCGTTTCCTATCATTGGTTAGTCCTCCTTCTCTCCAGCCCTATTTGTGATGGTCCATGTATTTTTCTAGGACATGCATAGCAATCACAACATCTTAATAATAAAGCCTCAAATAGGTATTAGGAATATAGAGTGAAAATCAAATATAAATATTAATACTGAAGTCTTCCTTCTAGTTTATTTAGGGCAAATACTCTGATCAATGGTGCTATTAAGTTTGGGGACTGGATAAATCTGCCTTATGTGGGGTAGCCCTGTGCATTGAGGATGTTTAGCAGGATCAGTGGCCTCTATTCATGCCAGAAGCATCCCACTACCACCCAGTGTGACAACCAAAAATGTCTACAGGCATTGCCAAGTGTCCCCTGAGGGTAAAATCTCCCTTGGTTGAGAACCACCAATATAGAGACATCTTATGCTTAACTTGAGTTTTCACAGATTTTCTTGTGAAATATTATCAACTGGTTTGGGCCTTTGCATTTCACCCCCCAATCCTTCTTAACCATCCCTAATACTTTCTTTCATCTCTTTCTCTTATGACTACAGTGGGAAAAAAAAAAAAGCAGTTGTATTTTCACAATTGTTCTTGACTGACCCTCAGTCCAAGACAAAAGGCAGCTCTCACCAAATACACAGAGCAGACTACAGGACAGACTTCAGATTCTTTTCCCATCCTTCCTGCAAGTATTAATCTCACCATAGGATGGTGATAGTTACTGTGATTAATATACTTTTAACTGTAATGCGATTATAGAAAATCATGCCAAAATTGCTAGAGCTAAAACTTGACCTGCCCTGACAGGATGATGAAAACTCAATACCATTCTCCCTGACCCTCCCCACCCCCCACACTTCCCCAAAGAGTCTTGCTTCCTAATGAGTAAGAGTAGTTTAAGCTGCAATTATTTCCTCTTACACTGACTGTCCTTTTCACCCTGATTACTCTTTGGATGTATAATGGGGAGATAGCTGCTCGCAAGCACGCAAGGAGGTCTGGTGAATGGCAGCAGTACGCACTTGGGAAGAGTGCATTCCACTCTCAGGACAACCTGCCCAGACTGAATGCAGCTCACAAGTAGAGTGGGGAGAGCTTTTTACAATTTTGATTGGAAATGCCACTTTCCTAGTTTCTGGAGCTAAAACAGTAAATAATTTTGTGTGGATTTTTTTTTTTTCCCCCAAGCTGCTCTTAGTTTGACATTCATTGACCTCCCCCCCCCCCCCCCCCCCACCCACCCCCACCCCCCCCCCCACCCCCCCCACCCCCCGCCTAGAATTTACGTTTGCAGAACAAGACAGCCATTTGTACCATTAGGCCATTGCTCCTTTTTAGTTGTGTTTAGGGACCTTCTCCAATTTAGTCTCCTTTGACGTGAGCAGAGTGTCTATTCATTCAAGGGGAACGCCATGACACAGCTGGAGAATATAGCTTGGGAACACAGAGGGCATTGTGTTCTTGTTTCCCAATTTCAGAAACTCAGAGTTGTTTTATTTGCCGGACTGTCCACCGAACTCTGGATACCAGACACTTCTGCACATTTATAGTTTTGTGTTGAGATTCTGCAACTCTGAAGCATCATAATTAAATCTGCAAGTGCCTTGTGAGTCATTTTTTTAAAAGACTAAACATTAACAATGTTTTGTTCAGTTTGGGGCTTACCTGAATTTTATCTATTTTTAACTATTTATTTGAAAAGTAACTGTTTTGTAAATGAGGACTTCCCTTGTGGCTCAGATGGTAAAGTGTCTGTCTACAATGCGGGAGACCCAGGTCAGGAAGATCCCCTGGAGAAGGAAATGGCAATCCACTGCAGTACTATTGCCTGGAAAATCGCATGGACAGAGGAGCCTGGTAGGCTACAGTCCATGGGGTCGCAGAGTCGGACACGACTGAGCGACTTCACTTCTTCAATGTTTTGTAAGTAGATATTTCGTAAGTAATTTAAATCAATACCTCAAGTATCAGTAATTTTTTCTTAAGGCAACCTTAGGCACCAGAATAGTGCTGAAACAAAGAATAATAATAATCCTAATTAATTGTGTGTTTCCTGGTAGAAGCCAAAGCACCTCCATATATATATATGATCTTGTTTGTTTTAAAAAGTTGGTGCTATAGACAAAGAAGGGGCTGCCCTGGTGGCTCAGTGGTAGAGAATCTGCCTGCAGTGTAGGAGACTGGAGTTTGATCCCTGGGTTGGGAGGATCCCCTGGAGAAGAAAATGGCAACCCATTCTAGTATGCTTGCCTGGAGGATCCCGTGGACAGAGGAGCCTGGTGAGCTACACAGTCCATGGGGTTGCAAGAGTCAGATGCGACTTAGCGACTAAATCACCACCACCACATAGGCAAAGAAAGAAGCCTTGGGACAATGAATGGTTAAAAAAAAACAACAACCAAAGACCTAAAAATTACATAAGCCCAGTGTGATTGATTGGTTTGCTAATCAAAAGGGGAAGGAAAAAAAAGGGTTCTGACTTGGTGATGGTAGCTTTGCAAACCAAAGCACTTACCGCAAACCCTAGAAACACAGGAGGATGCCAGATAAAGAAACCAGGCAAAATGAGAACAAAGGAAAGGGGGAAGAAAAAAAAAAGGAGTACGGAGGGAGACTGGAGGACAGCCAGGAAAGAGAAGCAACGGTTTAAATACTAACCTCAGAAAACGAGAACAGCTGCGGCAAAGAATGAGAGAGGTGGGGGCAAACAGACCAGCACAGCTGAGCAACCTTTTAGGACACCCACCCCTCAGGGCACCAGGGTCACAGAGTGGGACAATCCAGAGCTCAGGTGCCTCCAGCACCCAGGAGCTCGTTACTGTACTTCCTACGGCCCAGCATAATCGTCGATCTTCACAGCAAACCCGCTTCATAAGGAATGAAGAAAAGTTTGAATCATGTTTGTTATTTTTTATTCACCAAAACCTTAAACGTTAACTTAAAAAAAAAAAAAAAAAGAGAACTTAACTGAATTTTCCCCATAAGAGAAGTCTACATGAAATCACTGTGACTGGGTTCACTAAATTTGACATTTCTATTGGATATCGGGATACTTCATTTCTCTACTGTGCTATATATGAGAGGACTAGAATATAGTCAATTCATTATTATATGAGCTACTTAAGATGGAAGGGAAGGTTGATAATCCAAGATGGTAATGCAACCTACTATGATTTATTCTTGGTTATTTGTATTTGTATTTTGATATGGTACAGTTCCCTTTGTATGATAGGGGTCTGTTTACATTTGTTCTCACCAACAGGCCATCAGTGCCTGCAGGGCCCATCTAGCATCCAAAACCTAGAGCACAGTCTCTGGCATGTAGCTGGGGTTTAATCAGTGTTAGTTGAATAGATGATTGAAGAAATAGATATATCTGATCTGAGAAATCGCTGTGAACAAAGTAACGCCTCCACACAATGAAAACACAGTCAGTAACACCTGGAAAGCTTAACTACTTGTCTCTCAGACTGCTGTGAAGCCCCCAACCTCAACCCAAGTGCCCTACAGTAAATCCTTCCCGAGAACAACGGAAGTGGTTAAGTGTTCAGGTGTCAGAATGCTACCCTGCTGGGCTGCAGGCCGCATACAAAGTTATATTACGTTGAGTTTGAAATGCTAACAAAGCAAGTAATTAAGCTGAGTAAGTGCTAACTTGCTTGAAAGCAAGATTGGAAGCTGATAAACCAAAATGCTGATAATTAAGAGTTGATTATACAGCTTTGTTGTTTCTCTACCCTGCTAATAGCCTCTCATTCTTGGCATGTAATGATTTCTTCCCCACAAGGGGAAAAAAAAAAAAAAAAAACCAACCATCCATCTCGGCCACTTCCTCTCTCCCATCGTGGGTAAGGCACAACTTACCTTTGAGTAATATTCCACTGTACATATATATCACTTATCCATTGATCATCCCCATTTTATAAATGGTGAAACTGTGGCTCAGACAAGTAAAACTCAGTCCACATAGCTTTTCCCTATGGAAGCCTTCTTCTAAATTCTTTCAGTTTTATCTCCCCTCTCTCTCCTCTTTGCTGATATTATCGCACATCTTAAGTTATAAATCTCCTTTTGGTCTCAAATGTATATTCAACACTTAACCTTGATACTGAATCCACTTCCCTATCTCCACTAGATCCACCAGAATATCCCTCTGATGTCTTTGACTCACTGTGTAAAAAACAAACCCATCATCATTTGATCCTCAAAATAGGCTTGCGATTCTGACATCCCTATTGGTGTTAATGGTGACAGATTCTCCAACCACCTGGACTTGAACCTCTGAGTCATGCTTGAGCCCCCTTTCCCATCCTTGAATTTTCCAAATTCAGTGTCATAAAGTCCTGTCAGTTGTGCTTTCCTAACCCTATCCATACCCATTTCAGCTTTGCTGTCCTTGTAAAAGAGGTTCTATAACAAGGTAGATCTAAGAGCTTAGGTTGGGTTCCAACCTCAGCTCATCTACTTCCTGGCTTGAAGAACAAGGAAGGTATTGAACTAGTCACCTGATCTCACACAGCCTCAATTTCCTCATCTGTACAAAAAAGCCCAATGTGGAAGGTATTTTGATTAAGAAATGTGATAATATTTATTATTGCCCAGCACAGAACCCAACATTTAGTAGACACTAAATAGTAATTCTTTCTTCTCTTTTTAAATTCTGTCTTCCTACTTCTAGTTCACTAGCCTTCTTCCCCCATAAAGAGTTTTCTTTCAGTATTTAGTTACTTGCAGGAAACAAACCACTTTATTTTAGCATTATCTCTCATTTTACAATGCCTTGATTCTATATACCAGAGAACAGTGATTGTGTTCAGGGTTGACACTTCATATTTGTGTTTGAGACTTGATATGACATTTAGTGAGTGAAAGTCACTCGGTCGTGTCCCACTCTTTGCAACCCCATGGACTATACACTCCGTGGAATTCTCTAAGCCAGGATACTGGAGTGAGTAGCCTTTCCCTTCTCCAGGGGATCTTCCCAACCGAGGAATCAAACCCAGGTCTCCCCATTAAGGGTGGATTCTTTACCAGCTGAGCCACAAGGGAAGCCCCATTATTTCACATTTAGAATTCCTAAAAAATCTTGGAAAGAATTTCCATGTATTAAACTCCTTCATCAAAACTGTCTTATACAAAACAACTGAAAGCTGCAAAATCTATTGAGCCTAGTCTAATTTTTGAAAAGACTGCTTTGAAGTCAGTAAAGTGAGATTTCCATGATTAAGAGCAGTTGGAGGGATCAATGGAGAAGTGGCATGGACTTAATGGATAACTTTGAGTATACCAAGTTTTAACTGGGATAAGTGGAGTGAGGAAATATTCCCCCTACCCCACCCAAATGCCAAAGTACAATATGACAAGAAAAAAGGTGAATTTGTGCATTTTCAGCAGAAGGGACACCTGGGCAGAATACTGTCTTCAGTTTGTGAAGTAAGGGGATGTAGGCAAATTAAATCCCAACTTCCTCATCAGCAATCTGCCCTCCAGGGAGCTGTCCAGAGTAGCCAGGCCATGTCCAGCTGCACTGAAGATAGAAATTCCATGTATGGATCCTGAACTCTGTTTCTTACCTAGCTGGGTTACTGGGTCCCCAAAAACCCACTAGCTGTAACAATAAAACCTCCAAATAATCTTTATGAGTGGTTTGGAGAAAGATTTTAGTAACTAGGCATGTTTCCGTGTACTTCAGATTGATGCCTTCCTTTCATGTTTTGGCATGGTAAGAAAGGAGGTAGTGAAGATGGGGATGGCATTAGTTCCCCATCTTGTACTAGACATGCCGGCATAGCCATGTATATAATTCTCCAAACTCAACCAAGCATTCCTTGACGGTGGTGCTCCCTCAGCAATAAAGAGCATGACTGCTCTTGGTACCACACTCCAGTTTCAAGCTAATGGTTTGAGCATGTCTAAGATGGTCGATCTTGGAGAAGGCAATGGCACCCCACTCCAGTACTCTTGCCTGGAAAATCCCATGGACAGAGGAGCCTGGTAGGCTGCAGTCCATGGGGTTGCAGAGAGTCGGACACGACTGAGCAACTTCACTTTCACTTTTCACTTTCATGCATTGGAGAAGGAAATGGCAACCCACTCCAGTGTTCTTGCCTGGAGAATCCCAGGGACGAGAGGAGCCTGGTGGGCTGCCGTCTATGGGGTCGCACAGAGTCGAACATGACTGAAGTGACTTAGCAGCAGCAGCAAGATGGTTGATCTATCCAAACACTTGGGTTGGAGCATTACTTTTGTCTCATTCCTGAAGTATGTAATCAAATTCTAAAGACCAATTGCTTGGGAGTTCTTGTTTTTCTTTTGCTTAGCAAAAGCAGACAATTCTACCGAATGGGTAATTTAGCAGTTCACTTGCTACTTCCTGATGTTTTGTGTTTTACTTTTTTCTCTTGTGAGTAAATGTGAATGCTGGTATGTTGTCTTCTGAGTTTTTGTTCTGATAGCCTCCCTTCCCATCTCTTCTCAGCCTTTCCCTTCATGAGATCCAAGAATGACATTCTCTAGTATTCTGTGTTCATGTTCTATGAAAATCCGCACTCTGCTACTCACTCTTATCTACCCATAATTAACTGTCTTGCCCTCAGTCCTGTTTTTCTCTCATTTTGCCTGAGAATCCTTGTTCTTCAGTCTCCACAATGAATTAAAAAGCTATAGGAATCCAGTGGCTGACTGGGGTTTATGTTGATTTGGTCCCAGTAGACCCTTAACAGAATCTTCTTTCCATTCCATTGTGAATTGGGTTCCTCAGACTCTTTTGAATGAACCATTAGGATTGTCTCGAAAGTGATTTATTAGAGTTGGGTCATGCAGTTCAGAATGAAATTCTAAACTCCAAACTTCAAACTCAAATGTTTTGGGGGTGAGTGGGTAAATAAATTCTTTTAGGGTATTGCAATCACATTTGTTTGGCTATTCTCTTTTTCCCCTCACCTAGCCCCTTAACATAGTAAAATTAAATTTCATAAATGTGGCTCAAGATTTGGCAGTGACTCTATTTTATATTATATTGTGCCATACTCAACCATCTCTCCCCCTCACTTTTTTTCCACTCCATGTACTTGCTGCAGAGGGTTCAAGAATAAATGTATTGCCAAAATGAAGAAAACAAGACTTTGAACTTCAGAGTAAAGGACTGTAAAGTGGCCAACAGTCTGATTACCAGTCAGGCTTCTAGATGGTTTATTAATGAAGCAATGCATTCTCCACAAGGGGAAAGCAATGCCATTAGTGTTTTACTCTAGGCGCGGAAGTTCCTGTTTAAGGGAAAGTAAATGCATAGCATGCACCCTGTCAGAAACTAATTTTATTGTTAACAATGAGTTGAGTATTCTTGTAGTGATGAGAAAATATTCCAGCCTTCATTGCCTTCCACAAATACGTTGCTGGAAGTAAACGAGGTGTGCTATTTCAGTACCAGTTTAGCAATACCTCGGCTCTATTATCAGCAACACACACAGTTGGTTTATGGCGGAAGGCAAGCCACTCTTGTCTGCGAATAAGCATCAGGCTGACTGTGCAGGATGATAATTGCTCTGCCTTCACTTCCTTTGGCACCTACTGATCTCTGCTAAGTGGTTAGTAAAACATTTTTGTAGGAATGTCAAGCACTTTGAAAAATTTGAAGGATTTCGTTTTCGATTGTTCTTTTTCTTATGTGTAAGTTTGAGGAAAGTTCATGCAAAGCCATTCCGCCACTGCCATTGCTCCTAGGAAGTGTCTTAAATAGTAGGGTGCCAGGGTGTCTGTGCTTGGCATCTTTTAATCAATTGTGTGTTTTTTTGCGTTATACTGTGAGATGGGCTGGTTGTGTTGGGATATCAACTGACTGGCTTCAAATGGATGGCAAATTCACTAAAGTGAAAATGATTGTGATAGTTCCCTCATTTCCCCCTGCAGTGTATGTAAAACTGACTTTTAAAGTGTTTAGTGGATAATGGATCATGTAAGGTCAGTACTAGCCATGGCGGCCACGGCTATTATTTTCTCTTTTCATGGGAGGGTGCTCAGCAAAATGAGATTGTCACACTCTTTTTTTGAGAGGACAGCGACAGACAGTTAAAAGCCTCTTCACGTAAGGATGTTATTTCATAAAGACACCAGCACTGGATTATCCCCTTCACTTTAAACTTCTGCCAGCTTGTACAAAGAGATAAAACAAAATAGCCCGGTCCCAGGGGTGGGGAAGTGCTGGCCAGCTCAGCCTGGGTCCGCAGGCTTTCATTTTGATTAGTCACATGTGAGGAAAATTCACTTAGGCTGAGAGGTAAATTTAATACCAGTTATGCCCATGCTGGTCACATCACAACCATTTTCACATGATGCCACTTAATTCCCTAAGAAGCAGAAAGGTAAATCGGTGGCTGGCCAGCAAAGGTGTCACAATGCATTAAGACCAGGACTCGCTGCAGGGGATAATGGTTCTGATTGCTGTTGACTCATGTCTCCACCAACTGCCTCATGTAAAATAAGTGACATTTAAAAGACATCAAGATGTGAGAAGAGGTAAGGGAGAGAAAAAGAAAGAGAGAGTAGGATAAAAAGTATGCGCTTCTAAACTTGCCACCCGAATGTGCAGTTTCTCTTCCACCCTAAGTGGTAGGAAATGATAACTCGACATGCCATGGGTGACCTGCACTAAGCTTTTAACTTCCTGTCTTATGTTTTTAGAGAAAAATCTGTAAAATTGCTTCTGGGAACTGCTCCAACATGTTATCATTTATTTCCAATTTAATTTTTTTTTAAGTTTTATTCTTTTGCCCTCACATATCAGTCTATTCATCTCTTTAAAAGCTTGAGGCTGAATCAAGTTAGGCAGTGGTAGACAACAAGAGGCAGTCTACTTTCTGAAGGCCCATTTATGTCTATTTTTATAAAGAGAATCAAATTCCAGTTTACAGTAAGCATATGCTTCAGTTGACATCTGTTTCTAAGACTTGGACGCTTTGTTTGCATAACAGTCACCAATAAATGGCCTTGTTTTAAGTCTGCTCACTGAGTTGTATGTGGGTTGTTCAGCTGGGGATTTTAGTCGCAGCTGATCCCCTACCGCTCATAGCTGATAGGAAGGGGAAAATCCGAGAAGCCCAGTCCTATTTATTAATGCAGATTTTAACATTCTCAATGAACCACTTATCCACTGTGATTCGGCAACCAAATCCTTATTTGCTCAGGGAGGGGAGGGGGTGTTCTTCAAAGTGCTGAATTAAAGCTTACCAGTTTTTTTTTTTTTTTGGAGGCAGAGGGGATGGGGAGGAGGGAGAGAAAACAAGGCCCTTTCTTTAGCCAGTCTCCTCCAATTCAAAGTACAGTGAGAGTGAATCTTTAAACAGGACATCATAAACCAAGCTTATGGTTCATGAATTTATTGTTAGCTAAGAATATCAAAGATCTAAACGTGGGCCTTTTTTTCAAAGTCTTGATGCTTTTTCAATACCGCTTAAATGTCAGTTTAGACTTTGATGGAACTAAGCTGTGTATTCTTCATTCATCTAATTCTGTTTCATTTTAAGCATACCTGATTCCACATGCATGGGAAACAGCCGCAATATTCAAATATTTTAAGATGTCCATGTGACTATCTTTAGGATCATTAGTGCTCATTAAAGAAGTTCCTACTTGTGTTAAGCTGCTTCAAAAACAAAGCTAATCCACAGTCTCCATAAATCTGCCCTTTTTCACCCTTCCTCCTGAAAGGCATGCCAGCAGTTAAAATATGAAAAGTCTTAAGGGTGGCATCTATGCGCCCCAGAAAGTAAACCTGATGAATAGAGTGTTTTACTTGAATTCTCATATTTCTGTAGAGGAAATCTGACTTTTGTATATTTGAAAATAGAGTATTCACTGACTTTTAAGATACTGAACTTTTTCTCCTGAGTTACTGTATAATATTCAGTAATCATTTATGAAATGTGTGTAACATTTTTCAAGAGGATTTACATATCAACTTTTCCTAGTGGAATCAACAACAGTAGAATGAAATGTATCTACTCCATTTACTCTTACCCAGTGCTCCTACTTTCTTTTTCCCTTTAATTTTTATATATGGTAAAAATTTCATTGAAGAGAGATTTTAGATGACAGGACTGTAATTTTAAACCCAATAGAAGAGGTGTAAGCAATTTAAGCTTAGCTGAAGCATAATCTTAGGTTGTCAAGAAGAAACCCATTCTCCCTATGCTAATCAATCAGTGTATCAACCAACCAATCATCTCTTCAGCTTAGCATATATCCTAAGGTTTGATATATCTATTAACCGCCCATCATGCAGCTGGGCTCTGGATGATGAGATTCCTCCTATCTTGGCATTTGGCGGCCGACGACTGAGCTATCACAGCCTCAGATAAATACCAAAGTGGAGATTTCAATCCTGTCCCTGAGTGCAGAGACAATCCAGAAACGTTGAAAATATTCTTAGAAGAGAATACACAAGAAAATTACATTTCTCAATGCTGTGTTGTGTGTAGAAATTGTATACATTACATGATTTCCCTTCCCTGGACACAGCAAAATAAAAGACACTTTTATTATGATTAGAATGCCGGTAATCAAAAGAATGGTTGGAATCTGCCATAAACAGATTAATTGCAAGATGAATTACATGTAAACATTTAAATAAGTAAGAATAGTGACCAATTAGTTGATAAATTTCCTGAAAACAAATAGAAGCTCAAGTTTATAAAGCAAGGCACATAATTGTTGTAATTCCAGGGAAAGGGCTTATGGGTTTCCAAAGACTGTACGTTGCTTCCTGGTCTCAGTTCAGAGGTTCTGATATGAGATGAGCTGCGACTGAATGTGTCTACAGCCTATTCCACCAGTTGTGGTTTGAAGACAGTGAGTGTTTCCATAAAACTGCTGATTGAGAAAGAGAAACTTTTACTGAATGTGAAGTGTCTCTGAATGTGTGCAAATTGAAATGAGTGGGATTCATTTCTTCAAGCATTGATTTCCACCTGGAAGATGAAAATCTTTTCTCAAAATGCAGGTTCAAATCATGTCTTTCCTACACTGTTGTTCAAGTCTCTTACTCTGAGAAGAGAAGCACAGTGAGGTATTAGGAATTGTAGTTCCAACTGAGGCTCAGTCAGTAACTAGATAAGCAAGCCCCTTAATTCTGTAGGCCTTACTTCATAAATTGAGATTTCACTGAAGCATCCATGAAAAGTAGTAGGCAATTATTTTCATCATATTTAAACACTATTTCATCTTATTCCAAAACATTGTTTTTCGTGTCAATTGTGGTATGAATTTTGACTTTTACTATAGTATTTATTTAGCCAAAATCTTTTTAGTGCTACTGGGCAGCATAAACCGATGAAAAAGATAGTCCAGCCTCAATATAGCTTTCTGGGTTTGAAGCCATTTTTTTCAATCATTTGTTGAGGGTAGGACCAACAGAAGCATGATGGGGTTCATGATAACATGAACTCTTTGCTGCTGGAGAGAGAAGGAAATTTCTTTTCCGTCCTGAGAAGTCCAGCATGAGTCCATACAGAGACCATGATGACTTCTCTGCTCTCAACAACTTAGCCTGTGCACTTTGATCTCAACTTAAGAACACTCCTGTGTCCTGGTGTGAAAGGGCCTGTAACAAAATAACAGCTCTAGAATTTCTGTATTTTTCTCAACAGAAAGATAACCGTGGTATCAAGTACAGAGCAACAGTTTGGTTTGAATAGTATATTTTGAAGGCCCTGCTCAAGGAGTTGTGATTCTCAGAGAAAACACTGTACTATATGGGTTAAGGTTATAAATTTTATCATAGCAAAGGGAAGCCCCCCCCCCAAAAAAAAAAAAAGGCAACACAGAGAATCATTTTCTGTATCTAAAGTCACTTAAAGGACCCATTCTGGGACTCGTTCCAGGCTGCTGTGATTAGAGACCTGCATGTTTGTAGATAGCCACAGATAAGCCCCAGATATGAGCACCCATGACACGTGCTCTGCTGAACAAAACGAAAGGATTGATTTAGAGAAAGATGGCCTATTGAATGTGGATTCTTTGTTACTGGCCTGAAAATGTGTAAGCATGCACCTTTCAGGCCCTAGACAGTCTTACTCCCCAGGGCATCTATTCTGTCTTCTGGTGATAATTGTCCTGCCAGCTCTGCAGATTGTGGATATAGATAAGAAAGCCAGCGAGAGTGGATTGAGCACAATTAGAAACTTATCCACACTGGAAATGACCTGTGACTGCATTACCAGGTAGAATCTGGTCCTGAGTAGATACATCATATACACAGATGTATATACACAGATGCTCAACACACAGATCTTGTAAAAGAAGAGGGGTTTATTTTTCATTGCTGTGAGTTCCAGGTTTAGAACATTTTGCTACTGTTCTGCGTGAATCCAGCATGCCTTCACATAAATCGTGTAACCATGTCACAGAGAATAGAGAAACAGTGAGCAGCCTGTCCTCAAGGAGTTCATGTTCAAAGACAACATAAAGAAACAGATCAAAGTATTTTCATGAAAGCTTGAAGGTAGTATCAGCAAAATTTCTTCATCAGAGAAGGATTAATGTTTGCTTTCAAAAATTAAAATAATTATGAATTTTTAAATAAATGCATAATAGATAGAAGTATACTTTATTTTTTTAAAAAAAATTTATGTATCTATTTATATGGCTGTACCAGATCTTAGTTTTGGCTTGCTGGATCTTCAATCTTTGTTGAGGCATGCGAGTTCTTTAATTGCGACATGCAGGCTCTTTAGCTGTGGCAGACAATTTCTTAGGTGAGGCATGTGGGATCTAGTTCCCTGACTGGGGATGGAACCCGGGCCCCCTGCATTAGGAGCATGTAATCTTAGCCACTGGACCACCAGGGAAGTCCCTTGAATTCTTTTAAATGGAAAAGGGGAGCTAAAACTACAGAAGAGGAGGAAATAAGATGAGATGAGGATATCAAAGTAAGATGAGATGAGGAATCAAAGAGGAGGAGGTAAGATGAGCTGGCTAAACAGTCACAAAGAGGTGGACACGACAGAAAGACTGAACAATAAAGGGGAAACCGAAGGGAAGGGAGGGAAAAAAGTAATGGACAACGTGAGCATCGGCACCAGGGCTATGACTGCTCTCTCTGCCCTGTGGGCCCTATCTACAATGCAGGGAAGGAGTTTCTTCAGCTCAGAATGTTTTGGGGCTTGAGAGGGAGTATTCGCCCCAGCATCAGGCACCAAGGGTTGACTACTGTTTTGGTCAGCTTGTACTGCCCTAACAAAATGCCAAAGACTGGGTGGCTTCTCACAGTTCTGTAGGCTGGAAGTCTGAGATCAGAATGCCAATGCAGTTTCCATTGAGGCTTCTCTTGTGGTGGTCACCATTTTGCCATATCCTCACAAGACCTCATCATTGTGTGAGCACGGGGCAGGACTGGGAGAGCATCCTTTGGAGTCTCTGCTCATAAAGGGGTTAATCTTATCATATCAGGACACCCACCCTTAGGACCTTGTAATTACCTCCTTGTGGGCTCTACCTCCAAATATAATTGCCTTGGAGGTTAGGGTTTCAACATATGAATTTGGGGTAAATGCAGTTCAGTCCATGGGAACCAGCAACTGTAGCAGAAAGAATCTCCTCAAAGGTGTCTTGCCAACAAACTGCTGAAGAGACGTGTGTGTGTGTGTGTGTGTGTGTGCACACGCTCAGTCATGTCTGACTCTTTGCGATCCATGGATTGCATGGAGCCCACCACACTCCTCTGTCCATGGGATTTCGCAGGCAAGAATACTGAACGGGTTGGCATTTCCTCCTCCAGGGGATCATCCTGACCCAGGGATTGAACCTGAGTCTCTTGCATCACCTGTACTGGCAGGCAGATTCTTTACCACTGCGCCACCTGGAAAGTCCGTTAACTAGTACATAACCCATGGTTTTCTGGAAGCATTGTGCCCAGCCATTAAGCAGCGGAGCCAAGGGAAGGAGAAAGCAGGCATAGAGTGGAAAGGGTACACAGTGAACGCTTTATAAACACTCTGAATGGGTGAAAAAATAATGACCTCTGACTTCTTTATGGTTCTTAACTCATGCTGCCACAGATTGGTTATAAGGTCCATATCACACTGTGATATGAAAGTATTAATTGAATAGGGGCAATCAGAATTTCTATGTGAATAATGACCTAGAAAATAATACTCTGCCCATTTAACAATAGAATGGGGAGCCAAGGCTTCACTTGGCAACACAGTTCTCTTGATGGGGTCAGATATTATTTTAAACCCTGGGGTATATACATTTTATGTCCTGTTTTAGCTGTTAAAGCTGATGTGAATTTCTTTACAGTCACTTAAGAGGAAGGAAGAGAATTAAGGGAGGAAAAATAAGTAAGTTGCAAGTATTGTTCTTTTGGTTTCGTTTGTGACCTTCTGACAGATACCTTCATCAATGCTCATCTTGAATAGTAACCATTCCATTAAAAACAAACCAGTAAATTTAGTTAATATTAATGTGCCAGTGTCGGTTTCTTGGCTTTGACCAATGTAAGATGTTGACAATGAGAAGAACTGGGTGAAGGGTATCCAGCAACTCCCTGTACCAGTCTTTTCTGTAAATCTACAGTTATTCCAAAATAAAAAGTTTATTTTTAAAACCCAGGTATGTGTGTTTTACAGGGAGCATGTCTGAATAAGAAAGCCCTTAGCTCTACTTTTATGGGAGCATTTTCTCAGTGTTTCTCCAGATGAGTGCTCATTTAAATTTGATATCCTGAGAAGCTGATGGCTCACCCTGCGTTCATGTGGGCCATTTAGACAGGTCCCTGGTTGACCATGCTGAGAGGCTCTCCTGTCTGATACTGAATCAGAGAAAGAGGAGGATTTAGGATTATCTGACTTTGGGGAATGCCACTGAGCAGTAAACTAAAATAAAATAAAATCATCTCTTTGCATTGTTTACAAGCCAAAGCATACTGTATCACACTGTAAGTTGCTTTCAAGCTTGTGTTTTCTATTAGGCTTACCATGTGGTGTATCATGTGAAAGTGTTTAATGGTTACTGTGAAATTAGAGGCTGTCCAAACAAAATTTAAAATCCTAAAACTTTCACTTCCAAGTGTGATAATTCTTAGCTATGCTAGTAAACCGTTTGACATGTGTGGAAACATAATTCATTTTTTTTTTACATCAGATTGTCTTTTTTTAAAGGTGTGTCTAACAAAATGTGTGACTATATAATAGAGGAGACAGTATTTGATTTTTAATTTGTATGTTTAGTTTCTGCCATGTTCTAGGTCCATTTGAATGTTTGAAAAATAACAAGGTAATAGAAAAAATGCTAATGTGAATCCCTGTGCTAACTGCATTGTTTTGCTTATATTTTTGTGTTCCATCTTTTCCCCTGAAGAGTGAACTTGTTGAGAGTAGGAAGTGTGGTCTCAGTATCTAGCCCAAGACAGTAAATAGTAAGGATTCAGTAAATATTTGTTTGAATGGATAATTGAATAAAATCACATTTAAGTGAATTACTTCCACCTTGAAGGGAACCAAATAACTGCCTCTTGGCTTACTCTCATCACAGCCCTTGTTTTAGGATGGCCTCACAGTTTAGACTGGTTTTTATCACTGCTATCATTCAGCTATATATACTACCATTTCAAATCTGTAAAAAGTGTTTTAAAAAAAGAGAAATTGTTCATGTTTCAAGACCTATTAGAATGCATTTTCAAATATGTCAGACACATCTTTGTTAAAATTAAACCAGGGATTGGTTTTGAGCGAATAGCCCTATATCCTTACAGATGCTGTGGATGGATGCATCTAAGCTGCTTATTATATTGATGGGTTTTGCTGCTCTGCAGCAAATGAAAACAGGCAGCTGCTTCCTCCATCAAAGCAAAAAGCAGCCTGAGTTTTTATTAACCGAGTGTTCATTTCTTCTATTGCCAAAATTCTTACACAAAACAAAAGAGCAGTTTTAGCACATTATTGCTTAACTAGACATGAACAACTGACAGCAAGTGATAAGCCTGTCTGCTTTTCACAACTGGTAATCATTTTTGGAATAGATGTTTTAATATAGTTGAATATAAATTTTGTAATTTACATCTACAATGGTACGGAAATTTATAGATCCAGTTTGTTGCAGGAGAATGAAGGCTATAATCACAAAAGGCTTCTCCTGGTGTTGTTTAATTTTTAATGACTATTTGAAAACTGGGGAAGAAAAATGAAATCAAATTCATTTCTTAAAAAAAAAAAATACAAAAAGGTGTTAAAGACAATCATACAGGTTGGTTGAAGCCATTTGTAGATGGCCCCGACAGAGCAAGACCCCAGTGTTTACAGCCAGGACGTGCTTCGCACTCCATTTCCACATTAGTTGCAGTGAGCCGCCTGAGCTCATGCACCAGCAGAAATTTCTGGAGAGCAGACCATCATGTTTCCTTCATATCAATGAATAATGATGAGCAGGGAGACAGGAAGGACAGGGCCTTGGCCATTTTGCACAGCTGAGATCCCCAGCCAACTCTCATACTATTTCATTTGGTTTTGTTCTTTTCAGTTACCTGAACATTATACATTTACTTGCAGATAGAATAGCAGAGAGGGGTTTATTTAAAGTGAATTTAGGCTGTACCTCAACAACACTGTTGCCTTATTTATCAAGTCAATTTGCTGAATGGTGTGTTAACCTTTTGGAACTTGCTAAAGGCAATTCCTGCTATAAGAAGGGGACATAGTCCTCTTCATTCTCCTTCCTAAGAGGGGGAATTTGGAACGGAGGCTGTTTTGAAATGCTGGGATGTGTGTCTTCCAAACAACACTGCTAAATAAACAAGTTATGTTGCCTAACTAGCCTAATGCCAGGGCCATTTAATAAATGTACGTTGTGGCTTTGGCATCTGTGGCACACATCTCCTAAATACCATTTTCCCTCCAGGGGGCACTTTTATAAATGCACAGAGCATGCACTCCACATGGAACACAAGGCTTTCAATTTGTTTGGAATTCAGTCGCAGTGTTTACCGAGAAGTGAGATAAAGCTGGACCCAAAAAAGCAGGAAGCTACTATAGAAATGAGATTCACAGATCATAGGTATCTCAGGAAGGAGCACACCCTACTTACTCACCTTTAGCGTGCCACATAACAAGGGGGTGTCTGTGTGGCTGAAGTGGTTAGATACCTAAGATAAGGAACACTAAAAATTATTTCTAATACTTTCCTCTTCGCTCCACTCTATTTGACACATTATGGCTCTTATGATGGTCCAAGACACAACACATTCCTATTTTTAAAAGGGTGATTCCACCCTGAGGACCCTGAGCATCTTGGGGAAGGATGTTATTTGGAGTAAAACTGGCGGTGAAAGTTTTCGCTCTTTTTTTGGGGGGGGGGTTTGCGGGCGGGGGGGTCTGTGAGAAGGATGTACTCTTTCAAGGAGAGCTCAGGGGGTGTTTCCCTGATGATAGGAGCTCTCTGGTCTGATTTTCTGGGTCTACCTTTCCAGAAATGACTGTTCTCACTTTCTGACATCCTCTCTGACCAATGGAGATGTAGCATTTACTCACAGAGAGAGCTCCTACTGGGAGGTTTCTGCTACCTGTGCTTTGAGACCTCAGGAGCGTTTTTTCTGCCCCAAAGATAGTTATTCTGAGGAAGAGGAAATATGTTTGAGGGGAAAACACAGCATATATCTGAGAACAATGCTCAGTACTGGAAAAGGAACAATTGGACTTGAGAAAGTTGCCTGTTATTTATATGCTGGATTAAGTAAATAAAAAGCTGTCACAACTAGAATATATAGATGTAGAGTAGTTCTTTTCTGAAGCTGTGAGATTTAATTAACAAACGCAGGTCTAATTCAGTAAAAGTGGACATGTGGTGAAGACTTGATCTCTAAGATGATTTTGAATGCTTTCTAAAATCCTTTGAATCCTTTCTTGGATTATAGTACAAATAAAACATTTTAACCAGCCCAACTTCAACCTAAAATGTTGTAAACTAAAGCTCATTGACAACTTTATAGCTTTTGTTTGGAGATGCACAAATGTCATGATCTATAGCTATTGGATTTGAAGATGGAAGAGTCCTCAAAATCAATATGACCCTTCCAATTTGTTCTTTTTTAAAAAAAATTATTTTATTTTTTGACTGCACTGGGTCTTCATTGCAGTGCACAGGCTTCTTGAGTTGCAGCACAGGGGCTTTCTAGTTACGGTGCGTGGGCTTAGTTGCACCACAGCACGTGAGATCTTAGTTCCCTGACCAGGGATCTAACCTGTGTCCCTTGCATTGGAAGGTGGACTCTTAACTGGACCACTAAGAAAGTCCCAGACCCTTCCAATTCATTCTTGAAACTAGAGCCCTGAATATTCATTGAAAGGACTGATGCTGAAGCGCCAATACTTTGGCCAACTGATGTGAAGAGCTGACTCATTAGAAAAGACCCTGATGCTGGGAAAGATTGAAGGCAGGAGGAGAAGGGGATGAAAAAGGATGAGATGGTTGGATGGCATCGCTGACTAAATGGACATGAGTGTGAGCAAGCTCCAGGAGATGGTGAAGGACAGGGAAGCCTGGCATGCTACAGTCTATGGAGTCTCAAAGAGCCAGACACGACTAAGCGTCTGAACAACAAAGAGCCCAAATGTGATTTGTCCAAAGTCCCAAAATTAGTTGTTAACTGAGCCATGAGAACTAGAAACTGGTTCTTTTGATTGCTGAGCCAGTCACCAGGGTTGAGGCAATTAGTGTAGTGATTAAAAGAGTGGACTTTAGAAACTAAGTAGGTGGGCTCAAGTCCTTACTATGCCATTTAAACTTTCTGTGCTTTGGTGTACCTTGATGTGCCCCTTAGCTGGCCATAATGACGGTGTATATCTTATAAGGTTGGTTTAAGTATTAAATGAGATAATACATATAAAATACACAGCTCAGTGTTTGCCTGGTAGAAAGTATTCAAAAAGTGATATTAACAACAGCAGCAACAAACACTAATTGCACTTACTTGGTACTCTTATAGTATTATTCAATCTTCATGTTACCAAAATCCAAGCTCCTACTGCTGGTCACACAACAGGCCAATAAACTGAGAGACAAGTTGTTGGGGGAAGGAATTGCAACTTTATTTAGAAAGCTAACACGCAGCCAGAGAAGATGGTGAACTAGGATTCCAAAGAACCATCTTACTTGACTTAGAGTTCTGTCTTCCTTTATACTAAAAGGGGAGGAGGTGTGGTTGGTTGTTGCAAGCTTCTTGGTGTCTAAATCCTTTGTTCTTGCAGCTGTCCAGGTAGGTTAGGTCATCATGTTCCTGCCTTGGAAGAAAAGTTATGACCAACCTAGACAGTGTATTCAAAAGCAGAGACATTGCTTTACCGACTAAGGTCTGTCTAGTCAAGGCTATGGTTTTTCCTGTGGTCATGTATGGATGTGAGAGTTGGACTGTGAAGAAGGCTGAGCACCGAAGAATTGATGCGTTTGAACTGTGGTGTTGGAGAAGACTCTTGAGGGTACCTTGGACTGCAAGGAGATCCAACCAGTCCATTCTGAAGGAGATCAACCCTGGGATTTCTTTGGAAGGAATGATGCTAAAGCTGAAGCTCCAGTACTTTGGACACTTCATGCGAAGAGTTGACTCATTGGAAAAGACTCTGATGCTGGGAGAGATTGGGGCAGGAGGAGAAGGGGACGACCTAGGATGAGATGGCTGGATGGCATCACGGAATCGATGGACGTGAGTCTGAGTGAATTCCGGGAGATGGTGATAGACAGGGAGGCCTGGCGTGCTGTAATTCATGGGGTCGCAAAGAGTCGGACACGACTGAGCAACTGAACTGAACTGAAACCTCCAACAGGACAAATGTTTTCCTCTGCAATTTTTTATTTCTATATGAATGGGAAAGAGTTATATTTTTAAAAATCAGAGCCTTAAAGATAGGTTATGCTGTTTATTTCAGGCTATGGGCAACATTTTTAACTTGTAGCAAAAGCAATAAAATACAAAGATTAAAGTAAAAGAAACAGATCCAATTTGGAGTCAGATTTATTCTTCCCTATTACACTCTCATCTCTACTTACAGTGTAGATGGTATTATTACTACCAGATAAGGAGATGATGCAAGAAGAGCTTAAGTGACTTGCTAAGGTCGCAAAGCTAATAAGCCTCAGAGCTGTCTTCCAAGTTCCTTACTGTCTGAACCACTGGAACCGTGGCTGTGGCTGCAGCTGCAGTGTGTTCCTTTTTCTCAGTGGTGCTTCAGCGTCTTCCTGGTCCTGTCTCCATTTCTCATCTGTCACTTAGTTGATTTCGCAGCATCCACACAGAGTCGGACATGACTGAAGTGACTTAGCAGCAGCAGCAGCTCTAAAACTGACCATCAGACTGAAGGCTGAGGTCTGGGGAATGAGCACCAAAGACTCTTTTCCTCTTCCTGCTTCAGATTCATGCTCGAGCTGGGGCTCCTTTCAGCTTTCCCTTATTTCATAATCATCAAATTAATAGGTATCTGAATTAAAATTTAAGTTTTAAAATGTAATGCATTGCTCATAAAATCACACCCATAAACCAACCCAGTTTGTAGTCCTAGAATAATATATTGTTGAAATACCTGGGCAATTCTTTGTGTCCCTTCACTTCCACATGCTCATTATCTATATCAGTTGGCTTCCCTGGAACAGAAGAAAACTGCAAAAAAATTCATTTGGCCCTTGATTTTGCAATCTAGTGGAAGGCAGTATAGCACAGAGGTTAAGAATAACAGCTTTAGAATCAGACTGCTGCTGCTGCTGCTAAGTCGCTTCAGTCGTGTCCAACTCTGTGCAACCCCATAGACGGCAGCCCACCAGGCTCCACTGTCCCTGGGATTCTCTAGGCAAGAACACTGGAGTGGGTTGCCATTTCCTTCTCCAATACATGAAAGTGAAAAGTGAGAGTGAAGTTGCTCAGTCGTGTCCGACCTCAGCGACCCCATGGACTGCAGCCTTCCAGGCTCCTCCATCCATGGGATTTTCCAGGCAAGAGTACTGGAGTGGGATGCCATTGCCTTCTCCATTAGAATCAGATTACCTGGATTCAAATTCCAACTCAATGACAAAATATCTGCCTAATTTGGGGGAAGATTTCTTAACCTCTCAGTGCCTCAATTTTCTCATCTACCTTGTGCCTGGCCAGCAGTCAGCCTTCACCAAACATTAGAACGTCACAGAGCAAGCTTCCACCCACTCACTGTTCAGGGCTACACTGGACATTCCATTTCACTGAGATGTACTCGTATTCTCCGTGATCCGACTCCATACACACAGGCAGGCTGTGCTTCATAATTACTGTTCAGAGCAAGTCTGTTAATGGGCCAGAGCAGAAGAACAAGTATAGAACAAGCATTGTCTCTCGCTCTCTCTCTCTCTCTCTCGCTCTCTCTCTCTCTCTCTCTCTCTCTATATATATATATATATATGGGGTGTGTATATATATATATATATATGATATTCTCTCTATATATGGTATTCTTACTTATGATTGATTTTCAAAGTTCCCTTAGCTGGGACAGATATTTCCAGAGTTCAGTTTTGGTTTGATTTTGTGGGCTGTCCATTAGGAATAATAATCTCCCTGAAAGTATCATAAACATATAATCAAGATTGATAAAATTGCCTGCATAGACAAAAGTCAAAATCATAACAAAGGCAAGAGCAGCAACAACAATAGCTAACATTATTTTAAAAATTCTTATCTCCCAGGCACTGTTCTAAGTGCCTTACAGGTATTATCTCACTTATTCTCACAACAATGGTATGAAGAGGAACTGTTTTTGCTTGTACTTCACAAATGAGAAAACTGAGGCATTACCCAACAATGCTGTTTAAAGTGGCAACACCCCAACCCCTATTGTTATTTTCTATTTCATTAATATTTTGTTTTTGTTCACAACATTTATTACTATCTAGAACTACTTTGTTTATTGCCTCTATTAAAGCTATTTGGTCAAGGACTTTGTTTTAATCACTGCTATCTCTCCACCTCCTAGAATTGGCCTTGCTTAGTCGCTCAGTTGTGTCTGACTCTTTGCAACCCTTTAGGCTGTAACCATCCAGGCTCCTCTGTCAATGGGGTTTTCAGGCAAGAATACTGGAGTGGGGTGCCATTTCCTCCTCCAGCATATCTTCCTGACCCAGGCATCAAACCCACGTCTTCCGTATCTCCTGTATTGCCGGTGGATTCTTTACCTGCTGAGGCATCGGGGAAGCCTGACTGCCAAGAATTGTTGAATGAATGAGAGTTAAAAAGTTTAGGTACTTGCCCAAGGTCACACAGCCAGTAGGAGCCAGTATTCAAGCTGAATCCGGTATAACTCCAGAGCGTGAGATAAAGTTCTTTATTGTAGCTTTTTATAGCTTGAATCCCCCTCTCTCGCATAATATTACCCAAGCCTAGTATTTTATGAATGAGCATACTAATGCTCAGAAATGCTACATAATTTCCCAGTACCACATAGATTGTTAGTGGTAGACCCAGAATCAGACCCCAGACCCCCAGCTGTGTTTTTGTACAATGAATGCAGCCTGAGGAGGAGCTCATATAAAACTGAAGGAAAATCCTGTACGTGTCTGGTATACATCATGAGCTCACTTCTTCATGCCATAAACTTAAGTCACACTTGACACTTCCCTCTCTTACCACCCCCTTCGTCTAATTAACTAATAATCAGTTTGTTAGTATACCTTCTCAATATAGCTGAAATCTTTCCACTTTTCTTCATCTCCACTAACCGTCACCCAAACTACCATCAGCACTGACCTAGGTAATTGTGGTAGCCTCCTACCCAGTTACCCTCACCTCCTCTTGCCCCGGTTCAGTCTGTTTTCTTCAGAGCAGTCAGAATGATCTAAAATGTGAATCTGAGTATACCACGTTGCCGCTTAAATGTATCATTTACTTCAAGGTGCAATTTAAAATTCTTTTTTAAAGGAGCTTTTAAACAAATTTATTTATTCATTCTCTTGACTGTGCTGGATCTTTGTTGCTGCACAGGACTTTTCTCTAGTTACGGCAAGCGGGGGCTACTCTCTAGTTGCGATACGCAGGTTTCTCATTGCAGTGGCTTCTCTTATTGTGGGCTCTAGGGCTCGTACGCTCCCGTAGTTGCAACTCCCGGACTCTAGAGCACAGGCTCAGTAGTTGTAGCACGCAGGCTCAGCTGCTTCATGACATGCAGCATCTTCCTGGACCAGGGATTGAGCCCATGTCTCCTGCACTGGCAGGCAGATTCCCCACCACTGAGCCAGCCACCAGGGAAGCCCACAATTAAAATTCTTAACATGGCCTTTGAGCCTATGAAATCTGGCCCCTGAGCACCCCCTTCAGTCTCATCTTGTCCTGCCTCTTCCTTTCTCACTTAATCTCCAGCTTCTTGGACCCTGTTTCCATTCCTAGAACATCAAACTCTTCTCTTCAAAGCTCTATTTCATGGTGCTCCTTTCTGTGGACCATTGCCTCCAGCTCTGGGCCCCTCTTCCGCCTTTTCTTGTCTGTTCATCCTCTGGGTCTCAGCCTGCTTACTATTTCTATGGATATACCACATTTTATTTAGCCATTCATTAGTTGATAGACATTTGGGTCGTTTCCGCTTTTTAGCTGTTATGAATAATGCTGCTGTGAACTTTTGTGTACAAATTCTTGTGTGGACATTTTTTTCTTTTCTCCTGGATATATACCTAGGAGTGGAATTGCTGGGTTATATAGTAACTCTACATTTCACTTTTTGATAAACTGCTAGGCTGTTTTCCAAAATGGCTGAACCATTTTACATCATTTCCCCACAACCTCACCAACATTTGTTATTGTCTGACTTTTTCAATATAGCCATCCTAGAAGGGGGTGAAGTGCTATTTCATTGTGGTTTTGATCTGTACTGAGATAACCTAAAAGTTCAACAAATAAGCAAAAATTAAAATCTCTGTCCTGTCAAGGTTTTGAGGAAATAAACACCCTTATTAGAGTTGTAGCTTGATACAGTTTTTGGAGGGGCAGTTTGATATATCAGAATGTGAGATGTACTTGACTTTTGAACAGATTTTCCATTTCTGGGTATTTGACCTAAGAAGAAAAAAATTATATATTGGGGGGAAAATGTGTCTTTATTGTAGCACTGCTTATAATATCATAATATCAAAAACTTAGAAATTAACTGAAATGTCTATCAAAAGGAAACTGGTTAAATAAACTATGATGCAAACATAAAATATTTAGGCAGTCATCAAAAATGATGCGGGTATAGTGTATTTTTATTGTCATGGCAATCTATCCACCACATACTGAGTGGGGCAAAATGAGATTATTGAATACCTCCCTGAGAAGATCCCACTTGTGTAAAATGTCTTCATGCCTAGAGAGATTTTTTTGGAATGGTGTCCAAAATGTTAACAGTGATTATATACTAGTGGTGGAAATTTAGGTGATTTTTAAACTTTATTCTTTGAACTTCTCATATCTAATTTAGTTAAAAATCAACCTCTATAATTTTTAAGAGAGAATTGTAAAACTGTTTTAAAAGACTATGCATTTTAGAAATCACATTTTTGTTCTTAATCAAGGCTTGGATTTTAGTTAAATATTCTTCCCCTATCATTATTTTTTAAATCCTCAAAACCATCTGCTAAAGGCATAAAGAAATTCATCACTGTGGTGATTATATTCACTTGATGTGGAAAACTGTCTTGGGCTCTTCCTTCAGAGAATTTTATTATGTGTTTTAATCTTCATAGAGTTCTTTCTGTATGCCAGGTATTAGGACTTTGGGGTAGTGCCAAAGCTAATGATTAAGATCAGGTCAAAAAAGTTCTCCATGTGTTCTGATTATTAGGATAGTTGTTTGAGGTTCACACTCTCTTCAACTCTTTTATCCCTCTTTGCAGGAGAATAACATTAACAATTTTATTTTTCTTTGAGCTTGTTATGAGTTAGAAATTGTTTTAAATACATCTCATAAACTTTACTTGTTTAATCCTCACAGCAATCCTGTGAGGTTGATATTACAATAATATTATTTTACAGATAAGGAAACTGAGGAACAGAGAGGTTAAGTAACCTATCTAAGGTCACTCAACTAGGAAAGGCAGTGCTGGGGCTGGAGCCCAACTGAGTTTGGTTCCTAAGTACCTGTAGTTGTAACTGCTACACTCCACTGCTTCTCTGACTTCTACCAAATATAACTCCAGATACTTCATGCTGGTTTATTTTGTTTCTCCCTAAAATTGTCATTTTTACCAGAAACGCCTGGGAGACTGAGCTAATAAGAACAGGTGACTGGACTTTTCTGCAACAAATGTTCTAAGAGTTGTTTCTTTGCTGTTTATTAATATATGTATATCCATTGATTCTCTTAGCATTTTACTTACCATTTCTTTGACATCATCTTCTCTGAAATACCAAAAGTGTAAAGAAAAAAATTAAGAGCACATCTGTCTTCTCTTTAAGCAATTCATATTCATCCATGAAAAACTATTGTCTTCTAAATAAATGATTTACAGATGATGATTTTAGGAAATGCTCTTCCACAGAATTTAATGGGTAGGATTATTGTTAAATTGAAAGATGTACAAAGTTGGTGAAACTTAGGTTTCTCAATTTTATACTCCAGTTGGATTTTAGTTGAAGAAAGGAAATAATTATGTATACGAAAAACATTAGTATGGAGTCAGACAAGAAAGGTATAATAACCTCAGTGGTTTTATTTGCTCTTGGAAGTGATTTTTGCTGAGTATGAGCTACATATACAGTAGGTCTTCATGATCCTAATGAATTGGCCAAAATGAAGGTTCATGTGTATAAGAGTAAGATCTACCTGAAATACCATTCAAAATTTAACTTTGGATGTTTATAATTTTGGCTGTTATTGTTTTTGCTGTTTTGTTGTGATTGAAATCCAGTAAAAATTATTTAGGATATTTTCCTGGGGGAAAAGTTATAATCCAGAAGAAAAGAAATGCATGTGATATGATGTTACTAGTAATAATTACGGTAAGTATGATTCAAGTTGAAATCACTTATACTGAACATTATTTTTTTAAGGCATTTCTTAAGAGCATGACTACAGAGAGTTTTTACAGAAGAAACTTCTGTTATCAAAGAAG
This sequence comes from Ovis aries, assembly GCF_016772045.2. Classification (NCBI taxonomy): domain Eukaryota; kingdom Metazoa; phylum Chordata; class Mammalia; order Artiodactyla; family Bovidae; genus Ovis; species Ovis aries. The sequence goes on along the minus strand of NC_056056.1, from coordinate 79,608,735 downwards.
TCTATATCCTCTTGTGTTTTCTAGGCGTCTGGCCGGCTGAAGAGGTTTTGGCTTACTACTGCCTCAAGCACAGTAGTATATTCAGGTACAAAGCTGCACTTAAAAATTTGTTTAGCCCACTATAGGTACTGTGTCTACTTGTTAACGATCACCATGATTACATTCTTCAAATTAAACTGTTAAAAGTATATATAAGAAAGGAAGAAAGAAATGAAGGAAGGAAAGGAGGGGGAAGGTCATGGTGAAAACATGTTGCTTCTGAAAAAGAAATATGAATTGCCTTTGGGTACTAATATTGCACAGCAAGCTTTTTGCTATGTGTCAAAGGCTTTTGATTTCCACTCAAGGCATTTTATTTCACTTTGATTTTGGGGAAACGAAAGTGAAGCTCCAATCAATCCTTACTGATTGTAAAGGTCAAAAAAAAAAAAAAGACATTCTTTAAAGTTCTGCTAGGAAAGTCACTATGGAATATTTGATAAATAAATACCCCACAGCTATTATTTAAAGATACCATCCCATCCCTTATTTTAAAGGTATTTTATATATCTAACAATATGTACTTGTAAAATATAAATTACTATTACAGATTCATGCTATGGAGAAGAATGTTTTCAACTGTGAATGTGCATTATAGATTAAACCATGGATGGGATTACAAAAAAAGAAAAAACTCCTTTTAAAAAAAAATGCTGAAGATGTTTGGTAGACTCAGAAAATATGGGTTTTTTCATTTCCATTCTCATTTTATAAAAGTCATCCAATATATGCTTCCTTAATAGTCCATTATGATTCCAGACAAGCCATTAGTGATCATTTTAACAATATATACTTACAAGGTCGGGTATGTGTTGTAACAATATGTATTTACAAGACTGGGTCAATAATATGTAGTTTTGGAAGCTCTGTGGGTCCATATTTACCAACCAGTTTCTAATTGCTTTGAATAACTAAATATATATTATGTGTATTTCAGAATACGAATGTCCTGGCTTGGCTTCTTCTTTTCCCTCTATTCCCACCTCTCCCTCCCTAGATTCTCTCTCTCTTTTTTTTTCCTCCCCTTGCTGAGGAAATAAACTTCCCAAATTGGGAAGAAGAGACAATCTCTTAAGAGTATAAGCATATAAAGTAAGAACAGGGAAGTATTGAATTGAGCTTCAAAGCTGCCCTAGAAGTCTGGCATTTGCTCATCTCACTGTGCTCAAGCTTGCCTGGAGCTCCAATCAGCAAGCAGTGGGCCAGAGCAGGAATGTCACACGTTGAGGGCTGATATTTAGGCACAAAGAGGAAGGTAAGTGCAGAGTGCCACCCCAGACTGTCAGTTTTAACTCTGAGCCGCTTTACTTAGGAGCAGTCAAGTCAGAGCCCAGTCATTCCTTGAGCCTGGTTTTGCTGGCTTAACCATATTATGTCCCCGCATTGTTTATTCACTGTGTTGTGTTGGGGTCTATTGTTATTTAAGTGTTAATTGCTAAATGTTCCTTGTGTAATTGTTCTTTATGGGGCCTGTTCAGCTCTCCAAAATACTGCTGTTTGTTTTAGACTTATTTTTAAATTCAAGATTGCATGTATTTGTGTGTGTGTATTGTGTGTGTCCTTCACTATAATATAGGTATATACACACTCACATATATTCTTCATTTACTTGTCTAACTGTTTTTGAAGGAATGAATGTGGATTAACAGTGTTATCCTTTCCTAACAATTATCTTTCGCTACTCTAGCTAGTTTAGTTCTAAAAGACAGCGCCATTGACAGGGGAAAAAAAGGGAACCTTCTCAGATTTTTCAGCTCAGCGGTGGTAATGTTGCAGTGAACACTAATGAGGGAACCCCCACTGGTTTGCCTGCTTTGTGACTTTTCTATTTCATAATTATTTTTAAAACGCAAAACGACATGAGGTAGCCTCGTCATGTCTCTACAACTTCCTGGTAGCGCCGTTCTTACTGCAGATGGCAATTTGTTCTTGTAACATATATATCTCTCTGCCCATTTTCATCTCATTTGTATGGGTTCTACCATTTCTTTTCTCTCTTTCAGGGACCTTGCTGTGTGTGAGCTAGGGGGTGGCATGACATGCTTGGCTGGGCTCATGGTAGGTCTTTTCTCAATTCCAATCCCATTCAGAGAGAGGAACAAAAGGAAAAATGTTCCAGGGCCTCCAACTGCTGGGTCAGAGAACCGTCAACAGCATCAGCTGCGGTCAAGCTGCCGGGTCTTGAGAGACCTTCTAGATTGACTTACTTTCGGATCATATTGATTTTATGGTTGCCTCGATGAGCAGAAACATTTTACCTCAGTGTAGTCAATATCGCTTGTTGTGACATTCCAGGCCTCGCACAGTCTTTCTTCGCCATAGCAAAAGCATTTTTTTTTTTTCAGATTATAGTCCCATTTGCTAAGATACAGGAATAGCCCGGCAAATCACAGTTGGAGCACCATGATATAGCTGCTAATGTTTTGCCTGCATTATTACACCAACAAACATGATCCAGAGCGCTCAGTAATTAGATTCTTTTGAATTAGATTGGCCATTCAGGAACGTCGTTCCCCATTCTCTGGGTTCTGAGTCATGTATTCAGGAGATATTATGTAGCAGCACAGTGCATTAGACAAGTTTTTATGTCTCTACAAATAAAAGCATATTGTTACACTGATTGGCATTTGACAAACCTGTCGCTCTTACACAATGTGTCAGGGTTACAGCCCAATGTGCGAGCATGTCAAAGCTCACAAAAAAATTACCCTCACAAAGCCATCTGCCTGCAATGCAAAGTTATATGAAGGGCATCAGGCAGTCAGACAGAAGCAAGCTGAAAGGCAGAGTGACAGCCTTGTATGATGGCTCTACTAGATAAACAGAAGCCCACAAATGAAAGCCTCTCAGAATACCATCATCCGCTGTCACAATGCAATTACCGAACAGAATGATAGCAAGATAGAGGCTCCCGCAAATGGAATGATAAAAGTATTGACTGATTTGATTGAATGATTAAAATAATGCAGACATAAAATGAAAAAAGATTGAAGATTGTTACAGAGAAATAGGTGAGGAAGCATGATACTGAAGGCTTGTCACTCCTGTCTTCACTTCCACACAGACAAGCATATTTGCTCATTGTTTGCTGTGCTCCCCCCCCTTTTTTTTTCAGGTTGCTATTTCTGCAGATGTCAAAGAAGTTCTGTTAACTGATGGGAATGAAAAGGCCATCAGAAGTATCCTTATTCAGATAGAAAACGGGCTTGTTGTGCTCATTCCTTTTCCTCGGCTGAGTAACAATTGATATAAAGAAAGACAGCATGGGGTATTAAAAGAGATTTCCCCCCATACACATGATAAGTAATTAAGAAAAAGTAGAAATATATGACATTCATTGCATACGACTATTTTTTTTTATTTTGGTGGATTTTTATACTTATTATAGGAGCTTATGGTTTGTGGACCACTCAAAGCAATAAGAACATTTGTTTTGTAATAATTTCCAAGCACTCTTGTCCTTTTATTGAAATTTGCCAGGATAAAATAAATGATTTAACATTTATTATATCGGCTGTTCCTTGCAAAAATTAACTTCCAGCTTCATGTTCCATTACTACCTTTCTTCCATGTGGACCATGGATTTGTGTACCTACTCTAATTCCTGAGGAGTCCCCTGTATCTCCCCACTGGAAACAGCTATCAATTTTTCATTATTTCCTTTTATTTAGGATCATAAAAGCTATCTCTTTTTTTTTTCCTGCTATGCTATTACAATTCAAACCCCATTATATTAGATTATGCTTTACTAATATGTACACAGAGTTCATGAAAATTGAACTATACTTTTAACTAAAAAAGCAAGCATAATTTGTGGCTACTTTAGCAATCGAGCTGATTTGTTCAGGGGCAGTTAACAGCCTTTAGAAATTGAGAGGAAAGGTGGAGGATATATTTGCTCTGGATTTTTTGGTGTGCTTTCTATTTACATTACGAAAGAGGCAATCTACTTATTTGAATTTTAGGCCCCTAAAATGCCAAAGCAGTGTTGATTTTTGTAAGAGGTAAGCATCTTACCTAGAGCCTATTTTTGAATTTTCTTTTTCTACCTCTGCTATATGATTTTTTGAAAATAAAATTTGCAGCCGCTCTATCAGCCTCCTCACACAGGAGGAAGGAGGTACCAGAAGCACAGAAGCTAATATTGTTCAGCTGCACTTGTGTGCTCTACAGAGCCCCACCCAGCTAATTGCCTGGCAGACTTAAAAAAAAAAAACCAGGAAGGGAAAACAGCCAATCACAATCTTGGCCTTTCACACAAGGGAAAGAGATCACAAAAGGTGCTTCCTTTTTTAAAATGCAGGATTTTAATCATGATCTTCAGACTGTCGCAAGTTTCCCAAAATAATCCTGAAGATGAGCGATGTTGCTTCATTCACTCTGCTTTATTCTGAGTTCTTCCCTGCACTGTATCATTTCACCCTGCTCCTCCTCCACATGTCAGGGAACACAGAAAGCAACAGGAAGTCAGGTATGCTGGCTCAGCCCCAGTGGATGTTTTTTGGGGGGAGAAAATGCAGGATTATTGGGGAAGAGGAGGTCATTTTAACCACAGAAACTTCCAGATTGGGCCCAGCAACCTGAGGTTTTTCTCCAGTCAGCAGGTGTCTTATTCAATAGCATTGGAAACCGATTAGAACTTTTATCAAACTATGGGAAGCATCTGTGGTCAGTATGTAAATTTAATTGTACTAAAATTACTGTTGAGCTAAACTACAGAGCTTCCAAAGAAGGGAAGCCATGCTATTGTCATTAATTAATGCACCTTTGCTTTAAACAGCAAAGATGCCATGCCAGCTCTTGAAATCAGAGAGGAAATCTCAATTCTGTATTCACTCTGCCGGCCTTTCAAAGAAATGATTGGTACAGCCCCCTCCCAAGAAAATGGATTTTTAACATTTGGTCCTCAGAAGCTCAGCCCTGAGAGTGCTTTATTGTGCTGGGTTTTACAATGGGTTTAATATAGCGGGGTGCCAAAGGGCAGGAGGGGAAGAACTTTACAATGTAGATAAAGTAGGTCCTTTCAGGATGCAGACCAAAACTGGTAGCGTGTTTTATTTCATCTCTTAGGACTTTCCTGGCAGAGTTCAGTTTTTATCATGTTGTTCTATGTTTGTGTGCCTTTTTCTGTTGTAACTAGATCTAATTTTTTTTTAATTAAGAGAAAAAAGCATGCCTAAAGCCTTAAAATTTGGCAACATGTTTTTCCTGCTTTTAATACTAATGTCATTCTTGATTTACTAACAGAGCTTACAACTGGCGTTCATGGTAAGCTGTTTTACTGAGTGAGGTTAATGTGAATGAAGTTTTTTTTTCTATTTATGTGCCCACTTTCTATGAGAAAAACAAATTCACTGAATCACATACTGTTGATGCATATAGATTGAAGCAAACTCATTTAAAAATTACTGTTTACATCTTTCCTTTAAAATTTTAGGAAGCCTAAATTATATAGCAGTTGTAGGATATTATCCAAAAATTACTTTCTAAAAAGTAAAAGTGGATGTCAACAAAAAAAGAGGGAGAAACATTGCCAGAAGCCAGAAAATCTCTAAGCAAAGCTGCTAATTATTCTTAATGGGCAAGATGAGCACATTAAGAAACAAATGAATACATCAGTGAAATGTAATTGAAAATCGACCTGGCAATCGCACATCACATCTGAGTATTGGCCTGTATATTATTCTCATTATTTAAAAAATTATTTTTGTTTTCCTTGGATCTGAATTGAATGAATCCAACTGAACCTTACTTCCTAGTCTCTTAAGCTTCTAATTCTAAGATTCTGATTTTTAACCTCAAAAAAAGAGCATTTTCTGATATTTCTTATTTATCATCTGTTATTTCTATTTTTTAATACATGAGGCAATGAATGGAGACATTCTGAATCTTTATATCATAGAAGCATATCAACCAATTGTAAGCTTATTTACTGTCTCCTTAAAACATATCAAATGGATTTGGCTATGTCTTCTAGAGCTCTCTACCTTGAACCTGGAAAGCTAGATGTGGATTTGAAATTTATAAGCGGAGATATCTGAAAAGAGATTTAAGACTTGAGGGATAAGAGAATGTCATAAGTCCTAAATATTTTCTCAGACTCATCGTTAGATGTCCCTGAGGTTCTCCTTGATCCTTAAACTGCATTACTGGGTCTAACCCATAGCCTTCCTGAGAGCTGCCTCTCCCTTCAGATGCCATCTTATCTGTACCCAAACGGGAAAACAAAGGCTAAATCGGAAATGAGATCATTTGGTTCATCCAGTTTTCAAATTTATCCTGAAATCATATGAGCTGTGTTCTCTTTCCTTTGGCACAGCCTTTTTAGTGTAATAAAGAAACCTCCAAGTGCCGCAAGATAATTACTCAATAAAGTCTGTAGCTGGTTTGACAGTGACATAAGAATAGGGAAGAGAAGTGGTATACTGAGTTATTGATGCTAAGACCTTTCCGAATTATAATGAACAGAAGTACAACACCTCAGATGAGCAACCCTCTCTGGTACACTCACTAATTTGCCCAACAAAAGGACCCTGCCTTGACACATCCTTAGTGAACATCAAGCAGGTTATCTGCAAACTATGGCAATGCTTGATAATTCTGCCTCATGCTCCTAACCCAAGCATCTTATCCCCACAGTATGCACAGTCTAGATCATGATCTTGAGCTTAGGATTCTCCAAAAGTGAATAAATCTTCTGTGCATTTTAAAGGAGATACCCTTGGCTTACAATATTATTTTATTTAACAGACTCCCTGACTTGAATAATTAATAAATTAGGCTTTGTGTGGACTGTGCAGCGTGTGGATGGTTGAGGAACTGCCCAGCCTATCATCCTGGGCCCAGGCCCCTTCCTCCAATATCAGGGTCAGCTCTTCTTCTATATACTAGATAGGTCCAAAGTGCGCTCTGTGTGCCTCACATTGGGTAGGAGCTCAACAAATAGCTTTGAAAATTAAATTGAAAGTAACTAACAAATGAAGCTAGTTAATTAACTAAATGAATTAAGCCATTATTAACTGCATGACATTTCAAGTGCTAAAGATACAGCAGTGAACAAGACAGACCAAGTCCTGTTCTTGGAGGAACAGAGTATACTTTGGCTAGAGAACATTTATACACCAGAAAGACACTGAAAATCTACAGGGCAGAAGTTCTTTGATTCCTTCCAGTTATTTAAATCCTACAATTAAAATGTTCATATAATTAGTTTTGAGCAACAGAGAAAGAAAATAAAGCCTACCTGCCAAGCCTCACTCTAGTTACCCTTCTCAGCCTCTCATCCCTCCAGAGATTTTGCCTGACTTATTGAAAAAGATAATGAATTGACATGATTTAGGCGCCTGCTATGTGTTAGGCACCCACTATGTGGTATTCCAATGAGCCTAAAAAATGGGTGCATTATTCCTATTCCGGAGATGGAGCTCAGAGAAGTTATTTTACCCAAATTCACATAGTTACTAAGTGTCAGAATGAGCACTGGAAGTCAGCATCATTTGACTTCATAGCTTCCCTGTCACGCTCATTAAACTGTTCTGTTTCACTGAAAACTAGAAAGATTTCGTATCATCTTGCACTGGAAGTGAAAACTTATCATCTATAAACGTAACAGTTGATATTGCTAACAGAGTTCAAAGCACCTCTAGATAGTACTCTCAATTCATGAGTAATAAGCACCTTCAAGAATATTTCACAGCCTTTAAATTAGCAAATATTGCCACATCAAGCATTTTTTAAATCTTCCAGAGATCAAAATGAACAGGATTTATTTTATAATTTCATAGCTTCCTACCCTCATCTTTGACATGCAACGAAACTAAAGGTAGCAGAAACCAAGAAAATAATGGTTTGTGAAGCACAGTGTTATTATTATAAAAATACGTATACAATGCCAGTTCTCAAAATGTGTATCAGCTACTGATAAATATAATAATCACTATTTGTAGGAGGAGGCTAATATTTTAAACAAGATTTATATATAATTAGCTTAACTAATTAGTAGATAACATATATAATTTTTCAAATAACTATTATTATACATATATATACATTTAAGGATAAAAATCAAATAAAGCAAAATTAAGATGGAGCCCCACTCTTAAACTATGCTTTGTTTAAAGAGAAAATCTAGTTATAGAATCCTGGTTTGTTTTAGCCACAAGCGTAATATCCTGTATCTCGAGAAGTCCACTTGCCCAGATGAGCAGATTGAAGCCGATTGCTTTTTATCTATTTAATCAGAAATCACATTAAGACTTTCTTTGCACCCAGCACCTCCCACTGAAGTCTTCCAGAAGGTGGGTGCATTCAGAGAATAGGATTTGGTCCATGCTGTTGAACACTGTCCTGGACAGATTGACTCGATTTGGTTGAATTTCCTGTATTACCCTGAAATGACACAGAAGAATGATAAAATCTATGATTGGACATAGCGCCAACCAGAGGAACCCCTGAAAACCTGACCTAAACTAAAAGGTGGAGCACAGAATATCAGGATATATCTTTTAAGGCAATATTTTGGTACATGATTGCCATTTTTTCCCCTCTTGGTACTTGTTTTAATATTAAAAACACCTCCTAACCCACAAAATATATTTCCCTCTCAGTTCTAAAAATAAAGCAGCCTAAATACTGCTGTGAATTTTTTCATTAAAAATTGCTTCTAGAATATAAATACATGTGCTTGCTTCAGCCTGACCACCTGGAATCACAGGCTTATAAATTGTATAAAAGTATATAGTGTTAAGATGTTTACTAAAAATTATTAATAGGTTTTCCGAGTTATATAATTTAACTTCCCTGTGACTATTTCATAAAAAAGTATACCTCCACTAACAAAATAATATGTTTTGCTTGATAGATTGGTCATGTACTCATACGACGCTACAGGTGTGCCGGGCACATTACAGTGTGTGGTTTGGATGTCATGGAAACGCCAAGAAGGGTGTGGCCGTCACGTGGGGGAGCTTAATCAAAGCCAGTTGTCAGCTGGCTCTCTACTAATTTAGTTCTCAGAATAAAGATGTCAGCTGTCCTTTTCTACAAGACATTTCATTGAGAAGACTTTCCTGAAATACTTTCTTCCTGAAATAGACAAAACTGTAGGCCGATGTGTCATTTTAGTTAATCAAAACAAGTAGGCAAATTAGTCTCTTTTATTTTTTTAATGAATGTAATTTAACGGTATTTAATTTGCATACAGGAAAGTTCAAGGAAAAAAAAAAAGTCTGCTTTATAGCACTTTTGTAAACCTCAACAAAGCCCTTCATTAGGAGACCTAATTGATTTTTCCTACCGACTCCTGCTATCACAGTACCTGCTTATTCACTCAGAGAAGAAATGGGTGTGCCTGGTGTTTCAAGCAGAGATTTAGGTTAAAATGTCCTGTGGCTCTGTTCTTGCAGGGAGATCTTGGCCAGTGCTTGCTTCAAGCGTTCAGGAGCTCTGTTTTTCTGAGCAATAGGGGAACGTCGCTTGTCTGCTAGGTGCCCTCCCCATGGGCACAGTTTAGTTCAGCTTGCAGCCTTCACTGGAATTTTTTTATTTCTTGTTTATTTAAACCTTGCCTTATTCCAAAATAGGGATTTGGAGGCGTATATCAGGGGCATCACAGACTCAATGGACATGAATTTGAGCAAGCTCCAGGAGACAGTGAAAGACAGAGGAGCCTGGCGTGCTACAGTCCATGGAGTCACAGAGAGTCAGAAATGACTGAGGAACTGAAAAACAACAACACAGGGACACATAGACTATACCACATAAAATAAGTGAGAAAGCAAGGGCAGTTAGACAGTAGAAAGCCAAGCACACATCATCAAGGCAGGAAGAGGACCAGTACAAAAAGATAAGCCAAGGGAGGAGCCCTGTGGTTGTGCAGCTTAGATCATCCATTTGACCAGAGCAAAGAGAGAAAGAGGAGCAGTTATAAGATTTTTAGTGTCCAGAAGTTGAAGCAAAACTAGTTGATCTGAAGGCCAGTTTTTCCCAGTGGTAAAACCTGACATGATTTCTCCATGAAGATGGCACTGTGTGATGTAATGGACCGGCACCTCAAAACATGGCTTCACTAAGTATGGCTCTTTGTGTGCAAGTTCTTACATGCCAGCAGATGGCCAATGGCCAAACTGTAAGTCTATAAAGATAATTCTCCGAAGGGCCTTTCACTGAATTGACTTTCTTCTTCAGTAATTATATTAAAAAAAAATTTTATGTGGACCATTTTTAGTCTTTATTGAATTTGTTACAATATCCCTTCTGTTTTATGTTTTTGGGTTGTTTTGACCACAAGGCGTGTAGTATCTTAGCTTTCCACCCAGGGATTGAACCCATACCCCCTGCATTGGAAGGTAAAGTCTTATCCACTGGACTTCCAGAGAAGTCCTGGTAATGAGTTTTCGCTCAAAGATTCTCCAAGCTTTTCTCCATCTTTCTCTTTTCACTTTCCTCCTCCCAAGTCTTTCACTACTGGCATTTCTTTAAGAGATTGAAAATGCTTCAACTTGGAGAGTCTCAGAAAACTGCCATTGCTCTCCTCACTGACTGAAAGAGGCTTCCCATGGGGCTTCCAGCTCTTTAAAGCAATCAGGGCCTAGCACCTATGGTACAGTCATCTCCCTTGAGCAGTACCTATCACGCTGGGCCTTGTCAATGTGCTCCCTGAATGTCTATTTCACAGGTGATAAAGCTACAGTCCAGGGAATTAAAAGAGCTTGCCTGTGGCAGGAAAGTCAGCATTTGGTTGCAGAGTCAGTGCTAGACCTGTCTCCTCTTGCCTTACACACTATACGCTGTTTTCACCCAGCTGATCCCATGTATGACTGGGGGGAATTGGTTGACAGTCACTGCAGAAGCTTTCTTAACCGTGTCCTGTAGATGTGAGAGACATCATCGCAAGGAATCAGAAGGCTGGTGTGTTTAAGACTGGGAACATATCAAGCCGGTAAGATACCTTTTTGCCTTGAAACACTCTGGTTAAAACCGCTTTTCTCAGTACTATGGGTGATTATTAAAACTAATAATAACATTTATTAAGCACTTGCTGTGGATCAGGCGCTGTCTTAAGCACTTTAAAAGTATCTTATTTAATGCTCACAATCTGTAATGAAGCAGGCAGGCATTTTCATTGTCTACAAATAATAGATCAGAAAAATTAAAGATAGCTATGTTAAACACTGTGTTGAGAATGATTTAAGGATTGAGAGAGTACACTATGAGGTTGGGAGAAGCTCAGCCTAGGACCTCCTTGTGAATGGGTCTGTTTCACTGGTGCTGAACCTGGGGGGGATGGTGGCGGGGGGAGGCAGTTTTGCCTCTGGGGACTTTTTTACTGTTATAACTGGGATAAGACAGTTGCTACTGGAATCTAGTGGAAGGAGGCCAGAGATGCTGCTAAGCATCCTACAATGCTCAAGACATCCCACTACCACCCCCAACAAAGAACTCTCTGGCTCAAAATGTCAATAAAACCAAGACTGAGAAACCTTGTTCTATTTTATGGTTTGAAACTGGTCTAGGTATTCATTCCCTAAACAGAAGTTTCTCCTTCTTATCAAAACTAGGAGAAATGCTTATGCTCAACCAAAGCAACGCTTCTGTGATGCGACATTTTTATTTTGCCCTCAAGTAATGAATATCCATTTAGTAGTTTTCCCAAGAAATATCTGTATCTGTGCATTTTTCTTTTACATGTTTAACCACAGACATTATTGGGAGAACAGTCTAAGTTTGAAGTAATTCTTTAATTACTGTTAATTCGTCATTCTTTGACATTTTGAGTTTTCTGTTTGAGGATGCTTTCCCATCCTCCACTCTTCTCAGCTTGGGGGAAAAAGAAAAGGTGGGTGAACAGCTGCTGCTGCTATTTAGTTGCTAAGTGGTGTCTGACTTGTTTGCGACCCCATGGACTGGGAGCCCACCAGATTCCTCTTTCCCTGGGATTTCTCAGACAATACTAGAGTGTTAATACTAGGGTTGCCATTTCCTCCTCCAGGGGATCTTCCCAACCAAAGGAATGAGCCCATGTCTCCTGTCTGGGCAAGTAGATTCTTTACCACTGAGGCATTAGGAAGCCCAGGTGAACAGCAACAATGCTTAAAAACTAAAGTGTAAAACATACGGGATGAGGGTATGGAGTAGCAATAACTTTTTTTTCTCTTATATTAGCTGGTGAGTATAATGTGTCTATATTTATTTTTTTAAATGTGGTACTAGAATGTTCACAGTAGGTCGATGGCATGGGGGCAGTATGCTCTGTGTTTCTCAAATAAATGAACAACCAGTTCTGTTTCCAGTAGGTTCAGAAAAACAGCACTCTGTTACTTGGGTACTCTTCATTCTTAGGACAGCTTTTATTTCACAGTGCAGACTGCCATACCCTTCTGTGGAGGACTTCATTTTTGGACGTGATTTTCAACCTGGTCTTTTAGTTATCAATCAAAAGCACATTTTCTGTGTTGTCCTCATTTACATTTATTTAATGCTTAAGGTCATTTGTGACCATTTGAGTGTATTTCAGCATATGGAATCAGGGAATAATAGATTTCAGCATCATGCTGTGAAGAGAGATTGTGTTTTTACAAGGCATAATGTTGTTTACTGGGTGTTAATAATCACTAATTAATAAACATATCTAGAATTCTAAAATGTTGCATTTTGGTGGAATAAAAATGTCAAGTGTTTAACTTATGGAGTACAGTAGTATTTTCTATATCCCTTCATAAAATAATGAAGTTACATAAAGAAGCAAAATGTTATTGTTCAACCCAGGTTATATCTAAAATGCCTTTGTTTCTGTTTGGTGTTCTCAAAAATACTATTTCTAATATATGATTCTGAGATGTACTTGGACGTATAGTCTATATGTCAGCAGTCATACAGGGACATCCAAGAAGAGGAGATTTTTTTCTGTCTTTATTTCATATTCATTGTGGTCAGTTTCTTCTCTTTTAAACCACTGTAAGCATTTTGTCCAAAGTCTACGAAAGCACTTTGCCAGAAAGCAAGTGAATGAGTCAGTCTTTGAAATGCCTTGGTCTCATATTAAGGAGCTACTTGACCACTTAACCTTCAAGAAGCTAAGAGGAAACTGCCAACCAATGATGCAATAATCAGCATCCCCCTGTATCCACTGCTTTCCCACCCATAACCAGTACAATGTGATGAAAGCGTTAGCTCCATGCGAGACGAAATAAAAGGAAATCATTCACAAAAGAGCTAAGATATAGTTCAATATTCTTTTTTAGTGCCTCAATGCATATGCAGAATTTCTTCTCCAAATTGGAGGTGTGGAATAACAGTAGCGACAGATAGCTAAGAGGTATTTACCATAGCTATAAAGCCCACACGTGAGCCAAATATTTCTGCTATTAAAAAGCACTTCAAAGCTTGACATGAAGTTTGTAACAGCTGAATGTCTCCTGTGACTTCATTTGCAAGGAAGATGTAAAAGCAGAAAGGAAAATCATGATATGAGAACCGTGAACCTAGGAACTGGTGTTTTTAAAAAAAGGATGATAAAGCGACCCAGAAATTTGACAGGCACCCCAAGCTCCTGTTCCCCCTGCCCTGCCAGTTGTCTCAGGAACCAGCATTCCTCCTGTGACCAGCCTCTTCCTACAGGGCAGACCCAGGTCGGGTGTGGCCCAAAACTTACATTGAGGGTCCTCTTTGGGAGGATGAATTCTATTAAACCGTATTTTGGCAAATTGTATAGAAGCAACGACCATGTGAGCGCATCACTAGGGCTCCTTGTGGGCCTGGGGAGGGGCCTGTGCGAGGGGTGGGTCTCAGGGTTTAGGCGTCATTAGCTTGACAGCAAAGCTAGCCCTGCTGTCACAGCCACCAGTAGCCTTGCCTAGAATGATGCTCTTCCTTCCAAACTCTTCCTCCCTCCGTCCCGTTTTAATGCGAGTGTGACTGTCGCTCACAAGTGTGATCACTCAGTTGGAAAGATGCGTTTGCAAAAGCCTGGAAGCTTTAGGCCTGGCTAAAAGATCTAGGATGCACATTTGTGAAGGATATAGCCATTGCCTCTCAAAGATCTGAATATAGTCATTTGGTGATTCAGTCACTGGTCCATCCGTGCAGCCATCTATCAATTTAACTAATATGCCCAAAGTATTCTGCCTGTGAGAACATAAATACAAAGTTATAGCAAATAACTCATGAGCAAAGAAAGCCATGCCACTAAATATGGCTAGAGTTTGGTGAAAGAGCAAGGATATTTACAGCTTCTCAATTGTTAGGTTTATCTGAAGCTGTCTTCAAAACTGTGACTGTCTAATAAAGAACCATTCAGAACTTCTGATGTCTGCATATTTCTAGGTGTTCCAGAATTAGTGAATGGCGTCATTCTCCAGTTAATAGTAATTAACAGTTACAATATTTTTAAAAATTGATTAAATATACCCTGCTGTGATATTAAAAGTAACTTTCTACTTAAGAAGAGAGTTTATCTCTGTGTGAAAATTGCTAGTGAATTTAGACCTGTGACTTTTTTTTATTATTCTTTGATAAACCATTAATTTTAGTAAACTGTGGAATTCATAACTTTTAAGACTTTTACAACCCAATTTTTACCTTTATGTGGGCCCCTAGGATTGGCTATTGGCTCCATTGCCCTGCTACTTTTTAAGATCTATATCTTCTCGAGGTTCATTTTGCTTTAGAGTTTAAATTGAGGATGTGAAAAATGCTTTAAGAATATAAATTCCAACCAAGTGGGATGAAATTGCTGCCTTTTCCAGGCCTTCTGCAGTCTTCTCTCACTTTCCTCACCCTCTTCGTTCAATGTAGCTTTCACTGTTCCCCAACATACGTACTCTCCTTGGGTCACCCAAACCTCCTCACTCTCCTCTAGCACATTTGGTTTTCCTCATCTCTAGTCTTTGCCAGTCTTGTTCCCCTTTTCCTTATCCATCTAAATCCTTTCTTCTGGGCTTTCTCGGTGGCTCAGTTGGTAAAGAATCCGCCTGTAGTGCAGGAGACCCAAGTTCTATCCCTGGGTCGGGAAGATCCCCTGGAGAAGGGAATGGGTGGCTATCTACTCCAGTATTCTTGCCTGGAGAATTCCATGGACAGAGGAGCCTGGCGAGCTACAGTCCATGGTGTCACAACTTAATTACCATTTCCCCCTGCTTTCTCAGACTATGTCAGCTTGCCCTAACCTTTGCCTTCTTTTAACTTCTATTGGCCTTAGAATCGTCCCCCAGAAAACATGGCATCAGTTCAGTTCAGTTCAGTCGTTCAGTCATGTCCACCTCTTTGCAACCCCATGGACTGCAGCACGCCAGGCCTCCCTGTCCATCACCAACTCCCGGAGCTTACTCAAACTCATGTCCATTGAGTCAGTGATGCTATCCAGCCATCTCATCCTTTGTCGTCCCCTTCTCCTCCTGCCTTCATTCTTTCCCAGCATCAGGGTCTTTTCAAATGAGTCAGCTCTTCGCATCAGGTGGCCAAACATGGCATATTCTCTCATTATTCAAAGTGTGTTGTCTATTTTCATGTACATTGTTTCATTCATTTTTTGGGTAATTATTTTGATCACCTTCTCTCTGTCAACTACTGTTCTCAGTTGCTAGAGATGTAGTGATGAATGAAACTGAGAAAGTCCATGCCTTCTTGGAGTTCACATTCTGGGAAGAACTTAAAGGCAAGGACTCTGCTTTATATGTTTTTATATTCCCTGAAGCAATTAGTACACTTTATCCCTATTACATGAAAGGTTTTAAAGTTTGTATTTGGAGCACACTTTGAAAGATAAAATAAATGACATGATAAATGAAAAGCAGCGTAAGACATGAATCTGTAAAGCTTATGGAACCAAGCAATTTTTAGTAGAAGAGAGTCAAACTCTAGAGATTGAGACATCGTTTATATATCAGATAGCTGACTTTCATTTCAGGGTAGGCTTCTTCTTGGGCGTGCACACGCAGCATCTGTAGACAAACTGACATTGTGAGTAGGCATTTATCTGTCCTTTGTCAGGTTGAAGAGGATGGTTAGAAGAAGGTAACTGAGATAAGGAAGCTGAAGGCTCTCTTAAGAAATTTTCTGATAAAACATACCTGTGAGTGAGTTTTGCTAGAATTACGGTAACAGAATCTCAAGAACTGCTGAGATTTATAGAGGTGGCACAGTCCTGTTTCCATCTGTTGCTATCTTGGATGTGAGAAAATGAAAGTACTAAGTATACTTCCTATTACTAACACATTTTATTTGCTTAACACATTATAGAAGGGCTCATATCCGTTTTGTACTGAACAAATAAGCTCCCACAGAGTGAATGTTACCTAGTTTTGATATTTTGATAGAGTTAGCTCTCCTTTTTGTCGGCTTTTTTTTGTGTGTGTATTTGAGACTTTTGTGGGCTGGAGAAGGGAAAGGCTTCACTGGATCATTGAAAAAGCAAGAAAGTTCCAGAAAACCATCTATTTCTGTTTTATTGACTATGCCAAATCCTTTGACTGTGTGGATCACAACAAACTGTGGACAATTCTTCAAGAGATGGAAATATGAGACCACCTTACCTGCCTCTTGAGAAACCTGTATCCAGGTCAAGAAACAACAGTTAGAACCAGACATGGAACAATAGACTGGTTGCAAATTGGGAAAGGAGTGTGTGAAGACTGTATATCATCACCCTGCTTATTTAACTTCTGTGCAGAGTACATCATGTGAAATGCTGGGCTAGATGACACACAAGCTGGAGTCAAGATTGCCAGGAGAAATATCAACTTCAGATATGCAGATGGTATTTGAGTCAGGGTCACAAATCTCAGATTTGTTGACTTATTCTTGGGAAAGCAGGAAAAGGCCATGTGTGTGTATGTGTACAGCAGTGTCACACTCCACAGCTTCAGAAAGCACTTTTTTCATATCCCTGCTATTAAGGCAAAGCTCCCTGAACCTCATTTTTCTGTGTGCTCAATTGGTTTAAAATGAGGCAATCAGTATTAGGATATTTTGTTCCATCGTGGTTTTTTTTTTTTTCAGTTACTCATGAAATGAAAATGAAACACTCTCAAATGAAACACCCTAATGGCAGAAAGAGAAGAGGAACTAAAGAGCCTCTTGATGAAGGTGAAAGAGGAGAGTGAAAAAGCTGGCTTAAAACTCAACATTAAAAAAACCAAGATCATGGCATCGGTCCCATCACTTCATAGCAAATAAATGGGAAAACAATGGAAACAGTGACAGACTTTATTTTCTTGGGTTCCAGAATTACTATGGATGGTGACTGCAGCCTTGAAGTTAAAAGATGCTTGCTCCTTGGAAGAAATGTTATGACAAACCTAGATGGCATATTAAAAAGCAGAGACATTACTTTGCTGACAAAGATCCATATAGTTAAAGCTATAGTTTTTCCAGTAATCATGTATAGATGTGAGAGTTGGACTATAAAGAAGGCTGAGCACCAAAGATTGATGTTTTTGAACTCTGGTGTTGGAGAAGACTCTTGAGAGTCCTTTGGAATACAAGGACAGTCAATCCTAAAGGAAATCAACCCTGAATATTAATTGGAAGAACTGATGCTGAGGCTGAGACTCCAATAATTTGGCCACCTGATGCAAAGAGCCAACTCATTAGAAAAGACCCTAATGCTGGGAAAGATTGAAGGTGGGAGGAGAAGGGGACAACGGAGGATGAGGTGGTTAAATGGCATCACTGACTCAATGGACAAGAGTTTGAGCAAACTCCAGGAAATGGGGAAGGACAGGGAAGTCTGACGTGCTGCAGTCCATGGGGTCGCAAAGAGTTGGACAAAACTGAGCGACTGAGCAACAACAAATATCTACAGAGCAAATTTTCAGAAGTGGACTTTGTCTATTCTTACAGCCTTATCAAACTGTGTAAATTACTAAAGTTTGTAATATATTTTCATATCTATAAAAACTAGTCTCTTGCCATCATTCTTTCTTCCTAGAATATTCTAAAATCATGTTGGTATTTTCATTTTGACTGAAAAAATATATATAAATTAATTTACTAAGATGCTGTCTTATGACTGAATCTTCTATTCAAGAACAAGTAGTTTTCTTTTTAAGCTTTTTTAGGTGTTTCACTAGCATTTAAAATGTTTCATTTCTAAATTTATTTTTAGAAACCTTTTTCTGTTTCTTTTATAAATGACCTCTTTTCTTTCATTATTTTCTAACTATTATTTTATTTGTATGTGTGTATATAAAGAAAGCTATAGGATTTTGTCTAGCAAATGTTTAGTCAGTTCAATGAGTTATTACTTCTAATACCTTGTCAACCTAGTCTCTTGAATTTTCCAAATAAACAATCGCATCATTTGCAAATGATGAGACTTTTTACTTCTTTCTGATTCTTGTATCTTTTTTCTTCTCTTGTATAATTTTATTGGATTAAAAAAAAATCCCAAAATGATATTAAATACGTTTGAGTCTAACTTTGTTGGGAATCCTCTAGTATTTCACCATTAAATGTGCATTAGCCTATGAGTTGAAAAAGAAATGATATTTTTATCTTCGTAAGGAATTTTCTATTGATTCCTGTTTTTAAAAGATTTTGTCATAAATCCATATGGTGCTTTAGCTGATGCCTTTTCAGCATGTATAGAGATAATCAGATTGTTTTTCTTAAATCACTGTAGCTCTACAGATGATTCTGATACTAAAGTTTGAGACCTGCTGCTCCAGGCTATCACTCCTGTTTCTAGACTGACTTTAAAGCTGATCCCAATCCTCTTGTTCTGTGTTTTTATTTGCAATTAAATGGACAAAAAACTTCCTTCAGAGTCCAGAGGATTTGCCTAACGTTTGAACCCCCTATTGGGCTTCCCAGGTGGCTCTAGTGTAAAAGAACTTGCCTGCCAATGCAGGGTCCCATCCCTGGGTCAGAAAGATCCCTTTAAAGAGGAAATGGCAACCTCCTCCAGTATTCTTGCCTGGGAAATCCCACAAACAGAGGAGCCTGGTGGGCCACAGTCCCCAGGGTCGCAAAGAGTCAGATACAACTGAAGCAACTGAGCATGCAATCAGGAACCCCCTATGTTGGTGACCAGTGAATTCTACACTGGTTAAGGAGGGCTAGTAAAGTGTTTTGAGATTTCAGAATGAAAAACACAGTGATAGTTTTACTAATTATATTTTCCATTTCAAATATCTCTGATTCTGTGATTATGACTAGTACAACTTGTGTTATTAATTTCAGTGGAGAGGGTGATCAGCAGTGTCAGCTGCTGAAGATTGCTGGAGGTCAAGCAAATTGCAGAGCAGTTGCAGTGACTGTTGTGAGAAAGGTCGTCTTGCCAGGGCAGGTGAAGTAATGAGAGTAGGCTATTCCTGCAAAATGTTGATGGATGTGGACTAGAGGGAAGCAGAGTTGCTGGGAGGGGTGGGCATGTTGGCAGGCATGGCACAACAGCTGAGGAAGAAGAAATGAGTGTGATGGGGCCCAGCACTGGATGGAACAAGGACCTAGAGTAGTACTTCTCAAAGTAAAGCCCCCAGACCAGCAGCCTCAGCATCACTTGGACATTTGTTTGAAATGCAGATTCTCAGGCATTTCAGTGTGTCTCACCCCAGACATACTGAATCAGAAACTCTGGGATTGAAACCCAGTGATCTGTATTTTAACAGACTTTCTGAGGATTCTGATACACACCCAGGTTTGCAAACCTCTGCACTCGGAGGAAAGAGGAGGAGTGATTTTATCCTGCACACAGGTTGGGAGTGGATTCTCTTTGAAAGGATGAGTGACCCTACTTCCTTTGTGACAAGAGGAGAGAGAAAAGATAAAGAAGAGGAGAATATGAAGAAGAGGGAAAAGATGGTATCAGCTAATCTCAGGCTCTCAGTAAGGTCATCTACTGAGAAATTTTTTTCAGTGTGAATTTAGATCACAGGGTGAGAGTCCTGTTAGAAATTGACTTGGCTCTGCATTTCAGGTTGAAACTCCAACCTCAAAGCCAGAATGAAAAGACACAAGTTAGTGCAAGAGTAAGGGAAGGGAAACTAATATTTATTGAGCACTCATAATACACTTGTATTACTCTTTCATTCAATTCATTATCATCATGGAATGCCACTATTACTGTCTCCTTTTTTTGTATTTGAGGGCAGTGATGTTCAGAGCATCTCTCAGCCTGACTGGCTTGTGAGGGAGCTAGTATTTGAAATCGAGCTTCCGAGCTATGAAGTTTAGTATTCTTTCTGTTGTACTATACTGTTAAACTCAACAGGTTTGACATGCTTATAAATATTAAGATTGTTAAAGCTGCTGCTGCTACTAAGTCACTTCAGTTGTGTCCGACTCTGTGTGACTCCAGAGACGGCAGCCCACCAGGCTCTCCTGTCCCTGGGATTCTCCAGGCAAGAACACTGGAGTGGGTTGCCATTTCCTTCTCCAATGCATGCAAGTGAAAAGTGAAAGTGAAGTCACTCAGTTGTGTCCAACTCTTAGTGACTCCATGGACTGCAGCCTACCAGGCTCCTCCGTCCATGGGATTTTCCAGGCAAGAGTACTGGAGTAGGGTGCCATCGCCTTCTCCAAAGATTGTTAAAGCATGTGTCCTGTAATTATTGTTGATTTTATGTTTCTATCTATAAAATGGTACTTTTCTTTGTAATTCATTTTAAACAGAAAAATTTGATATTATGATGAAATAAAATGGAAACACATACATTTTACCTTAATGTCTATTACAAGTAACGCATTGACATGATTTGGGTGATTGATAAAACCATCTTTACATGTCTTTACCTATGATTGTTATGCCTTAGATTGTAAGCTCATATAGGCAAGGGACCTAGTTATATGTATGTATATATACTCTGCTGTCTTTCAGAAAGCATTTCTTTTTAAATTTTTAACTGTTTCACTGTGGTAAAACTGAAATCCAATAAACTGTATGTATAATTTTAGAAGTTTTGAAATTTGTATACACCCCTGAAACCATCCCCATAATTGAAATACTGATCATGTCTTATCACCCCCTCCTTTCTGACCCTTGAAGTTCCCTCCCTCTCCAGGAAACCACTGATTTGCTTTCTTTTATTATATATTAGTTTATATTTTCTAAAGTTTTAAATAAATGAGATCATTCAGTATGTGCTTTTTCCCTCGATGTCCTTTCAGTCAGCAAAACTGTTTTGAGATCACCTGTATTGTTGCATGTATCAATAGTTCTTTCCACTTTATTTCTGAGTATTCTCCCACTGTATGGCTATACCTCAATTTGTTTTTTAGTCCTTTCACCCACTGATGAACTTTGAGTTGTTGCCAGTCTGGGGCTGTTACAAGTAAACCTGTTATGAACACTTAGGTACATGTATGGTTAGATGGATATGTGTTTTGTATGGGTATATCCTTTCACTTCATTATTCTAGGTAGAATAAATACCTAGAACTGGACCAGTTAGATCTTAGACAGGCATAGATTTAACTTTTAAAGGAAGGTGCCAAACTGTTTTCCAAAGTGGTTGTATTTTATATTCCCCTCAGTGGTATCAGAGAGTTCCATTTTTTCACATTGTCATCACCTCTCAATGTAGTCAATCTTTAAATGATAGCCCTTCTAATATGTATGTAGTGATAATCTCATTAGGATTTTAATTTGAATTTCCCTAATGACTAATGATGTTGGGTATCTTTTCATGTGCTTATTTGCCACTTATATATCTTATTTGGTGAAGTATCTATTCAAATGCCTTACTCATTTTCTTTTTTAATTGGGTTGCTTGTTTTCTTATTGTTAACACACCCAGAGTTCTTTATATGTTCTGGATATAAGCTGTTTATCAAATACATGATTTGCAAAAATATATGCTATTTTCTCCCAGCCTGTAGCATGTCTTTCCATTCTCTTCCTGGCATCTTTCAAAATGCAGAAATTTTTAATTTTAATAAAGTCTAACTTACCAATGTTTTCTTTTATGGATCATGCATCTTGTGTCATATCTAAGAAATCTTTTCTTAAGCCAAGGGTACAAAGATTTTCTCTAGTATTTTCATCTACAAGGTTTATAATTTTAGGTTTAATGTTTAGGCTTCTGATCCATTTTAAGTTGACCCATTTCACATCCATATGGTGTGAGATATGGATTTAAGGTTTTTATATATGGATATCTAATTATTAAAGCACTATTTGTTGAAAATACCCCCTTTGTCCACTGAAATACTATTTCATATTATATGCTATTGTAAATGGTATGTTTTTAAAAATATTATTGTAAATGGTATGGAATTAGAAATTTAAATTTTCAATTATTTTGTTGTTTGTATAAATACAATTAAATTTTGTGTATTGATCTTGTATCCCATAATTGTATTAAACTCACTTATTATTTCTTCTTACTTTTCTGTCTGTCTCATTGGATAGTCTACGTAGACGAACATATTGCCCACTGATAAAGACAATTTTACTTCTTCCTTTCCACTCTTGATGCCTTTTTTGCCTTGCCTTATTGCACTGGCTAGAATCTCTAGTGCAGTATTGAATAGTGAGAGAAACATCATTCTCATGTTGCTGATGTTAGGTAGAAAGCATCTGGTCTTTCACCATGAAGTATGATGTTGGTTGTTGGTTGGTTGGTTGCTTAGTCATGGATGACTCTTTTGTGGCCCCACAGACTGTAGCCCACCAGGCTCCTCTGTCCCTGGGATTTCCAAGGCAAGGATACTGGAGTGGGTTGCCATTTTTGTCTCCCAGGAATCTTCCCACCCAGGGACTGAACCCGCATCTCCTACATTGTAGGCAGACTTTTTACTACTGAGCCCCTGGGGAGCCCAAATGTGATATGCTGCTAGCTCCACATTTTTCATGGATAATCTTCTTCAGGTTAAGAAAGTTCCCTTTTTGCCTTTGGTTGCTGAGAATTTTCATCAGAAATAGGTATTCAACTTTGTCAGTGGATTTTCTGCAATTATTGAAATTATCACATTTTTCTAGTTCATATATATGATGAATTATATTGATTAATTTTAAACTATGAGACCATGTTTTAAACTTTAAACTATAAACTTTCTTTCATTCCCTCACTTGATCAACCTGACTTGATCATGATGTATATATGATATAGTTATTTTGGTGGTTGCTTTAGGTTTTATAGTATATACCTTTAACTTACCACAGTCTATCCTTAAATGACATACCACTTCATCTGTACTATGAAAACTTTACAAAACTATTCTTTTATTACTCCCTTCCCACTCTTACACTATTATTATCCTCTATTTTATTTATTCATATGTTATAAACCCTACAATGCTTATTTGTGTAGCCAGTCAACTATATTTTTAAGACAGTTAAGTAATAAGAAAAGAATCTTATATATTTACTCACTTAGTTATAATTTATAGTTCTCATCCTTCCTTTCTATAGATCCATATTTTCATCTGGTATTGATGTTTCTTCTACCTAAAAGACTTTCTTTACACTTTTTGTGTAAAGATCTGCTGGTGATTAATTCTTGCAACTTTTGTATGTCTGAAAACGTCTATTTCACCTTAAAAAAAAAAAAAAAACAAAAAAAAAACGTTGTGAGTGGCCAAGCAATAGGTTGGCCATACAAAAGGTTGGCATACTTTTTTCTTTTTAGTATTTTAAAGATGTCATTCCACTGTCTCCTGACTTGCATATTTCTCAAAAGAAATATACTATCATCCATATCTTTCTTTGAATAATGTGTCTTTTCCTCTGGGTGCTTTTCAGATTTTCTGTTTATAACTGTTTTCAGACAATTTGATTGGATTTATTATATGCCTTGTAGTTGTCATTATGTTTCTTGTGCTTGGAGTTTGTTGAAATTTCTTGATCTGTGGGTTAATAGTTTTTATTAAATTTGAAAATATTTTAGCCATTATTTCTTCAGATATTTTTTTCTGTCTCCCCCTCTTTTGTCCTTTGGGAACTCCAATAACACATATATTAGGACACAAATTTGCTTCACAGCTCACTTGCTGATATTCTTTTGTTTTATTTCTATTTTTTTTTTCTCTTTATATTTCCATTTTGGATAGTATCCATTGCTTTGTCTTCAAGTTCACTGATTTTTTTTCTCCTAAAATGTCTAATTTGCTTTGAATTCCATCCAATGTATTTTCTTCTCAGACATTGTAGTCTTCCTCATTAGAAGTACTTTCAAAGTATCCTTTGTGTCTCTACTTACCTTTTTAATACAGCAAATATCATTGTGATATCTAGTTTAATACCTTTGTGAATTCTAACATCTGTGTCAAGTTCAATTATTCAGTTTTCCTCCTCATTATGGGCTTTATTATTTGACTTTTTGCATGTCTGGTAATCTTTGATTGTATACCAAGTATTTTCAATTTTACCTTTTTAGTATCTGAATGTTTTTATATTTCTATAAATGATTCTGTTTCATTCTGGGACACAGTTACATTGTTTTGAAATAATTTGATCTTTTGAGTATCACTGTTAAGATTTATTCGGCAGAACCAAAGCAGCATTTAGTCTAGAGCTAGTTATTCTCCACTGCTGAGACAAGATCCATCTGAGAACACCACTCAGTGCCCTGCGGATTAGGAGGCTCTGTAGTCTGGCTGCTGAGAACAGCTGCACTTCCTGGCCTTGTGTGGCCAGTCCCCTCCAATCTTCTCAGGTGGTTCTTTTCCAACCTCAAGGAGTTTCCTCATACACATGGTCCAATCAGTACTTGCAGAATACTTCTCAGGGGGACTATCCATAGACTGTCTGTGCAGCACTCTCCTATCTGATACTCAATACTGGAAACGATAACTGTCTTGGTTTCCTCAGATTCTTAGCACCATCTCCTTAGCTCAAAGAATCCACCTAGTTCCAGCTCAGTTTACCCTCCTTGTACTGTGGCCTGGAAACCCTCTCAAGGCAGTAGAATGGGGCCATGGTAGGGCTTATTTTATTTTTACCCCTTGCTCAAGGATCACCATCATTTGTTGCTGACTCTTAGTGTCTTGGAAACTATTATTTATATATTTTAAATAAATAAAACTATTATTTTATATATTATAAAATATAAAACTTATTTTATATATATATATACACACACACATATATGTTTTTAGTTGTTCTGGGCAGTAGGGTAAACAAGGTGCATATAACTCCATCATTACCTAAAGTAAATCCTGAGAAAGTATTTTAAGTGGCCTCCATGTCTACTTAATCTACACATTCTATTCAAAGAACAACTTAATGTAGGAACCTGTGTTTCTTGAGTGCCTTCTATATGCGAGACACTCTGCCAAGTATATTCATACACAGTTCATTCAAATGGCATGTTTACTGAGCAGCTGTCATGTGTCACAGATTGTTCTAGGCAGTGAAAAATACATCATGGTACAAAACAGGTTTTAGAAATCTCTTTCCCTAGGATGTTTATCTTCTACTGGAGAAAAAGAATTTTAAAAATTAATGATTTAGTTATATAGCGTATTAAAGGATAACAATTGCTATCAAAAAAAATGAAGAGCAGGTTAAGGGGGTTCAGGAATGCTGCAGTAGAAATGAATGATTACAGCTTTAAGTAGAATGATCAGTGTAAGCCACTCTGAGAAGGTACAACGTTCAAGCAGACTGGAAGGAGGTAAGGGAACAAGCCCTAGGGATGTCTGGAGGAAGAGCATCACACTGAGGAAGCAGCCAATTTAAAGGCCCTAAGGGAGAAGTATATCCCTAGTGTTTTCAAGAAATCATAAAGAGATTGGTGTTGCTAGAGCAAAGGGAATAAGGGGGAGAGTAATGGGAGCTGAGGTCAGAATGGTACCTAGATTGCTTAGGGTCTTATAGTTCAATGTAAAGACTGTGTGGCTTTTACTCTGTGTGAAGAGAGGAGCCGTTAGAAGGTAGTAAATAGAGAAGGCTCATGATTTCATATTTTCTATTTTAAAAGGATCTCTCTGCCTGCTCCCTTGAGCAGGAAATGTAGGATTATAGCAGGAAAACCAATTAGGAGACTACACAGTAACTCAGATTAGAGAAGAGGGTAGTTTAGACCAGGATGGGAGCAGTGGAAATAGAGAACACTTGGATTTTGACATATTTCAGAAGTGGAACTGACTGCATTTCCTAGCATACTCAACATGGGGTGTAAAAAAATTAAAAGTCAAGGGTTTTGGCCTGAGAATTGACAAGATGAGAAAGATAGTGAATGCTATGAATTTGGGGAAAGATGATGAGGAACTCATTATTGGAGATACTGAGTTTGAGATGTCTATTAGACACCCAAGTGGCAATATTAAAATAGGAAGTTGGATATATGAGTCTGGAGCTAATGGGAATGGTACAGACTGGTAGGTTAAATAAGATGAGTAAAAACTGAGCTGAATTTAACAATGTGGAGATCTTTGGTGAATTTTACAAGAGCATTTTTGGTGAAACAGTGGGGACAAAAGCCTGACTGGGAGGAGAGAAATTGAAAATAGAGTTTAAACAACTTTTTCATGCAGTTTTGCTACAGAGATGTAAGAGGGAATTGGAGCAATAACCAGAAGGGAGGGTAGAGTGAAGAGAGGATATTTTAAGAGGGGGGAAATAGCTGTTTGAATGTTTGAATACTGATGGAAGTAATCCAGTAGAAAGGAAAGAACTCTGATAATATAGGAGAGAGAAGGAAGAATTGTTAGAACTATGCTGTAGAATAAATGAAAGGGGAATGGCCCTCATCTTTAAGAGGAAGTATTGGCTTTAGATAAGTGTATGGCTAATTCATCCGTGATAATAGATAGGAAACAGAGTATGCACGTGCAGATGCTGCTAGGAATATAAGTGTGATGGTGAGAGTTTGAGGAAGTTCTCATCTGATTGCTGCAATTTTGACAATAAAGTAAGAAGCAAGGTCATCAGCTGAAAGTAAGGATAAAGAAAGAAGTGTTAGAACTTTGAAAAGAGTGAAGTTGGTGCAAAATAATGAGGTAGGAGACCGGGAGAATAAATGGGGAAGGGAAATGAAAAGACAACTGCCAAACATAAAGAATCCGCTGTGGTTCACGGTCACATTTTTTTTTGATGTGTATCTTTTATGTTTTTTGGTTTTTTGGCCGCAAGGCATGTGGGACCTTAGCTTCCCAACCAGGGATTGAACGTGTACACCCTGCATTGGAAGGCAGAGTCTTAACTACTGGACCACCAGGGAAGTCTCCATGGTCATGAATTTAAAGCAAAGCCAATCAGGATGCCTGTGTGTTTCTCCAACCACATTCAGCTGCACAGATGCAGTCTTGGAGCAGGCGGGGAGCTGGATTTAACAAATATGAAAATGCAAGAGAGGGACGAGATAGCAGAGGGTGTGCACCAGGGAGTAGTTAAGATGGTTAGCTACAGGGCCTGGCTGGGCAAGTAGGGAAGATAAACATGAAGGAGAAGGACCAGTGACAGAGTAAGAATATCAGCAGATTGTAGACCAGTAAGACTGAAGACTGTGTGGATCACAAGAAACTGTGGAAAGTTCTGAAAGAGATGGGAATACCAGACCACCTGACCTGCCTCTTGAGAAACCTGTATGCAGGTCAGGAAGCAACAGTTAGAACTGGAATGGAACAGATAGGTTCCAAATAGGAAAAGGAGTACGTCAAGGCTGTATATTGTCACCCTTCTTATTTAACTTATATGCAGAGTACATCATGAGAAACGCTGGGCTGGAAGAAGCACAAGCTGGAATCAAGATTGCCGGGAGAAATATCAATAACCTCAGATATGCAGATGACACCACCCTTATGGCAGAAAGTGAAGAAGAACTAAAGAGCCTCTTGATAAAGTGAAAGAGGAGAGTGAAAAAGTTGGCTTAAAGCTCAACATTCAGAAAACGAAGATCATGGCATCCGGTCCCATCACTTCATGGCAAATAGATGGGGAAACAGTGGAAACAGTGGCTAACTATTTTTTTGGGCTCCAAAATCACTGCAGATGGTGACTGCAGCCATGAAATTAAAAGATGCTTACTCTTTGGAAGGAAAGTTACGACCAACCTAGGCAGCATATTAAAAAGCAGAGACATTACTTTGTCAACAAAGGTCTGTCTAGTCAAGGCTATGGTTTTTCCAGTAGTCATGTATGGATGTGAGAGTTGGACTATAAAGAAAGCTGAGTACTGAAGAATTGATGCTTTTGAACTGTGGTGTTGGAGAAGACTCTGAGAGTCCCTTGGACTGCAAGGAGATCCAACCAGTCCATTCTAAAGGAGATCAGTCCTGGTTGTTCATTGGAAGGACTGATGTTGAAGCTGAAACTCCAATACTTTGGCCACCTGATGTGAAGGGCTGACTCATTTGAAAAGGCCGTGATGTTGGGAAAGAATGAAGGCAGGAGGAGAAAGGGACAACAGAGGATGAGATGACTGGATGGCATCATGGTCTCAATGGATGTGAGTTTGGGTAAATTCCGGGAGTTGGTGATGGACAGGGAGGCCTGTGGTGTTCAGTTCATGGGGTCACAAAGAGTCAGACACGACTGAGCAACTGAACTGAACTGAAGATTGAAGAATGGTTTGCATCAAAGTCCTTACTAGAAGAGGTGAACTGTGAGAAGTGGGGCTGTTGGAGAGTAGTTCAGTGTTGCAGTTATCGGTAAAGACAAGGACTGAGAGCCGGGCTACTTAATGAGGGGGCCAAAGACTGATATCAGTTTGCAAACTATACATTACTGAGCTGCAAGGAGGTAAGTTCAGAAATGGAAGGAAATGTGTAGAGACACTACTGTGCCATCCAAGCCTATGATCAGTGGACTTGTATTCAGAATGTCTTTGGTTTTTAAAAATCTCATTTGTCTATTCATTTGTTATTGTATTTTACAAAAGTAATGATCTGCAACAGATTGGCTATAAACAATAACAAAAAATCTGGTCCTGCCTCACAGCTAAAGCACTGCTCTAGTGTACATGACTGACGTCTGAGTGTCAGAGGAGAGGGAGGGCAAGACCATCAGAGTTGGAAGGACCAGCTCCTTGAATATTGAAGTCTATCATAGCCTTCCCAGATAGAAGCCACTTGAGTCCGCCCCTCCCCGAGGCACCAGTTTCATTGTTTGCTGTGTGACCAGTAGAACTCATAATATAGTGTGAATGGTGCCCTTACATTGTTCAAGAAGGTGGTCATTGTTATCTCCATTTACAGATAAGACAACAAACTCAGGGAAGTGAAATAATTGCCCAAATCACACAGCTGGTAAAGGAAGGAACCAGTGTTTAAACTCAGGTCTGCCTGTCATGGGCTTCGCTGGTAGCTCAGCTGGTAAAGAATCCACCTGCAATGCAGGGGGCATGAGTTCGATCCCTGGTCAGGAAGATCCCTGGAGAAGGAAATGGCAATCCACTCCACTATTCTTGCCTGGGAAATCCCATGGACAGAGGAGCCTGGCAGGGTGCAGTCCACGGGATTGTAAGAGTTGGACACGATTTAGCAACTAAACCACTGCCTCCGCCACCACATCTGTCGTGTCAAAACTGGACTCTGTCCATACTCCTCTCCCTCTCTGTTATTTGCTCACAGTTACAGGGACAGCTAGCCATACACTTCATGAAAAGTGGGGGGAAGTGCCTTTAGGGCAATGCCTTTAGGGAATGTGTCGTGGTCCATGTGGCCAAGCTGAGCATTTCCATTTCTTTTAGAACTGCGACTCGTTATCTCTGCTGTACCAACCCACAACCCATTAGTGTTTAGATCCCCGTCTCTCTGGTTGGTCTTTGTCAAACTGAGGGGCTGAAGCACCTCAGGAATCCGATATCCAATCTCACCACAGCATTTCCTGCAGTTTCTGTTCTGGTATGTTAGTCATTACACATATATTAGAAGGATCTTCTAAATGATGGTTCATGAATGGTAAGATGAATAATTTTAATCCTTTTCTTTTTTTCCCCAAAATTTATGTAATGGAGATGTTACTTTTATATTTTAAATTGTCTTGTTCATGTGGAAACTCTCAAAGACGCTCAAGTCTCTGATGAAGGCTCACTCTCCCACTGAGCCTGAGTCCCAGCTGCACTCGGAAGCCTCAGTGTTTCTAGAAAAGGTGATATTTGTTGCTTCCCATTCTCCCCAGGTGTGTGGGGTCTTTGAGGAATCAATCTAGATATGAAACAGCACTAATATCTTAAGGGTTTCCTGGTTTCCTCCATTTCTCAGCTCTCCAATAGGCCTGGGCAAGTACAACACTACAGAGAATTTATAAAGCTCATCCGTATGTCACAGGACCTGTGAACAAAGAGGTTATCTGCTTCTTCTGGAAAACCCTCCATGGCGCTCTGAGTCTGTATGCTGACATAACTCACAGGGCGCAGCATCTGACATACAGGTTTACGTAGCCAATGCTGCCTCTGTGAAGCATGGCTTGTGAGACACAGCAGGGCCTGCCACATAGTAGGTGCTCACTAAGGATGAGCCAAATGAGTGAATGAATAACTGATGTTCAGTCTGTACAGGTATTTTCATGGTGATGTGGTTAATCTTTCTACCTTAAAAAAGTTACCAGCATAGATGTATATTAATGTATTAATATTTGAAAAGAACGTTAGGACTTACTAAAATAAGATTTATTTCTATATCCAAACAAGGAAAGATCTAGGAGAAATAAAGAACCCACTAAGATAAGCAAATATAACTTGCCAGAGTAGGCTATGCTCACGCAGTTTAGTTTTAAATAATAATCAAAATAGATAATAGGAGCAGAATTTCACTTTGAAAAGTAATACTGCAAATCACAGTTGATGAGGTGGGAAGAGGAGTCATTAAATACTTTAATATGATAAAATGCTAATCATCACAGTTATTAATTGAGAGTAACAACATCTCTGGTTGGCATCATAAGAATAACTAGAATTTTCAAATACATGTTATTAATTATTGTTATTACGTGAGGTTTAAAACCTCTTCTTCTTTTAGAGACTAAATGTCCTAAAAGGTGAATTTTAAAATATGCCTGAAAACTGAGAACTCCCAAAGGAAACTTGGTATTCTTTTCTTCCATCTTGCCAAAGTATTCATCAATAAGAAATGCAGTTGATATGCCAAGCACCAAGTTTCACATCATTTATTTTATATTTTAGATTTACTTACTTATTTTGGCTGTGCGGGGTCTTCGTTTTTGTGTGGGCTTCCTCTGGTTGCAGCAAGCAGGGCTACCTTAGTTGCAGTTCCCAGGCTTCTCATTTCAGTGGCTTTTCTTGATGCAAACCACGGGCTCTAGGCTTGCGAGCTTCAGTAGTTGTGGTACATGGGCTTAGTTGCCCCACAGCTTGTGGGATCTTCCTGGACCAGGGATCGAATCTGTGTCCTATGCCTTGCAAGGAGGATGTTTAACCATGTAAATCATTTATTTTGTATAAGTTTGTATTCCAGTAGATGGGGAGCACTTTGATTTTATTATGTACTTTCATTGATGTTAAGAGTCTGGACTCATTCTAATGATGCCGGTCAAGATACGATATTTTTCCCTAGTATGTCTACACAAGCCTATAAGAACTGGCAAAAACCTAACTATTGTATTTGAATAGAGAATTCTTCCTCTCCTAGATTTGAAGACTAAATAAAATATGGAACAGACAGTTACATCCCTAGTTTTTGTTTTTTATTATGCCTTTTGAAATAATTTGTATATACTTTTTAAGTAATTTCAAGTGCCACAAAAATAATGTTAATAGCTCAAAATCAAAAGTTAAAAAAAAAACGCTAAGTATAATTTTTAAAATCTTTTTCTTCTCAAGCGTTTTACGATGGGATAATGAGACAGATGTCTCTCAACTGGAAGGACATTTTGACATTGTTATGTGTGCTGACTGGTAAGTACATAAAAATCATAAAACTCCTGTTAGAATAAAAAATAGCTTTGCTGGAGTAATTGGGCTGTGCTGCTCTGCTGACGGTGAAGCAGAGTCAACAAATGAGGCACAAAGCCGCCTTAACCTCCACAAATTAATATTCATCTCCATGTGACAGTTATAAGGTAGTCTTCTATCACACAGTAACTTCTACCACATTATTTCCCAAAGATTGATTTTGAGAAGCATTTCCATTTTCTGGAATTGCCTCTGTTTCATGCTTGACGTATCAGTAAATGGACGACTTAGGCAAATTGCAAATAATTATGGCTCAGGGAGGAATAGTCTGGAGAAAAAGGAGTTTATCAACACAAACAGCTCAATTAGCTTACTTCTTAGGAGAGATCTGACTATTGATATAAGGGAATATATAGATGTGTTTGTGTGTGCACACATATACACTTCAGCATATAAACATATCTGTAGAATATCTTTAGGGAAATAGCCTTTCTTAAAATGTATATTTGCTATCTAGTATTTCCAGTGTCTTCAATTATGATATTTAATTATACTTAAAACAAGAATTATAAAATTCCATTTTATTGTTATGCAAATAATAATAGTAAAATCTCTGTCAGATGCTTGCCTTTTAAAAATAATTTACATGAGATATTTTGTCTTCCCTTTTAGCCCAGTCTACTTATTGTTAATGAAAGTCTCATCCCTAAGTTACAGGATAAATATGTATCAAACCTTAATAATGATTTCAACTAATCTTATGTATTTTCTGCCTGTGTTGAATAATTATTTCAGCATATGAGAAACATGACAATTCACAATATTTCCTGTTAAGAGTAAGATCTTATTTGTAGTTTTCTAAAGATTTTTAAAATGACACTATGAATTTGAAAACACAAGTTCTGATTCTAAAGGAGTTCTCTTCTATTGATAAACCCAAACACAAGATCCATAACCTAGAGAAGATTTTCCTTATGTGAGAGTTGAATGAATGGAATGTAATCTCCAGGACGTTTTTATTTAAAATTATTATTATTTAATAAGATTTTTAGTGGGTAAACTTTCTGCCTAAGTCCCTGAAATTAGATTTGTTTTCTGTTTTCTCCAGAAAAACACTTCTCAGTAAAAATTAAATATTTTCTTCCATTCTTAGTTGAGTTTTTCATGGCCATTTTAGTCTCTCTGCACCCAATTTCAGAAAGCCTTTTTCCAGAAAAAGGGAGAGCCAGATTTCTGACTAATCATTGATATTGTGTCTCAATACTACAGCCCTCATCTAATCAAAAATAAGGAGCTAAAACCTCACCATATGATTTGAGCAAGTAATTTAGTAAATGCCTTTCCTCACGAAATATGAGAAAGGATCCTCCAGGTTTCATTGCACAGATGAAGATAATGCTGGCAGGATTAGATCAGATTAAGTATGAAAGTCAGATCAGAGAGCAGCGGAGAGAGGGAAGGAGGGCAGGATCTTCTTGGAGATTTAGATGAGGGTCACCCACTGATGGGCTCTGATTATGTGGGGAAAGTCAGGTCTAGCCAAGAGATTTCAAGTTAAATGTGTCCTTTGCACAAATATCAAAACAGCCTGGCTTTGTCATACCTTGTGTTATGACACTCACACCATGTCATCCCATTTGTACCAGAGAGACAAGCAGAGGAAGTAAGATTCAAGCTCTTTTCTGATTAATGTTCTCAGGTTAAAAATAGCCACACAACATGTTTGAAAAATAGTCTTTTTTCCCCTAGCCAACAACAGGATCCTGTATAACCAACATACATAATACATATTCAGTTAAGGCTTTCATTCCAAATACACAACATAATAATATGATGTAATACATACATACATACATACACACTCATACCATATACATATACACACAGCTAGTAACTATTGAGAATTTATGTATTCAGATGAACCAAATACACCAAGTTTCATTTTATAAATGGTTTTTTTTATATGCATGAATTGTTTTTTTTTTCCCTCCTGGTGTCGTCAGTGCTGGAATGTCAGACTGTTTATAATTTCCCATTTGTAAATGTGAAACATTAAGCTGCTCTCACTGCGATGCTGATATTATTTCCAAGAGAAATGCTTTGGAAGTGGTCTGTCTTCATACTCACAGAGATGGGTATGCTGTTTAGAAACTTAAAAAGTACAGTGATGCCCATAATATACATGTTGTGCCTATAGCAGGGAAGCCCAGGACTGCAGGAGTTCTTTATGTCTTGTAGGGTTGATGTTTCTCTGTCAGAGTTATTACACAGATGCTGCTTCTAGGGACAGGCAGGCAGGCAGACCAGGCTGCCTTTTTTTTTTTTTTGAAGAATGTCACAAGAGGAAAAGAAAGCTCTCTTTAGTCACTACCTCTAAGATGAAACCTGAAATAGTCGGTGCCAGAAATAGGTGCCACACATAAATAGATGACGTTAAGTCTCACACCATCCTCGAGTCATTGTCAGTCAATGAGATCTGGATTAGGCCACAGGAATATGAAGCAAGAGTTGGAGTTCAAATATTAGGTACATGGATTAAATTCTTACTGAAGCACTTCCAGCAAGGGTGGTATTGTCTGATTCCCTGAATAGCTAACCAGTGGTACCGCTTGATCCCATTTACATGAAAACAAGCTCTATTCACAAACCTATTCCAAACCTACATTGTGGTTCAAGTAAAATGCACATGATTACGAGTAGTGATATGTTTATGTTCTTAAATCATTCATATATTCATATATTTACATTCAAACATTCATAAACCTGTAGGCAATGGGGGGAATAACTTATTTCCCAGAAGAGACAGTCTCTTAGTTCACATCTAAATTTAGTAGCTCAACTAGATTATAAAATAAAGAGGCACACTGAACGCTAGTCATTATTTCACCATTCAGCATTTTTGACAATGAAATATAGTTTCATGGTTCAACAGTTCCTAAGTAACTTGTAAAATGTCAACTTTGAAATAAACAGAAAGAAAAAAAATCAAGGTAACGGCCATACGCACAAAAGGATGCTGTTGACAAACATCAAAATATTAGAATATTTAACCACAGGTGTAGAAAAAAAAAAAACCCTCCTATTAAGTTCCTTGGTTGACTTGTTTAATGTTGAATTTAATATAAGTTCCTTTCTGCTGGAATGCAGTCCGCCCCTGTCCTTGCTGAGTTTAGAATAGCGAGTGATTGTTAATTTTAAACCTGCCTTTCCAGACTTCTGTTAAATCACAATGATCTGAGAGTCTGGTAGCAAGATGTTTTTTTTATCCAATGAACAATTTCACTCAGTGTTTGATGGCTTTCCAGTTTATTGTATCTCTGCAAAAATAAAAATGATTCTGTAAATTTGAAGGAAAAAAAAAGGTCCATACATGTGGATTCTCTAAAGGCTGGCAGAGCAAGTCTAAAATGCCACCCTTAGCTGGACGCATGGAGCTCGGTCTGTAGGATGGTGAACCACATCTGCCTGCCTGCAGCCTGAGACTTTGGGAAGAAATGCCAGAAGGTTCATCACCTCACTTGCTCTCTCAGCATTTTTACACCAGCTGTATACAGTGGATCGTTTCTATGTTCTATCCTTTTTACTTTAAATGATGACAAGTTTGGGTTTTGTGAAGAAAAATTGTTTTTCTCAAAATAGGCTCTAGGATTTCTTTGTTTTCTTCCAGATGCTCTGATCATAGATAGTTGAAAATCACGACTCATAGACCTTTCCACCTGAAAAGATCTTTAGCCCTCTCACCTCACACCTGAGGAAACTCAGTCCTGGAGAAGATGGACAGATTGTCAGAGATCTGGCACCTAAGGGGTGGCGCCACACAAGATTAGAATACGGCTGCCCCAGCGGTCAGTTGCTAA
Source organism: Ovis aries (assembly GCF_016772045.2). Lineage (NCBI taxonomy): Eukaryota > Metazoa > Chordata > Mammalia > Artiodactyla > Bovidae > Ovis > Ovis aries. The sequence continues at coordinate 79,573,107 of NC_056056.1, read as the reverse complement.
AGACTGAGAGAGGCTATTGGGTCTGCTGAAAGTTAAATCGAAAACAGTGAATTGGAGCACATTTCACCTTGAAAATTACACAGAGGTCTTCTTCTCTGAGAATGCTGGCAGAAATGTCTCCTTGTTCTCTGTACTAATTAATTTCCCTATGCCAGGAGATGAAGCTGCTCTGTGCTGTGTAGAAAACCCTGACTGATTCTAAGGGAGGCAATGAAAATGGCCTGGTACCTTCCCTTTGTCGCATAATCTATGATTCAGATCAATGGAACAAAGCAAGCGTTGATTCCACAAGTGAATTATATAGAGGGGTCTGTGTGTGTGTGTGTGTGTGTGTGTGTGTGTGTGTGTGTGTGTGTGTGTTTAATGGCCAAACTAGACTGATTGTCAATGTATTTTGATCAGTAACTGAAGGGAGAGTATCTCCATCCCAATCACTGACCCACTCAACCTTTTTTTAATAGATCCACTTAAGCTACTGCTGTTCTCTGAGCCCATTAGGACTTATTTAAGGGGTGAATTTTCAGGAGATTATATATCACTCCCACTAAAGCACATTGAAATTGCTCATAGGATGTATCCTACAAAGTGTTATAAATTCTGCACCAGAGCTAACTAGAAAGGTGAGCTTGCTTAGAATAAAGACCTATTAAAGAACTATAAGAATTACTTTTGGGAAATTTGACTTGGAGTGATGGAGAAGACAGAATCAGCTTTCAAATAACTGTGTTTTGAATGTGTGCTGTGTGTTAAGCTGCGTTTTCTAGTGAGCTGTGATGTTAATATCTTTTTCACCATTGCCAATAGTGAATAGAAATAGTATTTTATAAGACTATGTTTTTTTATTGAAGTGTAGTTAATTTACAATGTTTTCTTAGTTTCAAGTACACAGCAAAGTGATTCAGGTATCTGGCAGGCTACAGTCCATAGGCGGGCGCAGAGTCCAACATGACTGAAGCAACGAAGCAGCATGTGTATATACATGCATTCTTTTTTCAGATTCTTTTCCATTATAGTTTATTACAGCCCTCTCTGGTGACTAAGATGGTAAAGAATCTGCCTGCAAGGCAGGAGACCTGTGTTCAATCCCTGAGTCAGGAAGATCCCCTGGAGAAGGGAATGGCTACCCACTCCAGTATTCTTGCCTGGAGAATTCTGTGGACAGAGGAGCCTGGCAGGCTGTCTTCATGGGGCTCGCAAAGAGTCAGACACTACTGAGCAGCTAACACTTTCCCTCTTTCATAGGTTATCACAAGATATAGAGTATAATTCCCTGTGCGACACATTAAGTCCTTGTTGTTCACCTATGTTATATATAATAATATGTATATATTAATCCCGAACTCCTAATTTATCTCCCCTTCCCCATATAAGGTTGTATTTTCAGCTCAGCTTTTAAGTTGTTAATTATTTATCTCTAACAGTCTTACCAACTCTTACGATGCACGTGTATAAATTAGGAATGGTCTTACTTAGTGCTATGTATCCCAACTAGCCAGGCCTCCTGTGGACTCAAGTAACTGATAGAGGTATTTAAATAGAATGCTTAATTATTCACATTTAAGGTAGTATTGTTGTTGCTTCCCTGGGCTCAGTGGTAAAGAATATATCTGCCAAGCAGGAGACACGGGTTCAACCCCTGGGTCAGGAAAATCCCCTGGAGAAGGAAATGGCAACCCACTCCAGTATTCTTAACTAGGAAATCTCATGGACATTGGAGCCTGGTGGGCTACAGTCCATGGGGTTGCAAAAGAGTCGGACACAGCTTAGTGACTAAACAACAACAGCAAGACAGTATTACCTCACCAAAGAATAAGGTATAAAGTCCTGAAGAGAACATTTCAAAACACTTAAATACAATTCGATTCCTTTCTTTCTGGTCCTTACTGGTTATAAACCACTAATTAATATGACTAAAAGACAAACTTCTGTAGCATTCAAATTAGACGCATTTTGTGCTCTAAGATTTAAATGCATAGTTTTCTGGAACAGTAAGAAATTTTCCCATATAACAATCAGGTTATCCTGACTGATACATAGGTTTGCATTCTAGAGATGATTTCTAGTTTACCTTAAGAGGATTCTTTTTCCATTGCTCAAAGCAGCATTTTATAGAAGAAACTTCCACTAAGCACGTCATGGTGAATCCCAAGTTCTGTCTTCTTGGAAATATTTCATAAGCCGCTCTCCCCACTCATCTTAAGTGAGAGAATTAGGAGAGAACCTGGTCTGGTGAAACATCCTGCCTAAATGCTGATTCCTCTGCAGCAAGACCAGTGAAGGAGTATGTACAACCAGTTTTAGAGGCATTAAAACTCACCCTACGTAGGCCCCTGCATTTCAAAGACTGTGTTGATCTGCTAGTAAAGTGAAAAGTGAAAGCGATTGTCTCTCAGTCATGTCTGACTCTTTGCAACCCCATGGACTGTAGCCTGCCAGGCTCCTCTGTCCATGGAATTCTCCAGGCAAAGATACTGGAGTGGCTTGCCATTCCCTTCTCCAGGGGATCTTCCCAAACCAGGGATTGAACCCAGGTCTCCCAGATTGCAGGCGGATTCTATACTGTCTGAGCCACCACAGAAAACCAAAATATGAAGATGGAGGTACTGGGGATTGAACCCAGGGTCTCATGCATGCTAAGCCTGTTCTCAGCCACTGAGCCATACCCCCAGGCCTGCCAGTAAGGGAGTAAGTGAACTATTCACTGAGCACCTTCTCTGTGTGTAAGCTGGGCCAGAGATAGTGATACAGAAGTGAATACAGACTGGAAGCTCCTTGAGGATGGGAATTTTGTCTTATTCACAGCTTATCTCCATGGCCTGAAGCAGCTCCTAGTATATAGCAAGTTATCGACAAATATTGAATCCAGAATTGCCACGGTCTTTGGGACACATTGCCTAACCCTGGTCTTTGTTTATTCCTAACTCACTGGTTGGAACTAACCTTTAGGGACTGGTGCTGTTACTAGTCACTAAAAACCATCCTTACCTGAGGTCTTTTCTGTGGTCAGTGTGTAATAGGACCAGTGGTTTGATTTTGAAGGATGGCCTCGCAGCACCTCCGATGGGCAAAGGACCCGTGTTTGCAGAGACAAGTGTTGGGAGAGCTTCGTCTCCACCAGATGACTCCCTCAAACAGCAGCTTAGAAAACTACCCATTGCACACTAGCACATGGTCCAGTCGTGTGTGAATTGTGGCCCATCACGTGATGGCTTGGCTTTGATTGGATAACCCTGCCACAGTATCTTTTGTATTATTTGTATTCTAGTGAGATACTTGAATGGAAGGAAACAATTTCTGTCTTTTAGTGTTGAGTAAACATATGTAATTAGCCTTGATCTCCACTAATATCATTAGACTTGAAAACCCAGTTTAATCTGGATTCTGCTCTCTTCTCAATGTCAGCCTGTTTCTGGACCAGTACAGAGCCAGCCTTGTTGATGCAATAAAGAGATTACTCCAGCCCAGGGTAAGTATGTTTCTATTTTCTCCTGAACACTGGCTTCAGAATAATTAGTCTGTGCACAAAGATGGAAAGAGTAATGGAATGGCAGGATTAATGTCATGTAATACTTTAATACTTATTATGTCCAACTTCAATTGAGTCTTCTGATCTATCAGATTCTTTCCTAATCATAACTAGGGAACTTCTTACCCTTGGCCTTCTGATAAGGAACACAGTGGGTAGTAAAATAAATGAAACCGCTTCAAAGATAGTGTGAGATTATTTTTATCAAAGAATTTCTTGAGTCTTTTCCTTTGATAACAATATCTTCATATTAAAGTAGAGTATGATATTGAAAGTTTTCTGTTGACTTCTGTCATTTAAAATCCCTTCAATGGTAACCTTTGTCATTGGGTATTTATTTATTGCAAAAGAATATTTTTTTTCTTTTTATTTCTGTTTCTATTAAAGAAAGGGACTTCAGATGAATCTATTAAAAGTTCTTTGCTTTAAAAGGAAACCATTATTTACATATTATAAACATTAGGTCACAATGAAGCCAAGCATGGCATAAAATATTGTGCACATTTTTACATTTATATATCCATTTATGCCTGTGAGTAAATTACAGAGTTTGTATCCACTCTTATTTTGCTGGGCTGTTATACTAAGCTAGGAGGTCCTGCAGGCTAAACGGAGAGTTAATATACATCCATTTAAAGAAAGAAAACAAGTTTAAAGCTCATACATTAAAAAAAAAATCTTATAAGTATGTAAGACTCTTGCTGTGCCATAGGAATTTAGAATAGGTTAACAGTGTTAATGTAGCCTAAGACAGAAACTCAACATTTATCTGAGAAAAGACTATAGTGTGTGTGTGTGTATGTGTGAAGTATTTTCTAAAGTTTTGTCTTTTCTTTTAAAAAAGAAGGTTTGCTCCAGTCTTCTGACCTCAGTGAGACTTATCGGCTACTACCTTTCAATCTTTCTCTTATATCTTTTCTACATTGAAGATTCCCAGAGCAATTTGATAATCATCCTTTGCCCTACACTGTGCTTTTTATTTTGTTATCTCTATATAGCTCAGAAACTTTAACTAGGCCTCTCAGAGGAGTAACCACAGCTTTGTAAGTGGTAATCAATTAAATTAAATTGGCTTCTCAATTCCCCCTGTGAGGTGGGGAGCAGCTCTAGAGGCAAGGAAGGGGCACACTCCAAGCCGTTGATGACAGCTGTTGTGGTTGAGTGAGCAGCCCAAGTTGAGGGCAGAAGAAGGAATTGGGGGCCTCTTCATCTCCCTGTTAGCCTTGGGTGATTCTCATGAGCATTTGCAAGATCAGGATTTTCAGAAAGGATCCCAAGATTCTTGGATATAAGGCTTCTGGGAACATCTATCATGCAAAAACACAATGCTTTCAAAGACTCCTGGATCTCACAATGCACAGTACTTCACTCATCACCAACACTTCCTTCAGAGCCTATTTGTGACAAATAATCCATTTTGCTGGATTTCCAAATGGGAAAAGGAGTACATCAAGGCTGTATATTGTCACCCTGCTTATTTAACTTCTATGCAGAGTACATCATGGGAAACGCTGGGCTGGAAGAAGCACAAGCTGGAATCAAGATTGCCAGGAGAAATATCAATAACCTCAGATATGCAGATGATACCACCCTTATGGCAGAAAGTGAAGAGGAACTAAAGAGCCTCTTGATGAAAGTGAAAGAGGAGAGTGAAAAAGTTGGCTTAAAGCTCAACATTCAGAAAACGAAGATCATGGCATCTGGTCCCATCACTTCATGACAAATAAATGGGGAAACAGTGTCAGACTTTATTTTTCTGGGCTCCAAAATCACTGCAGATGGTGATTGCAGCCATGAAAGTAAAAGACACTTACTCCTTGGAAGGAAAGTTATGACCAACGTAGACAGCATTTTAAAAAGCAGAGACGTTACTTTGTCAACAAAGGTCTGTCTAGTCAAGGCTATGTTTTTTCAAGTGGTCATGTATGGATGTGAGAGTTGGACTATAAAGAAAGCTAAAAGTGAAAGTGAGGTTGCTCAGTCATGTTCGACTCTTTGTGACCCCGTGGACTGTAGCCCACTAGGCTCCTCCATCCATGGTATTCTCCAGGCAAGAGTACTGGAGTGGGTTGCCATTTCCTTCTGACCCAGGGATCGAACCCAGGCCTCCCATATTCCAGGAAGATGCTTTAACTTCTGAGCCACCAGGGAATTGATGCTTTTGAACTGTGGTTTTTGAGAAGACTCTTGAGAGTCCCTTGGACTGCAGGGAGATTCAACCAGTCCATCCTAAAGGAAATCAGTCCTGGGTGTTCATTGGAAGGACTGATGTTGAAGCTGAAACACAAATATTTTGGCCACCTGATGTGAAGAGCTGATTCATTTGAAAAGATCCTGATGTTGGGAAAGATTGAGGGCAGGAGGAGAAGGAGAGGACAGAGGATGAGATGGTTAGATGGCATCACCAACTCAATGGACATGAGTTTGGGTGGACGCCGGAAGTTGGTGATGGACAGGGAGGCCTGGTGTGCTGCGGTTCATGGGGTCACAAAGAGTCAGACACGACTGAGCGACTGAACTGAACTGAACTGAACTCCATTTTGTAGCACATCTGCCTGGTTTACGTAGAAAGTGAAAGTGAAGTCGCTCACTCATGTCCAGTTGTTTGCAACCCCATGGACTGTAGCCTACCAGGCTTCTCCATCCATGGAATTTTCCAAGCAAGAGTACTGGAGTGGGTTGCCATTTCCTTTTCCAGAGAATCTTCCTGACCCAGGGATTGAACCCAGGTCTCCCGCATTGCAGGCAGACGCTTTCCCATCTGAGCCACCAGGGAAGCTCTGCAGAAGAAGGAATTGCATAGTTTACATAGGAGTCATACGTTTACGTAGGATCTATTATAAATCATCCACGTGATTTATTGTAAATCATTCACATGATTAACAATAGAAAACTGCCCAAGCTATGAATAGACCTAAATGGAGGTTGAACTGGAGCATCTAGTAGCTCTCCTGTACCCTCTATTAAACTCTGAATGATGCTCCTCCTTGTCTGAAGTATGGCTCCACGCAGCAGCCTCCTCAGAGGACAGCAGCACTCCTGCTGAAGCAGATGCTCACCGTTAACTGGGAGGATAAGACCCAGCCCTAGAGTGGATGGTGCTTACTTATGCTCTGTGTAGAGCTGGGGAAGCCAAATCAAAGGGGCCTGCATCATGGACTTCCGGAGTGGCTCAGTGGTAAAGAATCCGCTTGCCAGTGCAGGAGACATGGGTTTGATCCCTGGCCCATGAAGATCCTATGTGCCACAGAGAAACTAAGTCCACATGCCACAACTATTGAGCCTGTGCTCTAGAGCCCAGGAGCTGCAGGTACTGAAGCCTAAGCACACTAGAACCCATGCTCCGCAACAGGAGAAGCCACCACAATGAGAAACCAGTGCATTGCAACTGGAGAGCAGCCCCCAATCTCCGCAACTAGAGAAAAACCCACGCAGCAACAAAGACCCAGCACAGCCCAAAACATAAATATGTAAACAAATAAATATTCTTAAACATTTAAATTAAAACAAAAACAAAGGGGCCCACATCAAAATGCAGCATAAGAAATGAGAGGAGGGGCCCTCACTTAGGCCCCTCCTGTCCTGCAACACTGCTTGGACTGACAAGTTTCCAGCCTAAGAGGTCAGGAGTCCACCATAAGGAGTCCACCAGTCATGGACGGTACATGGACATACTGAAGTTCCCACCCAGGAATCTCACTCCACTGAGAGGTGTGGGGCGGCAGGCCCTTTGCACTCCTGGGAACCTTACCCAGATGGACCCAGAAAGGGCTACAAGGACTCAGCAGGGAACCGCAGCAGCTCTGTCTCCCGTGCCAGGGGGCTGGAAGGGTGCCGAGAACATGGGGGCACCTGGAGGAAAACTGCTCTTCTCCTTGCCTCTTCAGGGCTGCTGTCCTACTTCCAAAGGATGTCCCCCCGCCCCTCGCTGAGTGTGTGTGTCGTGGACATCACAGTCCAAGACCAAGATAACATTAAAGGCTTTATCCCATGACAATTAGAGCTGCTTTTAATGGTTTCTGGAGCCTAGTCCACTCCTCCATGGTTTTGTGGCCCAGAGGCTGAAGGTACTGTAAGAGGCCCACAGAGAAACAAATTGGGCAGCTGCACTGGTGGGCCCTGAGCTCTTAGTAATTGAAGGGCTCAGCAAACTCAGTGGAGATGAAACAAGTCCTCAAGGTGCTCAGCCAAAGCTGCACTTTGGCCAAACACTTTGAATTCATAGGTGGGCCCCAGTTTCCAAGGGTAAAATATCAATAGATAGACCCAGAAATGTCTGTGTACAAAACCCAAGTTGTTCTTACTATTGAGCCACTTACTAGATTCATCTCTCAGAGCCTCAGTTTCTCATCTGTAAAATGAGGAGGAAACAAGTCAATGCATTGGAAGCTTTAGCACATAACTGACTCTGAATGAGTATGTGTTCAGTCTTGTTGCCTTGAAGAACTAGAGGGACTTCCCAGCCATGATGGGTATAGAATACACAGGGCTGTTTTCAAAAACTGTCCTCAGAGAAATGCTTGGCAGAACAGGAAAATTTTTTTTTTCTTGAACTTGGACTTGGATGATGTCTACACATAACTAGGCCTGCCGCATCTCCCTGCACCCATGTCCTACTTGCCTGCTGCAGGCTCTGCAGAAGGTCCGGAGGATTGTCTACCTGGATGAAGATGACACTTTTTACTACAAGCACCCCCATCAAGTGAGGGGAGAGAAATTCCTACTAGACAGCCAGGATGAAACCATTGTAACATGGAGATTCAAGTGTCAACCTGTGTGAAGAAATGGATTCTCCCATTATTGGGGAATGTGATTCCTTGAGTACTAGCTAAGGCAAATCTGCTGTCTGGAGTCAAAGGATCAGAAGCAAAGAAAGTAGGTGGAGGGGAGGAGTTTCCCTGCTTTTCAGTTTTTATAACTGGGGTCATAAATGAGGGGGTACAGGCCCCCAGAGAGAGCTTAGCCACCAGAATGGCTTGACCTGGCTTGACCCAGGAGCAGTATCAAATCACAGAGCTAAGCCTGGATCCTTGGGCAGACAGGCACCTATGCCTGGAAAGTCATTACAGGAAGCCCCAAATATCAGCAAGAAATGATCATTGCTTGCTCTAGATGGAAACTTTCTTCTGTTTACTGGTTGAGAGAACCTGTAAAAACATCTGACCCCTGCCAGAATGTTACAGGAACTCTCTAGCAGACTTAAAAGATGACAAGAAAAGATTTTAAAAAGAAATGACAGTGTTAGACAATCAGTCATGTCCGATTCTTTGCAACTCCATGGACTCCTCTGTCCATGGAATTCTCCAGGCAAGAATACTGGAGTGACCTGCCATTCCCTTCTCCAGGGGATCTCCTCAACCCAGGGATCAAACCCAGGTCTTCTGCATAATAGGTGGATTCTTTAGTATCTCAGCCACCAGGGAATCAGCAAATGTTACTCATTCCAAGAAGCAACAAGTATCTTTCCTCCCCTACCTCTTTCCCTCTGGTGAGAGGCTTCTTGTCACTAATGAGTCATAGCTGAGCTCCTATTACTGTGTTCCTTAAAGACCATCAGCCATGTCTGATATCACAGGACCCAGATGTAATTTAAAATACAGCCACAGCAGCCTACAAGTTGAACTTTGGTCCAGAAGTGACAACAAACAAGTGACACCTACTGATATTCCTGTGAAATGGCTTTGAGGGCAGGGAGGGAAGCAAGCCAGTTGGACAGTGTGAATTTACTCAGCACCATGAGGAGATGGATGGGGATGCAGTATGGACAGATCTCCAGCTTATTATCACTGCTCACCATTGTCAAGAATTCAAAAATATCCTCTGAAACTCATTTAACCTTCTTTAGAAGCTGGCCCTAAGTAACTGCCAAATTCCTAGAGTCCTGACTACATGACTGACTTCATTTACATGAAGTAAATCATGAACTCTCATTTTAGAAAAGCAGTTTCTTTTTTTTGTTTGTTTCCTGTTCTGGGTCTTAGTTACAACCTATGGGATCTTTTAGCTAGGGCCTACGGGATCTAGTTCCCTGACCAGGGACTGAACCTGGGCCCTCTACATTGGGAGCACAGAGCCCACTGGACCACCAGGGAAGTCCTAAGCAGTTTCTTTTTACTGACATATTTTACCATCTTTTTTTTTTTTATCTAGCATCTCTGCAACCCTCTGTATAAACCTCTGTTTTTGCTTATCTCAGGGAAATGCCTTGTGAGTGTGGGTTCAATGGCATGAACTGAGATGGTGCTGTAAGACCTTTGGGTTCCTGTCTGTTTGCTGGGTCAGAGGCCCAACAAAGCTTCCCCTGTCTTTGATGAGAAGCTGTGTTCAGCCAAACCTGGCTCTTCCAGTTGTAGGAGCAAAGAATCCCCAGACGATTTTTAAGACCCTGAATTCAGGGGCCTATCCCTTAGTTCTTTTTGGAAGCCCACCCAGGTGTTTATCGAGCATGTCCAGTGCTGAGTCTCTGCCCCTGAGGAATTTAGAATGTGGTCATGGAGACCTGGCGCACATAGCTGGACCTACGGTGGACAGTGCAAAATGGCTTATAACAGCCCAGCGCTCAATCATGTAGAGCCTGGTGCTGTTTTTTGTTTGTTGTGTGAATCTTTCTAATTGACACCTTCCATAGAATGTGAGATCTTTAAAGAACTGAACTCTGTCTTGAGTCAACAAACCTTTGTTGAGCAACTGCTCTCTGCCTAGCACTGTGCTGGGACTATGGGGTGTGAATAAGAATAACCAGCACTATAAAGAATCTCACTGTATAGCAGGGAAGATTAATGCACAACTCCTAGGAATTGCAGTGCAGTAGTCTAGGTACTGGAATGCAGCACAAAAATAACTAATTGCCTGAGGAAGAGTTCCTTAGAGGCAGGAATATTGACTTTGGTTGAATAGGAAGAAGGCCATTCTGAGCCTCAGTAGAAGGGGACTAGAAAGTAGCAGCCCTGGTGGAAAGAACAGAACTCAGGTGGGGAGAACGAAATAGCATGTTGAGTTTGCAGGAGTTTGCTCTGGTTGGAGTTTAGGAGTGTCTGTTATACTGGGGGAGGGGCGGGAGATGAGTTAGTTTGGGTACCACTTTAAGAAAGGCTGAGAACATGATGTTGGAGAGACTAGACTTTATGGGTAATAGCCATCGAAAGTTTTTGAGCAGTGATATAGTTGGATGTGGGTCCAAGAAAGATCACTCTGGCCAGCATAAAAGCTGGTTTTGAAATAAGAAAGAGCTTGAAGCAGCAAGGCTCTTCATGGGTCCACCGTGAACCAACTTCTACCTAAAACTGTACAGTTAGGAGCCAGTGAAGACTTAAAGGTGGAGAAGAGGGAACTGGATGGGTGTTCACTGAGAGGTTCACTCAGCAAACATTTCTGGAGTGCTCCTTGGGGATAAAATAAGATACAACAGTTTTAAAAGGCAACATCACGATTTCCTGATTTCCAATTTCATTTTGAAGGTGAAGGGTATGGAAGTATTTGGTACTTAATAGGTACTCAGCTGTGTGTGTGAGAGAGAGAAAGAAAGAGAAAGATGGATGAATAGCGCCCTGGGAAGGGTAGAGGTTTAGGCCAACGTCTGTTGAATTCCATTTTAGACAGAATGGGTTAAAGATACTTTCAGAACATCCCCAAGGAGGGCTCTAGTAGGCACCTGAAAATCCAGGTATGTGAACTGGACAGTGATGACTGCTGCAGTTATGTACTTGGGAGTTTTTAATGCGTAAGTGATAGTGGAAGTTGTGGACTTCAGGACAATTGTCTGGAGCTGTATAAAACATAAAGAAACAGTAGACAGAGTCCTGGGGACTACTGACAATGAAAGGGCGGATGATAAAAAGAAGCCAGGGTCGGGGACTGACTGACTGAGAGAAATGTAGGGGAGGAAGCAGGCGAAGGCAGCATCTCAGAAACCAGATGAAGACATGGCTAGAAAATAAACATAAGCCTACACATGCAACCGATAGTTAATAGTGGATCGCCTGGAAATGGAAAAGCATAGCCTGTTCCTTGCAAAATAAGTCTGAAGAAGACATGTTTTCCAGAAGTGCACATCCTTTACTCTATGAATATAGATTGGTCTCGCAGAATAACAACAGCTGAGCTTACAGTGTATTGTCATCCTGCTTATTTAACTTCCATGCAGAGTATATCATGAGAAACGCTGGGCTGGAAGAAGCACAAGCTGGAATCAAGACTGCCGGGAGAAATATCAGTCACCTCAGATATGCAGATGACACCACCCTTATGGCAGAAAGGGAAGAGGAACTAAAAAGCCTCTTGTTGAAAGTGAAAGAGGAGAGTGAAAAAGTTGGCTTAAAGCTCAACATTCAGAAAACGATCATGGCATCTGGTCCCATCACTTCATGGGAAATAGATGGGGAAACAGTGGAAACAGTGTCAGACTTTATTTGGGGGGGCTCCAAAATCACTGCAGATGGTGATTGCAGCCATGAAATTAAAAGACGCTTACTCCTTGGAAGGAAAGTTATGACCAACCTAGACAGCATATGCAAAAGCAGAGACATTACTTTGCCGACTAAGGTCCATCTGGTCAAGGCTATGGTTTTTCCAGTGGTCATGTATGGATGTGAGAGTTGGACTGTGAAGAAAGCTGAGCGCTGAAGAATTGATGCTTTTGAACTGTGGTGTTGGAGAAGACTCTTGAGGGTCCCTTGGATTGCAAGGAGATCCAACCAGTCCATTCTGAAAGAGATCGGCCCTGGGATTTCTTGGAAGGAATGATGCTAAAGCTGAAGCTCCAGTACTTTGGCCACCTCATGCGAAGAGCTGACTCTTTGGGAAAGACTCTGATGCTGGGAGGGATTGGGGGCAGGAGGAGAAGGGGACGACCCAGGATGAGATGGCTGGATGGCATCACGGACTCGATGGCCGTGAGTCTGAGTGAACTCCGGGAGTTGGTGATAGACAGGGAGGCCTGGCGTGCTGTGATTCGTGGGGTCGCAAAGAGTCGGACACGACTGAGCGACTGAACTGAGCTTACAGTGTAAACAAGATCTTTGTTGTTTTGTGGAACTCCTCTCCAGGGATAAATGAATTCTCTCAAATTTCTGTGCATCAGTCTAAATTTTACATTCAATTGAGTGTTCAATCAGAGTTTAAAATGATTCTGTGACTGTGAATGCTTAGAAAGTTGTGCTTTGGTAAATTGAAAATAATTTTTCTAAAGTAATGGGCTAATTTGAAATCTATGTTCTTTTTCTTGGTTTGATTTTTGGAGCCTAAATCGTGAGGCATATTCCACTGACTGTAACAAAGTGTCCTGCTGCACTGGGGATATGGTAGGGGGCGGGCTTCTGAAACCATTCATTATTGGGGAGAGGCTGGCACTCAGTAGGGCAAACAGTGGATGCTATTGAATGAATGGATGATGTCCTATTGTCCCTCCTAAATATTAATCCACATCTCAAAGGTGTCTGCATTCAACGAAATGAAAAAGAAAACATTTTGAAACTCAGAACTGAGTAATTAGAGATTAAAACTACTGCTTGCTCTTTCTCTTTCTTGTGCGGACAATATTGTGCACAGAAAGCTGCCCTCTGAAATCCCATTAGAGCCACTGACTCTGTAAAAGCTTCTTGGAGAAAATCTTTTCTAAAGAATGAACGTTAGAATGTGGCCTTCGAATTCCCAGAGACTTGTATTTTTCAGATTATTCAACGTCTGGATTTAGTTTATTCTTTCAACAAATATTGATCGTCTCTTCTGTGCTAGGCACTGAGAAAATATAGTGAATAAAACATTAGAAGATCCCATTTTCCTGGAGTATACATTCTAGCCAGAGGAGAAAGGCAATAACAAATAAGGATGTGATGTGTGTCAGTAGTGATGAGGGCTAAGGATACAACTAGAGCAGTGAGAGGGGGTGGGGAGGGTGGCTGTTTTAGGTGCGGTGGGTATGGAAGGACAGGTAGGCTGAGACACAAGCTCAGTTGCAATCCCCTTACAGCTCACCCCAACCAGCAGAGGGCTGGGGTGAGGGCAGAGGTGTGTTTTGTGAATGCAAACATCAACCCAACCACAACCCCTTAGTCTTAAACATTATGATACATAATTTAGATAACAGCTGTCAAAAACCAACTCTTTGATTATAATGGTAAGACAATTTTTGCAGGTGACTTTAAAATAAAACCACTTCCATTATTCAAAAATCCAGAATGACAATCAGCTCTTAGAAAGGACTAAAATGACCTACTAGTGCTCCTTCTTTTTTTCCCCCCCTATGGAGACTTTTGCTCCCCTGCTGAGACCATGTATAATATCTAGTTTCACATCAAAATGAATTTTTGCTGCTAAGTTTGAAAACCGCCTGAAAATAGCAATTAATATTGGAAAAGCTGACAGAACCTTAAGTGTAGTGGCATGATTGGTAGTGCTATAATTATGTGACTGAGTGTATACATGTCTATGTAAACACAGTATGAAAACACTCTTGATGTCCAGGACAGTGGATCAGTGCATTTTCTTGAAGCTAAATGAGGGGAAAAGAGAAGGAGAGGAAGTTGGTAGAATCTTTATAGATCTATATATGTAGATGCTCCTAGTCTTTCTTACATCTATATATGTGGGGCCCTAAATGGGAAACCTTAAAAAGAAGGGCTAGCTTTGTGGTTTAGAGCTAAGATGGTGCCTGGCGGAAGAGATGAGGGCTCGGCTTAAGTTGTTTGTCAAAATTTTTGATTGGCTCTCTTGATTTCCGTGCACTGGACACTGCGTGATCACCATAGACCCCTGTCATGATGTAAGCACGTGGTAATCTGACCTTTAACTTGATTGGTAGAACTATGGAAAGTCCCTCGCAAAACCCCCCTGCTTGCCTATATAAACCAGGAGCTTACTACAATAAAGCAGAACTGCTTAGACAGAATTGCTGTCGTGTCTGATTGCCTCTCGCTCGCCAGAGGGGCTGGGTTGGCAGACAGCGGCTCACTTTTCTTCGGGACCCCTCAGCTCTGCTGAGGGAAGTTCCACTGCCTCTCTCTTTCTGCAGAGTGCCCCCCGCATATATAAACTTGTTTCTGAAATTATTTTCACACTCATTGCCTCATTTGATCCTCACAACTTGCTGGGGGTGGGGGGAGGCAAGGGAGGTTTTATTCTTCCCATTTAATGGATGTGAAAACTCAGTCAGTTAGGATAACTTGAGTTTCTTATCTGAAAAATGAGGAGACTGGACTCATGCCATCTCCAAGGTGTCTCCTAGTTTAATAGTTCTATGACTTTTTTTCCTGATTTTCCTAAGGTGACACTGCTGTCTAATGGTAGAGATCCCCTTTTAAGTCCAAACCCCTTTCTGCCACACATTTTATCCTTATATTCTTCAAAGCCTTTACAGCATGTTTAATCATCTGTAAAATGTAATGTCTACTGCACAAGGTTGTTGAGAAAATTGTTGAGGGGATTAGAGGGAAGGCTTGTGAAGCACCTAGCAAAGTGGCCGCTTGTATTATTATTGCCATCACTGTGACTAATAAGAAGGGAGTGTTGTATCATGGAAAGAGCGTTGGCATTGGGAGTCAGGTCAGTTCCTAGTCGTTTTCTGATGTGTCATCTTGGACAATGAGCTAACCTTTCTGAGCATCCTATAGAGGGGAGCTGAAAATCCCTATCTTGATGGGTCATTTGAAGACTAAAGGAGAGGATGTACGTAGAGCACCAGTCCCAGTGTCTGCCATGTCCCTGATGCTCAATAGACAGTTGGCAGGTATGAATGATAAACCAACTTTCAAAAGAAACTGGGATATATTTTCATAATTCTCTCAAAACCCAAAGTGGTATTTCATAGAGGTAACGTATAATCTTGAAATTAACAGAGGCATACAGTCATCTTTTAAACAAATAAAAGGAAGAAGAAGATTCTGAAGTTTAGTCATTCTGTGCACATCTCAAAGGGAGAAGAAAAATTCACGTGCAGCCAGTAGTTAGTAAATGTTCATTGTGGAGTTTCAGGTCTTCTGAAATCTGGTATATATTTTGATCAAGTCTTTCCAGGCTCCCCGCTACAACAATCAGATAGGGTTATGCAGTTTACTTAGAAAAGCTTGCTTGCCCTCATTGTACCACTTTCTTTGAAAAGTAACCACTTGAATAACTGTGAGGAACTGCTTTGCCGTAATGATGACCCTTATGAGGGATCCAGGAGAGCTGGAAATCAAGATCCTATAGTTCTGTCTCTGGCAGTATGGTCATGGAAAAGGCTGGTGGCAGAACTGAAGTGGATTGTGGTTACTCGTCTCTGTGGAGGATTTCTCGGTATTGAATTTCCAGGGCACAATAAACTAACATTTACAGGCATCTGTGGCCACATGCTCTGGAGCTGAGTTGTGGATGTGTTGGCAGCTGCTAAGGAGTTGCAAGGTGGGTAGCACTGCCCTGGACCTGTTATTCTAAAATCTAGTTGATGATTTAAACCACTGGACCCAAGAGAGGTATGTATTGTACAAAAAACCAATGTTGAGTCCCATATTATTTATTACATGCATTGTTTGAAGGTGATAAAACATAGCACTGGACATTTAAATATGACATTTTTCTCTTATTTGATGTATATCTATCCTGGAAATTAGTCTCACTGTGTCTGCCCATCCTTTGTGGGTATCTCAAGACAACTGAGTTTTCTACCTGAGAGCTGTACACTAAATGCTTTGACCAATGTCTGTTATGTTTGGTTGCCTTCCAGTTTTAAAATGTGTGAATTTCCTTTTTAATGTTCTAGGGGAAAGCAATGGTATTCGCCCCACGCCGAGGGAATACTTTAAACCAGTTTTGCAATCTAGCTGAAAAAGCTGGTTTCTCTGTCCAAAGACATGAAAATTATGATGAACACATTTCAAACTTCCACTCCAAGGTTAGTTTTCTGCTTGTGTTAGATAACACTTTAATCCGCATTGCATTTTGAAGAGATCATGGTCTTTTTGGCAGGTAACCTAAATATTTGATTAAAGGACTCCTTAGGTGTGCTGCTTCTGAACAGCTATTTGTATCTGGTTATTTTGTGTGGCAAAGCCATCTTTTATCTTTGCATGTCTAGAAGGATTTTACAGAAACCATTCCTGTTTACTCCTTTCTCTGAAACTAACTAATCTCTTCATTCATAATAGACTGATTTGTAGGATGCAGGGGAGGTGGCATAGAATGAATGATAAACAAGCATTTATATTTTAATGAAAAAACCTTCAGCTTTTAAGTAGGTTAAATGCTTAGCTGCAACTGAAATAAATGGAA